>NC_090932.1:894274655-895524655 GCF_040938575.1 Ambystoma mexicanum
AACTGCCAAAACCCTAACCGTCTGAGGCAATTGAGACTAGGCCAACTGGAATCTGTGGTCCGCCCTCAACTACGAAACCAACCCTACAACTTGTTGAACTCGAAAGCTGTTCTCTCCTGCACCCTGCAGCATTCAATCAACTCTTCTGCTCTTCCCCTGCGTGAGAGAAACATTAGGACGCATCACCTCATATGTGTCCACCCCCCCACCGCCCCACTGCGTATGCTGGGTGGGAATAATGCTGGCCTCTGTCTTCAATAGAATCAAGCCACCCTGCGCTTATACGACTGGGTAATCATTCTATGCCAAGACCGGAGGAGGGGAGGCATAGTGGTACAGAAAAGCATCTGTCCCCAGAACGTCAGGATTTTGAGTGTTTAGTCTGGACGCGAATAGATCCCTGGCGGTCCACAGAGCATCTAGATCCTCTCGAAAACTTCTGCCTGAACTATCCAGTCGCTGGTTTCTAGCAGATACCTGGCGTTCCAGTCCACCATCATATTTTGCTCCCTGGGGAGATATTCCACTTCAACTGTTCAGAAATGGCAGAAGTCATTTACCAGTTCAGCCAGCATGTTGGACTTCGTCCCCACCCAGGTGACATCTCATCACAGACAGGTTGTTCATCTTGAGCAGGACGCAGCAGTTGGCTTTCCCTTTGGCAAATGTCTTAATTGCAAAGAACCCTGCTAAGTTCGACAGTTGATATGAAGTTTCAATTCTTCCAGACCCCACTTGCCACCCGTTTCTGAATCACACCTGGCGTGTCAGATTCCAACTCTGGAATGTCGTTAAAGATCGCTCACCCATTCCAGGCTTCTATGTTCTGCAGTCACCAAGGAAGCTCAGATCTTCCTGATCTAAGGGAACCGCCTGGCGATACCCTAGCCCCTGACTTGATCTTCAGTCTTTCAAGGGCTCTGTAGTGCAAGGGCCATGGAACTATTGCCTGAATTGAGGACGCTAGCAAGCCTCACCAGGCCCCTCAGATATGACTCGTTTCCCCGAGACACACTCGGATCTTATTTGTCAGTTTCTGCACTGGAAGTTCCAGCATCGCTTTCTGGGTGTCCTACCACAAAGCCCAGGAACACTATTTTCTTGGGGGTAAATTCCAACTTCTCACGGTTGATCAGAAACCAGAGCGATTCTAGGAAAAGTCCCAACCCCTGGGACTGTGCTTGCAGCATCTCTGTGCTGCGAGTAGCAGGATGTCGCAGAGCTCGATCATGCGAACATCTCTCTCCTGGCTCCTGCTGCCACTGGTCTCATGAGTTTGGTAAACTCCCACAGGGCCGAGGAGAGTCTGAACGGCAGAGCCTTGAACTGCCATGAACGTCCACCCATAGAAATCTTAGACCGTGCCAGTCCTCTGGTGCCATAGGTACCATCAAGTAGGTGTCTTTCGAGTATACTCATGCCAACCAATCCCATGTTGGAGAATGTATACAGAGGTGGATGCCCTTCATTTTTAAATGTCTGTAGGGGATCCACTTTTATTTTTAATCACCGGCCTCACCTGGTCCTTCCTGTACACTAGAATAAGTTGCTGATGAACCTGGCCTCCCCTGCTGGCTCCATTGCCCCATTGCTTGCTAACTGGGTAAGCTCCGACTGAAGGATGGTCTCATCCTGCGACAAGACCATCCTCGGAGGAACCTTGTGCTGCTCGGGACATTCTACAAACTAGCTTGAAGGCTGCTGCTGTCTGCAAGACCCAATCATAGCTGGATAGGTTGCGCCATTCACTTAAGCTGCCCTTTCCCCCCCACAATGGCCAGTATTCTGTTCCCCAGCTCCTCACCTATTTAGGCGGATTGGAATCTGGTATATCCGCGTCCTATGCAGTTCTTGGTGGGTCACCCCCTTGCCAGGAAAAAGAGTCATGTTCCCTGGACTCCCAATGTTGGGCTCTATGTCCTTGGGCCTTCTTTGCAAAGTGTGCCGACTGGCTGTGCAAACCCTATAAAGGTCAGTCCCAGCACTAACTGCCATGGAATCTCTTATGGACATCAAGCTTTTTCCAGGGCTCTGCATGTTCCTATGAACTTCCCCATTTCCTTCACAAAGGCCTCTCCAAATAATGGACATTGCACACCTTTCCCAGGCTTGTAGGTGGAGCGATCCCCCCCCCTCCACCAACCTCCCCTCCCGCATTTGCTGTCAATTTTCAGTAGAAGACTCCTCCCTCGCTCTGAGGACAGGGCACAGTTTCCGTTACGAAGTAAGCACACTGCCCTTTGTGCCCAGTTTCTATCTACCGGTTCCCTGGTGTCCAAGGAACACTCTGCCAGGTCCAATCAAGCACGTTCTTCTGACAGTTCCACCACAAACGATCAACAACCTTGCACATTTCCTTTGATGACAAAAGACCACCTTTGGATCAAGCTCTGGGGTCTCCGCCACTCTTCCTGCAAGCTCTGGGCGCATCCTCTCTAAATGCTTTCCAAGCCTTTGAGCCATATAGTTTGCCACCCTGAGGAAAGGCTGCCATTCTGAAGACCTTAAGAGCCTGATCACTTCAGTGTCTGCCAATTGGACTTGGGTGTCATCTGTGTGCTTTTCTTTTCCGAGCCTCTTCTGCCCCAGAAGGCGGACTGTCTGGCGGCGTTGCCGGGGCAGACATCGTGTCCGTCTCCCATATTCTCTCCGCCATGGGGTGTGGTGGGGGATCGGGGCAGCGGGTGTTGGAGGCTTGGCCATTTTGACTTGCATAAAAGCCACTGAAATGTTCAAATGCTCTCGTCACCTCAGGGATACTCGCTCCTTTTTTATCTTGGCTTGTGGGGGCCAAAGAGTCTCTTCCGAACCTGTGTGACCCCCCCCACCTTCCCCCTCCCTGATCTTGCCCCTCTACTTGAGGGTGCGTCTTGGACGTGCTGCTGTGCTCAAAGCCTGACTTGTGCTGCGCCCAATCAGGGACTTCAGTGAGTCGAGCCCATCCTGAAGGGACTTGACCCACTTGTGCCACAGCTAGGGAGTGTCCCAGCATCCTTTTAAAGCTGAGGGCAAGGTCTGAGTGTTCCATTTGCTTGACTTCGTACTGACAGCTGCAAAATGAGGTGGGGTGCTGTCTCTTGTGCCTGAACTTGCAGGCCGAGTTGCATGCCCTTGGGGACTACCCTTCTTGCTTAGTGGCACAGATGCTTCTATTATATATATATATATATATATATATATATATATATATATATATATATATATATATATATATATATATATATATATATATATATATATATATATAGTGTCCAGTGAACTGGTCGACTGCAATTTGGTTGAATTTTTTTTTATATATATATATATATGATACATTACTCACCGTAATCGTATTTCTGATGCTTGTATCTGCTTAGATTCACATGCTGTGCATAGGCCGACATCTAGTGGAAGCTGCGGAGTATTACAGTTTGTTTTTCGAAACTCGAAAATGGGCGTCGACACAGGCGTGCCAGTAATACTATCCCTAGCGTGACGTCCACTGTACCCAAGATCCCTCACGCGTCTAGGATCCTCAGATTGTATTTTTTCTGACATGAGGAAGCATGAGGAGTAGCGTGAGTACAGATAATCCAAGCAGATAGACAGAAAGGTAAGACTACAAGCAATCATGCGCCTTCTCTCGGAGGGGAGGAAGGGTGGGTCGCATGTGAATCTAAGCAGATACAAGCATCAGAAATACGATTACGGTGAGTAATGTATCCCTTCTGAGGCTTGTGGAATCTGCTTAGATCACATGCTGTGCATAGATTAGCGAGCAGTACCAGAAGAAGGAGGTGGGATGTGAGAAGGGTCATGAGCAAACAGGTGTCTTAGAACCGCTTGTCCCACTTGTGTATCTGTCTTGGAATGAGTGTCAATGCAGTAATGCTGAGTAAAAGTGTGAATAGAGCTCCAAGTAGCTGCTTTGCAAATGGTGTCGAGGGGAACATTTGCAATGAAAGCCAGAGTGGCACCAATGCCTCTAGTAGAGTGGGCCCTTGGCGTAAAAGGCAGAGTCTTTTCAGAGAGAGAGTAACACAGCTGTATACAGTTGATAATCCACTTCGAGATAGCGCCCTTAGAGACGCGATCCCCCTCTCTGCCTGTAGCTACGGAAACAAACAGTTGATCTGTTTTCCTTAGCGGTCTGGTTTTATTTACATAGTATAGGACCGCCCTACGCACATCTAGGGTGTGTAGTTTCACCTCAGCCGAGCTTTGCGGGTTTTGGAAGAAAGCCGGAAGCTCGATGGACTGGTTTACATGGAACTTGGATATGAATTTAGGTGAGAACCTAGGGTGTGTGCGTAAAACCAGTTTGTCCTTGTGGATAGTAAAGAAAGGATCCTGCACTGACAAAGCCTGAATTTCACTGACCCTTCTTATGGAGGTAATGGCTACTAAGAAGGCCGTTTTATAAGTCAGGTGTTTGAGACTACTTTTATGCATGGGTTCGAATGGGGGTCCCATGAGCTTAGCTAGCACCACGTTGAGGTCCCATCCTGGCGGTGGGTTCGAAATAGGAGGGTGAAGTCTCTTTACTCCTTCCATGAAGGCTTTAACCACTGGTACTTTCCACCACGAGACCTTGTTATGGGATGTGGTGTAAGCCGAGAGGGCTGCCAGGTGTACTTTCAGCGAGTTAAAAACCAACCCTGCATCCAGCAGGTGGAGCATGTATGTCACAACGTTGGAAGGAGTGCAATCAACCGGGTTGATTTGTTTATTCTGGCACCAGATAACGAATCTTTTCCACTTATCAAAGTAACAGTGCCTTGTATTTGGTTTCCTGGACTCTTTTAGAATGTCCATACACCTCTGTGGTAATTTGAGATGTCCAAACTCTATGACTTCAGGAGCTATGCTGCTAGGTTCATAGAGTTGGGTTCCTGATGCACTGTTTGACCCTGTTGCTGGGACAGTAGGTTGTACCAGGCTGGGAGTCTGATGGGCTCGCACACCGCCATCCTGCGTAGGTGTGGAAACCATGGTTGTCTCGCCCACATGGGAGCAACTAGGATGAGCGTCATCGATTCCTTGTTCATTTTGTACACCACTTTCCTGATCAGAGGAGTTGGTGGAAAAGCGTACGCAAACATCCCTGACCAGTTCATCCACAGGGCATTCCCTTGGGAGTCTGGCTGGGGAAACCTGGATGCAAATCCTGGGCATTGTTTGTTTTCGCTTGTGGCGAATAGGTCTATAGTGGGGAAACCCCACTGAGAGAAGAGATCTTCTACTACGTTTCTGTGAAGGACCCATTCGTGTTCTTCTGGGAGGGAGTCTCTGCTTAGAGCATCCGCTAGGGAATTGAGCTCCCCTGGAACATGTTGTGATGACAGGAAGATGTTCTGTCTGAGTGCCCATATCCATATTTTCTGGGCAAGCTTGGACAGATTTGGCGAACGAGTCCCCCCTTGCTTGTTCAGATAGAACATGGCTGTCGTGCTGTCCGTCCTGATTTGCACCGACAAGTTCAGTAGATGGGGCTCGAACGCCTTTAGCGCTCGGAATACTGCCAGAAGCTCTAGCAGATTGATGTGGTTCTTGGCTACTGAGTGAGACCAGAGACCCTGAGCTGTGTGGTGGAGATGGTGAGCTCCCCACCCAGTCAGGCATGCATCTGTAGTCACCACGGCTTGTACTTCGGGATCGTAAAAGGGTTTCCCCTTTGCGAGATTCTCTCTTGTCCACCAGTGTAGGCTCTGTACGAGTGTTGGCGAAACGACCACTAGATCGTCCCACTGACCACTTGCCTGAGACCACTGTTTCGCCAACCATTCTTGCATGGGACGCATGCGCAGACGCGCGTGGGGGACCAGGTAAATGCATGACGCCATCATGCCCAGTAACCGCATAGCTTTGCGTACTGTTATCTGTTGACCTGACTGATAATGCGGAATTTGCAGAAGTATATTCCGAATTCTCTCTTCCGAGGGGAAGGTCAATCCTTTCTGAGTATCTAGGGTAGCTCCTAGAAACTGTTTTGAGGTGCTTGGCACCAGACTTGACTTTTTCTCGTTGATAGAGAAGCCTAATTCGTGGAGGAGGTCGATAGTCCTCTGAATGTTCGACCTGCAAATTCCTGGGGTTTCCCCCGTTATGAGCCAGTCGTCCAGATAAGGGTACACCGGGATTGCCTCCCTGCGTAGGTGTGCAGCTGCCACCGCCAGTACCTTGGTGAATACCCTTGGTGCTGAAGCTATCCCGAAGGGCAGTACCTTGAATTGGTAGTGGCGACTGTCCACCTTGAAGCGTAAGTACTTTCTGTGCGCTGGGAGCATGGAAATATGAAAATAAGCATCTTTCATATCCAAGGTTGCCATGTAATCCCCCTTTTTTAGGAGGGGGGATTACCTCTTGTAGCGTGGTCATACGGAATTTTTGGGGCTTGACATACTTGTTGGCAGGCCGTAAGTCCAATACTGGGCGCATTGTCAAATCTTTCTTTGGCACAAGGAAGTAAGTTGAATATATACCCTTGTTTACCTGGTGTCCTGGGACGAGTTCCATCGCGTCCTTTTCTAGCAGAATGGCGATCTCCTCGAGAAGGATCCTTTGATGCTCTAGGGAGTGCACTCTTTGTCGTGGAGGATGGTTCCGGGGACGCTGCAGTAGTTCTATACAATATCCTGCGGATACTGTTGACAGCACCCATCTGTCTGAGGTGATCCCTTCCCAAGCTTGGGTGAAGGTGGAAATGCGTCCCCCTACTGGGGTTGCGTGACAAGGGACCCTGAACTGAGCGTCACTGTTTTGGTGGAGGCGTGCCACCTCCCTTGTTGGGGCTGCCTCTGCCTCTTCCACGACCTCTCTTGTTACCCCTGCCGTAACTCTGGGTAGACTGCTGGTTGTTATTCCATTGTGTACCCTGTCCCTGGGCATAGTTGCCTCTTTGTGAATTTTGGCCGCGTGGGCGACGAAAATTACTGTTCCCCCTCTGGTTAGGGGGTTTGTTGGTAAGCTGGCCAAGGGATTTGAGAGTCTCATATTCATCTTTGGCATTTTTAAGTGCGTCTTCGACCGCTTTCCCAAACAATAGGTCGGGTTCCACTGGCTTGTCTATTAAAGAAGCCTGGGTTTCTGTCTTGAATCCCGACTGCCGTAACCACGCATGTCTCTTGATAACAGTACCCTCTGCTATCAATCTCCCTGCGTTGTCAGCGGCGTCGAAAGTTGCTTTTAAAATGCAACCAGACACGGCTCTCCCCTCTGCCGAGATCCGAGCCAGCTGGCCCTTTAACGGTTCTGGAGCAGAGGCAATGAGCGCCGCGACTTCTTCCCATTGATGGCAATTGTAACTAGCCAACAGGGTGGTGGAATTCGCAATCCTTGCTTGGTAGGCGGACGTTGAGGCTACCTTCCTGCCAAACCCGTAAAGTTTTTTGCTCTCCTTGTCGGGAGGAGCTTCTGATGAAGATAAGGGCGTGCCAGCCCTTTTTCTAGTGTTGGTAACCACTAGGGAATCTGGTTTAAGATGTCCCCTTATATACAGAGGGTCAGACTGGGCTGCCCGGAAAATCTTTTCAATTCTGGGGTTGACAGCTCTGGTGAGGTTAGGATTCACCAGGGAAGGATCTATTCTTCGTTGAATGGATTTGAGGATAGGGATGGTCTGAGCGACCGGTCTCCTTTCTCCTACAAACTCCTCCGCGAAGTCCCTTTCCTCCTGTACACCGTGGGTGTCGATGTGGAAATGTTCCGCTGCTCGAGCGAGAACCTCGTTGAGGAGGGGCTGGTTATCAACTGGAGAGTCGGTAACTGGGGCTTCGCTTTGTACTGGGGAATCTACTCTGTAAATTTCCTGCTCATTTTCTCCCTCCTCCAGGTCCTCATCCTCTGCAAGGTAATCTGTCCCGGTTTGTTCTTCCATAAATTCAAACTCCTGGTCCTCTTCAGGGAAAACTTGTCCCTGGAAACTGGGGAGTGGAGTAGAATATGGAATGGAGTAAGGCTGAACCTCGAGGGGTTCAGGTCTTTCGAACCGGGGCTTTTTACTTAGCGGGATAGGATCGGAGGAGCCTGAGGGTGTGGCCCCTTGAGGGTTATATGAAAGAAAATGTTCTGGGTTCTTATCATAAAAATCAGCCAAAGAAGACATCCTAGACATAACCCTGTCTATGTCTTCACTGGACCATTCCCTGGAACAGGGTATTACTTTAGTAGGTGATGATTTATGGGACTTTAAGGGTAGACTTGCGTTTGCTTGTCTGCCTAGGGTGAGAGGATGGCTTTACAGGAGTGGAAGGCTGTGCTTTCCGCTGTTTCCCCCCCTCCCCGTGCGTGGAAAAATGTTTTCCCTGTCCCTTGGAGGCCCCAGAGACTTTCGACGCCTGGCGCCGAGGGTCTGGAGAGGTATCTGTGTGCTTTCGTGGGGCCTCACTGGTGTTAACCGCGGTCTCGGTATCTTGGAGCGCGGCCTGGGGGTGGAAGTCGTCTTCGTCTCCCGACGATCGAACTTCCGTTAATGTGTGTAGCGAGGCACTCTTGGCAAGAGTGGATGATTGCCTTGCGTCGTGAGGTGATCTCGATCGAGAGCACCCAGAGGACACCGAGTCGGACCGTGCTTTTTGTGCCTCTTTCCGTGAAGTCGACGTCGTCGAGGTCCGGTTGGTCTTAGTGTGTTTAGTGTGTGTTAGGTGTGTAGCGCTTGCGTCGCCGGGGGTCTTCCCCATAGCCGCCCTGCCGGACGACCTTCCGAGGTCAGGGACCTGCGCTCGCCGGCTGTCTTTCGACGCCGTAATGCCCTCGCCGTCCGAAAGTACGGCGTTGCTGCCGTCGCTGAAGGCGCCCTCCGCTGCCATGGCCTCCTGCCTGGCGTGGTGGGCCCAACGCTTTGTGGAACGGTCCTTAAGTGTCTTAGGTTTAAACCTACTACACGCTCTGCAGTTCGCTTCGGGGTGATCCCTTGGCAAGCAGAGATTGCACGTGGCGTGCCTGTCGACCCAAGGGTATTTGCGATTGCACTTGGGGCAGAATTGAAAAGGGGTACCCTCCATACGCACCTTAAGGCAGCGGGCTGCTAAGTGTAGGAATATATAAAATGTAACTATATATCAAGAGTGAAGAGTATGTACCACCCCCCCACTCTCCCTACTTGTAAGGGCCGAGGCCAGCGGCCTACTAGGCCCGGGCCGAGGCCAGCGGCCTTCCGAGGCCCAGATCCGTCGTGCAGCAGTCGACGGTCGATGACTTCTCCAGCCGTCGTCGAGGTCGAGGGTCGACGTTGGGGTGGGGAAGGGAATGAATAAGAATTATAATAACAGCAAAAGTATGGCTAAGGCCAGGGAACTCCGCAAGATGCTTCCGACCAGTATGGCGGAAAAAAACAATCTGAGGATCCTACACGCGTGAGGGATCTTGGGTACAGTGGACGTCACACTAGGGATAGTATTACTGGCACGCCTGTGTCGACGCCCATTTTCGAGTTTCGAAAAACAAACTGTAATACTCCGCAGCTTCCACTAGATGTCGGCCTATGCACAGCATGTGATCTAAGCAGATTCCACAAGCCATATATATATATATATATGTGTGTGTTTTGTGGGTTTTCGTGTGGGGGGAAAAAAAAGAAAAAAAAAAAAAAAAACGACCATTTGGCATTCGACCAAATGGTGTCGACCAAATTGTCTGTCGACCAAATGTTTGACCATTTGACTGGTAACCTATTATATATTATACATACATACATCTTTGTTTTAATACCCTAAATCTGCTCGGAGTCTCAAAGCCGGAGCCCGGTGCAGTCTGCTATGCGTCACATTAATGGTCACACTTGTGCTGCTCCTCCAGGGAGCTCTCAGTACAGTGTCTCCGTAGTCCCTTTCCTTGACGCGGGGGCGAGCACGTCTCAAGTGAGGCAAGTGGCTCATGGGCCCCGCTCGCTTCTGACGGTGGTCACATCTCCTGGCGTGGCACAGAGCGGGTATTCCCACTCCCTCCGATGCGCCACAGGTAGAGGACCGGAGCACGCCCCTGGTCCTCTGCTCCCCCTCACACTAACTCGAGCAAGGGAGATGGTCCCTCGAGAAGCAGTCGACTGCGCACCAGTGGTCTGGTCATGCTTAATGTATATGCTAATTTTAACCAACATAAACGAAAACTCAAATCAATTACTTCTCTACAGAATGGAAAGGTACTTAACTTGCCGAAGAGCAGGAAAGAAAGAAACGCTGTACAGGAAGCGACAAGAGGTGCAGGGAGTGCTAGGTGATCTATAGAAGACCGACTGGATATCTGGATTTCTTTAAAAAATTAAAACAAACACAGAACGTTGTATGGATGAAATGTTTGAAACTACCCAAGAGCACCAGTAAAGAAAGTTCAAGCATAATGCTCAACACCGGTCTTGACATTAAATCTATAGTCAACTTGACAAACTGAAATAACAAACAAAGGTCTGGTCTGTTACAATTGCAGATGCATGGAGATAAGGGGGAAGAAGAAAGTGGGGTTATGGGATGACGTCTAAGAAAGTGAGTCTAAGCTTTCCCAATGTCTGTCTATAGTCCTATTGGCTAAGAGACCTAGTTCTGGTTTATCCAAAACACTGAACACTGCAGGTAGTACCAACCGTCCCTGCAGACCAGTATTCTCTAGCTTGGAGATTTCTAGATTGGGGCTGGTGGGTGCAGATATCAAAATTAAGTTGACTCGATAATATATCTGATTCTGGCTTCTATAGAGATTCTTTGCAAGCAATAAAAGTCCCTCTACGATATGATCACTTCGTTGGAATAAATCCATCCAGTCCATCTTTCGTGTAGTCTAAATAAATTATGTTAGCTTAGTATAGTATGGAATTAACAACCCTAGAGAAAGAATGCGAGAATCAGTTTGATGATTTGGAAGTAGGTTTTTTTATGTTAATTTGAAGAAAAAAAAATATTTTACTAAGTAGCTCAGTTCTATTAGGGGATAGGGTGGGAAAGGGACATGGGGAAAACGGCGGGTCTTGGACACAAACGAGTGGTAAGAAAAGCTTTGATTCAATTGCTTAGAAGGACCAAGACTAAATAAAAAAACAGCATCACCATTGGGCTTGTATAGGCATGGGTAAGGCAGCTGCCCAATCACTGCTGTAAATAGTATAACTGGCCACTGATGGCAGCAGGTGCAAGCACCTGGGCATCTATAGCAGTGCCTGGCAACTGCCTAACACTTATTACACAAGCAGCCAACGCTGGTTTTTAACAGGACTTCAGTGAAGGAAACAGAGTGGCTGCCTGTAGACCGTGTAAGACATTTTTATTACACCAGTAGCAGGTGTACAGCTCAAACCAAGTCAGTCACTCAGAAGAAAACAGAGGCAAGCACTTGAATGCAAAGTTTGATTGAAGGCTTGATTAAAGCGAGCTAAGACTTCCCATGAGGAGGGGTTTTGGGAGTGGCAAGGAATGGCCATAGTGTTTGATTATTTGACTGTCTGGGGCCATGCAAACACCTACAAGCTGCGTGTCCCTCCTCATATGTCATTTCTCTATACTCTATAGTTTCGGCCTGATAGTAGCCCAAAATAATCAAGCGTATGCAAATTATGTGGGGATGATGCAGTGTTCGAGTCAGGCCTATAAACTCTGAATGTATCGCCTGTACTCCCCCTCCTAAAAAAGCAAACATTGGACCCCAACATTCCTACTAACTACAGGCCCATCACCACGGTTCCCTTCCTACTAAAAATATTAGACAAGGTAGCATACACCCAAATCCAGAACTTCCTTGAGATGAACCATCTCCTCGGCACCCGCCAATCCGGTTTCCGTCCGCAACACGGCACAGAGACTGCCCTTATCGACCTAAAAGCCCAAATAGATTCACTCAGAGACGAGGGAAAACTAGCTCTCCTCCTCTTTCTAGACCTCTCAGCCGCCTTTGATCTGGTGGACCATAAAGTCCTATGTAATCACTTGGACTCGGCTGCCCACTTCTCAGAGGAGGCTATAGTCTGGATTCAATCATTTCTTAGTGACAGGACCATGAGGGTGTTCTCCCCCGCAGCGGCAGCAGACCCTATCCCAATCACTTGCGGAGTGCCCCAGGGATCCTGCGTCTCGCCGACACTCTATAACATCTTCACCAAGCCACTCTTTGACGATCTTGATAATCTGGGTATCACCTACACTAACTATGCAGATGATACTCAGATTCTCTTACCACTTACTGGGGATTACGTCGAAGATCTGGCTCTGGTGAATAGAGTCTACAGCATCGTTCAGGCATGGATGGCCAACCATGGCCTATGCTTGAACGATGACAAAACAGAGCTCATCATCCTGGGCACGGCAGCCCGTATCTCCAAACTTAACCAAAACTACTCCGCCTTCATCATCGATGGCAACACTATCAAGGTCGCCAGAGAAGTAAAAACCCTAGGTTTTTACCTTGATGCGACACTATCTTTCACCAAACAGGTGAACTCACTGTCATCATCCACTGCCTATACATGCAAGTTAATACGAGCTGGGAAACCATTCCTTTCAGAGGACAGCTGTCTTATTCTAGCTAGAGCCCTCATTTTATCGAAACTAGATTATTGCAACGCCCTCTACATAGGGACTACCAAACAAATCATCCACAGAATCCAAGTGCTCCAAAACAATGCACTTAGAGCGGCCCTAAGTATCCCCAGAAGTGCACACACTTCAGAAATAAGACGAAAACACAAATGGCTTTCCACCCAAGAAAAAAATCAACCTTAAATCTGCGTCCCTTATCCACAAATGCCTAAACAACAAAGCTCCCCGATACCTCTCAGAACGCTTCAACAGGAAAAATCCAACGAGACTCACAAGGACAGCCAGCCCCAACTGCCTCCTAGTGCCCAGATTCAAACTAGCCACCATTGGAGGTACCAGCTTCCCAGTTAAGGCAGCACAGTTATGGAATTCCCTACCCCTTGCACTCAGATCTGACCAAACCTTCAATAACTTTAGAAAGAACACCATAAAATGGCTTATTGAGAATGCGACATAGCGTATGTCACTTTATACGTAACGTCTTCTTATAATGTTTGTACTAACCTGCTCTTACTGTTTGATCGCCATAGATTTGACTGTTTAGCTACGCCTTATCTGCACTTGCACTTGCCCTACCCTGCAGATTCGAAATGTCCACTATGCCTGTAACCTGTAACGTTAACTAATCTGTAACCTGTAAACGTTAACTAAGCTGTAAACCTCCTTGTTCTCTTGCGCCCTGCTACCCTAGGGTCTGGTGCGCACAATAAATAAACAAACAAACAAGCCTGCATGTGTACCTCCATGCGCCATCCCTTACCTCGGACATTAACAGGTTTACATTCCGACAGAATCAACTGTCTCACCCAGTGGTCAAAAGAGGGGAAACCTGAATCACGAAGGTAATTTTGCTTACTGGCTATTGCAAACATTTGCAATACTCAACAACTGCACCGCTGATCGCAACTTGAGTCAGCTACATTGGAGAATATCACCTGTAGGCACTTGTGAAATGTGACTCCAAGAGATGTTTGGGGAGAAACGAGGAAGCCTATTAAAGAACATATTTTCGAGAATAATTTAAGGGGTGTGGGCATTTCCACTGGTTGTGATTAAAAGGAGTTTTGCACCTAGGGTTCTGCTGCTTGTCCTGAAGGGCCCTTGACAAACTGATATATTGTGGTCAATTACCAGGGCCAGCAGAGCTTTTACCATGGATTGCAGAAACGATACGTCAGATTCCAGGGTCTGCTGAACCACAGATGCTGAATTTAAACCATGTGTGCTACCACTAACAGTATATTATTCAAAACACATTAAGTCACATTGGGAATAAACTTTATAAAAAAAATGTACCCTGAAAGACGTTTATGAATCTTTATTTTAATACAAATCCAACATTGAAAATAATGTCCACATTTCAAAGAGTTCCATTCAAATTAAATACCTTGGTAGTATAACAAAATAAATCAAACCAACAATTGAAAAACATTTTTGTACCATACGCTGCAATCCTGTAATGAAGTAATAACCTTTTTGCAACACCTGTGAACGTTGTTGCTTACTTACGTATCTGGTTAATGTTTAACAAAGAATCAGGCTATTTACATCTATGCAGTCATACTCCGAGAAACAAAAATAGGAACAAACACCATTTACTCGAGGTACATGTGTAATCTAAACAAGGCTATATTCAAGCAAATAAAAACCGACCAGCTTAACTGTTTCAAACCGATACACTGAGGTTTCCACTCAAGGACCACAGCACTTTAACAATGCTGAAAGATGGGCCGAGCAGCTTTTATAAATACTGCCTCTTAAACAATCAAATGAATGCCCTCGTTAAAACATCTCTACCAACAGGCTGCTAGAGGTCCCAAAAAAGCCACTTCCTCTGCGCGTGTCTTGTTCAGATCACACATTCCGTTAACAAAATTGGTCGGATAAGCTTCTGGTCAACGAACCAGCCGTTCTAACTGCACAACAAAGCGTGCCAGGTTGGTTCACTTAATTCTTGCTCAGCATAACGCATGACCATTTCATCCAAATGTGAAAGCAGTCTTCTGCCATGGCAAAACAGCGACCATACCAAATGCCACACTTACTAAGGTCTGAACGCAATAAACTAGCCTGTATGAAGTGAAGTTTCAACAGCGCTAGCACACAACGCAGTGTGTTTACTAAGACTACAATCATAATGGATGCTGCAGTGTTGTCGTCCTCTTTCTAGGCTGCATTTTTTTTTAATCACCCAAGTGCAACAGCTGTAACACGAGTCTGTGGAATAGCACACTGGATTTCAAAAGGTGCTAGATGGAATGCTGCACCATACTGTACAGACAGTAACTTCTTACTAGAGTGAGGCGACATAAATGTTTATAATCAGGCACCAGATGGCAACGCGAGATCTATTTTAGATCAATGAAATCTATAGCAATCGAATATGAACTAGAATTCTCTGCTAAGGTGTATAATGTGGCAATTAACCTTCATGCCCCCATCCAGATTATATCAGTTAAAAAAAAAAAACAATATTTCACCAGGACACTGCTTCACAAGAAAGTGCAAACCACAACTGCTTCATGTTTAAAAAGGGGACTAGGTTAGCAGAAGTGGTCAAAACCCAGTGCTCATCATCACCACATATGAAGCACATTTCTTTCCTGGTCATTTTCAGATGGCCAGACCATGGCAGCTAGTAATGCTTGTAGCATCCCCATCTGCGTTAACACAACTAGGACTGGGAAAGGCATGAAAATACACATTTTCTATTCCCGCAAAGGTTTACACGTACCCCTTTCTGAACTGCAAGTTTTAAATCCAACTTCTATAACTACTTTAAAAATGAACAGGATTTGCATGCAAGCCAACAAATAAGGAATGATTTACCCTTTGTAAGCTCAGACATGGGCACTGAAGGGTCTACTCTTCTAGCCCAACACCACCGTTATGGCATTCGCTGCATAGTATGCAACGCCAACTCATGCCATACTGGTACAACCTTTGTGTGCAAACTACAGATAGTGTTGGAAATTAGAGTAGGTGAACAACGGGAGAGGCGAGATGAGAACTGATTTCTAACTGAACTCCTTCGAAACAATCATTCCTTTTAATATCAAGTTCCTCCCCCATCGTCCTTTGATAATTAAATCCTAAAACCCTTCACTTCAACACGCGGATTTCATCTATTTCAAGATTCTTTAACAAGTACCAATTCACGCCAATAAAATACTTACATTTCCTCATGAACAATAACTATCAAACAGGATGTGCAACCACAAACACAAAAATTCCATCTGGTTTTATTTAAGTTGCTAACGAAGGACGATTTGTGAACTAGCTTATTACTCATTTGTATAGGCTTTGGCAAAAACATACAATTATATTCTAATACTGCACGTTCTTCTATGGATTCACTGTAAACTTCACTGCTTGCATCGTTATGCTAGTCTTACATTCGGGCCATTTGCCAAACTGGGAATATTTCTACTTCAATTTTCAACGCAGGGTAACAACCCAATAAAGAGCTAAAGCATCAGAGATCAGGGTTTCATTTCTATAAACTGCTACAGTTCAGAACCCGTACAGGTACATATGTTCTTAATGGAGACAACAACTAGTGTTGAACCTGGTCTTCAGTCCCTTGCCCCTTCAAGCTACAAGCAGCCAAAAAGATCATTTAAAAAAATAAAAATGCCAAGTTATTTGAAGAGAAATGGGAATGGGTGGGGTGGCATGTGGCAAACTATTTCCCTGTAACTTTCTACATCACAATTATTTTACAACCTTTGTCGAATGCTCTCTAATTAGGTGTAAACAAGACTAGAATATGCCTAAAACTGTGGCCCAACTGACTTATTAGCTTTTGTACTTAGTCGCATTACTCATCTGTGACTAGACAGTTTAACAGCCTGTTCTGAACTACTGCGTAGCACACAGAACACTTGCTGAAGTGCAGGATCCTACGAAATGGGGTTGGGGTCTGCGAAAGACCACTGAAGTTACAATGGCACACATGTAGTCTCCCTCAGGAAAGTCAAAAAGCAATTAGTGTGAGCAATGCAGTCACCAATGACTGCGTCTTGGGAAAGTGTAAACATCTACTTAACGAAAACCTTCCCGCCCCTCTAGGAAGCAAAATTGGTTTCCATAATACCTACATTAATGTAATTTAGTATGTATTTTTAGTGGGATACTGGATAAAATTCTAGTAAAACTACTTCAAACAACTGATGTCTTAAACATGTATGTGCAGCATTTCAAGTTGATCAGTACCACAAGTATCTCCATGTGCCTCTCCCCCCCCCCCCAATCTCCTGTAAACTGCACATCACTGGCCTTTCCTTTAGTCACCAACCGCAGAATGCTTAGCTGATGAGGACGTAAAGTGGGAGGTTATGAGAAAAAGACCAAACTAATGTTGAAGACATTCTTAAATGCAAAGTATTGCCTAGGCAACTGTGCCTCACACTGCACAGAAGCAGCCAAAGAGTCAAGCTACACGATTTAAAAATAAAATACATAATTTCTGTAGCTTAACAGGTATCCAAACATCCAGAAGGACTGCCTTAACTCTACGGGAAAGGCACAATAATTAGCCCGTTCTAATAGGAACTACAAGAAACCATCCGTTTTACAATACATTTTTAGGCACCTGCTAGACTTCTGCGTGGTCACCAGGTCTTACAACATGCAGGTACTCCCATCTAATCCATGCAGAACTATTCTGCAATCTTTTCCCGTCTACAGACCTAGATGGCCTACTAGAGATTAAAAATTAAAATAGGAATTTTGGAATCAAGTAAATGTGGTTACGAAAAAAAAATGTTTTAAAAAAAAAAAACCTTAAGAGGATTTCCTTTTTTACAAGTGAACTTTCAGATGCAAGTAAACCTAGGCGTAAACCATCTATGGAGGCACCAACTTCCCTTGCAGATACCATACACAGAGGGTCTGGAGTGAACACTGCAGAAATTAAAGCCTCCCAAACAGGGTTTGTGCTAACCAAAAATCTATCTGCCTACCAAGACAATGTGTGGTCTCAGTACCGAATCACAGGGAAAAAAGGGACCAATTGATTGGGTTATTAAGTAGGCCAAAGAAACCTAGGGAAAACTGCGGCAAATGTGGTATATCGTCAAACTAGGTTTTACCTGAAAGCACAAATGACCAGGAGGGAAAAAAAGTGATGTTAGTAATGCATGCACCAAAACACAAGCCTAAATTGATTCTAGCACATGTGGGCCATCAGAAACCATGAAAGCAGGCGACGTGCAACTTACATGCCGGTGGTGAACTCGCATGTCGGCACAATCATGCTTTGTCATAGCTGCACAATTCAACACTTGTAAAGGAGGCAGCCATGGGAATAATAAAAACAATAAAGTCTTCCACTAATTACTGCAAGAATAGCATTCAGTGACAGGTTTTGGAAAAAAGTAAGTCACAATTTAATTTAACTCTAGATAGAAGTTCAGTGACATAAATGCAGATGAAAACTGGAACACTTAAAAACGTGCATTTCCATTTTTACCTCAGAACAGGTATATTTGACACAACATCAATAATGCCATTTAAGGCTGCATTGCTTTTCCTCCCTGACCCAACCACTTACAACAGTGACGCAAGCCTCGTTCATCGAATCCCAGCCTCTGATAGAAATGCAGACTCCTGTCATTTCTAGACTACGGTCAAAGAAATGATAGCTTTGCAAAACAGTAGCCGCTAGCTTGGCAAAACGCTAGCCTATCAATTTAACAGGGTTAGGCTTTTCCTTGCATAATAACGTGTTGGCCCTTTGGGAATACCAACAAAACACAAAACTCAAATTAAAATTGCTTTCATTACCTGCTAGCTTGTAATACACATCTTGCATTTAAAAAAAACAAATACTGATCAAAAAGACATGCATTTATTGTTTTAATTGGCTCAGTGTTTGCTTGCGTTTTTTCCAGGATCCGCAAACGGTATCCAGCCAAGTCCACAGATTCGTAAACATAAAAAGGGGTTCACTCCTTTTGAGGGGCGGGGGACACAACATGAATGCTCTTCTGAAAGTCACATGGATCTCTTGTATTGGAATAAGAAAATGGTACCCCCAATGTTTGTGGTGGTGTTCAGATAGGCGCACTCCAATTCAGGGTGACATGCAATACAGATTCCATTACCAGACTCACTCAAAAGGGTGAGCGAACAGGGACCATAGAAGAACATTTTGGCCCAGTAATTCCCACTGGAGATGAAGTGCTATGACCATGCAGCTAAACATGGATATGTTTCTGCATACTGCATTTTGCAAAGTATCATTATATTAACCAGTCTACAATACAGGTGACCCCAAAATCCAGATACAAGAGTTTTCACTTTAGGGTCAGTTGCTTGGTCCCAGAGTTGATGAAGATCTTCAGTATGTCCATGAGAGGTCATCATTCGGTTGTAAATGCATGGGTGAAGTGGTGCCTTTCCCTCACCAGAAAAAAATGAGTGATGCTGAGGTACGACACCGATTTTATTAGCACAGAGTCCCATAAAAACATCATCAATGTAGAGACTAACATTCAATGTTTGCGACGCTTTATACACTTTATCAGCTACATCTCTTGAAATAACATATGCAGCACCAGCAGTGTAATCTGGGTAAGAAGGCCACGGGTACATATCATATGAGACATAATACTTGCTGTCTTTGTTCCTCACGGGAGGTGATCCCCGATGTACTTTTCCAATCCAGAAATCTTGAACATCAAGGTCAGCCAGACTTTGTAGATAGGAAACTAGATTAGGAGTGTGCACAAAAATGTCATCGTCAGCAGACATGATGAACTTCGCATGAGGACAGTATGTATTCACCCAACTAAATTGCAACAGTAACTTAAGAGTTAAGTTATGAAACGTATCCAGGAAGTCCTGCTGAATGAGATCATTATGTTTTTGGTTTTCCATAAGGAGTCTTTTCTGCATAGGTAATCGCTGCTGCAAATCCTCCTGAACTCCCAACGCAAAAAGTATTTTAATGTTGGCACTGTACCGCAAACGTATGTAGTCCTCATTACCCCAGGTTTTCCGTATTAAATCACGTCGCAGTAGGTTTTCTGGTGAGGTCTTTACAAAGAGCAGGAGCAGAACATCTTGTTCTTCACACTTCTTCTTATGATTAATTAAGTACTTGTAGTTAGGGTCACTATGTGCAGTGTTCGGAATAACCGTAAGGATCTCGTTTACAAAGCTGTAGTTATTTATTAGGTATCTGTAGGAAAGTGACTTCACGTGGCCCACAACTGTATTTTCATCATGTCCCAAAAATATCATGAAACATATGATGAAACACATAGCAAATACTTGCACAAACTGCCATCTTCTTAGTCTTCTGGCACCAATCAACATTCTTAAGTTGAACTTCATCAGCTTTGGAAAATTCTATTCTGATTTTTGCACAAACTGCTTTTGAAAATGCTATGTCAAAGAGGTTGTTTGATGTACACATCAGAAAAGGGATTCTAAATGATCAAGTAGCCGCCTTTTAAACATCTTCCTGGCAAATGCTGAACAGGAGATCCTGAAGAAAACGGTTTTCAATTGAAAACTTCTCCAGAATGGCATCTTCCACGAATTGATTACTTTCAAACCACGAGTTACTTGACGTAGCCCTCAAATGTGATTCCAGTCATCTGTCAAAAGAAGAAAAGAGGCAATGAAAAAGTCTCTATAAATATATACAATTGACATATGAACAACGTCATACATTGTGGTCTAAGCATTAACACAAAAAGTGTTGGAAAACTAAAATGTAAGTTTACAAAAAGGACATTATGCACTGGAGCAGGATAGGGTCAGTAAGGTGCAAGGCAGAGAAAAAAAAAAAAAGTAAAAAAAAAAAAAAAGTACATGGGTAGAAAAGGAACCATGGATTCACATCTCTTTTGAAGCTCGGCATTGCTCACGATAAGATAATTTGTATGTTTTTGTTTGTGTAGTAGTACACGCATAGTACCAATAATCCACATAAGCAGACCCAACTTGAATCAGTAGAGTGCTCATTTACTTTCACAGTAACTGCACCAACAAGAAAGGGGGGGCCCAGGTGCTCAAAATGCACATTAAAAACGCTTACAATTCATTTAGAACCTGCTACCCCCTAAAACACAATCTGAAAGTAGACAGATCGATACAAGACAGTTAAATGCAGAACACCAGTTATATATTTATACAAAATGAGAAAGTGCATAATGATTAATCTGATAAATCTCTGTCTAACCAAGGTAATTGATAATAGCCTACGACCATTGGTCCTTAAAAAATGGACTTGGTACACAATACATTCTTATAAATATCATTTTAATTCTCCAAAATAGATAAAATACTGCTAAAAGGCTTATTAAAAAAACCACATACAGTGTAACCCAAGATTTAACCCCACATGGTGGGTATGACAAATCCTAATGGGATAAGTTACATCACAATTAACAACATATACATTTCAACAAACATAACAATTACAAAGCACTCTGTACTTGAACAGAGACGATTTACAACCAATCATATCCCGACATGTTTCAGTTCTTAAAAGCTTTTCAATGCTTGAACTTTTTTTCAGGGGGTAAAAACAGTACTTTCACATTAGTTCTTCACCACCATGTAATCCTGGGTAGAAAACTAGGCGATCCCAAATACGGTCACCTCTATATGTAGCTTAAGTAGTGTAGATATGAATGTCAATAACTTCAGACTTCTTCAATCAAGTCGACTTAGATGAAAGGATTCTCAAGATACCAGTCTAGTTCCAAGGTTTGTAAACACCAAGTTTCACATGCATTTCCCTTAGAAAGACGCTTCCATGCTAATACCGAAGAAACACGTGTCGCTCGTTTTTTGCGTACAATCAACTCTTGTTTTCAGGGACGACGAGGATGCAGCGTACGGTACCACACAGCAGCCTGCGACTCTCAGACTGACTGCCACCACGATGAACACTGATGCGCCGGTCGCTCACTGCAAACCTGAGTGCTTGCTTATTTTAAAATTAATACTGGCTTCTTGAGTTGAATCTAAGATTTGTGGTAATCAGTCCATCACAGGAACTCAGTTGTTGTCTTTTCAGGGCATCATTCACCTGGGAGATAGGGGCGACGGCAGGGAACCATGACATCGGGGCACACCGATCTCCCTTGTGAATGATGCCCTGAAAAGACAACTACTGAGTTCCTGTGATGGACTTCTACAGTGCAAAGTGTTCTTGGTAGACTGATTACCACAAATCTTAGATTCAACTCAAGAAGCCAGTATTAATTTTAAAATAAGCAAGCACTCAGGTTTGCAGAGCGACCGGCGCATCAGAGGTTCGTTCATCGTGGTGGCACTGGTGGCAGTCAGTCTGAGAGTCGCAGGCTGCTGTGTGGTACCGTACACTGCATCCTCGTCGTCCCTGAAAACAAGAGTTGACTGTACGCAAAAAACAAGCGACACGTGTTTCTTCGGTATTAGCATGGAAGTGTCTAAGTTAAATGCATGTGAAACTTGGTGTTCAGACCTTGGAACTAAACGGGGTATCTTGAGAACCCTTTTATCTAAGTCGACTTGATTGAAGAAGTCTGAAGTTATTGACATTCATATCTACACTACTTAAGCTACATATAGAGGTGACCGTATTTGGGATCGCCTAGTTTTCTACCCAGGATTACATGGTGGTGAAGAACTAATGTGAAAATACAGTTTTTACCCCCTGAAAAAAGTTAAAGCATTGAAAAGCTTTTAAGAACTGAAACATGTCGGGATATGATTGGTTGTAAATCGTCTCTCTGTTCAAGTACAGAGTGCTTTGTAATTGTTATGCGTTTGTTGAAATGTATATGTTGTTAATTGTGATGTAACCTATCCCATTAGGGTTTGTCGTACCCACCATGTGGGTTTAAATCTTGGGTTACACTGTATGTGTTTTTTTTAAATCAGCCTTTTAGAAGTATTTTATCTATTTTGGATAATTAAAATGATCAAATTTATAAGAATGTATTGTGTACCAAGTCCATTTAAGGCCCAATGGTCGTAGGTATAATCAATTTCCTTGGTTAGACAGATGAGCGGTTTATCAGATCATTATGCACCTTTTCTCCTTTGTGTATAAATATTGATGGTAAACCCCAAACAGTGGAGTGAGGTTCCTTCTTCTTGGGGAAGCTTCTGATTGACCTTTAGTTTAATGTATGAACACCAGTTATAAACACTTATTTTTGTAGATCTAGATTTACATAGCGCTTGCAAACACCAGAAGGGCAACTGCACACTTTACATTGAACTAAATTAAAGGAAACAGTACTGAAGCTAGCTAGAATGGGGAGAAAACACATGGGACAGTAGAAGGAAGGAAAGCAGCAGAGAGGATGGTTGAGATTGAACAGCGGGACGAAGATGCGTAATTGACCCATTGGTGGGAGAAGTGCAGAAGTAGGTAATGGAGGGAATATCTGTTGGATGGAGGGATTTCAAAAGTAAGACTTCTGTTCATACGCAAGATACGGCTGGTGGCCTGGTTTAAATAAGCACTGGACAAAGCATGGCAGAGGGGTTGTACACTTTATTCTTGCTCATCTAAAAGTAGTAGTCTTGTGTTACAACCGAGGAGCATATTAGCTTAGCAGAAACGCAGGCCAAGAGAGGCTCCCCATTGCCTCCTGAAAGGAAGCGCCCCCAATTCAGCACGATCCTCCCCGCAATGAGAGACAATAAGGGACTCTCCCGTAGTGGGAATAAGACCAAGACAGAGTGCGGGTGAGCGTAAGTGGGAGTTTATCCAATGATAAGGCATGCAAAGAACTCTGCAACCTACGAGAGCGCTCTGTCCGACAATAGCAAAGACAGGCGTATTTCTAATACAGAAAACGTCATCAACACCTAAACACTATAGGGGGCACAAGTTAATTGGGATTGGGTATCGTCGACTAACTATAGGTGTTGCTGCAGCATGGTTGGTCTTGGCAAGACGACGTCACTGGTCAGCCTCGTGGGTTGGGTTGGGCCTGGCAGGCCGGCTTGAGGTCATCCGTGCGGTGTTGGTGCGCTGGGGCAGCCTGTGACAATGATGAATACCTTTCCTGTCTTAGTTGCCCTAGGCCATGCACACTGCAGTTATTCAGAAAATGACATTTACGTTCACTAATAAATTGTTCCGTAGCTTATCTTATAAAATAAACGCAACACATGAGGAATGCACCTCGTGAGAGGTCTGGTGGTTGTTGGTTGGGGTGAGATTTACCTGAGTCTTATTGACCGGTATTTTAGGTCACGGGACGGGGCTCTGGGACCTGGGCCGAGTGATACATGTCTGCCTGCTGCGTTAGAAGTTATTATATAGATGGGTCTCTGTGTCTTGTCCCAATGATGGGGGTCGTCCTTACACGGGGTCAGGATTCTTGGGGGGGGTTCGTGGGGATTTATGAGAGGGTGCTGGTAGATCAGTGGGTTCATCCGTGGGTTTATTACCGTGCTGTAAATAACACAGGTGGCGGGCTGTGGCCTTGGTTGCGGCGCCGGGGCCTCTGACTCTCTGAAGTAACGCCAGCTTGGTTGGGGGAGGTGAGGGAGCGCAGCACAAGTCTTAGCTTTTTTATCTGGCAGGCTTGGTGGGGTGGGAGAGGGAATGACCTTGCATATACTCACAAAGGTATTTTCCTCGTGCGTTGCTGATCAGTGAATGCAGAAGTTTTATACTGTTCTGCCTCATTTTAACGTTATTCAGACACACATATATATATATATATATATATATTTCATTTTCGTTACACATTTCTTTAATACAGTCGGTTCCAGTACCTTTTCATTACCTAACATTATGTTCACTACATTGTGTGCGTATTGTATGTACATTAGACGTTATACGAGGGATATCTAGGTTATGGCCTACAGAGATTGATGCCCGCCGCTTTGGGTGATTCAAAACATATATGAGTTCAAGTTTCTACATACTATTGAAAAACACTTTTACAAATAGAGGTTACACGTTTGGTCAACATCTTTCTCCGTGGTTATAGCAGCATTAGTCCAGACCTGGAGGGATATCATATAACGTTACATTTTTATGGTTCGTTCACATTTTAAACAGAGGTAGTTCATTAACACCAATACTTGAACTATTTTCTACCTTCTTCAGATAGTGATGCTTCAGCTTTTTCCCCGTTGCCCCGGCCTTGCGGTCTGGGTCATACGGGGTGCAATATCACATTGTTACTAATATAATGTTGCCGTGTTGGCATCTCGGGTTTAGCTCATCTCCGACTTTCTCATGGGAACGCGCTCGCAGCGGATCTGCCAGGGCTGCTGAGGCGGCAGAGATGCATGAAAGGCCCTCCAAAGGTGGGGGCCTCGTTACAGTGTGCTGAACTCACACCATGTTTGCTGTGCACGATGGCGTCTAGGCCTAACTTAAGTTTCGGTAAATGCAAAGACAGGGTGCGTGTGGGCAATGTCGTCGGCGGGTGAACCCCCCTCCACCTGGGCCCGGGTGGCATGAGGGTGCTCCCACCGAGCCATGGTCCTCACCTGGGGAGGGAGCTGTAGGTGAGGAGGGCCTCGTGGCCATTCCTCCCCTACATTTCCCCCCTTTCGTTACTTAAAGTAACGAATTTCTTTAGCTCTTCTAATCTTCTACATTCTTGTTCTTCTAACACTGCACCATCCCATGCAGGGGTTCCTTTTATAGGCATCCATGCTCTGCACACCCCCCTTAAGCTCTCACCTCTCCTAGCATACTCGTCTGGTGTACATGTCAAATATATACAGTCGCCGGTCTCTTCCAGATCTACCCAGACCTCCTCATACCATTCCAGTTCTACGTCTCGTGGTTCTTTAATCGTGGTGTGCCATAGCTTATCTACTATGTACTTGTCACGGCACATAGGCACTAACTGGTACCTGGGGGTGTTGTCTGTTCCTGTCTGCACGTGTACTTCTTGTGTTGCTTTAATTGTACCACCGGAGTTGCCCATTGTCACCATCATCATTGCACCGTTAGGGACTGCATTAGCACAACATCGGAGGCCCACCTGGCACAGGCAGAACATCACAAGGATGATCACCACTATTGGTATCAGGAACTTCATTGTCACTCCAAGCCATGAGGGAACCCAGGAGAAGATATTGTCGAACCACGAGCTATCCTCAGCTCCACCTTCCATTTTCATCTTCTCGCCCAGGTTATGTACTGCTTCAATGACGTGGGACAGGGACCCATTTTCTGCGTCTTCAGAAGGTACGAACGTGCAGCACGCACTTCCTATTTTTCGGCAAACACCTCCATCGATAGCTGTCAACAGGTCTAGAACATACCTGTTCTGCATGGTCATTAGTCGCAGAGCTCGTAGTTCCACCTTTATTATGTTGAACCCTTCTTCAGTGTCATTGGCCAACTGGATCAGTTCCCACCGTGTGATCTGGAGCCATTTTGCATTTGCTCTTGCTTGGACACTGGACACTAGTGAAGCAAAGAATGTTTCCACGGAGCTGAACAGGCGATACTTGTCTGGGATCTGTGCCAATAAATCAGATGATGCTTGTGATATGTAGTTCGAGGCTCGCTTGTTTCTTGAGAGCTCTTCTTCCTTCCCCCCGGAGGACAGGACATAAAGGTGCGCTTGTGTAGTTGGAGAAGCTGCATTCTGGTTCAAGCCTCCTTTCATCATGTTACTTCTGTCAATATGGCTTTCTGGAATCACCATTAGTGTCGAGTGCAAGGTGGCCATTGAGCAGCTACCACTCCATGATTGGGGAAGGTGCAGGTACGCCTGGTTTCCGCATACCCAGTAGGTGTCCATTAATGCTGCTGTCCCTTTTTTCATATCCGGGATGGTGAGAGTTTTGTTACAGTTCGTGTTCGTTCCCATTGCCATTTTTCCTTCTCCCTTGAAACATAGTTCGTTTTGTATTTCACTTTGTAGCTTGAAGGGTTTCTCCATCGCTGTTACCCATGTTAGTTTAGGGATGTGTTCTTTCCATATTGGCAAGCACGTTCTTTCCATCCACCGCAACTTGTCCGGTTGGACACCTTTCAGCGCTTCTGCCTTGCACAGCACTTCTTCGTCTTTCCATTTGTTTTCGGAAAACAGTGTCCCTTGTATTGCAAAGAAAGGTTCTTTAAGGCAGATCACTCCAGACGCTTGCGAATAGCACGTTTTGTTGTTCTGTACCATTCTGAAAGAGACATCGTGTGCTTGGAAAGTGTTCTTTATTCTACACAGCGTGAGATGAAGGAGACATTGGGCATCCACAATGGGCAATTCTCGTGGCAACAATACTTTAGGTGTGCCTGATGCATGGGGGATAAGTGAGCAGACATAACAGCTCTCATTGGTTGTTTGTTTAGCTGTTGTGCTCATATCTGCATACCATTTATTTGCTTGGTGAGGGTGTCGTGGGTCTTCCATTTTGTCTAACCCTAGCCCATAATACTCATCATACCCTTTTCCACCAGTCTCTCTTCTCCGCCTACTTTTCTCCCTTCTTCTGTACCTTCTCGTTATAGGAGGTGAAGAACCAGGCCCCCCTTCCTCCCTCCCACCCCCCTTTTCTAATTCTTCATATAGGGGCGTGTGTTCTGCCATCATAATCACTTTTCCATCCTCATTAATAAACAAGAGATCGTTGTTTGAAATTGGGGCGGGAGGGATCGTGTGGTTGTTGTATGTTCCAGGTTGGGACATTGTGTCATTATCTACATTTTTGGTTCTCCATTGTGAGAGGACAGCAGTGGGTGGTGTAGTATAGTATCCCCACACAAAGTGTGCTCCATCCCAGATCAAGAAATCACCTTCTTTGATACCTACAGTCGGAATTGTTTTCGTTCCAGGAGCAAGGGTGGTGTTGTTCCCCCCTCCCCCCTCGTTCATCTCGGTAGAGATGAACGCTATAATCCAGTGTAACACCAGACAAAACATTGAGATGAAGAACACGATAGCACACATTGATAAACCACATTCAAATGAATATGTTAATCTAGCCACTAACATTTCTCTAAATCTAACATATCTATTAGTTGCAGGCTGCCCATTCGATGCCATGATAAATCCTGTTTGAGACACAAAAGTTCATTAAATACAAACATGTAAGCATTTCCACATTGTAACGTTTCGGTGATAAAATATAGGGTTGGGTGAGGAAGGGGGTTTGTTGACAGACAAGGTAGCTTTCAGTCAATATTATTTGTAACTTACTATATATATATATAAATAATAAAAAAAAACATGACATTTCTAAAAACAACAATAATAAAAAACATCTTAAATAGTACAGGAAGGGGAAAAAAAAAGAACCCCACGCAAAACTTTCAAAAATTGTAAAAAGAAAATTTACATATACATGTGTACATGTTTTAGTCCAGGACATTTGTTGCGCGCTAATTGTGTTCACTGTTCATCTCATGAAGCACACGAAATTCAAATCATTCATTCCGCACAACTTCATCGTCCGCTGTTGCCTGTGCCTCATCCTGCACCTCACTCTCCGCAGCGCTGTAAGCTTTACGTACATCTGTCAAATGCACCCAATATCGCAGGCCCTTAACCTTTACTGCTGTAGGCGTGCAAAACACTACCTCATAGGGGCCATGAAAGCGTGGTGCGTTCCACCTCCGCACAAAACTTCTAACATATATAAGGTCCCCAGGCATTAGCTGTAGTGGTTTTTCAGGCAAACCGTTTGGTTCAGTCGCGTTCCCCTCCTCTCTTGTCGAGGGGGGGGCTAGTTGCTTTGAAATTACGCGCGCTGCCCGTGTCAATTTTCGCAGGTATTCTGTGAACTCCTCCCCCAATATGGCTGCGCTTCTGTGTGCATCAGAACGCTCACGGAGAGGCGAATGCGCTGTGTGCATTCTTCTTCCCGTGACGATCTCGTGCGGGGACAAATGGTGATCCTTACTTGGCTGGTTTCGTAGCTCAAACAAGGCCAAAGGCAGGCAGTACATCCAAGTCTTTTTAAGGGAAAAACAAAGTTTTGATAATCTGCTTTTTAACAGGCCGTTTATCTTTTCTACGACGCCATTACTTTGAGGATGATAAATCGAACATAATTTGTGCTTTATTCCCAATAATGTAGTCACTTCTTTAAAGAGTTCATTAACAAAATGCGTCCCGTTATCTGAGCGAATAACGTCGCAAATTCCCCAGCGCGGAAACACTTCCCGCACTAGGAACTTCGCGGCGCCCTTCGCGTCAGGGCGGGCACAAGGGCCTGCCTCCACCCACCTCGAAAATGGACATACAACCACAATCATGTATCGAGCCCCGTTACACCTTTCTCCCATGTCTACATAATCAATGTGGAGCTCTCTGAATGGGCCACTTGGTTTTGGTATCGTACCCCTTAGTGTACGCAATGTCATACCTGAGTTGTAAATTTGACATGTCGTGCATTCTAGAGCTAACCTTGTGACGTGTTCCTGGAGGCAAGGTGTAAACCAATCTTCTTGTATCTCTGCCATTATGTGTTTCTTTGTGTTGTGTGCAGGAAAGTGTAGTTGTTGAAATGCTATTTCTAACAGCGTGATTGGCATTACCACTTTTCCTGAACTCTCTTGTCGCCACAATAAATCAGTCGGTGATTTGCTGCATCCTCTCTTAGTCCACAGCAATTTTTCCTCTGCACTAGCTCCCTCTTGCAGCTCTATTATCTCCTGTGTGGACATCATGTTGTATCCTGTGGGGACTTCTTGGCTTGCTGTGTGGTGCAACATGTACTCTCCTATTTCACCTTTTTGTAGATATGAAGCTGCTTTGGCAGCGGCGTCTGCTGCCGCGTTCCCCAAAGATACAAAATCTGTATTGGTGGTATGAGCTTGACATTTTACGATGGCCACTGCCGTGGGGTCTTGCAGGGCCTCAATCAGTTCTTTCAATAATTCTGCATGCTGGACTGGCGTTCCGTCTGCTCGTCGGAACCCTCTCCGCCCCCACCGGGCCAACCCGCCGTGAACTGTTGTTGTCATGTATGCTGAGTCTGTATATATGGTCACTGCGCACCCCTTGGCGGCATGCAATGCTTCTATTAGCGCTATTAGTTCTGCTGCTTGCGCTGAATAGTGTGATGGGAGGCGGTGTTGTACTAGTATCTCATATTCATCTTCCTCTAATCGTACCACTGCCATACCCACATGCTTTTCTCCTGTCTCCATGTCTATTGATGCTGACCCGTCCACAAAATACACCTCACCCTCGGTCAGGGCATTTTCAAAAATCACTTGATCCTTACTTTCGTCACCTGTGTACGTGGCGCAGTTGTGGTTTTGCATGTCCTCTATGGTGCATGCCTCTGTGATGAATGTGGCTGGGTTCACTGTTTTACATCTTACTATATGGATGTTAGCGCTGGACAGTATTATCTCATATGCTGTGGCGCGTTGTGTTGTCAATGTGCTCTTTGTTCGCTCTAATATTGCAAAAAGTGAGTGTTCCACGAACAGTGTCACCGGGCAGCCCATTACTATCGTGGCACTTTTTTCAATTGCGAACGCGGCTGCAGCTAGGGATTGCTCGCACGCGAAATGACCTTGCATTACTGCGTCTAGGGTGCCGCTATAGTAAGCGAGTGGTTTGTGCCCTAAAGATGTTTTCTGTGTCAGTACTGCTGTCATCAATGTTCCTTTGCAGTGTGAAAATAAGAAGAATTCGCGCCCATAATCTGGGTTTGCTAGTACTGGAGCGCTTGATATCAGCTCTTTTAGTGAGTTAAATGCTGTGTTCATCACCTCTGTCCATTCTATGTGTTTGTGTTCCTGTTGTGCTTCTTTCAGTGCCTGTAGCAAGGGCCTTGTGTACGCCGCATAGTCCAATATCCATGCTCGGCAATAGTTACACATACCCAGAAATTTCTGCATCTCTTTTACTGTTTTGGGCTCCCCAATTGTTCTAATCGCCTGTGCCCTGTCTGGTATAATTCGCTTGCCATCCTTTGATATCAACTGACCCAAGTATAGGACCTCCGTCAGACAGTATTGTAACTTCCCCTTGTCCACCTTGTACCCCTTATTTGCCAATAATGTCAAGAGTGTTATCGAGTCCTGTCTGCATTCTTCCTCAGCCTGTGCACAAATCAATAAATCATCAACGTACTGAATCACTGTGCTTTCTACAGACAAATTCCCCAGATCTTCATGTAGTACCCTGTTAAATATGCTTGGGCTCTCGCAATATCCTTGTGGTAGTCTGCAGTGTTCGAACCTCCTTCCTCCCAATGTAAATGCTGTCAAGTACCTGCTCTCTTCTGCCAAGGGAATCGAAAAGAATGCATTTTTTAAGTCAATTACTGTGAAGTGTGATGCTATTTTTGGAATGTTGCACAGTATTGTCGCCGGGTTCGGGACTAAAGGGAACTCCTTCATTACCACATCGTTCAATGGGCGTAAATCTTGTATCATCCTCCATGAACCCCCCTTCGCTTTTTTGATTGGGTAAATGCATGTGTTGCATGGGGAGTTTGAGGGCACTATTATACCCTGTGCTAGCAGTGCTTCTATTGTCTCTCTGATCCCTTCTTCTGCTTCTCGCGACAGTGGATATTGTTTCACCCGGGGTAGTATTGCTCCTTGTTTTACTTTTATCACCACAGGCTGAACTTCATGTAGCAACCCTACATCGTGGGGGCCATTAGTCCATAAGTTAGCGGGTACTGAACTCATGTCTTCATCAAAAAATGTATGCGGTGCTCCTACTACCGCCATTAGTTCAACTTTAGTTTGTCTGGCTGTAACTACGATGTCGCAGGGCATTGCCAGTTCCATCACTACTTCACCATCTCCCTCAGTGTCAGAAAATAGCTCCTCGTCCGAGAGCTCTCTCAGGGGGATATTTGCATTTGTACACAATACTGTCCGCCACTCACACCCTTCCATGTCAATACCAATCACGCATATTCTGTTTGCTGATACATGTATTGCATGCAAATCCAATGATAGTACTTCCCCAAGAGCAGTGTCAGGGCTTGCTATGGGACGAAAAAGGAATTCTGCTGGTATTCTCCACTCCACCCTTTTTAGTTCTGGTACTATGAGAGCCAATGTTCTCATGCCTTCAACAAACATCTCCTCATTTCTTGGTACCCCTCTGATCTCTTTTATTGTTGTGTGGCCGTGTATTACTGCTAATATACGGAGGGGGCATATGCCTGGCGTTGAACATACGATGCCGCTCCCTGTGAATGATATGGTCATGTTTAGTTTGCTCAAGAGATCTCTCCCCAGTAAGTTGATGGGAGAGTGTTCATAGTACAGCAAGGGTGCTTTCACTGTTTTACCCCCCACTGTCACATCCAATACCTCTGTGTAAGGAACTTCAATTACAGCCCCAGAGAACCCCTGCGTCTCTAACGTTCTATTAGATAACGGGAACCGGCCCTCTCTAATGCATGATTTCTCCGCTCCCGAATCCACCATGAATATGAATTGCTTGTCTCCTATCTGCGCTCCTATCAATGGTTCCTCTGATGCATTGTGGGTCGTAGACAGTACTGGACACGCAAGTGCTCTCTGTGGGCTGTCCTATGCGGGGTGTCTCATTGCCCCCCCTTGATCGAAAATATTCCCCGAAACTACTGACACTCCACTGTAAGGTGCGGGGGCTGGTGCCCCATTAGCTCCTGTGGCGAAAGTATTACCAGGCGTGTAGTGCACATTGTCATTATTCTGTGGGCTGGTTTGTGTTCGGTATTGATGTCCGTGTAGTTGTGCGTTACTCCTTTGTACTACATTGTCTGGTTGCTGGTATTGTCCCATGGGGAGGCCGTAGGGGCTTCCTGGATGGGGGTGTCCGTACTGTTCTATCTCTTGGAAACCGTTGTTTTGTCTGCTCCTACATTCCCTTGAGTAATGCCCCCATCTCCCACAATTCCAACAGCTCCCCTGTGGACCTCTGGGACCCTGCCACCCATTTCCTCCCATTCCTCCATACCCTTGTCCTCCTCTTCGCCCCCTGTACCCACCTCTTCCTCCTCTTGGGGCCCACTCTTGCCACGTTGGACCTCCGTTCTGCTCCTGCTCTGTCCACTGTCGTTGCCCTTGTCCTGCCCAATTCGCTGCTATTCTTCCTTGTATTGCTATTTGCCCCTCCTCTCCTTCCTCTCCCTCCCGTATGAGTGGGAGTCCCGCTACCGCTGCTGCGACCTTCACCAATTTTGATTGCACCAACTTCGCCTCGTCCGCCAACCTTTTCTGTGCTACTTCCCTCTCTCTTTCTTTGATCCTTTTACAATGGTGTACTATTATGCTTTGGATCTCCGGCCAGCCTTTTGCCTCAACACCTGCTATTTTATCTAGTGCCTTTTGCACTTCCTTTGGGAGCCCTCTTTTAATGATGAAGTAAAATAGAGACGTGGATTGGTGCCAGGGCGTACCCGTTTCCGCTCTCCACATCTCCTGCACCCGGAGAATGTAATCCATAGCGTCCTCCCCATCATTCATGGTACATTGCATTACTGACTGCAGATCAGGGGTATCTGGGAAAGTTTCCCGCAGTGCGTCCCACACCCTTGCTCGCACGGTGTTAAAAGAAGCCCCATCATGGCGATCACACTCCAAAGTTACAGCTGGAAAACCCGCTTTAGCCCACACTCTGTCTGCCTGATCCCCTACTGAGGACACTAGTAGGCTTTTCACATCGCCTACTGCCAGCGGTATACCCGCGGTATGTTTTTCAAATGCATATATCCACTTGCTTGCCCCTCCTGACAGCTGTGGTAGTAATTTCATTAAGTTAGCCTTGTCCATCTGAGCCCACGGTATATAGTTCGGCCTCCCACCTCCCCTGTGGAGTAATGGTAGTTGTAATTTCCCTTTTGCCGTTGCAGCTTCCTTTTCCTTGGTCACTGCTGACTCTAATGACGCCATCTTCCCCACCCTATTTCTTAGTCGTCCTATCCATTCATCCTCTATAGTCCCCAGTGAACATGCCCCATCTAGCTCCTCGCCTTCTCCTCCTACTGCCATGCTCAATCTATCACTCTCATCCCCCCCTCCTCTGACATCACATAACAAATCCTCTCTGATCCCTCTCTCTCTCGAGACATCACCAATGCTTCCTTCTGCTGTCCCTACTTCTATTATCCTGGTCGGTTCTTCCTCAATTCTGAACAGTATTTCCCCCTTTTTCCATCCTTCCTCAATTTGTCTACTTTCGCTCGACGCTCTAGACGTGCGTCCAGATTGTGTGGGGGCGCACGCTGTGCGTTCACATATGTCTTTTATTCTTGAGAGCTCATCTCGTGCCACTGTAAGCCTCGACTCTAAGTCACTCGTTAACTTCTCTATGTCCACTCTCTGTGTGCCTCCCTGGGTGTGCTCTCTAGTGTTTTCGTATGGTGGGGGTGCAGTTGGTCTTTGTGGCGTGCTGGTTGAAGGGGGAGGCACATAAATCGGGTCGCTATATCCTGTTGCAGGGGCTGGTTTAGGTAATATTGGGTACAACATAACCACTTCCGCAGGCTGTTCTGTACTTAACTGTTCCTTTTCCTCTCGCGGGATCATTAGTGGATTGTCTGTGGTGGAGGGTAAATCAATATTTGGAGCTGGAGCTTTGGGTGGGGGTACTTCCTCAAACAATCTCCAAAGATCTAATATCTCCTTCCTGTTCTGCCATTTTTTTCCCTTATACTTAAGGCGAATACATGTACATACCATATCAAGAACGCTTTTGTCAAAAGACCCTCCTTCTGGCCAAATCTGGGGCAACCCCTCCCCTTTCAATTCTGTTAACCATTGATCATGATATTTATTTATGCGCTCAGCATATCCCGGCAAGCTCTTGCAAATGTGTGACAAGGGAGTTTCAGCCCCCATCCTTTAAATCGCTAGCGCTACCTTGTTCGCTTTCGTTACCTTTTATTAGCTGTAAATATGCGTATGTATTCCTTTATGGCACAGACAAGAGCGGACCTCTTTAAAATTATCACCCACCGTTATTCACTGCACAAATCTCTTCTCACTCACCATATCTCATCTCCTTCCCATTCCCAGGCACTCTTATGTGATCTCACTTGTAATTGATCAAGTACTGGTTATGGCCACACTCTCTGACACCACCTCGCGGCCACCCGTTCGTCTCTCACACTCGTACGGTGCGCGCACCCTTCACAATGCTTTCCACTCACACTCTTTGTCTTTCTCCTCCCTTTCCTCCCTAGCCAGCTGTCCCTGTTTCCCTACTAAGGTTACTGTGTTCACGTCTGTACGTGCCACTACTGAGTCCCCACTTTTTAAGATGTTCTAACTACTTCATACCCTTCTCATTTTCACCCCCTACCCCGTGGAAATGGAAAAAAAAGAAATAGAGAGAGAGAGAGCACAATCACTAAAAAATATTCCCGGTGTCTCCTTTTGCTAGACACCAATAACTTATTTCTCACTTCTTCATATATTCCCAGTACTAATTTAGATAGTACTATGCGGCGCCGCCTTCCACCCCCTCTCGGAGCTAGGTTTCCGTCACTTCTACCACGTCACTTATTTCTTACTCCTAATGGCCATATGCAAAAGAAAGAATAAAGAAAATTTCAAGACCCGTCTGTAGTAGACCCCCGATATTCTTCTCCTCTACCTGTCCCCGTTCTGTTATTCCCAATTCCCTTTCTTTTCCCCTTGACGATCACTCGCACTCGGTACTCACGTGCCCGTCTTGAACCGATACTCTCCGAAACTGGGTCCGTCCAGGCGGCGTCACCGGTAACTCAACGGTCAGCCCCTGGCTCCGGCGAGCGGCACTCAAAGGGGATTTTTTTCCAATCGGGATCCCGTACCCTTTCTCATTGAGTGCGCACTTCTTATTGTGCCGGTCGCCGTTGGCGGGCGGCCTCCCGGAGACGGCTCACCGTGCGTATCCCTTCTCGACCGGAGATTCTCGTGCCACAAGGGGGTCGTTTAAGAAGGAGTTAGGAAAAATAGTTTGGAGATATCACGCTATCGGGGTCACCACTGAAAGGAAGCGCCCCCAATTCAGCACGATCCTCCCCGCAATGAGAGACAATAAGGGACTCTCCCGTAGTGGGAATAAGACCAAGACAGAGTGCGGGTGAGCGTAAGTGGGAGTTTATCCAATGATAAGGCATGCAAAGAACTCTGCAACCTACGAGAGCGCTCTGTCCGACAATAGCAAAGACAGGCGTATTTCTAATACAGAAAACGTCATCAACACCTAAACACTATAGGGGGCACAAGTTAATTGGGATTGGGTATCGTCGACTAACTATAGGTGTTGCTGCAGCATGGTTGGTCTTGGCAAGACGACGTCACTGGTCAGCCTCGTGGGTTGGGTTGGGCCTGGCAGGCCGGCTTGAGGTCATCCGTGCGGTGTTGGTGCGCTGGGGCAGCCTGTGACAATGATGAATACCTTTCCTGTCTTAGTTGCCCTAGGCCATGCACACTGCAGTTATTCAGAAAATGACATTTACGTTCACTAATAAATTGTTCCGTAGCTTATCTTATAAAATAAACGCAACACATGAGGAATGCACCTCGTGAGAGGTCTGGTGGTTGTTGGTTGGGGTGAGATTTACCTGAGTCTTATTGACCGGTATTTTAGGTCACGGGACGGGGCTCTGGGACCTGGGCCGAGTGATACATGTCTGCCTGCTGCGTTAGAAGTTATTATATAGATGGGTCTCTGTGTCTTGTCCCAATGATGGGGGTCGTCCTTACACGGGGTCAGGATTCTTGGGGGGGGTTCGTGGGGATTTATGAGAGGGTGCTGGTAGATCAGTGGGTTCATCCGTGGGTTTATTACCGTGCTGTAAATAACACAGGTGGCGGGCTGTGGCCTTGGTTGCGGCGCCGGGGCCTCTGACTCTCTGAAGTAACGCCAGCTTGGTTGGGGGAGGTGAGGGAGCGCAGCACAAGTCTTAGCTTTTTTATCTGGCAGGCTTGGTGGGGTGGGAGAGGGAATGACCTTGCATATACTCACAAAGGTATTTTCCTCGTGCGTTGCTGATCAGTGAATGCAGAAGTTTTATACTGTTCTGCCTCATTTTAACGTTATTCAGACACACATATATATATATATATATATATTTCATTTTCGTTACACATTTCTTTAATACAGTCGGTTCCAGTACCTTTTCATTACCTAACATTATGTTCACTACATTGTGTGCGTATTGTATGTACATTAGACGTTATACGAGGGATATCTAGGTTATGGCCTACAGAGATTGATGCCCGCCGCTTTGGGTGATTCAAAACATATATGAGTTCAAGTTTCTACATACTATTGAAAAACACTTTTACAAATAGAGGTTACACGTTTGGTCAACATCTTTCTCCGTGGTTATAGCAGCATTAGTCCAGACCTGGAGGGATATCATATAACGTTACATTTTTATGGTTCGTTCACATTTTAAACAGAGGTAGTTCATTAACACCAATACTTGAACTATTTTCTACCTTCTTCAGATAGTGATGCTTCAGCTTTTTCCCCGTTGCCCCGGCCTTGCGGTCTGGGTCATACGGGGTGCAATATCACATTGTTACTAATATAATGTTGCCGTGTTGGCATCTCGGGTTTAGCTCATCTCCGACTTTCTCATGGGAACGCGCTCGCAGCGGATCTGCCAGGGCTGCTGAGGCGGCAGAGATGCATGAAAGGCCCTCCAAAGGTGGGGGCCTCGTTACAGTGTGCTGAACTCACACCATGTTTGCTGTGCACGATGGCGTCTAGGCCTAACTTAAGTTTCGGTAAATGCAAAGACAGGGTGCGTGTGGGCAATGTCGTCGGCGGGTGAACCCCCCTCCACCTGGGCCCGGGTGGCATGAGGGTGCTCCCACCGAGCCATGGTCCTCACCTGGGGAGGGAGCTGTAGGTGAGGAGGGCCTCGTGGCCATTCCTCCCCTACACTCCCCACAATCAAGATGGCACCTTGAGGAAGGGCCTCAGGTGGCTGGAAACAGCAGGGGGTATGGATTGGGGTTGCAAGACCATAGCTGAAATGTTCAAGGGAGAAAAAAAACAAAGTCATTTTTCCAAAAATAACTCCTCTCCTCTGAACAGTTCAGCCTTTGCCCTTACCCCAGCCACCCTACTTACCTGTGGGTTGCCGTCCTTCACATCTCTGCAAAGCTGGTTCCCTCCACTTATGTGCTTGGGAACCGGCGCTGCAGGGTCCTTTATTATTTTTTTTAACATAGGGGTGTCCCCTATGCGGTAGACACCCCTGAATCCGAAAATGCCGAACATGGCGAGCGGGGGACACCCCTGCAACTCCCACTCCTCAAGTTAGTCCCCCCCCCCCCATTCATATGAATGGTACAGGCTTTTCAGTCTTTTGGACCATTCATCCGAATGGATTCGGTCTTTTGGACGTTTCCGGCAGTACAGTGTGTTCTTGCGTGCTGTCAGCCACCCAGCACCCTTCCCAAGTGTGAATTAACAAATGAACTGGCATCGTAGACGCCAACCTAATTTCCGGCCACTAAAAATCGCCACTAAATATCCTGACCAGAGCAATAAATATCTCTCTAAAACGAAAGTAAAGTCTTTAAAGATCTACAACCTGGAATATCACAACTATGCAGTTTTACCTCTGAAGTGAGAATTACATTGGGCAAAAGTTAATACCAGCACAACCCTTATATCAATTATTACTTCCTAGCATTACTTATTGCTACATCTTTCTTAATTATTAAAAGAAAATGTAGTTTGTGGCCTGTGTTCTGTAAACAGTCTGCATTACATCTTGCACGTTTAATTCATCAGTCAAAAGGCATAGTTATTGTGGAAGGCCGATTGTGCCAAGCATGGAGGGCTCAGTGGTAGCCAGCAGAGCAGGCCAGGACTAAAATGGAAATGTGGAACTTTACTGTGCCAATTTTATCAAGCCTCACCACGATACTGGCAGGGGATTAAGAAGTTTGAGACTTTCCCAGGATTCCCTGCAGGCAACCATCCAGTGGCCTGCACCATGTAAGCCTGCTCGACACTGAAGGACCTGCTCATGACCACGATGGAGAACCACTGGAGCACCGATTAAATGGTGCAGCAGATATCAACCCACAGTTAAACCTGCTCCTTTAGGGAGCGTGCTGCAGGGTAAGCTTCTGCTACACAAACGTTCTCAGTAATTGTTGAGGGCACGATAGCAACCCCAGAGTGCGGAAAAGAATTGCACCAAAAAACTACAATTCGTTTGGTATATTGTAGCTAGATCCATTGCACCGCGGATTGGAAGCGCATCAAGGCATTCCACTACCTCTATCCAGAGAACATTTTGGGCACATCAACCCGTGCCACCCTCTACCCCTCACCCCTCCCCCCCAGCACCACATTGGTTGTTCCGAGAGCCATACTATGCAGGGAAGAGGAAAAATTGCATCAACTCCAATTACTAGGAGTTTAAGAGCGTAGAGTAATAGGAGGAGAGCAGTAGTGGGGAAAATGTGTTGTGAAGCAAGTTAAAGGGTAGCAGGCAAAACACTTGGAAGTCATGCGGGTAGACCATCATTGCTTTGCGAAAACCAAACACTGGCAAGAGTCAGAGGTGTGAAGTGGCAACAAGTGGTAAAGCAATAAGGAAATGTGAAAATAAATATTCCTTCACCTGGCAGGCGAGTCAACCAGGCAAATCATTGGCATTGTGTCACTGTAAAACGACACAAGTGAGGTCTTTCGTTGGGGACCTGTAATGGGTGGACCATGTGGTCCAACAACTGCGCGCAGAGCGAGGACACCCACCTACTGAAAAGCCACACAGGATATATAGAGGAAGTTTGATATGAAAGTAAGGAACTGTACTGGTGAAACTTGAATAACCAAACCAAGAGCTGGGAAGTGTCCCTGGAAATTGTGTTGTGAAGAGGAACCAGATCTCTAGGGGACGAGAACCTCTTTGCATTGTGAATGGGGGTTGGCGACCGACTAGAAAGGAACGTCGCCTAGGCTATAAAAAGCAGTACATTACTTTGAAGAGAAAACTGAAAAGAAGCTTCCGAGGCAGTTTGGATACTGCTGATGCCACTCGGAGACGAAGGACAAGTATACCCTCAGGAGGACAGGATTTAAACAAAATAATGGCCCATTCACTAATTTGGTTAAAGCAGAGCGTGAGGGGGCATGGACCCAGGATAAATATATCAAAGAGAATGAATTAAGGCACATTATCTCAAAAACCAGTTAGGTAAAAGCCTAGCTATCCTGGCAAGTATTACATTTATTAAGGAAAGGAAAGCAAGGTGTAATTCTATAGGCAGAGAAGTTGAAATCACAGGAATGTGTATTTAAGTGGATGGGGAACTGAAGCCTATAGTAGTTTATCCGTAACAATGGTCTTGAATAACGCAGATGAACAAGTTACTTACCCATGGTAGGTTTCTTTCGACTGAATGTTCCTCCCACGTATTCCTGAGCTTTGATATTTCCAATATACCAGCTTTGCTGCCTCGGAAATAGTTTGAGCAGGGGGCGCTGTGCGTCGACACCGGTAAAGTTGATGTCCTTCAGAGGCCTACGTCTTAATGTCACTGCAGGTATATATAGCTTGCGCAGCACCCGTTGGCCTCAGTTAGGTTTGACAAGTGGAGCTTTACCTTGCGTTCAATGGTTACTCCCCTTGAGAGAGCATAGACTGCAACCGCAAGGGAAATTCTACTGCGGGGTAGGTTGGGAGGGGCGATCAGGAATACGTGGGAGAACATCCAGTCGCAAGAACGTTAGCAGGGGTAAGGAACTTGCTCTTCGAATGGATTGCGTCCACCCACATATTCCTTATCTTTGATACACTCCCAAAGCAGTTTACGTACGTAGAGGTGGGAGTAGAAGAACAAGTTACTTCTTACCTGGTAACGTTCTTTCGACGGGATGTTCCTCCGACGTATTCCTTATCTTTGATAATACGTTTCCAGCTTGCTAGCCTCGGAAATGTTTTCTGTAGAGGGCGCTGCACGTCGACGTCCGCCGAGCCGATGTCCCTCGATGGCCACCGTATCGGCGCCGATGTCACCATGCCCATAAATAGCCACACGCCGCGTCCGTTGCTCAGTTCCGTTTTGTAGTATAAGAAAAGTCATGCCTGAATTGGTTAGTGACCTTGAAGGAGCGTAAGCTGCAACCACAAGGGAAGTGATCACTGCGGGGATGGTTGGGAGGGGCGATCAGGAATATGTCAGAGGAACATCCCGTCGAAAGAACGTTACCAAGTAAGAAGTAACTTGTTCTTCGAAGGGATTGTGTCCTCCGACGTATTCCTTATCTTTGATAGACTCCCATAACAGTGGCATGTAATTGGAGGTGGGAGTGATAGTGTTATGTACCCCTTTAGGGATGGACCGAATGTAATACGGCCTTGCCAAATCTAGTCTCTTGAGCAGTGGAGGAATCCAGATTGTAAAATTTTGTGAATGTATGTGCGGACGACCATGTGGCAGCCGCACATATGTCCCGGACCGGTACCCCTCTTTGGAGCGCCGAAGAGGCTGCGATACCCCTGGATGAATGAGCCCTGAGATTTTGGGGTGGCTCTTTCCCTGCTAGTCTATAACATTCCAGGATGGCCAAAATATTCCACCTGGAGATGGTTTGTTTTGTTATGGGTAGTCCCAACTTGTGACCCGAGTATCCTACAAACAGTTGGTCTGCTTGCCTGATCCTAGCCATTCTGCTGATGTAAAAGCTGAGAGCTCGCCTAGGGTCCAGCCTATGTAGCCTTTCCTCCTCTTTCCCCGGATGGGGAGGAGGGTAGAACGAAGGCAAGGTAATTTTCTGAGTAATATGAAATTCAGAATCCACCTTTGGGAGGAAATTAGGCTTCACCTGTAGGACAGCCTTGTCCTTGTGGAAGATTGTATGTGGGGGTTTATAGGAGAGGGCTTGTAGCTCGCTCACCCTCCTGCCAGATGTTAGTGCTACCAATAGGACAGTTTTAAGCGTGAGAAATCTCAGCGAGCAAGAGTGAAGTGGTTCGAATGGAGTGCCCATTAAGAAGTTTAAGACTAAATTTAAGTCCCATAAGGGAACCTGGAATAGTTTTGGAGGGTAAACATTTGTTAGTCCCTTGAGAAATTGTACCACTAGAGGAATTTTGAAATACGAAGGTTCTTCGTCAGTTTGCCCAAAACCAGAGCTGCATTGGCTCTCTGCACAGTGGCAGTGATCCTACGCCTCCTCTTTTGTTAAGGTAGTGCATGGCCACCGTGTTGTCCGTCATTATCAGGACATTTCTCCCCTGTAGTGATGGCAGGAAAGCTTTCAGCACTAGTCCGATTGCTCTCAGCTCCAATAGGTTGATGTGTAGTCTGGACTCCGATGGAGACCAACGACCGCTGATGGTCAAGTCATTGGCATGGGCTCCACACCCCGTGAGTGAGGCGTCTGACTACTGTTATCTCCGGCCATGGTTGCCAAAACAGTTCTCCTTTCAAGATGTTCTCTGGAAAGGCCCGCCATTGAAGGTTGCGGGCTACCTTGTCCGGAATCCGGAGGAGATCTGTCATTCTCCCTGAGAATTGCGACCACTGACTCTGTGCCCACTGAAGAGATCTCATTCTCAGGCGAGCCTCTGGCACAAGGAAGATGCAGGCTGCCATGAGGCCTAGCAACCTCAAAAAGTCGAAGGCTGGGAGACGTTGGGCATTTTGAAACTTGGTGACCATCTGTAGAATATCTTGAGCCCTCACCTCTGGTGGCGAGGCTTTTCCCAGGGAAGTGTCCAGGACCGCTCCAATGAACTGGAGACTCTGAGATGGTATCATCTGTGACTTCTTTAAATTGGAGGGAGAAGCCCAGTCTGTGAAGGAAGAGGCAGACATAATCTAGCTGGGCCTGGGCCTGTTCCGAAGATACGGCCCTGATCAGCCAATCGTCCAGGTAGGGGTAGACGTGGATCCCTTCCCTCAGACTCGCCGCCACTACCGACATCAGCTTGGTGAAGACCCTCGGGGCGGAGGTCAGCCCAAATGGCAGATTTCGAAATTGATAATGAGTCGCCAAATTGCGAACCTCAGGTATTTCCTATGTTTGAGATGATTGGCACATGGAAATAAGCATCCTGAAGGTCCAGAGATAACAGCCAATCCTGGAGCTGGAGGGCCTGAAGGATCTGAGAGGGAGTTACCATCTTGAACTTGTCCTTCCTGAGGAACTTGTTCAATTCTCGTAAGTCCAGGATGGGTCTCAGTCCTCCGTCCTTCTTTGGTATGAGAACGTAGGGGGGCGGGGGGATGGGGACAGAGGGGGGAGCTTGGGGGGGGGGGGGGGGGGCTGGGGGAGTACCAGCCCTGGTTCCTGTCCGCTACAGGTACCGGTTCTATGGCACCTTTCTCTAGCAGGTCTATAATTTCCTGCAAGAGGAGCTGATCTGGAACTTTTAGAGAGCTGTTCCCCGGTGGATGACTCCGAGGAATGTGTAGAAAGGGTAGGCAGTAACCTTGGCCAACTGTCTCCAATGCCCAAGCATCTGACGTTATAGCCTGCCATTCCGTCAGATGGTGAGTTAACCTGCCCCCTACAGGTGTATTGTGTGGGAAGGCCTCAGAGTGGTTTGGGGCGGCTGATGCAGATGCCGAGGGTAAAGAGGCACCTGCTGCTGCTGCCGTCTTAGTACTTTTGACCCGTCCACCTCGGGTGGATCTCCTTTGGCCTCTTTGAGCCGGCTGTCCTCCGCCTTTCCCGAATGCGGAATAATAACGAAAGGACTTTCCCCTCCCAGAGGTTCCTGAGGGACGAAAAGGAGTTTGGCGGATAGCAGCTCCTAAAGATTTTGCTGCTGCTTTAGAAGTCTAACTTTTCCAGACTGTCATCAGCCTTTTTCCCGAATAATGAAGAGCCGTCAAAGGGCATATTCAAAAGTGTGGCCTGTACATCAGGGGCAAAGCCCGACTTTCGCAACCACGCATGCCTGCGGATTGTTGTACTTGCCGCCATGGCCCTGCTGATACTGTCAGCGGAATCGATGCCAGTTTGAAGTGATTTGGACATGGCATCTTTGCCATCTTGAATGATGTTAAGGAAGGCTTCCTTTTCCTCTCCTTCGGGTATGCAGTCAGCTGCTGATGAAGCACACTCCCATAGTGTGTGACTGAACCTGGCGAGCGTACAGGTGGCGTTTATGGACTTCAACGCCATACTACAGGCAGAGACTTTCTTTGCCAAGTCGTACCTCTTGTCACCTCTATCCTGTGGGACAGTAGGGTAAGTGGTCCTACTGCTAGATGAAGTTGCCGCTTGAACCACCAGGCTCTCTGGGGGTCGGGTGTTTTGATAAGTATTCAGGGTCAGCAGCCGCTACCCTATACTTGATTGACAATCTTCTATTGACTGCAGGGATAACTTCGGGAGTTTCCCAATTAGATGCAATGTTCCTTTGTAAGGCTGCATGGAAGGGGACCACCAGGTCCTCCTGTGGGCCTTTGTCCAAAATATGTTATGTCATCCTGTTGGAAAACAGGTGAAGGCGCAGACCAACCCATAAACTCAATTATTCTTGCCATCAGGGTTCTATAGGGTGTTTCGGCATGTTCCCCTGGGTCTGGCTGAACAAATTCCACTTCTGGGGAAGTGTCCAGCCCACTTGCCTCATGTAGTGACTCCTGTAGTTCCTTCAGCCTTCTTTCCTCCGAGGTGAAATCCTCTGCAGTAGGCAGTGTGGTCCTCCGTCACCCGAATGTTTCCTGGTCAGAATCTTCCCCTTCTTCATAAATTGAAGAAAGTCCAGGGTACTCTGACTTCTGAAATGGAGTAAAATCCATCTAAGGCAGGAGCCAAACTCGTCGTTATTGGACGAGAAAACGTCGATGCCAATGTAACAGGCTTCGAAGGCGCCAAAAACAGCGTCAGAAAAACAGGAAGGGGTCTCGAAGAACTCAAGAGGATCGGGATCCTACTCGAGGGCATCGACGACGGTCTCGGCGGCGTGCCAGAGGCCCTTGAAATCACTGTTGGCTGTGGAGTGGCCTTGGTCCTCTTTCATCGGCGTCGATCGACCGATGCGTCGTGATGGCGCCGATTCGTGCGTCGAAGGAATCTTAGACCACGGGGAAGACGGTGCCTTCTTACCCGATGGCTCATGGCGCTCTCGGGTGGAATGTTTCGCCGGGTGCTGCGACTCGCGGCGTTTAATTTTTTTGGGTTTTTCACCCGGGGCATCACCCTCAGCTGTCTTCGAGGGGGGGGGAGGTGGGGGGGGGCAGGAGGGGGGTGGACGAGGCCGCGTTCTCGAAGACGCTTAACATTTTCTTTCTGAATTCCTCCCACTCAGCTTGAGAATTGTGTTTAGTGGGACAGGAGACCCTTTCTGGGGACACAGAAGACGACGAGGAGGAGGAGGAGGAATGGGACCTTCGACGTCTCTTTCTTGAGTGTCTTGATCTCGACGAATGGTGGGAGCTACTTCGAGATCTAGAATGGGAATGTTTGACGGCGAGGAGACGAATGCCTCGACTCAGCAGACGAAACTTGAGGTTTTGGTTGACTTACCTCTCTCGAGCTTCCCCTTGCGCTCCTTCAAGGCTTTCGCCGTCATGGACATGCAGTCCTCACACGCCGAACAATGGTGCTCGGATCCCAAGCACCACAAGCAGATCCTGTGTGGATCCGTTATTGACATTTTTTACCGCAGTCTCGACATTTCTTGAAGCCGGATCGTGGCGTCGTCTGTTCTGATGAAGAAGCCATCGAGAACGATAAGGTATATTCGAGTAGAAATAGATAGTTAACCTGACTGAACTGAGCAACGATGTTCCGAGGCCCCACGAAGCACGGAAAAACGGAACTGAGCAACGGACGCAGCGCGTGGCTATTTATGGGCATGATGACGTTGGCGCCGATACCGGGGCCGTCGAGGGACAGCGACTCGGCAGACGTTGACGCGCAGCGCCCTCTACAGAAAAAATTTCCGAGGCCAGCAAGCTGGAAACGTATTATCAAAGATAAGGAATTCGTCGGAGGACGCAATCCCTTCTAAGTTAGGTTACATATGCACTGAGTGCAACACTACTTTTCCAAAAGAAGAATCTTGGCCCGAGGAGCAGTCTAAACTGTAATGTTTAGTAAAGGTGTGCACAGGGGACCATGTGGCATATATGCATGGTCGAATGAGCTCTTGATGTTCTGGACCGTCTTTACCTGCCAGTTTGTAACATTCCGATATTGTTAGTATAATCCATCTGGATATAGTTTGCTTGGTAATGGCTATTCCCAATTTGTGACCTGAATAGCCCACATCCTGCTGCAATTCTGCCAATCTGGAGATGTAAAAGCTCAGTGCATGTCTAGGGTCAAGGCTGTGAAGTCTCTTCCTCCTTCCCCGGAAGTGGGGGAGGATAAAAAAGATGGTAATGTTATTTTCTGAGTAATATGAAACTCGGAACCAATTTGAGAAAAGTAGGCTTCACTTTTAGTGCCACTGTCTTTATGAAACAGCACGAGGAGGCTTGCAGGATAAAGCCTGTAGCTCACTCACCCTTCGGGCTGATGTTATTGCCACTAAGACGACAGTAGTCTTAATGGACAAGAAAGTAGAGGCTCGAAAGGAACGCCATCAAGTAGTTTAACACCAAGTTGAGATCCCATAGTGGGACTTGAAACGGGATTGAGGGTAAACATTCAGTCCCTTTAAAAATTGAATTACTAAAAAGGAATTTGAGGCTTCCTCTGAAGTGCGCTTAAAAATAGAAAGCGCGGCCAGATATCCCTTGATGATACCAATCTGGAGCCCCAGATTTGTCACATGTAGAAAGGATAACACCAGCGGTGTATTACATGAGAAAGGGTTAACCATCTCTACACCAGCTGCAGAACTTATTCTAACGGCAGCAGTATGTAGTCTGGGAAGTCCCAATCCTTATCTCAGCCTCTCGGAAACCATGCGTGAAGGCCGAGAGTCACGATATCTGGATGGAGAAGCCACCCCTTTTGCGAGAGAAGGTCCTCTCTTTGTGGAAGACTTATCGGAGGGCAGATGGACAGGTCCAGAAGGTTGAGGTATCACGTCCTCCTGGCCCAGTCCAGGGCAACTAGGATCATGGATTTCCTGAACCTTCTCAACCTCCCGATTATGTAAGTAATGATCGGGATCGAAGTATCGCATATAGGAGTGGAAACTCCCAGTCCACTACAAACGCGTCTCCTACAGCGCCTCTCAGGGAAATTGCCTTGAGCAGTACAGGTTGCACTTCCTGTAGGCACTGGTTGCAAAAAGATCCACTTGAGTGGTTCCCCAACAGTGATCTCCCAAAGGACTTCCTGAGCTAATACCCAATAGTGGGAGACTGCTCTGCCTGCTCAGAGTCCACCTTTGTGTTCTTCTCTCCGGCTAAGTGAACTGCCGACAGATTCCTTCTTGTATAGCCCAGAACCAGAGCTGCATTGCCGCTCTGCACAGCGGTAGTGACCCTACACCTCCTCCCTTGTTGCGGTAGTACACGGCCACTGTGTTGTCCGTCATTAGCAGGACATTCTTTCCCTGTACAGAGGGTAAAAAGGACTTCAGAGCTAGTATGATTGCCCTCAGCTCTAAAAAGGATGATATGTGGTTTGGACTCCTATGGAGACCAACAACCGCTGATGGTCAAATTGTTGGTATGGGCTCCCCACCCCGCGAATGAGGCATCCGTCACTACTGTTATCGCCAGTCATGGTTGGCAAAAAGGTTCTCCTTTTAAGATATTCTCCCGACAGGCCCACCACTGAAGATCCAGTGAGACTGTTTGGGATTCCTGAGAATTGTGACCACTGGGTCCTGAGCCCACTGGCCAGATCTCATTCTCATGTGAGCCTCTGGCACCAGAAAAATGACAGAGCAACCTCAGAAAATCTAAGGCTGGTAGATGTTGGGAATTTGTGTCACCATCTGCAGAATGTCTTGAGCCCTCACCTCTGGTAGTGAGGCTTTTCCCCCAGGGATGCATCCAGGACTGCTCCGATAAATCGAGTCTTTGCGATTGCAACATGTGGGACTTCTAAAGTTGAGGGAGAAGCCCAGCCATCAAAAGGAGTAACAGATGGAGATGTTCTGGGGAACTGACCATGATCAGCCAATCTTCCAGGTAGGGGTAGACGTGAATCCCCCCCCCCCCTCAGAGAGTCGCTGCCTCCACCGCAATAAGCTTGGTGAAAACCCTAGTGCGGAGGTCAGCCTAAATGGCAGAACCCGAAACTGATAGAGAACAGCCAACAGTGACCCTCAGGTACGGTCTGTACTAGTGATGGATCGGCACATTAAAGTAAGCATCCTGGAGGTCCAATGATGCCATCCAATCCTAAAGCTGGAGGGCCCGAAGGATCTGAGAAAGGGCTACCATCTTCAACTTGTCCTTCCTGAGGAACTTAGTCCAAGATCGGTCTCAATCCTCTGTCCTTTTTGGGGATTAGAAAACAAACCCTTGTTCCTCTCCCCTTGTTCCTCTCCACTACAGGTACCGGTTATATACCACCTTTCTCTAGCAGGGTTAAAATCTCCTGCATAAGGAGTGGATCTGGAACTTTCAAAGAGTTATTCCCCAGTGGATGACTTAGGTTTTTGCAGAAAAAGACGGAGGCAGTAATCTTGGCAAACTGTTTCCAATGCCCAAGCATCTGAAGCAAGAGCCTGCCATTCTGTCAGATGCAGTGACAATCTGCCTCCTACTGCAGTCTTGTGTAACAAGTCCTAAGAGAGATTTTGGAGCGGCTGACAGTGGCTGAATGTAAGGCAGTCGCTGCTGTTGCAGTCTTCGTGCTTCTTCCCCATCCACCACGGGGGAATCGTCTTGTTCTTTGAGCTGGCTGTCCTCTGCCACTTCCAAATGTGGAATAGTGATGAAAGGACCTACCCTTCCAGGGCATACCCGTGGGGCGGTTTGGAGTTTGCTTTATTGCAGCACCAGGGGATTTGGCTACTGCCTCGGACGTTTGCGGCTTCTCCAAACTCTCATAAGCTTTGTTGCCAAATAAATGAGTGCCGTCAAAGGGCATGTTGAGAAGCCTGGATTGTACGTCTGGTGCAAATCCTGGATTTCTCAACTAAGCATCACTGCACTAGCTGCCGTAGCTCTTCTGATAACGTCAAGAGTTGAGACCAGTCTGGAGGGATTTGCACATTGCGTCTTTCCCCATCCTTCACAATGTTAAGGAATCTGTCTCTCTCCTCCCCTTTGAGGATATGGTCAGCCGCCATAGCAATGAATTCTCAAAGGGGGTGTGTGAAACTTGCTAGTGTGCACGTAGCATTGGCCGATTTCAAGGCCATACTACCAGCCGAAAAAAAACTTTTTGGCCATGGTGTCATAAAGATGGTCGTCTCTAGCCGGAGGTATTGTGAAATAAGCATTTTGCCTGCTCGTGGAAGTGGCTGACGAACAGGCTCTCTCGGGTTGGGTGCTTGGAGAGGTAAAAAGGGTCAGAGCTCTAAACTCTGTACTTAGTGGTCGTTTTTTTATTTTATTTACAGCTGAAATAACCTCTGGTGCCTCCCAATTAGAAGTCACCCTCTTTTGCAAAGCTTGGTGAAAAGGGACGATTGGATCCTCCTGTGGCCCTCTGTCCAATAGGTCAGTGAGATCATCCTGCTCAAAAACAGGTGTGGGTCTCAAACATCCCATAACCCTTGACATTAGCTGTCTATATGTTACCTCAGTGTGTCACCTGGGTCTGCCCTTCCAAATTCAACCTCAGGAGAGGCATCAATCCCACTAGCCTCATGAAGGCACTCTTGCAAGTTCTTCATGCGTCAGTCCACTGATAAGAGCGCCTGAGGCACTGATGGTGTCCCATATTGTAGGCCAAAGGGTCCTTCTTCATTATTGGACTACTCTACATCTTCATACATTGAAGAGAGGGACTTGAAGTCTGAACGTGGTAGAGGAGTTTTTTTTTTTTTTTTAAATTTTTTTTTTTAAGAGAAGTTGCGATTATTTTAGTTGTCACAGGAACCGAAAATGTCAAAATGGTCAACGTCTAAGGCTTTGACAAAAGCATTGATGGCTTTGACACGTGTGGCGTCAAGGAGGTAAACATTGGAGGCGTTGATGGCTTCTCCACCTTCATTGGCGACGACGATGCAGTTTTGGGTGCTGTCATAGTGGACTCCTTTGACATCGGTATCTTAGTCTGTGGCTTGGTCCGAAAACGCACAGCTCTTTTTGCTTCCGAGGTCTCTCCACTAAAGCATCGCCTTTAGGTGTCGAGGGGGCAAGGAAGCGTTCTCAAAAACCCTAGAGTCTAAACTCTGCCCACTGAGCCAGTGAACTAGATTTGGTGGGGCAAACGACCCGTTCGGGTGAACTAGACTAGGAAGATGGCGACCTATGGGTGCCTTTTTTCCGTGCCTCGAAGTAGACGAATGGTGTGAACCACTTCATGAACGTTTGAACCTTAAACGAGGGGAAGCTATCTTCGACTCGTCAGAGGCTTGTTTAGATGGAGTGGAAGGGGATTTTTGGTGCTTAACTGCCGCAAGCTTCTCTCTACGCTCGTGCAAGGCTTTGGCCGTCATAGACAAGCAGTCCTCGCACTCCTAAGACTGATGATTTGACCACAAGCAGATCCTGTGAGATTCTGTCACAGACATCTTTGCACCACAGTCACAGCTTTTCTTGAAGCTAGGTCGAGGAGTGGACGACGCTGAATACCAAGTCATTTTGCGTCATAACTCTAGCTGGTGATTTCGAAGAAAATTTGAAGATATTGCAAATATTCCTGTCAGGGACAAGGCGGCACGCATCCAAAGCTGTAAGCGCAGAAAAACAGAACTGAGGCTAATGGGCGCGCTATATATACCTGCGGTGACATCGAGACGGCGGCCTCCAAGGGACAGCACCCCCTGCTGAAAACCGTCTGAAAAAAAAAATAAATGTAAATTAATTTTTTTAAAAGAAGCAGCAAAGCTCGGATATTGGAAATATCAAAGATAAGGAATACAGACTAATGCAAGAATAGTAAACGAGAAAAAGAGGATATTGATTCCTTTTTAACCAGAGGTATGTTTGCCCTCACAAGCTGCATTGGGGGGAAAACATTTGCCTGTTGATGAAATCCCATCAGGAAGAAGCCATGAGATTAAGGTGTAGATAGCACTCGGTTAATCCACTTTGCTGCACGCACATTCAATTGAGGGGACAGAGTGAGCATTTACTGATAGCACAACTCTGCAAATGAGTTGTTGGGTGAGGGGGTGAGAGGGGTGAAGGATGTGAGCCACAAAAGGTCAATCCATAAGATTGTACGATTTTTTTTTTTATTGAATTATTTGAGCACATGTTTCCGCCCTTCCAAGCGCCCCACAAAAGGGTCACTTTTTGGCCTATTCGGCATCAGGAAAGCATGTCGATTGGAGTAAGGCTTGTCCTAGATAGATTAAACGTTTGAACTATTGGCAAACATTCATATGGGACAGACCAGAACAGGTCTGCAGCATTTGGCTCTCCAAATACATGACTACATTTCTCACCAGCCCTGGACAATATATTCAATGGCGAGGCATCATTGACGAAATCTGCAGGCCACAGGTTGCAGACCCCTGAGCTAGATGAATGCAGGGATCAGAATTTAAATTCGATGAGCAAAACCAGCTCCTGAGTTGCAGGCATCACTCAGAAGGCAGGCGCTACCGCTGGGATACCAGGCAGGAGTACACAGTGGACCAACAGCAAATCCAACTTCAAATGCACACTTATTTTACCCAGTATATTTTTTTTACCCAGTATATTGGGTCCTCTGGATTCCCAGTTCTTGATTAAAATTCTTAAAACCTGACATGTGGATGCTTGTAAGACAATAGTTGGCCTGGGGGGCCAAAAGTAGCTCCTGTTAAACGGTTAGGCTAACCAGGCTCTCCTGGAGGTAGACGTAGGAGCTAAATCGCTTCCAGCAACTTCAAACCCTGAGAAGGTTTCAATATCAGCTCCGTGCATTTAAATCCCCCACAATGAGCTGAAGACCTTTCCCATGACCAAATGAGAAAAACAAAACTACCATGCGATGCAAGTCCATTTATTTGGTCCTGGTTAATCGACTTGGTATACAGAGCAAGTAACTGCTCCATGGATTTGGATAGACCTGGTAAGTATGTTCGATGTCATCAATGCAAACGTAAAAATGCAGAACATAGAAATGTCGAAATGAACATTCTCCCACCATGAAAGTGATCACAGTCACCCTCCAATTTACTACAGTATCAGAATTTAAAAAAGGTGAACCACAACAAGAGTACGTTTTCTTCCTCCAAACATCGACGTGTACAAGAAGCTGTCCGAGAAGGATATTATGCTCATTAGTGCATTGGAGCATGATAAAGCCTTTGATGATATGATGGCTTTATTAGGGAGGAGTGTTCTTATTGAAAGATGAAAGCCGTAGACCAGGGGTCTGCAACCTGCGGCTCTGCAGACATTTTGGACCACGACTCACATGATTCCCGACATGGGCTATGCCAATTGGGGGGAGGGGGGGGGGGTTGATTGGCATGGAAAGATCATCCCATTACAAAAAGTGTCACCGGAGGCAATACTAAAAACATTGTGCCATTTTTGGGGCTGCAGCAAGTTCAAAAGATTAGTCCAATTTTTGGGAAAAGTATAGGGGTTCTAACAAAAAGTGCACATTCAAGGACAGTAGTGGGTGGTCAGACTGAAAAAGACTTTATCCGCCCTGCTTTTGACTCCCAGAAATAGTTAAAGGCTGTGGGGTATGATAGTTCCAGCACAAAGTGTTATATGTTAAGAACTAGGGGTCTTGTAGCTTACACGTTTTTTTAAATGCTTGTTTAAGCATGGGCAAGCTTACAGATTCTTGCAGGGTAGGATTGCCCCCTTAAGAAAACATAAAAGGCCCTCACTAGATGCTTAATGGACAATTTCATTGCAATATGAAACCGGTGAAATTGTTGGGCAAAGAGATTGGATAATCTGATCCCAAACAAACAGTTGGGCTTCAGGAGCGCTGTAGGTAGAGTGCACTATAGATTAAATCTTATAGTATTCAAATAGGTTTACAGGCTGGATTCTGTAATGTACGAGGGCTAAATGGATTCAACAGCTCCGTAACAAACTGAGGAAGCTGGAGATTCCTGCGAACCTGTTGGATGGTCATGCATACACGCCCATAATACAGCTAGTGTCGGTTATAGGTTAGTGGAGGGGAAGATGCAAATAAATTCAGCATTGAGAAAAGGTGTGCAACGCTGTGTCCTGGAACACACCCCTTTTATAACTAAACACCAACGTCCTACTGGGCAAACTCGAATCACTGAAGACTGATGCGCTGCTCATTGGAAAGAGTGCTTCGACAATTCGTGATTAGCTACTAGGACAATGCCCTGCTGGCAGCCAGAACCATGGTAGGTCTCAAATAGTCAGAAGCCTACATGTCGAACAGAGGCCTATCTGAATATTACAAATATGTAATAGAATGGCTGTGATGAACACAGTTACGATACTGATGTTCATTTTCATGCAGTGGCTGTAAGTATGCACACATTTCTTATTGGGGCATAGGTTTTAATTCTACCCTTTCTTGGCAGAAACATAAGCTTTCAAACCTTTAAGATGGTGCAAGACAATGGTAAGATATTTCCTGCAAACAGAACTAGTTAGGTCTGGAAATGTAAACACACATTTCCAGAGCGTGTGGCTATGCAGTTAAGTGCCCAAAATAATTTTGTATGCACTATCATGGGGCTCCCTGGGGATGCCCAATTTGATGTGATGGGCATGGAGTCTACTGTATAGAATAACAAAAACCCCACTTGAGGGCCTGGAATCGAGAGATGGTGCTCCGTAAAATCTTCACCGTCCAAACGTGGTGTCCAGAACATCCTTTGGAGGATGGCGACTAAAGCGAAAGTGTATAAAATGAAACCTTGGCTTCTAAAAGTTAGCCCGAAAGACCATCTGGCCTAGTATGATTTTGTCCCACAATGTGCCACAGTTGTTAGATCATCATTAACTGCTTGCCCCAAATGGTAGCAAGTCGAGCGGCTTCTCAATTATAGCAAACCTGTGTCAGGGGGTTAAAACCAGTGCCTCACATATGAACTTCTGCTCCTGCAATCTGGTGTCCAGTAGTCTGCTGCATTGAACGTTATTTATAAGTGCACTAGCTGGGGTACGCAGAGCTTGCCCGTGTCTAGTGGCGTCTCATGTGCCCTGGAGGAGGTTGCCCTTGTCTTCCGGTCGGCAAGTCGTGCTGCGGTTTGTTGCGTTTCAGAAGCTCTTGAGCTTAATATTCGCTTTTCCAAGTTATGTTTGTTTTTTGTGCGGCATGTTTCAGTCACCCAATGGCTTCAGCACATTTCAGAAAATGTCTAAGAAAAGTTCAATCTAAGTAAACTGTAACCTGGACATTTCCCATATTTGGAGTGGTTTAATAAAAGTACTTAAATTCCCTTTAAAATGCTTTAATAAACTCGAACTGTATACAGTAGTAATACAATTCAATGGAATAACCAACACATCGAACATTTTGCTTCAGACACTTTTCCAAATTTTGCTTCCTAGTACCTACTGTAGTGAATCTGGGTGAGCATCAGTAAATGAGGGTGTCTATAGAGTACATTTTTTGCATCCAACCGGCTACAACCTTGCCCCAGACCAGAGGAATCCATGTACAATTTGTTAAACGTAGGTTCAACGGTGTAGATGTGTATAGCCGGACAAACATTACAGCTTTATAGATTAGATTTGCTCTTGCACTATTTTTTTAGACTATTTTCAAGTCGTCTGCTAAATATTTAAGGGCGTTGCAATCATCCATCTGGCCCGTGTTCAACCTGGCTTTAAGGCCAGTGGCATTGGGAATCAGTTCCTATGCAAAACCATATATATATTTGATCCCCTTCAGGGAGGGTGCTCTGAAACAGCAGAAAAAACGCCCTGGCTGTTTTGACGAACAGAGAATCTCGTGTAGGTTACACCTGGATTCAGAGAGGATCTTAGGAAGAGGGATTATTACTTCACACGTGTTCAGCCTTAGTTGGATCTTGATTTAACAGTGGAAAATAAAAATAGGACTGTTAAGCACTGTATTTATTTTAGAGAGTCTTTGGCATGAAGACCGTCAATTGAGGACATTGCCCAGATATCACTACGTAGAAAAGCAGCAGGTACATCAAAGTGGTCCTCTAACAGAATTCATGACAGTTGTCGATAGCTTGGCAGATCCATGGGGAAGTCGCCTGGTTCTCAGAGTGACTCATCTAGGGAGTGAACATCCCCTAGTTACTGTTCATGTTGTCAGTTCGTTCCTGGAACCACCAGGGTGGATGAAATCCACCCTGGGTTTTAAGAGTGGCAAAGGTATAGGTGAGGGAAGGGTTTGCTCAACCTTTGCTCTCAACCTTTCTCATTCAAGCATCTCAAACCAGCTTAGTAGGCAGGACAGAGACTGTGGCAATAGAGTCTTCCTCCTCATCATCATCATCATCATCATCATCATACGATTGCTCCTATTCATCCTGTTCATCTCGCTCTTTAAAAGCTCAAGAGACCTTTGTTTTAAAAAGGATCGAGGCCAAGTCATTGCCAGCTTCAGTAAAGGTATACTACCATCAACATGGTGTTGGGGCTTGTGACCTATTGTATGACCAAGTATTGGTGTATGTCCCCAGTTTGAGGGGTGTGCTTACCTTTATGCTTCCTGGGAAGTGCGAGGTCGGTGTGTGGTGGTTTACACTTGTGCCAACTGCTCCTTATAGGTCAGGCTTTCATGACATTGCAACAGTGGGGGTCTGCATCAGATCGGGTACTGACATTTTCAGCACTTATCCAGTTGAGCAGTGTTCAGGCATGCACTTGAAATTTGGGCTGGACTTGTTTGCTGCTTCCTAGGGTGCCACAAGTAAACTGGAGCTGGTCCCCCAGCTCCATTGGTTTCTCTATATCCCTACTTCGGGGCTGGTCACGCCCACCTTCCCTTGACAAAGTAACTCTTGAGGTAGGAGTGCCCTTATTCTGCCCGCATTGCATAGGCTGCCCAGTGCTTGACACAATACTCTGTTTTGGTTTGAATTGCCTATACGCAAATCATCGCATCTCGTAGTCCCTTGTGAGGCAAATGTTAGACACCCTAATGTGTCTTCTTCCAAAGAAACTGCATTCGGACAGAATTTAAAATGGTGCATTCTCTGGGTGTTATGCGGAACCGAAGCAGTTTGTGAAACTAGATGTGTGGGGAAGTACTCAGAAATAAACCTAACCCCACTGTATACCTGGAGGTGGGTCCACCTACTTGGTATTCTAGTCAAGCATGCCACCTACTTCACTGAAGCATACATTAGGTTGACAATAGTACCCACAGTTTACCCTGAATACATTATGCATGACGGGAAGGAGGTAAAGCGCAATGGCTGCTCCTACCCAACCAGGTGTTGCAGGGCTGCTTGTCCGACAGCTGACTGACTCCCTTCCAGCGTCTACTAGACAACAGTGCTTGGCGAACATATGCAGCGTGCTCCAGGTATCCGCCCTGCACATGTTCTTCATGGCCACTCCCACCTTTAGGGGGTAAACGTGGCTGATGCACCACTTGAGATGCACTTTAGATTTAAATGCGATATGCAATTGCCAACTTCCACCCACTTACTGACACGGTGTGTTACCTGTGCATTAATTTGGATTGCTTTTTAATCTACAACTAAATCTTCTGCTTGCTACCCTAGAATTAGCCACAAATGTACTTGTGGTAATATTGAACACAAGCTTTATGTATTCATTTTGCACATTGGGGGTTCATATTCCGAAAAGAGCTTCTGTCTTGCGAGCAAGGCAAATATCTTTATTTTAAGATATGGTTAATTCTGTTGAGCAAATTATTCATGTTTTAAAATTATGTTTTCAATAAGCATATCATTTGCAGCATTAATTCTTTTTCAAAAATTCAAAATGGGAGGTTCACACATTCAAGTCTGGGTTGTTGCTTACCAGACAGTCATGTTTGGGGACGTAGGTGACACTTTGAGGGTAGGGTTTCCCCTGGAATAGCGCAATATTGGGATGTCTCTTCAACCACAGCACTACTGGGACGGAATGCTATTTGGAGCACTATTAAATTAATTCTCAGAAAGTGCACATGCCATTGGCTAGTGACAATGGATTCATGGAAAGTAAGAAACGTATGTGCCTGTGAAGCATCGAGCTCAGTGATGTTCTATGCCTGGCTAATAGCTTGCAACTAAGTGTGCAGGTATGATTTTCATTCACCAGCGTTTCCTTAACCAGAATTCCTCGAAACTCTTGAGCCAATCCAAATAAGGCTCTTTTTCAATATCCCAATAACAATCTACGCAGTGGTAGAGCCAGCCGTTGGCCGCCTCCACAATCAGTGTAATAAGGATTCTTATCTTCCCAGATAGAAATAAAAAGATCACCACATGCAAAGAATGTGGCTGGGGTGGCTGAAATAGTAAAGCATCAGAAGGCAAAAGGTTCGGTTTGCCAAGGTTTGGTGCTCAGCTGGTAGGTAGGGAGGAGAGAGCAGAGGTTGTTGCCAGATCTTTAGGCCTCTGATTGCTAAAACACCTGAATGGACCCAGCTTGCAGCTGGAGTTTATTTCGGGGTGGTGATGCAAATTCCATTCTCTAGTTGTAAAACGCCCTTGAGGAAGGAAGACCCTGCTTGGTTATCCGTGACTGGATCCTCCCAATCATGGGAGGAGTGAATGGGTATGTTAAGGATTAATGAGCGCACGGAGGAGCTGGATCACCTGGACACGGTCCCATTCTGATCTGGCAAGTGCCCTAAAGGCCAAGCTAAAGAAGACAGCAGGAGCTGGTGCCATAGAATTCGGAAGAGGTTGATGGGGCATTACCAGTGACAGAAGCTCATTTAGGACTGCACGGAAGGCAGCTTGCTAGATGCCAGAGAACTCTGGATCCTTCCCTGGCCCAGTTTACCCAAAATGGTGTCGCTGCCCAGATGCCATGGAAAAGGCGGTCTGCTTACCCTTTCAAAATGAACTGCTACAGATCCAGCGGGAGAGCTCGGCCGACTTCCTTTTACCTTTTTAAACGCATGGGAAAGAGCATTACAAACAGCATATTCGTCCCAGCGATAATCCAGGCTTAAAGCACAGTATATGTATACGGGGCTAATGTAAAGCACTGTCATGCACAACAACTTGCACTCAAGTAACCAGTCTGCCCCAACAAACTGGGGAAACGCCAAAATTAAAAACCCACAAACAATAAGTTATGCAAGAAGACAGACAATACAGGTTGGTCCATCAACTGCCATGCATGTGTACATTGCAGTCTACGAGGTAAGGGACTGGCAGGCCGGTGCCTTTACTAAAGGTCTACTGGCTCTGATAACATTTTATCAGACGTCATTTGAGGAACCAAAGGATGGGCTCCCATACAGATCGAGGAAAAGGGACTGTACGTAGGGATACACCCTACCACCACAGCACCTACGATAATTGTAGCAAAACTTCTGCCTCAGTTGAAAGTGCCTATTTTGAGAGATTTTTGAAGGGCTATCTAAATAGCAACTTAGCTTCTATAGCCTCTACTTCCCCAACGTGACTGAAAAAACACTTTGATGTGGGATTAAGTGAGTTGTTGGCTTGTCCTGATCCGATACAAAACATTAAGTGAACACTCTTTATTGGTTGCACATTGGAATTGCTGAATTGATAATTGATCACAGGCACTTTTAACTGGGGCAGAATTAAGATTTGCTACAATTATTGTAGGCGTTATGGTGGTAGGTTGTAGCCCTACCAGTCCCCTTTCCTCAATCTGTTTGGGAGACCATCCTTGGTGCCTCAAATGACCTTTGATGAAAATGTAATCACAGAGCCAGTCTTGCATCATCTTAAAACTCAAATAAATAGATACTAGTATTTAAAAACCACTTGGAGTTCCCATTAATCTTTTTTACTGCCCCCCCCCCATCTTTCCTTCATTGATCACCAATTAAATTTACTTCGGCACATAGTTAAGTTTGGACAATTGTCTTGGTAACACGATGGCATCTGGTCAATCAAGACCAGCTAGTCAGCATATAGGAGCCTTATACAGTTCAATTGTCCCAATTGCAGAGGAAGTGCTCATCCAAATATAGGGAATTTGGTATGTCCAAGAGTAGGGACCAAAATGCATCCTGTAGCCTCACCTGTCGGTGCTCCCCTCACCCCCTGTTAAATCCATTTTTACAGAGATTCCCACTCTGATCCAACCGCAATTTGAGTATTCGGGTGTAATTATTCATTTCAGATGGGTCAGGCATCCCCACTTCTTTAATTTCAAAAGCAAGGTACAACACATTCCCCTAGTTAAGGGGAATTTCAATAACTTACACATCCTGTTTCAAACCCATCAAAAGTACTGCTCTTTGCTACTCTAATACTCAATGTATGCTTCTTACTGGGCACATCTAAAGTCAATTGGCCTATAATTCTTGGGACTACATCTTTTTCAAAGATCTGCATTATAATGCATTGTCCAGGATGAGGCAGCCATTTCTCCTTCAGAATTCCCACAAAAAAATATATACATCTCCATATATCCCACTCCCACAGGCCAGCTCTCAAAACATCGTAAGAGACAAACTCCCAGGGGCCTCCAATTTCTCAATTTGCAAATCGTATCTCTCGACATTAGATTAAAGGCCAAAGGAATACAGACTTAATTCCCTTGCAACCAGCTGCACCAAAGTTTCTTCCTCAATAGGGTTTATCTGCATAAAAGGTTAAGAGTTTAATAATCGTCCAGAATTGATCTGCATGGTTTTGTTGAAGTGGCCATTAGAAAAAGTGCTGAATTCTGTTGGTATAACAAAATATTTGATGACTCCCAGTATTTGTATTCCCGTTTAGCCTTTTTTTGCCAAACTGTATTGGCGTATTTATTTTACCCCAAGACTCTTAATTTGATTCTCAATATCCTCTTATGTAACTGAATGGCCCTGTAAAAGACATGTTTCCTATTCATGATGTGCTTACCAAAAATCAAGTCTTTCATAAAATTGAACCAGTAATGAGGGGTAAGTCTTTCGATATGCTACCAGAGATTCCAAGTGCCCACAAAGCAGCAGCTCGATGGTCATAAGTAACCCTTCAAGTGTCATTCTAAGTTTGTACCCATTAAATATATATAAAAATAAATTGTGGCCCCTTACGGCCGGTAATAGGGGCAAGAGTCATACAATAGTCAGCCTTCCTAGGACTCAACCCAGCCCCCAATTCTTCCCACAGAACAATTGGTTGTCCTGCTCTCTACTCGGTAACAAAACAAACCGATAGGGCCCCCGAGAAACTCAATCTTAGGGAGCCAATTCCACAGCACTCTTAGCTATATGAGAGAAACCTTACCCTACATAGAATTTCTCCAGTTGCTGCTTCAAGGAACACTGCTTTGAATATTATATGCACCATGAATCCTTTAAGCTATGCAGCTGTTCCAAGGCCTCAGACATAGGTTCTTCCACATGTCCATTTTCAAGGTCTTACACAGTATTGGCCATCAAATCCAAACTTTGTTTGGAGTCCACTAGCTCGGCTTGGATAGGTTTCAAACAATATTTTGAACTGCTGTTTCATGGTCCCCGATTCTCATTCAACTAAAATCCATCTGCAACTCTGTTAAGGCCTTATGAATATCGATAATTGCTGTGTGAATTTCCCTTTTGTTACTATCATTTTGGATTTCAATGCCATCTGGTAGGGGTCTACGAAGAATGGCAATCGGAAATGGATTTTAGTGTTGGGTCTAAGGGAGCATTCTCAGATCAGGACACCATATATTCTGGCCAGATTATGGCTTGGCATATCTATTGCAATGTTTTTGTTTTTCCCCCCAACACACGTGTGCATTAACATCCCGAAGGTGCATAAGGACAGATATTCCTTAGCTGCATACCTCACTTAGAAACCCTGCATTTGTACAGCTCATTGAAAGCTGCATAAGGAAAGGAGTGTAAGCAAGCACACCAAATCAATACTCATGTAAACACTTATCAGAAAGTGTGGATGACCGTGTGGGGGAGAGTAGTGGGGCCTCCACAAAAGGCATGCTCAGATTGAGATGTAATCTTTCTGCTAGTCCAGCAGAATAGGATACCTTGGTCCAACTTGCATCAATGATCTAACAAGTCGTACAGTCGGCCCTTGCAGTCTCAACTAGTTCCCTAAACTTTACTCAGGCGCGACTCACCTCATCCTGGAGCAGTCGCTCCACTCCAGACTGACCATGGGAAACTTCTCTCCCAGGCTCTAGTTTGAAGCACTGGTGTCACCTGCCGGGTGACAAAGGCAAGGGGACCTTTCCACGCCCCTCCCCCTTTATTCTGCAAGCTGTAGTCTCCCTCTCAATTGACTACACCTCACTCAACTTTTCTTCCCAGGTCGACAGCCTCTAAAGTGGGCACCGTCAAGTAGGTGTACTCCACAGGGTTTCCACATTTGCTGTGGGGGTACCCAACAGTGAATCATTTGCAGTGTGTGGCTTCATAGCCCTGTCAGCAGCAGCAGACACGTTCCAGAATGGTAGGGCAGCTGGAGCTCTATGGCTAGGCAGCAATTACATTCTCAACGTCATTAAACTTCTGCACCACCTATTGGCAGAAATGGCTACGACACAAACGGTACTAAACATTTCTTTTTTAAAGAATCCAGTCACATTTTAGGTATGACGCAGTAGCAAACACGTCTACCTTTTCTCAATTTCTCTCAAAGGATTAGCCCAGACACTAATCTAATCAGGTTGGCATCTCATCACTAATTTCTTCATTATGGTTTTCAAATCACAATTTGGAGTGGTTTAAGGAGAGGCGTTTCCACAATTATGGATTCAATATTCAACTGGGGAATTTGCAAACTGTATTGAAACATTCATCCCCCCCCACAACTACTTTGCACACTTTGACAACCATTGCTAAATTGCCAGCATGTCTGTTCCCCCCCCCCCAGAGGTTGTCTATTTCACAGGACTAAAATACAAATCATGAAATTCAGTTTCCAGGTCAACCAAATCGGGTTAAAGTAGGCCACAGACCTTGTGACCTAAATTGTCTATCAGATCTTTAAGAGTGTTGGGAAGAGTGATGCAAACATCTAACCCAATGGTGAAACAGTAATTCCAAGCTAAGGGAACGCCAAACCTCTTAAAGGCAAGGCAGTCAGGCTAAATTCGAGGGAGGAAGCAATGTGGTAGTAAAGTTCAGTTAGTCTGCACAGTTAAACGATATAAGTCACAAATATAAATCTCCACCAAGTCAAGATGGACACGTACTCGGGACAACACATGATGGAACCAGTATATGTATAAAAACACCAGTGGTCAGACAGAACCCAATCCACCCCTACTGCTAACATGTAATTCCGTGCAAACCTGTAATTCCACTATGTGGTGTTAAACACTGTATATATAATTAAAGGGGGGCGGGAGCAAGAGTCCACAGGCACATTATTAATCATTATCTGGCCACAAGATGCCACACAGTGACAGTATTTTAACACTCTAACATAGTAATATGGCAGATACAAAATGCACACCAACCATTGAATATAGGCGAGTGCAAAAGAGGATAACACTTGTAATTACTACACCGAGAGGGCACCTTAAGGCAAGATTAGGGCCTACTTAAAGCACTATCTACAAGGATGGATTACATTCCTAGAAAAGGCAACAATAGAAATAAATAGCCCAAAGTGTAGCAAGGCTTTGCCATAGCAGGACTAGTACCAGCTAAAAAACGTTACTGGGTCCCTACAGTTTTAGGCACAATGTCAATTTGAGGGTAGGGTAATGTAAAAGTCACTTCAGAGGAGTATTAAAAATTACCTATTGGAATAATAGAACAAAGTCAATATGCAGCTCTGCTGCTGTGATGAAGACCGTCAAGTCCCGGCTCTATCCCATGGGTTAAGACCAGACAGCAACAGACCACAGAGAAGACCCTTTTGAAGATATCCAGTGCCTATTTCGAGACCCAGGGGGACCTACAGAATCCACGGATTGTGGATAACAGGACCCCTGGGGATAAGCATTTTGAATAATCCACCAACCCAAGGCCCAGAGGTATGTCCACACTGGCAGTGCCTTAAAACTTTGCTCAGGAAGAGCCAAGCAACCTGGTGAGCAAAGGGTTCACCTTTGCAGGATCCTTAAACCCTGGACCAATGATGCCATAAAACCCCCCCACCCCCCTAAAAAAACAAAAAACAAAAGCTAAAAGCTTCCTAGGAGCGGGACCCCACCTGCCAAAAGTGGAAGCAGGTCACAGATGGCGCCAAAAGGACAGATCAACCCAGACATGCAGATTCTGGAGACTCATGGCAAAAAGTCAAAAGATGAGCGGACATCAAGTATGGGGTGGGTAGGGGAGTTTCAGTTGGAACTGATTTGGCTGCAGCAAAATGGTCTTCGCAGCCAATTGACCACCTTCAATTTGGCCGCTAATAATTGTGCCACAGCCAAATCGTATAACACCAGGATCACCCACAGAAAGTTTTTTGGCCACATCGAAGGCCAGGGACTGCTCTATACCAACCCAAAGCAGTCTAGAGCAGGCAGAGCCGAGCACAGTACGAGCCTCTGCATGCACATTTGAAACCTGCCCCATGGTTTCCTAAACAAAGGAACGTCCAAGAAACAAAAACAAAATGGTACACTGGACAACGGTAGACATGCTAGTACCCCTGGTGAAGCCAAAACTAAACCAGCAGCTGACACAAGCCTACCCACAAAAAAGAATGTAGGGTGATCAAGCCACCAACGAGTCGATGCCCTTGGTTTCTAGCGTGTAAGGTTTATGCACGGCTAGTGTATGGTCTGTTGAATTAGTAATTGAGAATGGAGTGCCTTACAAAGACTGCTTTTCAGGCCTCATTTGGTAGACCACAGCATCTTTCATTCCATTGTGCTTTGCATGGTAAAAGCACAATTTGTTAAGAGAATGTTTCTCAAAGGTCAAGCACCCTGGGCCTCATTACAAGGTTGGAGGCAAGGCAAAAACGATGCCGGATTACCGGCATCGCAAACCGCTCCGGGCCATTCCAACCCGAGAACCCAGTATTAGAGGCACCGCTCTTAACAGTGCCTCTAATAGCGGCATGGGCGCGGGCACGCGGCCCTTCATGCTGGCAATACCGGCATGCTGTAAACAGGATGACATCACAAGTTAAGGAGGGTGAGACAGGCACAGCATGCCCAACCAGTGTAGTAAGTTGTACCACGCAGGCAGCCCCCAATACCTCGCACCAGAGCCAGTCCATTCAACCTAACCCCTGAGCAGATCCACACCCTGTACCGTCTGGACCGGGACACCATCACCACCATTGTGGAGATGATACACAACATCGCCAGCCTCACTGACATCGGTTCCGCCATTTCCCCCCCCACCCCCCAACCCAATCATCATCTACTGAAGGTGGTGGTGCCTTTGACCACTTCCTGGTCACAGGCACCTACCAGCACACAGTGGGGCAGATGCATGGCATATCACAACCATTATTCTCACGCACGCTGAACCAAGTGCTCGATGCCCTCCTGAAGCACACAAGCGACCACATATCCCTACCACAGACTGCCCAGGAGATCCCCAACACCAAAATTGTCTTCCATGCACTGGCAGGCATTCCAAATTGCATCAGTGCCCTCGACTGCACCCATGTGGAATTGGTGGTCCCACATGCCATGGAGGTGTGTACCGCAACCGTAAGCTATACCACTCCATCAACGTGCAAATGGTATGTGACTCAAACAAGATCATCACACATTGTTGTGCCAGATTTCCCGGATCAACCCATGATTCAATGGTCCTGCGGAACTCCACAATGCCATGCTACATGGAGCGACATGCCGGACAACGTTCCTGGCTACTTGGTGAGTTGCATGGCAAGCACATGGCAGTGTGATTGGGGGGGGGGGGGGGTGCATACTTCACCTGGGTGAGATGGGCGGCGGGGTGGGGAGGGGAAGAGATGCATACTTCATCTGGGTGGTATTAGGAGAGACTGGACAATGCCCATACTGAAATACACTGTGCCCCAAAGCAGCCCAGATTTAACCTGACACCAATATGCAAGACGTAAGCTGCACAACAATGACCAAATGCCAGTACTGCAACCATACCATATCCATCGACACGTACACTGCACATCAGACCGTACCCTCTGCAACACAATGCAGCAACATGCTTTCAGTATGCCCAATGCAAATGACAGCTGAACAGCATCACACCGGACATGCATCCATGAGTGCGCACAAAGGAATCACATGAAGCCAACATACAGAAGGTCACTGGCACACCACCACAGAAGTGCAGCATGAGGACATCAAGCGTGGAATGGCCGATCATTAAGAGTTTGGTGCCAAGGGTGACAGGATCCACTACACATCACATAGATCATGGCAACAACTGCTGTAGGCAACCACAGTGCAGGAACACTAGCAAGGAATAGGACACCCTGCATCAGTTAAACGATGATACGCACACATGTGGCCCATGCGACTTCACACATTGGTTACTTTGAACATCTCCATTGATGCAGGGATATGTGGATGTGAGCAACAAATTACTGCAGGCTTGGTACAGGTTCCATTTGATGAAATCACTTACACATAACCATTGTTGCACCCATGCAGGTGATGCTGGATATCCCTTGAAGAGGTGGCTCCTTACCCCTGTCCAGAACCCGAAGAACAGGCACAAAGAGGACTACAATCGTGCACATACCCGTACCCGTGTGGTGATCGAGCAGACCTTTGGCCTTTTGAAGGCACGGTTTCGCTGCCTCAGCAGGTCGGGTGGGGCACTCCTGTACGGGCATGAGAAGGTGGCCAAGATCATCATGGCATGTGTCATGCTGCAACCGCCTGGTGAGGCTGAGGAGAAGGAAGATGGAGTTGCACGTCAGGCAGGTAGCGATGCACAGAAGGGACGTGCTGTGCGCCAGAATCTGATAGACCAATATTTCTAATACACATGGATGCGAAGGGTGCCATGGACACTGCACTGTTCACCAATAAGACATGCATTACTTACCGTAAAAGCATTTCTGATGATTGCATCTGCTTAGATTCACATGCTGTGCATATGGTCCGACATCCAGTGGTAACCGCAGAGTATTGCATCTCGTCTTTCGGGGGACCGAAAGGGGACGTCTGCATAGGCATGTCTGAACACTATCCCTATCGTGACATGTGTAGTACCCAAAATCACTCACGCGCTGAGGTCCCTCCGACTGTATTTTTTCTACCATGAGCGAGCCCAAGGCTATAGTGAGCGAGTACATGAAGAGAAAGTAGTAAGAAGTCTATGTTCCTTCCACCCCGAGCGGGGAGGCAGGGAGGGCGCATGTGAATGAATCGAAGCAGATACAATAATCAGAAATGCTTTTACGGTAAGTAATGCATGTCTTCTGATGCTTGTTAATCTGCTTCGAATCACATGCTGTGCATAGACTAGCGAGCAGTACCCGGAGTTGGAGGTGGGTTGTGAGAAGGAACAGCAGAAAAAAAAAAATATATGTCTTAGTACTGCTTGTCCCACTTGAGAATCAGACCTAGAATGAGTGTCTAAGCAATAGTGTTTTGTAAAGGTGTGTACAGAACTCCAGGTTGCCGCTTTGCAAATGGACTCTAGGGGAACATTTGCAATGAATGCCCCAGTGCCTCGAGTAGAATGTGCTCTAGGCTTGAAGGGCAGTTCTCTTTGCAAGAGTGTAACAGTGTGATGCATTTGACAATCCACCTTGATATTGCCGATTTAGAGACAGGGTCCCCTTCTCTACCAGCTGCCACTGAAACAAAGAATTGTTTAGTTTTCCTTAGTGGTTTAGTTCTATCCAAGTAGAACATGACTGCCCTTCGTACATCCCTTGTGTGAAGGCTTCTTTCAGCCATGTTAGTAGGTCTCTGGAAGAACGTGGGTAGTTCGATTGACTGGTTCACATGGAAGTTCGAAAAGAATTTCGGCGCAAATCTGGGATGTGTGCGCAGAACTACTTTATCTTTGTGGACTCTAACAAAGGGGTCCAAAACCGAGAGGGCCAGTAGTTCGCTAACTCTTCTGATAGAAGTGATAGCTACTAGAAAGGCTGTCTTGTAACTCAGGTCTTTCAGACTAGCTTTATGCATAGGCTCAAAAGGGGGTCCCATGAGCCTAGTTAAAACCACATTTAGATCCCCACCCAGGGGCTGGGTGAGTGAAGGGGGGGAATACATTATTTTAACCCCTTCCATAAAGGCTTTAATCACAGGTATTTTCCACAACACCTTCTGCTGTGACGTGGTGAAGGCTGACAATGCCGCAAGGTGAACCTTTAAGGAATTGAAGACTAACCCAGAATCCAACAGATGGGTTAGACACAATGTATCAAGGCGAGCAATCGGGATTGACGCCTTTGGAAATGCACCAGATGACAAAACGTTTCCATTTGCTGGAATAGCAATAACGTGCGTTAGGCTTTCTTGCCTCCCTCAGTATGTCCATGCATCTCTGAGGGAGTTGCAGATGTCCAAACTCTAAGACCTCAAGAGCCAGGCTGCTAAGTTCAGAGTTTGTGGGCATGGGTGCAGAGTCTCCCCCCCTGTCCTGAGACAACATGTTGTACGGGCAGGGCAGCTTGACTGGTGGGGAGAGGGACATTCCCATCAGGTGCGCGAACCAAGGTTGGCGGGCCCACATGGGAGCCACCAGAATCATGGTGACTGGTGCATCTTGTGTACTATCTTGTTCAGAAGGGGAGTCGGGGGGGGGGGGGGGTTGGGGGGGGGGTGTTGAAGCGTAGACAAATTTCCCCGACCAAGTTATCCAGAGACCGTTCCCCTTGGTTCTGGGGGTACCTGGAGGCATAATCTTGGCATTGGGCATTCTCCTGAGTAGCGAACAGGTCGATCTCTGGAAACCCCCATCCTGCAAAGACGTTGGATACAATGTCTTTGTGCAGTCACCATTCGTACTCTTCTGGCAGAGGAAAATCTCTGCGGAGTACGTCTGCCAGAAGATGGAGTTCCCCTGGAACATGTTGGGATATCAGGAACATCTTGTGTTTGAGAGCCCATATCCAGATGACAGCTTGGATAGCCCCGGAGAGTGAGTGCCCCCCCTGTTTGTTCAGGTAATACATTGCTGTTGTGCTGTCGGTTAGGACCAGCGCTGTCTTCCCTTGCAGTTGCTCCTGAAAGGCTTTCAATGCTTTGAATACTGCCAGTAGCTCCAGTAGGTTTATATGGTTGGACGCTACCTGAGGGGACACACTCCGTGCGCTGTCTGCTGAAGCAGGTGAGCCCCCACCCCGTGAGAGATGAGTCTGTCGTGAGAGTGGCTTCCACAGCAGGGGTGGTGAAGGTTCCCCCCCCCCTTCAAGAGGTTCTCCCTCGACCACCACTGCAGAGAGAGCACGAGGGCTGGCGAGACAACTAACAGATCTTCCCATTGTCCACTGGCTGTTGAGCCACTCTTGCATGGGACGCATGCGCAGCCACGCGTGGGGAACCAAGTATATGCATGACGCCATCATTCCTAGCAAACGCATAGCTTTGCGTACCATCACCTCTCGACTGGCTACATACTGAGGAACCTGAGAGCATGTTCTGAACCCTCTCGCTGGAAGGGAAGGCTAGACCGTCTTCCGTACGAATTAGAGCCCCCCCAGGAACTGTTTTACTTGGCTGAGGAGTAAGCAGATTTATTTTCGTTAATAGAAAATCCCAGGCTGAACAGTAGGTCCACTGTTTTTTGGGTGTTTGAAAAACAAACATCGAACGAGTGAGTCCCCCGTGATGAGCCAATCGTCGAGGTAAGGGTAAAATGGAACTGAAAGTCTGTGCAGGTGTGCCGCTGCCAGGACCTTAGTAAACACCCTTGGCGCCGAGGCTATGCCGAAGGGGAGTACGTTGAACTGGTAGCATTTGTCCTGAATCACGAACCTTAGGAATTTTCTGTGCGCTGGCAGCATTGAAATATGAAAGTATGCATCTTTCATATCCAATGTTTTCATGAAGTCCCACTGTTTTAGCAATGGATCACCTCTTGCAGTGTTACCATGCGAAACTTCTGGGGCTTTATGAACTTGTTTGCTGGGACGCAGGTCTAGAACAGGACGCGTGGTGAGATCCTTTTTGGGGTACAAGGAAGTACACTGAATAGATACCCTCGTTTACCTGAAGAATCGGGACGGCTTCTATGGCGATCTTTCCCAGCAGCGCTTCCACCTCTTGGATCAGGATCTGCAGATGTTCCGGTGAAAGGCGTCGATGTTTCGGCGGTCTGAACTGTGGAGGTTGGGCGAATTCCACGCAGTAACCGTAGGCGACCGTCTTTAAAACCCACTGGTCTGTAGTTATCCCCTCCCATGAATCGCCCCCCGACAGGGGAGAGGACCTGGACTTGGTGGTTATTTCTGTCCCGAAGTTGACGCGCCTCTGGAATTGGAGCCTCTCCCTCTATTCTTTCTGCGCTTCTGACCCCTCTGGGGGTAGTAAGTGGGGCTTGCAGCCGGTTGACTTGAGTTGAAGTTGCCTGTGCCAAAATAGTTTTGAACGGTGCGGGCTTGTCCTGGAAAGGACCGCCGAGAATTACTGCCCCTCTGAAGAGGGTTTCTGGGAAATTGGTGCAGCGACTAATAGTCTCTTGCTCCTTCTTGGCTGTCTCCAATGCATCGTCTACCGCTTTCCTGAAGAGGTTGGCCTCCTCGATGGGTTTGTTGATAATGGATGCCTGGGTCTCAGGCCTGAAGCCCGACGTGCGCAGCCACCGTGCCTCTTTAGGAGAGTACCCTGTGCGAGAGACCTGCCTGCTGTCTCTGCGGTGTCCAGGGTATTCTTTACCACATTCTGATTGGCAAGTTTGCCCTCCGAGACAAAGGCGAGAAGCTTGGCTCTGGTTGGTTCCGGAACCTCTTGAAGGCCTTCCTGGAGTAGGTTCCATCTGCGCGTCGACGTAGCTTGCTAGTAATGTCGTGTTATTGGCAATCCAGACGGTATAGGCCTTCGCCGACGTAACCCGTTTACCTAAGGCATACAACCTTTTGGACTCCTTGTCCAGGGGTGACTCTCCAGTGGCAAGGGGAACCCCTGCTCTCTTGCGAGTGTTGGTCACCACCAGCGAGTCTGGGATTGCGTGTCCTTTGATATAAAGCGGGTCTGTGGGGGGAGGGTCGGAAAAGTTTTTCAACCCTTGGGTTCACAGCCCTAGTCTGAGCGGGTGCGAGTAAGGAAGGGACCAGCCATCTCTTTACCGAGCTCAAGAGAGGGATAGACTGGCTTGCCGGAGGCTTTTCATTAATAATGTCCTCCGCCAAATCCTGCTCGGGCAAGGCTTCAAGCGTGGCAATTTTAAAGAATTCCGCAACTTTTTTCAACATAGTGTTGAAAGCCACTTGATCATCCACCGGGGAAGCTTGACGAATCGGGGTGGATGGGGGAGAGTCGAGGCAAACAATATCAGCGTTGTGATCGTTCTGCTGGGTGTCCTCCCAGTTGTCAGTTGTTCCTTGATCTTCCCCATAGTTGTCCAGAAAAGACGACGACTCTTCTTCTATAGATGTCTCTATACGTGTCCATCTGGACATCTTGATAGTCAACTTGGTGTTGGACATCTAGGTGTTGTGTTTGAGGGTTAGGGTCTACCCCAGCTTTTTTTGGCGGAGCTTGATCAGAAGCCCTGAAAAACTGCTCCAGCCGATCCATACACCCCTCGAATTGCTCCGTGGTCCACTTGGATGACCCAAATGGACCTAACAGTAGGAACCGTGTTCTCCATCATAGGGTGTTGAAGGGATCTTCTCAGGGTGCTTGAGAGGGGTACCTGGCTTTCTTCGTAAGAGTCTATGGGATCGTTTTCCCAATCTATGGAAAAACCTTTTGGCGGATTGGCCCATAACTGTGGGCGGAACCGGTACCAGGCCCACCGCCATAGCAATCCTGTTAATGCTCTTACGGCTAGTCACCGAATCTTCAGGAGACCACGCCTCCGATGATGTGTCGGCAGTGAAAATGTCTTCCGCGGCTCCAGAAGGGCCAGCGGATGGCTTCTCGGGTAGAGGCTTACTCGTAGTTTTCGGGCCTGTACGGGCCTTGGAAACCTTGGAATCCGTCTAAGTGTCTTGTACCGAAACTCCAGCGCGTGTAGTTTGGGGAGTAGCTCCCTTGTTATATTTGTTATGCCCAGTCGTCATGCTCTTCTGCGGATTTGGGGAACGCTTCGGATCAGACCGATCCGTGGGCGACGCCGAAGTTTCCGGCGGACCCGTTGGCGCTTTGGCCTTCGACAAAGTTGTCGAGGAGGGCGCTTGGGTTGTGTGCTTTGTGCGGTGTGATTGTACGCCCCCGTCGCCGGGTGTGGTCCCTGTAGCAAGGCCAGAGTCGAGCCTGGAAGGGTCGGGGACGGGCGTGGCGGCCCTAGAATAGTCCGCCTCAAGATCTAACACGTCAGCGTTGGACGTTTGGTCATCCGATGTACCCCCAGTCACTTTCGGCTGGTGTCGCGGCAGGGGAGGGAGGCTCCACGCGTGACATACCGTACACGGCCCACCGCTTCAACCGGCGCTCCTTAAGGGTTTAAGGAGTTTACACGCCAAACACCGCTTTTCGTCGTGCTCTAGGGGGAGACGAGCGTTGACACAACGTGTGCTAGTCTTTCCACGGATATCTGACCCTACACACAGGGCAGAATCTAAATGGAGTCCTTTCCATAGCAGAATCAAAGGGTGACCAGACCAAAAAGGAAAGCAGTGGAAAAGAGGAAAGACAATAACAGTAGGCAAGCCCCGAGCCCACTCTCCCTATTGTGTAGGCCGGCCAGAAGGCCCGACCACTTGGAAGTCCGAACGCCGGATCTTAGGCGCGGAACCCACAGCCGTAGACGATTCCCCCATAGTCTTCGTCGAAGATGTTCTTGATGGGCGAAGTGACTTAACGGGGAATAAACCGACAATTCGGTAAGATAAACAATGTCTCATGAAGAGCTCCGCTATAGGGCGACCAGTTATCTGGTGGAAAAAAAAAAACAGAGGGACCTCGGCGCGTGAGGGACTTTGGGTACTACACATGTCACGATAGGGATAGTGTTCAGACATGCCTATGCCGACATCCCCTTTCGGTCCCCCGAAAGACAAGATGCAATACTCTGCGGTTACCACTGGATGTCGGACCATATGCACAGCATGTGATTCTAAGCAGATTAACCAGCATCAGAAAATCATACACAACCAGTGTCCAATCATGTGATTATTCTTGACACGGTGTATTAACCATAAAGTGTATAGAAAGTGCATAAACCCTCCACCCCAAACACCCTCTTCCCCCTCCCTTACAACTCCCCCACATGGTGTGCACTTCAGTGCAGCATTAGTCCGCAAGAGTTACCTAACAGGCTGCCCCTACTTTCCATGTCCTCTACCAGCATTGGGTGGCTGCATGTCTGGCCGCCGCAAGGTCTGCGCGGACCTGCGCAGGGGGGGGCTGGTCTGCCTGGTGCTGGCAGAGGAGGTGCCCAGTTGCTCCTGTGCGGGACACTGGCTCTCCATGGCATCCGCGATGCGGTCGAGGACCTGCCTCACAGCTGCCAACTCATCACAGATGCGTGTGGTACTCACTTCTATTGAGAGTTTAATGGCGTAGCGTATTCAAGGCACTCCTCCCTCACCAGGGCACCTTCGCTCACGTGCTGGCCAACCAGCGCAGTGAGCTCCTCCTGGCGCTGTTGGATGAGGCAGATTCCCTGGTCTTTGTCCCCGACACCGGTGGATGTTGACGCAGAGTGCGGCATGGGTCCGCTATTAGGTGAGCTCTCGCTGGGGCTCCACCTCCCTGGCAATGACTCCCCACCAGACAGCTCATGGCTGCTGGCATTGATGTGAGGTGGGGTGACCGCTACGGGCTGGATGTGCCATGTCCTACGGTGTTTGGCATTGTCCCTCTTCATCCGACAGGGGGTGCCGTGGCAGCTGCTTCTCCAACCGAACTGTTGGCAGCGGACACTGAGCCTTCTGCCACTGGCTCCTGTGTGGTGGTAGCGGCTGGTGTGGGTGCTATCGCGGTGTCAGTGCCCCTTTCATGCCTTGGTGACATTTCATCCTGGGCGGCTTTCGGCTTCTGCAGCAGTCCTGGTTTGCCAGAGCCCCTTGATGTGGTAGGCCTGTTGCCTCCTTCCATGCCCCTGTCTTCTTCATGGGTGTTGTGGCCTGCGCCGCGGAGTCCTGGTCCTCACTGTCAGATTGACAGCCTATGGGGGGGACCAAGAGAGGGACAGCATCAGTGATGGTTCTACGTGCATCATGCATATATTGGTATTGTTGCAGTTCTCTACATTTGAGGCTATTTGGACTTTGAGTTGTGACATACAGGTTGCTTGCCATATGGGTGGGTCATGCAGGCATAAGTCTGGGTGACACACGTATGAGGATCTGCATGCATGGGGATGTGATGTTGCTGTGGACAGCCTATAGGCAGGGTTGTGTACATTTGTGCGTGATGCCCCATGCATTGGCTCATTTCACTATCACATTTGGGGGACATCATCATGCTTTGCATTACAGTGGTTTATGTGGACACTCACCTCCATCAGCCAATGACGGCGCTCCACGCTCAATTTCCCTCTCTCTCTCAATTGTCTCTATGTCAATTGTCCAGGCACATGCCTCCTCCCAGTGTGTCATCTTGATTGATGAGCCTGCTCGCCACCTGTTCCCATGCCCTGGCTCCAATTGGCTGCAAGAATGCTGACATGTAGGCGCAGGTCACCCCAGCTCTTGCGCACATCCTTTACAGTGGGGGTGGGGGGGGGGGGGGGGGGGGCAAATGGTACCCACCGCGCTGACTTTGCGTGCCACCTCCTCCCAGATCTCCTTTCTCATCTGGGCAGAACGCCGCATGTCTTGCACAAACATGACCTCTGCATTATTGGCAAGTGTGTCGGCGAGCATATTTAGCTCCTCCACTGAGAAACGGACCTTGCGCTTGCGCACAGCACCTTCCTTCAAGGCCATGGACATTCTGATGGAGTGTTAAGTGAAGTTGGGGCTGCCGTCGTGCTGATGCAGGTCCTGGGTGCCGAGGATGGCAATGGATTGTGTTTTTAAAGATGACCGCCAGGCTCTTTCCCGTTCCTGTGCGATGACGCTACTTGCGGTTCCACTTATTTACGGTCACCGCTATTAGCAGTCACTGCTATCAGCAGTCACCGCTAATGCCAGATCCATTGATGGCCGTAGTGCTATCAGGGCATTCCTTGATGCCGCTAAGGGCCATTTTTGGGACTTTAGTGGCCTGCCGGAAATGTCCTTACCGGCATGGCGCAAAGCTCGCAAAGGCCTGCTATTAGCGGGCTCTTTACTACATGGACACAGTAATTGCTCCATGCCGGTAAGGACCAGTTACTTACCTCCAACCTCATAATGAGGCCCCCAATCTAGAGTTGTGGAAAGAGTTTATTCGTGAAAGGCCATTAACTTATCCCAATCATGCACTGGGTGGATTTGGTGCCAGCATCCATCACTGGCTGTCATCCTTTGAGTGAAAATTGAGCCACATCAACTTTGTTCTAGTCTACGATTTAGCTAGGCATCACTCAATTTTCTGAGATACGAATTTTCATTTGGGATTACGATACTCAGACCTGCATTGCTGGACCTGTGTCACCTCGTAGTAGTGGCCGTTTCAATACGCTTTATTTTGAAGAGGGAAAGGAGTAAAGTCCCCCACATCAAAAAAGGAAAAATAAGCATTAATGGCCTAGCTCCATCTGAACCCAAGCAACATTTAATACCCGTTCTGAAAAATGCATAGGTACCGATTCAAATAATCGTTATGAAAATGGACCAACATGCATAGTCTACCGCAAAGTCCAATTGGGTTTCCTGCAATCGACAGGGAGCATGAACAACCACAAGCAATACTGTAAAATATGCTAGTTAACTATGCATCGGTTTAGTACGATCACAGATTTCTGAAGTTGTCAGTTAATTTACTTCTCCACTTTTTATGGCAGCGAGATCTACTGCAGACATTCTCAGTAAATCAACTATCGAGAGTGGGGCTGCTGCGAGTTCATTTTCATTGACACAATAGGAAATTATATAACACTTTCTTTAAACTTCATAAGTATTTCTGCAGGATTGTTATTTTAGTTGGGTCTGGACTGTTATCTTCTCTGGGACAGTAGACGTATGTTCTTTGAGTCAAGTAGAGACGGTGTTCGCTTAGACTACTACATTAATGTGTTGCTTTGGAACTATCAGACATTTCAAATACATTTAGAGAATGGACAAATGCCATAGTGTAATCTTGGCACAGACCAGTTGTCTGAACATCCTCAAAGATGTGTCAGGGATCAAATCACACTAAAAAGCTGCATAGGGCATGGAGGAAAGCCACCTGATATCGATCTCCTTGGCCAAACCCCAATTGGTACACTCATTGAATAGCACCAAATCATTCATTCTAAATGCATTTTTTTTGCATACTATACTAGCAGGATATGGGAAATGCTATCAAATGGGGTTTGTACCTTCGCAGTGCCCACCCTGTAATCAAACAAGAGCCAAAACTATGGAATTTGCCAATGCTAGTTTTTAAAAGGAATTGGTGGGTGGGTTTGTAAGGGGCGCAGTGGCAATCGGGACTAGCAAATCTAAAAAATGTGAGGTTTAAAAAAAAAAAAAAAAAAAAAAAAAAAAAAAGGCATAACCAATAGCCCTTTCAGTGACAGCATGACCAAGGGGGGATTACTGTTGATTTATCGAAGTGCGGGCAGTATGATCGTCCTTCCGTCTGTGGCTCTGAAATTAATTTCGATCCACTAAGATTTCTGTACATGGGAACGCTGTAAAACTAACGTACAGTACACATGGCGGCCGCACTAACGTTTTCCATTACTACAAATGCTTCACTGAGAAGCGCGACCTCAAACTGTTTACATGCAACGTTACGTTGCCAAGAAAGCACAAAGGTGAATGTGCTCCCTTCCAGAGTCCGCATATACTTTTGGGAGAGGTAGTGATTTTGTTTCGATTTCTACAGCACTAAAAAGCTGAGTGTCTGAACGCCGTATGCCAAAATCAATTTAAAAGAATAAAATAGCAAAAACATAATTTTTACCGTATAAATGTGTAACGAATGGAACCTTCCTGTCCTCCACACTGTCGCATGCTAAAACGCTGACTGATGCTTCTTTGACAGCAACAGGTGCTAGGAGTGCTGGTGTTATGCAACTATACTAGTTGGCAACTACTGCCCAACCTAAACGGTAAAAACCACTGGCAAAGCCAACAGACTGCTGATGCAAGAACAGGATAGGCATTTGCCAGGCACTGTCCCATTAGTATACTACCTGGCAGTAAGATGGCAACAGCTGGAAAAGTGTGCTATTACATGGACGTTAGATGGCCATTTGCCAGACACAGACAATACAAGTAAAAAAACGTCTGCCTTGCAATCTAGTCCCATTAAAGTGTTGACAAAGTCCATATACAATTCAAGCGGCTGAGGGCACACTACACCAGAAGCAAGTTGTACAGCTGAAATTAAACTCAGACCGCTTAGAAATAACACTGGCAGGCCAAAGTTCAATGTTACTTCTTGATAAACCCAGCTCAAAGGACTCGCGTTTGGCGGCGATAGGGCTGCAGAAAGTAGGTGGAAATGGCCATAGGGTTTAGCATGGCCATAGAAAGTCAATGGGTGGGTAATTACCGAACACCCACCCTCTTCACATGCAGTTTCCCACCTAGCTGTACGTCGATTAGTTTGTTTTTTGTGGCACTAGTGCCACTTTATAGTAAGACGCTAAACCATTGGCCAAGTTTAATTAGAAAATGAACTTTTGTCGGTTTGGCCACAGAGCTTTATTTCTGCAAGAGATCTTGCAGTAGTTGGAGGGACCCAGTGCCAATAAACACACCAGTGATGCATGACTGAGTGCATTGTTGCAAAGGCTGGGGGAAATAGAACAGACCAGTCACTTTGCCGAAGGTAGGACTACCAAGTACAGATCTGTCAAAACAGAATTGCACCCGTTGAGCATATTGTAACCTTTGTAATCAAACCCCTGCATTGCTCCGTTAGACGTTTATGTGGATTCTAAACTCTCCCCCCCCCCTCCCTTTCCTGCTTCCCCCTCCTCCATCCCCACCTCTGGGACCCGATTTTATAGAAGCCTTTAGGGTAGCGCCCTGCCTGTCACAGCCCCCTGCAGTTAAGGGCCCGAAGGCAAAGGGCAGCCCCCAGAGGGTTCTGCAGGGGTAGCAGGCTGCCAACCACTAAAAGCATATATTCGCCATCCACCACCACCAAAAACTAACCCCTACCCACACATGACTGTACTGGAGAACCCACTTAACCTCTTACCCATCTGCCGGAACACCACACAACGCAGAGAACAAGCCACAAGTAAAGAAGTGCCGGCCACCCATCACCGAACTGCAGTGGCAAGCCACGCTGACTCCCAAAGCAGCTGCCCACACATCACTCGCTCACACCCCAACTCGCCAGCAGAAGCACGGGACAGTATCCACACGTGCCGAAAGAGGAACAGAGCCATCAGCCTACGTCAGACAAGGTAGGGAGAACTATGGGTAGTAACTGCTACCACCTCCTGCAATACGTAATCTAACCACTAAACATACCCAGGACATCCTCTGGGAATCCAATGTGAACACATCATACACGCTTACACTTAAGTACCTATTGTATGTTGAAACCTAGGCGTCCCTCCCCAGTTATCTAGGAACCTCAAATCTAGGCGTTTATTACTGCCTGCCATTCTGTGCAACCTAGGCTTCTCTGCCACAGTCTAAGATCCCAAAATTCTAACATTATCTTACTGTAAACCACTGAAACCTAGGCACCCCTCCTAATATCTCGGTGTAGCCCATCATTGCCTGCCATCATTGAATTCTAGGCCCTCCCGTTACCCAAGAACGCCCAACAATCACCGAAAGCTAGTAACTATGACCAGAATCAGTACCATAAGTTAACCAGAAACCCGTAATCCTCCCATACCCAACTATGCTCCCCTTCCAACACTTAGTACTCCGCCTAGCCAGTCCACCCATAGGAGGAACACCCAAACCCAGCCCACTAAGTGGACAGACACCTTCAAAGGGCATCCAGCTATCGCAAAATAAGAGGATAAAGTATCCAAACGCAAGGCCTGACAATTGGGCTACTTCTCCTGTGAACTCAATACCTAAACCAATCCTACTACCAAGGACACAACACGTCCCGACGCAGAATTGAACGCCGCCAAAGAATTGGAACAAGGACCATTTCCAATTAATCCACACCCTCAATAGCCTCCAGAAGAAGCCATCATGAATAATGCACCCCAGCAAACAATACAACCCACAGAACAAATCTCATAAGAGAAACCTTACACCGTACCTCACTACAACTGCAGAAACGCAACTGACATGTCCAGACAAGCTAAGACCCTTGTGGAGCCCTGCCCAAAAATAAATAAATAAAAAAAAGACCCAAGACAAGGTACAAAGCCAACGCCCCAACGCCACATATCACAAGGACACTACCAACAACCACAACACGAAAGACGAAGCTGTACAATTCTATCAATCTAACAGATGAAACTACCAACACAGAACCTCAACCAACCAGCGACAACACAGAAGCACTCCAAAAAATCCACAAGTCAAAAAACAAGGAACAATAAACAAACCTAACCACACCAAAAAGACCCACTGTAATCTAATCAGCGCTAGGTCAATGTCCAAACATGCCATCTACGACATGTGCGACGGAGGCATCGACATTCTATTTATAACTGAAACATGGCTAGATGACAATTACAAAATCACTCCATAACTGCCTCCGACTACTTCAAGTGCGCAAACAGGAAAAACAAAAGAGGAGGAGGACTGGCAACAGCTTAAAATTCAAATAGAAGACCCATTAAACATCGAAACTTCACATTTCTAATCCTTTGCCCATCAACAAACCTCAAATGAATTCTGGTATACCGACTTACGAAGCAACCTTCGTTTGTTTATTGAATTTATATAGCACAGCCTGACCCTGAGGTATCTGGGCGCTCTTAGGAAAGTTACATGCAGAGGCATACAGTTGTGATTAATACAGTCAAGGTACAGTAATATATACATGTGGATACAAAGAGCTTATCGTGTAAGATAATGGTACATTTATGCATTTACAGTTAGAATACAGTGGTATATGCATGTGGATACGCATAAAAGGTTTGTCATGGGCAAATAAGGTGCAGGGATAATTTTGCAATCAAAGAGAGTCAGAAAGCTGGTAAGATAGGCGTTAGCGAGGTGTGCTCAGAGGGTACGACTTATCTCCTGTCTACTCAATAATAATTTGAGAACAGCAACATGACATTTCTTCTGAATTTGGGGAATACCCGAGTAGATTTGATGTTGTACGGGAAGGTGTTTCATAGTTGCGCCGCCAGGACTGGGATGCTAGAGCCTCCGGATCTTTTTAGGTGGTAATTAGGGATCACCAAGCTAGATGTTCGATGATCTGGTGATTCTAGTGGAAGATCTCATCGTGAATTTCAGTGAGGTAAGGAGGAGCTGTTGCATTCAGTGCTTTAAAAGTGAGACACAGGGTTTTAAGTTAAATCTTTTCTTTTATTGAGAGCCACTTGTATTTTCTGGTAGCATAGATATGCTCTTTTCTTGGTATATTTAAAGCAGCTCTAAGTGCATGGTTTTGCATAACTTGGAGTTTGAGGATGGTTTTGTTAGCTCCTAGGTAGAGGCTGTTGCAGTAATACAGTTTGGGCAGTAATCCAGTTTGGACATGAAGTGCTCTTGCTAGGATAAGACAACTTTGATAGCAGTCTGCAGGCTCTAATCAGCTTTCCCGTGTAGGCAGTGGCTGAGGCAGTCTACTTGTTTGATTAGTTAGATGTTGCGTCAAAGTAGAAACCTAAAGTTTACTTCTTTGGCTATTGGGGCGTTACCGTCAATATTAAGTGAGGCATAAGTGGGGCTCAATTTGTTAATGTTGGCTGATGAGCCTACAAGGAAAAGTTCAGTTTTACCATTGTTCAGGCAGAGGCCCTGTTGGACCATCCATGCCTGAGGGATTGTGTACATTTCGTTCACCTGTTGTACATCAGTATCGTAGATGCCTGTCAGAGGTAGGAGGATCTAGGTGTCTGCATAATTCGTGTAGGTGACACCCAGACGGTCCAGTTCATCAAATAGGGGCTTTGTAAAAATGATACAAAGTAGGGGATACGCACGAGCCTTGGGGTACACCTCAGGTAATCGGGATGGGTTCAGCTGAGGCGGTCAACGAGAAAACGCACATGGTCCTATTATTTAAGAATGGTTGAATCCAGGTAATAGCTGAATTGGAAAAGTGGGCCGCTGAAGCGAGATGGTCGCACAGCACCTTGTGGTCGACTAAGTCGAAGGCCACCGACAAGTCCAGGAGGAGCAGGATAGCCAATCATCCTTTGTCTTTGAGATAGTCAATCTGGCTTTTTAGGTCAACGAGGGCTGTCGGTCCTGTGTTGAGGTCTAAAACCAGATTGCCAAGTCCCCAAAAGTTTGTTGGTCTCCAGGTAGTCGTATTTGCAGACATTTTATCCAAAAATGTTATTAAGAAAGGGACCTTGGTAATGGGTGTGCAATTGGGACTAGTCGGGTCTAATGATTGTTTAAGTAATGGCAGTACCCAGGATTCCTTCAGATTGCTAGGTACCGTGCCATTTGAGAAAGAGGCGTCAGTTTGAGGATGAATGGGGCCAGGTCTCTAACCGCGGCTCTGATGACCTGTGCTGGGCAACCATCTTCATTGCAATTAGAGTGTTTCAGAGAGGCTGTAATTGCTTTCACTGAAGCGATCACCAACCTAGCCATCGAACAGGAACACCTGATAAGACTTCAACATCTGGTTTGACGAAGAACCAATCACAAAAGTCACTCGCCAAACAAAGTCAACTAAACTACATCAACTAGTCAAAAGGAGCAACCCTCACAGCAGGACATACACTAGTAGATACAATGTTATCCACGCCAACAAAAACCTAATCACCACAGCAACCAATACAGATCCTCTGGATTGACCACCTCATCATCCCCCTCATGCTCTTGCTGGCTACACCAACAACCCGGCACTTAACTATCATGAAAAGAAACTGGGAGGACCATCAAAAAATAGCACGCTAACTGAAATACTGGAAATAAACAACCCACCGGCAACAACTATGGGCGAAGCTGACCTTGGCAAAAAAAAGAAAAAAAAAACAAAACCACAACAGAACTACTTCACAAGTGGCTCAGCACAACACTAGACAAGATCTCCAAGGAAAAACAGCAAAATGGTTTACCCCGCTACTCAGCGCCATGGAAAGAAAAACAAGAAACAAACTAGAATGAAGGAATAAAAACAACAAGGCCAAGAAATTTCAATTCCAACAACAAATCCACTAATAAAAAAAGTAAATCCAAAAAGCAAAAAAATAAATACTCCCAACAGAATTACCAAAGCCCACAACACCAAAAAAGAAAGAAGTTAGAAACCCCCCTGGCTGCAACAACACACCGATACCTTCACTGAAACTATGCAACAACCTCGCAGACCACTTCAAAAACTAATCAGCACCATCCAACAGATCATACAAAACGGACCAAGCAAACTCAGCATGCAACCCTAACCACCCATCCGAGAACCGCCAGATCAAACTCTGAAGCTTCCCCCATATATCAGTAGAGACATTCGTCAAGCTGGTAAATAGCAACAAAGCAGGCTCCCTATGGATCCCTGCACCCCCAGACGTACACAAATCAAGCCTCACACAAGCAATAACCATGGAATACTACAGAAACCTTTTCAACCAATCAATTTCAATAGGGAAAGTAACAACCTTTCAAATCAGCATACATCAACACGCTCCTCAAGGACACACCAGGCAACGTGGAGGACCTCTCCAACTACAGACCCATCCCGAACATCGTGTTCCCTGCAAAACTACATCTATATAACAAGCATTCACAGAACACCTACTGCTGGATCAGGTACAAATAGGCTTCAGACCAATGAGAGGAACAGAAACGGCACTGCTTTCAATAGGGGACGATCTAAAGGCAGATGAGGACTGACAAAAGCACTGCTCTGATACTTCTGAATCTCTCCTCAGCATTTGAGAGTCAACCACAACATCCACATCGGAAGATTGGAAGACATGGGAATCACCGACTTGCCTTACTATGGATTAAATCCATCCCAACAAACAGAAGAGACTCCATATGGATAACCTTCCAAATCCACCTCAAAAGAATCCACCTGTAGTGTACCTCAAGGGTCATCCATCTCCCCATTACTTCAACATATCTGGCTTCACTTATCAAGCTCATTAAAAGACAGCCTGACATGCTACAACTATGCTGACGACACAAGTCTATAAAATACGAGACACAGGAAGATAACACTGCAGGGGCGTCTCCAAGATCTCTAAGGCTGGATGAAAACAACCTCAAACTCAACCCATGCAAAAGAAAGAATGATCATATCCAAAAGCGGAGAAATCACTACATCCCATGGCCGACGGAACTTGATACAGAGCAAGCTCCAGCAATGAGTTTTGTCCATCAAAATTCCCAGGTTCTTTATGCTAGAGCCACAAGGAAACGCTAAAACCAAGAAATGCTTCTTCCTCCTACGTGCAGTAAAAAGTATCCTACCATCACCCACAAAATGCTCACAATCATGGCTCTCATGTCCAGAGTAGAGCACGCCAACAGCCTGTAACTAGGAAAGCCAGAAACTCTAAACGTTGCAGCCAGACCCCTGCTCAAACTACCACGAAGAGAACATATTACACCAGCACTGAACATGCTACTCTGCTTACCAATAAAACAAATATAGTTCAAATCAGTGTGCACAACGCACTGAGCAATCCCCGGCCAAGGAGCAGAGTTCCTAAAAGAGAAAATAAACGTCTACCACCAAACAAGACCACTCAGATCAAGCAACGACATCTACCTAAAATCAAAATCATACAAAAGAAAATTGAACCAGAAGGAAACGACCAGAAAGCATATATGTAGCGGGAATGAAGAACCCCAGAGAGGGAACCCATCCTCCCCAACTTGTCTTCACCAACCCGATACTCTGATATTTTTAGGACTGTACGTAGGTAGTTTAATTCAAAATGCTCCATGTCCACCAAAATAGCTCAAACGTAATTCTAGAACTGCATCTTTTTTTGTCAATGGATTTGGTGGGTTCCAGGGGAGGATAAAAACTGTTACCCCGGTTTGTCAAGGATAATTGGCAGTTTGTCTCCACCAGAGCTTTCATGCAACAGAACAAGTTAGTCACCATGGGCAACGTACTCGACTGATGTTCCTCCCACATATTTCTCATCTTCTGATAGCTTCAGAAAACATTTTCTTCTCGGCAGAGGGTGCTGCGCATCGAGACGGTTCACCCGATGTCAGTCTAGGGCCTCCATCTCGGTGGACTGCATCAATGATATATACCACGTGCAGCGCCCTTTGGCTTCAGTTCTGTTTTTTTCCCCACCCATAAGCAGAATTACCGCCATTGAAAACTGCCTTTAAATTTATCAGACCTTAATGAGTGTAAAGTCTAAAGCTTAGAAATTCTACATTCGGTTAGGTTGGTAGGGCGATGAGGAATACGTGGGAGGAACAGCAAGTCGAAGAACGTTACTAGGGGTAAGTAACTTGTTCAAATGGATTGTGTTATCCCACGTATTCATCATCTTATGATGAAGTTCTTTTGGAGGAGGGAGCAAGAATTTGAGAGCTAATGTTTGTCAAGAATGAAGCATAGAACTGCCTTCCCAAATCTTCCCTCATTGTTAGAGGCGTCTAAACAATGTTTTGTAAAGGTGTGAATGGTGGACCAGATAGCTGCCTTGCAGATATCCTTCATCGGAACTCCCCTCTGAAGGGCAGAGGAAATTGCCATGCCTCTAGTGGAATGATCCCTTAAGCCTTCCAGGGGGAATCTTTCCCAGCTAGCCTGTGGCACTCCGAAATAACTAGTATTATCCATCTGCATAGAGTTTGTTTGGTAACTGACAGACCTAGTTTGTGTCCTGTATAACCAATGAAAAGTTGGTTGTGCTGTCGCAACTTAAGCTTAGAGGTCTCCTTGGATCAAGTCTCTCTCTTCCTTGCCAGGATAAGGTGGAAGATATAATGGTCTGTGCTTAATGGTAACCTGATACAATCTTAGGTGGAAAAGTGCGTTTGACCTTAAGCACAACCTTATCCTTGTAAAAAGTGATAGAGGTTTACAGGATAAGGCCTGCAACTCACTCACCCTGCGGGCTGATATCACCACTAAAAATAGTCTTACAAGTTAAAAACATTAAAGGGCAGGAATGGAGTGGCTCGAAAGGAGCACACTTCAAAAATAAAACCAGATTAAGGTCCCAGGTTGGGATTTGGAAAGGTGTAGGAGGAAACACATTTGTGAGCCCTTCAAGAAATTGAGTAAAGGGTATTTTGAAGTAGGATGCCTCCTCTGAGGTGAGTTTGAATACGAAAGTGCTGCTAGATAACCCTGGACTGTTCCAATCTGGAGCCCCAGATATGCCAAATGCAGCAGAAACGACATTGCATTGAAAAGGGTCCACATATTTCTCCCTACATCAGCTGCAGAACTTCCCAACGGCTGCGGTATAAGGATTTTGTTGCTGGCCTTCTGCTGAAAGCAAAATCTCGTCATCCGGGAGGTCCCAATCCTGGTATCTCGGCTGCTCCGAAACCATGAGTGAAGGCCAAGTGTCTTGACCTTTGGATGGAGAACCCCGACACTCCCCTCACGAAAGAAGGTCCTCTCTTTGTGGAAGATGGACATGTCCAGAAGGTCTGGGTACCACGTCCTCCTGGCCCAATTGTGGGCAATTAGGATCATGGATTTGCTGAACTTTCTCAACCTCCTGATCACGCAAGGAATGACGTGACTGGGGAAAACGCATACCATAGTGGACTGAGTTTCCACTAGGAACGTGTCCTCTTGGGGGAAATTCCGTGGAGCAGAACAGTTCACATTTCTGGTTGACACTGTTCGAACAGATCCACTGGAGGGGGTTCCCCAAAGGGTGAAAATCTCTTGAAGGACTTTAGGAGCTAGTGCCCACTCAAAGCATCCTCTGCCGTGTTCCCCTCCCCGGCTAGGTGAACTGCAGATCCGGAGATTCCCTTCTTGAATTGGTTGCCCAGAACCAGAGCTACACCGACTATCTGCACAGTGATAGTAACAACACCTCTCCAGTTTAGGTATTACATGGCCACCGTGTTGTCCATCATTATCAGAACATTCTTTACCCGTAGAGGGCAGAAAGGCCTTCAGCGCTAGTCTGAGGTGCCCTCAGCTCCAGATGTGTAGTGTAGTTTGGAGACCAACGACCGCATTTTATCAGATTGTTGGCATGGGCTCCCCACCCCAGTGAGTGAGGTGTCCAACTACGGTTATCTCCAGCAATGGTTGCCAAAAGGTTTCTCCCTACAGGGGGTTGGGGGGGGGGGGGGGGGGGTTTGTCCTCGCAGTCCCACCACAGGAGATTCTGTGCTACTCTGCCTGGAACCTGAAGGTCCGACATCCTGCCTGAAAATTGGGACCATAGAGATCTGAGGATCCATTCAATGGATCTCATTCTCAGACGAGAATGGCACCAGGAAAATGTAGGATACCACGCAACCTCAAAAAGTGGAAGGCCTGAAGACACTGGGCACTCTGAAACTTGGTGACCATCTGCAAAATGTTTCCCCACCAACTCCCCAGGATGCACCCAGGACCGCGCCAATGAACCGGAGTCTCTGAAATGGTATCATGTGCAACTTCATGTAACTGAGGGAGAAGCCCAGTCTGTGGAGAGTGGCAGGTTATGCTGAGATGTTCCTGGACCCGTTCAGGGGGAACATTCCCTTATCAGCGAATCGTCTAGGTAGGGGTAGACATGAATCCCCCTCTCCAGAGACTCGCTGCCACCACTGCCATTAACTGGGTGAAAACCTTCAGGCAGAGGTCAGCCCAAACAGAACTCAAAATGGATAATGAGAACGACCATTTGCGAACCTCGGGTACTTCCTGTGCTTGTGATGGACCGGCACATGAAAATAAGCATCCTGAAGGTCTAACGATATCATCGAATCCTGGAGCTGGAGGGCCTGAGGGATCTGAGAAAGTTACCATCTTGAAGTTGTCCTTCCTGAGAAACTTGTTCAAGTATCTCAAGTCCAAGATGGGTCTCAATCCCCAGTCCTTCTTGGTGATTATACCATGCTTTGTTCCTCTCCATCGCAGGTACTGGTTCTGTAGCACCTTTCTCAAGCAGGGTCAAAATGTCCTGCAACAAGAATGGATCTTAACATTCCGCAAATGGCTTCCCGGTTGATGATCCCGAGGTCTCTGTATGAAGGGGAGGCAGTAACCCAGGGCTACCGTTTCCAGTGGCCATGCATCCGAAGTAATACCTCGCCATTCTTTCAGTTGTTGCGACACTCTGCCTACCACCGGGTGTCGGAAGTCAAGACCTCAGAGGTTTTGAGGCGGCTGATGGTAAAGACGCTGTTGCGTAGGCAGATTTTGCACCTCTCCCTCATCCACCTAGAAGGAATCTTATTTGTCATCTTTGACCACACGATCCTCCTCGCTCTTCCAGCTGAGTAACAGAAAGACCTACCCCAGTCAGCAGTTACCATACAGAGACTCACACATGGCATCCTTGCCATCCCTTATCAGGTTCAAGAAGCCATCTCTTTCCTCGCCTTCAGGAATATGATCAGCCGCCATAGCCGCACAATCCCACAGGGTGAATGTGAATTTTGCAGGAGCACATGTAGAATTAGCAGACTTTAAAGCCATGCCATCAGAGATATGAACTACCAGCCTTTCTGGAGGTGTGATGTTATGACCTACCGGAAGGCCTGTATTATTTTTGAGAGATGTTTTATTTACTGCAGGGCTGGACTGGAGCCTTAATGTTTGCCACAACCCTTTTTTGGAGTGAAACATGAAATGTTAGTACAGGATTGAGGACCTTTGTCTAGTAGGTCTGTAAGGTCGTCTTGCTCAAATGAAGGAGCTGGTCTACTCCATCCCAGGAACTCTACAACTTTTAGGCTTCTGTATGATGCATCCGCATGAACAGCCGGGTCTGGTTTCCCCAAAATCTAGCGCGAGAGGAATCTACACCACTAGCAGTCTGTAGGGTGTCATAACCCTGGTCTCTTCTTAAATGAAGCATTCAGGGACATTAGTATATGAATACTAGGGGTATCCAATTAAACCACATGGAGGTGTCTCATCTGAAGTTTCATAACCCTCATATTGATAAGGAAAATCAGAGGTTTATTTTCTTGACTTTGAGGCAAAGGTGACGATTAATGCACAGCCGGCATCTATGTTTTTTGAATCAGTGTCAAATGGCGTTGACGGTCTACGTCTGTGCCATCAACGATTTGTCCATGGACTTGTTCTTTGAGGGAGTCCGTTTCTGCGACGATTTCTGATTGAGTACGCGAAAACTCACTGCTTATAACCCGGCTCAATGGCCCGCAGAGTTTTGCCTTGGCCTTATGCTCATCGACAGTACCATGGCCACTTTATGTTTTGAGGAGGATGGGGCCTGAAACTCGTAGATTTAATTTAAAAAAAAAAAAAAAAAAAAAATCTAAGAGGTCCCACTCATCTTTGGAGGAGGATTTAGTCCGACTACGCTCCTTTCCCTGGTTATCTGAAGAAAAAGAGCGTGATCCATGCCTTTTGATTTTTGTGATGACGAAGGGGAGTGTATGCTCCTCAAGTGTTTTTTTTTTGTAAACTTTGTGAGGATATGAATCTCTCGACTCAATGGGGATTTGCGAACAATCATACCCACTGAGTCATTTAAGGCCTTACCCGTCATTGACTGACTGGTTTCGTGCTCGACGCCCAGGCACCACTGAGGAATATGTGGGAGGACAATCCATTTGAAGAAAATTTTAGATCTATTTGGGACACGATAGGTAGGCACTACCACAATAGTGCTCAATGTCAGTAGACTTGGCAAACCGTAATTCAGGCACACAATGAATTAACCTTGCAAAAGATTCGCAGTCAAAATGTGAAGCACTTATGGCAATGGTTATTCAGTCATTATGATCCAAAAAACATGTTAAAGCGGAGACTGGCTAAGCAAAGGTGAAGGAACACCATTTAGCTGTGATTAAATGGGAGACCCTCCTCCCCTTCAATTGAGCCATTGGAAGAGTACCCTCAAGAGTTTAGAGCCAAAAGTAGGTAATGCCCTTCAACCATAGGGGAGTTGAAAGTCGCCATGTTATTGACAGACACTTGTTGCTGGATTTACGCATGGTTCCCAAAACAAGTTTGGATTTGAAAGAAAAAAAGCTATCGCGTCAAATAAAAGAAATTCTCATATTTCTGCTAACTTACCTTTCTACCAGCATTCTTACCCACAGTACAAAAGTGCAGGGGCAGTGCAACAAAAGCAGCCTTCAATGTAGTTCTACTACAGCTATAGTAAACGATTTAGCGTGCAGAGTAAAATAATGCTGCTACATTGACTTTAAAGGGAGTAAGCTCATGAGATCATGACAGTGTGGAATGTCCAGCAACAAAAACCCAATCAACTATTGAAGCAGTTCCCTTGATTAGGGGGTTTTCAAAAACATCTGAAAGGACTGGGAAAATAAAATTAAAAATAAAACACCTCCAGCAAACTCTCCAGTCAGCTCTCCCCATTTTCTCTGCACAAAGCACTCTATGCATATAAGAAGCTAACTGTTGCACAAGTTGGATGGACAAGGGAAACGAGAAAGCCCATGACTGGAGTTTTAGAAGGGGCCCTTAGGAGTAGAAATGAGGCCACAAGGTGGCATTTGTGAAGCATGGGGGGTTGGGAGAAGAGGGAGAGAAGACGAACAGAACACTGGAACATAAACACATGCAGGGTAGACGGCAAAAGCAACGAATTGGAAACCAGAGATTAAACTGATTGCATGCAGGTCAGAGCATTGGGAAATACTGGAAAGGATGATTTTGAGAGCACAAGGTAGTGCACTGGGAGCCGGAGGAAATCCGGAATATAAACAATTTCTTTAGGCACTACATGCTGGAACAGGCCATTCTCGCTAGGTGCAGGTCCCAAATCAAGACTGTCCTACTACATCCCAACACTGCTGGGAATCACTGCTTGACCCTCTGGTTCATCACGAACAGCAACATCTCCTTTCAGCAGAACATCAAAAAAGCCCATATTGCACAATAACGGATCACATTGATTCAGGCGATCATACCCATCAGCAGCACTGCCGCTTCCCCATAAATCCGACTAACATGCTGCACCCAGATCGAAGTTTGTAGAAAGTTGGAACCCCCCTCCTCTCCCCAACCATTCCGTCTCCTCTCCCCAACCATTCCGTGACATTCACATTTGTATTTGGAGTGAGCTGAAGAGCTAGTTTTGTTTTAGTGCAGATTCCTTGTAAAAGGTTGCATAATGAGCTTGGGAACAAAAGTCACAGGAATTGGGGAGCGCAAGATGTGAAGGGGAATTTATATTGAATGGGACAGATGGAAAGGGTACCTAGAAAGGAGCGGGTACACATGGAAGGGAGCAGTGGCAAATGGAAAGACTTAGTTTCCCCACTACAGTGGGAATGAAGGAGGGGCTAGGGGGTTCGGGAGGACACATGGGTCAGTGGTCCATGCACTATGAAGTGTGTTGCTGCAACATGGCCATTCGCGGCATCCCCTCCCCCACCGGTTGCTCAGTCAATATGCACATAAATGAGCGCAGCAAGAGTAACAATGACACCACATGCCGACATCTACTAGTGGGGGTGGAATCAGACAGTCGTCAAACCCTGCACCCACCGAATTTCCAATGAGGATCGCTCACACCCCGAAACGTTGCCTCAGAAACCTTCCAGATGAATTGTCAAGCCTCAGGAAACTGCTCCCACCCACACAAAAAGGTTTTTTTTTTTTTTTTTTTTTTTTTTTAATTGGGTCCGTTCGTGTGCCATGCCTAAAGAGTGGCAATTAAGACCCCCGGCGCACCCTACCTTCTTAAAGACACCTTCATTAATGTGAACATTGCTGATAAAGTATTGCCTGGCCATCACAGTTTTCAGATCAAGAGTTCCTACTTGTATTCCAAAGTCTGCATTCCTTTCCCTAAGTGGGTAAATAGTGTTCATTAGTTCTGTGTATTTTCAGTTTAAGACTCCAACCAAGGCTGTTTAATTATTTTGGCAAAGTACCATTTACAGTGTGTTTCATGCGATCCCACACAGCCTGCTCTTGGCTCAGGATGCCTTAAAAGAGGTGAAGGTGGTCCAAGATTCATGTTATACCCATTTCACTTTTATGACTGCTAACGGCAATGTGGTCCAGAGTAGGAGTTGTAATCACTACTCATCCCTGTACAAAGCATTCATTTCACCAGACATTCCCAACATAACGAGCAGGGAATTAGTAGCCTAAATATTTAGGCATAGAAAATGGTGGTGCTCCAACAGTGAGCCAGAAGAGAACCATCTGCTTCGGACTGCTAGTTATGTGGGGTGGGGGTTACCAGTTCCTGGTTAAATAGAGCTTGGTGCATGCGAAGCCCACAGCCTGCATTTCACAGACTACTGGCCGACATCAGTGCCACCAAAAGTACAGTTGGATATCGGATCTGTGAGAAAATAAATGGAAAAAGCCGAACATAAATGGCGATTTCTTTTCTGTACATGTGACTGCAATAATATGCAGGGGGTAGAAGACACCCCTAATGCTCCCTTTATATTTTGTATTACCCCAACTCGCATCCGCCCGACCCCCCAATATAAGTGTGTGGATATGTGCACTTCGAAATTCTGCATCTTTTGCCCTGAAGTTATACCCTGGAAATCTACTGTGGCTATTGGCTCAAAAAGAGGCATGAGCCAATGCGACAAAAATCAAATTTAAATCAGGATGAGGCCACCCAATTGAAGGATAGTTTTTCGAGGCTGGCCAGTTGATTTTTTTTTTTTTTTAACCACAGGATCGGACAAGGAAAAAGCAGGGATTTAGAATTGCTATAGACCCAATAATTGCCAATTAAATCCGATGTTAAGTGGGATCATTTGCTCTTACATTGATAATGTGTAGAATAGTATGTCGAATAATTTTCTTGCAACAGGAAAGCCAAAGTCAGATCCTCAAAAACCATGTTGCTGGTTTGAGAGGATGTGGCAGAGAGTGACGTGTGAAGTACTGTTGCCTCCTGCTGAAACAGCATAGCCAGCAAAGGAGGTAGATGGATTGGGCCATGAATCGCTAGCTGCTTCAGGTCAGAGTACCATGCTCTGATAGACCAGTATGGTGCCACCAAGATCATTGTGCACCCACCTGAACAACATAAGTCACCACTCTGCAAGATGGGGGCCATAGTCACCACTCTGCAAGATTGGGGCATGAATGAGAATACATAAACGCATTTCAGGCCCAGTAAAAAGAGTCTCCCAAGGAGCCTGTGCCACGGCACTCCCAGGATGAAAACTGCTGGCATTTGCCATTGATATTCATGGCAAAATGTTTTACTGGTCAACGACAGACATCCTGAAACATCGACACATCTTTCATTCGTAGTTGATTAAATTTTACTCATTGCGGAGGTCTATGAGGATGGGTCTACCAACCCAAGCTATTGCCCACTCCCAGGTCGCGATTGATCATGGGCTGCATCATTTGACTAGGAAGTGATGGCAGAGAATAATGGAATTCCTAATTAATTGTTTTGACAAACGGGATGCAGCGTTTCTCTCCCCGTAGTTTTATTTTGTGTTTGCTGGATGGGGAGTAGAGAAATGTGGTATTAGTATGTCCATTTAGACCACTTGCAATGCTAGTCTATGCAGCCTAGCGCAGAGCTACAGAGTACTGGGGATCCTCCACAGCAGGCAATTCTAGATTGATCGCTTACAACTACAGGGGTATTCCAACAGACACAAGAGAAGCCCAAGTGTTCCATCAGATGCCACATGGAGCACCTCAGTGTACTATGACGCCACCGTTGACAGCTACCCAACTAATTCTGTAGGAAATGGATCCGCAGAATTCATTAGCGGAGACAGTTTACAGGAATCAGTTTCCCGGATGGTTTGTTATTCAGCTCTTCGGCATCTGAAAATCCTGCTGCAATGCAGACCCTTTACTTAGTGGATGTCTTCTGTACAAAACACACATCAGACAAGACGACGCTGAAACTAGTTTCATGACTGCCACTATAACAATTTGGCCAGAATGTGCGAGTTCACAATAAATAAGCCATGCTTCATGTAAAAGTGCCTTATTCATCCATACACATACTACGGTTTATTTTTTTTTAAGCGAACGGTTTACAAACTAAACCTTTCCGCTAAACCAACCAAATGTAAAAAAAGAGAAATAGCAATCAAAAACAATTTACAATACGTTTTTAAAAAACTAGAAATGCTGTGCTAGATGGCACCTAAAATGAGAAGAACAGAAGGATAATTTACAGAACTCAGTCTTCCTTTGCATTCCTTCCATCGATTTCCGAAAAGGATTACCCTCACAAACTCAATGTGGCCAAAGATAAAGCACGTGACTTTGTGCAGCCTGATAGACCAGCCCAAACCGCCCTTGTGGTGCATTTTGCTGTGAGAGGAGAGAGCTACTACACCTGCACGAACGTTCTCTGGGAAACTGTATCCTTGGCACTGCGAGCCACGGAGGGCTCTTGCGGAGGCACGCTCGCTTCCTGGAGGAGGCGGAGCCAACCGGCGATCACGTGGGCAATCACGTGACTTTGTGCAGCCTGATAGACCAGCCCAAACCGCCCTTGTGGTGCATTTTGCTGTGAGAGGAGAGAGCTACTACACCTGCACGAACGTTCTCTGGGAAACTGTATCCTTGGCACTGCGAGCCACGGAGGGCTCTTGCTGAGGCACGCTCGCTTCCTGGAGGAGGCGGAGCCAACCGGCGATCACGTGGGCAATCACGTGACTTTGTGCAGCCTGATAGACCAGCCCAAACCACCCTTGTGGCGTTAAGCCCGTCCGCGGAGTAAAGGGCGTTGCAGTCTGTCTTTAGCTGTACTGTTTTGCTGCCGTTTGGCTCTGGGTGGCGCAGGAAGCCCGGCTGGGTCTCATTTATAAATTATTATCTACAGGGGTCAACTGTTGCTCTTAGCTGGACACTGGGGAGGAGAGACGTACTCTGGCTGCTCCTCAAGCCATCGGGCGTTCCCAAGGTGATGCTTTCATATGATTGTGATATTGATTTTAAAAGTACTTGATAAACATTATATGCTTTTTTAAATCGCTTATCTTTTGTTCCCAGCTACTGTTTTTATTGCTTTTACTCAGAGCCTTTTCGGAGGGATCATTTTTTATACCTAGAGGCTGCGAGCTGTGCTCCCCTCTGTAAGTAACTTAATACCTGTGTATCTACTTTCAACATGCCCGCACTTAGAAGTGGGTTTGAAACTGTTGAGAACCAAGCACCTACAATGGAGGTTCAACCCGGCTTAGGGAGGCTTAGCGACACATCTGTGCACACAAATCTCACTGGAAATATGCCTAATCCTATTTTAATTGTGGATAAGACTAAAGAAAAGTCTATTTTAAGTATTGAAGGGGGTCAAAGGAGCTCCTCTACTACCGACCTCGTAGTGTCCGATAACGTAGCCCCTGGTAATGGGGTTATGGAATCAGTAGATTCTGAATTTAATGGGGTCCATAGGGACAAACCAGAATTCAGACAGGAACTTACAGATGAAGAATGCCTCCAACAAAGTTTTATTGGTATTAAAAAGGTAGTCCGCTATCACGCTTCTACCCCCCTTCAGAGGAAGATTCTGAATACTAAATCACAAGCTGGACAAAGTTCAGAATCGTTACCCTGGAAGGGTATAAACCCATCCGGATTCATGCAATTTTCACATATTTCGCCAGCTACATTCATTTTCGGAAAGGAGAATAACGATAATGTGCAGTCTCCCATAAATTCTCCAAGGATAGAAACCCTTAAACTAAATGAGGGGGGGGCCATCCTAAAGGGACCTCTAGTCGGCCTAAGTATAATCCGAATCAACCTATTGGGGAAAGCGACTTAGATGACTCTTTCTTTACTATGGCAGATGCTACGGGTGTTTTGCTTAAAGAAATTGTGGATTTAGAGATTCCAGCAGGTAGATCTGTGCATAATGGAAAGGGGACAAGGAGCCTATCGGAGGGAGCACCTTCTTATTCTAATCCAGGTGATGAAAACAACTACATAACTGGGAATCAACTAGTGGGTACGCAACAATCTTTGGTTAAATTGCCCCTAGAAATGGTCAATTCGTCTATACATAACAAAACAGCCTCTACTCAAACAGATAAAGGGGAGGAAATTATAGTGCAAATGGAAGACAAAGCTACGGATTCCCAGCAATTTCTACGAGAAATCCAGGTAGTAGAGGAAAACAAACAAGAAACACCTGGTTTAAGTAGGAAGGAGAATGGAGATTATTTGTTACCACTCCTATCGAACCTACACATTAGTCTCAATCTGGCCTTGAAAACACTGGGGGAGTCTCAAGAGACCATGGCGGGCTCTATGATAGGGCAACAGGCGGCTTTCAATCAGCTGGTGTCTCGTCTGGCATTTTTGGAGGGAATAGTAGAGGGGAAGACCATGAAGGAGCACATCATTAAAGAACAGTCGATGTGACAAATTTAGAAAGGAACAGGACATAAGATTAACTACCATGGATGCAAAAATTACCACTCTGTTGGAAGTTATGCTTTCAGGAGACCGCCCCACTTCGTCTAAGAGAGAGCTAGGGGAACGCGATTCCCAGGGCCAAAAAGATAACGAGGACAATAATAATAATTACGGAAAGAAAATGGTTTCTCCCGATAGTCCTTCAACACTCATAGATGTCATAATGATGGCAACTGAAGGAGGCTCCGAAGATCAGGAGTTGGATAAGCATAGTACACAGATGCATACGAGAGTATCCCTCAATGACATAGAACTATTGAACATCAGCAATGAAGATACAAGATCCCCTCAATACACTACACCAATTAAAGGGCTAAAAAGCAAACACAAGACCAAATATAGAGATAATAAATCACCAACTCAAGAGATGGAATTGGAGGCAAAGAGTAATAAGGACAGAAAAGTGCCTGTGAATATTTCTGACTACAATATAAATGAGGTGCCCCAATCCCCAGTGGGTAAGCGTAATAAATCTAAAAAGCAAGGGAGGACACTTAAAAAAAGTAAAAACATGCCCAATACAAAAATTAAAGGTAGAAATGCCAACCTTAAAGGAATTAGAAACATCGTGTGTCCGGAAGAGACGGAAGTGAGGGGGGGTCCCAAGAATGCCCATAAGGAAGATAATTCAGTCCAGGGCAAGAAAAATAAAGACCCGGTGGCTTGTGGGGAAACTACTATAGATGCTAATAAGGAAAAGAATAACTTGCCGAAAAGCGGATTGGAACTTATTCAAACCAAACAAACAAAGATGACAGCTTTTGGCACAATAATTAGCACTAAACACGCCAGAACATCTTTAGGCACACAACAGGTCAAATTCCCCACGGTCTCCCAAGAAACTCAGCCGGCTGTAAATATTAATGCCAATCCCGTTGAGGGGTTGACCGAATTGTGTGGGGGGGCTAGTAGTTCTACCGCTAATATTATGGAAAGAAATCCTCAAAATATACAACCCCCTAAAACACAAGATCCGGAAGATGAAGCTATGAGCCCTTTTAGAGTAGATCATACAAAGAAACAATCCACTGTGATTCAGGCCCCTACTAAGCTCTGTACAGGGAAAATAGTGGGTTGGATTAACAATAATATAACAGACTCACATGTTAACTTGAACAGAACTCATCTTTTAAATCTGTTTAAAAAGATCCCTGTGTTACGAGCTATAACTACAGATGATATAGATGCCATATCTCTTCCCAACTGCAACAACCACAGAATGGTAAGTTGCTTTCATTCAGAAATGGTGGCAGATATGGTGCGTGCCCAAGAAAAAAATCTTAATTCTTTGGGCTATGATCTACTCTCATTAGCAGATAAGAAAGAGGCCAATAATTTTCTTGAATATCAGGAACCGAATAACAGTCAAATCAAACAAATTATTCAACTTGATAATAATAAATTTGAAAACTTGGGCCCAGGGGTGGCATTGATTTCAAGCCTCCTGAATAATAATCAGGATTGGTCATGGTTACAACCGGCACTCAAAACCCTGGAAACATTTAGACAAGACAAGATGTGTTCCTAACTATATAGAGATTGAGGTGATCTCTTGGAACTCTTGTGGGGGAATCAATCTCAACACGTTTTTGAATAAAAGGGAAAATTATGTACGCCCCCGTATCTATTTCTTACAGGAAACTATGATGCTTTCAGACATGCACGAAGGTTTCTACACTTTTTCTTCAGTAGCTACCAGGGGTCAGCTGGGCAGACCCAGCGGAGGCCTGGTTATTGCAATCGATCGCAATTTGGGGTTAGTAGGTGAGGTGATATTTAGGAGTAACTGGCTCCTGGCTCTTATGCTATCTAGGGAGAATAATCTAGAGCCGATTCTCCTTTTGAACCTCTACTGGAATCCGCTAAAAGTAGACATTGAGGAAGTGGAGGACTCTCTAGATATAATCTTGGGAAATTGGTTTGAGAAAGGGTTAGGAAATCGCATTATTTTGGGAGGAGATTTCAACTCAGCTTGTGCCGATGGTTCGGTGCTTAATGAAAGAGGGGTATTACCTAGACTTCTTAGTACGACGACAAAAAGAGGTATAAGGTGGGACAACTACTTAGATAACTGGGATTTGGGTCTTTTAGACTACGCCTTAGATTGGAATCTTCCTAAACATACTTGGAAAAGAGGAAGTAAGAGCTCTAGAATTGATTTCTTCTATGTATCTAATGGCTGGAAGCAAGCCTGTGGAAAACTATCACATATGGAGGTCGAATTAAGCGACCACGTTCCCTTATGTTTTTCTCTCTTGATCCCCGTCAGGAGTATTTTTGTCAATCCCATGTTGCAAGGTTTAGAGGTGGGAAACAATGGGAGAAGAGTTATTTGGAATAAGAAAATAATTAAGAAATTTAATACCATGGTGTTGGAAAATTTGTCACAGGTGCAGCTTCATAGTATCAGGGAGGATGACATTGAGTTGGGAGGTTCCTACTATAACATTATTTTGTCATGTGTTTATAAAATTAGTAGGGCCAGAGATCTGGAGGTGCCGACACTGAGGGTGCGGGTGGCTGATCCCAGAATTCAAACAGCCAAGCATACTAAATATAGGGAAATTAAAGCCTTGAAAAAAGGATCTATTCCTCTCGAGGAATTTAGGCTGAAAAAGAAAAAAATAATTCAGAGCTATAAAAACTTTATCAAGTCTCTTGGAATGGATCACTATCAAGAAACACATCAACTGATGATGTATAATCTATGTAAGGGCAGAGAGGTTAAATTTTGGTCTACCATCAACTCCATACTTACGCCCTCTAAAGACAAATTAGATTGCCCCATTCAAGCGGATGTGTGGACTCTCTTTTATAAAGCAAAGTTCGCTCTACCCGCTAATCTCGCTAGGGAACAGGATGTGAACTTGGGCCCTCCGGTTGTAAGTGAGTGTTTGTGGGATATAGAAGATATCAAATGGGCCATTAACAAGCTCAAACCTTCTAGAGCACCGGGCCCCGATGGTATTCCCCCCTTTGTTATAAAGGCGGCCCCAGAAATGTGGGCTAAGTTACTCAAACCCATATTTGATGATGTATTTACATATCACACTATCCCTAAAACCTGGTCGCAGAGCATTATAATTCCAATCTACAAAAAAGGGGATGTCCTAAATCCACAGAACTACAGGCCTATTGCACTGTTAGATGCAGCGAGCAAAGTCTTTGGCATTTTGCTCTTGAGGGACCTTAATAAGGTTATTAGAGGGAAGGCCTGCTATAGTAAATTCCAGGTGGGCTTCAGAGAGGGCTTGGGAACCGACCTAAATGGGATGATTTTGGCTCATTTAAGGGATACAGTCCACCAAACTAAAATGGGAGATGTATACATGGCTTCCCTGGACCTCTTTAATGCCTTTGATGGGGTCATTAGAGCTAGATTGTGGACAAAAATGTTAGCTATGAACGTCCCACGCAAGATTGTCCAAATCTTGGCCCTCTTACACAGGAATACCACCGTTAGGGTACGCTTATCTCAAGAAGGCTCCCTTTCCGAGGCAGTTGCTACTGAGGTTGGGGTCAAACAGGGCTGCTCCCTTGCACCCACGCTCTTTAACCTGTACGTCAGCGATGTGGAGGACCTGTGGCAGGGCCCTTCTATTACTCCGGTCAGGTTGGGTAGCTTGGCTATCGAGTGGATGGCCTTCGCAGATGACTTTATCCTCTTTGATCGTACCCCGAGGGGCCTTCGCAGAAAGATGGATATTTTTTATCAATATGCTCTGGCGAATAATCTCTCCCCCAACGCTTCGAAATCCCAAACGATTGTAATTTCTAGGAAAAGAGTTGCCAAACCTTGTATCTGGAAGATGGGAGATAACTTGGTGGATCAGGTTCAGGCCATAACCTATCTAGGTTATAATTTTTCCAACCAATCTAGCTTAAAGATGTGGAAACTGAATCTTGGGAATAAAACAGCTAAACTAAAGAATCAGATGAAGTTTCTGAGGGGAAAGGTCTGTAAATTTTCGCTTCTGCCTATTAGACGATTCTACCTTGCGAAATGTGAACCGGTTCTTTTATACGGTTTGGATATTTGTACAAAAGACTTGAGCTCTCATCTTAATGTGATCCAGGGGAAATTGTGGAAGGAAGCTATGGGCCTTTCTAGGGCTATCCCCAATTCCATTATTCAGCACGAGTTATGTCTCATATCTCTTAAAGCCAGATACTTGTGGAGGCAACTCTCCTCTTTTAGAAAAATATATGATCCTCCGATAAATACTTTATATGAGTTGTTGAATAGGGTTGTCAAAACAGGGACGGTCCCATCCATTAAGAGTTTCAGCGATAGAATGCTCTTGTTGTTGGAATCGCTGGGACTCTGCTTGGACGATCTGATTCAACGACCGGGACTAGTCAAAAAATCTTTATTTAGGTCAGACTGGGTAGACACAGTAAATGATATTGAATCCCATGTTACCTACAAAGAGTACGCTAAATTTTTTCATGCAAGGGAATCAATTCCTCTATATATTCAAAGATTTCCTTGCCAGAAGGCGAGAAATACATTTATGCGTTTCAGACTAAATCAGATGCCCACTCTAGAAAGAATCTACCATTGGAACCATAGAGAAAAAGGATCGAAGAATAATTTTAAAAATCTCGCATGTCGATTTTGTGGAGCGACCGACATGATAGAAACTCTCAGGCACCTTCTTCTGACATGCACCCATTTTGGGAATAAAAGATCTCTCTACCTGGCAGATAGATTTGAGGGGGACTGGGAAATGTCGAAGAATCTGTTCTGGAGTCGCTGCATGTGGGGTGCAAATATCTCCCTAATCCTCGCATTGAATTCACTCCTTCTTAATATTCAGGAGGAACTGGAAGTTAAAAATAATGAATTCAACGAGTAGAGACTAGATAGATCCAATGGTACATGAAATGATATATGAAATGTAATTTGTATATAAACATATGGAATATTGATTTTACGGCTGGGAATGATTTTAAAAGCTGATAAATGTGTTAAAAATGTTCTTTTCTTCGTAAAATGAAATATATTTTGCTATTTGTTTGGAATGTACTATGTTGTATAAGGTTTTATGTAAACTATTCATGCAACAATAAAAATAAAAATTAAAAAAAAGCAATCCTTCTGCCCTGCATTAGAATGATTTTAGGGTAACAAAAGACCTGTGCTTTGGATATATAACACATTTGTTGGATTATAGCCTTCCATCCCCAATAGGAGTTCTAGATATATCACATTAAGCCAATTTCTCCTTCAACCCAGTGGAAAGAATACCCTTCTAAGGAGAAATACTGTGGCGTCACCCTGCAACGTCTTCTCCAGCCAGGTGATCCGCAGTACACCACTTCCAGGATGAGTCTTTCCTCTCCTGACCACTGCCCCTAAGAAGTAAGTCCATCACCTAGGGTGAAGTAAGGGGTGTTCCATCACCCACTAACAAGACTCAGAGCAAAGGATACCCAGGGTGAAAGCCCAGCCTGATGTAGGAACACCAGAGTAAAGTCTGCCCTGTAACTGACAGAAAGAAAGTCTAGACATCCAGTGCCACAAGATAGAAGGTGGCAAGAGGCAGGGTCCAACAACAGCAAGGACCAAGAGGAGAGCTGGGGCATCTTTGCTAATTGGGAGCGCAGAAGGACCAGCTATTTAACTGAAGGGCGTGCGCCAGTTGGCCAAAACTGGCAGCTAGTTCCATCAGTGATTGCTGATGGCCTGTCTGTACAAGTCGTGAGCGCGGTGCTCCGACGAGCTCCGCGGTCTGTTTTTGATGACATTACTTATGTGGTGTGGGGAGATGGTGAGCATGGGTACGTGCTCTGTGTCATCGAGCACCAAAGTTCGGAAGGGCTCCAGGAAATTAAATTGAATCTTACAAGCCCACTGGCACCCATCACCCAGGCAAGCTCCCTTCAACTGATTAAGTGTAGAACCTTTACCCATAACATTCTCGCTCATACCACATTTTCACAGCATGCTCTTACACCATAGTTCCAAGCATACAAGACCATTGTGAGAGCCTTTTATACTTCATTTCCGGGCAAGAGCCGCCGACGCTCTGTCGTATGGTGCATGCATCCTGGGCCTGACCCTGTCCCAAATCCGCCATTTTGGGTACAGGTGCCAGGCTCTGGGATGCTTTTGGACTGAGAAGCTGCGAGGAGCGGGTCCATTGTTGGCACAGGCAGCAAGTGGTCTGGGTTTGCGGGAGCTTCCCTTTTGTGGAGAGCGGGGCTCCTGCTGGTGCCGGGTCAAGGGGCGTGAAAGGCCTCAGAGCTGGACAGTGGTCACGCCGGTGTGCTGCCGAGGTTTTAACAGAATATTCAAACAGTACGTCACTGTGAAAGATCCAAGGCTGGAGAATAGAGTCGAGAATAGGGAGACAGCGAGAGGAAGTTGAAATTTGATAAAGGAGGTAATTGAGGAGAGGGAGGACGACCAAAGTAATTAGCAGAATGGGAGGAGGTGCTGGATACTTGCTTGGGCGATGTGATCAAATCTTGGAGAGTAGAGTTAGCAGGCATGGCTGCAGAGGGAGATTTTGTGAAGTATGAGGATTTGGCAGAATCCAAGTGCAGAGGTTATAGCCACTAGAAGTTTTTGAAGGCTAGGAGTTATGCAATTTGCACCAGCGTCGTAGGTCACGGAGCAGGTTTGGACGGTGTTCCAGGGTGTTGGGTGGGAAGGTGCGAGCCCGATAGCATACTCAAGGGGGATAGGGACATGAGAGGTAAGGGTAAGAGAGACCTGCCTGAATTTCCTTAGTCATTGAAGAGGGGTGTAGAAGAGTTGAATAGTGGCATATTCAAAAGGGGAAGGGAGGAGCAGGGCAGTGTTGAGGGCCTTATTGATAAAGAACCCTACACCACCACTCTTCAACAGGACAGGGAGAGTGGGAGAAGGTAGCAGAGTCAGTTTGGAGAGCTGCTAGTGGAGCAAAGTAATGAGGGAATATCCTGGTTTCAGTAATGTGAGGAGCTATCCGCACCATTTATTCAAGGTAGCACGGAGTTGGAAACATACAGGTGCCCATGAATTGGTTCAATCTTAATGAGGTTACCGGGAGTGTCATCATGCTCAGGCAATTAAAAACCATCATGACGAAATTCTACATTACAACAGATTCAAAGAAGTAGCCTTTAATGCCATCTACGCTGATTTTACGGTTGCCTTGAATACCTTTTTCAACAAGAGTAGAGGATAAATAAAAATTCTGTTGGCCATTCCACTAGTGTTGGAAAGATGGCAAACAATGTGCACATCTTCGCCTCATTTAGCTTTATATAGTGGACCAATTAGCCACATGTGGCAGTTGTTTCCCCCTAGCTCAACTACAAATCCACCTGAATAACGAGAAGACTGAGATACTCCTCCTAGCCACACCTACCAACTAAGAAAAAACATGAGTAGCCAATACCTATCATTTAACATAGATGGAAATGACATCAAAGTGGACAAAGTGTTCGAAACCTTAGGCAGACTCTTCCCTGAACATTCATAAACAGGTTAGTGTGACAGCCTCTGCGACAGCGTATACATGCAAGCTCATTTATGCCTGCAAACACCTTTCCACACTCTAAAGAGCCAAAGCTCTAGTTTTATCAAAACTCGACTATTACAATGCACTTTACCTCGGTGCCAGCAAATACGCCACAAACTCCAGATTCTGCAGAACAATGCTCTCAGAACTGCCTTGGGTATCCCTAGAAGGAAACACATCTCTGGGATCAGAAGAGACAAGTGGCTCTCCATCAACGAGAGATTACAACTAAAAACAGCATCCCCAGCTTACAAATGCCTTAAGTAAGCCCCTCCCTACCTAGCGGAATCATTCACCAAGAACACCACCTCCCAACACACCAGATCCTCCAACTAAGTACCTAGGTATACATTTTTTTAAAAAATGCAGGGGCAGTAGCTTCCCCGTATTGGCAGCTCAACTGTGGAATTCTCTCCCCACCACCTTAAGAGCAGACCAGTCCTCCTATAAATTTAGGAAGGACATTAAACACTGGCTCATCTCTTAAAAAAAAAAAAAAAACACCCCACAGTAGACACCCTCTCTGAGGTGCCCACCACGGCCTCGCTTTACTTTATCACCCATGAAACTATCATTTTGATAATACAAATGCAGAAATTCCTTTGCTGTACATTACTGTATATTCTTCTGTGTTAACTTTATTTTTGTATATTGTATGTCATCTCGTTATTATGGTGTACCATTGTGTAACTAAGAAATTGCATATCCCTGTAAACTGCGCACAGTTAACCCTGGGTTCGTAGCTCATTATAATAATCAAACCTGCAATATTTATAGTGCCATTCCAAAAGGCAGAGGGCTAAAAGAAAACTGCATGTCTGAGTGAATATGAGACCAAATTATAGAACTTCTGAGACACTCAATGCATGATTTGTCATAGCAAGATATTCGAGAAGTGCCCTCTGCACGTTACACGGAGAAACATTTTTAACCTTCCAAAATGCCAATACTAAATACTCCATACGCCATGTACAGCGCAGTTAGCAGGAAAGAAATATAATAATGAAAAAATAAAAAAAGCCGATATTTGGATGACTGCCTCCATTGGCAAATCTTATAACTGGGACTGGATCAAACACTCCGATAGGTCACCGGCATGACAACCAGACCTACATGTTCATCATACTAGTCACTATAAAGTAATGATCAAGATTAGATGGCCCGCGCTACTCGAGTCTCCAGGGCTCTACACAGCTTATTTATTTGTGAAGCGCTAAGATAAGGGCCCATATGCATAGTAGCGCCAACACATAGGGTGACCAGACGTCCCGGTTTCGCCGGGACTGTCCCAGGATTGGGACCTCTGTCCCCCTGTCCTGAGAGGGAGTTTTAAAAACCGTGTCCCGGTTTTGGGCAAGGGGAGAGTGATGGTCCCCTGTTCTTTTATCACAAACAATTATCAACTGTATAAACAGAACAGAATTAGATGTGAAGAATGTTATCATCTTAGGATGGGTTCTAACCCCCAACGTTCTAGGTACAACCCTTAGGCATGAACTGCTTGCACCACAGGCTGAGAGGAAAGTAAATAGCAAGATATGTAATGTCAAAACAGAGCAAAAGCACCTTTGTTCTTTGTTATTAATATTTACATTGTTTTTATAGTGTTCTAGTTGAGCTGCTCAACATTTTCACACCAAATACCAACAGTTAAGTTCACTGTACAAATAAAAAATGTAAATACATAATCAGTCTGCTGTTTGTTATTTACGTACTTTTATCAACACTCAAAGCTGCACAATTTGTATGCATATACAGCGAGGAAAAAATAAATAAAGAAATCCGGTTAGAGGGGAGGTGGGGCCTTCTAGGTTATTGGCTATCCAGATGTTCAAGAAAAATAAAAACGGGTCACCTTACCAACACAGGACAGGCAACAGATAGGAGACCACAAACAGGGTCAGGCTGGGTCAGTGCCTAAAACAAAAAGGTTAAAGGAAAACCAAATAAGTATTCTGCTAGTCATAGGTAACCAATGTAGGGCCCTCCTTGCTGCTGATACAAGGAGGATCTGCGCAGGCAGACAACGCGTACTGCGTTATTCTGAATAACTTGAAATTGTAATTTCACCTTTGCCAATGCCCTGGAGGAGACGTGGGCAATAGTCCAAGTGTGCCCCAATAATCGCCCTGACAACTGTGGTACACTTTACAGGGTTAAGAAAGGTCTTAGTTGTGCAAGGAATGTAAGGTAATATGAAGTGCTTGAGGCCAGGCTATTGACGTGCGCCTTCATATTCAATTCCTGGTCTAGTATTATACCCACTGTTCTGAGTTTAGGCAGTTTGGCAATGGCACTGCCAGAGATCTGAAACAGTGGATACTCATTGCTAAGCTTACGAGCCGGGGGTGCTGTGCCAACTATCATAAACTCGGTCTCATCTTTGTTAAGTGGTAGACCATTGTCAACCATCCAGGATTCAATTAGATTGTAAATGGCATTGTGATGGGGTCTGCTGCGATTCCCCGATAATAAACTCCTTCTGCATCTAGTGTCTCAAAGAAGGGCAGCATGTTGGCGAGCCATTAGCCCCGCAGGACTTCACAGATAACTAGGAATTCAGCTGCAATGGCATCCTCAAAAGACTTGCTTTGCAGTCGGAGAGAAAGGATTTGATCCTTGATCCCATCAGCCACGTCAGTAGAGAAGGAGGCCGAGTTGCGTAGTCTGGTCAAGACTATTGGTCCACGAAATCAAATTTGGTGGACCAGGTGCTGTGCTCCCGTTTGGAGAAAGAAAATGCAAAAAGTTTGCCTTAATGTCTATTAACCTGGATGCAGTGCTGCAAGCGCTCCCAAATCAGAATGTTTCGGACCAAGTATGTTATAAGTGTCAAGGAAGTCCTGAATCTGAGTATAGGCAACCATATCTAGGATTTTTAACAGGAAAAGTGTGTTGCTGATAGGATGATAGTTCTCTGGCAGACCAGAGACCAGGACCCAAGGAAAGATTCTTCAATAGGGGGCAGGTGGAGATCCAGGCTTGCTTCATGGAAGGAACAAGGTTTTCCTGAAAAGAGCTGTCAAATTGCATAATTCGTGGCATCAGCTGAAGGGCATAAGATTTAACAAGCAGAGCAGGTCAAATATCTCCCTTGCAATTGGTAGCCCTTATGGGGTCAGACTGTATATCACAACCTGGCAGGGCCATAGTGACAGGGTGATTAAAGGAGTCAGAGTCAACAAGAGGCTTATGTTGTTTTACATCATACTGTTCCGGCAGAATCACACTTATCTAGAGTCAACTAGGGCATACTGGCCGACTCCGGTTTAGTTTCTGTGCATTATAGAAGAGCCATAGTCAGATACTTTTCTATGATCGCTGCCTTTCAACCCATTAGCGATCGCTAGGTAACAGTGCGACATGATGTCGCCCTACACTATAACTGACTGATCTGCATTGCCAGGAGGAAGCAGAAGACATATTTAGATCAATGGTCCTGTGTTTAGGCCTTTCCTGTGCACTTTTGCGTCAACGAGCGAGCCATGTACTGCTTTATTTGGACAACTGGCTAGTTACCACATGGTTGTAGAATGTTCTTGGGATAGATCAGCGTTTCTTCCACACAAACGGATAATAGCGTTTAGAACGCAACCCGTTGCTCTTGCATTTGTATTGTCCCAGTACAATGACTGGGCTTAAATCGTGTCAACCTAGTCTGGGTTATTTGTGCATGGTTGCTGAACAACCTAAAAGCAGCAGCACTACCATCGACGCCTATTAGAAAAAAAAACGAGCGCTGCAACATTGTGTTCAAAATAGCATGTGATCTGGCGAAAATAAAATACGCACATTACTAGCACAGAGCTCAAATACTATTCCAAACGCAAAGCCACGTAATACGATCCCCTCATGGGACTAAAGGTTTACCTCCTCACAGCTTCAAAATTTGTCGGAAAACCACCTGCACTACCCACTTACTATCCAAAGAAATACTGAAGTGATTTCACAGCAAAGGGCAAGCTTTACGAATTTAGTACACATTATTTTGAAAGGTAACTAAAGAGTTATACAATTATCGCACACACCGCCCAAAAGAATTCAAAATTAAAACTGCACAGGGAGAAAAGTTGTTGTTTGAAACAATGAGCAAGCTGGGAGAACAAGGAAAAAAAAAACGCACTTGCTGCGTGTTGACAGGTGAAAGATGGGACAAAAAGGTGCCAAGACAAGGTTCGACATCAAAGCAGACGTTGTACAGGTTGAAGCAAAATTATTAACAGGGTGGCTAAATGTCTACAACAGGTTAATAGGCCGTCTCCACCGCCCCTTGGAGGGAGTGTAGGGTTCTTACTGCGGTTTTGCTTGTGGAGCCCCGTCGGAAACCATGCCATCATGTGGAATGGTGAAATGTGAAACCCAACTTTGAGGATGCATGCTACTAGGCCATAGACCTCGGTTGTGCAAAGTCTTGCCATTCTTCCTACTTCGAAGTGTGGGCTATACTGGGAACATGACCTGCTCCAGAAAACTGGAGACCCCCCACTCTCAACCCCCCAAAGGCTGGTAAACCAAGCTATTTATCAATGGAAGCAGGGCAACCACTCAATTATCCAAAACCTGTACCTTTCAAGTTAACTGAACGTACCCGAGCATATGCTCGCCTCAAAACATCCAAGCTCAGATTCCCCCTCCCAATCCACCACTTACGATCTCCCCACCCCTGGATTTTTAATTAACTGGCTGGGAAGAGCCTTGAAAATATCAAGTCAACATGGTCTGTTGGCAAAGTTATTGTTCCTCTCCTGAAAGTTACAGGACCTGGTTTAATCTAGTATGTGGAGGATCGGACCGTCTTCTGATCAGCATCAGGTCTTGGAAAGTGCTGCAGAAAGAACACTAGTTACTGCTCCGGAGGAAGGTTGGTTTAGGGTTCAGGAAAGGAAATGATGCCTCAAAAGTTCACCCATGCCCACCACCTAATTTTCTCAGAATGGGCCTAGTTAGATTGGATGAAATCTTAACAATGCTAGATGGCCTGGACCAACTGACTGTATTTTGCTGTAAACAGCAATTGAGGATCATCTGCAAGAGGAGTGGACACTCAGGGGGGCCTTTAATTTGCCTGCTGTGCAGGTGGAAACGATTGAGAATAGGTGAGCCATGCTCTGCTTTAGCCAAGTCTAGGTCACACTAGCACAACCTCGTACATGAAAACAGTGCATAGGAAAACTGTCAGCATTTTGAAAAGAAACAGCAGAGGTTCCCAGGCATACAGGAATTGGTTCTTAAGAAACACTGCTGGAACTCTGCAGTATTGGAGAATGTGTCCATATTCTAAGACAGCGGATCATAAATATTCTCCATTGAATTCACAAAGTGAGCATCCGTACGATCCAATGGGTCTACATAGCCACAATTCATATGTAGCGGCTGAGGGGTAGAAGAGGAGCCACCCTTGGATGGTTGACATTTTACTAAAGCACCTAAAAAAAAAAAAAGAACCACACACATCAGGAGCTGACAACTTCTAGGAAGCATGGCACAGAAAGCCAATACAGATTTGCTTTGTGGGTACCACCAATATGCCTCCATTTCCCAGTAGGGCCCAACCTACCATTTTATGAAGCTCTGCGTGAAATATACAACCACAGAGCAAATCCTCTTGAATAATTTGCAGCAACCATTTGTCAGTTGGACCTGGCACCACCTTTACAAGCAGTACCAGAGATTCCACATCCTTCCAACGTATATAAAACAAAGGAGATTGAAGCCTTTAGTCAGATGGTAATGTCAACTGCGTGACTAGCTCCAGCAAACTACACCAGTTTGATTTGGAGGTCTCCTCCCGAAAAAAAGGGGAGGTCTTGCCAGAGCCAGTCTCAATGTGATAGGGCAGCCCAAGCCAAGATGGTCTTGATTTGCAGCTCCAGATACAGGATTTATTGTAAAATGTGTTCCACAAGTTGTAGCCTCGAGTCCAATAATATTTAGAAGGTCCACAGTAGCCAAGTGTCCCAGTAAGACATCTGTGGTGCCAACTTCGCTTTGCATGCTGGGACTTGTGGGCCCCTATGGGAAAAAGTCCAGAACCCATGGTGAAAAAACAGAATGACGGAGTGTTGCACATTGCATGAGCTACATTGGAAGCTCTTGAGGTCCTCCAGATTAATGTGTGCTGCCAGTCCGTTGTGTTCTTATAATTGTAACTCCCCACATTCTGCTGTGGGAGGAGGGCGGGAAGGTGCCCGAGAACAAAAGTGATCCCCATGCCACAGTTAAGCAGGCAGGACTAGGTTTGTAGTTCACCACAATACTCAAGATGGACTCTGCAATGCTTCCTAGAAAAGGGTGCTTCCCCCTCCTTGCCTGTGAACTAATATAACCAGCTTACAGTATTAAGTAGCTTTCAGTGTTCCACATAGGCCATGATGGACCTAGTTTTAAGATCAAGACAATTGTACTGCAAGAGTCACCATCTCTCCAGATCATGGCTACCAGAGTCAATGAATATTTAGTCAATTATGCAGTAGATGTTAATACAGTGGATAGCAAGTAAGTGAATGTTGATTTTTCTCACAAACAAGCGTTTAAGTCCTCCTTATGGGTGACATACATTTTGTTACTACACTTTTGTGCTGTGCCTTACCACCATAGAGCTTCAAAACAATCCTTGTCTGAAGCATATTTTGCCCCCCAGTAGGCAATTAGATGCTGGTCTGCTGTGAAGAATAGCATGAGTAAGGGTGAAGTAAGACAGTGGGAGGAGTTAAATGACACATGTAGGGAGTTCAGTATGGCCAACTCCCTGCATTAGTATCCATCTTCTAAAACAGAAACAAGACAAGACCATGTGCTGAGCGAATATGTGCACTAGATTCCAAGGCTGTTTTGGAGCATTATAAAAAGGTAGAGATCCAGAAGTGTTCAGTGGGTTAGGCGCCCGAGTGTGTGTTGTGTTACAGCAATCCTGGCAAATATTTAGGCTTCTATAGAAGTATGGTACCAACATTTCTGAATAGCAATTCTGGGACTTAATGGGGGTCCTGGGAGTTCCTCTGCCAGACAGTCCTGGTTACGAGAGACTTGCCCAGAGTCTTTAGCTCACTATCTTTCGCAGAGAAGAAATATCCCAAACATATCAGTCTTTGTCCTGCCCTGGGGCAGTCCAGCACCGAAATGGTAGGCAATTCTACTTGGAACAAGAGTACCAGCAGCACCCCAGACATGTGTTTCGGTCTGGTTGAACCTCATCAGTAGGGTGTAGCTGTGCCTCTAAGAATAGTGAGCAATGTCTGGCAGAGGGACTCCCAGGAACCCCTCATTAATTTGCATAATAATTCTGGGACACCAAAGACAATTCAGATTTCCCAATCCAGAGTGGCGAGGGTTACTGGAAACAAAAAAAGGCAGGGAGAGGCAGCAACAGACCGAGTCCAGTAAATATGATGTCTGACCCTACGATGTAAAATTAACGTGGTTTGCGTTTAGGGCTTTGCAGATTATGTGGCGAGCAAGGTGTGCTGAAGGTCAAACATCTTATGATGGAATGTCCCTCTTTGACTTCAAAGACATACAGTGCTGCTATTGGATTCCAAGTGGATGAACCTAGTCAGACAACCTTTGTGAGTAATTTGGTCTACGTTGACGACTACCTTGTGGTTTCCTTTTTTTTTTTTTATTAGCTTATATCTATCTTTATCTAGGATTCTGTGAATTTAAGTGGGTTTTATGTAAGATGATAACAGGATTGAGTCATTGGTTTTGTACTAGGAGTTAATAGGGAATAGACAAGACTGCCTGGTACAGCGGGGGTTAGACTCGTCACACTTTAGTTCCTGTTGTGATGTCATGCTTATTATCTGTGTGGTCCAGAACTGTGGTGAGGGAAGTGCTCCACTGTAGATGACAGTACGAAACCCTTGGGAGAGAGCCTTTGAGTAACTTATTTCGTGACTGGTCAACACACCGATACTGCACCAATGACTAAGTACTGCTGAATGGACAAGGAAGCTGCTGGAGCTTTCTGTGAGGGGGGGAGGGGGGGGGGGGACGGGGAGGGTTGGACGGGGCGGGTTAAAATAACAATAAAACATTTTCTGGGGAGTAGTAACAAGTCCCTTACAGTAGTCCCATTTAGGATTTTCTCTGGTGCTTACCTTAACTACTGGTTAGGGGAGAACCCAATTAGTTAAAGACAGCAAAACTGTCCTTTGCGTGTCAAGGAATAACGAAAGTGGTCACTAAAGAGGGTCAAATACGTGTGTTGAGAAGCCCCCAGGAAAGGAATGGATATTAATAAGATTTGAGGAGACGCTGAGACATGGAACTAATTGGAAGTCTGTAGAGAGTTAAGGGGTGTGTGTACACTGTGCAATTCTTTAGCCAACATATACACAACTCTGGCCGGAAGTAGCCCGCGTTCACTGTATACCTTGACAGGGTTACTCTGCTCAATCCAACAGTCGCGCACCTCAGGCATCAACTTTTGAGAGTGATCCAGCTTTCCACCATGCCCTCGTCAAGAGAGACCTGCCCTGGTCAAGAGAAGGAATAAAAATAATGTTACGAGTTGTGTATAACACTGGACTTCGTTTGTTTAACATGTTGTCAAAGTAGAAATGTCATGGGAAAGAATTAAACTACTGATCTCTGAAAAACAGGCGCCAGGTTAACTTTAGTCAAGGTATGGCAGCTGCCTGGCACCCTTGGCCCCATGGGGTTGGGTGGGGTTCTGACTTTATAGGATAGGCCTGAGTGACTTGCCAGCCTTACAGAGAGCTGATCACTGGAGTCCAGCTGAAGTAAGCAGCCATAGGAATAGGCAGAGTTAGAGTAGCCAGAGACGGAAGGTAGGCCTGAAGGGCCCAAACATCTTGGTTTCTATTCTGTAAGGGAGCTTCCTTTTTCCAGTCCAATTCCTGTAGACCAGGTACTCTGGCTGTGATGTTGGTAGACAAATCGCACTGGTTACAAAAGGAATTTGACTCCTTGCAGCAGGCTTGCCTTGGACCAAACCTGTGTCATTTTGTTTTGAAAAAGGGAGAGGCACACTGTTTGATTTATCCAAGAGACAGATTAATATTCCAATTTTTATCAGGAGGGCAGTCCACTCTATAGTCCTTTGACATGAAGGTGAATTCAGAAGATCTAGCAGAGCTCTGACCCCCCCCCCCTTCCCCAAGTCCCTTCCCCATCAACCAGCGTCAGGCAACAAGGAGTGTGGCTGCTGCTGGACTAAGGATTCTACTGGCTGCACTGGAACCAGGCTCCTGTTCACGTGGGGTCAAGGCTCACGTGTAGGCGACAGTCAAGGTCCCTGAAATGGCAATGCAAAACACAAAGACTCGCCTTGTCCCTGGATAGATCCTTCCAGGAACACACGCCAAGAAAGAGCTGTGGGCCCAGATTACTACATTGAACTGCTTCTGAGCTAAACCAGCATGGGCAGACGCATGCCTGTACCAAGCTGCTTCGTACCACATACAGGTGCCGCATTGAGTGTTGGACCCAGTTGACCAACTCGCCAACCCGATGCTGAACCCCCACCTCAAAAAATTCCCAGAAGGTTGGATTGATACTGTGAAGAGGCCCTGGTCCTTCTTTGAGACAATCGGGACATCAATGCCTGCTCCCTTTTCTTACAAGAAATTCTTGAACATTGTGCTAAGTGCCTGAACACCCCTGCTCATCTACACAGAGTGCCATTCTACAATAGTCAGCATTTCTGGGTTTCCTTTAACTGGGTGGGTTTTTGCTAGTTAAGTAGAATACATTTTATGTTTTGATTAAAAGTCTGGTTTTGAAGAACTATGACCTTTTTTATTTAGAGCCATTGTTGGGGTTAGGTCACACCCCTCCTGAAGAACAAGCCTGTCCTACCGGAAAAGTTAGACGAGTAATGGTCACGTAGCTAAGATTGGGTTCATTGCTCGTTTGGTTGCAGTGTGGGGCCCAAATAGGCGGTTTAGCCTCTATTCCTGCAGAGCAGTCATTTCATCACAAGAGGCATCTTCATTTGCATGAATAACTAGGTGCATATGAGTAAGGATTACCAAAATATTTTAGTCCATTTGTGTGCACTCTCCATTGGCTACTATACGTTACATAAGGATTATATGACTTTAATTCTCCACTTATTGTTTTGTTTGCAAATTATGTCGCACTACTCCTACCTGAAAGTGGTTCTGGTTTGTCAAAAGTGTGGTGAAGCTCAAGAGTAACAAGTCTAATATCTTGATCCAAGTCTCAAAGCACCATTGTTGCTAGAATAAGCTCCCCCTCCAGTACGGAAGTTAAGCTTATGTAGTTCAAATCTTTCTTTTGGAAATATAATTCACAAAGTACAAATTACAATAAAATGAAATTCATTAAATACCGTAAAATCCTACAATATATGGGAATAAACTAAAATCATTCATTAGAATATAAAATTTGCTTGCGTAACATAGGGGCTTGCTTGGGTTTTTAAATGCAATTTCTCCCTCGTCATCACACAATACGATTTTCTGACAGACTTGCCAGCTCTTCCCTACACTATTGTGATTTGTACACAACTTATTGGAAGTTTGGACTCCAGAGTTAATAGTCACAGCAGTCACAAAGGTCTTTTTACTGGTTAAAACTTGTGTTGCCCTCCATTAGATGAAAATGGCCCATATTTACACTAACCACTTAATTCTAGCAAGTCCCGTTCCTGCTCACTCGTTTTCTACATTCTGTTCGAGCTTGTCACCCACCATGCAGTCCTAAACCTAAGTTGTGAGACTCCCCCCTCCTAAGTTGTGAAATCGCCCCCCCCTCCCCTTTCTGTCCGCTCACTAGACAGAAAGTGGGGTCCTTTGTCCAAGCTGGGGGCATGGGAGATTTCAAAGTCTTTGTAGCCTTTAAAACAAAATTCAAATAGTCAACCGACTCTGCACTGCCTTTGACAGGTTTAAGCAAAGATGTTAAATAGCATTGGAACCCAATACTCAATACAAGTACTTTATTTTTTTATTTCGTTTTTAACCTTGTTGGTTTTTACAAAAAGAAAGTTTCTGCGTTGGTGAGGTATTTTACTGTTTAAGCTACATTAAGACACCACTTTTGATCAAGTCGGTTCGTAGGGTATGTAAGATTCTGTAATTTGTGGGGGCCCAGGCAGGAAGACGGCAGTGGACTCACTGAGGTCTGTCGCGTTGGCTTATTTTTTTAGGGCCACTGTCAGGAGTTTGGCTGCCGTCCTGGACCATCTGGCGGAGTCACCTGCTATCAGCCGAAACCAGCATGTTTCTTCTTCCATTATTGACGGCTGTGCGATAAGTGGTGTCATGTAAGCTTGTCTTTCGTGTGTTAAAGCTGGGCACGTCATGAGAAGGTGGCGTAGTGTTTCAACTTGTTCCAAAACTCCACACAACCGGCAGTTTGATACAGGCAAAAGTGCTCTAGTGGCCAGAATTTCCCTAGTGTGAAGCAAGTTTAGACAAGTACGCATAAAAAGGTTTTTCTTCGTTCTTTCTCTGGGAATTTTTTCACAGTACTTTATGGGCACCTTTAACTGATTGTGAGATGGAGGGAGGTGCTTTAGGGATTTGTAGAACTGGATTTTGTCGTTTGTGTTGATCCAGTCTTGTTGTTCCAGTTTGGTCTTACTCGAGCTGGGTTTGTGATAAGGGTTTCTTCGTTACAAGCCACTTCTAGTTTGATTTGGAGTTTTTTGACCCAGTCAGTTAGGGGTTTGCAGGACCCTTTGTTGATTTCCAGGGCTACGACCTGAAAAATAGGAAGTGAATTTGGCAACAGAATTTTTCTGTAAAGTTGTGTAGCACTTGGGTCACCACAGAGGCGAAGGTTGGTAGGCCAAGGTCACACCGTATGGAGCTGATTTGGGCAAACCCAACACCGATTTCAATAAGAATCCTTCCAACTGGATCCAGAGCTCAGCCGGCAGGTTTAAGTTTGCCGCCATCCCGTAGGTTATTTCTGGGACTACTTTCGATTTATAGAACTGGAGGGCTGGAATCCATAAAAAACTTCCCGAATCTTTTGTCCACTGCCCGTGTTTGAGCAGTTAGATTCTCATTTTTACCCAAAGAGAGTTTTCTTTCAATGTGTTATCAAGCATAACTCCCAGGTATTTATTTGTATTTGTTTACCACTTCGATTTTCAACTTTTCAAGAAACCAAGAAATGTTGGATTGGCGTTTGTTCAGTATTTTAGAAAATACCAGAATTTTGATTTTTGTTTTATTGATTTGTAGGTTGTTACTTTCCATGTATGCAGGTTGGTTAATTGTCTTATAGACCCATTGCCGTCTGGTCCATGAGAATCAGGTCGTCAGCATACCACAGTCTTGACACTTTGCTGGCTCTAACTTTGGGCGGGAAGGATCACACTTTTTTCAGATTCCTAAAAATCTCTAGGGCAGGAGCCAAAAGGACAGTCCTGTTTTACTCCTCGCTCTGTGTGGATCTGCTCTGAAAGGATCCCTTGCCGACTTAGGCACACCCGCAGAGATGTTGATGCATGGAGAGCCATTATCGGCTGGGCCAGGGCAGTTCCAGGATGTTAATTTTGACCATAGTTTGTTTCGGTCCACCGTATCAACCGCTTGTGAAAGGTCCACCATCGCCATGAAGACCTTGGGCGCGCCTCTCTTCACTTCGATGATGTTAAGGATTAAGAGGTTTATCATTGTACCTGCGCCCTTTAGGAAGCCAGTTTGGAAGATGTCCGCTGCCGGCGAGCTCATGGCCCATTCTTTAAAGTGGATCAGCAGATGGGATGCGAAGATCTTACCGATAATGTCAAGTAACACTATAGGTCTATAGTTTGCCGGGCAGCTTCTGTCCCCTTTTTTGAAAAATCGGGACCAGGACTGCTTCTGTCTAATTTTTCGGAATTTGTTTCTGCTTATGGCAATATTTGAATAGTTCACCGATTGCGTAAGCCCACTCGTTCGGGTGCTTTTTGAGATCCAGATTAGTCAGCCCGTCGGGTCCCAGGGCCCTTGAAGTTGAAAATTACTCTAGAGATGTCCTTTACGCTAGTCAAGTTGATCCACGGTTCAACGGTCAAAGGGAACGTCTGTGGGGCTGAAGTTGGGGGTCGCCGGTAGAGCTCCGTAAAAAGTGATATCCAATTTTGTTCTGGTACGGAATTTGAGAGCAGAGGAGCATTTTGACCATTTATGGTCTTGAGAAGCGTCCAGAAATCTCTAGTGTTCCTCGATGCCCAGGTGTTTAGCATGGCTTCAGCATCGTTCTGGTACATTGTCTGCCGCTGTTGCCTTAGGCATGCTTTGTAGAGCCTTTCGCCCGTGTGGTATGCGGTCCAAGATTCTCTAGTTCCCGTTTTTATTGCCGATTTTTTTCGCTTTCTCACCTCTTGTCGCTTTTCAACCACTGTATGATTAAACGTGTGGGTGTGATTTGGCTGGTTTTGTGTCTTGTCAGTAAAACTCACTTTGTGTGTAGCTGGTAAGGACATGTATTCGGGTCTTACTTCTGTCGAGCCTCTACTTGTTAAACCATGTTTCTTCCTTAGGTTGGCCTGGAAGGATCCATTTTCGGATGATAACCAAAGTCTGTTTTGTTGCTTGTTAGACTCAATGTTGTGTAAATAATGAAGTATTTTCTGCGACACTCCACCCCACGACATCTGGAGAAGGTTGTGGTCACTTTTGGTGGTTTTTAGCACTGTGAAGTTAAGTGCGGGATCAAGCCTTTCGTAATGTATATGTAATCCAAGGTGGCAAATGAACCCGACCTTTCCCAGGTTGGGATTTGGCATCCACGGTCTTGAAGTGATGCCACGTTGTAGAGCTTTCTTGACTCATTAAGTTTGACCATGCTCGGCCTCTTTCATTCACCAGAGGCGCGCAATGTGGTCTTGGCCATCTGTTGTATTGATGGCACATTTTTGTGCTCAAGTCTCCGCATATTATATTTGTGACATTCCGGTCGACTGTAATTTCGTCGATGGTGTTGGCTATGGAATTGCAAAAATCTTTGATTATTGTTCTCTCCGGGTTCCAGTACAAGTTGATTATAGCCAGTTCTGCATTTGCCCAAGAGTCTCGGTGGACCCATGTGGTTAGTGTGGTAAGCATACTATAACCCTTTGCGATTTTTCCTTTTGGGGTGATCCCTGAGCCCAAGCAAATAGCAGTCAGTAAAACGGCTGAAGGTCGGCCCACAATAGACCTTGTTGCCGGTGAAACTTCGATTTCAAATCAGTCTAAAGATGGTGTGTCCAGGAGCCAGGTTTCCTGTAAACAAATGATGTCAAAAGAACCCAAATTTACCTCACTAGGTCTAGTTAGGTGTCGGTAGCCTCTGGTGTTCCATGATGCCATTTGCAGGGGGCTTTCTTTTAGCTGGATCGATGGTTTCTCAGTTTGACTCCTGTTGGCGATGGAACACAGGGGTCGCTGCTATTTCAATACAAGTACTAGTATTCCCCATCACAGCTGTAACCCCAGTTCTTCCGTTGTGGTCTACCTTCTCATATCCCCATTCCTTGCAAAATCATGCCAGTCATGCCCCTGATGAAATCCTTTGGATTTAACAAATTCAAATATTCTCTATTTGAGGGATGAGTGTACTCTTCTGAACAGTGGCCTCCTATGGTACTGTAGACCCTTTACATTATGGAAAATGTGGGTACCCGTTGTGTGCCTACACTACATTTTTTTCTACAGTTTGCTCAACATCGGTCACACAAGCATCATTAAGGAATTCTCACAAATTGTATGGAATTTGGGGTATGCAGCGTCCTTACTACCCTACAGACTCAACTTCGTGATTCCATGCTCTTCATATGGTGTATTGATACTGATCTGGACACTGATGGGGGGGCTGTGCATTAATTTCATGAATTATAATGTTTCAATGATGGGATGAATACATTGTTAATCAACTACTGATGTTCAAACAATTCTGATTTATGCATCAAAAGCCAAGGACAGAGCATAGCAACTAAAACAGAAGCGGGGGCGGGGGGGCCTAAGCAAAAAAGCATAATTTGCTCTGTCTGTAAGAAGAGAGGCTGAGACGCAGTTCAGGTTTCACAGAACTGCTCCCTTAGCCAGGAGGCTTCAATACCAATTAACAGTGTTTCAAGGTGTATATTCTGCAAAATACCTCCACAGGTGTTCAAGTTACAGGTGAGACAGCAGAAACCATGTTCATGCCGACTTTATGAGACTACTCCTGCCCGCTTCTCTCGACTAATTGTAAAATACTGAAAGGCGATTTTTTTTGTTTGTTTTTCAGTGTAACATTGTGGAAACATGACATGACCGACAGTTCAGAGATGTATGATCCATCAGAAAAACAGGCAGTGAAACAGTAGGAGTTTCTTTGATCAAAATTTCATAAATGGAGAAAATGAAATCAAGAAACTAGGTGGGGTAGCAAGATAACACCCAGGAGCTACATTTGAGGTGGTGAGGCACCCTGTGTCGAGCACAGAACCTTGGGCTTAACACATACTGATGCAATGAACCTTTGCAATCTCTCCTATTGGGAATCGCACTTGGGACAAAGGCCACATCTCGGCCCGCTACACCGAGCGTACATGTATACAACCATGACTGCACCAGAAGGGATGGAGCCATGCTGCGTGACTCAAAGCACCCAACCGGGTTTGCAAGACTTGTGGACTAATGGAGCTCAGGCAATCCCATATGGGCAACATATGTTGCTCGCTTTCATCTCATTACGTCACTGTGTGCTACTTACAAAGCTCACTGGGACTTTACTGTCATTGTATCAAGAAGCAGGTTGTCATGACAAACAAATTTGAATTTCCTCTGAAAAACGTGACGTAGGCAAGCTTGATCATAATTGGAACCAATAGAAATTTCATACTGGTATCCAAAGGCAGATGCTGGTTCAACTCCATAGCCATTATGGACCCGCACTTGTTCTACGGATTCAGGTCGGGCCATTCCATGTACCTTTGACCTGCCTCACAAAGGCTTTATGATATTAAAGAGGCAAGATGAGTACCTTGCATTTATAATTATTCAGATACATCTATTTATCTAGCAGCTATGATCCAGATTAGTGACTCATTGCACTAGAATAAACGATGGCTTCCAAGATGGCAGGGATTCCGCTCACTTTGAGCAAGGGTAAAGTGTTTTGTCTATCAATACCACTACTCAACCTTTATGCTCTGGAATTAGCACGCTATATATGCATCAGCACACAAGTATGTTTTCACCTACCCGACACCCCGGTGCACTAAACCATGGACACACTGACCCAAATATTGTACCGGTAACGCCAGTGAGACTGTCCATCCACCTACCCTAGGCAAGTTTGTTACCCCACTCCCTGGTGTAGGAGTAGCACCCGAGAAGAAGTACCTTTCCACTCACTGGCTTCCCCATTAACGTGTTTACAGATTTAAGTGGTCTCCCACCTTATGAATCTAGGAGATCACACAGAACAGACTATAATAACGCCACTATATTGGCAGCAACAGTTTGATCGTTGAAGTGTCGGCCCCACTGTCACAGTGGGTCCTCCAGGATGGCAGCAGATACCTAATTCTATATAGGTTAAGTAATGTAGGGGGGTTACTATGGCTCTACACTAATATATGAGAACCTGCTGTGGGTATGGCACTAAATATATACATATAAATCTCTGCAGGGTCCATGAACATGCCCTGAAGAAGGTAGACGGATACATTGACAACCGAAACGTGTTGAATTTGGGGTTCTGGATCAACACGGAGGATCCGTTCAAAGCATCCGGTGGATACATACATGGAACCCACACGTTGGCAGACCTCTTTCTTTAAAGAAATTAAATTTATAAAAACAAAATATCCTGTGTATTCTGAAACAAACCCTGAATGAAGGAATGTGAACGGAAAGAAAATACACAGGCCATCTGTGTAAGAGACTGATTGAAGAACAAAGCAATTGATATATTGGCATCTTCTCTGTTAATACATTGGATTATTTTTTCCTGCCCTGTTTTTGTATTTCCCTTTTGAACCTTTGTTTTCCATCTATTTATGGGATTAATCTTTTATCAAGGCATACTTGATGAAGATTAAGTCTATTTGCCCACTGTCCCCTGTTTTTTTGTATATGCATGTATTGTTACAATGTTTACTGTTAAGACAATTTTGTGATAACAAGTGTAATTAGATTTTGTAATTTTGCAAATGATACAAATCATGTATTGAATATTTGTCACCCTTTGTGTGTATATTGTCGTTTCATACCTGACAAGTAACAAGAGATATCTGGCTATGATACCCTACTTCAGAGTATCTACTTAAGCAGCCTAAAGAATTAAAAAAGCTCAATGGTGGGCCAATGTTTGTGTTATACAGAGATGTACGGCCATCAGATAAACAGGCAGTTAAACAGGAGTTCCATTGATCAGTTAATTTCATAAATTGAGAAAATAAAAATGGAGGACCAAGAAACTAAGTGGGGTAAAAGATGAAAACACCTATGAGCTACATTTGAGGTGGTGAGGCACCCTGTGTTAAACACAGAATCTTAGGCTAATAACGCATGCTGACCCAATGAACCTTTGTATATGTCCATAAACTTACATAGAAAAAAAATAAGTCAGTAGTTAAACACTACCAATACAATGCATATTCTAGTCCACCATACAGAGGGTATGAAAGCAGGCCATGCTTTAGAGGTCGTAGATGAGCGTTATACTTAATAAAGTTAAAATGGTAAAGGCATACAAGATGCATGCATTGTGGAGAGGAAGCTCTAAATATGATTAATGTCTAAGAAACATGCTCCACTTCCACACCTCCAAAAATTGAGCCAAAAAGTATGAATAAATCTTTACTCATACTTAAATGTATTTTTTTTTTTTTTTACTTGTGTATAATCAAACAAGATTTTTACAAGAGCTCGAGAGAAGGAGAGTGAAAAGCATCACCAGGGGAACAAGGACTAAGCTTCCACCCATAAAGAGATGCTGCGTCAAATGGCAGTGGTCAAAGTAATTTTTTGGAATGCTAAATTCAACAGTTTAGCTGAATGTATTGTTATAGCATGTAGGAGACAACTATGCTTGAGAAAACTTGGTTACTAGAGATCCCAAATGTTGGATTCAGGTGTTTAAAGTTGCGAGTGGTCTAGTGGTGGTGGGATTTCCATATATTTGTTAATGTCACTGTTGTGATCAGTTGACACAATAATCCTTGAGAATTATGCCTAATCCTGCCTACATCTTCACTAAATATAGCCCAGAATTTACAGCTGGATACCATTTACTGGAAACCCCGAGTTTCATTTCAAGAAGCAGGTTTTTTGTATGTATTTTTTTTAACACACAAAACGTTTGCGTAAGTAGGTGGGATTTTACCAGTTTCGTTTGCCGTTGTCTTTAAGTACAATTTAGCCCCTCACTTCTATAACAGTATCTTGAATGGCGACATACATTTCTAAACTGACTTGGGAGGGGCCCAAGAATAAAATGGATTTTTCCCCCTATTGTGATCATGTTGCTATCCAAGACTGGCAATAAGTGATATTGGCCAAAGTTCGCCACATTTCATTGGAAAGGAACCATTGCTACTTAATAGGCCACCCACACAGATCAACAGCTAGGGATTATTTACATGATACAACCTTAGTCTAAGAATCCAAATTGTAAATGTTTTGGTGGAATTACATTGGCTCTATGCATGGAATTGAAAAAAAAACAAAAAAAATCATGCTTACTCGTGGCAGTATAAAGTTGTCATTGTTATAATATTTAACCTCATCCCCCGTTGCCCTTGTTTTTTCGTGTTTGCCTTGTTGGTACTCAGTTAGGCCTACAATAACTCAAACCTTGATGAAACGTTTTATGATTATCATCAATTGTTTTGATATCTATCAAATGTTTTTTGTAAACGTTTATTTTAAAATTGCAAGAGAACAAGTCATGTCCTCCAACACATTTTTCGAACCTACAACATAAGTCACATGACTGCCGTACGAAACGTCAGGCAGTAAGGTCTGCTCAAGCAGACTAAGCAATAGAAAACGGATGAGGTTATTGGACAAGCTGGTCTGTTCCTCTACTACAAGGCCACACATGGGAACTGTCCATTGCGAGCCCTGCCCCGCCCACTTTCCAGAGGCACAGAGAGTGGGGTAAACTACCGTTTTCCACCGGCCCGTCCACTTCGAAGCTCTAATATCGGATTGTAAATTAATAACATGGAGGCACGAACACAAACCAACATATTGTTAATATCCCATGAGATTTTGAACACAGGAAAGCGAGATACGGGTTTACCGTTTGTACAGTCCAAACGGAAGTACGCCCCCTGCTGAAGCTCCTACTGCACCCGCCCGACAAGATCAGAATATCAGGGAAGGGAGGAGACATTTTAAACACCACCTTAACATCGATCTATTTTTGAGAAGTCCACAACCTCTAGCTATAAGTATAAGTTTTAGCAGCAGGACCCATTTACGTTTTAAACCCACAGCCAGTTCAAATAGAGGATGCATTCTACATTTTACCGTTGGGAAAACCAGAACGGCATATTCAGCAATACACATTAAAAAAGGACAATATAGTGAAGTATATGTGACAAACGAGGTACAATCCAACAGTGTCTCCTTAGGTAAAAATGCAATCTATATCAGCAAGCGTGCTTTTGTCTCTTTTGAGGACAGTCCATTTGCTCTTTGGCCACCGCGACTGGATAGTCTTAGTCGGAGTTAAGAACAGAACGTAATGACTCCAGTTATTCTGGCTAGACCAGTTACATCGCATCGAGAATTCTGTCACCTTCCGAGGAAACATCGGCAATACATATCTAAAGCCTGGCTAACACACTCGTGTCCGACAAGTAGTAAAGGCACGTACTTGATGATGGGCTTCGCATAAAAACTACCGGCTTTGAAAAGTATATTTACCTTAACAGACGTCTTTTACTCAGTTTACGCTGCAATGTATTCTTAATTCGAAATCATGGAGAACTACAAGAAAGTTTCCACAGCGATCAGACTATTGGGTAACCCAATTTTTATTTTGGTAATTTAAACAATACCAGTCAATTCGGGGTATCGATAATCTAATAGTTTCCGTTTTTAAATCGAAACCTGAAATCACCGTGTAGGAGGAAAACGTGTGCTTTATTCAAACACCTCCGTAACGAAGTGACTCGAGTCTATGAAAAACAAACGAAGAGGTTATACACGATCCACGTTGCCGTCACGCCCTTTTTCGAACTGCTTTACGTCTGCATAAACTTCTAAAATACGAATCATGCCCAAGACAGTGGCACACGGCCAGCTACAACCACAGCAGTTTACACTTACCAGCAAGAGCTCAACATTCCGTTCAGTTTCAAATACATTCCGCCAAAACCTTAGGGGGGTAATATATGGTGGCAAGCGGGTTCAGGTCCGCCCGTTCCCTGCCAATTCGTTACACATTGCATGGGCTCCTCCTGCACTGCAACTCCCGCCGCGCTCCGCGCGATGATTCAGACTCACTCTGGCAGGAGTGGAAGCTGGTCTGGCCGATTTGAAGCATCTGGTGTTTCTGTGTGCAAGGCCTGCAGCCAATCAGCTACGAGAAGAGGTTGTCAGGAAGCTGTAGAGTGACCCAATGTCACAACCCTGCAAGGTTTCACTTATCCACAACTCCCCAGAAAACAGCGTCAGTTACTCGTCAATCTTCGAAGCCAATATATACAAACCAATTGATTTTAAAAATAACTTGCAATTATACACGAATACAATCTAAAAATATATTTGCTGTTTTTTGCCTTGTGGACAGGCTTCGGTGGCAGTTCCAGATTATTTGATGGTAAACTTTACTGGTAGTTAAACCCGCCTCAAATAAATGTGGATAAATAAAGATTTATACAGCAAAAGGTCTATCCACTCTCAGTGGCGTGGCTTAACATAAACTGTCGGACCCCGCCCCCATCCCCCTTCCCCCGCGAGTCATGCTGCGACTCCTCTGCCCCAAAGCTCGGCAAAAAAAAGCCCGGGACGCGCCACATGGTGGGCAGGCCTGCCCCACCAAGCAAGCCAAATGTGCATGTGATCATGCTGCTGCAGGGACACACCATGCATTGCACAAGTGCAAGATGGAAGTATGTGTTTTGATCAAACCTTACATCTGTCATCTAGCGTATAAAAGAGGAGGCTGCACCAGGCTCCTTAATCCTGGCATCCAAGTGTACCAGCCAATTCTCTGCATGTCCAGTCATATTATTTATTTATTTTTACATTTATAAAGCGCTAGGCCCGAAGGTATCAAGGCCCTGTTACAAGACCATTTACACGTCGGGCATACTGCATTATATAACATATCATAGTTGTACATTCCAAGTAAAGAGGCTGCCATTGTCCGTGTGTCGAGGCAAACATTAGACAGCAGGCAGTTAGGTAAACAGAAGTGTTTTTAGCGACTGAGGAAGGTCCAGTAGGAATGCTCAGCTCTCATGGAAGGAGGGAGAAGGTTCCAATGCTTGGCAGCAATGGCAGGGAAGCTGGAGCCTCCCTCTTTGGCTAGTTTTTAGGTTGGGTGAGACAATGAGAGTAGGCGGCCCTCGTAGGTCTAGAGAAGACCGCTTTCGCGAATGTTTGTGCAAGGTAGGGTTGGGCATCTTTGGAAAGGCATCTGTGCGTGATGGAGAATGTTTTAAAGATAATCCGCTCACAAACAAGGAGCAAGTGGGCTTTTGCTGCTGTGATATGCTCCAATTTGGGAATGTTCAAGGCTGCTCTCAGTGTGTTACTTTGTATAACCTGCATCTTTCTGAAAGCAAAATAGCAAATAGCCATGGGTAGAGAGAAGCTGGCAGCAAGGGCCGGGCTCAACCAGAAGCGTCAACCAGACGCAAACGGTGGGGGGAGGAGGTGGGCATACCTATGAAGCCACACACCGCGTAGAAGAACCTGTGGTGTGGTGAATTCACGGATCACCTGTAAGATAACTCCTTGACTTTATGCAAATAAAGCTGCTGTGGCATTAAGATTTCCAACTCTAAAATTGTGTTATGTTGTTATTCCAGTAATTGCATCGCTGCCGGGTACAGGTGGGGGAGGGGGGGTGGCCGGGCAGGCCGGTCAGGGACAGGGTGCGGGAGGAGGGGGAAGCGCGGCGATGGGATGCCCCCTGCTATGGTAAGGTAACTATCTGGGGAGAGAAAGAGTCTAGCTGAATGTATCAATTTTGTTGTGTAGGCGGCTGAGGAGGCATAGCACTTACTTGCCGTCATGGCATCATCCAGGTACACTCCTAGAGTTTTCACAGAAAGTGAAGCTGGTATAGTGATGCCATCAATATTAAAGGAGAAGTATTGTGGATCAAACTTCTAGGATTTTGTGGTCCACCAAGTCAAAGGCAGCAGACAAGTCTAGGAGTATCAATAGTGCAGGCTTTCCATTGACCCTAATCTCATCAATCTTAATTTTTAGATCAAGTAGCACTGATTCAGTCCCATGGCTCGGGAAGAAACCCGACTGGCACAGGCCTAGGATGTGGTTTGCTTCCAGATAATTTTGGATTTGCTGATAGGCTGCTCGGTCTTGAATTTTTAATAAAAAGAGAAAGGTAGTGATTGAGCGGTAGTTGGTGGGAATCATGGGGTCCAGCAAGGGTTTTTTGATCAGAGGGAGAACCCAGGATTCTTATCTCAGCACAATCTTTGATGAGGCTTGCAGGGCAGATGTCGCCTTTACAATGAGAATGTTTAAGGCCTTTTAAAATCGATTTAACATCGGCTTCTGAGACGTCAGTGAAGTGGAACATCGGTAGAACTTTTGGGCAAAAGGGGGGTAGTACTAACTATTGTGGAAGATGGCATGAGCATAAGCAAGGCTTGCTTAGTATGGATTATTCTGTGTAGAGTTTGAATTTTGGAGAGCATAGCGTTCTGAATATTGGTGCACCAGGCGTCGTCTTTTAAGATGGTGACTTGGGAGCTAGTGGGGGTTTCTAATTCCCGTAGGATGATGAACAACTCGTGTGCTGGATTTTGCATTGGTAATGCAGGCATTATAGGTAGTGTCTTTGGCGGATTGGATAGATTTTTTATAGTGTTTGGCAGCAAGGGAGAATAATAGTTTCTTGGCTTCCGAGAGTAATTTTTTTCCAGTCAGCAAAGTATTTGCATTTCAGGAGTAAATTATGAGTTCCTGTGTGCAGATGGTTTGAGTTTGCGTGGTTTGAGTGATGCAATAGTGTTAGCGGCCTACATCAAAGTCTTGGGGTACAGGTCAGCAAGTGTGTTAGGGTCTGTAGCAAACAGTGGCTCCAGTAAGAGCATTAATCAGGCGGGCGATACGCTCTTTGGTGATAATCTTAGAGCTGCGAGCTACGGTAGGGGCAAAGGGATGGCAATTGGAGTAGAGTGAGCTGAAGGCGAGATGGTAAAGTACACAAAGTTACACAAAGTTATGGTCCGATCATGGACAAGGTTTGTTTGTGAGGATGTTGACCTGGCAGTTTAGGTCAGCAATCCAGTCCAGGATGCGTCCTTTATTGCGCGTAGGGGAGGTAACAGTTTGTTGAAAACCTAGTGCCGCCAGCGAACTGGCGAGTGAGGATTGCAGCTAGATCTGAGGGGTTGTTGTATCCTATGTTGAAGTCTCCTGAAAGAATCATTTTGAGGGTAGATTTAATATTAGTACCCATAGTGTGTATGAGGTTCTCTTCGAAGGAGGATACCAAGCTTGGGGGATGGTAGATGGTATGGAGGGTAATGGTGTTGGGAGACTGAGAGGGCTAGGGAGTCTTTTGCTATGAGTGCTACTCCTCCAACCCTGGCATTAGATCTGTCACAGCAGAAGATCGTGAAACCTGGGGGGATTGCAATCGACAGGGCATGCCCTGAGGCAGCCCGTAGCCACGTTTCAGTGGTTGCAAGGAGGTCGAGATTTGGGGTAGTGATGAAATCATGGATGTCGAAGGGCGTGTACAGGAATAGATCTTGCATTGATGAGGCCACAGTTTAAAAGTGATGGGGATATGAACTTGATAGGTGGGCTGGGAGGTAATGTTTTGACTACTAACTTGCTTTGCAGTGTTTGGGAGTCGAGAGGAGGGTTTGTTACAGTTTTGTCTTAGGAGGTGGGATTCCTGATCTTCTGAGGGTTGAGAGGCCTAGAGGGGTTGTTTGAGCTGGGCAGTTCTAATGGTTTTGATCTGGCCCCTATAGTATTGACTGTGCAGTCACCTCAGGAGGTGTTTCTGTTTGTGGTAAGTTGGGGCGTGCCAGTTGCTTTGGGCTAGATATTGGTATGAGGGCAGTGTGGTCACCCAGGCAGGAGTTTCTGGCTGAGGTATCTTGTGGGTTGGAGAGGATACCGAGAGTGTCTATGGGGTGTGTGCCAGCGCTACTATCAAGGGCCTGGTCAGGCTTGACAAAACAATGGGTGCTATGCTCTGCCTTCCCTGGTACGGCGCCATTGATACTAGTGGCCTTTGCACCAGTAGTAGGTGTGGGCCAGTTGGTGGGGCTGTATCATGATTCCTGCCCCTCATGTCCCCAGCCCTCCAAGATATCAGGCTGGAGCCAGGCCACAATCACCTACATGGCCCTCAAGGGCCTTTCCATCCCTCCAAAGACCCACTTGGAGTCAGACTTGGCGCTTGTGCCACCAGATTCACTCACTCCCATAGGATAACATTGGGGATTGGACTTGTAGTGCATTGATGGGGACAAGATGGATGCCCCCACATATTTTGGTTCCCAGAACTGCATGTGCGGTCTAGTCTTTTGGGTGTGGTTCAGCCCAGAGACACCTGGGATACCCAGAGACTATTTAAGCCACACCCAGGCTGAGAAACATGCTTTGCGTTTTCTGCACCTGCAGCGTGACACTCACAGTGTTCGGATCGGTCTCCAGTAGGCCTGCATCTTTCTTCTGCGCTCAGCTCCTGCAAGATCAAGAACACCGTTAGGAACAGCCTTAGCTTGCGGCGTTTCTGCCCATCATTAATCGCTCCTTCTGTTCTGCGGGCATCTTCAGCGGTGTCATTCCCATCCTGGCACGTCGCTTCCTAAGGAAAAGGGAAAAGAACAGAAAAAAGGCATTAGTAAGCATTCTGCAAATCTTCGCTTATTTTTAAATACCTTACAAGCTTCAAACACTTACCTGAATCCCAGCCGCTCTGGGGGAACTCTGTCTCCGGAACTTCTCATCCATCTGCAAGAGGGAAAAGACACTCCAGGTTAGCGTGGAAACATCTAGAGACGTTGCATACCGCGCTTACCCACCGCATTTGTTCTTCATAACCGGCATCCACTCTGAAAACGTTGCGGCACCTAAAAGACACAGAAAGAGAACTCAGTTCAATGCAAATACGAAAGGGGTGCATCGCCCATCGCGCTCTCACTCACCTTCAGCGCTACTCATCTCAGCAGCACGCCACCATCCACGGACGCCAGCCATCATCTAAGGAAGGAAAGGAACGAAGTTAGAGAACTGTTCAAAAGACTCATTATACTTACCTGTCGGACTCTTGCCAGTGAAGTAACCAGGCAGCAACGAGCCCGCAACAATCTACGCGCCCTTGCGCTGAAAGCAGGACGGAGAGCACACTATGCAAGAAAACAAGGTGAGCTGTGGATCAAAGGGAAGGGTTGGACCCCGGGGAAGGAGGGGTTCAAGCACACAGAGACAATAGGGAGTTAAACTCTACCAATCCTGTGTTTCAGGCCCAGTCTCTAGTCGAATAGCCTCCAGGGAAGGGTTCGAGGTCGTAAGAGGTCAGAACAGGCTGAGTGATGTCCCCGTGGATACCAGGTGAGCGTTACAGGCTGAGGGAGGTACCGATGTGCGGGAAGGAAAAGAGTAGGTTTAGGTAACACTTGTCTAGTGAGGTTAGTACTTGGAGGGTGCTGGTGGCTCCAGGTTCTGAATGCTAATACTGATTTTCCATACTAACGTTATAGAAAGTCAAGATTCTATTAAAGACAAACCCTGAGATGTGTGGGACACTGCTGAAGCAAATGTTTGAAGAGGTTGGTGGGTTGTCGGGACATAAGATAAATTGGGATAAAACTGAAATCTTACTTCTATCTAAGACATGTGATAGGAGCGTATTGGAATCCTGGAACTGCAAATGGCCCCCAAGTGGAGTTAAATATCTAAGTATACATATACCCACAGATCTAAAGAAAATTATTCAGTATAATATTGATCGAACAATAGATAAAATAATGATGACTATTAAGAAATGGGAAAGGCTTCATTTGAATCTATGGGCAAAAATGTACGTGATAAAAATGGTTTTGTTGCCTAAGGTACTATATACTATACAATCATTACCTCTACTAGTCCTAAATAAGTTGTTGCAGAAAATTGATAAGGTAGTTCAATCCTTCTTGTGGGGAGTAGGTAAGAGGCCGCGTATCCCAAAGTATATTCTGCTGCAAGATGTTAAACAGACCTTCCAGGATTTTGCAGCATGAAATAGCAAATTTTGCAGCATGAAATGGCAAATTTTGCGGCACAAACCTTTATTTATTGCTGCATTTTTGCGGGACATTTTGTATTAACTGGAGGGTGTAAGATTGCCACATTGCAGGAAATAGGCAGATTGCAAGGCTACAAGAGAGCCAGGGTATCATTATTATGTATCTTTTGTATTCATTTAATAGGAAGAGTCCCAGATGTGTCTGGCTTGGCAGAACAGTGTTTGATTTGGCTACATTTCTGGTTTAATGTTCATGCCTATTTAATGGTATTAACTAAATTGATCATTATCAATTGTAATGCTGAAAATATTCCCCTTCTATGTTCTCCAATCCCCCAAACACCCACACACCTCTCTCACCAACACACATCTCACCAACTCTCCATCACAACTTGCATTCCTTAACCTCTCACTCTGTCATACAAATACTCACGTGCTATGTCACACTGTCAAGTCACAATTTGCACTGCCCAGCCCCTGTCACACTCCAAATCATACTCCCAACTCACACCTTACACTCTAAAATTCCTCCGGCAATATACAGTCCCTCATTCTTTTGTGCTGCTTCTGCATCTTGCATCCTTTCTCCCATTCTATTGCACTCTTCCCTCATCCTTTTTCCCTATCTGCAGCTCACTGCCTCTTTCTGGCCAACCGCTTCCTCTCTGCTTTCTGGCTCACTGACCACAAGCCCCATCTACTTTTTGTACCTCTGCTCACTCTCAGATTTCTGGCCCACCGCATCACTGCTTCCTCTGCTCTCTTGTGCAGCGCTTCCTCCTCGGACCCACCGCTCTCCCTCTGCTTTCTTGCCTATCTCTTCACATCTCACCCATCACTCTCACTCTCTCTCATAGTGTAACCTTTTTTTATTTTTTTTAAATGTACATTTTGACCCAGTTCCTCAAATAATGGGGCATTTAAAAAAAGAACAGAGGATATGCTATTTTTAGACAACCCATTTTTGGAAATGAGTAGGTCACCTTATTCTCAAAGGTGACCGGCGCATTTCCACAGGCTTGAGCTGTAGCGCAAATTGTGCGCTGGCTAGCTGCCTTGAATGGTGTTCTGGGTTGTTTGACCGAAGTGTAATTATTTGCGGCCGCTGCGAATTGATTTGCACTTCAGCCAAACAAGCCAAAATGTACCTTTCACCACCACCCCACCCCCTATCCTACTTAACTGCTTGGTCGCTGCCGCTTCACTTGCAACCCTGCGGTGCCAGATCCGTCCCTATAACGCGGGTCGGATCTGACTCCACAGGGTCTCTTTTTTGTTATTTTCTTTTTTTCTGTCCCCGCCTCCAATTTTGAGGAAAAAGGGGAAAACACTTCTGCAACCACCCTTGACCAAAAATACTGAACATGGGGAGCGGGTGACACCCCCGCAACACATGTTCAGTATTTATAAAAATAAATCGAATAGTACTGGACGAAATAGGTCAAATTGTAACATTCGATAGATTTTTGTCATCAAAATGGGCAGTACTTTGAATAGAATCTCTCTCCCGACAGTGTTCTGAAAGCTCCCAGCGCCTTTCACAGGGACAGGCCCTCCAGGTGCCTGCCGTTGTAAAATGCGACCAAAAAATGCATTTTTATCCTGTTTGAGGAACAGAAATGCAAGCGACACAGCAGCAGTTCATACCTTAAAAGAAATGCATGACAGGGTCAGGAAAGACCCTGTCATGCAGTGGCAGCCCCACATCCCGTGCGCATAGGGTTGCCTACAATTTCAGCACATTTAAAAGTGCATCTTGCTTGGAAATGAGGGATGCGCTTTTAAATTCACAGAAATGCCACTTTATTTGATCAAAACAAACCAACTACTAGGATCGCGCCAATCTGGCTTCAGACCACTACATGGTACTGAAACAGCCTTAATTGACCTTAAGACACAAATAGACAAATTGAAGGATAAAGGTAAAACAGCTATGCTCCTCCTCCTTGACCTATCGGCGGCCTTCGACCTAGTGGACCACGCAGTGTTATGTAGCCATTTAGCGTCTGCCGCCCACTTCTCAAGCGAAGCTATAGCTTGGGTACAATCCTTCCTAGCCAACCGTATGATGAGAGTGTTCTCCCCATTAGCGTCAGCGGACCCAATACATATCACCTGTGGCGTCCCACAAGGTTCATGTGTCTCCCCCTGTTAGGCAGAAACCTGTGCAGTTCCCTTAGGGACCACTGCAAAAGATTTAAGACTACAGGTGTTAGCAGTAAACCCACTTGGTAGCAGTCTGTACCACCCAGATTTACCTGGTAGCTGTGACTGAGCAGTCAGACTTCCCTCAAGAAGAGTTAGGCAGTATGCAAAGTATACTCAATAGGCACTCAGATACAATAATAGAAGCAAACACTGACCAGAGCTTTGGTATCAAAGTATATAATTATTTATTTATAAACACACAGTTGAAACACTCCAGCACTCTTATTGTAAAATATTCTAAACACAGTTACTATTATGATATATACACCCCTTTTTCCCTTATTAGAAAATCACAGTAAGACGCCACTTATTTTCATACAGAGGTGAGCGCTTAACTAGATTGCACTCTACTAAGGTTGTGAAAAAGGGAGGGAAAAAGACAGAATATGCAGGGTTACACCACTCTACGATTCAGGAACACAATTAACAAGGCAGAGAGCAAAAAGTCACTGGTGAGCCAAAGTCCAAAGGCTGGGCCCACTCTTAGAGAGAGCAGAGCACAAATGCACCCAAGATCACACAGTTACACTAGGCTTAGAAAGTCTTGCAGAGGGTTCAGAAAAGAGTTTAGAGAGGCTTAGAAAAATTTAGCCACGGTGTCCCAGGCTAACCCAGGTTCGAAAGCCGGGGGCTAAATCTACCCCGTACAGTCGGTTGCAAGGGAAGCCAGGCGGGACACGGTACCTTAAGTGGGAAGGATCCTCCAGCGGTGGCAGTTGTTCCTGGTAGTGGTTGCAAGTTGCGTCGTCGTCCAGGGAAAGAGAAGATCTCGACGTGGAGGAAAGATGCAGGTCGTTGCACTACCAGGGCAGAAACCAGCCGCGGAGTTTTCCGGTAAAAGGTGGTACCTTTATCTCGCGGTCGTGGTAAAACGTGGTATCCCGGTTGCCGGGGTGCTTACCACGGGCAAGGCAGCCACGAGATGCGTCGGGAAAGCGAAAAGACGGTGAAACTGGTTATCCCCACCAGTCAAAGGAAGAAGACTCTCCGGCGGGAGATCTCCTCTGTCGTTGGGAAAAGTGGTGAGACGGTCCAGCAGGGCTCCACCGGTCGTGGTGTCGTGGCAGGTCGGCTCAGCTTCTCCCTCGTCGGATTCTTAGGTCCTGTGGCGACTTCTGAAGTTCCAGTCCCCAAAGCCCTGCTTTTATGCAGCAAACCCCCATTCTCTAAGCCCAGCTGTCACTCAATCATGCTAAGTGGTGAGCCGGCCGGCTCACCACTTGGGCCAATCAGGACGGAGTGCAACTTGAGTTGCCTAGACAACTCAGTCCAGGGTGCCTAAATTCCCCTCCACCCCTCCTAAGTACCCCAGACATTGTGGCACCACTTGGGAGGGCTTCTGTGGAGAAGCCCGCCAAAAAGTGGAACAAAGGGCTCGACTTGGGTTGGAGTCACAGAAGAGAACACAAACGCCATTTTAGAATCAAGTTTTGGCAAAAAATACCACCCGGAGAATTAATATTAATTAAATAAACCGGCGGTATGTTCGAGGCTACCTTAAATAATTAAATAAAGATAGTAGCCTAAAACAATGGGAAATCCCATAGGGAAATATTCACGGTTCAATATAAAAAGTAGTATCCACTGCCACCAGCCAAAACTCGATCAGGGGGGAAGGAGACGTGCCCCCTCGACTAACAGACCCTGGGGCAATCGAATTGCCCCAGCCAGTACGTCCACAATATGATGGTTTGTACTGGTTCTGTTCAGAATTTAAGACTAGTAAAGTCAATGGTGACTTTACATGCCCTGGGAGACAGTAGTCAGTCCCAGGGTATGGAGTCTATACTGGGGGGTCACTATGACACCCCTGTGTTACTGCACGGAGGGTGCTGTGTAACACACATCACAAAAACACATGAAACCCTATGGAGTAAAAGACCCCATAGCCCATTAAACACATCTAGATTCAAAGAAACACACTCAAATCATGTCCAAGAGTGAGGGTAAAAGAGTCTCACTCTTGGCAGGAGAAAAAAATAAACCCCAAAAATCCAGCAAAGCTGCTGGGGGACTCATTAGGTTAGGAAATTCAGCCTAAACAGAGAATTCTCCCTAACACTCGCCCCCCCCCCCCAGACTAAGGGACAGGAGGATTTAATCCACTCCTGGATGAACCTCATACCTCTAGTCGATGACATACATCCTAGAACGTCCATCAGCATTTTGATGGTGATACCCTGACCTGTGCTCAATGGTGAAATCCAACCCTTGCAGGCAGATTGACCATCTCAATAGTGTTGGATTTTCTCCCTTCATTTGCATTAACCATCTCAAGGGTTGGTGGTCAGTCTGAATGACAAAAGTAGAACCATACAGGTATGGCCTAAACCTCTTCAGTGCCCACACAATAGCAAAGCATTCTCTTTCTATTGTTGCCCACCTTGTCTCAGGATCCTTCAGCTTACGGCTGATGAAGCAAATGGGGTGCTCCCTACCCTTCTCATCCAGTTGGCTGAGGACTGCACCTATACCTACATTGGAAGCATCAGTTTGTACAATGAAAGTTTGGTGGTAGTCAGGAGCTCGCAATACTGGAGCTTGGCAAAGAGCTTTCTTCAGTTTTTCAAAGGCCTGATTGCATTCCTCATTCCATTTGACCTTCTTAGGGAATTTTGGAGATGAGATTACATTCAGTGGAGAAGCTATGGTCCCATAGTTCTCAATGAAATTCCTGTAGTACCCCGTGAGGCCTAGGAAGGCTCTCACTTGGGTTTGAGTAGTAGGTGTTGTCCAATTTTGCACAGCTTCAATCTTGCTGAGCAAAGGCCTTATTTCTCCACCTCCTACCTCATGTCTAAGGTAGACCACCTTACTTTGACCTATCTGGCATTTACTTGCCTTGATAGTCAAATTGGCCTGTCCAAGAGCCTGCAAAACATGTCGTAGGTGGTTCACATGATCCTCCCAGGAGTGGCTGAAGACTGCAATGTCATCCAAGTATGCCATGCAGAAGTCCTCCATCCCAGCTAGAACTTGGTTTACCATCCTTTGGAATTGTCATGGGCGCTACTCCCGAGGGGCCAGGACTTGCCCAGCGCCCTCGGAAGCAGACCCGTCTTCCACTACTCCGGACCCAGCAGACCCCTACAGGGGCCCTTTGGACCGTGGCCTGGCGCCTTTGGCGCCAGGCTCATGAAGTGTTTCAGTCCCGGCGCCATAGGCGCCGGGCTCATATTGATAAACAGTGTAATAATGCTTGGGTGGACTTACCTGAGGCAGACCATGCTGCATATTTACCCAGAACAATCCAGTCTGGTTGAAGTCCCCAGCCATCAGGGCTGGGAGGAACTATTCCCTCCATTCAGGAAGAACACACACTGGAAGCACTTCTCTGCTATTTAAACCACGCCCGATGGAAAACACGTGCTTCGCGTTATTCTGCAGCAGCAGCAGGACGCTCACAGAGTCGGCTCCTGCATTCCAGGTCCAGAGTCATCTTCAGCTTCCGCGCAGCAACCTGTGGATGAAGAAAGACACAGAACAATACTTACCAGATCCCGGAATGCAGTCACCGGCAAAACCTGCAAAGAATAAACATAAGGTTAGAAAAGAGCAACTCGCTCGCAGCCGCGCCTGCTTACCTGATCCATCCGTGATTGCAACGGAGCTAACCGCGGCCTTCTCTTCGGCAGCTTCTCTGCACCTGAAAGGCAAAGGACATAATTAAAAAGGGGTTCGGGTGAAGGCAGTCGCATTCATCTTAACTTACCAGTTTTTGCACGCGCAGAAGCGGCCGCATCAACCGCAGCATCCCGGCACCTGAAAACTAGAAAAAGGACATTATTAGAGGTGCCATTAAAAGCGGCCAACGATCTTTATACTTACGTGCATCGGCACGTGCAGTGGCAACGGATATAAAGCCCGCAGCATCCCGGCACCTGAAAACTAGAAAAAGGACATTATTAGAGGTGCCATTAAAAGCGGCCAACGAACATTATACTTACGTGCATCGGCACGTGCAGCGGCAACGGAAAACTACGCCCACAGCATCCCGAGGCCTGAAACAAAGGAAAAGGGACATTATTGAGGTGCCCATCTTTTAAAGCCTAAAGACTACAGTATACTTACAGGCATCCGCTCGTGCAGTAACGGCGGCATCGCTCTTCGGCATCCCAGCACCAGTGCCACAACTAAGGCTGCAAAAGACTTGAGCCTCAACACTGAACTCATCCAGTGACGTAACTGGAATCCACGCACCCCTGCACCAGACGCAGGATGGAGAGCTCAGCATTTATACGCCTAAGGTGAGAGCTCGCCGAGACAAGTAGAAAGCTAGGCTGTGGGAGAAACTGGCGATTGGTGGGAGAAGGAATCCCATCAAATGGTGATTAACCCTTTTTCTTCCACCTGCAGAAAACTTACCCTGCAAGTCAGACATTCGATAAGAGGAAGCCCAGTCCTGAGAGTCGTCCGAGCTCTACGCTTCTCAATTGAAGAAACGATAGCAGCCCAGCCGGGATCCGCGCCTCCGTGGGAATCAGGTGAGCGTTACAGAACGCGAAGCCCACCAATAACCTCCTACCCAGGCGCTTTGGAAACTTCCGACACAGACCAACTGGCCCAGTTATTAGGGGAATTAAGAGCTGAAGTTCATGCTGCCCGCCAGGAAACGAATGCCCTTAGGAGGGAATTGATAATATCAAAAGAATGAACTGATGATCTCGCCAGACAGTTATTACAGACACAAGCGGGGCAAACCCCGCTACCTAATTCAGGAGGGAGCTATATCCCAGCGGCTTCAGCCAATCCTGTACAAATCAACCTACCCGGAAATGTGCCATTGGCACCGCCTGAACGCTTCTCTGGTGACCCTAAAAGGTTTGCGGTGTTTATAAATCAATGCCGATTGCACTTTCTTTGTAGACCTGCAGCCTTTCCGACTGATCAGACTAAGGTAGCCTTTGTGCTTTCGTATCTTAGCGGCAGTGCCGCTGATTGGTCGATCCCTCTGGTTACACAGGATGACCCGATCCTTCGTGATTTCCCGACCTTCCATGCAAATATGGAAAGGCTTTTTGCAAGGCATTCCCAGGGGCAGGCCCTGGACAACGAACTCCTTTCCCTACGACTGGGCAATCAAGATCTTTTGGCCTACATTGCATCATTCAATAGGCTAATCGTGGAAACCAGATGGCCTGAGGACAAAAGAATCACGCTTTTTCACAGGGGTTTGCGTGGCGAACTCAACGACGTCCTTGCCCAGGTAGTGAATCCTCCTCAGGATTGTTCAGAGTACATTGATTTGGTGGTCCAATTGGATCACAGACTACAAAACAGAAAGGCGGATCGATCCAGGTTTGAAACACGAGTGTTCCCTAAGCCTCAAAGTCACACCAAAGGAGTTGAAACCGTCGAACCTATGCAAATTGGGGTTGTAAAGGGTCGCCTAACCCAGAAAGAACGCGACAGGAGACGACAAATGCAACTATGTCTCTATTGTGGAAATTCAGGACTTTTTCTTCGAGATTGCCCGGTGAAACCACCTAAGAAGACAGTGGGAGCTTCTGATAAGAGTTCTGAAAAGCCTAAGCCGGGAAACGACCTCTCCCGACAAGTGTAGAGGTCCGCTTGCCGAGCGTAAAAACCAGTTCTTTGACCTCGCACTTCATAATGCCAATGGTCCTCGTAAACCCAGAGCAACCGGATCGTTTGCATGCAATTAAGGCATACATTGATAGCGGAGCAGTTGGAAATTATGTTGACCGCGAATTGGCTTCCAGGATGAACTTACCTCTTTGTCCAAAGGTGGTTAAAGACGTCATTACCACGGTGGATGGGACGGAAATCGCCTCCGGACCAGTGACCCATACCACTACTGAAGTGACGATACTAGGCCAAGACGGGCATCAGGAGGTAATTGTGTTCGACGTGATCAAGGCTCCTCAATTCCAAGTAATTCTAGGGATTCCTTGGTTGGAGAAACACAATCCTCAGATTGATTGGCGAGCAAAGACGATAAAGTTCCCAGAGTGCACACTAACTTGTTATCCACGACCCAACATTGGCCTAGCGTCAGTAACGGCTGACGGTCCACAATTACCTCTAGAGTATCGAGAGTTCCAAGATGTTTTTCAAAAGGAACAGGCTAACACCTTGCCACCCCACAGATCATACGATTGTCAGATAGATTTGCTACCCGGTGCAACTCCCCCTTGCAGTAGGATTTACGCCCTTACCGAGCCTGAGAACCTTCATCTGCGACAGTATTTAGACCAGTACCTGGCCAATGGCTTTATCCGTCCGTCGAAGTCCCCTGCATCCTCGGCTCTGTTCTTCGTACCAAAAAAAGAAGGTGACCTCAGAACCTGTATAGATTATCGTGCTCTGAACCAGATAACAGTAAAAAACCGGTACCCCTTACCTCTGATCCCGGAACTCCTTGACCAGGTAAAAAACGCCTGTATTTATACTAAGCTTGATCTCCGGGGAGCTTATCACTTGGTACGGGTCAAGGAAGGAGATGAATGGAAGACGGCCTTTCGCACTAAGTATGGGCTATTTGAATACCAAGTGATGCCCTTTGGACTATGCAATGCACCGGCCGCCTTCCAATATTTTATGAATGATGTCCTCAGAGAGCTCATTGATGTCTGCGTTGTCGTCTACATAGATGACATTCTTGTGTACTCATCTTCAGAAGCTGACCATCGAAATCATTTTCGGGCGGTCCTTGAAAAACTTCGCCAACATAAACTTTTTGCCAAGCTCGAAAAATGTGTTTTTCATGTCACTGACGTCGAATTTTTGGGATTTATTCTGACACCCAAAGGAGTCCACATGGACTCGAGAAAAGTAGATGCTATCCTCAAATGGCCGTCTCCTACTTCCGTGAAAGGCGTTCAAAGCATGCTAGGCTTTGCCAATTTTTACCGTAGATTTATTCCAGAGTTTTCACGAGTGGTACAACCCATCACCGCCCTCTTAAGAAAAAATAAACGCTTTGAATGGTCCGCAGAAGCAGAACAAGCCTTCCAAGAGCTAAAGGCTAAATTCACCTCGGCGCCAATACTGAAACACCCACGCCCGGACCTCCCTTACATCGTTGAAACCGACACCTCCAGCTTAGCAATGGGAGCAGTCCTATCACAAAGAGATCCAGAGACTAACCAACTGCATCCTGTGGCATTCTGGTCTCGGAAGTTCTCAGCGCCTGAGATCAACTACACCATCACAGACAAAGAGCTTCTAGCGATTAAATCAGCCTTTAAGGCATGGCGGCATTATCTCCTCGGTGCCAGACACACCGTCACAGTGATCACCGATCATCGAAATCTGCAGTATCTGAAAACCGCTAAGGCTCAATCCTCCAGACAGCTTCGCTGGGCTCTATTCTTTGCTGAATTTGACTTCGTGATCACTTATCGCCCCGGCAACAAGAACAGCAAAGCGGATGCTCTTTCCCGAATTGGAATGGGAGATAACGTTGCCAATCCAGAACCTGTACCAATAATTCCTGAACAAAGGATCGTGGGTCTGATTTCTTCACAATCCATTGAGGATATTGAAGAAAAAACTAAACAACTTGTAACCTCACCAGACTTACTGAACTGGTTACAAAAAGGAAAAGATTTCACCGTAAGCAATAACTTGCCTTATTTCCAAGGACGATTGTTCCTACCACACGCCAATTTACAAAGACAGGTAATCTCCTGCTATCATGATTCATTAATTGAGGGTCACCCTGGCATTGCCAAAATCACAGAAAAGGTGAAGAGACACTTCTGGTGGCCTTCGTGGAGAAAAGACATAAAGGAATTCGTGATGTCCTGTGGTGTGTGCGCTCAAAACAAGGGTCAGAAGAAGAGGCCGGCTGGTCTTCTGCAACCATTAGACATCCCACCGTGTCCCTGGCATACTCTTTCCATGGACTTCATCACAGACTTACCCTCCTGTTCCGGGTACAACACCATTCTTGTTATTGTGGACCTGTTTTCTAAAATGGCCCACTTAATTCCGCTAAAAGGCTTACCTTCAGCATCAGTCCTAGCCAAAGTATTTCTTGAAAACATCGTCCGGCTACACGGCTTCCCGTCAGTACTAATCTCAGATAGGGGGAGCCAGTTTATTTCCCACTTTTGGCGTAGCTGTTGTCGATTAGCTCAAATCGATGTAAGACTTTCGACCAGCCATCATCCCCAGACCGACGGGCAAACCGAGAGAACAAACCAGACTCTCGAGCAATATTTACGATGCATGCTACAACAGTCGGAGAGTAACTGGAAGGACATCCTTTGGATAGCTGAATATGCTTACAACAATTCAGTTCATTCGGGTACCGGGAAGAGTCCCTTCTACATCTTGTATGGGATTCATCCTCGAACCTCCAACCTTGATCCACCTCAAGATCTTGGAACACCCGCCGTGGATCAATTGCACACTGTTATTACCCAAGCTTTTAAGGAAGCGACTGCACATCTACAACAAGCTAAAGAGAGGTACAAAAAAGGAGCAGATCAACACCGAAGCAATGCCCCTCAATACCAGGTTGGGGATCAAGTCTGGCTGTCCACCAAACATTTATCGCTTAAAGGGCCTCGCACCTTCAACCCCAAATACCTGGGACCATATCCAATTACGGCCATAATGAATCCAGTGGCCGTTAAATTAGAATTGCCAACCCATATGAGAATACATCCTGTATTTCATGTATCTCTTTTGAAACCCATGCAACCTGGAACCAGATTGACCAATCCTCCAGAGCCCATTCAAGTGAATGGGGAGCCCGAATTTGAAGTAAAAGACATTTTGGACTCTAAAATCATCAGATCGAAGCTATTCTACCTAATCGACTGGAAAGGCTACGGACCTCAGGAAAGGTCATGGGAACCCTATGACCACGTCCATGCTCCTAGTCTAGTCCAGAAATTTCACCGAACCTTTCCCGATAAACCAAAACCCCCGGGGAGGACAAGTTTGGGAGGGGCCTTGAGGGGGGGTGCTGTCATGGGCGCTACTCCCGAGGGGCCAGGACTGGCCCAGCGCCCTCGGAAGCAGACCAGTCTTCCACTACTCTGGACCCAGCAGACCCCTACAGGGGCCCTTTGGACCGTGTCCTGGCACCTTTGGCGCCAGGCTCATGAAGGGTTTCAGTCCCGGCGCCATAGGCGCCGGGCTCATATTGATAAACAGTGTAATAATGCTTGGGTGGACTTACCTGAGGCAGACCATGCTGCATATTTACCCAGAACAATCCAGTCTGGTTGAAGTCCCCAGCCATCAGGGCTGGGAGGAACTATTCCCTCCATTCAGGAACTCTTTTCTTACCTGGGTGGAACCGGTGGAAGAACACACACTGGAAGCACTTCTCTGCTATTTAAACCACGCCCGATGGAAAACACGTGCTTCGCGTTATTCTGCAGCAGCAGCAGGACGCTCACCTAGTCGGCTCCTGCATTCCAGGTCCAGAGTCATCTTCAGCTTCCGCGCAGCAACCTGTGGATGAAGAAAGACACAGAACAATACTTACCAGATCCCGGAATCCAGTCACCGGCAAAACCTGCAAAGAATAAACATAAGGTTAGAAAAGTGCAACTCGCTCGCAGCCGCGCCCGCTTACCTGATCCATCCGTGATTGCAACGGAGATAACCGCGGCCTTCTCTTCGGCAGCTTCTCTGCACCTGAAAGGCAAAGGACATAATTAAAAAGGGGTTCGGGTGAAGGCAGTCTCATTCATCTTAACTTACCAGTTTTTGCACGCGCAGAAGCGGCCGCATCAACCGCAGCATCCCGGCACCTGAAAACTAGAAAAAGGACATTATTAGAGGTGCCATTAAAAGCGGCCAACGATCTTTATACTTACGTGCATCGGCACGTGCAGTGGCAACGGATATAAAGCCCGCAGCATCCCGGCACCTGAAAACTAGAAAAAGGACATTATTAGAGGTGCCATTAAAAGCGGCCAACGAACATTATACTTACGTGCATCGGCACGTGCAGCGGCAACGCAAAACTACGCCCACAGCATCCCGAGGCCTGAAACAAAGGAAAAGGGACATTATTGAGGTGCCCATCTTTTAAAGCCTAAAGACTACAGTATACTTACAGGCATCCGCTCGTGCAGTAACTGCGGCATCGCTCTTCGGCATCCCAGCACCAGTGCCACAACTAAGGCCGCAAAAGACTTGAGCCTCAACACTGAACTCATCCAGTGACGTAACTGGAATCCACGCACCCCTGCACCAGACGCAGGATGGAGAGCTCAGCATTTATACGCCTAAGGTGAGAGCTCGCCGAGACAAGTAGAAAGCTAGGCTGTGGGAGAAACTGGCGATTGGTGGGAGAAGGAATCCCATCAAATGGTGATTAACCCTTTTTCTTCCACCTGCAGAAAACTTACCCTGCAAGTCAGACATTCGATAAGAGGAAGCCCAGTCCTGAGAGTCGTCCGAGCTCTATGCTTCTCAATTGAAGAAACGATAGCAGCCCAGCCGGGATCAGCGCCTCCGTGGGAATCAGGTGAGCGTTACAGGAATGTAGCAGGTACATTTTTTAATCCAAAAGGCATGACCTTAAACTGGTACAAGCCAACTGGGGTGGAAAATGCAGTTTTCTCCTTGGCATGGTCTGTCAAGGCTATTTGCCAATAGCCTGACGTAGGTCAAATGTGCTGAGGTACTTGGCTGCACCAAGTTTATCCACCAACTCATCTGTCCTTGGTAAAGGGTGGGCATCAGTCTTGGTGACTGCATTAAGAGCTCTATAGTCCACACATAATCTCAAGTCTTTGGACCCTGCCTTTGTTACTAACACAACTGGGCTAGACCATGGACTAGTAGAGGGTTCTATTACCCCGAGATCAAGCATCTTCTTGACCTCCTCCTTGATATGGGTTCTCACATTTTCTGACATTCGGTATCCTCTGCTTTTGACTGGCAGACAGTCACCAGTGAGTATCTCGTGCTGTCCCCAAGGGGTGAAGCCTGGTGAGAGTGAGAACAGGGAGGCAAACTGATTTAACATAGATTTGCACTCCTCTTGTTGCTCAGGTGTCAGATCTGAAGAGAGATTGACTCCTTCAATTTTTTCATCCAAAGGTACACCTCTGAGGAGATCAGGGAGAGACTCACTCTCTTCTTCCTCTGCTGCTGAAGCTAGAAGCAAGGCTCCTACTTCAGGTCTGGAGATGTATGCCTTCAGTCGGTTGGTGTGGAAGACTCTAGGAGCTTCCCTGGGTCTGCCCAGATCCACCAGATAGTTGACCTCTCCAAGTTTTCCCACAACTTTGAAGGGTCCCATCCATGTGTTCTGCAAGGCCCTCTGCCTTGTGGGGAGCATAACGAGAACTAGCTGGTCTTGAGTGAACTCAGCCATGTTAGCCTTTTGATCATGCCAATGCTTGACCAAAGCTTGTCCAGCTTTCAGGTTATCACTAGCTTCTGCCATCATGTGTGACATTCTCCTTCGTAGACCTATCACATAGTCAGTCACTCTGACTGGCTTGAGGGGGGGAGCGCCTTCCAACCCCTCCTTAATCAGGACCAATGGACCTCTGACCGGATGGCCATAGAGAAGTTCAAAGGGAAAATAACCTACTCCCTCCTGAGGGACTTCTCTATAAGCAAAGAGAAGGCATGGCAGTAGAAGGTCCCACTTTCTTTTCAGGGGTTCCTCTAAAGCACCTATCATGCTCTTCATGGTTCTGTCAAATCTTTCTACCAGCCCATTGGTTTGGGGGTGGTAGGCGGTGGAGAACTTGTAAGTAACTCCACAGGTTTTCCACATGGCTTTCATGTAGTGGGACATAAAGTTTGATCCCCTGTCAGAGATTACTTCCTTAGGAAACCCAACCCTGGTAAAAATACCAAGGAGGGCCTTAGCCACAGCCGGAGCTGTAACAGTTCTCATAGGTATTGCCTCAGGATATCTAGTTGCATTGTCTACTACAACAAGGATAAACCTGTTGCCTGCGGATGTAGGGGGATCAAGGGGACCAACAATGTCAATCCCTACCCTCTCAAATGGGACTCCCACAACTGGGAGAGGCACTAATGGTGCCACATTCTTGACGCCAACCTTACCAGAAGTTTAGCAGGTATGGCAGCTCTTGCAGAACTTATCTACTTCGGCCCCCATTTTTGGCCAGTAGAAGTAGAGTGAGAGCCTTTCCTTGGTCTTCTTGAAACTCAAGTGACCAGCCAAAGGAATCCCGTGGGCTAAGTGCAAGAACTGTTGTCTGTTTTCTTGAGGTACTACAAGGTGTTTGTAGTCTCCAGGTTCAGACTCAGTTGGTTCACTGTAGAAGAGGCCATCTTCCCAGTGCAACCTGTACTTCCCAGGCTCCTGCCCATCAGCCTGAGCAGCTGCCTGTTGGCGGAGACCCTCCAGAGTTGGACATTCTCTTTGTCCCTTACGGAAATCTGCCCTGCTGGGCCCACCTTCTGCCAGTAAAGACTGCAGCTCAGGATGGTCCTCAGGGTCTAGATCTCCAATAAGTTCTTGGCTTCCCACTAGCTCTTCTTCAGTGTCTAGTTCAACCATACAGGGTTGCACCTCCCTCTCAGCCTCAGCTGGAGGGGGAGTTACAGGTGTATCTGTTGGAAGCACTGGAGTGCTTGCTGCTGACTTTTTCCTAGGAGTCTTGGGTTGCCCCTTTGCTCCTGATCTGGTAGTTACTGCAGTGAGTTGCTCCAGTGGCAAAGGAGTGATCTCTGTCATCATCTCCTGAGATAACCCTCTCAGGGTTTTCTCTCTTGCAGGTTTTGTGAGCTCCTGTAACCTCTTACTAGGCGGTCTGGGGGTATGTGACACAACTCCAAGAGCTTTCAGGTCATTACCCAACAGAACCCTACCTGGCACTTCACATTGTACACTGACAGGTATTTTTACAGCCATGTCATTACACTGGATGAGAACTGGTAACTGGGGACACATCTGCACAGGCCCTCCAGCTAACTTGGTGAGGCATTTGGGTGCCTTAGCAACATCCTCTGCCTTGAAAAAAGATTCATCCACCACAGTTATGCTGGCCCCAGTGTCTCTAATGGCAGGAGTCTCCTGACCATTTACCTGGACACTGTCCTTATAATACTCTTTAGTATTATCTGGGATAGAATTATATATATCTAAATTCTGTTGTTCCCACAACCCCAGAGAGACTAAAGAAACACTGGCTGAGACTCCAATAGGTTCATCAGCCAGCAGTAGAAAGTTTCCACTTGCCATTGGGACTTCCTCTTCGGGAGCGAAGGCTAAGGAGGCAAGTTGGATCCCTGAAGGTTTACCCTTGCATCTGGGATCTCCTTTCACATGGTCAGTATAGCCACAAACAAAGCATTTACCAAATGCCTTCTGGAAAGGAGGCTTGTTCTGACCTCCCTCTGGTTTAGCACCAGAGGAGACACTATTCTGCTGTGGTTTCCCTGGTGGTTTATCCTTCTGGTTTTGTTTGGGGCCCTTTTTGGAATTTGCAGTATTAGAATTCTCTTTGGAGTCCTTTTTAGGCTGTTTCCCCTCATCCTTTTTCTGAGTTACCCCCAGAATCCTTGTGAGTGGCCCTGTTGGCAACCCACAAGTCAGCAGCCTTAGCTAGTTTTCGGGAATCTAATTCCTTTGAATCAGCCAAGTGCTGTCTGAGCTCAGGAGAGCAGGCATCATAAATTGACTCCAACATAACAAGATTCTTCATACCTTCTTAAGTGTTCACTTTGTAACCCTTAATCCATCCCTCTAGGTTTTTCAACCCTTCACTCACCCAGGTAGCCCAAGGGGTACCATCATGCTTTTTGAGGGTTCTAAACCTTTTAACATACTGGGAAGGGGTCTTCCCAAACCTAGCTATCAAATCTAGTTTCACACATTCATACTCTTTCCTATCCTCCTCCCCCAACTCCATTACCACATCAGTTGCAACAGGGGGAAGCCTAGAGAACAACCAGGTGAGTAAGTCATTTCCTGTGATGTTCTGGAGCCCATGATTATATTTAAACAGAGACAACCAATCCAACACATCCAACTTAGACTCATACATACCAACCAATTCTTTAGGCATCCGGGGTCTTTTAGGACTGGAACTTCTAGAGGAGCCAGAGAGAGAAGCATTTTCGACAGACAATTTCTTCATTTCTAGCTCATGTTTGAGCTCCATTTCCCTTATCCTTAGTTCTTGATTCATTTCCTGATGTCTATGTTCAGCCAGAGTATTCAGTTTCTTGAACTCTAGTTCAAGTTTCATTTTCTCTAATTCGAGATATTGAGGACTTAGTGTGGGACTTGGTAAAGGCCCAGTAGGTACAGCTGGTAGGGCAGACAGAGGCCTAGGGGGGACAGTCACAGCAGCCTCACCCTCCTCTTCTGACTCTTCCTCAAGATTATCAACATTTGGATCAATATCAATTTCTATACTGTTATCTACATTTTCTGGCATGGTAGGTTCCTCAGACCCATCATCCAGACTTTGGTTAGCTAATAACCTTTCTATTAACTCCATTTTATTGCCTTTAGTCAGGAGGTTCTTATGCTTACACAATACTTTTAAACAATCAGCAGTTTTTGTAGCAAGGGACTCTTGACTATAAGTTTCCATAGTTGACATGTTAGAAATATTACTTTTTCAGTGCTAAGCTTTGTGGTTAGTTGTACTAAGCTATCCTAAAGACTCTAAAGTGTATACTTAATACAAATCCCACCACTGTACACCAGTGTTAGGCATAAACCTGTGCAGTTCCCTTAGGGACCACTGCAAAAGATTTAAGATTACAGGTGTTAGCAGTAAACCCACTTGGTAGCAGTCTGTACCACCCAGATTTACCTGGTAGCTGTGGCTGAGCAGTCAGACTTCCCTCAAGAAGAGTTAGGCAGTATGCAAAGTATACTCAATAGGCACTCGGATACAATAATACAAGCAAACACTGACCAGAGCTTTGGTATCAAAGTATATAATTATTTATTTATAAACAAACAGTTGAAACACTCCAGCACTCTTATTGTACAATATTCTAAACACATTTACTATTATGATATATACACCCCTTTTTCCCTTATTAGAAAATCACAGTAAGACACCACTTATTTTCATACAGAGGTGAGCGCTTAACTAGATTGCACTCTACTAAGGTTGTGAAAAAGGGAGGGAAAAAGACAGAATATGCAGGGTTACACCACTCTACGATTCAGGAACACTATTAACAAGGCAGAGAGCAAAAAGTCACTGGTGAGCCAAAGTCCAAAGGCTGGGCCCACTCTTAGAGAGAGCAGAGCACAAATGCGCCCAAGATCACACAGTTACACTAGGCTTAGAAAGTCTTGCAGAGGGTTCAGAAAAGAGTTTAGAGAGGCTTAGAAAAGTTTAGCCACGGTGTCCCAGGCTAACCCAGGTTCCAAAGCCGGGGGCTAAATCTACCCCGTACAGTCGGTTGCAAGGGAAGCCAGGCGGGACACGGTACCTTAAGTGGGAAGGATCCTCCAGCGGTGGCAGTTGTTCCTGGTAGTGGTTGCAAGTTGCGTCGTCGTCCAGGGGAAGAGAAGATCTCGACGTGGAGGAAAGATGCAGGTCGTTGCAATACCAGGGCAGAAACCAGCCGCGGAGTTTTCCGGTAAAAGGTGGTACCTTTATCTCGCGGTCGTGGTAAAATGTGGTATCCCAGTTGCCGGGGTGCTTAGCACGGGCAAGGCGGCCACGAGATACGTAGGGAAAGCGAAAAGATGGTAAAACTGGTTATCCCCACCAGTCAAAGGAAGAAGACTCTCCGGCGGGAGATCTCCTCTGTCATTGGGAAAAGTGGTGAGACGGTCCAGCAGGGCTCCACCGGTTGTGGTGTCGTGGCAAGTCAGCTCAGCTTCTCCCTTGTCGGATTCTTAGGTCCTGTGGTGACTTCTGAAGTTCCAGTCCCCAAAGCCCTGCTTTTATGCAGCAAACCCCCATTCACTCAGCCTAGCTGTCACTCAAACATGCTAAGTGGTGAGCCGGCCGGCTCACCACTTGGGCCAATCAGGACGGAGTGCGACTTGAGTTGCCTAGACAACTCAGTCCAGTGTGCCTAAATTCCCCTCCACCCCTCCTAAGTACCCCAGACATAGTGGCACCACTTTGGAGGGCTTCTGTGGAGAAACCCACCAAAAAGTGGAACAAAGGGCTCGACTTGGGTTGGAGTCACAGAAGAGAACACAAACGCCATTTTAGAATCAAATTTTGGCAAAAAATACCAACCGGAGAATTAATATTAATTAAATAAACCGGCGGTATGTTCGAGGCTACCTTAAATAATTAAATAAAGATAGTAGCCTAAAACAATGGGAAATCCCATAGGAAAATATTCGCAGTTGAATATAAAAAGTAGTATCCACTGCCACCAGCCAAAACTCGATCAGGGGGGAGGGAGACGTGCCCCCTCGACTAACAGACCCTGGGGCAATCGAATTGCCCCAGCCAGTACGTCCACAATATGATGGTTTGTACTGGTTCTGTTCAGAATTTAAGACTAGTAAAGTCAATGGTGACTTTACATGCCCTGGGAGACAGTAGTCAGTCCCAGGGTATGGAGTCTATACTGGGGGGTCACTATGACACCCCTGTGTTACTGCACGGAGGGTGCTGTGTAACACACATCACAAAAACACATGAAACCCTATGGAGTAAAAGACCCCATAGCCCATTAAACACATCTAGATTCAAAGAAACACACTCAAATCATGTCCAAGAGTGAGGGTAAAAGAGTCTCACTCTTGGCAGGAGAAAAAAATAAACCCCAAAAATCCAGCAAAGCTGCTGGGGGACTCACTAGGTTAGGAAATTCAGCCTAAACAGAGAATTCTCCCTAACACCCCCACAATGTACAATATCTTCACTAAGCCACTCTTTGACAAACTTGACAGATTGGGAGTAACTTACACCAATTAAGCGGACGATACGCAGATCCTTATACCATTATCTGTCAATTTTGTTGAAGACACAGCTCTAGTAAATAAGATCTATCTCATCATTCAGGCATGGATGGCCTCTCATGGACTCTGCCTGAATGACGACAAAACAGAGATACTGATACTGGGCTCCGACTCCAATCTCAAAAACTCTGCCCCAACTACAGCGCCTTCAATATAGAAGGCAATATAATCAAAGTGGCAACGGAGGTAAAAACGCTAGGTTTTTACCTCGACTCCACTTTATCTCTCAAAAAACAGGTTACCTCCCTGGCTTCCTCCACAGCTTACACCTGTAAACTAATCAGGGCCTGCAGACCATACTTGTCTAAAACTAATTGCATCACACTAGCTAACGCCCTAGTAATGTCCAAATTGGACTATTGCAATGCTCTATATGCGGGTGCTAATAAAACTGTCACAAATAAATTACAAATATTGCAGAACAATGCTCTTAGAGCAGCCCTTGACATACCCCGGTGAGCACACATATCTAACATTAGGAATGACACTCGTTGGTTAAAAATCACTGATAGAGTTCTACTTAAAACTCTATCTCTCACACATAAAGGACTGAACAACACTGCACCCCCTTATATATCGGCTAGACTGACTAGAAAATCCTTTACCCACCACACTAGAGCCTCTAACCACGCTCTACCTGAAACGCCCAGATTCAGACTAACTAAAGCAGGTGGTGCTAGCTTCCCTGTTAGAGAGGCCTGCGCCTGGAACGCACTCCCTATGGCATTGAGAGCCAATCTCCCCTACGTTAGTTTCAGATGTAAGTTGAAAAGTTGGCTCTGGAGTAATGACCACTTACCTTTTGAACCCGGTCCCATCATTGCGCATAACCACTCTTGACCCTACCAACTCCAAACGAATGAGAGGGACTTACATTTTGCACTCCTTGTACATTTGTATATTTGTATTTATACCTGTTAATATCTCACATAATGTATCTACTGTATGTATCCTCTGTATGTATGAAACCTAAGCCTAAGTATTCTTGTAACTGCTGCGCCCGGCTACCCCTGGGTTTGGAGCGCATTATCAAATAATAAACTAAACTAAACTAAACTAAGGAGGTGAAAAAGGCCATCTGAATGGGCACGCATATAAAATGTGCCCATTTATGTGTCCCTTGTGGATTGGGCTGCACTTTTTTGGGGCGCAAGTGATGAGATGTGTTTGCGCATTTCATTTCTTGTGTAACAAAAAAAAAAAGTTGAGAACCTGGCACCCTGAGTATAATTTTTCTTAAAACAGTAATTTTTGCAAAAAAAAGTAAACATTTTTTTTTTCTATTTTTTTTAAAGATGCTGTTTTTGCACAAAAAGGCAGTTTTTGTGGCATTTTGCGCAAAACGGCTGTTTTCGCAGCATTTTGCGGGATCAGAAAATCGCTATAAGCTGGAGGGTCTGGTTAAAGAAGGAGGTTTTGGTTATCTGGACTTATTGAAATACTATAGAGCATTTCTGCTTAAAAAAGGCTTGCACTATTTTGATAATCATGAGACCAAAGGTCCCATTTGGTTACGGATTGAGAGAGAGATTTGTGAACCTTACCGCTTGGATAGTCTCTATACGATGAGAAAATTATTAGGGAAAAGAATAAAATTCCAGTCGATAGTGGCTATTAGGCAGACTTTAATTACATGGTTTAAGGAGAATAGTCAACATTTTGGGTTTAGTTATGATGCATCAATATAGCATTATGAGGCATTACAGTTATGTAATAGATATTTGCATTGGCAGAGTTGGATCAAGAGATGTATATTACGATTAAGGTATTTACTGGATGGAGATAGGTTGTTAAGCTTTGAGGAGTTGCACGATAGATTTGGTTTAGACAAGAGAGAATTGGGCCGGTATATGGAATGAAGTTGTTGATATGTCAGTGATTAGGTATGGTTGCTAAAGGATTGGAAGAAAGGCCAGAGATCTGCAAATTGCTAGCTGGCCAGGAATACAATGTACGCACTTATATGCACTTTATGCCTATGGGGTTGGATAATATAGGGGCATGGACAAAACTGAAAGACACCTGGTGAAGTGATATTAACATGATCATATCGTAGGAGGAATGGAGGGACCTCCTTAGGGTAGGAGCAGATGCAGGAAAGGATATGGATTTGTGTTGAATAAGGCAGAAGGTTATTGGGAAGATTTATTGGACACCAATGAAGATGTTTAAGTTGAAATTGCGGACGGATGAAGGATGTTGGAGCTGTGGCAGTGGTAGGGGGACTTTATTACATCTGCTTTGGAGTTTCCCGAGGGTACTAGATTTCTGGAAGGAAGTCATGGACAGAATTGATATGATTTTCAGTGTATCCATTCAAAGGTCGGCTGCTAATGTAATTCTGCTTATGCATAGGGAGAGATGCCTAACTGCAAGGAAACATAATACCTGGATTGATAAGGCTATGGTGGTAGCAGTAAAGCTGTTTCTTAGAGTCTGGAAGACTAGGAAGAAGCCCAGTGTAGAGGATTGGCTGGTAGAACTGCAAATCTTGTCTAAATATGAACAAGTTTGTTTGAAGGATAAAGGAAAAGAGGATGTGTATCTTTCATTCTGGAGTCCATTTAATGCTTTGTATGAGTAAGGGAGGTTTTTTTTTTCTTCTCTTCATTCTTTATCTCTGTCTAGTGTCGTGGTTGGTGTGTTTCTATGTGAAGCGTAGTATTTTGTTTCTTTGTTTTTCACATGGGATTTAAAATGAGTTATTATCTTGAATTGTAATTTTGGTATTGTTAAGGATTCAGGTGAGTGGTATTCTAGTTATGATAGTATAGTTTGTTAGATTTTGGTAAATCAATGTTCAAATGTGTGAGTTAAACCCATGTGTGTTGGAAATGTATTTTGATGCAAAATGTAATAAATATTAACAAAAAAAAAAGACACAGAGGCGAAGGATTATTCTTTCTCTCTTTACTTGAAAAATTACACACTAAAAACTACACTTCCCAGATTATGGCCCTTATTCACAGAGCTGTTTTCCAATGAGGGTTTGCAATTATAAAACATATCTGTGAATTAGGCCCATATTCTTTTTGTGTTTAGTCCATTTTTGATATGTCAACTAAACCACGTGACATTTTTTATCCAATCTCATCGCACCATGTCCCTTATCGTCCTTTGGGTTCCTCTATCCTTCCTCTTTCTTTGTCTGTCTCTAACTTCAACTTCTGCGCCCTACCTGGTAGACACTGTAATATTCCTAGGCCTTCTCCTTCCCCGTTCATGATCCTGTATTCTTTACCTCCGTTCCTGTAGAGTAATCAAACAATGACCTGAGGCTAGCTGTGATAGGGCGGGTAATCGTTATGTCACCAAAAGCTTCACAACTTTAGTATCTCATATGTCACAAATTCTCTATAACAAGTATGCATTACCAGTCCCATTTCTATCCGAAATATGTATTACATGTCTGTCAAAAATTCCATGTAACGATTGCTCGGTGGGATAATCCTTCACCTCCGTGTCTTTAATAGAATCTTGACTTTCTGTAACGTTAGTATGGAAAATCAGTATTCTATGTCAAGACCGGAGTCTCAGATTATGCTTGTTCAAAGCTTACTTATCACCAATGCTGACATCTCCTCTATTGGTCTAAAATAAAATTGTTTAAATGTTGACTCCCTAGACCAGTCTGCTGCCGTTATGATGTCCTCCAACCTAGCCTCTGCGTAATATGCCTTAGAAGCTATAGCTCCTCTAATGGAATGTGCCGCGTAAGTTCCAATGTCAATGTCTGCCTGCAGCATGCACCATCTAACCCATCTGGCTAAGGTTTCCCCTGCTACTGCCTTGAAAGGTTTCCTTAGTGAGATAACCAATTGTGTTACTCCTGTAGGTCTAAGAGTACCCGCCATCTCCTCATACTTTTTCAGGCACCGGACTGGACATAGTTTAGGCTGGTCCGGAAAAGCTGAGTAGGAAACAGTTTTAATATCTGTCTTAGTTCTCATGTTAATGTGAAACGTGACCTCTGAAGGGCTAAATGATCTCCTGTCTATTTCGAGTGCTCTTATGCTCTTACATCAGACACTCTTTTGCACGATATGAGGCAGAGCATTGTAGTGAGCTTAGCCGATATTGCTTTTCTTGTCAAGTGCTCATTGTCTGGTCAGTTATTAAACATCTTCAGGACTGTAGACACGTGCCATGTCTGTGAGTATCTGGTTAACGTTTGTCTCAAAAGTCTCATTCCTCTGAGGAGTTTACATACGAGTGGGTGTTCCCCTACCGCCACGTTCTCTATCTTAGGATGGCCGACGGATATAGCTGATCTGCATGTGTTTACTGTTCTGTATGCTTTACCTTGTGCCGCCAAGGAAATTCACTATCTGTGTTACCTCAGCTCTAGTGGGGTGTATGAGCCTTTCCACACACCAGCTACTCCACCTTGTCCAGGCCAATCTGTATGCCTTTCTGCTACCTGGTGCCCACGCTTACTCGATGAATTTGTCAGCACCTCTCGAAAGTCCTGGCTTTTGCCAGGCTGCCTGGAAATCGCCCTCATAATCAATTTCAATTCCCCTTCCTGGTTCATTGGTTGATTCTCCCCCATTGGGGTCCTGAAGCAGTTCCTTGAACTGGGGCAGCACCAGTGGTTTGTCGATTGACAATTTGAGAAGGTCCAGGAATCATACCGGGCTCGCCTGCTGTTTCCTGACTTGTGCTACCGTTCTCACAATCATTGTAAATGGGGGAAAAGCGTATTCCTTGTCCGGTCCCCACTCTTATAGAAATGCGTCCGTTGCATCCGCTGCAGGATCCGGCCTCAAGCTGAAGAATCGCGTCAGCTGAATGTTCACCAAGGACGCAAACAGATCTGTCTTGCATAGTCCTCTCATTTCCATGAAGGACGCAAATACCATCCTGCCTAGTTGCCAATCACTGGCATCTCTCAGGTGTCTTGAATTCCAGTCTGCCACTACGTTCTGAAGACCCGGGAGATACTCTGCTGTAATGCTGATCTTGTTCTCTGAGCACATGTGGCAGAAATCCTTGGCCCGCTCTGCTAGCATCCTGGACTTTGTCCTGCCCAACCTGTTTATGTATCGTACTGCGGAGACGTTGTCCATCTTTAGTAGTGCGCAACAGTTCACCTTGTTCTGGGTCCAGCATCTCACTGCAAAGGACCCCACCATCAGCTCCAGACAACTTATGTGGAGCTCCAGTTCTTTCCCTGACCACCTGCCTCCCGTTGTCAGCCCTCCGGAACAGGCCCCCAGCCCCAACGGCTGGCATTTGATTTTATGATGAGGTACGGGGATGAGCCAAATTTCACTCTCCCATTCCAGGCCTCCATGTGTCTGAACCACCACCATAGTTCTGTCCTCGCCTCTGAGGATATCGGAACTCTCTGTTTGTATGATAACCCTTTTCTCAAGTGTTGGATCTTCAGGCGTTGGAGAGCTCTGTAGTGTAGTGGCCCCGGGAAGATCGCCTGAATGGATGAAGCTAGTCTCCCTATTAATCTGGCTAGCTCCTTCAGCGATAACTCTTCTTTCGCTATTATTGAGCAGATCTCTTTCTTGATCCCATTCACTTTGTCTATTGGTAGATTGAGCGTGGCCGCTCTCGTGTTTATCACGAAACCTAGGAACTCTATTGTCTGTACTGGATCCAAAGCGGATTTGTCCAAATTTATTAGAAAGCCCAGCCCATGCAATAGTTGGACTGTCATCTCTGACTGTTCTACTAGTCTCTTCCTGTCTCGTCCCATCAAACAGAAATCATCTAGGTATACTATCAGTCTGATGCCCTGTTCTCTCAGAGGACTCACTACTGTGTGCATTAACTTCGTGAAGGCCCAAGTCGCTGATGCCAGGCCAAATGGGAGGCATGTGAATTCCCACTTTTGGCTTCCCAACTAGAATTGTAGGAACCTCTGATGTTCCTTTGCTATTGGGATAATCAAGTAGGCAATCTTTAAGGTCTAGCCTGACCAGCCAATCCTCCCTCTGCAACACGCCCCTCAAGAGATGGATACCTTCCAGCTTGAAATGCCTCTATACTATGAATGCGCTCAAACTTCTCAAGTTTATCACTGGTCTCTGCTTTCTTCTGGCCTTGACCAAGAACAGAATGCTCACAAACCCGTTTGAGGAGTCGGACACTAGAGCAATGGCACCCTTATTTTCTAGTTCTACTTTCTCTTTGCTTAATAGCTTTCGGACTTCTTAGTTCAACCTTATGGGCCTCGGGTATTCTGTCTTCATTGGTTCCTACCAGAATTCTAGGTGGAAACCCTGTACTGTTTGTTCGACCCATGAATCTCCAAACAACTCTCTCCACCGTTCTAAGAACTGTGCTGTTCTCCCCCTATCGCTGGCGTCCCCGTTTCTCTTGTTTGATTGTGTAAGGCTCTGCCCAGTCTCACCAGTGTTTGCCTGTTAGCCTCTGTTATTGCCTTTGCAGCCTCTGCCTGTACACCTTCCTCTAGAGCTGGCTTGTCCAACCTTTTTGAATGTGGGGCCGAAGCATTCACTTTTTGTCACCCGGAGGTCCGGCGAGCCAAAAGTGAACACCCTGACCCAAAGCAGTATATTCAAAAGCGATGGTGTGTGACCTTTCACACAATAGCATCAAAGGCATAGCTTCAGGTGTCGGGGGCAGTGATGAAAGGTTAGTTTCTTGTGATTTCTTCCAGTGTGTATGTGTTGATATTTCTCGGAAATAGTGAGGGCGACCAAGCGTAGCGAGGGAGCTATAACAATATAGGGAGGGTTTGGGGCTGAAATTGTGCATTTTACAGCAGGAAAAGTGACCAAAAAGCCATACATTTACAATCAGTTCTAAAGGGGAACATGTACATTCCATGTCACTAACAGCTGACAAGAACATTGTAGAACACAACACATTTTAATGATCAATGTGTCCACAGTGTAAGACAGCACTGTCACTACATTGACATGCTGGTTGTGCCCAAAATATGCCTCTGTAGCAACATGTCTGTGCTGGCTGTTACCAATTTAGGCCAGCATTGTCCTCTACAAAGCATGATTGATGCTGCCTGAGCATGTGCAGTGTGCCCAATACATATGCCAGCTTATCTCTGTAATACACATTCATTACTTCTGTGGTAATGAAAGAAGCATAATCCAATTCCAGGGGGCACCTGAGGCAGTAAAAGTCCTCCGCCACAGCCCGGTTTATTGGTCGGACCCAACATTGCAGAAATCAATTAATTAATCGTGTCCACGGACCCGACAAACATTGAATAAATAAATCGGGCAGGGGAGCCGACTTATGAATTTCCCGGGTGGTGCCCAAATATAGGAAGTGACATAACCAGCACTTATATGACCGCATTTGCACGTAGTCGCCAACTTGGTGCTAGGGGGACGGGGGGGTGCAGAACAGTGGAAACATTGGCTAGCATGTATTGCATATACTAAATGCAAGTAAGAAGGAGGTTTAAGCCTTCCAGTTGCATCCCAGTAGGCCAATACTGCCCCTACTCCACCCCTCTATAATCATCCAGGTTGTAGTAGCCCTCAAAAGGCAGAGCAACACAACTAGGATGGGAGAACGAAATGCCAGCCCATCCTGTGAGTGTGTCAAACCTCAGAGCAAAGACTGTGCGTGTGCCTTGGAGCACAATCTCACTAATTTGGTGCAATTCGCGCAAGTGGGTGCATGGGAATGCCATGCGTGTGTGTGGGCTGCAGACCCCGGATCACTTGCTCACTTCTTCACTGTGAAACTCTGTCCAAGACAGTACTGTCCCAATGGTGAGAAGTGTCATATTTTCACATTAACTATGCTTAAGCACTTTGGGTTATTGAATAGTGCTGCTACATTCGGAGTAATTCCATCCCTTTAAATATATTAGCTCTTGTATAACCACAACAGTGTTGATTTATTCTGATGATGTTGAAGATGATGTTAGACTTGCTCAATAGTTCTGGTTCTGTATCATTAAATGTACTTCAGATCTTCAGAGTCTCGGGAGGATAGCTCAGGAGCAACACAGGTTCGATCCCTCTGGGTACATTACACCTCTACATCTGTGCACCCCTCTTACTAAGAGGGGTGCACAGAGGGGTGCACAGATGTACAAATACACCAAACCCAAAACGATTTTTAGAAATTGGGGGACAGACTTGCTTTGCGTCTGTGCCTCCAATTTCTAAAAATCGTTTTGGGTTGGGTTACTTCTACATCCGTGCACCCCTCTTGCCAAGCGGGGTGCACAGATGTACAAATACACCCAACCCAAAACGATTTTTTAGAAATTGGGGGACAGACTTGCTTTGCATCGGTGCCTCCATTTCTAAAAATCGTTTTGGGTTGGGTGTACTTCTACATCCGTGCACCCCTCTTGCCAAGCAGGGTGCACAGATGTACAAGTACATCCAACCCAAAACGATTTTTAGAAATTGAGGGACAGACTTGCTTTGCATCTGTGAGTCCATTTCTAAAAATCGTTTTGGGTTGGGTGCACTTCTACATCCGTGCACCCCTCTTGCCAAGCGGGGTGCACAAATGTACAAGTACATCCAACCCAAAACGATTTTTAGAAATTGAGGGACAGATGCAAAACAAGAGCATCTTGCTTTGCATCCGTCCCCCAATTTTTAAACATTGTTTTTTACCCGGCTTTAACCCGGGCCGCCAGAGAGAGAGACACAGTATGGATGGAACAAAGGACCATCCATACTGCGTCTGTTCTCTCCGGCCTGGGGGGCCGGAGCACCCGCATACTCTGCGCCCCTGAAACTGGGCCGTGGCCTGTAACTGCCTCTGGTGCTGGGGGCACCAGAGGCAGTTACAGACCATGGCCCGGTTTATTTATTTATTTGTTCAATGTTTGTCGGGCACGTGGACCCGATTAATTTATTTATGCAGAAATAAATTAATCGGGTCCACGGACCCGACAAATATTGAACAAATAAATAAATAAACCAGGCCGTGGCAGAGGCAGTAACAGTCCTCCGCCACGGCCTGGTTTATTTATTTATTTGTTCAATGTTTGCCGGGTCCATGGACCAGATTAATTTATTTATTTCTGCATTGTTGGCTCCGCCCAACATTGCAGAAATAAATAAATTAATCGGGTCCACGGACCCGAAAAACATTGAACAAATAAATAAACCGGGCCGTGGCCTGTTACTGCCTCTGGTGCCCCCCCCTTTAGGGGGCACCAGAGGCACTAACAGTCCACCACGGCCCAGTGCATTTCTTTATTTGTTCAATGTTGTCTGTACAGCCTCGCGGGCCACATGAAATGGCTTGGAGGGCCGCATTGTGGCCCGCGGGCCGTATGTTGGACAACCTTGCTCTAGAGTGAAAGAAGGGGTTGGGTCTGCGCTCTTCCTGATTTGTCCAGTCTTTTCTGGTATTATAGTTGGACCTATAAGATGAGAACCGCCTGGCGGAACAGCCCCTTCCTCTGCCAGACCTGCTGAAAACCTTATGTCAGAAGACTCTTTTTAATGATGCCTGTGCTATTGCGGCTTAAGTATTTGTGAACTTTGCCATCTCCTTGATAAATGCATCTCCAACAGTTTTCCTTTACTGTTGGATGTTGACTCTGCTGTACCGCGTTTGCTAATTTGTGGGTCTATTTTGACGAGGATGGACCTCTGTCGTTCAATTGTCAGGGCGTTGTTGGCATTACCTAGCAGTCATATTGCCCTCTGTGCCCACCCTGCTAGTATCTCCAGGTCTACCTTTTGCTCTGGCTGTCTAGCCTCTTCTGCCATCTGCCAGATTGTTGTTATTGTCCCTAGGACATCCAGGAGTTTATCCTGGTAAGATCTCCAGGATCTGCCTATCCCCTTCTTGATGTCCCTGCCGTAGCGACCCATTCAGGATAGCATCTTCTCATCAATTTCTAGCTTTTCCGCCTTGCCTTCCGGCACTTGGGGCCTGGGGCATTCTGCCCTTAGTGTCCTTAGTTTGCTCCTGGCCTCTTTAGTCAGGCTATTGTGAATTCTCTTCTTTATATAATTGGCAATCTTAGCCGGGGGCTCCCACTCCGCCAACCTGTGATGTATGAGGGAATCCGGGTCGAATACCTCGCCCATCTCTTCCTCCTCCCTCTGTCTTTCCTTTTCTTGGCAGCCTTACGCTACAGAGATTATCTATTACGCTCTTCTGAGCTGTCCTTGGACGTCTAGTCCCAATCTTCCTCTTCCAAGTCCTTCGGAATAGGACTCATCATCTGTGTATCCCTTACCTCTCCTCACCCATGACCTCACTCTTTTCTCACCACCTCTCCTCTTGTGTGGTGTGCCAAGGGGGTTCAGCTGCTGCAAGCCTTTCGGGATTTCTTTCTTCCCCCTTGCCCCTCAGGGTACCTCTCTGGGGCTTCTCCCCATCAGGCCCTCCTTGGGAGAAAGTAATAAGGTCCTCCACCAAGCTCCTACCTAGGGATATTCCCCCAAACCTGCACCCAGTACACACTGTACTGCTTGGCCTTTGTTGGACGCTGCTATAATGTAGTTCTTTGTATTCCTCGCTGTAGCTATGCATTTATATGCCGGTGGGTCTTTACAGGGTTCCTGAGCCTGTACTCATCTCAAATTTGCAGCTTATGTGGGCCTGGTTTACTTTACTGCACCAGTTTTTCTTGTGTCTGTGCCCGTAATCTGTGCTTAACACTGTTCAATTGACAGCTTCTGCCTTGTTTGCCTGAATGCAGGTGAATTTCACCTCAGCCGACTTATTTTCTGTTGGTATTATTATTGTCCACCAGGTGGTGCTCTGATGCGATCTTGCTGACTCTCCGCGTGAGCGTATCCCACTCCAGTGCGCTGTCGCGTTTTCACTGTGCTCTTTAAGATTAATTAATGAGATTTTTCTCGGAGCGTTGCCTCCTTGCTCCCTTCAATGTTCCGCAAATTGATCACTGAGCGCCGGAACCTTAATTGGTCCCGTTGTGCTCAGGATCACTTCCGTGAATCTAGTGCCTCTTACAACAGCCAGGGACATTGCGCTCGCCGGAGCTGCTAGCCCCCATCGCGAACATCCTCACAATATCTTAAATATTTTCCTACTTAACGCGGATACGTTTCGCCAAGTCCCTGCGTGCTGCGTTCGCGCTGCTTAACCAACTTTAAATTGTTTAAACAGTTTCTGTAACACTTCAAATACCGTAAATAAATGCAACACTGAACTAAAAAGTCTGCCTAACGTGCTCGCATTGCCCGGCAGGGTCAGACCTTTCGGGCACAGCAGCCGCGGCAGGCAGACTTGTAGTTTGCCGGTCCAGAAACAAGGGTGCCAGTGAGCTTACCGGCACCCTTGTTTCCGGACCAGCAAACTTATAATGAGGCCCTATATCTCGGAAATGTATTTTTAATGTGTCATTTCTTATATGGTTGTAACCCTGGGTGTGGCTGTATGGGGGGGGGGGACTTTCAGGGAGACTCAATGACATCCATGGAGGAAACCACATGCCCTTCATTCCCTTTCAGGGAGATCTCCTCAGTCCTTCATGCCTTAATAGCATACTGTCACACGTATACCCCACATCTGTAAAAAGCTAGTGTGTTTAAACCCCAAACTCCCATTAGGGAAAACATACTGCTAGCCGGGACGATGAAGAGGTATGGAGTGTGAAGATCACTCATCGAGAAGTTCAGTATCCACTTCCTCCAAGTCATTCAGAAACCAATTACCAAACGACTGACACGTAGAAGTGTGACAGTGGGCCTCATTACGAGGAAGGCGGCCGCGGAATGAACGGTGCCGGTAGGGTACCCGCACCGTTCATTCCGGGCCGCCACATTATGAGGTCTGCAGTGGGTCCAGCTAAGGACGTCTGGTCTGGCCAGACGTCCTTAGCGGGACCCGCTAGCAGACCAGGATGCTAACAACGGGCCCGTCATTAACGGGCCCGTTGTTAGCATCCTCCCCATTCCCATTGAGCCCTATGGGGGCTCAAATGGGAATGGGGATGTACTGGATCCGGGTCCTAAGAATAGAAATTACCAGGCACGCCAAAGTCAGCATGGTCCGGTAATTCCCTATTTATGGAGCCCAGGCCCGGTACCCGGTTTGGGGGTAGCCATGCCGCTAAAAACAGCATGGCTACCTCCAAACTCGTAATGAGGCACAGAGTAATGATGATTACAAGGACCAGTCAGCGAAAGCTGCAGTTTAGTTGTTCCAAAATGAGTAAGCAGACCGGCAAGTTTAAATACAGGGTGGATGCAAGTGATAGCAGGCAGAGTGAGCAAAGCTGCAGGTGCAGAATCACCTTGCGAACCGTAAGCTTGCTGAGCACCACGTTTAAGGCAGGCATTCCACGGTAGAGGTCGGAGAGGCAGACCAGCCGAAGGAACGCAGAAGCGAAGGTGCAGGCAGTCCATCGTTAGACAGCGGAAGCTGTGGAAGCCACGCATCATGAAAACCGACACCATGGGACCGCAGTGCTGGAGGAAAGGCGCATGCCAGAGCAGTACAGCAAGGCAGAGAGGAACGAATAGGCACAACAGACAGCCGGAAAGCCCTGGGAAGTAGGATTACCAGGTTGTCAGAGAACGAAGGCTGCTGTGTAGCAACACCAGAAATAGCTAGTGAACCTAAAAGAGACGGATGGATTACCGAGTTATTAAATAAAGGGAAAAGCTTCTTAAGAATGGTACGAGCAGAAAGCAACAAAATCATTAAAGAAGCCAGAGGATTTAGTATGCAAGTTGTTAATGGATTATTAAGTTCCAATTGGGAGAGTAAAGACTAACCCATATGACAAAGACCTGGCAAGCATCTAAACTAAATGAAGTTTGTGATAGAAAAGTGTTCCATAAGACAAAGTCCTGGAAAGTAAACACACCAGGTGAAGTTAAGTATTTGAGTAATGAACTGTTTATGTAACAGAGTCCTGACACAAGAATACAACAGGTGAAGCTAAAGATTTGTGCAATAAAGTGTGTGTAGAACAAAGCCTTGGACAAATAGAATATCAGGTGAAGTTGAACATCTCTAAGATTTAGTGTTAAAGTAACATAGTCCTGGCAAGAGAGTAGGCCAGAGGTTAAGGATTTGTGCAACAAAATGTTTATACAATAAAGACCTAGCAGGAGAGTATACAAGGTGAAGTGAAGTATTTGTGCAACTAAGTATTTAAATAACAAAGTCCTGGCAGGAGAGTATATCAGGTGAAGCTACGTATTTGTTTGTAAACTAAAATTCCTAGCAGGAGAGTATGCTAGCTGAAGGTTACTGTTTGAGTAATGAAGTCCTGGCAGTAAGGTACATCAGGTGAAGGTGAAACAAGTGTGCAATGTGAACTATTTTCAGGTGGAGACTGATATTAAGAATATTGTAAAGACCTGCAAGAAATAGACAATACCGGAAGAGCTGGAAAATGTTTCGGCGAAGCCGATAAAGAGGCCTCCTCAGCATCCACAATTGAAAAGCCAGAGACTCCAAAGGAAGAGGTTGGGGTCATAACCAACCTAACCTTTGCTCAAAGGAAAGACCCATTCTTTGCAGAAGCTTTCCAACACACAATATCAGAAGAAGAAGGACGATTAAAAGGGAGGGCATTTTTTCCCCTGAAGCATGGGCTACTCTATCGAGGTGACGCCGGCCCGCTGGTTTATCTCGATCACAAATTATAATGTCCAAAAGCCATAAAAAGATGGTACTAGAAATTGCACACTCACTCTTGACAAGTGGTCACTTGGGAACAGCAAAGACCACCGGTCAAATCATTAACTACTTTTATTGGCCAGTAATACCCGTGGATCTAAAGAACTTTGTGGTTACCTGTGCCCTGTGAAAAAAACAAGTACTCAAGTCCCTCCTCCCACTCCACTCCAACAATTGCCTATCATTGATGTACCCTTTTCTTGCATAGGAATGGATACAGTGGGGCTCCTGGAAACATCTAGGTTAGGGAACCGCTATATCTTGGTCATAGTGGATTATGCAACATATGTGAAGCACCTCATTCCATTCTTTTCATGGTAGGCTTCCCAAAAGAAATCCTAACGGAGCACAGAACCACTTTGTTGAGTCGTTTGATGACAGAGGTAAAGGTGATATTACACAGACTTGTCAGAGGCAGCCACAGCATAACGTAGTTTTGGTGCAGCTTGACTCGTCACTGCAACACTAGGTGCTTTTCTCTAGTGTTTTCTCCGGTGCTTGGCACAATTTGGCGTGTGTGCTCCAGTGTGTATGCTCATCAGAGCATATGCTCTCCTGAGCTATTGAAGTTTTTTGAAAGCGCTGTTATTGGAAGTCAAACCTCCTCCTGGGTCCAGCGGTGTTGGTGGAGTGGGCCGCTTCAGAGCCATCTGGAATTAAAAGCGCTTGGCTCAATGATATAACCGCCTGATTAATGAGGGCACCTGCTAAGCCTGCTGTGACCTGCGGACCATTTTAACTCGCATGGCACCTCACAGCGGTGATCTGCAGGCTATAAAACCAGCGGGTAGGTGTGTGCCCAACATGGGCAGAAGAATACTAAAAGTAGTACAGGGTGCTGTGTGGTGCAGATTGGTGAGTTAAACTCCCTATAATTAGTGGTGAGAGAGTGGAATTGCAGTCATTGCTGTTGGTGGAGGTGTATGGTGGATTGAGGCGAGTCTCTGTCTGGGGGCCACTTACTTATCCACGTTCAACATGAGGGTCAGTACTCTTTGCCCTGCTCCGACTATTTGTCAGGCTGTCTGGGTGGGGCTGTCCTCAGCAGTTCTGTGCATTATTGTGCATGGACTAGAAGGGGAATACCAAAGAAGATTCCTGGGGTGAGCGCATAGCTTGTTGAACTATCAGTATTGCATCTGGAAGTTTGAGAGCTTGTCTGCTGCGGGAAATACACTAACAGCATTTGGTGTTGTTATTTGAGCAGGGGGCGGTTCTCAATTTTGTCAGCTTTCATCTAACATCATGGTGGGCAATAGTAAAATATATTACCTGCGGAGTGGCGCTCTGAATGATGTTTTGTGTGTGCCTGAATTGGATAATGGTCTCTGGCAGGAAGTTAGTTCACCTTCGTACCATTTCGAAACACCTAAAAGACCTAAGCTCCTATCTCAGGTGCTGATTTGCAACAGTCAGGAAAATTGTAAATTACTTACTATAACGGTCCCTATTTGTCGAAATCAAGAGTCAGAAGTTTCGGTTTCAATGAGATCATCGCAACAGGTGCAAGCAGTATGGCCGAGGGGTTTGGAATTCACTGTGACAACAACACATAGTAAGAAAAAGATACATCAGTGCTTTAAGTCGTGGAAATGTCAAAGCACAGGTGAGGTTGAGAAGCTTGAGTCTCATGATGAGTTAATTCCAGTGGCTGAAAGAGAAATACTTAACAGTGACAATGCCTGCAGTGTTGAGGCTACTGTTTTAGAGCAGTTTTCAATTTCCAACTTCCAATATAATTGAAAAATCGATGGATAGGGGGGTGCAAATCCTGCCATCATCACCGCTGGTTCTCCCTCCTGTGAATACGGTGAATGCAGAGGCAAGTGCTCTCCCGACAGAAGGATGCCGAAAGAAAGCTAGGGGAAGGGAAACCACGATTTCTGATGAGTTGAAGCAAATAATGAACTGTGTCAGAAACACATTAACTTTGTTAAAGATGGCTATGTGAACCCTTAGGCGGAGATTTCAATGCAGTGGTCAACCCCTTAGTTGATAAGACACCACCCCCAATGGCAAACGACATGAAAAACATCTTAGCCTTTACCACGTTATTGCAGGAACACTCCCTTATCGAGGTTTGGCGGTTCCTACATCGGGAGGAACAAGATTATACCTACTTCTCACCAGTTCACAAAGGGTTCTCCAGATTGGACATGTTCTTTCTCTCTGATACGCTTATCTTCTGCGAGATAGATGCTGAAATTCTCCCAGAAGCCCTCTCAGATCATGCCCCGGGGCGATTATCACTGACTCCCCCCCAAGCAACCCCACTCCAGAGACCACCTTGGTGACTAAATGATCTCCTATTGGAGGACCTCGCAGTCCGAACTCACATAGCGGAAGCAATAAATCTCTTCTTTCGGGAGAATGACACAGGCAATATCGGTTGGGACGTAGTGTGGGATGCTGCCAAGTCAGTTATTAGAGGGCATCTGATTGAGCAAGCCGCACATAGGGGTAGAGCCAGAAAGGTTTTACAGTCTCAACTGGAGGGGGAGGCCCAAAAGTTCGAAGCAATACATAAAGAGAAGGGCTTGCGCCGCTCCTTGGGAGATCTACGCATAGCAAAGAAAGCGCATCACAAACAAGAGCAGCACACCGCATGATGCGGACAAAGCAATATTTTTATACAAAAGGGAATAAAGCTAATAACATGTTGGCGGCTAAATTAAAAAGCGATCAAAACGGAATAGGATAGACACCTTGCGAGACCACACAGGCAGATGTTTCCTCTGAAGAAGGTAAACTCTGCATTGTGGAGAACTTCTTTAGGGAACAAGCAGCCCCCCATGTTGGGGACTTACAAAGTGCCAAAAAATGTATAATAGATGCACGACTCACGCAGGTCCAACAAACCTTATGTTCCCCATTGGAGGACCCTATAACTGCCCAAGAAGTCGACAATGCGATCAAAACCCTTTCCCTTGATAAAGCCCCAGGCCCAAATGGGTTTACAAATACGTTTTATAACATTTTCAGAGCGGAGCTCACACCCCACCTCACGAAACTCTTTAACTCCCTGTGGGAAGCAGGAACTGTCACACAGATGATGGCAACGTCGGCCACCACGCTGATCTTGAAGCCGGGAAAGGACCCAACAGAATGCGCATCCTATCGGCATATAACTCTCCTTAATTCAGACGCGAAGATATATAGCAAAATCATAGCTCGCCGCCTGGGGGAGGGTCTACCTCTAATTATAGACAGAGACCAGACTGGATTTATCCAGAGCCCATCGACGCATGATAACATCCGTCGAGCTATAGACCTGATATCCTTGGCCCCGACAATCCCGGGCACTCTTTCACTTCTGTCCATATATGCCCATAGGGCTTTTGAGAGCATGTCCTGGGAATATCTGGACCTAGTCTTAAAGGGTTTTGGCTTTGGCCTGACATTTTCTAGGCTAATCTTGTCAAACTTTCAGATCCCATCCACTCGCGTGGTCTTCCCAATGGCGATGACGCCCCTAGCACAACAAATGCGCCGTCACCCGGGGATCCAGGGGTTCGAAGTCAGAGGGCAATGTCAAAGTCGCATTGTACGTGGATGACGTGCTCTGCTTCCTTAGAGAGGCTCACAGCTCCTTTCCTGTCCTTATGAACTTTTTGGGCCAATTTGCTATGATCTCCGGGTTCAAGAGAAATTCAGAAAAATCAGTGGGAATGGGCCTGTCAGAATCTCCGGCCACTTTAGCGACACTACAGAACACATACCCCTTTCAATGGCGGTCCACATACATCACGTACCTAGATGTGCGCTTGACCCCAACGTAGCAGGCCTGTAGAAGGCCAACTTTCCCAATCTCCTAAAGGAAGCCAGACACTCATTGCAAAGATGGGCAACGCAGGAGATGGGTCGGTGGTATTCAATCAAAATGTCCCTACTCCCGAGACTCCTATACACATTTCACGCCCTTCCAATACCAATCCTGGAACAAGACCTTCTTGAGCTGCAAAAAGAGACTGGCGTTTCATATGGCTACGGAAAAAACTGAGACTCCCACGCAAACTTCTTACGAGGGGGAAAGCGCTCGTGCGTTTGGGGCTTCCTTCTATCCCGAGATACTTCCGAGCAGCTCAAGTAGCGGTAATGCTGGGCTGGTCCGATCCAAGTGAATTGTCACCCAAATGGCATGACATTGAGCAGACAGCGGCTTCCGCTCCCCTGAATCTCCTGCCGTTCCTCCCAAGAAAGCACGTAATTATCAAAGCTCCCTACTGCCTACCACAGCAACTACGCTCCGATGCTGGGATAAAGCCTGTGCACAACGGGGCTTTACAACCGGACTAGGCCCCCTGTCTTCTATCACACAGAACCCAGCCTTCACTCCGGGTCTTCAACCTAACGCATATCGACTCTGGTCGGACGAGAAGCCATTAAGATTACGAGATCTCTATGATAATAATTTGCCCCTAACTTTTAAACAATGTAAAGAGAAATTTAATCTCCCTGAAACAGAGAGATTCAAATACCTACAACTGCGCCATTGGGTAACGAACCTGAGCATAATTCGAGCAGCCACTAGACCCCCCACAGGGATAGAGTTAACAGTCCTGGAGGGCCAATGGTCCCATAGAATAGCTAGCTGTTACATGCCCCAATGGGGGAGAAATTACCCTATATGTTAGCGTGGGAGAGGGAACTGGGGATAACGATCTCCCAGGACTCTTGGCAAAAGATATGGGGTAGGGGTCACAGGACCTCACGATGCATGGCAAACTATGCTTTCGCTGGTATTTATCACCACATAAACTACATGCAATGAACCCAGACTATCCAGAAACATGCTAGCATGGGTGTGGCAAGAGAGGCGACTTGGGGCACCTATGGTGGCCCTGTCAGACCAAACAGTCTTTCTGGCTAGAGATAAGATCCAAGATTAAGGAGATCTGCGATACATTGCTTCCAATGGACACGCAAACACTGTTGCTGGAGGATGTCCCCGAAGACGGATCCTACCCAATATCGGGCCCCAGAGCCAAACTAGTCTCTCAGCTACTTATGGCCGCTCGACTCACACACGCCCGCTTTTGGAATGATGTGGAGGGTCCTCATATTGCTTATTGGTGGGTAAAAGTTTGGGAATTACTTGGAATGGAAAAACTGACATCCATGATCGAAGGGAAGCTCCCTAAGTTTATGCGCATATGGGGGCCATTCCTAGAGTATGTGGCCTAAATGGAACACATGTTTTTTCAACCGGGACTTGTGAAATACCTGTTGAACCCGTGACCATGGTTTTGACGTGCATCATCTAGACTAGAAGTATTTTTTTCAGTCTTTTTCCTCTATCTTACTCCCCCTTCGCCTTGCCTCTTTTATTGTTTGAAATTGTAGTTCATGATAACCAACCCTAACCTGTATACAGGAGTGTGACAAAGAGTTTAAGAACAACAGACATGTTGTTACTTAGTTAAAATGAAATTTCGGCACAAAGACATTAGCCAGTTGTTATATTAATGGTTTTGTGATGTACTTTATGTGGTCCGGGATTTCAATAAAAAAATTATTTTGAAAAAGAAAAAAAAAAAGATGGCTATGTGAACCCGATGGGGGCAGGCTTGGGAAGAGCTCTAAGAGAAGTAAATCCTGCATCATGATAGTATTGATATTCAGAGTGAAAGGCTGTAGTGAACCCGACAGAGGGAGGCCCACGTTGCAAGAAGGATCCGAGCCCAGCGGAGGGAGATCCTAAGGGCGAAGAGCAATCGCCCAATGTGCAAGATCACTGAAGAACCTTTGTTTGTTTGTTGTTTTTGATCCAGCAGGCCTTCTAAGGCAAGATACTTTGCAGAAAAGGGAGTTGGCCCCGAAAGGTTCTGGTATCGTTGAATGGAACTGTGAACCTCGTAAAGGAGAGGCTTAGTAGTCCCGCCTTGTCCCATACTTAAAACATGGGGAAAGGAGACACCAGCCATACCATTCTGACTTATAATTTTGTGAACACTTCTTTCTTTTCTGGTGAACATTATCCCACACGCTTTTGTAACTTAGTGGTAAGGATTGGCAATAGTTTTCTTTTAGTATAGACCCTTTTTATTTGACAATACGCCCCTACGACTGCATTATTATTATTTGATGGTTGTAGCTTGCTCCCATCTTAGCTTTATGTTTAGATTAGGTGTTTTTCTCTCCCATTCATACAGTTTAATAAACACCCTTGAACTCTGTTGCCACCATGTGTTCCTGCGAAAAGAGCCAGGTTTTTACGTTTTTCCTAAAGCCGTAGAACGGTTCAGATCTTAGGTCGACAGGCAGGGTGTCCCATAGTTTAGCTGCAAGAACGGTCAAGCTACTACCTCCTGCTTTCTGTAGCTCGAATCTGGGAACTTTGAGGCAGTGTAGGTGTGGGGATCTTGTGGGTCGGTCTGATGTGTTTCTGGAGAATTTGCATGCCAGGTATTTAGGCGCAAAGTTGGAAAGGCATTTGTAAGTGAGGGTTAAAGTTTTAAATGCAATTCTGTCTTTGACTGAAAGCCATTGGACGTCGTGTCTTGCTGCTGAAATATGCTGGATTCTAGGGATGTTGAGCGCGGTTCTTATCGCGATGTTTTGCATTCTTTTTTATTTGTTTACATTATGCTTATTCGCCCCTAGACACAAGGCGTTGCAATAATCTATTTTAGATAGTATAAGTGCTCTTGCCAGTGTAATGCAGCTTGCTGTTGAAAGACTCCTTCTACGATGACCTCAACCACCTCCTCTCTCTCATCTCTCCCTCCCCCTCCCCTCTCACTGTACTTGGTGAATTTAATCTTCTTCTCCCTTCTTCCCCTCAAACCTCCCCTCTTCTCTCAATCATTGACTCCTATCTCCTTTCTCCCCTCCCTTCTCCTACCCACTCTTCAGGCTCCACTCTTGACCTTATCTTTAACTCAACCTACCCCTCCTCCACCGTCTTTAAACTACCCATCTATCTCTCTGACCATGCTCCACTCTCCTTCTCCCTTACTCCCCTTCCCCATTCATCTACTCTTGTACCCTCCCCTACCTTCTTCTCTAGACGTGACCTTCGTGACTTTAGTCCGTCTCTCTTTTTCGATATTTGCTCCTCCTCACTCCCCCCTTCCTGATTTCTCTTCTCTCTCAGCCAATGATGCTCTAGCCACTCTTTCCTCTTCTATCTCCTCCACTCTTGATCTATTTTTCCCCCTCTCCTCCTTCCGTCCTACTCGAAACCCCTCTCATCCATGGCTTTCCCCTCAACTTCTCTCCATGCGTCGTCTCCTTCGTCGCCTCGAGCGATTCTGGCTCAAATTCCCCTCACTGTCCGACCAAACCTCCTATTTCTCCTACCATTCTCTTTATGACTCCTGCCTCAGCTCTGCTAAACGTTCCTACTATTCTAACCTTCTCCACTCCAAAGCCTCTCATCCTTGCTGTAGCTTTCAAACCGTCTCTCGTCTTCTCTACCCGCCCACCCTGACCCTTCAGCCTCATCCTCCCTCTCCCCTTCTGACTTTGCGAACTTCTTCTCCTCCAAGATTCTTTCTCTTTGTCAAAAGATTAACTCCTCTCCCTACTCCCCCCTTGCCCTACCCCATATTCCCCTTCAGTTTGCATGTCTGACTTCTCGCCTGTCTCCCCTTCTGGCGTGTCCCTCCTCCTGTCCAAAGCCCACCCTACATCGGCCCCTACTGACCCTCTCCCCACCCTCCTCATCCCGAAGATCTACCCTCTTCTTATTCCTTACTTAACCTTCAACATCTGTCTCTCCTCAGCTACCCTCCCCTCCGCATTCAAGCATACCACTATTATACCTATTCTGAAAAAACGTTCTGCTGATCTCCTTCTTACCTCTAACTTCCGTCCAATCTCTCTTCTCCCATTCCTCTTTAAACTAATTGAACGACTAGCCTACTCCCAGCTCTCAACCTTTGTCACTAACCTTTCCCTCCTTCCACCCTCTCAATCCGGCTTCTGACCTAAACACTCCCTTGAAACTGCCCTCACTTATACACTCGTTCTTCCTTTGGTTTCAAAGGCTCTGTTCTCAACTGGCTCTCCTCTTACCTCTCCTCCTGCTCGTCTGCGGTCTCCTGGGGAGGTTGTACCTCACCCAACCTCCCCTTGGTTTACGGAGTACCCCAAGGTTCCGTTCTCTGCCCTTTCCTATTCTCTCTCTACACCTCTCTCCTTGCCCCATCATCTCTTCCTTTGATATGTCTCACCATTTCTATGCCGATGACACCCAACTCTTCCTTTCCTTCTCTTCCTTTTCTCCTGACCTCCACCTTAAACTCTCTTCCGGTCTTGCAGCCATTAAAAGCTGGATGTCATCCCGCTTTCTTTCCCTCAATACTGATAAGACTGAAGTCTTATTCTTTCCCTCCAACACTCTTCCCCCACCTTCTCCTCCACCTTTTATCCAATTTCCCCCCTCTAATCTTCCCATCTCTGTCCACGCTCGCAATCTAGGCATTCACTTTGATTCCTCCCTCTCCTTTTCCCACCATATTTCTCTTACCTCGCGCACCTGTCGCTACCACCTTTACAACATTCGCAAAATCCGCTCTTCTCTCACCTTCCATGCCACTAAACTTTTAATCTCCTCCCTTATCTTCCCCCGCCTCTTCTACTGTGCCTCTATACTCTTTGGACTACCTCCATCTCATCTCGCCCCTCTCAAATCCCTCTACCACTCAGCTGTCCGTACCCTCTGCATCCTTGCACCTCATGACTCGATTTCCTCCTCGCTTTCTTACCTTGGTTTTCCTCCTCGCTTTCTTACCTTGGTGGGCTTCCCTTCCACTCCCAACTTAAATTTCATTTTCTCAGCCTTGTCTTTAAATCTCTCCACGATCTTGCTCCCCCTTACCTCTCCTCTCTTTCTACACGCCTTCCCGTTCCCTTGGTTCTGCTGATCTCTTCCTTCTCACCGTTCCCCCTTCCCCATGTGCCTCCTCCCGTTTCCGCTCCTTTCAGTTCCTTGCTCCCCTGCACTGGAACTCCCTCCCTTTCTCTATCCGCTCCATAGCTACCTTTTCCTCCTTCTGTACTTCCCTGAAATCTCTCCTTCTCCATCCCCTACCCTGATACCTTCTCCCATTACTATCGCCTTTCCCTCACATCTCCCCCTAGGCACCTCACACTAACCCTCCCATTTTCCCTTACCCTCCTTGCTTCTTCACCCTAATGCCCTTTCTTTACCCTCCTCCTTTGATGAATTGCTCTACATATTGTTTTATTGGTTAGATTCATGTTTTGTAAATTGCTTCTACTGTTAAAAAATGTTTTATGTACCTTGCTGTTATAATGTACAGCACTTTGGATTAAAGCGCTATATAAACACAATAAATACAAATACAAAATAAAAATGGTTTGCAAGCATTGATTAGTTTGCATGTGTATGCCGTGGCAGAAGCTGTAGCATTGACTTGTCTGGTCAAGGTCAAGGCAGAGTCAAGGTAAATTCTCTGAGTTTTTACCTCCTTGGTAACTTTTATGTTGTTGCCGTCTATTTTGAAAGAGTTGAACTGGTTACCTAATTTATTCAGTCTTGCCGGAGAGCCAGAAAGAAGTAGCTCTGTCTTATCATTGTTAAAACATAGACCGTGATTGGCCATATACGCTTGAATAATGAGGTAGATTTTGTTGAGCAAAGTCGAGTCGGTGTTGTAATCGCCTGTGATGGGGATGAGAATCCGGGTGTCATCTGCATAGTTAGTGTAGGTGGCACCCAAGCTGACAAGATCATCAAATAGGGGCTTGGTAAAAATATTGTAAAGCGTTAGAGAGACACAAGACCCCTGAGGTACTCCGCAGGTGACTGGTGCAGGCTGAGGTGACGCAGTTGGTGCTAATACGCTCATGGTTCTGTTGTCCAAGAAGGATTGTATCCATGCAGTGGCTTTGGAGGAGAAATAGGCAGCTGTCGTGAGGTGATTACAGAGTACCTTATGATTGACTAAATCAAATGAGGCGGATTGGTCTAAAAGAAGAAGGAGTGCTAGCTTACCTTTATCTTTTACATCGTCCATCTGGTTTTTTTAATCTATCAGGGCTGAGTCAGTACCATGTTTGGGTCTGAAGCCTGATTGTCACAGACCAAGGAGGTTATTGGATTCAAGATGAGCCTGAATTTCTAAATATGCTGCCCTATCTTGGATTTTCAGGAGGAAAGGTACTGTGGGGTTTGGCCTATAGTTGGTCGGAATATTAGGATCAAGGCTTGGTTTTCTTTAATAATGGGAGGACCCAAGCATCTTTTTAGGTTGGTTGGGATGGTGCACGTTTTGAAGGATGCGTTAGATTATCAATGAAAGGCGCTCGGTCTTTAGCTGCTCTTTGATGATAAAAGCCAGGTAGGTGTCCCCCTGGCATCTGGACTGTTTGATGCTGGTTATTATGTTCACTACTTCATGGATAGTGACTGGGTGAATTTAAAAAGATTTTAGGGTTGCACAGGTTTTGCCTATGGCGCCTGGGACTCCTGTGGGGGCAGGTCCTCTAAAAGACTCTGTTTTATTATTTAAATTTTCGCTTGTAGAAGCAACATTTTATCGAGGAGAGTGGTTTGAATATTCATGCACCAGGTTGTGTTTTTATGCAAGTTACTAGCGGTGGTATGGGGGATTCTAACTCTCTCAGGATCATGAATAGTTCTCTAGTGCATGAGTTGGCTTTATTCATTCTATCGTTGTAGGTATCACTTTTTGTTTGAAGGATAGCCTTTTTGTAGGTGATAGAGATTTTTGAGAGTTTTTCCTTGTTCAGTGCTGTGGGGTTATTTTTCCAAATAGTTTCAGCACTTCTTTTCTCGTTACGTAGGGCTTTGAGATTACGAGTAAACCAGGAGTTTAAGTGCACTCGAGGCTTTGCACATAGTTAATGGCGCTATTTTGTCAATAGCTTGCTGTATAGTTTGGTTGTATAGTTCAACTAATGCTGAAGGATTTGTGCAAGAGTTAGTGTGATTGGTGATAGGTTGAAGTAAAGGTAATAGTTTCTCCACAGTTATATTGCGATTATTTCTGGTGAGTGCAGGAGGAGCCGGTGAATTAGGCAGATTGGGTTATGGGTTGTCTTGTAGGGTGAAGGAAATATTGTGATGATCGGTCCAGATGCAGGGTTCGTTGCATAGGATATTAGTGTCACAGTTGAGCTCTGCTAACCAGTCTAGAGTTCTCCCTTTATTATGCTTGGGCAAGTTAATGCGATGGCTGAGGCCTAATTCCGTGATGGTATTGGCAAGTGCTAGGGTGTTGTCGTCATTCTTGTCATGGAGGCCTAGATTAAAGTCTCCCAGTAAGATAATTTGTGATCCTGGTTTGCTGGTTTGGTGCTCACCGTAAGTAGCAAGGTGATGTCTTCCTCAAAGGTTGAAATACAGCCTGCCCGTCTAGATATAAGGTGCATAGTTATTGTGCGTGAAGCTGTGAGTGGTAGTTTGACTGACAGGAGTTCTCCCGAAGGGAAAGGAAGATTAGGTAGGACCCTTAGTACAAGCTTGGTTTTGGCTATAAAAGCGATACCACCACCTCTAGAGGTTTCTCTGTCTATCCTGAGTATGGTGTAGCTTTCCGGTATGGCTAGTGATAGAGTTGGTCCTGCTGCGGCGTGAAGCCAAGTCTCCTTTAGCGCTACCGCTAGTAAATCAAGTTGATTTAGGACTATGAGGTCTGCAATGTCTAACGCATGAGCTGTCAAGGATCTTACATTTACGAGCGCACCCTTGATTGGTGAGGTGTCGTTGTCAGATGCGTTAGATGGCGGAACCACAGTTGTGTGTGTGTTGGGATTATTTTTAGATATACCGTTGTCTGACTTGAGCTTGTTTCTCCTCTTAGGTGAGGTTGAAATGCAAGTTTTTGCTCTACCGTTAGTTAGTGGTTGATGAGCATTTTGTAGTCTGGATTTGAGCCTATAGTTGCTGAGGTTTATAGGGCAAGGTTAGTTAGGTGTAGGTCGGATGGCATATCATTGGATCCATTTGAGTGGGGAGAGCGGGCAGTTGATGCTAGTAGTTGTCCTGGCGGTCGTGCAGGGTTTGGATAAGTCTAGCTGGCAGTGTGGCAGGAATTTAGTCAGTGTCATATGATCGTACAGTGGTAGACTGGTGGCCATGGGGAGAGAGATCCAGGGTTTGCAAGGTCTAAAGGGGGTGGCATTAGCTTTCAGCTGGGTGATGTGTATCTTAGAATTGGTCATGGCATTTGTGGTGTATGGTAGTAGAGTTAGTGCAAGGAACGAGCTGAGCACAGGCAGTATGTGTAAGTTAGTGGTAGTGTGCGAGTACATGACTAGTGGGTCTAAGCTTGTGTGAGTATCTCATAAAATGCTCAGGCAGTAGGCTGAGGTCAGGTCGACAGTCAGTTCGACTATTGGCACTAGTATTAGCGGTTGATTGGAAGACTATGTTTGTTTGGCCTTGGACTAGTAGCGGTTCAGTCAGAGATATGGCATGCGTTTAGCAATCTAGGCGTGGGAGTACAGCTCGAGCCAGGCATAATTGGCAAGGACTAGGACTGGGCTAATTCACGGTATCATGGTTTTGAGAGAAGGATGTCTAACATCTGGTAAAGTGGCCTGGCGCACCCCAAGCTCAAGGGCGGTATTGCAATGACCTGTTGAGGTGAGTAGCGGGTGATGCACAACAAGAGCTGAAGGGCAGTAATACATTTGCAGATGGAGGCCACAGCAGGTCATGCAGTATGGCGCAACAGAGACTCGGGGGGGCCTTATTGCAATCACAAAAGGAGGCACGCAGTGAGTCATACGTGACAGCAGCGCAAAAAGGCAGTCATACAGTCACATGTAAATGAAACAGCGAGTAATGCAGCCTAGGGCAATACTATCTCAGAGGGCAATATTACTTCCCCAAAGGGAGGCAATCAGCCAGTAGTGCATATCAGAGTTCAAAAGACCGTATTACAGTCACAAGTAGAGCAAACAGCGAGTAAAGCAGCAGCCTGGTGCAATAGGATCTCAGAGGGAAATATTACAATCACTCAGGGAGGCGACATTGAGTAATGCGTAGCTGGAGGTCTGTGGGCAGTATTCCAGGCACAGGTGAGGGCAAGCGGCAGTATTACAGTCACGGGTGAGGGTAGGCAGCAGGTAGTGCAGCCTGGCGTTGTAGAGGCTCAGAGTGCAATGTTGCATTTGAGGGTGAGAGACATGCAGCGAATAGTGTGGCTAGGCGCGGTCAGGTAATAATGTGAATACAAAATGCTTGCGAACAGCAATCAGGAATCGTGCGTCTAGAGCGTAACAAGCGGGATAGGCTATAGCTTGCTAGACGGAGTCGAGAAATAAACACATTAAGATGAGTACATGTGTGTTTGTGATTAGACATTTTACAAGGCTAGGTTAAGTAGTGTAGCATCATTAGCCGTCATATGCTTTACTTATGCACTAAAAGTCCTGGTACAGTTGCATCAGGGGGTGTGCTTACCACAGTTGTGCACTCAATTATAGGTGGCACAGCTTAAAGTCCAAGGTTCGCCCAGTCCGTGGAGATGGATTTTTGATCTGTCGTGCTGTGGATAGTCAGAGGGGGATAATGGCCTGGATGCAGGTAAGAAGGGGCAGCAAAACTGGGCCGCGGGGCCAGCGGCACAGACAGGGGGGTCTTGAGCTAGGGGCCTTATGCGTGGGAGCCGGCTTCCACCTTTCCGGCAGACTCAGATAGGCTATTAAGCCATCATGTACTTTGGTTGTTAGGCAACCAATCTGTACAATAATACACAGCTCAACGGTAGCGGGCATTTTAGGTCGGTCGAGATTCCACCAGAGAGACCACGGAGTGGATGTTCCACGTGGTGTTGGGCAGCAAGATGGAGTGCACAGTGGTCCTTTCTGCTGGCAGCCCGCTTCAGGCACGGGAAATTCAGAAACTTGTCTAGACTGCTTGTGGCTCATTGCTGCGGCGTCTGGATGCAGTGACTCTGCGTATAGCTGCTCCTTCAGCTTCCACGATGTGAGGCTTGGAGTGTAGCTAGTCCTGCAGCTTTTGTGAGGTCGGGGCTCCTGCCCTTGAAGAAAGAAGGTATCTTTGCATTGAATCGCCTATGTGGATGACATTTTCCTGTTGGATTATTCACTATGGGGTTTGCAGCGCTTACTTACCAGCTTCGGTATATATGCGGAGGCAATGATTAGCCAAATCTCAAATTTTGGTATTCAGGGGCAAACGTAAGATCTCGCTGCATTATAAGTAGCAGCTTTGGGACTAAACAATTCTGGTGGTAAAAGAGCTCAGGTATTTAGGGATAAAGCAGCGTCCCATTCAGACGCGTGCCCTTCTGGAGGCTGATCCAGTTGGTGGCACAAATGAAGAAGATATCTAATACTTTGTGTCAATTCTCAATATGTCCAGTGATAGAATATTACAAGGCAAATCTAATCCCTTTGCTGCTTTATTGTATGGACACGATATCCCACGGCGGACCTTAAATTGGGTTCGAATTGAAGGTAAGATCTGGAAGGAAGTATTACATCTGCCCAAAGGTTTACCATGTCGAGCCTGGGATATGAACTGGGGCTACAGTCTCCAAAAATGGCAATGGACTGGAATGTCCTGACATTATTTTACTGTATATTGACCCCTACGAACGATTCCCTATATAGGGATATATTCTTAGAGCAGGAACGGGGTGTAATACGGTGCTAGTCCAATTGAGTAGATATGCTGATACCTTGTTACAACAATGTGAGCGATCTAGTGGAACGCTAATTGAAAATCCAGTAGGTGTCCAGTTGGCTCTTTCACTAAGGGACTGGATTGAAACAATAACGCAGATGCAGGCATTATCTATATTTGGTTCTCTGTCTGTATTTGGTAAACCAAGAGATTTTCTACCAAATTATCAAAATTGTTTTCCCAGCTCAAAGTTAAGGTGGGAGTTCTTGGGATTTCAGCTAACATTGCTGAAAACCAGACAAATTCAGTCAATTAATGATAACACTGTGTCTAAAATAACCAAATGTTCCTTCTGTGATTTGTATGTAGCACACACTTAAACAAGGAGAAAAGGAGAGTCAACAGCTACCCCAGGTCAATCGTGTAGAGGAGGTGGGCTTAGAGGAGGCAGTGAGCTAGTTTTTTAATACTAGCCATTAAGGGTCACAGATAGGTTTGAAATTGAAAGATAATTCAATGTATTCATAGATTTAGTGACATATCTAAAAATAGTGGGTTAACAGTAGAAAAAACATCAAAAGACAGATTTGAAAAAGTCACATATGAGCCTCAATTGACTAACAATGGAAAGTACAACATGTGACAAACTGTTATTGTATCACAGTTGGTTGAGTGAGGGTTAGTAGCATACATATGTAGTGTTGATTTTGAATACTACTGTTAGACTAGTAGTATATTATTACAGTCGACACATATTTATGCAGGTGTTTCTGGTTCGGGATTTAGTCAGCCTTCACTGGGTTGGAAGATGTTCACAGATGAAGGGTCCGAACTGTCATCAGGACATGGTTTAGGGCTGGTGAACGCCTATGGAAATACATGACATATAGGGGGAGGTGTCAGAAGGAAAAGTGACTACACAGAAGGGTTTCTGTATATGAGCTGCACTCTAAAATGTGACCTATCTGTGACCCTTAATGGCTAGTATTCGAAAACTAGCTCACTGCCTCCTTTAAGCCCACCTCCTCTACACGATTGACCTGGGGTAGCTGTTGACTCTCCTTTTCTCCTTGTTTATGCTATAACGCCTTCTCTGAGTCAGCTCCCCCTAAAACAAAAAAGAAGGTTCCCCTTGCCCTTATACTCTCTTTGTAGCACACACTTTACATCATTTGCTGATTGTTTGTAGGGGCACTAGAAATCTGTGCAAAAAGCAAATGGGAATGTTTGTGGAAAATTGCAATTGGCTTTCAATGGATGCCTCTTGGGAAAGACTTATAGCTGGTCATGAGGTTGAAGTGTTAAGGATTTTTTAAGAATCTTTTTATTATTACTTTTTGAGGAAAGCAGAGTAAGAGATGAGGGAAGAAAAAGAGAGGGGGGAAGAAAAAAAAGGGTTTTTGTATGCGCTTCTTTTTTCATTTATTTGTTTGTTTTATTTTGCTATGTTTTGAAAATTGTTGATTGATGATTGTTTTGTATGTATTTTTGTTTTATGAAAAGTCGCTGATTCAGCTAAATCACAATAAATAAAAAGATTAAAAAAGATATTACACATCAAAACTCTTAGAACCTCTGTCTATCACCCACAAACCAACGGTTTGGTGGAACATTGTAATAAAACTCTGAAGCACGTCATTTGTTAAATTTGTTCCGGCCGATGGCAACAATTGGGACATTATGGTACCTTGGGCCCTTTTTGCCATCCGTAAAACACCACAGTCATCCACCGGGTTTTCGGCATTTGAACTACTTTATGGCAGAGAGCACCAGGATGTCCATGACTTGTTGAGTGAAACTTGGGAGGACAGAGAGGAAGCTCTTTTACCACTCTACCAAACTGCCCAGAGGCTAAAAGAACTTATGGCTCAAAAGAGCCAATGGACCGCCCATGATAAAAAAAGGCTGTGCTTAGGTCCTTCTTTATTGGGACACAAAGTTCCTCGTTCTTTTACCAACATCTAAAAACAAAATATTATCTAGATGACACGGACCATACGAAATACTTGAGCAGACGGGGCCATGTAACCATCGAGTCTCCCAACCAGACAGAAGAAGTAAAACCCACATATACTATGTAAATCTTCTTAAAGAATGGAAAGAGGATCCGGTAGAGAAAACATCTGTGGCATTGACTAGTCTCTTGACGGAAGAGGCAGATGTTGATACTTTAACTCCTTCCCATATATCCCCAACCAGAAGCAAGATTTGCAAGATCTGTTAGAACAATTAAGAGGTGTTTTTAAAGAAGAACCTGGGCGAGTAAAGGGGGTCTTCCACTATATTCATGGACCCCCAGGAAAGGTTGTTCATTTTAAATCTTATCAGATCCATGAGGCTAGAAAGGAAATAGTCATACAAGAAGTGGAAAAGATGTTAGTGCTGATATCATGGAACCATCCCAGAGCCCATGTTCTTCCACAATTGTATTTGTGGCTAAACGAGATCACTCGTGGAGGTTCTGTATTGATGTCAGAAAGGTGAATTCAGTATCCCAATTCAATAGTTATCCTATGCCAATAGATGATTTGATTGATCGATTGGGATCTGCTGTTTTCCTCTCCATACATGCCTGTCAACCCGAAAGATAGAGAGAAAAATACCCTTTGCACTCCTATTGGGCTCAACCACTTTAAAGTATTACCCTTTGGCCTGCACAGGGCACAAGCTACCTTTCAAAGATTATTCACCATATTCTTCTTTCTGTGTGGCTTATATTGATGACATTATTATTCATAGTAGATCATGGGAGGAACACCTACACCATTTATATTTGGTTGTCAGAGCCCTAAGAAAAGCAGGCCTTACAGCAAACCGAAAGAAGTGCCACTTTGCGCAATCAGATGTCAAGTACCTTGGATTTGTTTGTTGGGAATGGGCTTGTTCAGCCTCAAAGTGAGAAAGTAAATGCAGTACAAGAAACCCAGATAAAAAAAACAAAAAGAAGCCTGGGGGCTTTTCTAGGGTTGGTGGGGTATTATAGACGTAGCAGTAAATAAACAATAATGACAACAAAATACCTTGTTACAGATTACAGGCAATTGTGTGCTAGTAACACTGTGTATAACATTCCATTAGTTGTCTATGTATCCTGTCATTGTTAATTTACAATCATTGGAGGTTAGCAAACTTGGTTATTCAAAATCTTTGCCATTACACATTTTTACATGAGTTAATATTCCAATGTTATTACAATGTTACATTAGTTAATTACAATTCCTTATGCTTAGTTCTAGATTCCATTTACAGTGGGTCACTGACCATCTTATAAACAATCCTTTAGGAATAGAGGTAGAAGAGGAAAGAAGAAAGGAATGAAGAGGAGGGTTAGGGAGCGTTAACTATATTTAAAATGTAATTAAATTGATGTGCTGTGGTGACCAAGCAGCCATCTCATCAACCAAGTATAGAAACTGTGTTATTAACAATATGTGAACAATCTCTATAGTTGAAATTAAAAGCAGGCCTCTAAGCCAGTGTGCATTGGTGAGCGGATAACTTTTGTCTAGTAACCAGTGAATGAGTCTCATGCTGGGTGGGCATTTCTTATAGGCAAGACTACTGTGGTAGCTAAAATAGAAAAGGCATGCTTGCTGGGTGGGCGTCTCCTTATAGATAATATTAATATCATAGAAATACCATCCTCAGTAGTGGTATTTTTATGTAGGCTCCAGATCCAGTGAACATTGGTGAGCAGAGCACCAGTGTCAAGGATCAAGACAAGTGTTTCTCATGCTGAGTGGTTGTTTCTTGCGGTCAAAACTATTGTGGGCAACTAACATTGCACATTTCCTCGACACACATACTTCTATCCATTGAAGAAAATATAGAACTTCCTAACGTGGAACTTATAGACCATCTAGGCATACACACCAACACATTGGTTGAGAGCAATCTGACAACTCAATCTAAATGTATCCCGGTAATCACACAGGATAACTGCATCGATGCATTTTATAAAGCAATACCCTTTGGATATTGAAAAAAAGATGGATAATGCCCACCGAGATAAATATCAGAGTTCCAAAAAGCTAGACGTCAAGCAACAACTAGCCTTGAAAAATATAGCATCATACCAGGACATCATCATAAAAGAAGCGGGCAAGGGGGGCAACATAGTGATACTGAATAAAACCGATTACATAATGATGGGAGATGAGCACTTGAGCGGCCCGGGCTGCTATAAGGTGCTCAACAAAGAGTATAAATATAACCAAAGAAATTAATGACCTAAGGACTAAATGGCATCGCAAACAAATACTAAATGATGATGACAAATATTTTGTGTGCATAGATAAACCTAAAATCTGTACCATATATTTCCTCCCTAAAATTCACAAAAACTATGCACACTTGCCAGAGGTAAGACTGATAGTGAGTGGGAATGGATGGATCCCTGAAAATATGTCCAAATGCATAGATACTGTCCTAAGACCTGAAGTTTATAAATCAGACTCTCACACAAGAGATACTATTCATGTATTGGAAAATCTGAGGGCCCTTGAGTGGAAGGAGGGTTATATGCTATAAACTATGGACGTGACAGTTTTGTAGACATCTATTGATCCCACTCTGGCACTAAATATTGATTGCACCTTTCAAAATGTATCTGCATCTTACTACCTCTAAGTGGAAATGCTTCAAGAATTATTAGCATTTGTATTGAAAAGCAATGTATTTTTATTTAATTACAAGCTATATTAGCAAACAATGGGAATCGCAATGGGCACATGTTTTGCGCTATCTATGGCAAATTTATTTATTGGTGAATTTGAACATAAACATGCCATGACACACTCGACTTGATCCAAGAATGTGATCAAATAGCTTAGGTATATGGACAACGTTTTAATTGGGTGGGATAGGAATGGTGGATAACTTAACCAATACTGCAAACACCTGAATGAGAACTCCATCGAACTAAGCTTCACACTGAACAAAAGTAGAGAGAAGATCAATTACCTAGACTTATGCATTTCCATTGAAGAAGGCAAGATACAGACGAGAATATATAGAAAGAAAACTGAAGCTAATGCCACATTACACGCTGACAGCTCAAACCTCAAAAGTACCACCAACAATATACCTATCAGCGAATTCACACGAGCAAGAGGAAATTGTAGTGCAGAGTCAACATACTATGAAGAATGCAAACGAATACAAAATAGGCTCATAGACAGAGGATACTCTGAGAAAAGTGTCAGAAAGGCCAGAGAAAGAGTCACATCCAGAAACAAAAAAGAACTGACACCCAAAGACAGGACTAATGAACTCCAGATGGATTCTGTGAGACTGATAACCCATTACTCCAATGACAGCAATGCTATTAGGAAAATATTCCAAAATAACTGGCATATACTAATTCTGGACCCCGAATATAAAAACTATGGGCCTCATTACACATTGTGCGGTAAATGAAGGCATTTACCGGCATGGCGTTATTTGCGTCCCCGCCCTCGCAAGAGGCCGCTAATTGCGGACTATTACGACTACGCAGACACGAGCATAGCGCCATGCGGGTAATCTCCCTACCGCCATCCCGTAAAAGTCCCCAAAAAGTCCATTACCGGCTTCGACTAAAGTGCTAATAGCACCTCCGCCTTCACGCTGCATGCAAATTGCGGTCACCGCTATTAGCGGTCACCATAAAAAAGCGGAACCGGAAATAGCGTCATCGCACAGGAACGGGAAAGAGCACGGCAGCCATCTTTAAAAACACAATCCATTGCCAACCTCCGCATCCAGGACCCCTTTCCAGGAAACTCGGACACAAATCCGTCCAGGACAGCCCAAAGATGCCTAAGGCGTAAAAAAAACTGCTGAGCGCCAACGTAAGGAGAAATTCAGCAATGAGCAGCTGATGATGCTGACTGAGACACTAGCAGCAAATGCAAATGTGGTCTTCAGCAATGACATGCGGCGGGAGACCATCCTCAAGAACAAAGACCATCTGGGCAGAGGTTGCCAACAAAGTCAGTGCGGTGGGCGCCACCACCCGCACAGTCAAGGACTGTCGTAAGAGGTGGGACGACCTCCGGCTCCGTGTCAGGAACATACTGACAGTGAACCGCAACCTGGCAATGGGCACAGGAGGAGGCGGCGAATCACCTCTGAAACTCTGTGAGTGGGAGGAGATCTGCGCATCAACAATTGGAGTGGAATCCATAGAGGGTGTTGGAGAAATGGAGCTGGTGTAGCCACTTCATCCGATGGAGGTGAGTGTATATATCAAAAAATGCACAGTGAAGTGTGAGGTGCCCCCCAAATAAGTGTCCGTATGAAGGCCATGGATCCAGCCACAAACATACATGCATGCATCACCACATACACGTGCAACACAGACCCATTCATGCATGACCCACCCGACATCCCCTTTACCGCAATCCACAATAATGAGGCCCCAATGCATAGAGTGGCATGACGTAAGCATTCAGCATAAGGCATGTTGAACCATAAACAATGAAAATCCCCATTTCTCACCCCTACAGGATCACAGACAGAAACTGAGGACACACGCACTGCGACACCTGCTCCCCCATCTACCAAAAAGCCCAGGAGAGATGCCACAGGGGACACCGCCACCACCTCAAGGGGAACCGGGAGGAGTGTCCATCAGCAGAGGGACAAAGGCAGCAGGAGCACAAGTTCCACGCAGCCTGAGGCCATGCCTGCTGCCATCGTAGCACCCACGGCAGTGTGTCCCTCTGCATGTGAAATTAGCATGGAGGGCACACACTCTGCTGCCACCAGTTCAACTGGTGAGGCAGCAGCCACTGCACCACCTTCAGACGAGGATGAAGCACTCGACATTGTGGATCGAAGCCACACCCCCAGCCCAACACGCTCCATTGAGGCAAGCCCAAGGTTGTCATCAGGGTCGGGTAGCCATGGAGGATCATCCACCCACACCCTGGTAGGGGCATGGAGCCCCCAGGTGTCCTCACCTGATGCCAGTGGCATGGATTAAGGCGCTGCAGTCATCTCACCAGCCCATAGCACGCACCATGACCTTGCGTCCATCAGCCAGAGGCAGGCAGAGATCACTGGGCTGGTAGGGCAGCATGTGGCTGAGTCAGCCCGTCTGAGGGAGGACCTCAGTATGTTTGCAAGGCAGACAAGGGAGGGCATGGAGGCATGCACGAACAGGATTTGCAATGAGATGGCCCAACTCAGGCAGGCCATGATCCGTATAGCGGACGCAATTGAGCGCCGATGCCCACCCACAACACAGGATGAACCGGGCACCTCCTCCTCTGGGAGTTCACGGCAAACAAGCCCCCTGCGCCGCTCTCTGCGCAACCTGAGGCGCACCACATTCAAACCACCCAATGGCGGAGGAGGCACTGCGAATTAGGGCCAGCAAGGACTAGGTGGCACATGTGGAGAAGGACACGTACACACCATGAGGCTCACATGGGGGTGTTGTGGGGGGAGGGGGGTAAGGGTGTTTTTGGGAGTGTTGTGGGGGGAGGGGGGTAAGGGTGTTTTTGGGAGTGTTGTGGGGGAGGGGGGTAAGGGTGTTTTTTGGGAGTGTTGTGGGGGGAGGGAGGTAAGGGTTTTTTTAGGAGTGTTGTGGGGGGAGGAGGGTATGGTCATTTGCACAGTTGGGGCCATGCACTTTTTGTTTGATTTTTGTTCACAATACACTGTTGAAAAGTTGAAACACAGGCTTGCTCTTCATCATTGTGTATGTGTACTGTATTGGGGAGATGGTTCTTTGTGGGACTCACCACATGCATCAGGGCAAAAATACCCATCTGCATCCATAATAGTTTTACCTTGGATCTCATGGAATCTGATACATCAGATGCTGACGCACATCGTGTCCCTCCTGGACATTGCCTCTTGCATGTCCTGGCGGGACATTTCAACCATCCTCATCACCATCCACATCATCCTCACCTGGCGCTTGCATGTCAGTTGGCATAGGCACATTCCGTCTGATGCACTTTTTGTGCTGCATCACACATGCCATGGTTATCTTCGGCACTTTGTCATGGCCGTACAGGAGAGTCTCGCCCGGCAGGCTTAGGCACCAGAGCTGTGTGTTGGAGAGGCTGAATGCCTGCTCCGTCACGACACAGGTACGGGTATGTGCAATATTGTTGTCCTCTTCCTGCTGTTTCTGTGGGTTCCATACAGGGGTTAGGTGGTACCTCTTCAGGGGATGGCCGGCTTTGCCTGCATGGGGTGAAGAATGGGTACCTGTTACCGGCCACCTCTGCTGTGGCCTGTACATGTCACACATAACTTCTTTGCATTGTGATTGGAAGTCACAACTGACACCATGCATGCAGACGATCTTCGTGACTGCAATGTACAAGGCTGAGCTAGACCATGCAAGTCGACATGGCCGAAACATACCTCCGACAGTAATGGAAATGTCCTGGGTGAGGCCAGGTCTCAGGTGTCCTTGGGCCCAGGCAATTTTCATACCGCTATGGCAGCGTGCTGCCATTCCTATATCCATGTTGCTATGCTGCGAAGCATCACTTCAGCGGTTCTATGGGTTTGTGGTCAGATGCTATGGCTAGGGGTGATCCCTTCGCATGCATTCTAGGGCACATTGCGGTATTGATATTGTGCTGCCCAAATTCTGTATGACTGTCCTGACGGCATGTTGATGATTTGTGTATTATGTGGTGTGGCATGATGTGTAATGTGGGTGTGGATGGATGTGTAATGTTTCAAATGTTGGATTGTATTCAATGTTGTGCAGCTTCACATTTCATGTGGGGTCTTCTCAAGTACATTGTGGCGTCCCCCAATGTACATTGACGTACATCTGTATGACCATTTGTCCCACGCACGACAGCCAACTCACAGTTGGTGTATCGTTCTCTCCCCCCCCAATCACACCGCCCTGTGCATGCCCTGCTACTCACCAAGTTCCCACGATCGTTGGCCAGCTTGTCACTCCATGTTGCTTGGTATGGTGGAGTTCTGCAGGACCATTGAATCATGGGTTGATCCGGGATGTCTGGCGCAACAATGTGTGATTCTCTTATTTGTGTCACATGCCATTCGGACAATGATTGAGTGAAATTATTTTCTGTTTTGGTGGACTACTTCATTGTGATGTGGGACCACCAACATGGGTACAGTTGATGGCCCAGATGCTACTTGGGATGGTTGCAAGTGAATAGATGCCAAATGTGGTGTTTGCTATCTCCTGGGCAGTCTGTGTCAGGAATATGTGTTCATGTCCAAGCTTCAGGAGGGCATTGTGTACCTGGTTCGGCGTGCATGGGAATACTGGTTGTGAGATGCCATGCATCTGCCACACAGTATGCTGCTTCGAGCCTGTGGCCAGGAAGTGGAGCGCAGTCACCACCTTCACTGGAGGGGGGATTGCAGTTCTGATGTCTATGAGGCTCACGCTGTCGTCATGTATCTTATCCACGATGCTGGTGATGGTATCCCGGTGCAGACGGTATGGGGTATGTATGTGCTCAGGTGTTTGGTTAAATGGACTGGCTTGGATCCTGGAAATTGGTGGCTGGCTCTGTGGTATTACTGAGTGCCCTGGTGGTGCTTGCTGCGCCTGTCTTGCCCTCCTCCTACTCCTACTCCTCCTCCTCCTGCGTCGCCTCTGTGCTGCCTGTTGTTGGTGCTGCCGCACTGCAATCATGTCCTCTAGCCCATGTAATGCTGGCAGTATTGGAACCATTTTTGTGGGGGAAGGGGTGTGGTGTGCTCTTTTGTGCTGTAAGTCTCCATCACCTCCACCTGTGCTGGATGTGTCCACCTGTGGCAGGTGGGAACACTGCTCAGGTCTCTTAACGGGTGGTTCGCGATGCCGAAATTAGTGCCATGCCGGTAAGGGTTTTTTGGGTCTTTCCCATGCCGCTATTTCCATGTCCGCATGGCTTGTGATGGCATGCTATTAGCGCCATGCCGCTAATTCCGACCTGGGGGTCGCGCGCCCACGGACTTGCTGCTATTAGTGGCACCGTACTTACCGGTTGCGCTAATAGCGGCAAGTCCGGGTCGTAATTAGGTGTGGGATTTCGCGGTACCGGTAATCGCTTACCGGTACCGTTATTCCCCTACCGCACAACGTGTAATGAGGCCCTTTGTCTATACTAAGGCAACCACCCTTGGAATTAAACTTAGCCCCAGCTTCATGACTAATACAAGACAGGAAGGGTAGACTAGCATAATAACAGGCAATCCGATAACAAGATTCTACAAATGCTCCAATTGCAATATGTGTCAATATGCACTGAACAATATACACTTGCATATTACCAATTATAGTAAAACCATTGAGATTTATGAATTCATCAATTGCAGGATGACGAGCTAAGAATGACAATAAGGCAACATCTCTACAACCTAACCTCACCTGAACGAAAGACTGCGCTTGCAGAACATTGGCACAAGGAACATACATCAGAGAAAAAAAAGACAAGGTGAAATTCTTCAGGATATGACATATCAAAATGGACCCAAGACTGGGGGACCGGGAAAAAACACTCTGTCAGGAATAAGCCAAGACCATCTGCAACTTAGGAACCATCAAGGAAGGACTCAAAGCAGACAGCGAGATGCATTACTTCCTACGAGAATACGGGGGACCAGAAATGGCAGCACTGTAATTTACCTTCTTCTAAATGGGGAAACAGATACTATGAATATCTCTCAAAGCTAGTCACTCAACAATGCATACTTATTTGATCCTAACACAGGAAATATGTACAAAATGAGGCGAATATTGGATTGACAAAATTAGATACAATTGTCTATATCGAAAAAGAAGAAAAAAAAGTATGGTAACACCTAAAGATATACACAAGGGCTGTACACATTAACTAGATAGTTTTAAGTAGAAGCCTGATATGAGACCAATCTATCTCACTGGCCACAAGGCATTATATATAGACCATGTCTTATTGGACCGAGTGAGATAATTGCACTGTGGTGACCAATAGATCCAGCTTGCACTAAGTGTCACGTTCAGCAACACATAGGCTTGCCCTCTCCACCCGGTGGGGTAGAGTATCTCTATATTCCCCTAAATGGGGCTTATCCCTTAATATTTAACCTTAGAGACAAAAGCTCTTAGTATAGTTCTGATACCTGCTCTACACATGTATCTCATGTTCAACAAGATAACATTCTGCACATCGCATAAACAACTCTCTAGTGCTGCCCCATTGATCTGATGCATACAGATAATAATGATATAACTTAAACATTTCTTCACAAGGATTGTTCTATTCTTTATTAGACATTGAATGGCACTGATGCACCGGGTGACGGCTAACATTTTTTTTACTTCCCAAGTTATTTAGGATGTACTCAATTAATTTCTTACACTGTCTTATACTATACACATAATTGCTTGCCGATGAAAACAGAGGGCCTGATTCATGTAACTTTCATTTTCATGCTGACATGATATCCATTTTAAATATTTCTGCCTCTGAAATAATTTGGTGCTAGAATGCTTGACAGGAAATAGTTTCAGAGAATCGCAGCAATTCTCGATGATGTCACAGCGTTGCCAAACGCGTGACCTCATCACGTTACAGCCATATGATGCCGTGCCCAAGATGGCGGTGCTCCCACATACAAGCAGAGCACCACCATTTGTTTTGGGTCAGCTGCCACTACTCCTAACAAGCTAAGACTAAACCAGGCTCCACTACCTCTAATAATATTAAGTGTACCCTGCTTTTTGGACACTTTACTAACTCCAGCCATTCTACCTTTAGGAGACATATATGCTAAGAACTGGAACACATTTATTAGAGGGAAGCCCCATGCAATGAAGATTGTACATTCACTTTTCTATACACTAACGCCTGCTGAACTTTATAAATTACCAGACATGCAGTGCCAGTGGCAATTAGGGACCTTGCTTAATTTAAAATACTTTTTCCACAGATTAATAGTTTTTGTATTGTCATGGACACATTTGCTGTGGCCTAAGGATTTACCCTTATACAACATTACACATGATAACTATCAAGTGTTTTAGTACATTCCATATATACATTGTGCAAAGCATGCATTTATCTTAACAGCAGCCCACTCTGCTAGTTCCACCTAGTAACTACACACGTGCAATGTTAGGTGCCCAAAATATTGTTCACTGCAAGAAGCACCCACTCAGCATGAGAAACACTCACTTGATCCTTGACAATGGTGCTCTGCTCGCCAATAGACACTGGCTATGGGGCCTGAATAAAAATACCACCACAGAGGATAGTGTTACTATGATATTAATATTATCTTTAAGGATACGCCCATCCAGCAAGCATACCTTTGCTATATTAGCTACCACAATAGTCTTGCCTGCAAGAAATACCAACCCAGCATGAGACTCATTCACCGGCTCCTAGACAAAGGTTATCCGCTCACCAATGCACACTGGATTAGAGGCCTGCTTTTAATTTCCATTATAGAGCTTGTTCACACATTGTTAATAACCCAGTTTCTATACTTGGTTGACGAGATGGCTGCTTGGTCACCACAGCACATCAATTTAATGAAATTGTGAATATAGTTAACACTCCCTAACACTCCTCTTCGTTCTTATCTTGTTTCCTCTTCTACCTCTATTAATAGAGGATTGTTTATAAGATGGGCAGTGACCCATTGTAAATGGAACCTAGAACTAAACATAAGGAATTGTAACTAACTAATGTAACAGCGTAATAACATTGGGATATTAAAGTAAAGTGGCAAAGATTTTGAGTACCCAAGGTTGCTAACATCCAATGATTTTGAATTAACAATGACAGGATACATATAGAACTAATGGAATGTTATACACACCGTTAGTAAAACACAATTTCCTGTAATCTGTAACAAGGTGTTTTGTTTTAATTATTGTTTATTTACTGCTATGCCTTGACAAAGCCCGAACCAGGGCCAAACTTTAGCATGTGCCACCATTTGGTAAATGCTGGCTTAGTACGTTTATACAAAGCCTAGGATGACCTAGGACTGTGCCGAAAGACAAAAGGTTTTTTAAATAAAAATCTATTCAGTCATTTATGCCTAATTTGATTGTAATTTCTCCAGGCGCTGAACCATAACTAACTAACTAACTCACATTCTAATTTCTATTTTTGAATGATTAGGGGAATATCAGTCTTAGTTAGGTTCTGGCAGCTAGTACACAAATGTTGCTAATCTACTGAAATACCATACCTGAATACTATAGAGAGGCGCACAGACACACTATTCACTCTACCTCTGAACTTGGGTATTATAGACGGTTTATTACCAACTACTCTATCACCACAAACATTACTGATAAGCTGAAAAATGAAGAACCCCAGAAACCTAACTGGACCCTTGAGAATCAGACTTGCTTTGGTAAGCTCAACATATTTGATATAGTGAGCCAGTGCAGAAAGTGGGCATCTCAGAGTTTATCTTGTAGGCTGACACCTCACATGTGAGATTAGGAGCTGTTCTCTCCCAAAGTCATGATGGCATCGAACACCCGATGCTCTATATCAGCAGAAAAATGTACCTTACAGAAAAAACTAGGCCACAATTGAGTTGGAAGCCTTAGCTATAAAAAGGGCAGAATCATATTAAAAATATTATCTCACTGGCAGGAAATTCAATTTAGTCACTGATCATTCCCCAATCACATGGATGAGTCTGCGTAAAGATACCAATGCACGTGTCATGCGCTGATTCCTACATAAGCAGCCATATTGTTTCATGGTAGAACATCGGAAGGGATATGCAAAGGTGTATGAAGACTGATTTCCCATTTTCCAAAAGAAACTGTGGGAACCAGAGGCATTAGGGCAAGGGTATATCATGAATCTGAGGATGTCATCACTCCTTTCCCAGGGATAGCATCCTCTCAGGTGGCTAGGGGACGGCACTCGCTACCTGATCCTGGGGGTGGCTATATGAGGGAGGACCACCTGGGGGGAGGTGACTCTCATGGAGACTCAATGATGTCCTTGGTGGAAACCACATGCCCCCAATTTCCCTTTCAGGGAGATCTCAGTTCCTCATGCCTTAATGGCATATTGTCACACTTCTCCCCCACTTGTGTAAGTGCTTAAACCCCAAACTCTCATTAGGGAGAACATACTGCTGGTTGGGACGAAGAAGAGGCATGGAGTATTGAAGCTCACTCCCCAGAAGCTCAGTAACCACTTCCTCCAAGTCATTCAGAAACTAATTACAAAACGACTGACACAAAGAAGATTGACAGAGTAATGATGATTACAAGGACCGGGCAGTGAACGCTGCTGTCTAGTTGTTTGGAAATTAATAAGAAGACCCGGAAGTTAAATATGGGCTGGACGCAGCTGACAGCGGGCAAGGTAGCGGAAAGCTGGAGACGCTGAATCGCCCTGTGAATTGTAAGCTTGCTGTGTACCGTGTTGAAGGCAGGAGCGGTGTGGCATAGGTCGGAGAGGTAGAACTACCTAAGGAACGGAGAAGCGAAGGTGCGGGCAGTCCACTGCTTGAAGAGCGAAAGTCGTGGACGCCATGCACCACGATAACTGACACCACAGGACTGCAGCTCTGGAGGAGGTGCACGCAAGAGCAGTACAGCAAGGCGGAGAGGAAAGAAGAGGCACAACAGACAGCCGGCAAGCCCTTGGAAGAAAGTAGGGTTACCGGGTTGTCAGCGAACAAAGGTTGCTGTGTAGTAACAACAGAAATAGCCAGTGAACCTAGAAGAGACAGATGGGTTACTGAGTTATTAAATAAAGGGAAACACTTCTTAAGAACGGTACGAGCAGAAAGCAGCTAAATCAGTAAAGAAGCCAGAGGATTTAGTATGCAAGTTGTTAATGGATTATTAAGTCCCAATTGGGGGAGGAAAGAATAACCCATATGACAAAGACCGGGCAACCATCTATACTAAATGATGGTTGTGATAGAAAAGTGTTACATAAGATAAAGTCCTGGAAATTAAACACCAGGTAAGGCTTCAGTTACTTACCTGTAACTATTGTTCTCCAACATGGATTCACATGATCATGAATATTCCCTGTCGTCAGGCTGGGAATCCTCTGTAAAAGATAAAACTGTTTCACTTTCACTTAAAAACTGCATTTCTCTTTTAAACAAATCACTGTCCTCTGGGTCATATTGCCCTCTTGCAATGACATTCCTCTCCCTAAGCACCGCCTTTGTCAGTCATCTTCAGATTTGGTAAGCAGGTAAAGTAGCAGTATGACCAAGAAGAGCAGCAGAGGGGCCGGAGGGAGGGTTCGCATGCCGGACCGATGCTGGAGAACACTAGTTACAGGTAAGTAATTTAAACCTTCTCCAGCATGGGGGTCTGGCATGGATTCATATGCTCATGAATAACAAATACACAGCAGTACAATGTTACACAACCACGGGAGGTGGCAAGGTTCAACAGAAGCAGTTAAACTTACCACTGGAACAGACTCTTCTCAAGCGAACAAGTAGCGTAGCACTGCCTGGCTGACTCTGGACTCTTCCCTGGAATCCCTGTCGATGCAGTAGAACCTTGTGAAGGTGTGCGTGAACCTCCATGTTGCAGCCCTGCAGATGTCGAGCCGGGGCACACCAGAAAGGAACTCTAATCACTCTGGTGGAATGGGGTCTTGGACGGTCCGGCAGTGGCCGGTTCGCCAGCCGATGACAGTGCATGATGCAGCCGAAGAGCTACCTCAAAATGGAAGCCTTGGAAAAGGCCTTTCCATGGTTCACAAGACCAAAGTTCACAAACTATTGGGAAATCTTCCGAAAACTCTTTGTGCGTGGCACGTAGAACTTCCAGGCATGAGCAACATCCAGCGAGGGCAAGGCCCTTTCAGCCGGCGACAAAGGTTTTGGGAAGAAAACAGGCAACTCTAAAGGCTTGTTGAAGTGGAATTCCAACGAAACCTTTGGCATGAAAGAGGGGTGTGTACGCAGTACCACCATCAATTTGTTTAAAGTCAGATACGGTTGCTTGCAGGATAGGGCCTGGATCACACCCACACATCTGGCAGAGGTGATGGCCACAAGGAAAGCCGTTTTCCACGAGAGAAACTTGAGTGGGGCTTCATGCATAGATTCGAAAGGCACCACCATGAGCCTGGTCAGAACCATGTTGAGTTCCCAGGGAAGAACCGACAACACCCTGGCTTTCACGAGGACTTCTCTGCAGTCTGCTGGCAACTCATAACCTCCAAACTCAAAGGCTGTAGGAGCCATGCCTTCAGATTCAGTGATCCTGGGTCGTGATGAAAGATTGGGCCTCCCTCTCTCCGTGAGCAGGTCCGGAAGTACTAGTAATTTGACTGGAGGCAACGTTGACAGACTGAGTAGGTCTGGATACCAAATCTGCCGCAGCCACGTCGGGGCGATGAGTATCATCTTGCATCAACACTGTCCGAGTGTGTTGATGACATGTAACAGGAGAGGGAATGGGGGAAACACGTACCGAAACAGACCTTCCCACAGGAAGGAAAACGCATCCCTGAAGCTCCTCGGTTGATCAAATCTGCTGGCAAACATCTGGCATTTGGAGTTCGCTGAAGTGGCAAAAAGATCGCACAGGGGTCTGCCCCATTTGACGAACAGACGGTCCACTTGATCCTGACGAAGTTCCCACTCATGGCAGGAGCGCAGCTCCCTGCTGAGGGAGTCTGCAATGGTGTTCTTGACACCTGCCAGGAGGAGAGGGATGAGGAACATCCCCTGTCCGAAGGCCCAGTGCCACAAGTCCTGAGCTTCCTTGGAGAGCGCTGGAGACTGAGTGCCCCCTTGCTTCCTGATGTAGAACATGGTGGTGGTGTTGTCCGTGATGATCCCCACCACCTTGCCCTTCAGAGATGGTAGGAAAGACTTGAGGGCCCAGATCAATGGCCGTAGCTCTAGGATGTTGATGTGCAGATCCTTCTCCTCTAGAAGCCACAGACCTCTGGCGTGTAGACGTCTGGGGTGAGTCTTCCAACTTTTCAGAGAGGCGTCTGTGGTTACCGTCTCTTGGTATGGCAGGGTTTGGAATCCCGTCCCCTGGGCGATGTGGCAGCGCATCCCCCACCATTCTATCGCCTGCCGGAACTCCTTGTTGAGAGGGATCTTGTTTGTAAAACATCCAGACACTTGTATGCAATGTGCATCCAAGAATTCCTGCAGGGGTCGCATCTGCAGCCCGCAGAGAATGATGAGGTATATGCAGGACGACATCATGCCCAGCAACGACTTGATGGCCCACACCGTGGCTGCCTTCATCGACAGCAGTCGCTGCACCTTTCCTTGAATGGCTGCTAGCCTCTTCCCCGAGGGTGAATCCACGCAAGTCACTGGGTTGAGTCTGCCGCAGAGGAACAGCTTGTTCTGCAATGGCGTTAAGCAGGACTTTGGATAGTCAGCAGTTGGACGGTCTCCTTTGTTTGCGCGTCGGCCAGCTCACGAAAACAGGCAAATACCAGCCAATTGTCCAGGTACGGATACACGTGAATGCCCTGCAGATGCAGATGGGCCGCCACTGGGGCTAGTAATTTTGTAAGCACTCTTGGGGCCAACTTCAAGCCGAATGGTAGGGCCTTGAACTGGTAGTGTTGGCCTTGCACCACGAAACCGTAGAAACATTCGATGTTTCTTGTGACTGGGGACATATAGAAGTACGCGTTCTCCAGGTCCAACAACGTCAAGAAATCCCCTTCTTTGAGTTGATCATCCAGAATATTTGGGACTTCAGGTACTTGTTCAGACGGTGTAGCTCCGGGATGGGTCTCCAACCCCCTGTCTTCATTCTTACTAGAAAGTATCTGGAATAAACTCGGAGCCCTGGAGCCATTGGGGAACAAGCTTTATCGCTCCTTTCCGTAGCATGGCTCGCACTTCTTCCAGAAGCTGAGGGATATTAAGCTCCTAGCGGGGAACCTGTGGAATAAGTGGGCAGCTGCGTTGCAACTCCAAGGTGTGCCCCTGGGCGAGAGCATCCAGCACTCATCTGTTGGTGGTGATCTTCTTCCACTCGCTGATGAACCTCGTCAGCCGGCCTCCCACTGGGGTGCACGAGTGGGGGCCCAACGTCTTGGCCGTTTCAGGCTTGCTTGGGTGCTGGAACCCTGCCATGCAGGCGACAGCAATGCTGATCTCTGCTACCATAGGCCTGAGAGCTGCCCCTGTACGCTTCCTGCGTTGAGGATCGGGGAGGTTGCCTGTAAGAAGTGGAAAATCACTTTGATCTGCTTGATTTTCCTCTGGAGGAGCGAAAAGAAGACAAGAGATGCTGCTGAAGAGTGCAGAGGGAGCACGCTGTTTCTGAATCTGTTTTAATGGCCTGGAGGGACTTGTCCACTGCCCTTCCAAACAGATGTTTGCCGTCAAAGGGCATTGTCAGCACCTTCACTGACGAAAGTTAGTGGCCTTCAACCATCCTTGCCGACGACGGCAGACTAAGTTTCCCATCTGCTGGAAACCAGTGTCGGCGACGTCCACTCCCACTGTAATGGCATGGTTTGATACCACTTCCCCTTCCTGAAAGAGGGCGAGAGCTTCCATCTTCTTGTCGTCGGGGAGATCCTCCAGGATCAGGCCCAGCTTGTACCACAACTCTGTCATACCTGGCCAGGATAGCCAGGGCATTGGCCATCTTGATTATGGAATGCTGCTGTGTAAATGAATTTCTTCCCCATGGCATCCATCCTCTTTCCCTCGCTTTCCGGGGGAACTGAGGACGATGAGGCTTGGTTAGCTGAACGTTTCCTTCCGGCGGCCGACACTACCAAGTCCAGTGATGGTTACAACCTCAGGCACTTGGGTGCAGAGTCCGGCACCCTGTATTTCTTCTCCAACCTGTTTCGCTTGACTGGAGCCGGGCATGGGTTCTTCAGGAGGGCTAGGCCCTCCTCCCAAATGTTGTCCAGAAAAGGAACCATGATCGTGCCTCTGATACAAGAAACCCTCCTTCCTGGTTTCCTCTGGCACCAGCTAGAACAGCTCGGAGGACCGGAGATCATGGAGCGGAATGATCCCACCTCGTCCAGTGGAGAGACTCTATGAGGAGCATTCAAAAGCGGTGGCTCATCGTCCGCCACAAGAAAGTCCTTGTCTTTGTCGGTACCCGTGTCCCTGTCCGTATCCGTACCAGTACCTGTCTCCAGGTCTGCTGTGGGAGGAGGTTGATGTGGGGGCCTCGGATGATGCTTTCTCTTTTTACGCAGAGTCTGATCAGGGGCCTGCAGCACTACAGCAGCCGGTGCTGGGGGCAACCTCTGCTGAATCTTGGACAAGGCATGGAGAGTCGACAGAATGGCCACAGAAATGTCCCTATGTCCCTTGGTTGAGGATGTAACAAAGGAGTGCTAGGCCCTGCGCCGCCGTCATCTTCGTCATCCTCGTGGGCCGTATGAACTGACTCTTGGTCGTCATCGTCTGTGGATGAGACATCCATTGGTTGTACGTCAACCTTGGAGGGCTGTTTTGGGGCCTCCTCAACCCCCACCCCCTTTTTCCTCCCTGAGGCCTTTGGACCAGTGTCTTTCCCCCTTCAGGGATGCTTGCAACCTTTGCCGATGCCTCTGCGGCTGTGTCGCATCACAGGGTTAGGGATACTCTCACTGTGGGAGCCACCCTCGTAAGATTGGCGCCCACAGTAGCCGTGGCAGTCACAGTAGATGCTGAGGTAGTGGTCGACGAGGACTTTGGCTGCACCGGTTGAGTCTGCTTGGGCTGAGAGGCTTTCTTCTCATTCTGTGCCCTGGGCTTATCTGATTTCTCCCGTAACTTGGCCGGGGTGGATGACTTCCTCAATGAAGAGGAGCTCGATGGTAGGCTGGCTCCGGAGGCGGACAGCGATAATGATTGCAGCCTATCCAACCTGGTACTCGCATCAGCGGCGAACCCAGTGGACTCTGACCTGCGGCTCTTGGCCTTATCTTGGACCCCCAAGAGTGGGCAACCTCAAAGGACTTAGACCTCTTTCCAGAAGGAGACCGCTCTTTGGACCAGCCGGTCCTGGATGAGGCATGACCATGCTCGGGGCACGTGGTGGAGTTCTTGTCTGAGTTAAGCCATGCCGCCAGCCTGCTATAACTGTCTTTCGTCTTCTTCAGAAGCCTAGGCATATCTCGCACTCCACATCCTTGTGGTCTGGATTCAGGCAGTAAAGTCACTGTAAATGTTTGTCCTCCACAAAGACATTCCGTAGCCCGCATTTGGTGCAGGGCCTGAAGAGGATCCTTCCCTCCTTATTCTCCTCTGTCATTGTTGGAGGGCGCGAAGTAGGACCAAGACGACCTTCCAGAAACTTTGATGAATCTTCGCCCTTCAGGGGCGCGAAACTTCATCGACAATCAATCCCCATTGCCAGCAGATGAGGAAAAGAGCACACTGAACAAAAATAAAAAGTTTTCTGCAAAAAAAAAACATACAATAGCTGGGAGAGCAACTTGAGGACTCCTAACACTGAAAGTTGCGGTAAAAATCTGATGTTGGCTGCCAGAGGCAGGGTTTAGGGAGAGGACTGTCATTGGAAGGGGGCCCTATGACTCATAGGACAGTGATTGGTTTAGAGGAGAAATAGTTTTTAAGTGAAAGTGAAACATTTTTTTCTTTTACCGAGGTTCCCAGCCTGACGACATGGGAATATTCATGAGCATGTGAATCCATGCCAGACCCTATGCTGGAGAAAGTTAAGTATTTCAGTAATGAACTATGTCTGTAATAAAGACATTGGGTATCTCCTGCAATCACAGCTATGAGCCCATGTTGGGCAATTTTGTTCAGTTATTGCGTCACAACATGGGCATTTCCCCAAAAACCTACGAGGGTACTGGATTGGGTAGTTGGGGTGGTAGTGCCTACAGACGGCACCTATAGAGATTATTCTATTGGCCCTCGCATGTCAGGTGGCTTGTCTGACCCTTCCCCCAAAACGACTGATTACATTGTTGCAGGGTTGCAGGATTACCATTGGCCCTTGAACTCTGCGATTGTTACGCTCACCTGACTCCCGCGGAGGCGCTGGCCTGGTTCGCGCTGCTGTGACCTCTTCTAAGGTGATGCACAGGGTTCGGAAGACGGACTGGACCGGGCCCCCAAATCTGGCTTGTCTGGCTCGCAGAAGTATCCTTCTGTAGGTGAAAATAGGGGATTAACTGTCTGCGGGGTAGTGCAATCGGCCTCCCACTTTCCCCTCTCACCCTCCTCGAAACCCTTCTGTGATTCCTCGTAGCGTCTCACCTTAGGGTCTGGAAGGACGAGCTCTCCATCCTGCTTCTGATGCAGGGGCGCGTTGGTATCCAGTTACTTCACTGGATTTTCGGATTGGTGAGAACCAAACTTGCTTGGCTTCCATGTAAGTTTTTTGATAAGAGGTTCCCCTTGTGTCCATGCATTAATGTACTAATGCTAGTGTCTTTTTCCCCATAGGGACCGGGGCACCGACCCGAGATGAGAGGTGAAATCCTTGTAGAAATCAGGTACGTCTTTAATGAGCGTCTTTTGGTAATGTCTTTTCATTCGCTCATTAACGCTGATGTCTCTTTTTCCCCTTAGGGGCCGGGGTCCGGAAATGCCAGGATGCGGCGCGGACCCGAAATGAAGAGGGAATGAATCAACAGGTAAGTCTTAACATGGAGATTTAGCTTTCCTTATTCCCTTCTCTCTCTCATCTTTTGTTCTGGTCTTTTTCTCTCTAGGCGCTGGGGCGTGACTGCGAATCCGGATGTTCGCTGCTGAACATGGAGGCGCTCTGTAAAGGTGAGCGGAATGTGGCGCTGCAGCGATCGACGCGATGAGCTTTAAAATAAAAGTTTTCCTTTTCAGAATTGTCGGCGAGATGTCTCCGGGATGCGGATTTAGCAGGTAAGGACTTTTTCTTCTTCTGTTCTCTTCTTCTCTTCCTTTGCAGGTGATCCAGGATGCTGGCAGGCGTGGCAGAAGTCAGGATGCAGAAGCAGACACGGTGAGCGTCCAGCTGCTAGATGCAGAACAACGTGAAGCACGTGTGGCTGTTCGGGTGGGGTTTAAATAGCCTTGGAAGAAGTTCCAGGTATGTATCCTTCCTCCAATTAGGTATGTATCCTTCCCCGACCACGCCCGGATGGTAAATTAGTCCCACAGGTAAAGTAGTTCCTTTCAGGCCTCAAGGAGGCCGGGATCCTGCAGCATGGTCTGCATCAGGTAAGTGCACCCAAGCACTCCCATAATGAGCCTGGCGCCTATGGCGCCAGGACTGATGTCTTTTATGAGCCTGGCGCCGTAGGCGCCAGGACACTGTCCAAAGGGCCCCTATATGGGGTTGCTGGGTCCTTCCTTGGGGACTGGATGTCTGCTTTCGGGGACGCAGGGCTTGAACCGGCTCCCCGGGGGCGGGCATCATGACAGCCATCCACTCCTGGATTTGTGTTCCCCGATTGGCTGGAGCTGATCTCCCCAGGCCTGGGACCCAGCTCTTTTCTCAGCGCTCAATGCACCTTCTCAAGGTGATGAGAAAGACTGTGTTCCCAATTTAACCGTCGGTATTACCACTTTTGCCTTTGAGCGTGCCGAAAGGGTTGCAATGGTGTTAAAGAATCCATGTTTCACTTCATGTCTGTTTAGCTGGGAACTGCTCATATTCCCACCGCGGGTGAATGACCATTTTTCTGGCTCGGCCACACCCACCATGTGGTTGAGGACCGTGAAATCGAGCTCTGTGGTCTGCAATTGGTGAGGATTTATGCTAGTACTTTGCATTGCTGACCTTGGTTGCGAGCCCTGGCCTACTGCTTCGTGCAGCCTAATTGTGCTTTCCTTCGCCTCTCATCCCAAGACCTGTGGCCTCATGTAACCTCACTACAGTTACACTATGACCTCGATATATCTATACCGTGCTATGTTTCTTATGGGTTAGTAGTATGTGGCTCTTCCAGGCTCCTTATATGAGCCTGTAGTTCCATAGGGTTAGTTGCAATAAGCGTCTCAAGCTTGTTCTGCATCTTTTCTTTGCCTTGCATTCTGCGTTTCTGCGTTTGGCTAATGAGAAAAATAATAAAAGTCTTTTGACAGTATGTATATGCATCTGTCCTCTATCTACAGAACTGTGTAAACATGTTCTTCATGTGTGTATGGGTGCGAGTTTGCTTCATGACTAACGTTGCTATGCTGTGGTGTCACTAATGACATCAGCACAATGGATTTCTGTTATTAGACAATCTGATCCAGTGAGGAGTTTGGATCCATGATCAGTGTTGTGGCACCTGTATCCATAAAGACGTTGACTGGATAAGGTTTGAATGGTTGTCTGAGAGAAGATCTGTTTACATATGTGGATGTAACTGGCCCTCCTAAGGGCTGTCCAAACAGTGAGTTGCATCTTGCGTTTATTGACGCTTCGTGCTATCATGCTCATGGGGGTGAGGAGGGGCATTTCAGGGATCCTCTCTTCACATTAGCCACTGATTTGTGTGAAAGAGCTTCTGGAACCCAATTGTCCTACCTGGAAAACTCAGTTCAAATATCTATGGTCAGCCCTTAATAAGTCCAGAGATATATCTTACATTTGTAAGTCAGGAACAAACATTCCAGCCTCTTTTTTGATCACTGAATAGTGCACCTTTCAAATTCTTGAGATGTGCTTCTCCCTTCCTTCTTAACCCTGATATAGGACTACCCCTAAACCTCTCTCACTGTACAAAATGATTGATAAAATCCTTAAAGTGAACCAAATTTGTGCATCAGTTTTTTCTCGCTTCTCATTCAAACATCAACCATATTAGAGGCTCTCTCATGAGTTTCTGTCTGAAAAACCAAAAGGTATTTTTCTTACTAATTATTTTTCATGTTCGTTGTCTTGTCATCAAACCAGGCAGCACATTTAGAACACTACTCCAGTTGACTCAAAACTGAGAGCAGATCCTGGCATTTGTTTTTTTCCATGCCACTAATGGCTCTCAGAAATTCATCTTTCGGACTCCTTTAATTCCTTAGACAACACATAAACCATATATTTAATTAATATCTGAACTTACATTTCTCTTTACGCAGTGTAAGGCCAGTATGGAACAAGTTACCTACCTCTAACTATTGTTTTTCAGCTTGGGTCTGGCATGGATTCACATGCTCATGAATATTCCCCGTCGTCAGGCTGGGAATCCTCTGTAAAAGAAAAAACAGTTTGACTTTTACTTACAAACTGTATTTCTCCTTTAAACCAATCAATGTACTCTGGGTCATACTGCCCCCATCCAATGACAGTCCTCTCCCTAAGCCCTTCCTCTGGCACCATCTTCAGATTTGGTAAGCATGTAAAGCGGCATTATGACCAAGAAGAGCTGCAGAGGGGTTGGAGGACTATAGTTACAGGTAAGTAACTTGTTCCTTCTCCAGCATGGGGTCTGGCATTGATTCACATGCTCTTGAATAACCAGGTTACTCACAGTAGTGACCACCTTACTCCTAGTCCATAGTCCCCTTTCCTCCATACTTATGGGACATTCCTCCGTCCTGTGGGACGGGACCAGAGCACTTTGAAAAAGCATCAAAATTTTGCAAAATTATTTAGTCCTTCCTCTCTTTCTACCCGGGGTACGGCACGTGGCCGTAACCCTGCCCATCTTAGCTCTGCACCGCGCATCGCGCATCAGTCCTTTTCTATTGCCAGGTCAGAGACCTTTAAGCAATAACAGAGGAACCTTATTAGAGGGGACGGCGGGTGGGCGTATGGAGGAAAGGGGAATATGGATTAGGGGGAAAGGTGGTCACTACGGTGAGTAACCTGGTTATACTCCTACATCCCGTCCCCTTTCCTCCACTCCTTACAGGAACTACGGGTGGATGGAAAACCCCTTACTGAAACAGGTTCTTCAGCACAGCCTGGCCAAACTGAGCATCAGATCTGGAGTTCAGGTCAAGACAATAATGTTTACAAAATGCCGATGGGAAGGCCCATGTAGCCGCTTTTGCGATGGTCTCCCAGTGGACATAGTTTTGAAAGGCAAACTGCAGCTGCCTTGCCCCGCACCAGGTGTGCATGAATACCTTTAGGAGGCTGCAACCCTTGGACAGTGTAAGACTCTGTAATGCAAGCAGCGATCCATCTGGAGATGGTCGCCTTAGAGACCTGTCTACCTTGTGGATTACTAAAAGTAACCAATAGTTGAGAAGAGCTCCTAAATTCCGATGTTCTGTCTAGATAGAACTTAAGAGCCCTTCTAACATCCAAACAATGCAGAACCCTTTCCGCTTCTGAAGCAGGGTTCGGAAAGAAGACCGGCAGGGAGATTGACTGATTCAGATGGAAATCAGAGACTACCTTTGGCAGGAAAGAAGGATTTGTCCGTAGGACCACCTTATCCTTGTGCAAAACCAAGAAGGGATGCTTCACCGACAAAGCTTGGAGCTCACTCACGCGCCTCGCAGAAGTAACAGCGACAAAAAAGGACACCTTCCACGAAAGATGCTTAAGGTCGACCGTGGCCATTGGTTCGAAGGGTTTATGGCACAACGTCGTAAGGACCACATTCAGATCCCATGTCGGGTGCGGTTTGCAAACTGGGGGGTAAAGGCACGGCAAACCCGCGAAATGCCTCCTAATCACTAGATTAGCCAGAGAGTAAGAGCATTGGTCCGTGGATAGGTAGGCGGATACCGCCGAAAGATAAGTCCTGCATGACAGCGCGTGAATGCCTGACTCTGCTAGGTGGGATACGAAGGACAGCACAGTGTCAATCGTAGCCGCCCTTGGGTCCAGCTGTTTGTCTAAGCACCAATGACAGAACCTAAGCCATATGCTCCCATACTGAGACCTGGTCGAGGGTTTCCTGGCTGCCTGAATAATGCGCCGGGCCGGTCTTACACCAGATTGCACCCCAGGCGGGAAGCATCGTTGGCGCCCCCCGCCATTCATCAGACTGCGCCCCTCCTCCCCCGACTGGCTCACGTCACTCCCAAACTACACCTCTGTTGTGCGACAAAACCCCTCCTCAATATGAATAATTATTGCTATATAAATGAAGTTCGTTTCATTACATTGTAATTCAAGTACTTTACAGAAGAATTCTAATGTGAAAACACAGCTGTTGCTGCCCAAGTAAATGGTTTTTCTGTCACCTGCTCTTAGGGAAGCAGTTTCAAACTGTCCGTACTGGCACACTGCAGTGTGACCAGCTTGCAGGGGTCTGATGGCCCACTGACCACTGGCCCTGTGTTGCAGCAAGGTGTTCTGTTCATACCACCTCACATGTATTTCACAAGGGGCAATACTAGACTAACCATATGAATAATTTTCTGATAGTAGGTTATCATTCCAAGATGTGACAGATGGAAATGTGAGGAGAATGTGGTTTTACTTTGTTTCAGGTGGTGACAACAACTCCAGGCAGCGATATCTCCCAATAGACATACCAAGCTGCTGCACAAATGGTGAAAATTCGAAATGACCCAGAAAATAGAAGCACTTTGACAGCACTCAGGGTCTGCGGCACTAGGCAAACACACCAAAACAAGTCGGTTCCCAAAATCTCCCGGAGACTGGCATATTATGTCGATGAGTATAACCTGGCTGGCTGGCAGTACATGTTGCAAACCTTAGTCTGCATGCCGTGCTCGATCTCCAGGTGCTTGGAATTCCCACCTCCCACTTGAGCTGGCATCCCTTCATCATTGCCAACAAACACCCAGTCCTTAATACAGGTCATACATAAAGTAAGAAATAGCCATCTTAAGACAACTGAGCATGCTAGAACGAGTGCAACTAGTATTAAAATAGATGTGATAACAGACATGGACAACATAATGACAAACTATACAATGACGCCAACCGATTTAGCCGCTCCCATCATGCCTTGTATAAAGCTTATTAAACGTAGCCCCTATACGCAAGACAATATCACCACTGCCCCTATATGCAGAGTAAACCTCATCAAAAGAATGCAAGTTAAGTAGAGGTCTCACACGCATCACATTTTCATAGTTCGACAACATCTGCAGTTCAGTGACCTAGTCCACCTGGGTGCCTAAAAAGATACTGCTTTTTAATGTCACACACTTTAAGGGATTATGCATTGCCTATTCTAATTTTCGGGTGTTTTACACAAATGTGCATTATTTTTTTGTAACAAAGGCAGTAATTAATAATGTGGAATACGCAGTTTAGCTACCTGTGGTGGGATTACTTTTCAAAAGAAGCTCTATAAGAGCAGAGGGATAATAATAATGATGACCTGGTGCCATACCTGCCTAACCTCTGGATTTTTCCCCAGAGACTCAGGAATTTTAACCATTTCTCTGGGTCTCTGGGAAAGACCCTAGAATCTCAGGAATTTTGGTGGGGGACAGCTTTCACTGATTACTTTTTGTTTTGTTTTGTAATGTTATGCTTGCAGGACTGCACTGCCATGGACTCCCTGCCTGAGTGTGGCTTTTTCTCTGCAGTAATGATTGTAACGCTTCCAGCACATTGGCAAAAAGAATGCAGGTGAAGCAAAATAACATGCGTTTATTAAGCTTCACCTTTCATTCTTTTTTGCCGACTTTCAATGCGAACGCGCGTTTCTTTTGCTTTCTTTCTTTTTGCCCAGGTTAGGGTGGACTCAGCCCCATTGAACCACAGCCATCAGGTTTGCAGTATGGACAACTCACCACTGCACTACATAACGTGATGAAAAACAACCAAGGTGAAATGTCCAATTTCGGTACTGCAAGATTCAGGGAAAACCTTTGTATTGGTTCTTGGAGTTAACATCTGCGCGTTTTAATGTGTTTATTTTATGGAAGGCGAATGCCTTTTGTCCTATGCAATTTGGGTGGTTGTGAAAAGGCAATTTAATGAAAGGAACAAGTTACTTACCTGTAACTGTTGTTCCCCAGCATGGGTCTGGCATGGATTCACATGCTCATGAATATTCCCCGTCGTCAGGCTGGGAATCCTCGGTAAAGAAAAAATCAGTATCAGTTTTGTTTCTGATCTGTCTTTCTTAGTAGTAACCAATCACTGATCTCTGGGTCATACTGCCCCCAGCAAATGACTGCCCTCTCCCTAAGCCCCTCCCCTGGCAGCCATCCTCAGATTTGGTAGCACGTAAAGTGGCAGTATGACCAAGTGAAGAGCCGCAGAGGGGAAGGAGGGAGGGTTCGCATGTGAATCCATGCCAGACCCATGCTGGAGAACAACAGTTACAGGTAAGTAACTTGTTCCTTCTCCAGCATGGGGTCTGGCATGGATTCACATGCTCATGAATATAAGAATACATAGCAGTATACACATGCACAACCACGGGAGGTGGCAACAGGCTCAACATTAAGCATTAAGCAATACAACTCAACATTAAGCATCTCTTACCTCCTCACCAGGCTCACCTTAAGCGAACAGGTTGCGCAGCACTGCTTGGCCGACCCTGGACTCCTCCCGATCGGCGCAGTAGAATCTTGTGAAGGTGTGTGTTGACCTCCATGTAGCAGCCCTGTAGATGTCCAGCAGGGGCACACCAGACAGGAACGCCATGGTAGCAGCGATCGCTCTGGTCGAATGGGCTCTCGGACGGCCGGGCAGCGGTCGGTTTGCCAACCGGTGACAGTGCATGATGCAGCCGGAGAGCCATCTGGAAATGGAAGCCTTCGAGAGAGCCTTCCCTTGATTCACAGGTCCAAAGTTCACAAACAGCTGTGATGTCTTCCGAAAACTCTCTGTGCGGTCCACGTAGAACTTCAGCGCTCTAGCTACGTCCAACGAGTGCAGAGTTCTCTCGGCCTGCGACGAAGGTGACGGGAAGAAAACTGGCAACACCAAGGGCTCATTGAGGTGGAAGTCCGACAGCACATTGGGCATAAAGGAGGGGTGCGTCCTCAGCACCACCCTTGTGTCGTGAAAAGTCAAGTATGGAGGCTTGCAAGATAGGGCCTGGATCTCTCCCACTCGTCGTGCGGAGGTGATGGCCACGAGAAATGCTGTCTTCCACGACAGGAACTTCAACGGCGCCGAATGCATAGGCTCGAATGGGGCCCCCATGAGCCTGGTCAGCACCACGTTCAGCTCCCACGCCGGGGCAGGGGCCTTCATCGGCGGGAACGATCGAAATAGTTCCTTCATAAATTCCTTCACCAGGCGATGAGATCACAAGGACGCCCGTCCTGTAGTTCTGGTGTATCGAGAGATGGCAGCAAGATGTATCTTGGTGGAGGCGTGAGCCAGTCCAGCTTTGGCCAGCGTCAGTAGGTAGGCAATACTTGAGGGGCCGTAATCCGCAGACAGAGAACCTCTTCCACTTATGTCCATAGCACTTGAGAGTTGAGGACGCCCTGGCCTTTGCAAGAACCTCTCTGCAGTGAGCCGGGATATCGTATCCTCCAATCTCTAGTGCTGCAGGAGCCAAGCCTGCAAGTTCAGCGACTCTGGGTCATGATGAAGAATGGTGCCTCCTTCTCTGGAGAGAAGATCTGCGTCCGTCGCCAGCTTGATAGGTGGGGACGTTGACAAGTCCAGAAGGTCTGGGAACCAGATCTGTCTCGGCAACGCCGGTGCGACGAGGATCATCCTGCACCTGGACCTCTTGAGCTGGTTGATGAGACGGAGCAGCAACGGCAACGGAGGGAACGCGCACAGGAACAGGCCGTCCCAAGGGAACGAGAAAGCATCACCCATGCTCCTCGGCTGTGTGAACCTGCTGGCGAACCTCTGGCACTTGGAGTTCATCGCCGTCGCGAACAGGTCGATCTTGGGTTTGCCCCATCGTTGAAAGAGCCGATCCACCTGGTCCTGGCGTAGTTCCCACTCGTGGCACGAGCGCAGCTCTCTGCTGAGTGAGTCGGCGATGGTGTTTTTTATTCCTGCCAAGTGGAAGGGAACCAGAAACATCCCCTGGGCGACGGCCCAGTGCCACAGATACTGGGCCTCCTTGGATAGGGCTGGGGATCTGGTGCCTCCCTACTTCCGGATGTAGAACATTGTGGTGGTGTTGTCGGTGAAGATCCTCAACACTTTGTCCTTGAGGGACGGAAGGAACGATTTGAGCGCCCAGAACACGGCTCGTAGCTCCAGGATGTTGATGTGGAGAGACCTCTCAACCGGGAGCCAGAGGCCTCTTGCTTGGAGATCTCTGGTGTGCGCCCCCCATCCCTCCAGGGAGGCGTCCGTCATCACTGTCTCCTGATACGCCGGGGTCTGAAAGTCCGTGCCTGTCATGAGGTGCGCACGGGTACCCCACCATAGAATCGCCCGACGGAACTCCTCGTCGAGCGGGATCCTGTCTTCGAAGCTGCCCGCCGCTTGAATCCAGTGGGCGTCGAGGAACTCTTGTAGCGGACGCATCCGAAGTCTGCAAAGGGGCACAAGGTAGATGCATGAGGACATCATCCAGAGGAGGGAATTGATGGACCTCACCCAGGCCCCATCCGTGGCTAACAGGTGCTGCACCTTGCCCAAAATGGCCTTCGTCCTTTCTTCCGACGGAGATGCCAATCGCTCCACTGTATCGAGCTCCGCTCCCAGAAACAGTGCCACCTGCGACGGAACCAGGTGGGATTTGGGCTAGTTGATGGCGAATCCCAGTTCCGTGAGCAGGTGGACGGTCCTCGCTGTGTGTTCGACGGCGAGTTCTCTTGACCTTGTACGGATTAGCCAGTCGTCCAGGTAGGGGTAGACGTGGATCCCCTGCAGGCGCAGCCACGCCGCCACTGGTGCGAGGCACTTGGTGAACACCCTGGGTGCCGACATTAATCCGAACGGCAGGGCTCTGAATTGGTAGTGACGCCCCTGGACTACGAATCTGAGGAACGTTCTGTGTCCTTTTAGAATGGGGATGTGGAAGTAAGCATCCTCCAGGTCCAGCGACGATAGGAAGTCGCCCTCGTCCAGCTGTCCCAGCACGTGCTGGAGGGTGACCATCCTGAATTTCTGTGCCTTGATGTACTTGTTTCACCGACGCAGGTCCAGGATGGGGCGCCAACTGCCTGTCTTCTTTCTGACGAGGAAGTACCTGGAGTATACTCCGGAGCCCTGGAGCCTCTTGGGGACGAGCTCGATGGCACCTTTCTTGAGCATCGCCCTTACCTCCAACAGCAGTTGAGGGACGTGATTCTCCTTCCTGGCCACGGGAGGAATGCGAGGACACTTCTTTTGAAATTCTAGCGAGTGTCCGTGGGCCAGGGTGTCCAGCACGCAACGGTCGGTGGAGATGGACTCCCACACGCTGACGAACTTCGTCAGCCGGCCTCCCACCGGGGTGCTTCGGTGGGGGCCTGATGCTACGGCTGGTTCAGTCCTGCTTGGAAGAGGCCTTGCCGCCTTGGCCTCCTTGATGACGGCGGCGAGACCGTCCTTGCTTGCCGCGACCTCTGTAGGCCTCCTGGAACGAGGAGCGGGCCGCCTGGCAGTACGTAGAAGAGCCACCGCTGGATCCCTTGGAGCCTCCTTGTCTGCCTCCGGAGCTCCGAAAGGGCCGCCGTTGCTGAAGGACTCCTAGGGCTCGGGCTGTCTCTGTGTCGGTCTTGATGGCCTGGAGGGACTCATCCACCGTCTTCCCAAACAGGTCGTTGCCGTCGAACGGCATATTCAACACTCTGGTCTGGATGTCCTGCCAAAAGTCCGTCGCCTTGAGCCATCCTCGTCGTCGACGGCAAACCCTGTTGCCCAGCTGGCGAAATCCGGTATCGGCAATGCCCGTTGCCACCGTTAAGGCGTGATCCGACGCCACCTCACCTTCCTGCAGAATCTGTAGGGCCTCCGCCCTCTTGTCGTCCGGTAGGAAGTCTAGCATATCTAGCTATCTTGAACCAGAGCTCCTTGTCGTAACGGGCCACAATCGCTAAGGCATTGGCCGCCTTAATCGTCGTCGCCGCCGACAGGATGACTCGTCGTCCCATGGAGTCCAACTTCTTGCCCTCGCTGTCCGGCGGGGAAGTGGAAGTTGAAGCCGCTGCACCCGCCGCTTTCTTCTTGGCCGCTGCCGAGATGACCGAATCCGGCGTAGGGTGGGCCCTGAGGCACAGGGGGGCGGCGTCGGGGACCCGGTACTTCTTCTCATACCTATCCCTTTTGGCGGGTGTCGTGGAAGGGTTCTTGAGGATAGCCAGTCCTTCGTCCCAGATGTCGTCGAGCAGCGGTACTGCGAGGACCGTCTTCCTCTTGGCCTCCCGTCATTGGTAAAGAAAACCTTCCTTTTTCTGTTCCTCAGGGCAGAGCTGGAAGAGCATGGATGCCCTGGCTATCATGGCATGGAAAGAGCCAATTTCGTCGGGCGGAGAGGCCCGAGGGGGTTGTGATGAAGGAATGTCTGTTGTATCATCGCCACCGTCGTTGTCCGTCCCAGTCGCTGTATCCGTCGCCGTATCATCCCGAGGGTCCGGCGAGGGGGATGAGGGGTCCACAGGCCTTGTGGGCACGAAGGGCGGTGCAGGGTGGACTCTCCTCCATTTGTTCCGAGGGCTTCCCGACGGTCCAGGTTCGGGATCCTCCATTGGAGTCCGTGGTAACCTCGTCCTTATCTCAGTACATAAGGATTGGATCGCCAACAAAATGGCCGTCAAGCTATCCTGGGGCTTGGGCAATGGCTGCGATGGGCGGGATGGCTGCTCCACTGGGCCCTCGTCGTCGCCATCGTCGCTATCTACGATCACATCAGCAGGATCCTTCCCCTGGGATCGAACCTTCTCAAACCTCTCGTTGAGGCCTTTCACGGTTTCCACCAGATCCTCCGAGGAGGCTGAATCCGAGTCTGTAATGGCCACCGCCCCCCACCCTCTTTTTCCACCGGGGTCTTCACAGGGGTCTTAACGATGGGCTGGAAAGAGGATTCCCTCCGCTGTGGCAGGGAAACTCTGGGCCCCGAGGCCGCCTCCACTGGCGTAGTATCTGCCGGCTTCGCCAGGGCCGCTGCGACAACCTCGATAGAGGCCTTTGCCGGTTGGATCAAGGCCCTCACCACCTTAGGTGCGTCCTGGGCCTTCGCTTTGGGGGAGGGTCATCGCCTCGCTCCCCCTCGGCTCCTTTCGAGATCGACCGGGGCCTCTCCAGAAGCTTACCCGGGTTCTCGGACTTCCTCTTCCCCGAACCAGAGCTCTGGCTCGTGGTTGATCGTGCCGGGGAAGTCACGCCCTGCTTGGCAGGCAAAGAGCCCGACCTTTCCGCGCTCCCGGTGCCCGCGGACTCGCGGTGCTTGGCCTTCTGTTGGGCCCCTGTCGCCGGGGCGCCCTCACAGGACTTAGAAGACCGTTCAGACTTTTTCTTCGCCTTCTCACCTGCTGTGCCCTTCTCCAGCCAGGCGGCGAGGCGGGAACGACCATCTTGCTTGGTCCGTTCCGACAGGTTCTTGCAGAACGCACAGTCCTTCTCCACGTGCGTCTTGTCCTAATGAAGGCAGTAGAGACATCTCGAATGTTCGTCCTCCTTGAAAACATTTTGCAATCCGCATCCCGGGCAGCTCCTGAACAGCTTGGATCCGGGCGTCGAGCCCTTGTCCTGGGCCATGTCCGTTGAGGTAGGCCTCAGATCTTCTGGAATCCTCCAAGAAGCGTAACTCGACGAAAACTTCACCCTTGAGGGGCATAGAAGAACTCCGAAACGGGTCCCCGTTATCGGAAGTAGAAACGGTGGAGCTTGAGGCTTGATTAAACCGAAAAAATGAGAAAATCTCCTGAAAAAGCGCGAAAATGCAGTAAAAGCTCAAGAGCTAAAGCACGAGGACTCCCAACACTTGAACGTGCGGTAGAAATCTGAGGATAGCTGCCAGGGGAGGGGCTTAGGGAGAGGGCAGTCATTGGCTGGGGGCAGTATGACCCAGAAATCAGTGATTGGTTACTACTAAGAAAGACAGATCAGACACGAAACTGATACTGATTTTTTCTTTACAGAGGATTCCCAGCCTGACGACGGGGAATATTCATGAGCATGTGAATCCATGCCAGACCCCATGCTGGAGAATATGCTTATTTCAATTGGAACTGCAAATTTCTGGCATCTGGCATCACATCACATTACAACAGAGTTTACCTTTTTAACATGTGGGAGGAGGCGTGTGAAAATGGGCAGAGTTTTGTGTGACTGTGTGCAGTGCATAAATCTCAGGAATTTTGATTTTCAAATGTAGGTAGGCATGATTGGTGCACTGTTGTAGCGTTTCACGCTGGATTCCAACTTCCAAGCGCTGCTCTCCAATAATGGATGTAGTCTGCCTTAGGAGTGGGCAGACGTTGGACAGGAAGCCATGCCTTCACCATGCAGCCTGCCCTGTCCCTGTTTCGGTATGGGGAGACACTTAGGGGGAATCTGCCCAAGTTTGCGTACAGATGGTAAACAGCTGTGAGGGGTCAGGCCAGCCGGCTGCACAGCAGACAACTTCCCTCAGCCTTAACTCCTGATTAACCACCCATTGGTTAATATTGTGAAATACATAGAAAAGTGCAGCCAATACATGCCACACAAGCATTGCCTGGCTAACCAAATGCCCTGCTTTTTAGTACCCCCTCTCTTTAGTTAGCATTACTTTAGTCAAGCCCATGTATATACAGGCGTCTGGTTTAATGGACACCGCAACAAGGGGAGAACTGGACCTAAGTATGCAGCACACGGACACACTGAGGCCTGCATGGATGGAAACACACTTGCATGCGCCTTAAGCTACGTGGAGGAGTAGGCACATGATTGGAGCAATAAACAAAATAAAATGCTGGCACACAGGTGGCAAGATTAGATACCATGCAGGAGTGGGTGAGTGCAGGGAAACATTTGTCTTGAAAGACTTACAAAAAGCAGCACAGGCGCAACTGGGAATAGCCCCAAACAACTGCACAAGCCGAGATTAGGGATAGACCGAACATGAAGGTGCACAGCAATAGCCGCAGACGCCATAAATGAGGCCCAGAGCGTTAAGCAATACACAGGGCCTACATTTCGGGACAATTTGTGGAAAAGGGATCTTTTAACCTTTTGGGCCACTAACACTGGTCAGACCTCCTAGTTGCACCAAGTCAAACTAGCCCATATTAGCTAGCCATTATGCCTTGTCCCAAATGGCGTGTAGACACGCGAGGGAAGAAATGCCATTGCGAAGATGAGCATGGAGTAATTTATAGAGGTGGCGACCAGTAGTACAGCAGACGCTTCAGGGTTGTTGGGGCCTGGTGAGTTTATCAATGCTTGTTTCCTTGATGCTGACTTGTTCTTCTCCGGCAAGCCCTGGAAACTCACTCAATAGCAGGAGAGACAAACACGTGTTGCAAATTCTTGTGCTGACTCAACTGGTGGCAAGCAGTCTGCGCTCCCAGGTATTTTGCCCCGGTAAATCCTCTTATGAAGCTCGATCACTGCCAGGTGTTGTTTTTAAGTTCTACACACTCGTGCTACTAGTGCACCTTGACAGAGATTGTTTGCCTCCAATCAATCGCTCCTATTTTCTGAATGGCGGGGCGCCAGCCAGCCCCAATCTCAATCTATCAGTGCGCGCGGCGCGCACATAGCCTGAGGGCACGCCGTACGTGCGGTGTGCCCATGTGGCCCATGGGCCTGGCTGGCGCCAGCGGGGCCCGGGGCGGGTAAGTGAAAGCAACAAAAATGTTGCAATTTATTAGTCAATTGCTTCACGGCCTGTCCTGCCTCAGGGCAAAGGCTGCAGCCTGAAGCAGCAGCAAGTCATACAACACGGACATTTGTTGTTTTTTTTTGTTTGTGACATGAATCATTTTTTATAATGTCATGATGACAAAAAATAATTCTGAATAAAAAATGAGTGAAAAAATGGGCCGAAAGAATTGGTTTACCACCACTTGAAGCAATTGCACTGCCATAGCATTTATGCCAGTATGATATTTTCATGCTGCCAAAAATGCTGTAGATTTCAATGGGAACAGGCTGTTTCTTTCACCAGAAAAAAAGCAGTCACATTGCATAGGATTTCATTGTAAATGCTGTCTGGCGTGCGTAAATGGCAAACACCATTTACTACATTTGCACAGCAAAGTGCAAAAGCCGAGAAATTAAGGTAATTTCATCTGCTTGTTGCACTTACCTTTTACAATACTTAGTGCATGCTTCCTCCTAATGTTGCCCGGTAGAAGTGCTTTTGCCCAATGCTTTCATAGGCCACAGTTAGACAAGCATATACAGTGGGATGGCTGCCAATTGTTCAGGGCCACTTTGTTACAGTGGCTTACTGTCTTGTCAACAACCTTACCCTTTCATGTGCACTATATGCCAGCACAGTGCCTAGATACCAGGTCTCCCCTTCCCAAGAGGGCTGTGCCTGCTGTTCTCATCCCCCTGTCATAGCTCGAGCTATCACATACAAGTCTTTCTCATAGTGGTGACAGTTCATTCCACCGCGCATTTTCATTTTGAATTGGCCATTGCTGTCCACTGCCAATAATGTATAGTTCATTATTCCTCTCATTTAAAAAAAAAAATGTTTGAAACTGCTTTCATTTTTTGTTTAGTCATCTACCCTTTGCATCTGCTGGCAGCACAGGCCTGGCTGGGTGCGTGTGGCCTGGCTTGCAGGACTCAGAGCACCGCCGCGCGGCGACTCTTAGTGGCTGACAGACGTCAGGCAGCCGCCTGAGCTGCCTGACGCAAAGACCGGCCCTGCATGTTATCAGCAGACAGGTTGAGATGTTCTAAGGACCTGAACTCAGGCACCATGCCGCCAAGCTGAATGATTGTGGGGAGGGGTGCCACAGCTGCTGGTCGCCCTGGTGAAGCAGGTCGGGAGTCACTGGTAGTCTGACCGGTGCACACACCGACAGGTGTTGAAGCTCAGAGAGCCAGTACCTGGCCGGCCACCCAGGGCTATGAGCATAAGCGAACAGTTCACTGTGTTCTTTAGCCTGCAGATCGTCCGATGAACTAGAGGCAGAGACGGAAAACCATAGGCCGTCATGGTGTGCCAAGGAATCTCGAGAGCATCCCCTAGACAGGAGGCTCCCAGGCTGTTCCTGGAGGCATACAGAGGAAGTTTCTTGTTTGCCGACGTCGCAAAGAGGTCCACCTCCGGCGTGCCCCAACACAGGAAAATCCATGAGAGTATCTCCGCCTTCAGCTCCCATTCGTAGCTGACCATTGTCCGCCGACTGAGGGCATTTGCTGTAACGTTCCGCTGGCCCGGGGTGTGTATTGCTACCAGCCAGACCCCATGACGAAGCGTACAGTCCCAAATCTGGATGGACAGGTCCACGAGCGGGGGAGACTTGGTGCCCCCTTGCTTATTGATATAATACATTGACACCACATTGTCCGTGCGGATACGGACCACTTTGTTGGCAATGACCGGTCTGAACGCTATGAGCGCTAGACAAATCGCCAGGAGCTCCAGATGATTTATATGAAGGAGCTTGTCCCGAGGTGACCAAAGGTCTGAGACCTGAAGAAGATCCAATGTCGCACCCCACCCCAGCAAGGAGGACTCCGTCGTGACCGTCACCATCGGGGTCGGGTTTTGAAACCCTGCACCCACCGACAGGTTGCTGAGAGACAACCACCACTCCAGGTCCGCTCTCATGGAAGTCGGAATCAATATCAACTTAGAGTCCGGATCCACCGCCTGATGCCAAGAACTCTGAAGAGCCATCTCAGTCTGCCTCATCTTGAGATGAGCGAGAGGTAAAGCCAAAACACACAAGGCCATGAGGCCCAGAAGCCTCTGGAACCACCAGGCCGGCTAGCTCTCCGACTGTGCAAAGATCTGACACGTGGCCAACAGATCTGCCATTCTGTCCCCGGTCAGGTAAACTCTGCAGTCGATCGTGTTCCAGCAAAAACCCATTAAAATCAAGTCCTGAGAGACCGTCATGGAAGATTTCCGCCAGTTCACTGACAGCCCGAGATGGAACAGGAGCTGGAGGAGAGACTGCAGATTGCACGTGGCCTTCACCCGGCAAGGACAGCGTAAGAGCCAATCGTCCATATGCGGATACACATGGATATCCTGCAGAAGACGATAAGCTGCAATCACCGACATCATCTTTGTGAAGACACGCAGCGCCGAGCTGAGGCCAAAAGGAAGCACTCGAAACTAGAAATGCTCCTCTCCCGCAGAGAAACGTAGGTATCTCCTGTGTGGATTCCAGATCAGTATATGCATGTATGCATCTTGAAGGTCCACCACCATGAGCCAATCGCCCATCTGTAAAGAGGACCGTATCTGGCCGGGCGTGATCATCTTGAATTTCTCTTGGGATAGGAAAAGATTGAACTGGGAAAGGTCTAGGATGGTGCACAGGCCAGCCTGGTTGGGTTTGGGCACCGTAAACAGTCGGGAGTAGAAGCCCTCCCCTCGTTCCCCTAGGGGAACAGGCTCCACTGCTCTGAGTTCCAGAAACTTCTGAATCTCGGCTCTGAGGGAGGGCGACCCCGACTGCTGGAAAGGAGGGTTGAAGGGTGGGGTAGGGGGTAGAGGTAAGCGGAAGCCCGCCCGAGTGACTGACAAGACCCACCGGTCTACAGTGATAGGCTGCCATGCCTCCCAATGAGACGCAATGCATCCTCCCACCGGGGTCTCTTGCGAGCGCGGAGAACCCTCATATGGCAGGTTTTTCATGGTGTTACCACCTGAACCTGAAGAGGAGGCTGAGGAATGGGAGAAAAACCGAGTCTGTTGCTGCCTCCGACGGGAATTCCCTGAAGGGGTATCCACTCTGCGAGATTTCCGATCTAGAAACCCCCTGAAACCAGAGGAGGGCCGGCTTTGTGACAACGGTCTCTGAGTCCTAAAAGGGGTTTTAACTAGGACGACAAGGACTTAGCTGTCTGGGTGCTGTCCTTCATTTTGATGAGCTCCACATCCATTGAGGAATGAAAAAGCTCCTTACCATGAAACGACAGGTCCAACACTATGCCCTGCACCTCTTTTGAGAACTTGGTAGCGTGCAACCAAGCCTGCCGAGAGGTATCAACTCTAAGCATAAGGCCCCGAGCCGAAGTGTCAACATGATGAGCAGCGGCCTCCAGCAGATCCTGGGCCAAGACCCTGGCATCCAACAATCCCGCCTTAAAGTCCTCCAGCTTCTTGACTGGAATGCACTCCTCGAACTCCGTCAAACCTTTACACATCTTCATATTCGCCCCCGCTAACACCAGTTCTGCCTTGGCCTGCTGTAGCTGCAGGGCCGAGTTAGCAAAAATCTTCCTTCCAAGTGAGTCGAGAAGCTTATCCTCTTTCCCCAGGACCTGAGTAGCCGTCGTAGAAGAGGATGCTGCAGGCCTGGACTGTAATGTGGCCGCAGCCACCACCGTGATGGAGGGGGGCAGACAAGATGCTATAGCCACCTCTTCCGAAGAATGCAGCCTGTAGCGCGCGTCAATTTTCTTATTGACGAAAAGTCCAGAGTGTGGTTTCTCCCAGACTCTACAGACCTCAGCCCAAACGTCCTTCTGCAAGAGCAGGCCGGTACGCTCTGAAGGAGACAAGGTGAACACCCCCGAAAGCACACCCTCCTGTGGAGCAGGTGCCTCAGGCACTGGGACATCCAATAGACACATCATGTCCAGTACCCGGTCGTGAAAGGCTCTGATAGAACGGGGCTGGTCTTCGCTGTCTTGATCGCCCTGCGCATCATCCGACAGGTCAGGATCCTGCTGAACGATGTCGGGCACTGCTTTGTCCACCGGGGACAACGGAGGCAAGGGCAGAAGGGTAGGGGGAGGCCCCACAGGCAAGGACGGCGCCGGCGGAACCACCGGAGGCGCGAGTGGAACTGGTGGCGCAGGCAGGCATATCTCCCTAAAAAGACCCATGAAATACTCTCTCATGGGGTCGGTAAGCATGAGTACCTGAAATTGCCGAAAAAAGCGTCCTCCGGAGAAAGCTTTGGAGCCGCCGGAGAAGGCCTCTCATGAGGGGGATGATTTCAAGGACGCAGAGGGGAGGGTTGCCAAGTGGCCCCATCCCCAGAGGTGTCCACATAAATCAAGGGTGCTGAACCCACAGGCAGCGAGATGTTGTGCGGAAGGGGCATCCGAGCGTTCCAGTCGTAAACCGGACGAAACGGATGCACACAAGGAACCTTATGTTCACCAACAGAACCAATCCCTACAGCTGGGGTAGATGGCATAGTTGCAGGGGAAGCACCCAAAATGGCCACCGTGGTCTTGGCGGGAACGGCTGCCATTTTGTCATCACCTGCGGGGAACTGCGGCACGTGTGAAAGTGAGGCAGGGGTCCCCACCGGTGGATCAGGGGTCTTCATTTTTGCCTTTACACAAGGATCCTCGGCGGAGCCGGTACTATGCAGCCTGGGATGTTTCTGCGACATACCAATAGCCAAACTAGCCTTCACAGGAAGGAACTCGGCACTGCCGGTAAAGGAGGAACTACGGTTCAAGAAATCACTCCTTGCCCCCTCAACGGTTCTGGCGTCGCCACAAGAGCGGGAACGGTGAGAAACACCTTTCACCGATAAGGCCTTCTCAGGCCTCTCAGAACTGTTGGTTGCCTTAGCCTCTGTAAGAGGGACCTCGGACCCGGGTCCGGTAGAAGCTTCTTCACGATGGGCCTCGAACATATGTTCGGTTTCACCAAACCCAGCCGAGGCCTCGGGGCGCACCCAGTACTTTTGAGGGAAGCTCCCAATAAGGAGGCCTCGGAGCAAGCTCTGGTACCCCAAGATTCAGTAGAACTAGGTCTACAAGCAGCCCCCACAGGAGGGGCCTCGGATTGCTGTCCGGTGTCCACAGGCCCCTTACGGAGACCCTCGCAGAAAACTCCAGTACACTTTTTAGGCCCAGAACGCACCTCAGGGCGAGCCCTGGTGACAGAGTGGTCGACGCTCCTCCCGGACCGGGAAGACCCCAGGAAGGAGTCGCCCGGCTGGGGTGCCTTAAAAAGTAAAGAACTCACTGGGACCCAAACACTCTAAACAAAGAGGATGGGGATCCGCCCTCGCGAAGCACCACTGACACGAAGAACAATTCGCGATCGCTAGCAAGAGCCAGAGAGGAGGAAAAAAGGAAGAATTCTTCCGCAGATGCAAGTGCGCCCAGTCCTGAACGAGCGGAGAAAAGGACTGATGGGCGATGCGCGGGGAGGAGCTAAAATGGGCGGGGTTACTACCACATGCCATACCCCACGTAGAAAGAGAGGAAGGACTACAAATGTTTTCAAAATTTTGATGCTTTTTCAAAGTGCTCCGGTCCCGTCCCACAGGACGGAGGAATGTCCCATAAGTTTGGAGGAAAGGGGACGGGACATAGGAGTATAATGAATACATAGCAGTACCACATTACACAACCAGGGGAGGTGGCGAGGCTAAACAGAAGCAATTACACTTACCCCTGGAACAGGCTCACCTCAAGCAAACAGATTGCGGTGTAGAACTGATTGGCCATCTCTGGACTCCTCCCTGGAATCCCTGCCGATGCAGTAGAATTTCGTGAAGGTGTGAGTGGACCTCCACGTAGCAACCCTGCAGATATCGAGCAGGGGCACACCAGACAGGAACGCCGTAGGTGCAGCGATCACTCTGGTGGAGTGGGCTCTCGAATGGCCGGGCATTGGCCGGTTAGCCAACTGGTGACTGTGCGTTGCGGAGCCGGAAAGGCATCTTGAAATGGAAATCTTGGACAAGGCCATCCCATGGCTCACAGGACTGAAGTTCACAAAGAGTTGTAAAGTCTTCTGAAAACACTTTGTGCGTGAGACGTAGAACTTCAGGGCATGAGCAAAGTCCAGCGAATGCAAGGCTCTTTCTGCCAGGGACTAAGAATTCGGGAAAAAAAACAGGTAACAACAAAGGCTTGTTGAAATGGAATTCGAACAGAACCTTCTGCATGAAGGAGGGGTGAGTACGTAGCACCACCCTCGATTAGTGGAAAGTCAGGTATGGTTTTTTGCAGGATAGGGCCTGGATATCACCTACCCTCCTGGCAGAGGTGATGTCCACTAGAAAAGTCGTCTTCCACGAGAGGAACTTGAGCAGAGCTTGATTCAAAGGCTCCAAGGGGGAACCCATGAGCCTTGTCAGAACCACGTTGAGTTCCCACGCCGGGGGTGGAGCCTTCACCGGCGGGAAAGATCTGAAAGGTCCTTGGAGGAATTCCTTGACGAGTCGATCAGACCAAATAGAAGACCTTCCTGGTGACCTGGTGTAGCGGTAGATAGTCGCCAGATGCACCTTGATGGAGGCGTGCACCAGCCCGACTTTGGCTAAGGATAGCAAGTACGGCAGGATCTGTGGGGCCGTGACCCTCAAAGGGGTAATCTTCTGTGACCGGCACCATGTATCGAAACGCTTCCACTTGTGACCGTAGCACTTCAAGGTCGAAAACGCCCTGGCCTTTGCGAGGACCTCCCTGCAGTCTGCTGGCAACTCATATCCTCCAAACTGTAGGGCTGCAGGAGCCAAGCCCTCAGGTTCAACGATCCTGGGTCGTGATGCAGGATTCCGCCTCCTTCTCTGGTAAGAAGATCTGAAACCACTGGCAGCTTGACCTGAGGCGACGCTGACAGGCTGCAAAGGTCAGGGTACCAAATCTGCATCAGCCATGCTTGGGCGATGAGTATCATCCTGCATTGGCACTGTCTGAGTGTATTGATGACTCATAGCAGGAGAGTTCATGGAGGAAACACGTACAGAAACAGGTCTTCCCATGGCATGGAGAACGTGTCCCACAGGCTCCTCAGTTGGTGGAATCTGCTGGCAAACATCTGGCATTTGGAGTTCGCTGCTGCTGCAAACAGATTGATCTGAGGCCTGCCGCACTTGACGAAGATGCGGTCCACCTTGTCCTACCGAAGTTCCCACTCATGGCAGGAGCGCAAGTCCCTGCTGAGGGAGTCTGCAATGGTGTTCTTGACCGAGGCGCAGCACCACAAGTCCTGCGCTTCCTTGGAGTGTGCTGGGGATCGAGTTCCCCCCGTTTCCTATTGTAGAACATTGTGGTGGTGTTGTCCGTGAAGGCCCTCACCACCTTGCTCTTCAGAGACGGAATGACTTGAGGGCCCAGAACACTGCCCATAGCTCCAGGATGTTGATATGGAGATCTTTCTCCTCCGACAGCCACAGGCCTCTGGCGTGCAGATGTCCTGTGTGAGCTCCTCAGCCTTCAAGGGAAGCATCCGTGGTGACTGTCTCCTTATATGGTATATGGAGGGTTTTGAAACCCCGTGCCCCGGGCGATGTTGGAGCGGATCCCCACCACCTTATCGCCTGACGGAACTTGTCGTCCAGCATGATCTTGTCCGCGATCTGTCAGTAGCTGAACGGTTGCTTCCATGTGACCGCCAGCCAACACCCGCAAGCGGGCCCAGATGAGCCCTTGATCGAGGTAAGCAAAACCAGACTTCCGCAACCACGCATATCTGCGGATTGTGGTACTTGCCGCCATGGCCCTGCTGATGATGCTGTCAGCAGAATCAATGCCTGTTTGGAGGGACTCGCACATTGCATCCTTTCCATCCCTGATGATGTTTAAAAATGCATCCCTTTCCTCTCCTTCTGGGAGCCCGTCAGCCGCAGATGAAGCACACTCCCAAAGTGTGTGGCTGAATCTTGCTAGCGTGCAAGTGGCGTTGATAAACTTAAGCACCATGCTACATGCCGAAAATACTTTTTTTGACATGGCATCAAACCTTTTATCATCCCTGTCCTGTGGAATAGTAGGGTATGCTGACCTACTGTTAGATGAAGTCGCTGCTTGTACAACTAAACTCTCTGGACTTGGATGCTTGCTCAGATATTCAGGATCTGAAGCTGATACTCTGTATTTAGCAGAACGTTTTTTATTTACTGCAGGGATAACTTCAGGAGTTTCCCAATTAGCAGATAGTTTTCTTTGCAGAGCAGTATGAAAAGGAACAACAGGATTCTCTGTGGACCTGTTAAGATCTTGATGGTCGTGCAGATTAATAATGCCTCCGTCCCCAAGTACCACACAGACAATTGGTATACAATGCCTGTGCAGTCTTTGAGGCCACAGGTTTTGTTTGTGAGCCGTCAGGTCTGGAACCTGGAACTGCCAGAAGGACCCATTGAGCACTGTAAGGCAATGAGTGGTTATCAGATAATGTGCGATTGTTACAAGGTATATCCAGCAAGGAGATAAAGCACCTCTTACCTAGAAATACGGGAGGTGACACCCTGATGGAAGAGGCAGTGAAACCCGGGACAGAGGGCTTGGTGAGCTTCTCGGTGTGGAATGTGAGTGGTATCCAAACCCTGGATGACGGCACACACGTGGCTTGTGGTAATGTAGGTCAGGCAAACGCCTAGCAGGAGGCCAATGGCCAAAAACGAAATCCGTAAGACAGTCCAATTCCAAAAAACCAAGGTCGGGTAACAAATGCCAGGGGTTGACAGAACAATCCAGTAAACAGAGTCCGAGGTCTAGTAACGTGTAAGAAGCAAGAAGTAGACAAAGCAATCCGGTAGACAAGGCAATCCAGTAGACAATATCCGAGGTCGTAGTAACGAGATTCAAGCATGCGAACAAGCGCCGTAAAGTCCTGAAGGTAAACAGCTGTGAAGCAACGCTATCGATTTCAGGACGCCTTTTAAGCCAATAGGGAAGATCACCTGATGCTGGAATGGTCATATGACGTGCGTCAGGTGATGCAGTCACGTGAGGTGTTGTCGGTCACGTGACGTTTGGCCCGATCATGTGACGTGTAGATCTTCGTTGACAACGTGTAGGTCTTCGTTGACAATATGGAACGTTGCGGGCCAGCAGAGGTTTCCATTGTAGACGCCAGCGATGCGAAAGCCGGTAAACACCTGATCCAAAAGACCATGCTCTGGCATAACGGGTGAGAGGCCGCAACCTCCGTATGCCAGAATGTGTGCGTGGGATACCCTTGTTTTGAAGTGTAGAGGGGTTAGTACGTGTGCCTGTGGGTTGTCTGGCAGGAACAGGGCGTGTCGTGGGAAACGTAACAGGACCTTTATCTAAACTATCAGTAAGGTCATCCTGCTGAAAAGAAGGTGTAGTGCACCCCATGAATTCAATTATTTAGGCCATCAGAATCCTATAAGGAGTCTCAGCATGCTCTCCAGGGTCTGGTTTAGCAAACACTACTTCTGGAGAGGTATCTGAGGCCAAAAGGAAGCACTCGAAACTAGAAATGCTCCTCTCCCGCAGAGAAACGTAGGTATCTCCTGTGTGGATTCCAGATCAGTATATGCATGTATGCATCTTGAAGGTCCACCACCATGAGCCAATCGCCCATCTGTAAAGAGGACCGTATCTGGCCGGGCGTGATCATCTTGAATTTCTCTTGGGATAGGAAAAGATTGAACTGGGAAAGGTCTAGGATGGTGCACAGGCCAGCCTGGTTGGGTTTGGGCACCGTAAACAGTCGGGAGTAGAAGCCCTCCCCTCGTTCCCCTAGGGGAACAGGCTCCACTGCTCTGAGTTCCAGAAACTTCTGAATCTCGGCTCTGAGGGAGGGCGACCCCGACTGCTGGAAAGGAGGGTTGAAGGGTGGGGTAGGGGGTAGAGGTAAGCGGAAGCCCGCCCGAGTGACTGACAAGACCCACCGGTCTACAGTGATAGGCTGCCATGCCTCCCAATGAGACGCAATGCATCCTCCCACCGGGGTCTCTTGCGAGCGCGGAGAACCCTCATATGGCAGGTTTTTCATGGTGTTACCACCTGAACCTGAAGAGGAGGCTGAGGAATGGGAGAAAAACCGAGTCTGTTGCTGCCTCCGACGGGAATTCCCTGAAGGGGTATCCACTCTGCGAGATTTCCGATCTAGAAACCCCCTGAAACCAGAGGAGGGCCGGCTTTGTGACAACGGTCTCTGAGTCCTAAAAGGGGTTTTAACTAGGACGACAAGGACTTAGCTGTCTGGGTGCTGTCCTTCATTTTGATGAGCTCCACATCCATTGAGGAATGAAAAAGCTCCTTACCATGAAACGACAGGTCCAACACTATGCCCTGCACCTCTTTTGAGAACTTGGTAGCGTGCAACCAAGCCTGCCGAGAGGTATCAACTCTAAGCATAAGGCCCCGAGCCGAAGTGTCAACATGATGAGCAGCGGCCTCCAGCAGATCCTGGGCCAAGACCCTGGCATCCAACAATCCCGCCTTAAAGTCCTCCAGCTTCTTGACTGGAATGCACTCCTCGAACTCCGTCAAACCTTTACACATCTTCATATTCGCCCCCGCTAACACCAGTTCTGCCTTGGCCTGCTGTAGCTGCAGGGCCGAGTTAGCAAAAATCTTCCTTCCAAGTGAGTCGAGAAGCTTATCCTCTTTCCCCAGGACCTGAGTAGCCGTCGTAGAAGAGGATGCTGCAGGCCTGGACTGTAATGTGGCCGCAGCCACCACCGTGATGGAGGGGGGCAGACAAGATGCTATAGCCACCTCTTCCGAAGAATGCAGCCTGTAGCGCGCGTCAATTTTCTTATTGACGAAAAGTCCAGAGTGTGGTTTCTCCCAGACTCTACAGACCTCAGCCCAAACGTCCTTCTGCAAGAGCAGGCCGGTACGCTCTGAAGGAGACAAGGTGAACACCCCCGAAAGCACACCCTCCTGTGGAGCAGGTGCCTCAGGCACTGGGACATCCAATAGACACATCATGTCCAGTACCCGGTCGTGAAAGGCTCTGATAGAACGGGGCTGGTCTTCGCTGTCTTGATCGCCCTGCGCATCATCCGACAGGTCAGGATCCTGCTGAACGATGTCGGGCACTGCTTTGTCCACCGGGGACAACGGAGGCAAGGGCAGAAGGGTAGGGGGAGGCCCCACAGGCAAGGACGGCGCCGGCGGAACCACCGGAGGCGCGAGTGGAACTGGTGGCGCAGGCAGGCATATCTCCCTAAAAAGACCCATGAAATACTCTCTCATGGGGTCGGTAAGCATGAGTACCTGAAATTGCCGAAAAAAGCGTCCTCCGGAGAAAGCTTTGGAGCCGCCGGAGAAGGCCTCTCATGAGGGGGATGATTTCAAGGACGCAGAGGGGAGGGTTGCCAAGTGGCCCCATCCCCAGAGGTGTCCACATAAATCAAGGGTGCTGAACCCACAGGCAGCGAGATGTTGTGCGGAAGGGGCATCCGAGCGTTCCAGTCGTAAACCGGACGAAACGGATGCACACAAGGAACCTTATGTTCACCAACAGAACCAATCCCTACAGCTGGGGTAGATGGCATAGTTGCAGGGGAAGCACCCAAAATGGCCACCGTGGTCTTGGCGGGAACGGCTGCCATTTTGTCATCACCTGCGGGGAACTGCGGCACGTGTGAAAGTGAGGCAGGGGTCCCCACCGGTGGATCAGGGGTCTTCATTTTTGCCTTTACACAAGGATCCTCGGCGGAGCCGGTACTATGCAGCCTGGGATGTTTCTGCGACATACCAATAGCCAAACTAGCCTTCACAGGAAGGAACTCGGCACTGCCGGTAAAGGAGGAACTACGGTTCAAGAAATCACTCCTTGCCCCCTCAACGGTTCTGGCGTCGCCACAAGAGCGGGAACGGTGAGAAACACCTTTCACCGATAAGGCCTTCTCAGGCCTCTCAGAACTGTTGGTTGCCTTAGCCTCTGTAAGAGGGACCTCGGACCCGGGTCCGGTAGAAGCTTCTTCACGATGGGCCTCGAACATATGTTCGGTTTCACCAAACCCAGCCGAGGCCTCGGGGCGCACCCAGTACTTTTGAGGGAAGCTCCCAATAAGGAGGCCTCGGAGCAAGCTCTGGTACCCCAAGATTCAGTAGAACTAGGTCTACAAGCAGCCCCCACAGGAGGGGCCTCGGATTGCTGTCCGGTGTCCACAGGCCCCTTACGGAGACCCTCGCAGAAAACTCCAGTACACTTTTTAGGCCCAGAACGCACCTCAGGGCGAGCCCTGGTGACAGAGTGGTCGACGCTCCTCCCGGACCGGGAAGACCCCAGGAAGGAGTCGCCCGGCTGGGGTGCCTTAAAAAGTAAAGAACTCACTGGGACCCAAACACTCTAAACAAAGAGGATGGGGATCCGCCCTCGCGAAGCACCACTGACACGAAGAACAATTCGCGATCGCTAGCAAGAGCCAGAGAGGAGGAAAAAAGGAAGAATTCTTCCGCAGATGCAAGTGCGCCCAGTCCTGAACGAGCGGAGAAAAGGACTGATGGGCGATGCGCGGGGAGGAGCTAAAATGGGCGGGGTTACTACCACATGCCATACCCCACGTAGAAAGAGAGGAAGGACTACAAATGTTTTCAAAATTTTGATGCTTTTTCAAAGTGCTCCGGTCCCGTCCCACAGGACGGAGGAATGTCCCATAAGTTTGGAGGAAAGGGGACGGGACATAGGAGTATAATGAATACATAGCAGTACCACATTACACAACCAGGGGAGGTGGCGAGGCTAAACAGAAGCAATTACACTTACCCCTGGAACAGGCTCACCTCAAGCAAACAGATTGCGGTGTAGAACTGATTGGCCATCTCTGGACTCCTCCCTGGAATCCCTGCCGATGCAGTAGAATTTCGTGAAGGTGTGAGTGGACCTCCACGTAGCAACCCTGCAGATATCGAGCAGGGGCACACCAGACAGGAACGCCGTAGGTGCAGCGATCACTCTGGTGGAGTGGGCTCTCGAATGGCCGGGCATTGGCCGGTTAGCCAACTGGTGACTGTGCGTTGCGGAGCCGGAAAGGCATCTTGAAATGGAAATCTTGGACAAGGCCATCCCATGGCTCACAGGACTGAAGTTCACAAAGAGTTGTAAAGTCTTCTGAAAACACTTTGTGCGTGAGACGTAGAACTTCAGGGCATGAGCAAAGTCCAGCGAATGCAAGGCTCTTTCTGCCAGGGACTAAGAATTCGGGAAAAAAAACAGGTAACAACAAAGGCTTGTTGAAATGGAATTCGAACAGAACCTTCTGCATGAAGGAGGGGTGAGTACGTAGCACCACCCTCGATTAGTGGAAAGTCAGGTATGGTTTTTTGCAGGATAGGGCCTGGATATCACCTACCCTCCTGGCAGAGGTGATGTCCACTAGAAAAGTCGTCTTCCACGAGAGGAACTTGAGCAGAGCTTGATTCAAAGGCTCCAAGGGGGAACCCATGAGCCTTGTCAGAACCACGTTGAGTTCCCACGCCGGGGGTGGAGCCTTCACCGGCGGGAAAGATCTGAAAGGTCCTTGGAGGAATTCCTTGACGAGTCGATCAGACCAAATAGAAGACCTTCCTGGTGACCTGGTGTAGCGGTAGATAGTCGCCAGATGCACCTTGATGGAGGCGTGCACCAGCCCGACTTTGGCTAAGGATAGCAAGTACGGCAGGATCTGTGGGGCCGTGACCCTCAAAGGGGTAATCTTCTGTGACCGGCACCATGTATCGAAACGCTTCCACTTGTGACCGTAGCACTTCAAGGTCGAAAACGCCCTGGCCTTTGCGAGGACCTCCCTGCAGTCTGCTGGCAACTCATATCCTCCAAACTGTAGGGCTGCAGGAGCCAAGCCCTCAGGTTCAACGATCCTGGGTCGTGATGCAGGATTCCGCCTCCTTCTCTGGTAAGAAGATCTGAAACCACTGGCAGCTTGACCTGAGGCGACGCTGACAGGCTGCAAAGGTCAGGGTACCAAATCTGCATCAGCCATGCTTGGGCGATGAGTATCATCCTGCATTGGCACTGTCTGAGTGTATTGATGACTCATAGCAGGAGAGTTCATGGAGGAAACACGTACAGAAACAGGTCTTCCCATGGCATGGAGAACGTGTCCCACAGGCTCCTCAGTTGGTGGAATCTGCTGGCAAACATCTGGCATTTGGAGTTCGCTGCTGCTGCAAACAGATTGATCTGAGGCCTGCCGCACTTGACGAAGATGCGGTCCACCTTGTCCTACCGAAGTTCCCACTCATGGCAGGAGCGCAAGTCCCTGCTGAGGGAGTCTGCAATGGTGTTCTTGACCGAGGCGCAGCACCACAAGTCCTGCGCTTCCTTGGAGTGTGCTGGGGATCGAGTTCCCCCCGTTTCCTATTGTAGAACATTGTGGTGGTGTTGTCCGTGAAGGCCCTCACCACCTTGCTCTTCAGAGACGGAATGACTTGAGGGCCCAGAACACTGCCCATAGCTCCAGGATGTTGATATGGAGATCTTTCTCCTCCGACAGCCACAGGCCTCTGGCGTGCAGATGTCCTGTGTGAGCTCCTCAGCCTTCAAGGGAAGCATCCGTGGTGACTGTCTCCTTATATGGTATATGGAGGGTTTTGAAACCCCGTGCCCCGGGCGATGTTGGAGCGGATCCCCACCACCTTATCGCCTGACGGAACTTGTCGTCCAGCATGATCTTGTCCGCGATCTGTCAGTAGCTGAACGGTTGCTTCCATGTGACCGCCAGCCAACACCCGCAAGCGGGCCCAGATGAGCCCTTGATCGAGGTAAGCAAAACCAGACTTCCGCAACCACGCATATCTGCGGATTGTGGTACTTGCCGCCATGGCCCTGCTGATGATGCTGTCAGCAGAATCAATGCCTGTTTGGAGGGACTCGCACATTGCATCCTTTCCATCCCTGATGATGTTTAAAAATGCATCCCTTTCCTCTCCTTCTGGGAGCCCGTCAGCCGCAGATGAAGCACACTCCCAAAGTGTGTGGCTGAATCTTGCTAGCGTGCAAGTGGCGTTGATAAACTTAAGCACCATGCTACATGCCGAAAATACTTTTTTTGACATGGCATCAAACCTTTTATCATCCCTGTCCTGTGGAATAGTAGGGTATGCTGACCTACTGTTAGATGAAGTCGCTGCTTGTACAACTAAACTCTCTGGACTTGGATGCTTGCTCAGATATTCAGGATCTGAAGCTGATACTCTGTATTTAGCAGAACGTTTTTTATTTACTGCAGGGATAACTTCAGGAGTTTCCCAATTAGCAGATAGTTTTCTTTGCAGAGCAGTATGAAAAGGAACAACAGGATTCTCTGTGGACCTGTTAAGATCTTGATGGTCGTGCAGATTAATAATGCCTCCGTCCCCAAGTACCACACAGACAATTGGTATACAATGCCTGTGCAGTCTTTGAGGCCACAGGTTTTGTTTGTGAGCCGTCAGGTCTGGAACCTGGAACTGCCAGAAGGACCCATTGAGCACTGTAAGGCAATGAGTGGTTATCAGATAATGTGCGATTGTTACAAGGTATATCCAGCAAGGAGATAAAGCACCTCTTACCTAGAAATACGGGAGGTGACACCCTGATGGAAGAGGCAGTGAAACCCGGGACAGAGGGCTTGGTGAGCTTCTCGGTGTGGAATGTGAGTGGTATCCAAACCCTGGATGACGGCACACACGTGGCTTGTGGTAATGTAGGTCAGGCAAACGCCTAGCAGGAGGCCAATGGCCAAAAACGAAATCCGTAAGACAGTCCAATTCCAAAAAACCAAGGTCGGGTAACAAATGCCAGGGGTTGACAGAACAATCCAGTAAACAGAGTCCGAGGTCTAGTAACGTGTAAGAAGCAAGAAGTAGACAAAGCAATCCGGTAGACAAGGCAATCCAGTAGACAATATCCGAGGTCGTAGTAACGAGATTCAAGCATGCGAACAAGCGCCGTAAAGTCCTGAAGGTAAACAGCTGTGAAGCAACGCTATCGATTTCAGGACGCCTTTTAAGCCAATAGGGAAGATCACCTGATGCTGGAATGGTCATATGACGTGCGTCAGGTGATGCAGTCACGTGAGGTGTTGTCGGTCACGTGACGTTTGGCCCGATCATGTGACGTGTAGATCTTCGTTGACAACGTGTAGGTCTTCGTTGACAATATGGAACGTTGCGGGCCAGCAGAGGTTTCCATTGTAGACGCCAGCGATGCGAAAGCCGGTAAACACCTGATCCAAAAGACCATGCTCTGGCATAACGGGTGAGAGGCCGCAACCTCCGTATGCCAGAATGTGTGCGTGGGATACCCTTGTTTTGAAGTGTAGAGGGGTTAGTACGTGTGCCTGTGGGTTGTCTGGCAGGAACAGGGCGTGTCGTGGGAAACGTAACAGGACCTTTATCTAAACTATCAGTAAGGTCATCCTGCTGAAAAGAAGGTGTAGTGCACCCCATGAATTCAATTATTTAGGCCATCAGAATCCTATAAGGAGTCTCAGCATGCTCTCCAGGGTCTGGTTTAGCAAACACTACTTCTGGAGAGGTATCTGAGGCCAAAAGGAAGCACTCGAAACTAGAAATGCTCCTCTCCCGCAGAGAAACGTAGGTATCTCCTGTGTGGATTCCAGATCAGTATATGCATGTATGCATCTTGAAGGTCCACCACCATGAGCCAATCGCCCATCTGTAAAGAGGACCGTATCTGGCCGGGCGTGATCATCTTGAATTTCTCTTGGGATAGGAAAAGATTGAACTGGGAAAGGTCTAGGATGGTGCACAGGCCAGCCTGGTTGGGTTTGGGCACCGTAAACAGTCGGGAGTAGAAGCCCTCCCCTCGTTCCCCTAGGGGAACAGGCTCCACTGCTCTGAGTTCCAGAAACTTCTGAATCTCGGCTCTGAGGGAGGGCGACCCCGACTGCTGGAAAGGAGGGTTGAAGGGTGGGGTAGGGGGTAGAGGTAAGCGGAAGCCCGCCCGAGTGACTGACAAGACCCACCGGTCTACAGTGATAGGCTGCCATGCCTCCCAATGAGACGCAATGCATCCTCCCACCGGGGTCTCTTGCGAGCGCGGAGAACCCTCATATGGCAGGTTTTTCATGGTGTTACCACCTGAACCTGAAGAGGAGGCTGAGGAATGGGAGAAAAACCGAGTCTGTTGCTGCCTCCGACGGGAATTCCCTGAAGGGGTATCCACTCTGCGAGATTTCCGATCTAGAAACCCCCTGAAACCAGAGGAGGGCCGGCTTTGTGACAACGGTCTCTGAGTCCTAAAAGGGGTTTTAACTAGGACGACAAGGACTTAGCTGTCTGGGTGCTGTCCTTCATTTTGATGAGCTCCACATCCATTGAGGAATGAAAAAGCTCCTTACCATGAAACGACAGGTCCAACACTATGCCCTGCACCTCTTTTGAGAACTTGGTAGCGTGCAACCAAGCCTGCCGAGAGGTATCAACTCTAAGCATAAGGCCCCGAGCCGAAGTGTCAACATGATGAGCAGCGGCCTCCAGCAGATCCTGGGCCAAGACCCTGGCATCCAACAATCCCGCCTTAAAGTCCTCCAGCTTCTTGACTGGAATGCACTCCTCGAACTCCGTCAAACCTTTACACATCTTCATATTCGCCCCCGCTAACACCAGTTCTGCCTTGGCCTGCTGTAGCTGCAGGGCCGAGTTAGCAAAAATCTTCCTTCCAAGTGAGTCGAGAAGCTTATCCTCTTTCCCCAGGACCTGAGTAGCCGTCGTAGAAGAGGATGCTGCAGGCCTGGACTGTAATGTGGCCGCAGCCACCACCGTGATGGAGGGGGGCAGACAAGATGCTATAGCCACCTCTTCCGAAGAATGCAGCCTGTAGCGCGCGTCAATTTTCTTATTGACGAAAAGTCCAGAGTGTGGTTTCTCCCAGACTCTACAGACCTCAGCCCAAACGTCCTTCTGCAAGAGCAGGCCGGTACGCTCTGAAGGAGACAAGGTGAACACCCCCGAAAGCACACCCTCCTGTGGAGCAGGTGCCTCAGGCACTGGGACATCCAATAGACACATCATGTCCAGTACCCGGTCGTGAAAGGCTCTGATAGAACGGGGCTGGTCTTCGCTGTCTTGATCGCCCTGCGCATCATCCGACAGGTCAGGATCCTGCTGAACGATGTCGGGCACTGCTTTGTCCACCGGGGACAACGGAGGCAAGGGCAGAAGGGTAGGGGGAGGCCCCACAGGCAAGGACGGCGCCGGCGGAACCACCGGAGGCGCGAGTGGAACTGGTGGCGCAGGCAGGCATATCTCCCTAAAAAGACCCATGAAATACTCTCTCATGGGGTCGGTAAGCATGAGTACCTGAAATTGCCGAAAAAAGCGTCCTCCGGAGAAAGCTTTGGAGCCGCCGGAGAAGGCCTCTCATGAGGGGGATGATTTCAAGGACGCAGAGGGGAGGGTTGCCAAGTGGCCCCATCCCCAGAGGTGTCCACATAAATCAAGGGTGCTGAACCCACAGGCAGCGAGATGTTGTGCGGAAGGGGCATCCGAGCGTTCCAGTCGTAAACCGGACGAAACGGATGCACACAAGGAACCTTATGTTCACCAACAGAACCAATCCCTACAGCTGGGGTAGATGGCATAGTTGCAGGGGAAGCACCCAAAATGGCCACCGTGGTCTTGGCGGGAACGGCTGCCATTTTGTCATCACCTGCGGGGAACTGCGGCACGTGTGAAAGTGAGGCAGGGGTCCCCACCGGTGGATCAGGGGTCTTCATTTTTGCCTTTACACAAGGATCCTCGGCGGAGCCGGTACTATGCAGCCTGGGATGTTTCTGCGACATACCAATAGCCAAACTAGCCTTCACAGGAAGGAACTCGGCACTGCCGGTAAAGGAGGAACTACGGTTCAAGAAATCACTCCTTGCCCCCTCAACGGTTCTGGCGTCGCCACAAGAGCGGGAACGGTGAGAAACACCTTTCACCGATAAGGCCTTCTCAGGCCTCTCAGAACTGTTGGTTGCCTTAGCCTCTGTAAGAGGGACCTCGGACCCGGGTCCGGTAGAAGCTTCTTCACGATGGGCCTCGAACATATGTTCGGTTTCACCAAACCCAGCCGAGGCCTCGGGGCGCACCCAGTACTTTTGAGGGAAGCTCCCAATAAGGAGGCCTCGGAGCAAGCTCTGGTACCCCAAGATTCAGTAGAACTAGGTCTACAAGCAGCCCCCACAGGAGGGGCCTCGGATTGCTGTCCGGTGTCCACAGGCCCCTTACGGAGACCCTCGCAGAAAACTCCAGTACACTTTTTAGGCCCAGAACGCACCTCAGGGCGAGCCCTGGTGACAGAGTGGTCGACGCTCCTCCCGGACCGGGAAGACCCCAGGAAGGAGTCGCCCGGCTGGGGTGCCTTAAAAAGTAAAGAACTCACTGGGACCCAAACACTCTAAACAAAGAGGATGGGGATCCGCCCTCGCGAAGCACCACTGACACGAAGAACAATTCGCGATCGCTAGCAAGAGCCAGAGAGGAGGAAAAAAGGAAGAATTCTTCCGCAGATGCAAGTGCGCCCAGTCCTGAACGAGCGGAGAAAAGGACTGATGGGCGATGCGCGGGGAGGAGCTAAAATGGGCGGGGTTACTACCACATGCCATACCCCACGTAGAAAGAGAGGAAGGACTACAAATGTTTTCAAAATTTTGATGCTTTTTCAAAGTGCTCCGGTCCCGTCCCACAGGACGGAGGAATGTCCCATAAGTTTGGAGGAAAGGGGACGGGACATAGGAGTATAATGAATACATAGCAGTACCACATTACACAACCAGGGGAGGTGGCGAGGCTAAACAGAAGCAATTACACTTACCCCTGGAACAGGCTCACCTCAAGCAAACAGATTGCGGTGTAGAACTGATTGGCCATCTCTGGACTCCTCCCTGGAATCCCTGCCGATGCAGTAGAATTTCGTGAAGGTGTGAGTGGACCTCCACGTAGCAACCCTGCAGATATCGAGCAGGGGCACACCAGACAGGAACGCCGTAGGTGCAGCGATCACTCTGGTGGAGTGGGCTCTCGAATGGCCGGGCATTGGCCGGTTAGCCAACTGGTGACTGTGCGTTGCGGAGCCGGAAAGGCATCTTGAAATGGAAATCTTGGACAAGGCCATCCCATGGCTCACAGGACTGAAGTTCACAAAGAGTTGTAAAGTCTTCTGAAAACACTTTGTGCGTGAGACGTAGAACTTCAGGGCATGAGCAAAGTCCAGCGAATGCAAGGCTCTTTCTGCCAGGGACTAAGAATTCGGGAAAAAAAACAGGTAACAACAAAGGCTTGTTGAAATGGAATTCGAACAGAACCTTCTGCATGAAGGAGGGGTGAGTACGTAGCACCACCCTCGATTAGTGGAAAGTCAGGTATGGTTTTTTGCAGGATAGGGCCTGGATATCACCTACCCTCCTGGCAGAGGTGATGTCCACTAGAAAAGTCGTCTTCCACGAGAGGAACTTGAGCAGAGCTTGATTCAAAGGCTCCAAGGGGGAACCCATGAGCCTTGTCAGAACCACGTTGAGTTCCCACGCCGGGGGTGGAGCCTTCACCGGCGGGAAAGATCTGAAAGGTCCTTGGAGGAATTCCTTGACGAGTCGATCAGACCAAATAGAAGACCTTCCTGGTGACCTGGTGTAGCGGTAGATAGTCGCCAGATGCACCTTGATGGAGGCGTGCACCAGCCCGACTTTGGCTAAGGATAGCAAGTACGGCAGGATCTGTGGGGCCGTGACCCTCAAAGGGGTAATCTTCTGTGACCGGCACCATGTATCGAAACGCTTCCACTTGTGACCGTAGCACTTCAAGGTCGAAAACGCCCTGGCCTTTGCGAGGACCTCCCTGCAGTCTGCTGGCAACTCATATCCTCCAAACTGTAGGGCTGCAGGAGCCAAGCCCTCAGGTTCAACGATCCTGGGTCGTGATGCAGGATTCCGCCTCCTTCTCTGGTAAGAAGATCTGAAACCACTGGCAGCTTGACCTGAGGCGACGCTGACAGGCTGCAAAGGTCAGGGTACCAAATCTGCATCAGCCATGCTTGGGCGATGAGTATCATCCTGCATTGGCACTGTCTGAGTGTATTGATGACTCATAGCAGGAGAGTTCATGGAGGAAACACGTACAGAAACAGGTCTTCCCATGGCATGGAGAACGTGTCCCACAGGCTCCTCAGTTGGTGGAATCTGCTGGCAAACATCTGGCATTTGGAGTTCGCTGCTGCTGCAAACAGATTGATCTGAGGCCTGCCGCACTTGACGAAGATGCGGTCCACCTTGTCCTACCGAAGTTCCCACTCATGGCAGGAGCGCAAGTCCCTGCTGAGGGAGTCTGCAATGGTGTTCTTGACCGAGGCGCAGCACCACAAGTCCTGCGCTTCCTTGGAGTGTGCTGGGGATCGAGTTCCCCCCGTTTCCTATTGTAGAACATTGTGGTGGTGTTGTCCGTGAAGGCCCTCACCACCTTGCTCTTCAGAGACGGAATGACTTGAGGGCCCAGAACACTGCCCATAGCTCCAGGATGTTGATATGGAGATCTTTCTCCTCCGACAGCCACAGGCCTCTGGCGTGCAGATGTCCTGTGTGAGCTCCTCAGCCTTCAAGGGAAGCATCCGTGGTGACTGTCTCCTTATATGGTATATGGAGGGTTTTGAAACCCCGTGCCCCGGGCGATGTTGGAGCGGATCCCCACCACCTTATCGCCTGACGGAACTTGTCGTCCAGCATGATCTTGTCCGCGATCTGTCAGTAGCTGAACGGTTGCTTCCATGTGACCGCCAGCCAACACCCGCAAGCGGGCAAAGATGAGCCCTTGATCGAGGTATGGGTATACGTGTATACCATGCAGATGTAGATGGGCCGCCACCGGTGCCAGGCATTTTGTGAACACTCTGGGGGCCGACTTCAATCCAAAAGGTAGGGCTTTGAACTGGTCGTGCTGGCCCTGCGCTACGAAATGCAGAAAACCTGTTTCTTGTGAATGGGGGCGTGGAAATAGGCATCCTCCAGGTCCAGCAAAGTCGAAAAGTCTCCTTCCTCCAGTTGGGCGAGCATGTGCTGCAACGTGGCCATCCTGAACATTTGGGACATTAAGTACTTGTTGAGACGTTGCAGGTCTACTATGGGTCTCCAGCCCCCTGTCTTCTTTGACCAGAAAGTATCTGGAATAGACTCTGGAGCCTGGGAGTCGTTGGGGAACTAGCTCTATCGCCCCTTTCCACAGCATGGCCCTTACCTATTCCACTCGCTGATGAACCTCATCAGCCAACCACCCACTGGGGTGCACGTGTGGGGGCCCAATGTCCCAGCCAGTTCAGGCCTGCTTCCGGGCCGGCGGCCTGCCCTCAACTACCGTAGGCCTGGGAACGGCCTCTGTAGGCTTCCTGGCTCGACTTTCCCTTGGAGGAGCGAAACGAAGAGTACTGCTGCTGGAGAGTGCCCAAGGAACGGGCCATCTACGCGTTCGCATTGATTCCTTGGAGGGACTCATCGACGACCTTCCCAAACAACAGATTTCGCTGCTGCCTTGGATGTTTTTAATCTCTCCAGGCTGCCATCAGCCTTCTTTCCAAATAAAGAAGTGCCGTCAAAGGGCATGTTCAGAAGTCTGGCTTGTACATCTGGAGCAAAACCAGACTTCCGCAACCACGCATATCTGCGGATTGTGGTACTTGCCGCCATGGCCCTGCTGATGATGCTGTCAGCAGAATCAATGCCTGTTTGGAGGGACTCGCACATTGCATCCTTTCCATCCCTGATGATGTTTAAAAATGCATCCCTTTCCTCTCCTTCTGGGAGCCCGTCAGCCGCAGATGAAGCACACTCCCAAAGTGTGTGGCTGAATCTTGCTAGCGTGCAAGTGGCGTTGATAAACTTAAGCACCATGCTACATGCCGAAAATACTTTTTTTGACATGGCATCAAACCTTTTATCATCCCTGTCCTGTGGAATAGTAGGGTATGCTGACCTACTGTTAGATGAAGTCGCTGCTTGTACAACTAAACTCTCTGGACTTGGATGCTTGCTCAGATATTCAGGATCTGAAGCTGATACTCTGTATTTAGCAGAACGTTTTTTATTTACTGCAGGGATAACTTCAGGAGTTTCCCAATTAGCAGATAGTTTTCTTTGCAGAGCAGTATGAAAAGGAACAACAGGATTCTCTGTGGACCTGTTAAGATCTTGATGGTCGTGCAGATTAATAATGCCTCCGTCCCCAAGTACCACACAGACAATTGGTATACAATGCCTGTGCAGTCTTTGAGGCCACAGGTTTTGTTTGTGAGCCGTCAGGTCTGGAACCTGGAACTGCCAGAAGGACCCATTGAGCACTGTAAGGCAATGAGTGGTTATCAGATAATGTGCGATTGTTACAAGGTATATCCAGCAAGGAGATAAAGCACCTCTTACCTAGAAATACGGGAGGTGACACCCTGATGGAAGAGGCAGTGAAACCCGGGACAGAGGGCTTGGTGAGCTTCTCGGTGTGGAATGTGAGTGGTATCCAAACCCTGGATGACGGCACACACGTGGCTTGTGGTAATGTAGGTCAGGCAAACGCCTAGCAGGAGGCCAATGGCCAAAAACGAAATCCGTAAGACAGTCCAATTCCAAAAAACCAAGGTCGGGTAACAAATGCCAGGGGTTGACAGAACAATCCAGTAAACAGAGTCCGAGGTCTAGTAACGTGTAAGAAGCAAGAAGTAGACAAAGCAATCCGGTAGACAAGGCAATCCAGTAGACAATATCCAAGGTCGTAGTAACGAGATTCAAGCATGCGAACAAGCGCCGTAAAGTCCTGAAGGTAAACAGCTGTGAAGCAACGCTATCGATTTCAGGACGCCTTTTAAGCCAATAGGGAAGATCACCTGATGCTGGAATGGTCATATGACGTGCGTCAGGTGATGCAGTCACGTGAGGTGTTGTCGGTCACGTGACGTTTGGCCCGATCATGTGACGTGTAGATCTTCGTTGACAACGTGTAGGTCTTCGTTGACAATATGGAACGTTGTGGGCCAGCAGAGGTTTCCATTGTAGACGCCAGCGATGCGAAAGCCGGTAAACACCTGATCCAAAAGACCATGCTCTGGCATAACGGGTGAGAGGCCGCAACCTCCGTATGCCAGAATGTGTGCGTGGGATACCCTTGTTTTGAAGTGTAGAGGGGTTAGTACGTGTGCCTGTGGGTTGTCTGGCAGGAACAGGGCGTGTCGTGGGAAACGTAACAGGACCTTTATCTAAACTATCAGTAAGGTCATCCTGCTGAAAAGAAGGTGTAGTGCACCCCATGAATTCAATTATTTAGGCCATCAGAATCCTATAAGGAGTCTCAGCATGCTCTCCAGGGTCTGGTTTAGCAAACACTACTTCTGGAGAGGTATCTAAACCACTTGCCTCATGTAGAGACTCTTGAAGGTCTTTTAACCTGTTCTCCTCAGAGATGAATTCCTCTGGAATGGGTATTGTAGTCCTTTGCAAACCAAACAGTCTCTCATTGTCGGAATCCTCCCCTTCCTCATATATAGAGGACAAGGCTCTAAAATAGTCAGAACTAGGATATGGTTTAAAACCCATTTCTAGAGCAGAAGGAGCTAAATTTGTTGTCACTGCCTGAGAAAACGTCTAGGTTGTCGACGTGGACGTCATAGGCTTTGACAATCCTGAAAAAGGCATCGAAAAAGTTTGAAAAGACCTCGATGCACTCGAGAGGATCAGAATCCTACTCGGCGTCGTCGAGATTGTCGATGGTATCCTCGATGTCATGGTCAGAGCTTTCAACACCTCTACTGCCTGTGACGTAGTAACAGTTGTAGGTCTGTCTTTTATTGGGGTCGACAGTGGCATCGAAGACGGCGTCAATGAAACCGATTTATGCGTTGAAGGGCCCTTCGACAAAGGCGTTGATGATGCAGATTTGTGAGTCGAAGGAATCTTCGACGACAGCGTCGATGATGCAGTCTTATTGCTTTTACTCGAGGGTTCATGATGCCCGTGAGTACTTTCTCTCGCCGGGTTCAACGACTCGCGGCGTTTTGATTTTTCGGGTCTTTCACCCAGGGTATCACCTTTAGACGTCTCTGAGGGGGTTGAGGCCGCTTTCTCGAAGATGCTAAGCATTTTTATACAGAATTCCTCCCACTTAGCCGGAGAGCTGTGTTTCGTGTGGCAGGTGACCCTTTCTGGGGAAGTAGAGGAAGAAGAAGAGGGAGATCTACGACACCTCTTCTTAGAGTGTTTTGATCTCAAAGACTGATGAGAACCGCTTCGAGATCTTGAACGGGAATGTTTCTTTTGTCGACGAGGAGACGAATGTCTCGACTCAGCCGAAGAAACATTCGAGGGAGTAGAAGTTTTAAAGTCCTTACCTCTTTCTAACTTGCCCTTACGCTCCTTCAAGGCTTTCGCCGTCACGGACATACAGTCCTCGCATTCCGAACAGTGATGCTCCGATCCCAGGCACCACAAACAGATCCTGTGAGGATCCGTTAACGACATTTTCTTCCCACAGTCACGACGTTTCTGGAAACCAGACCGTGGAGTCGATGGTTTGGATGAAGAAGCCATCATTGTAATGGTAATAATCTTCAAAGAATAAGGTTTTTCTGAAGAAAGGAACCGAGCGTTACGTTTCCGAGGCCCGCGAAGCGCAGAAAAACGGAACTGAGCAACGGACGCTGCGCAAGTCTATTTATACTCATGATGACGTTGGCGCCGATACGGAGGCTGTCGAGGGACACCGACTCGAAGAACGTCGACGCAGCGCCCTCTACTGAAAAAAATGTCCAAGGCCAGCAAGCTGGAATGGATAACATCAAAGATAATGAATACGTCGGAGGACACAATCCCTTCGAAATACAGTTTGTAAGTGAAAGTGAAACTGTTTTTTCTTTTACCAAGGATTCCCAGCCTGATGACAGGGAATATTCATGACCATGTGAATCCATGCCAGACCCCACGCTGGAGAGCTATCTTGCAACACTCAGACACGCCTCTGAACCACTCATCATTTTGGTTCATGCTTTCATCACAGATCAGAATGCCACCCTGAAAAAAGAAGAAACAAACTTATTTTCCAAATAATTTGAACAGAGTTTTCAGCAAAACACTTTCTGCAGGCACATGTCCAAACAGCAACTTTTCTGTCTTGGGCCTCAAAGGGGCTGTTTGGAAATTGTTTTGTGTAAGGTTCATGATAGGTATGGGAGCCTGGGGATCCTCAGTGTACCTCCTGCGATCCCTTCATCATGGAGCAGGTGATGGCATCCAGTCTCCATGGTCACCATAGCCCCATTATCCAGCCCTGGCATATCGTACTCAGCTCAGGTACATGAGATGGATGAAAGCAGTAAATACAATAAGCGTGTGGGTCCTTCAGGAACACTTTATTTTTATCACATTTTTTAAAGTTCTTGAAGGATAAACTTCTTAGCTTTGGTGTCCAGTCCACCACTTTTTCCTTCCTTAGAAGCAAACATTAGAGTGGTGTGAGCCCTGTGGCTGGATCTCTTTGGGAAGCAGAAAACTATTCAGGAAAAGCCACCATGTCTGTGCAGCAGCACACGAGGATACCTGAGACCATACAAATCTAGAAAGGTCAAAACAACACTAAAAACAGAACAATCTCAGAGTGCTATAGAGGACGCCCTAAAACACGACATTCACAAACAATCTGAAGATGGTTGCTCTGGCATAAGGCTAAACCTGACCCTAAAAGTAAAATGCCTGTTAGTAGGTTTATGTTATTATGTGATACTGAAATGACAACTGTGTACCAAGGATTGCCAGTCTGGCATGGAATCATTCAAGCAGGTGAATATATGAACGGTCCAATGCTGGGAAAGGTAATTTTACCCTTTGCTGCCATGCTAGAAAACATGAACACAAATGTACTTTAGTTTTAAATAATTGATGATGATATTTATATGTCCACATAGGTTTTCCACTGACTGGTTCCTAACGTAGAAATATTTTCCTCTGTTTTTAGCCATATCATAAATGAACTGATCGAAACAGAGCGTGTATACGTGGAAGAACTTCAAACTATCATAGAAGTAAGGATGCATTGTTTACTTAAAATAACCAATTTTATTATATGTTGAGTATACTTTGATTATGCAAGTTATTCAGAACTGCTGTTCTCATTTCGAATTTAAAACATAGATTTCTACTGAAGGATAATAGTTCGGACATTGTTTTGCAATATATATGGCCCACTTACAGAAACACTCATACTAACTCCCCATCATCACCCCATAACAATGATTTAAGAACTATATCGCGTGATGACCTGGAGCCTGTGAAACACATATAACATCTCTTCAAGAATACATTAGGCACATGTCAATCCATGTTAATGGGTTTGTATAACCTACACTTCATTTGTGATTACAAATGCATGCTTAGAAGGAAATGTCTGATAATCTGTAACTGTACCTTTATTGATGGAGACTTTGTTCTCTTGGGCTGTCTATCAAAGTGAGCAGTATGCTACAATGGAAATATGCAGCACAGATATAACTGCTTAACTGCCTATTGGGACGGGATGGATAGGAAAACCACTTTGCAGGGAGGCATTGATCCCCCTGTTGGTAAATTCTCACTGAAAGAGGCTGCAGCATACTCACATGCACCTACACTGCGAAGGAGCCAGGGTAAATGAGCCTACAGACACAGTGCAGCATGGTCCCACGATGACCAAAATCCAGTCATAAAGTTGAAAGGCCACACCAGTGAACTCCTGGTTTTGCCTTATGTTACAAAGGGATCAACAGAACACTTGAGACAAAAAGATTACAGTTCAGCCCCTTTAATAACAAAACACCACAGGTTGGGCTGGAAAATGCATAAACAGTCTGGAGTTTTAAGTGTAACTCAAGGACAACCGTTCTAGAAAAGGGCCAGTCTTGCTAACTCGAAGAGTGTAAGTGGCTATCTAAAGGTTTACCCATCTTGGCAGGATTCCCCTAATCTCAGACTTATAGTGCCCAGTTCACTTTTTGTTTCAAACTCACAATCGTAGTGAACAAATGCTTTAGTTTCTTTGGCACATATATTCACACCCTCCAGCTAAGGGTCGCCTTCACAGTCTTCTTGATGTGATCATTGTCCTACCAGCAAGTATATTTCAACTTCCCGTGCCTTAGGATGGTGCTATGACAAATATCTACCAGGAAATAGTTAATCTGCTGTTTCCTTAGGGATTACCTTGAATATACCAGCAAGTATTTCTTCCCCTTGCCAGGGCCATTGTAAGACCTCATTATTATAACCTACCAGCAGAGAGTCGGCCTCCTAGGCTAAAGCATCCAGGCACTACAGGCTCTGGTTTGTGCTCATTAGTCTTTGGCTCCTGTCGGTTTTGGCAGATATAGCCCTAAGAAGGTTTGCATCTTGTTCTTGCTATCTCTGTCCACATTTGCTCCCTCGAAGACAACCATCTCAACAGGGCTTTTACATGGGGCTTTTGGTTCTCCTGATTTGGCAATGATCCCTCTAATAAGTACCTCTCAAGTTGGATTCCTTGCCTGTCCCGAGATTAGGCCTGTCCCACTTTCCACTCAAAGTTCAGGTGTTTCCCTTTCCCCCCATTAAATTCCCCTATTGGTGTCACTTATCTTTAAAGCCTCACCTTCACGATTGTCTCACCTTCTCTCCTGGCAGGGACCAAGTGAGTGAAGGGTAGGATATTCTGCTTTTGGAAACAGATTTTAATGAGTTGCCAGTCTGCTCATATGAAATGTCATGTTTGGTAGTAAGAGTGAATACAAGTAGCCATGTTTGAAGGTAATGTAGTAAGTGGCTCGGCTGCAAAGCCCTATGATTTGTTGGCACTCATAAGTGCTAACGCTCCTCAACCTGTGCAATTAGAAAGCAGCAGGCCTCCAGAACGAGGCTCTGCTTCTGGAAGTATGAGAAAGGTATAACACGTAATATAGCGGTAGGCATGCAGGCAAATGTTTCCAGTGTGAACCATGTGACCTGCTAATGTAGGGATACAAAGTCATACTACTAAGCTAGACAGAACGATAAAAGCGAGACACTGGGTGCTACTAAGATAGCAACATCTTCAAGGACAAAACACTGTGAATCGTAGTAGAATGTCAGGTAATGTGTGACACCCCCAAATGTATTTAGTAGTTATAATGCAGGTGGAAAAAACTATTACAAAATGTAATCTTAGTTGGGAGAGCCTCTGTCAGACGAAGTTACTATGTCTGATGTGTTCCTTGCATTATAATAAAATTAAGCTAACTCTGTAACCTGTGGCTGCTAAATTAAGAGTCCTGAAGTGGTTTCTTCAATATGCTCAGGGTATTGAGTTTGACTAAGCTGTGCAACCAGAGGGGTCTTTGTTCAGCTCGGGCAGTTTTTGGCCGATTCAAAATTTGGGAGAATTAATTCAGTAGCAATCCTCTGAATGCCAGCAGAGATCAGGGGTTACCACTATCTACCCCTGCATGGTAGTGAAGAGAAGGGTTGGAGTCTTGCCATGGGAGTGGGAGGGATCCAGATGGCGCACATGTATTTGTGAACGAGGCTGTGTGCTCCTGCATAAGATGGAGTAGGTTGAAAAAAGGTGGCAACCAGCCTTTTGTCATTCCCTTATCTTTCTGAGCGAGTTCTGCAGAGCTTATAAGCCCCACTCTGGTTTTTAAGACACAAAAGAGGTGAACAGTGGAAAGGTGCTTTGAGGGATCCCTCATGTACCTACACTGGCTACTGAATCATGAAGCCTGTGGGCATCCCTAGCCCTCATAGTTCCTCTTAACTCTGCAGGTGGTCCACTCAATGTGACTCAGTCACAAAGCCCTGCTTTCTATCCAGCGACCCAGACCAGCTTTTCTCCATGGGATATGGGGCTGGCTGAAGCCATCTACATTGGACTGCAATCAGTGCTTAATTTGATAAAAAAATAAGTGCCAGTGCCCAAATAATCTTGGCCGCCTAATGCCCAAGTGCGGGCACCGGCGGCCCGGGCCAGTTTAGTCCTAGACCTCAATCGGCCCACCACCAGCCCATCACACTGCTAATGCTCCAGGTCACATGTTTGGCGCTGCAGCAATTGCTGGCACAGACTAGTAGGGGGATGGATGGAGAAGGACCACACATGGGTTGAGGAAATATAATGCTTTAAAGTTGGAAAACAATTGTTATGGTCCTTTTTTTCCACATCCTGAATGGAAGACTATAAGATGCAAAAGGCTAAATATCTATTTACCCATTTTATTTTCAGCACTTTAAGACGCACAATAAAAGAAGTTGTGTCATAAACTCACTTGGGTTTGGAAATTCGTCACAAAGCTCCAGCGTGTTGTTATGTATGGTTTTAAGAACATTCAACTAAGGACATCAAAGCAAACTTTACTTTTTAGCATATCAAGCTATTAGACGTTATGGGTATGAACACATTTTCAAAGGGTACTTTATTGTGTTGCTCACTTTAACCGTCACAAATTTGCAAGGTGACTGGTGGTCTTTCAGTTGGAAATTCACCATCATGCATAAGAAAAACTATCCTGCTGATGACAAAAGAAAGGTATTGTCAAGTTTGTTTACGGCATTGAGGAACGGAGTGGCTGGATCACGACACCGAGGCGATTCAGGCCACAGTGTCAGAGCAGGGGCTGCGGGCGCCAGAGGTCTTTCTGGCAGGAATCCTCGACGCCAATGTTAGCAGCCTGTGTGTCTCAGGGGGGCTGGGACTCTGGGAAACGGGCAGTGCCTGATCATCTGAGCCGAGCAGATAGATTTGCCTCGGAAGAAACAAAATGTGCCAACAGGACCATGTTCCTGATCCTTTGAACTAACCAATTGACCAAATTCAGCCTGTATCTCAGCAAATTCTAATGCCACGTGATTGCATTGAATGTTTTGCAGATTTCTCATCCGTACAGTCATTCAAGATTTCCAGCAAAAAGGTTTATCATTTTGTAAATCGAAAGAGCACACAATATCATCCTGAAAAGCGATAAGCCGGGACACAAACAATCCTCTAAATAACCCCCAAGGGCTGAGGGCCCGGCAGCAAGCAACTGGGCCGCAGCGCGCGCACCCCACGTGGTCAGGCAGGCTGGCTCAGTCAGGCAGCAGGCTCTCCTTACGAGACGACAAGTCCACTATGCCCTGACCACTGTGAAGTGAAGCTGGCGCTGTGCCAACCCCCACACCACATGGGACCATATTTCATTTGATTGGCTGGCAAACAGCCAATGAAAAGTGTACATTATGTGTTACCATACAGAATTCATAAAATACTGCATAGTAACACAAAATGTTTGTTTTCATTGGTTGTTGTCTTTCACTGCGCCGCTGTAGTCATTCAGGCTGCAGGGGCTGTCCCAGCAGGCCATACGCCTGCAAGCAGAGCGCTGAGTACGAGATAAATTATCCAAAAGAAATGAGTCAAACAAAGGTTTTGTTTGTTGACTCATTTCTGCTGGATAATGCTTAAAACAGATTACACTGCACGTCGTGCGCATCAGTGCCGGTGTTGCCCTCCGGCAAACACCAGCACAAATTAAACACTGACTGAAATTGATCGTTTCAGTGTTTCACTGTAAAGACATATGTCAATAGACAAAGAAAACATTAAATACGTTTGAGTTGCGATCTTCACAAGGAGCATAAACAGTAAAGAGATGGAACTTTCTGCTAGTAATGTAGTATTTGAGAGCATGAAAGGGGCACTTGATGGTTTGATAGTCACTTCAATAACGGAGTAGTTTATTTCTGTCTGCAACTGCTTCGGACTGATGTAAAATATTGGTTGGTCAATGACCTCTCTCACCTGGGGGAGGACTGTCCTTATGCAAATGCGAGGCCTCTGTCTATAGGATAAAAGTGCAGGAGAAGACTGGTGAGCAGGGGCAGGTGGAATAGGGTGTCTCCAAACTTGAAATACTGTAATAATCCACAGAGTATTAAGTAACTTCATGGTAACAAGAGAGTGGCTTGCTCTTATATTTCTTATTGTCGTCTGACTAGATAATTTCCACAAGTACTGCACTTAGCTACACACATCAAGGCAGGACTTGCTGTTAAATCTGCTTGTTGTAGAGTCTGACATATGTGGAACAGGTATCTCGTGTGTGCTTCCCAGGAGTGGCTATGTATAACAATATCTTCCAAGTATGTCCCTGCAAAATCCTGCTGAAGCCTTACTAGGAAGTCTGTTAATCATTGAAAAATAGCCTGGCACCATGCTCCCAAAGGGAAGCACAGTAAACGGAAACAGTTCCTATGGGGTGGTGACTGCTATCTTCTCCTTATCCTCTGGCATTAAGGACGCTTGCTAATACCCATTTTTAAGTCTAGGGTAAAAATGATAGTGGAAGCGCCAAAATTCTTAATCAGTTATTGACTTTGGGTGGGCATCAAACTGTATGAGTCTGTTCACCTTTCAAACATATATGCAGAAAACCCTAGATTTGCCTGTTTCTTTACACCAAAGTGATGGGAGATAACTGGCTATGATATTTCTTGATGACAACATCATCTCTGTCTCCTTATGTATCATCTGTTGATGAGCTTCTGGCAAACTATAGGGTCTGAGGTGAACCACTTTCCCAACGGGAGACATGATGAAAAAATCCCTGCAGTTAGCCAGGTAAGTCTGAGAAGAAATTGGTGAACTGTCTAAGGAGGTCTTGCAAGACCCCTTTTCATCAAGTCCTCAGGTATTGGAGAGGTTTTTAGATCTAGAGGTGTAGATTTGTTCTACTCTGTTCGAGAAGGCACCAGGAGGCTGTGATGGGCGTTTAATTCCAAGACTTCAGCCAGGGTTTATCCACAAACATTTTGTTACCAATATTAAGCTGAGGTGGTCCAATGCATTAACTTTCAAAGTTCTATAGACATCTTTATCAGATAGTTCTTTTCCAGTTTATGTGGTATACTTGCTCAGTCTTGTGGTGGTCTGGTTGAAGTATTTTATATGCCGGGTCTCCCAAAACCTCAGCGATTTATTTATTTTTTAGTTATATAAAGGGCTACCTCGCAGGGTTGGCGCTATAAAGCGTCTGAGAAAAATAAAACAGGACACTGAGTGCAATACAAAGGCATGGTACATATGCAAGGAATAGTAAGCATGGTTTGAGGTTACATGTCCACGTAGTATGCTTAGTGACAGATGGTATCAGAGCTCTGAGTTGACCATGGTTGATGCTTTTTCTAAGTCACCATTGGTTAGAGAAATGTTGGTGCTTGCAGGTTATTTGTTAGAACACCCATACAGCCAGTGAACATAGGGAGACATCAGCTACCCTTTCGTAGGGCCAAGGGAGGCAAAATCGAGGTTCTCAGGTAACGTCTAAGTAACTGTGGGGCAGAAGTGGAAGTCATAAGGTATAAGTGTGGTCAAATATAGAAGTCATTCGGGAGGGGGACGGTTATTTGGTAAATGTACTTGAGCATATATGAGTTAGATCTTCTGTTCATGAAGCCTGATTTCTATATTCCTTTTAAACCTTTTGAGGTGATATTCTGTTTTCAGGGTTGTGGTAAGCTTGCTCCAGAATTATGGACCTAATATTGTAAGGGATCTCACTCCATATTTCAGTCCTTTGAACCTGGGTGTAGTTAGGTTAACATGTAACTATTTCAGTGGTCATGTCACTAGGTACATATTTAATTATGAAAGATTTCATGTATTTAGTAGCAATGTTTTGGAGGATTTGTAAAGTGATAAAGTTGATCTTGTGTGTTGTTTGTTCTTTGTAACGGGAGCCAGTTGAGGATTTTCAGGACTGATGAGATATGGTCCCAAGGATGGAGTCCCAAAACAAATCTGGCTATTTTATTTTGGATACTTTGCAGTTGATTAATTATATTTTTGTTTGTTTTAGTCTAGGCAAGAGAGGGCATAGGTTCTGGTCAAATCAATGTTCTTTTTCATTTACAAGTAGGAGACAATTCTCCTGACGATGTGGAGTTGGAAGTATGATTCCTGAGCTAGCTGGTAAATTTGTGATTGTAGTGAGAGTTAAGGGTTGAAAATTATACCTAGATTCTTTGCTTGACCGATCCCAAGACATTGTACGGGTACAGAAGGAAGAGACCGACACACACGTGGCATGGATTTTGGCATAAACCTTTCTTATACCAGAAATAAAGAGAAAGCCTACCTCCCCCTAACTCTAAGAGGGGTTTCCCAACCTCAACTAAAATACTAAGGGGTCAGTCTGTATGTCCTTGTAAATCAAAAGTTCACTGCCCTGTGTCAAAACTTTACTTCTGTCCCTTACATACTTATAACTAAACTAATGAAGCAACAAATCTATTTTCGTCCAGAATAATGGCTCCCTTCTTCTGGACAACAGCTCACAGCTGCAGTTCTTAGGTAGGACCTTTACCTGTGGGAATGACTCCCTTCCACAGATCTCAACCCCTTTCCAATGTGCAAACAATGTCCCAAATTGTAAAGCAGTAAAGTTCTCAGTTCAAACCCAAAAGGTAAAGTTCTAGTTCAAACATCAACATTCCTTATTGATCATAGTTGGTTCTTCACTATTGGGTTCCTGGAGAATGCCGCCCTTCTCCAGGTATCTTGTTCTCAGTGGTTTCACAATGCCAGGGGAATGACTCCCTTCCTCCGATTTTCCTTGGCTTTGTTCTGACACTATCTTGAATGTTATTATCACAGTTCACAACACCAGGGGGGAATGTCACCCTTCACCTGGCCTTTTCTCATGCTTGATTCAGCTTCCTTTGCCAGGGGGAATGACACCCTACCCCTGGCCTCTTTGTCAGGCTTCTTATTACAGATTATAATGCTAGGACAAATGACTCCCTTCCCCTGACCATTCTCAGGTTTCATTATCACAGTTCACAATGCCAGGAGGAAAGACTCCCTTCCACTGACTTTTCTTAGGTTTCTTATTGCAGTTCACAATGCCAAGGGAAATGACTCCCTTCCCCTGACCTTTCTTATCACAGTTCACAATGCCAGGGGGAATGACTCCCTTCCCCTGACCCATCTCCGGTTTCTTATCACAGTTCACAGTGCCCAGGGGAATGACTCCCTTCCCCTGACTTTTCACAGGTTTCCGATCCCAGTTCACAATGCCAGGAAGAATCACTCCCTTCCACTGGCTTGGACCAACTTGGTTCCCTAACCTGACAAGCGTGGTCCTGGTAGTCTTGGTTTGGTAGGCTTCCGGCACTTTTATATTATTCTTCAGTTTCCCCGCTAACACTGTGACGAGGAAGATGTCCTCTTCCTTCCCCTTGGCTTCCCACAATTTGGGTAGGGTCTCTCAGCCAACAATTTCTGGCTTCCTCTGCTTCCAGGTCTTAACCGCCAGTCCCAGCAAGAGTTTGTCGGCTCTCTGCTGGCCCTCTGTGTCTGCCATAACCCTTGCGGGTTGCCAACACCTTCCTGGCAACCCGCGTACCTTTGTGCCTGGTGCACGAGGGTTCCAGTTTCTCCTGGGCATCTGCCAACAGCCGTGGGGTCACTGTGGCTTCTGTGTACTTCTGCTGTCCTGCGGTAGCTCCGCTGCAGTATTTGACTTCTTCCTGGTTGTGCAGCCTTTCTTCTATGCACCTCCCAGACTTCAGGAATGCCTGGAGCTTCCGTCCGCCAGCTTGCCATGCTGTCCTTCCTACTTGGACTGGCTTTGGACCTCTCGGCTTACTCCTCACCGTCCCGATCTGCTGCCTCAACTCGTGCCGTACCCCCTTCAAGCTTGTGGTTCCTCCAGGGAGAGCTAGACTCTTTGGTAATTCCTTCATCTGTTTTTATTTTGATTCCAGCAAAACAACTAGAGCGTATATGTACGTTCTCCTGAGGACTCTTCATTGCTCCGCATGTTCTCCTTATCCCAGTACTTTCCAGGGAAGTCTTTCTAAAGTTCCTCGTCTCAAGTTAATCTTGGGTTATTAATGCTACAGAGGCAAATGGAAGTGTGGGCTACAGAGGGTTGAGTGAAAGGATAGGAGGATGGGTAGGAGGTGGGTGGAGGTGACAAAGGGTTAGCATATCGCATTTCCCTTAAATGGTTGTCCCTCCCCATGAGATCCTCCCACTGAGTACCACTCTCAGGGGGACTATTGGGCTGCGGCCTCACCTCCCTGGTCCCATGGGAAGGGGTTCCCCCTCAGGGAGAAGTGACGACATCTAAGGATTCATCACAACATGTAGCCATTTGAAAGGTAATGTTACCGTGGTTGGAGTCCCAAAGAAGATAATCTTTGTTGTAGAGGTATCAATGCAGAGATTATCATCTATGGTTGTGCCTTGATTCTCTGAAGAAGTACAATTATATATGGAATTAAATACCCACTACCGTGAGTTATAAGAATATTCCAAGTCACTTAGAAGTTTTGTGACCAAATAGAGGAATACAGTGGAATGTCTGAGATCCTTTATTAGGTCACAGAACTTCAAGGAAACTGGGATAATCTTTTTTATGTATGGTAGGGGGTATTGTATTCCTTATAACACATTGTCAGCGACAGGTCTTACCTTGGGAGCTTTGTGATGCTTTGCAGTGAAGAGGTAAGCAGGGTCTCCTCAAGTAGCCACCTTGCCACCTGCATGTAAAACTGGAGGGCCAAGAGGCTAGCCCAAGAGAACAAGTCTCTATATGAGGATAAACCATAAATGAGGGGAAAAACCTCTTAGATGGTAAAGTCCATCCAGCACAGGAGTTTCTAGAGGGTTGCTGGAAGACACTGGATGAAGAATGCCAGGACAAGGAGAAATAGAATGCCATTAGGAGATGGCAAAAACGAGATGAAGCAGGTAACCAGGAGCAAGGATCGAGAAACAAGGGGGAGAGGAGAGCGATAGCAGGAACCAGGAAGAGAATAAGGAAGACTTAGATAAGAATGGAAACAAGCGCCATGGCAATCAATGGAAGAAGCATATTGCGATGTGTAGCTTACCGTTTTGGAGCAGCTTTTGTGATTGCTCCTGGTCGCCACTGCGGTGTGCCATCTTGATGTTCTGATGTCACGACGCGATTGGGTGGTGTACGTCGACAACATTTTGGAGTGGGCATTGGCACTTTCTAGCGCCTCCATATTGAAGAGGCACAGCGAGTTGCCAAGCCCGGGCGCGCCAGTGAAAGATCCTAACATACATGGCCACACACTTTCATTACCTTTAATTCCTCTTCACTTGCATAATATAATAGACGAGATCTTCCATTTGCTGATCAATGTAATCAATACATTTTTGGATTTAAAAAAACAAAAATGCAGCTCCTAATGTGATGCAGAAAAATAATTCAAACAATTTAATAAAATGTATTGAAATTTAGTTTTCATTTTGTGCTTTAAAATAAGTAATAACATGCAGATTCTTGGTCACCTGTGTTAAACTGTAGCAGTCACACATTAAAGATTCTACCGTAAACAGTTCCTTATCAAATGTTAGGTGTAAAGTGACACAGAAAACTATTTTTCAAGCAAGGTATTTCAAAAGCTTTTCACTGCTTAAATTAAGTGCTGCAGTGACAGCTAGAATTCTCTCGGCTAGCTCAAGCAGCAGGCATTGTGACGTCAAACCTAAGCGTAATGACTGACAGGGGCGTTGCTAGGGGGGGCTAAGGGGGCTATAGCCCCTGATCTTTTGGTTGTAGCCCCGGATAGAATTTCAGGAGCTACAGCCAAAAGACTAGCTAGCCCCCAGCCCCAACAGTTCCGACATCAGCTTAGCCCCGGATCTTTTCCAGACCTAGCAACTCCCCTGATGACTGATTACAGAGCAGTTTTGAAGTCATTTTCTTATTACAGGTCATTTGTGATGTGGCAACTATCCTGTAACAAGAACATTATTTCCAGACATTTATACAGGTATTGCAGTTTGACATGTATTATATGCTGATTCTTGTTATCAGGTTCCAGGTTCAATAGTAACTGAGAATCATCCACGTATAACTGGAAAGATTTTAAGAAGAGTTTGATAATGTCTGTTAAGAGTTTAATAAAGATTGCCCACGCTAATAGCTCAGGAAAGTCTTCATTCTATTAAAGACAAGGAGGCGATCATTATGCTTATTCTTCCTTTAATACTGCCATATCAGCACTTCACAACTTCAAATTTAAGTTTATGTTTTAGTTTTTCTCTGCATGTCGTTTAGGAAAAACAAATCAGTAAGTTACAAGTTCAATATCTCAACAAATTTAAACGAAAGTTCCAGGGACCAAGATTCCCATGATCCTGAGGCCCTCTGTAGTCCTGACCGCCACCTATCCACCAATCAGTGCCTAGGTTGGGGTATAAGCACTCTCCTCCCCAGGTCCATTCCTCTTTCTTTGCTATTAGAGTTCTAGATGCACAGCAAATCCAATATATGTCCAACACAATCCATAAGGTTCGAATTGATCAGCATCTGGCATCATTGATCGGTCCAACAGGGACAACTTGTCACTACGTCACTTTTCCATCGTCTAATTTTCTTCACAACGCCTCCTGGTCATTTCCTGCGAGAACAGAAAAATCACATGAGGGCAGGAATGAACCAAAAGATGGCACACAGTACATTACAATTGTTATCCCTTTTGTCATTTCGGGCGGGATATAATGCTCGCCTCCTTGGCCCTCATTACGACCCTTGCGGAAAGCGACTGACCGGAGCGCCACAGCGTAAATAGCGTTTCCGCCATTGTACGAAGGAGCAAAGTGCGGCCCATTCCGACCCATCGGGCACGAGCACCACGCCACGGCGGAAGTGCAAAGTCCGCGATGGCGGAAATGACCCCAAAACGGCCCACACCGCCGCCGTACGGCGCCCTAGGTGCAATACCGCCACCCCTCTTAGCGGTCACCGCAGTGTGCGCCTACCGGAAAGTACGGTGCCCGGAAATATACGGAAACGGAAGTTAAAACATGGGCCCGGAACGGGAAACATCCCGGCGTACACCTATAAAAACACCAAAACAACACAACCACTAAAATCACTACCCTGAAACACACCCCAACCCGTCAACCACCCTAGCGAAACCAAGAAAAATGGGAAAAGTAGCGAAGAAAGCGTGCGACCGCAAGCGGCAGGTCCACTTCTCCCGTGAGGAACTCACCGTGCTAACAGAGACCCTCCAGGAGAATGCAGCCGTCGTCTTCTCCACGCAAATGACCAGGACGGCACTTGCAAACAAGAAGGCCATATGGGCTCTGGTGGCACAGCGGGTAAGTGCGGTGGGGACCGCACCCCGCACCCCACAGCAATGCCGCAAGCGATGGGACGACCTGCGGATACGCGTCCGCAGCATACTCTCTGCCAACCGCAACATTGCCACAGCCACCGGGGGAGGTCCTGAATCACCCATCAAGTTGACCCCCTGGGAAGAAATCTGTGCCTCCACCATCGGAATGGAGAGCATAGAGGGAGTCGGAGGGATGGAGAAAGGAGTGCAGACATCCGAAGATTCAGGTAGGTGGGCCAGATAAAACAATGCCAAATCCACACAGTCCATCCATGTGAAGTACCATGCGTCCACATAGTGCAACAGAAACACATGTCCAGGAGAACGCCCACACACATCGGCCTGATAGCGCACGTTAAAACCCACAATAAATACATAAATAATTAAAAACCCCTAATACACGCACTACACGTGCAGCAGGCACACCCTAACTGCAGGCTGCCAAACAACTGCACCCTCACTCCACACACAAATCAAAGCACCTCCAAGACCCCGACCCAAATCACCCTCAGGTACCACCCCAATGCATGTGATACAATGCCATTCCAATTCCCACTGACCCATCAATAACCCTCGCCCTCCTTTACTCCACCACAGGGTCCGATCCAAACGACGAGCTACAGGACACCCCTACCAGCACACCTGCAAAGAGGGCCAAGACCAACGGCCAGAGACCCTCCACCTCAGCTGCACGCATCAAGACACGGCAGCAGCACAAATCAGGTGGCAGCACAGAGGAGGGAACATCAACAGGCACCCCAGCAGCCAGCATGGCCACAACACCTCCACCACAGGTCCCCCCAATGGATGCCACAGAAGGCACTGCCTCTGGTGGCAGCAGCACCATAGGTGACACCCCATTGATGGCAGCATGCTCGGACACAGAAGACGGGGATGTCGAGGTCAGATCCATCCATGACCTGTCCCAATCCCCCTGTCTGTCCCCTCCCGTACAACATGAGGATACCACGCAGGTGCAGCCACAAGACGACGACTGGCCATCCCCCACAAGCCCTGTGGCAAGGCAACATGAGGACAACAGCCCCTCTGTGACACCACCGCAAATGGCCATGGCCCAGCAGAGGCAACAGTCCCTCGACAAGTTAATCGTCCAACAGCAGCAAATGGCCACACTCCTCAAGGGCCATGCCGATGAATGTGGGGGCACCAAGGCAGACATAGAAACATCAACAGAGACACTTAGGGCAGAAATGGAGAGAGGTACAGAGACGCTAAGGGCACAAATTGAGAGTAGCACCGAGAGCCTGAGAGTCCAAATGGAGAGTAGCACCGAGAGCCTGAGGGGGGAACTGCATGCGACGTCCAAAGACGTATGTGCCGAACTTGCCGCAGTGCGCCGTGTGCTCACTGAGCTCTCGCAAACCCTTAGGGACATGCATGGACGTGAGCAGGCAGACACATCATCCGTTGCAAGTTCCGTCCAGGGCAGCCCCCAACGTAGATCTGGAAGGAACCTGCGCTCCACAGGCAGGGGTGCCCCTGATACCCGCAGAGGGGGCATGCAATAGCGACAGCCCACTGACAATGAGCATCTTTGGACACTGGTGTTCGGGGGGGAGGTAGGAGGGTGGAGGGGGTGTGTTGGGCTCACTTGGGTGGCGGGTCGATAGGGTGTTCAACATGATATCACATATGCCATAAAAAGTGCACGATCAACCAATGAGAAGTGTGGACATTGATCTTTGTGTACTAGGCCATCATAGGCGTACAGTCCATATTGTGCATGTCCCAGACACACGCAGTGCCACGAGTCCCGTGTCCATGTATCAGCCACCAGGCGTGAGTGCTAGAAGCATACATCAATGAGATGCTGACGAATGTCACGGGCCTCCGGTGCCTCGCAGACTCCATGAGGTGCTGCCACATCCCCACCCTCATCATGACCATCATCAGGTGCTTGCAGTTCTGCGTCAGGGGGCATGGGCACATTTCTACGTACGCACATGTTGTGGAGCATGACACATGCCATCACCATCTTTGCAACCTTCTCATGGCGGTACAGGAGTGCCCCGCCAGACCTGCTGAGGCAGCGGAAACGGGTCTTCAGTAGGCCGAATGCCTGTTCAATGACTACACGGGTACGTGAGTGGGCATGGTTGTAGTCCTCCTCATGCTGGTCCCGTGGGTTCCGGACTGGTGTGAGGAGCCATCTCTTCAGTGGATATCCAGCATCACCTGTATGTGGACGAGAAACGTATGATGTGGAATGCCATTGATACGTACGCACACCCCCCCCCCCCCCCTTCCTGGCAGGTCATTGACAATTCACATACCCCACATCATCATGCATGTAATGAGACTCACCGAGTAGCCAGGATCTGTTCCCTGCGTGTCGCTCCATGTAGCGTGGTATTGTAGAGTTCCTCAAGACCATAGAATCATGGGTTGATCCAGGGAATCAGGCACAACAATGTGTAATGATCCTGTTGGAGTCACACACCATCTGTACATTCAGGGAATGAAATTGTTTTCGGTTGCGGTACTGGGCCTCCATGGCATGTGGGACGACCAATTCAACATGGGTGCAGTCGATGGCACCAATGCAACCCGGTATGCCGGCAAGTGCATGGAATCCCACTTTTGTGTTGGTTATTTCCTGCTCCGAGCGTGGTAGAGAGATGTAGTCGTCTGCGTGCTTCAGGAGGGCATCGAGCACTTGCAATAGTGTCCGTGAGAACAGTGGCTGAGAAATGCCATGCAACTGTCCGACTGTGTGCTGGTAGGTGCCTGTGGCCAGGAAGTGGAGTACAGACACCACCTTCAGTAGGGGTGGGATGGCGGTTGGGCTATCTATCATGCTGACAAGGTCAGCCTGTGTCATGTCCACAATGGCGGCTATGGTGTCCCGGTCCAGACGGTAGAGGGTGTGGATCTGCTCATCAGTGAGGTTGAACGGATGTGCTCGGAGGCGTTGAATTGCGGGCTGCCTGCGTGGTGGTAGTGGCTGTGCTGGTGGGCCTTGCTGGCCCTGCCTTGGCCTCCTCCTCCTCCTGCGTCTCCTCCGTGCGGCTGGTTGTAGTTGGTGTTCGTCTACTTCTTGGAGTCGGAGCACTTGCAGTGCTATCAGGTCCCCCAGGGCCAACATCGCGAGTCCTGCCGGTAGCATTTCGGTGTGGTTGTGGGAGGAGACTGGCTGTGCAATTTATGTGTTTTCAGGCTGTATGGCCTCCACCTGTGGTGATTGATTCCACCTGTGCAAACTGCTCTCCCCTTTGGCCGAGCACGTCCCGCGCACAACGCTGCAATTCGGGGAATTGTATCTTGCTATTGCAATCATGTATTTGTACCCGATGGCCGTGTAAGATTGGTTGATATGTTCATTCTGCTGTGGTCCCATTGTTTCACATACTATCTGTGCAGTCGCGAACAGACTTGTGAGGGGTCAGTGGGACGTAGTACTCGAGTAACGGTGGGCCCTCATGCATCACTGTACCGAGTTGCAACGACGGGCGGGGCGTCCCATTCGTGGGTGAAGGCAGTTGCCATTTTCACACACAGCCGCACTCGATGGAATAATTAGTGATTTCAAACGGCCACAGATGCCTTTTCGACGTGATGTTGCAAATGAGGAATTCGAAGGGCGGCGCTTTCGGTTTCCAGCTAGCGGCGAGGAGATGCCCACAGGTCTGACTGCAAATGTAACGTTCTATTGTTCTATGTCCTTGAGACAGGGCCCATGGCGAGGGAGCAATGATTGATATGAATAGTTTGGGATGCGCAATAGCTACGTGGGCGATGAGGCCGTCCGTTACCAAATACATGTTACTTCACAACACTGGAATTACGGGCTGGGGCACTGTGGATTTAGCAGGCTGCATAACGCACAGACTCAATGGATGTTTCTAATGTTATGTGAGTAATTATTCAGGCATTTTGATCCCGGGATGAGGGAATGATGGATGGATGCATGGGCAGGTGATTTGATACAGAGTTTGCCATGTACAGGGCTTCTTGGGATCTATCCGCCTCCCCTACGCTATGTGATGCAGGGCTGCCATAGTGGGACCATCGTCCATCTGGCCTTGTTGAGCCCTCCCTGTCTCGAGGCGCCCTCAGACACTCGTTTGTGATGGTGTTTGCACCTCGATATAGATGGTTATGAGTCGCAAGTGGTTTTGGGGTGGTGATGTTCCTTTGGAGTGGGCTAGCATGCATATGGCTGTGGATTTCGTGTGATCATTGAAGTGAGTTGTTGGTATGTAGTTCTGATGGCCATTCTGTTCTTTTTCTTTTCTTTTGGTTGACAGGTATCTCCTCCCCTTTTGCCACTGCCATCTGTATGCCACTCCTGCAGATGGATTTTACTCCCGACACCTGCTGCTTCGTGTTAATCAGTGGAGCAGCATTACGATCTTATGGGACGATCGCCAATGGGCCACATGCCCTTACGCAGTACTGGTGGCTCGGAGCAACATTTCGGCCTTTCAGCTGGACTAGTGCCTCCCCATTGGGACGGCCCTGCGGTTCTGTGCGCTTCCATGTTGCCTTTTCGTACGTGAATGTGGCTCTGTGTACCATGGGGGAACAGGGCGACACACAGGTAGTGGCTGGTCATTTCTTGCGGAAGCAGCCCACAATGGTGATTGGTGTTTTGGAGTTCATGGCCTGATGGCTGTATGTGCTTTGTGATTTTGATGTGCATAAAATTTCTATTCTGATTTGGCCCGTGTAGCGTTTTTCTTTGCAAGTGATGTGGCATATGCCTATTTGGGGGGCGATGTATTGTGAGGAGATCTGCATTGGGTTCCAGCTTCGGGGTTTAGTTGCGTGGTACTGTGCTGTGCGCGTTTGCCTACGAAGCCCAGTGAGGTCAGGGATGGGGGCTGCCAATATGCCAGTTTGAATGTTGTCATGCTCAGGGGCGGGGGATTGGGTTTTGTGTAACAGATGCCGGTCAGCCAGGTGGACTGGTTGAATGATGTGGTCTTCGGAATATTGCTGGTCACAGGTGCCTGTGTTTGCGTGCGTTTCTTGGTGGGGGACTGTGGTCACGTCCATTGGGATGGCTTCTGTATTCGTGCCATCTGTGCCCTGCAGCTCCCATTGGCCCCTCTTGTGTTTCTTTTGTTCGTTGGCATGCATGGGTGACTTGTACATTTCAATGGTTGCATTGTGGCTTCATTGCACCTACGGGGAGTTGTACTTTGTGGGCAGGGAGCGGTGTACAGGCACTCAGTGGGGCCGTTTACGGTTGATTCGCGATGCCGTACTTCTCGCCATGGCGGAATGGTACATTCCGCCATGCCTGATGGCGTTAGGTACATGTCCGCTAGGGTCGGAATTGGCGTACCGTTGCACCATGGTGGTGTTTGCGGTTTGGCATGGCGCGCGCGCGCGTGCTTGGTGCAGTTAGCGTTGGCGTTCACTACGGTGTCGCTAATGGCTTCGTACTTTGCGGTGACGGGTCATAGTCGCACCGAGCGCTATTCGATGGCGGTATTGCATTTCCGCCATCGTTTTTCGATTTCCGCCAGGGTCGTAATGAGGGCCCTTGTCTTTAATAGAATGAAGACTTTCCTGAGCTATTAGCGTGGGCAATCTTTATTCTATGACAAGACAGGAGGCTCACATTATGCTTGTTCAAAGCTTGCTATCACTCTATTTGGTACATCAGATACTGGCTTGAAATAAAACCTCTTAAAGGTAGACTCAGAGGACCAATCTGCTGATTTCATAATGTCTTGCAGAGAAACTCCTGTCGCAAACGCTCCAGAAGCCATTGCTCCTCCTCTAGCAGAATGTGCACCAAATAAGGATAAGTCCATCCCTGCCCATTGCATCACCTCTCTTACCCATCTTGCAATGGTCGCTGTTGCTACTGCATGGTGGGGTTTCCTACGCGCTATAAGCAACTGAGTTACGCCGCACAGTTTAACCTGGGTAGTCGCTGCTTCGTAATCTTTAATGCACTGTGCTACACATAACTTCTTATTATCTGTAAAATACGGATATGAAATTACTCTGGAGTCAGTCTTTGTTCTCTTGGTGGTAGTAAATGCTTCTCCTTCCGGATAAAATATTTTTCTATCAATCTCTAATGCTTTCAAGTCTGACACTCTCCGGCATGCTACCAGACATAGGAGCATAGCTAATTTGCCTGACAACTGTGAATGGGACAAGGACTCATTCTCCGGCCACCTAAGGAATAGGTGAAAGACCTCTCTGACGTTCCATAAAACCGCATACTTAGGTTCTGGCGGTCTTCTCAATTTTATGCCTTTGAGGAGATGCAGAACTGCTGGATGCTCTCCTACAGCACTACCTTCCAATTTGTCATGCCTTGCTGAAATCGCTGATCTGTAAACTCATATTGTTCTGTAGACACAACCTTCATGAAACCTAGAAGCCCAGAAATTGAGGATGTGCACTACAAGTGCTGAAACAGGGTCCAAACCGTGTTCTGTACACCACCACGTCCAACTGTTCCATGCAGTGTTATAGCTCTTAACTGTGGAAGGTGCCCAGGAATCTCGGATACCGTCTGCAGCGAGGTTCGAAATTCCTGGCAACTGCCATCTTCTCCTGAAACCCTGCAGGCAATCAACTGCAAGGATCCCGCTTCCATCAACTGATGGACTCGACCGGTCGGGTCGAGTAGAAGGTCCGGGAGATTCGGAACTATCCTCGGGAAATCCGTAGAAAGTTCCATCACTACTGGAAACCAGGCCTGTGCTTTCCATCAAGGCAGCATCACCACCACTTCAGCTTTGCCTCTGCAGACTTTCGCTAGAGGTCTCGTGATCATTACGAATGGCGGGAAGGCGTAGTGGACTGCCCCGCTCCACGACTGCAGAAAGGCGTCCGTACCCGCTGCTTCCGGGTCTATTCTCCAGCTGTAGTACTTCTTTGTTTGCGCATTCAGTCTGGACGCAAATAGATCTATGTCTAGAGGTCCCCATATCTCTTGTAGGCACTTGAAAATCAGAGGGTGTATCTTCCAATCGCTGTAATCTACAAGATATCGGGAGTTCCAGTCTGCTATCTTGTTCTGACTCCCGGGAAGGTATGCTGCGGTCATAGCAATATTGTTCTGAAGGCAATAATGCCAGAAATCCTTTGCTAGTTCTGCCACGTCTTGGATTTTATGCACCCTAACTTGTTGATGTAACAGACTGCTGAGATGTTGTCCATCTTGAGCAATACGCAGCATCTTATCTTGTCTCTCGTCAACGCTTGAACTGCCAAGGAGCCTGCCAGAAGCTCGAGGCAATTTACGTGCAGACTCAATTCTTCGCCTGACCATTTCCCTCCTGTCTGAATCTGTTTGCACCTGGCTCCCCAACCTGACCTGCTTGCATCTGATTCTATTACCAGCTCTGGAACGTCTCTGAAAATCGCTCGTCCGTTCCAGGCTTCCATATTCTCCAGCCACCAATGGATTTCTGTAATGTCTTCTTGAGCTAGGTTCACTAGCTGATGGTATCCTAAACCTCCGCGGAGGTGCTTGATTTTGAGCCTCTGTAATGCTTGATAATGCAACGGTCCCTTAAAAATGGCTTGAATGGAGACTGCTAGCAGACCCACTACTCTGGCAAGATTCCGAAGCAAAATAGTTTGCTTTGCTATCACTGTCCTGAGCTCCTTCTTTATCGCTCTCACTTTGTGACTTGGGAGCTCTAGAATTGCTTTCACGGTATCTATGGTGAAGCCTAAAAATTCCACTTTCTGCACTGGCGCTAACTGAGATTTTTCTAAATTCACCAAGAACCCCAGAGAGGAAAGGAACTTGAAAATCCACTGTACATCCCTCGTGAGTGTCTAGGATGTCGTCTAGGTAGATGTCGTCTAGGTAGATGATCATACGATTACCTCTCTCCCTGATAGCTGCGGCTACTGGCTTGGCTTCATCACTTTCGTGAAAGCCCAAGGGGCTGATGCCAGACCGAGCGGAAGGCACGTAAAGCGCCAAATCTGTCCTTTCTATCAGAACTGAAGATACTTTCGAAATACTGTTGCTATCGGAATCGTTAGATAAGCGTCCTTGAGATCTAGTCGTGCTAACCAATCTCCTGAACGCAACAGATCTCAGAGGAGGGGTATGCTCTCCATCTTGAAATGGTTGTACTCTAACCAGCTGTTTAAGTCTTTTAGATTTATAATGGGGAAAATCTTTTCTCCTCTGCGCACTAAAAACATATTGCTGAGAAAGCCTTGACCTGTTAGGTTGTCGCACTCTATCGCATTCTTTTTTTACTAAATTGTCTAACTCGCTGTGCAAAAGCGCTTTCTCCTCTTGCGGCATGCAGATGGGGGAGGCTCTCTCTCCTGCCTTGAAATGCCTATGAAATGTAGCTGAAGGCCCACTACCGCTTGCAAAACCCAAGCATCGCTTGATAAAGCTTGCCATTCTTTCAGAAAGTGGAGAGTTCTCCCTCCGATAGGAACATTTGGAGTACTCACCGCCTGATGCACTGGGCTGACGGAAGGAGCCTCTCCCTCTGCGACCTCTTGGATGTCTCCCTCTGGCTGGGAAAAAGGTGTCCTGTTGGCGACCTTCCCAATATTGTGCACGTGGACCTTGAGGCCTTCTTTGGTAATTGAAGCGACCGGACGAGGGACCTCTGAAGCGTCCGGTCCCAGCAAAAACACGTCCTGGAAATATCTTTCTTATGGAGCTCGAGAAATACAGTTACAGGTAAGTAACTAAAACTTCTCCAGAATTGGATCTTTCATAGATTTAGATGCTTGAATAGAATACCAAGCTTTTTAGCCATGCACATACCATATGTGCATTCTGCAGATCCTTCTACTCGCCTTACTATACAACAAGTAGCAGGTTACATGACCAGGGAAGGCGGGAAAGAAGGCTGCTCCTACCTTACGCAAAGAGATTGCGAAGAACCGCTTGTCCCACTGCCGACTCTTTGCCGGTACCTTCTGCCAGGCAGTAATGTTTGGCGAATGTATGCAGAGTGCTCCAGGTTGCAGCTCTGCCGTTGTCTTTCAATGGTACTCCAGCGTGAAAAGCAACCGAAGCTGCCCTCCCTCTGGTGGAGTGATCTGAAGGCGGTCTAGCAAGTGGATCGTCTTTTGACTGATGGCAGTGACTGATACATTGGGAAACCCAATGTGCCAAACTTTGCTTTGAAATGTGCTGTCCTTTAGTTCGGCCAGCGAATGCGATGAAGAGTCTAGCCGAGGAGCTGAATTCTTTAGTTCTCCGGATGTAGAGCTTTATGACCCTTGCAACATCGAGTGAGTGTAAGGACCTCTCCGGATCGGAAGAGTGATTCATGAAAAAGGTAGGAAGTACAATGCGCTAGGTGAGCGTCATTTCTGACAGTACTTTGGGTAAAAATTTCAGGTGCGTCCTTAGTATGACACGGTCTTTATGAAACAAGGTGAAAGGTTGCTCTGAAGACAGGGCTTGCAGCTCGCTAATCCAACTGGCTGACGTGATAGCTACTAAGAAAGCTGCTTTCCAGGATACAAATTTTAAGTCACACCTGTGAATTGGTTTGTATGCTGGCTCCATGAGCGCTGGTGTAGGAGTTGGGGGGAAAGCATGCATCAATCCTTTTAAGAATATTTTGATAGCCGGTTTGGTGAGTAAAGATTGTTGACCTGGGTTAGTCGTGTATGCCGATATGGCGGACAAATGCACCTTGATGGATGAAAGGGAAAGCCCTGCTTTCGCAAGGTGCAACAGGCACGGTAGTATTTGTTCGATGGAAACAGAGAGCGGGTTGACTGAAGAAGTATCGCACCACTTGGTAAAACGGGTCCATTTCCGAATGTAGGTTGTTTGTGTAGAAGGGGCCCTAGAGGCCTTGATTACGTCCTAGCATTCTGCAGGAACATTCAGATTGATTAATTTTCGCTGCTCAGGAACCATGCATGCATTGACAGGCTTGCTGGGTCGTGGTGGAGCACCTTCCGACCTTGTTCTGTTAAGAGGCTCTGATGTCCTTTGAGGCGAATCGGAAGGCATCGAGACAGGTGATGCAGGGTTGGATACCAAACCTAGCGAGCCCAATCCGGCACCATCAGGATCATCGAGCAGGCTTGTTCTTTTAGTTTGCGTAGCACTGTCGCTATGAGTGGGATAGGAGGAAAGGCATAAAGGAATTTGCTCGTCCATTCCACTGAGAAGGCGTCCCCCATCAAGAGGTGTTCCGGATACCTGGAGGCGAACCTGTGGCATTTTTTGTTGGCCTTGGTAGCAAAAAGGTCGATCTGTGGACATTCCCACATGTGGAAAATCCACTGGGGTTCTGCTTCGTCCATCTCCTATTCGTGGGATGCTGAAAAATCTCCCCTTAACTTATCTGCCAGGACATTGTCCACTTCCGGTAGGTGTTCCGTCTCGATGTGTACCTTGTGATGCAACGCCCAGGTCCATAGCTTTTGAGCCTCTTGCAATAGCAATTCCAACCTTGTTCCCCCTTGTTTGTTCGTCATCCGTCCTGAGGAGAAGAGTTGACGTTGGAGCCTGGAAAGGCATTCCCCATAGCAGGTTCTGAGTAAGCTCCACCATTGGATTAGTTTAGTTTAGTTTAGTTTAATATTTGTAGTGTGCACCAGACCCTGGGGTATCAGGGCGCAGAAAGGGAAAAAAGAATATTCTCAGCTTGGTTACACTGCTGTACATTAATATACAATAAAGATGATACAGGAAATAACATTAAGGGGGCTTAATATACAATGAGGAATATACATACACTTACTACATACAAGTACAGAGGGGCGTATACACAGTTGATACTATAATATGTACAGAGAGTGCGGATCATGTGTAGAGGGTTGAGTGTATCACTTGTAATCAGGGCTAGGTAGTGTGCTGTGAATTATCTGAGGAGGGGCATAGTGGAATTGGAAAGTTAGATGTCGTTTTCCTTGATCCACTGGATGTATTTGCGCCTGAAGAGTAGGTAAGGTTGGGTGGCTCTTAAGGAAGGAGGGAGGGAGTTCCAGTGTTGTGCAGCTTGTACTTGAAAGCTGGTGCCTCCGGTTTTAGAGCGTTTGTATCTGGGCACTGCGAGGGTGTTGGAATTGGATGTTCTTGTGAGTCGGTTAGAGGAGTATCTGATGAGTCTGTCGGTGAGGTAGCGTGGAGCAGCGATATTGAGGCATTTGTGGGTGAGTGATGCAACTTTTAAAGCAATTTTGTCTTTGGTTGAGAGCCAGTTGTGAGCTCTTCTTAAGTTGGATATATGCTCTTTTTTGGAAAGCTCAATGCTGCTCTGAGTGCGTTGTTTTGTAGGATCTGAATCTTGTTTATGATGTATTTGCTGGATTCTAATTAGAGGGCGTTACAATAATCTAACTTAGATAAAATAAGGGCTCTGGCAAGGGTCGTGCAACTGTTGGAGGAGAGGAAGAGTTTAGCTGCTCTGATTAGTTTGCACATGTAGGAGGTAGAAGAGGCCAGGGAATTTACCTGTTTTTTGAAGGAGAGGGTGGAGTCTAAGTAGAAGCCTAACGTTTTTACTTCCTTGGCTACTTCTATGGTGTTTCTGTTGATAGAGAAGCTAGAGTAAGTGTGGCCTAACTTGTTAATGTTAGGGGTAGTGACAAGGATGATGAGCTCAGTCTTGTCATCATTCAGGAATAGACCATGTGAGGCCATCCATGCCTGAATGATGAGGTATACCCTGTTCACCAAGGCCAAATCCTTGTCGTAATTTCCCGTCAATGGTATGAGGATCTGCATAATTAGTGTAGGTGATACCGAGACCATCGAGATCGTCGAAAAGGGGCTTCGTGAAGATATTGTACAGGGTGAAGGAGACACAGGATCCCTGAGGCACGCCGCAGGTAATAGAAATGGGGTCCGCCGCTGCAGATGTGGAGAAGACGCGTATGGTTCTGTTGCTGAGGAACGATTGTATCCAGCTAAAGGCTTCCTGTGAAAAGTGGGCTGCAGTGTTTAGGTGAGTGCAAAGAAGGAACAAGTTACTTACCTGTAACTGTTGTTCTCCAGCATGGGTCTGGCATGGATTCACATGCTCATGAATATTCCCCGTCGTCAGGCCGGGAATCCTCGGTATAGAAAAAAATCAGTATCAGTTTCGTTTCTGATCTGTCTTTCTTAGTAGTAACCAATCACTGGTCTCTGGGTCATACTGCCCCCAGCCAATGACTGCCCTCTCCCTAAGCCCCACCTCCGGCAGCCATCCTCAGATTTGGTTGCACGTAAAGTGGCAGTATGACCAAGTGAAGAGCCGCAGAGGGGTAGGCGGGAGGGTTCGCATGTGAATCCATGCCAGACCCATGCTGGAGAACAACAGTTACAGGTAAGTAACTTGTTCCTTCTCCAGCATAGGGTCTGGCATGGATTCACATGCTCATGAATAAGAGAATACATAGCAGTACACACATGCGCAACCACGGGAGGTGGCAACAGGCTCAACATTAAGCAATACAACAACTCAACATTAAGCAACTCTTACCTCCTCACCAGGCTCACCTTAGGCGAACAGGTTGCGCAGCACTGCTTGGCCGACCCTGGACTCCTCCCTGGAGTTCCGATCGACGCAGTAGAATCTTGTGAAGGTGTGCGTCGACCTCCACGTCGCAGCCCTGCAGATGTCCAGCAGGGGCACACCAGACAGGAACGCTGTGGTAGCAGTGATCGCTCTGGTCGAATGGGCTCTCGGACGGCCGGGCAGCTGTCGGTTTGCCAACCAGTGACAGTGCATGATGCAGCCGGAGAGCCATCTGGAAATGGAAGTCTTCGAGAGAGCCTTCCCTTGATTCACAGAATGGAAGTCTTTGAGAGAGCCTTCCCTTGATTCACAGTCCCAAAGTTCACAAACAGCTGTGACGTCTTCCGAAAACTCTTCGTGCTCTCTAGCTACATCCAGCGAGTGCAGAGTCCTCTCGGCCGGCGACGAAGGCGACGGGAAGAAAACTCGCAACACCAAAGGCTCGTTGAGGTGGAAGTCCGACGGCACCTTGGGCATAAAGGATGGGTGTGTCCTCAGCACCACCCTCGTGTCATGAAAAGTCAAGTATGGAGGCTTGCAAGATAGGGCCTGGATCTCTCCCACTCGTCGTGCGGAGGTGATGGCCACGAGGAAAGCTGTCTTCCATGACAGGAACTTCAAAGGCGCCGAATGCATGGGCTCGAATGGGGCCCCCATGAGCTTGGTCAGCACCACATTAAGCTCCCACGCCGGGGCAGGAGCCTTCACCGGCGGGAATGATCGGAATAGTCCCTTCATGAATTCTTTCACCAGGCGATGAGACCACAAGGACACCCGTCCCGTCGTCATGGTATATCGGGAGATTGCAGCCAGATGTATTTTGATGGAGGCGTGAACCAGTCTAGCTTTGGCCAGCGACAGTAGGTACGGCAGTACTTGAGGGGCCGTAATCCGCAGAGGGTTAATCTTCTGTGCACGGCACCAGACAGAGAACCTCTTTCATTTATGTCCGTAGCACTTGAGAGTTGAGGACACCCTGGACTTTGCAAGAACCTCTCTGCAGTCGGCCGGGATGTCGTACCCTCCAAACTCTAGTGCTGCAGGAGCCAGGCCTGCAAGTTCAGCGACTCCGGGTTGTGGTGAAGAATGGCGCCTCCTTCTCTGGAGAGAAGATCTGCGTCTGTCGGCAGCTTGACTGGTGGAGACGTTGACAAGTCCAGAAGGTCCGGGAACCAGATCTGTCTCGGCCACGCCGGTGCGACGAGGATCATCCTGCATCGGGACCTCTTGAGCTGGTTGATGAGCCGGAGCAGCAACGTCAGCGGAGGGAACGCATAAAGAAATAGGCCGTCCCAGGGGAACGAGAAAGCATCACCCATGCTCCTCGGCTGGGGGAACCTGCTGGCGAACCTCCGGCACTTGGAATTCGTTGCAGTCGCGAAGAGATCGATTTGGGGTTTGCGCCATCGTTGGAAGATTGATCCTGGCGTAGTTCCCACTCGTGGCACGAGCACAGCTCCCTGCTGAGTGAGTCGGCGATCGTGCTTTTTATTCCTGCCAGATGAAGAGGCACCAGAAACATCCCCTGGGCGACGGCCCAATGCCACAGATCTTAGGCTTCCTTGGATAGGGCCGGGGACCTGGTTCCGCCCTGTTAGCATCGTGGTGCTGTTGTCGGTGAAGATCCTCACCACCTTGCCCTTGAGGGATGGAAGAAAGGACCTGAGGGCCCAGAACACCGCGCAGAGCTCCAAGATGTTGATGTGGAGAGACTTCTCCTCCGGGAGCCAAAGGCCTCTCGCATGAAGATCTCCGGAGTGTGCTCCCCAACGTTCCAGCGAGGCGTCCGTCATCACCGTCACCTGGTGAGCTGGGGTCTGAAAGTCTGTGCCCGCCGACAGATGGGAGCGGGTACCCCACCACCGGATCGCCTGACGGAACATCTCGTTGAGAGGGATCCTGTCCTCGAAGCTGCCCGTCGACTGGATCCAGCGGGCGTCGAGGAACTCCTGTAAGGGTCTCATCCGAAGCCTGAAAAGGCGCACCAGATAAATGCAGGAGGACATCATCCCGAGGAGGGACTTGATAGATCTTACCCTGGCCATGTCCGTGGCCAGCAGACGCTGCACCTTGCCCAGAATGGTCCTGGTCCTTTCCTCCGACGGCGAGGCCAGCCGCGCCACTGTGTCGAGCTTGGCTCCCAGAAACAGGGCGACTTGCGACGGAACCAGGTGGGATTTTGGAAAGTTGATGGAGGTCCGTGAGCAACTGGACGGTCTTCGCAGTGTGCTCCACGGCAAGCTCCCTTGTCCTTGCCCGATGAGCCAGTCGTCCAGGTAGGGGTAGACGTGGATCCCCTGTAGGCGCAGCCGCGCCACCACCAGTGCGAGGCACTTGGTGAACACCCTGGGTGCCGACTTCAATCCGAACGGGAGGGCCTTGAACTGGTAGTGCCGCCCTTGGACCACGAACCTGAGGAACTTTCTGTGTCTTTTTAGAATGGGGATGTCGAAGTACGCATTCTCCAAGTCCAACGACGACAGGAAATCGCCCTCCTCCAGCTGTCCCAGCACATGCTGGAGGGTGACCATACGGAACTTCTGTGCCTTGATGTACCTGTTCAGTCGTCGTAGGTCCAGGATGGGGCGCCATCCTCCTGTCTTCTTTCTTACGAGGAAGTACCTTGAGTAAACTCCGGAGCCCCAAAGCCTCTTTGGGACAAGCTCGATGGCACCCTTCTTGAGCATCGCCCTTACTTCCAACAGTAGTTGAGGGATGTGATTTTCCTTCCTGGCCACGGGTGGAACGCAAGGGCACTTCTTCTGAAACTCAAGGGCGTGCCCTTGGGCCAGGGCGTCCAGCACCCAACGGTCAGTGTTGATGGACTCCCACACGCTGACGAACCTCGCCAGCCGGCCTCCCACCAGGGTGCTTCGGCGGGGGCCCGACCCCACGGTCGGTTCAATCTTGTTTGGAGGCGGCCTTGCCTCCTTGACCTCCTTGTCGACGACGACGGGCACCACCTGACTTGCCGCGTCCCCTGTAGGCTTCCTGGGACGAAGATCTTGCCGCTTGGCGGTAAGTGGAGGAGCCACTGCCAGATCCCTTGGAGGCACCTTGTCTGCCTCTGGAGCTCCGAAAGGACAGCCGTCGTTGTTGGAGCACTCCCAGTGCCCGGGCAGTCTCTGTGTCTGTCTTGATGGCCTGAAGGGACTCATCAACCGCCTTTCCAAACAGGTTGTTCCCGTCGAAGGGCATGTCCAGAACCTTGGTTTGTACGTCCTGGCGGAAATCCGTGGCCTTAAGCCATCCTCGTCGTCTCAAGCAAACGCCATTGCCCAACTGACGGAAACCGGTGTCACGATGTCCGTCGCCACTGTGATGGCGTGGTCCGAAGCAATCTCCCCCTCCTGTAGGATTTCAAGGGCCTCAGCCCTTTTGGCATCCGGAAGGAAGTCTAACAGAGGGGCGATTTTGAACCACAACTCCCTGTCGTAGCGGGCTACGATAGCCAGGGCATTGGCCGCCTTGATAGTCGTTGCTGCGGATGAGATGATCCGTCGTCCCATCGTGTCCAACTTCCTGCCCTCGCCGTCCGGCGGGGAAGTTGATGTCGAGGCCGATGCCCCCCCAGCTTTCTTCTTTGCCGCCGCCTAGACGACCGAATCCGGGGTAGGTTGTGCCCGAAGGCACAAGGGGGCAGAGTTGGGGACCCGGTACTTCTTCTCGTACCGGTCCCTCTTTGCCGGCGCCGTGGCAGGGTTCTTGAGGAGGGCGAGCCCCTCATCCCAGATGTCATCAAGAAGTGGTACGGCGAGGACCGTCTTCCTTTTATCCTCGTGCCGTTGGTAAAGGAACCCTTCTTTCTTCTTTTCTTCTGGGCAGAGCTGAAAAAGCTCGGATGCCCTGGAAATCATGGCATGAAAGGATCCAATCTCGTCGGGCGGGGACGCCCGAGCAGGAGGGGACGGGGGACACGTCCCGTCGTCGCCCCGTCGTCATCTGTACCTGTCGTGGCCGTGTCCGTGCCTGTATCATCCCCGTGGGTAGTAGACCGGGGGGAAGGCAGAGGAGGCCGCAGAGGTGGGAGAGGTGGCGTAGGATGCGTCCTCCTCCTCTTATGCGGTGGACTCTCCGAAGGTCCTGGCTCCGGTTCCCCCGTCGGGTCTGGCTCAGGTACCTCCGTCGGGGGAAGGGGCAACCTTGTCCTTATCTCCAAGCATAAGGACTGAATCGCAGACAAAATGGCCGCCGAGGTGTCCTGCGGCGCCGGAAACGACGGGCGCGAGGGCTCTTGAGGAGCCTTGTCGGCGACACCGTCGCTCTCGTCGACGCCCTCGTCGGGATCCCTCCCGATGGGCTGGGCCTCTTCCACGACTTCGATGAGCTCTTCTTCATAGGTCGTGTCCGTATCCACGATGGCCACCAGCCGCTCCCCCACCTTTTCCAACGAGGACTTCATGGGGGTCTTCTCAATGGGCCTGAAAGACGACTCCCTCCGCGGTGGCAGGGAGACTCTGGGTCCTGCGGGCCCCTCCACTGGTGTAGCCTCCACAGGCTGAGCAAGGGCCGCAGCGACATCCTCAATCGAGGTCTTAGCAGGGTGAATTAAGGCCATCGCCACCTTCTGGACGCCTGGGGCCTCACCTTGGGGGGAGGGTCCGAGCCTCGCTCCCCCTCTGCCGGAATCTTCGAGATCGACTGGGGCCTCTCCAGAAGCTTCGCCGGGTTTTCGGACTTCCTCTTACCCGAGCCAGAGCGTTGGCTCGTGGTTGATGGCGCCGGGGAGGATGCTCCCTGCCTGGCAGCCAAGGAGCCCGACCGTTCGGCGCTCCCGGTGCCCGCGGACTCGCGGTGCTTAGCCTTTTGTTGGGCCCCCGTCGCCGGGGCACCCTCACAGGACTTAGAAGACCGCTCTGACTTCTTTTTCTTCTTCTCGCCTGACGGGCTCTTCCCTTCCAGCCAGTTGGCGAGACGAAGGTGGCGATCCTTCATGGTCCGCTCCGACATGTTCCCACAAAACGCACAGTCCTTCTCCTTGTGCGTCTTGTCCTCATGGAGACAGTAGAGGCATGACGAATGCTCGTCCTCCTTGAACACATTCTGAAGCTGGTATCCAGGGCAGGTCCTGAACAGCTTCCCGGGCGTCGAGCTTCCTTTCTCCTGGGCCATGTCGGGGGTAGGCCTCGGAACTTCTGGAATCCTCCAAAAGCATAACTCGACGAAACCTTCACCCTTGAGGGGCGTAGAAAACTCCGAAACGGATCCCTGTTGATCGGATGTAGAAACGGTGGAGCTTGAGGCTCTATTTAACCGAAAAATTAGAAAAATCTCCTGAAAAAGCGCGAAAATGCAGCAAAAGCTCGAGAGCTACAGCACGAGGACTCCCAACACTTGAACGTGCGGTAAAAATCTGAGGATGGCTGCCGGAGGCGGGGCTTAGGGAGAGGGCAGTCGTTGGCTGGGGGCAGTATGACCCAGAGACCAGTGATTGGTTAATACTAAGAAATACAGATCAAACACGAAACTGATACTGATTTTTTTCTATACCGAGGATTACCAGCCTGACAATGGGGAATATTCATGAGCATGTGAATCCATGGCAGACCTCATGCTGGAGAATGGCATGATCCACAAAATCAAAATGCCGCTGATAGGTCGAGGAGGAGAAGGAACAAGTTACTTACCTGTAACTGTTGTTCTCCAGCATGGGTCTGGCATGGATTCACATGCTCATGAATATTCCCCATTGTCAGGCTGGGAATCCTCGGTAAAGAAAAATCAGTATCAGTTTCGTTTCTGATCTGTCTTTCGTAGTAGTAACCAATCACTGATCTCTGCGTCATACTGACCACAGCCAATGACTGCCATCTCCCTAAGCCCCGCCTCTGGCAGACATCTTCAGATTTGGTAGCACGTGAAGTGGCAGTATGACCAAGTGAAGAGCCGCAGAGGGGTAGGCGGGAGGGTTTGCATGTGAATCCATGCCAGACCCATGCTGGAGAACAACAGTTACGGGTAAGTAACTTGTTCCTTCTCCAGCATGGGGTCTGGCATGGATTCACATGCTCATGAATAAAAGAATACATAGCAGTACACACATGCACAACCACGGGAGGTGGCAAAGGCTCAACATTAAGCATTACATCCAAAACCCAACATTAAGCATTCTTACCTCCTCACCAGGCTCACCTTAGGCGAACAGGTTGCGCAGCACTGCTTGGCCGACCCTGGACTCCTCCCTGGAATCCTGATCGACGCAGTAGAATTTCGTGAAGGTGTGCGTCGACCTCCACGTAGCAGCCCTGTAGATGTCCAGCAAGGGCACACCAGATAGGAACGCCGTGATAGCTGCGATCGCTCTGGTGGAATGGGCTCTCGGACGGCCAGGCAGCGGTCGGTTTGCCAACCGATGACAGAACATGATACAGCCGGAGAGCCATCTGGAAATGGAAGCCTTCGAGAGAGCCTTCCCCTGATTGACAGGTCCAAAGTTCACAAAAAGTTGTGACGTCTTCCGAAAACTCTTCGTGCGGTCCACTTAGAACTTCAGCGCTCTAGCCACATCCAGCGAGTGCAAAGTCCTTTCAGCCGGCGATGAAGGCGACGGGAAGAAAACAGGTAACACCAAGGGTTCGTTGAGGTGGAAGTCCGACGGCACCTTGGGCATGAAGGAGGGGTGCGTCCTGAGCACTACCCTCGTGTCGTGAAAAGTCAAGTACGGGGGCTTGCAGGAAAGGGCCTGGATCTCTCCCACCCGTCGTGCGGAGGTGATGGCCACAAGAAACGCTGTTTTCCACGACAAGAACTTCAACGGAGCTCAGTGCAGAGGCTCGAACGGAGGTCCCATGAGCTTGGTCAGCACCACGTTGAGCTCCCACGCCGGGGCCAGGGCCTTCACCGGCAGGAACGATCTGAACAGTCCCTTCATGAATTCTTTCACCAGATGATGAGACCACAAAGACGTCCGTCCCGTGGTTCTGGTGTATCGGGAGATCGCAGCAAGATGAATCTTGATGGAAGCGTGCGCCAGCCCAGCCTTGGCCAGCAGGTACGGCAGTACTTGAGGAGCCGTAATCCGTACAGGGTTAATCTTCTGTGCGTGGCACCAGACAGAGAACCTCTTCCATTTGTGTCCGTAGCAGTTAAGAGTTGAGGACACCCTGGCCTTTGCAAGAACCTCTCTGCAGTCGGCCGGTATGTCGTAACCTCCAAACTCTAACGCTGCAGGAGCCAGGCCTGCAAGTTCAGCATCTTCGGGTCGTGGTGGAGGATGACGCCTCCTTCCCTGGAGAGAAGATCCGCGTCCACTGGCAGTTTGATTGGCGGGGACGCTGACAAGTCCAGAAGGTCCAGGAACCATATCTGCCTCGGCCACGCAGGTGCGACGAGGATCATCCTGCACCGTGACCTCTTGAGCTGGTTGATGAGCCGGATCAGCAGCGGCGATGGAGGGAACGCATATAGGAACAGGCCCTCCCAGGGGAACGAGAAAGCATCGCCCATGCTCCTCGGCTGGGGAAACCTGCTGGCGAACCTCCGGCACTTGGAGTTTGTCGCCGTCGCGAACAGATCGATCTGGGGTGTGCCCCACCGTCGGAAGAGGCGGTCCACTAGATCCTGTCGCAGTTCCCACGCGTGGCACGAGCGCAGCTCCCTGCTGAGCGAGTCGGCGATGGTGTTTTTTATCCCTGCCAGATGAAACGGCACCAGAAACATCCCTTGGGCGACGGCCCAATGCCACAGATCCTGAGCCTCCTTGGACAGGGCTGGGGATCTGGTACCGCCCTGCTTCCTGATGTAGAACATGGTGGTGGTGTTGTCGGTGAAGATCCTCACCACCTTGCCCTTGAGGGACTGAAGAAAGGACCTGAGGGCCCAAAACACTGCACGGAGTTCCAGGACGTTGATATGGAGGGACTTCTCCGTCGGCAGCCAAAGGCCCCTCGCGTGCAGATTTTCGGTGTGCGCTCCCCCTCCTTCCAGGGAGGCATCCGTGGTCACTGTCTTCTGGTGGTCCAGGGTCTGTAAGTCCATGCCCGCCGTCAGATGCGTGCGGGTGCCCCACCACCCGATCGCTCGTCGGAAGCTCTCGTCGAGTGTGATCCTGTCCTCGAAGCTGCCCGTCGTCTGGATCCAGCGAGCGTCCAGGAACTCCTGTAACGGGCGCATCCGAAGCCTGCACAGGCGGATGAGATAAATGCAAGAAGACATCATTCCGAGGAGGGACTTGATGGACCTCACCCTGGCCGCATCCGCAACCAGCATCCGCTGAACCTTGCCCAAGATGGCCCTCGTCCTTTCCTCCGACGGAGAGGCCAGAAGCGCCACTGTGTCGAGCTTCGCTCCCAGAAACAGTGCGTCTTGAGCGGGCACCAGGTGGGACTTGGCGTAGTTTATGGAGAATCCCAGGTCCGTGAGTAGTTGGACGGTCCTCGCCGTGTGCTCCGCGGCAAGCTCCTTTGTCTTTGCTCGGATGAGCCAGTCGTCCAGGTAGGGGTAGACGTGGATCCCCTCCAGGCGCAGCTGCACGCCACCAGTGCGAGGCACTTCATGAACACCCTGGGTACCGACCTCAATTCGTAGGGAAGGGCTCTGAACTGGTAGTGACGCCCTTGGGCCACGAATCTGAGAAACATTCGGTGTCCCTTTAGGATGGGGATATGGAAGTAGGCATCCTCCAAATCCAACGACGACAGGAAATTGCCCTCCTCCAGTTGACCCAGGACGTGCTGGAGGGTGACCATCCGGAACTTCTGTGCCTTGATGAATTTGTTCAGTCGTCGTAGGTCCAGGATGTGATGCCATCCTCCCGTCTTCTTCTTCACAAGGAAGTATCTTGAGTAAACTCCGGAGCCCCGAAGCCTCTTTGGAACGAGCTCGATGGCGCCTTTCTTGAGCATCGCCTTTACCTCCAAGAGAAGTTGAGGGACGTGATGTTCCTTCCTGGCCACGGGGGGAACGCATGGGTACTTCTTTAAAATCTCGAGCACGTGACCCTGGGCCAGGGCGTCCAGCACCCAACGGTCGGTGGAGATGGACTCCCACACGCTGACGAAGCTCGCCAGCCGGCCTCCCAGCGGGGTGCTTCGGTGGGGGCCCGACCCCACGGCCGGTTCAGTCCTGCTTCGACGAGGCTTTGCCGCCTTTTCCTCCTTGGCGACGACGGCGGGGTCCGCCCGACTTGCCTCGTCCCCTGTAGGCTTCCTGTGACGACGAACGGGCCGCTTGACGATAGGTGGAAAATCCACCGCCGGAACCTTTGGAGGCACCCTGCTTGCCTCCGCCGCTCCGAAAGGGCGGCCGTCGTTGCTGGAGGACACCAAGAGCCCGGGCAGTCTCCGTATCCGTCTTGATGGCTTGTAGGGAATTGTCCACTGTTTTCCCAAACAGGTTGCTCCCGTCGAACGGCATGTCCAAGACTCTGGTCTGCAAGTCCTGACGGAAGTCAGTTGCCTTGAGCCATCCACGCCGTCTAAGGCACACGCCGTTGCCCAACTGGCGAAATCCAGTGTCAGCGATGTCCGTCGCTATCGTAATGGCGTGGTCCGACGCCAATTCTCCTTCCTGCAAGATCTCTAGGGCCTCCGCCCTCTTGTCTTCTGGTAGGAAATCCAGCAGGGGGGCGATTTTGTACCACAACTCCCTGTCGTAGCAGGCTACGATAGCCAAGGCGTTAGCAGCCTTAATCGTCGTCGCTGCCGATGAGATGATTCTGCGTCCCATCGTGTCCAACTTCTTTCCCTCGCCGTCCGGCGGGGAGGTTGACGTAGAGGCCGAGCCCCCCCCCGCTTTCTTCCTGGCCACCGCAGAGACGACCGAGTCCGGGGTCGACCCGGTACTTCTTCTCGTACCAATCCCTTCTCGCAGGCGTTGTGGATGGGTTCTTGAGGAGGGCGAGACCCTCATCCCAGATATCGTCCAGTAGAGGTACAGCGAGGACCGTCTTCCTCTTGGTCTCGTGCCGTTGATAAAGGAAACCTTCCTTCTTCTTCTCTTCCGGGCAGAGCTGGAAAAGCTCGGATGCCCTGGCGATCATGGCATGAAACGATCCAATCTCGTCGGGCGGAGAAGCCCGGGGAGGAGGTGACGACGGGAGATCCTCGTCGTAAACCTCATCGTCTGTGCCCGTTGCGGCTGTGTCAGTCCCTGTATCATCCCCACGGGTCGTGGACGGGGAGGAGGGCTGAGCAGGGCGCGATGGTTGAAAAGTAGGTGGAGGATGAATCCTTCTTCTCTTAGGAGGAAGGCTCCCAGAAGGGCCTGGCTCCGGGTCCCCCGTCGGGAGAGGTTCCTCCGTTGGTGGTAACGGCAATCTCGTACTTATCTCCGAGCATAAGGACTGTATAGCCAACAAAATGGCCGCCGAGTTGTCTTGCGGCACTGGTTGAGGGGAGTCCGACGGGCGGTCAGGAGCCCCGTCGGCACCCTCGACGTTCTCGTCGTCTCCTACGTCGGGGTCCCTCCCGACGGGCTGGTCTTCTTCCACGCCAACGCCGTGGCTTAAGACTTCGATCAGCTCCTCCTCAGAGGTTGAGGCCGAATCCACGACGACCTCCTGCCCCCCTTTTTCTTCTCCGTCGGAGGTTTCACAGGGGTCCTGTCGATGGGCATGTAAGAGGACTCCCTCCGCGGTGGCAGGGAGACCCTGGGCCCCGAGGTCGCCACCACTGGTGTAGCCTCCACAGGCTGAGCCAGGGCCCCCGCGACTGTCTCGATAGAGGCCTTGGTCGGATGGATTAAGGCTTTCACCACCTTAGGTGCGCTCACCGCCTTCTCCTTGGGGGGAGAGTCACTGCCTCGCTCCCCCTCCGATGGGGCCTTCGAGCTCGACCGGGGTCTCTCCAGGAGCTTTGCCAGGTGCTCGGCCTTCCTCTTACCCGAGCCAGAGCGTTGGCTCATGGTTGATGGCGCCGGCCAGGATGCGCCCTGCCTGGCGCCCGTAGAGGCCGACCGTTCGGCGCTCACGGTGCCAGCGGACTCGCGGTGCTTGGCCTTCTGTTGGGCCCCTGTCGCCGGGGCGCCCTCAAAGGTCTTAGAAGACCGCTCGGACTTCTTCTTCTTCTTCTCGCCTGACGGGCTCTTCCCTTCCAGCCAGTTGGCGAGACGCAGGTGGCGGTCCTTCATGGTCCGCTCCGACATATTTCCGCAAAACGCACAGTCCTTCTCCACGTGCGTCTTGTCCTCATGCAGGCAGTAGAGGCAAAGGGAGTGTTCGTCCTCCTTAAAGACATTCTGAAGCTGGCATCCAGGGCAGACCCTGAACAGCTTTCCGGGCGTCAAGCTTCCCTTCTCCTGGGCCATGATCGAGATGGGCCTGAGAAACTTCTGGAGTCCTCCAAAAGCGTGGCTCGACGAAGTCTTCACCCTTGAGGGGCGTAGAAGAATCCGACACGGGTCCCCGTTGATCGGATAAAGAAACGGTGGAGCTTGAGGCTCTTTTGACCGAAAAAGATAACATTTTCCTAGGAGAAAACGCGAAAAAGCACTAAAGCTCGAGAGCAATAGCACGAGGATTCCAACACTTGAACGTGCGGTAAGAATCTGAAGATGGCTGCCAGAGGCGGGGCTTAGGGAGAAACGAAACTGATACTGATTTTTCTTTACCGAGGATTCCCAGCCTGACGACGGGGAATATTCATGAGCATGTGAATCCATGCCAGACCCCATGCTGGAGAAGCAGGGCTGTTTTGTCATTGTCTCTAAGGGTGTCAATTGCTGTATTTGAAGATAGCCTACCTTGTCTAGAATTTTGAGTAGGAAGGGGACGGTAGTAATGGGTCTGTAGTTAGTGGGTATGGAGGGGCCTAGAAGTTGAGAACCCAAGACTCTTTGAGTTTGATAGGGATGACACTTTTGGAGAAGGATGAGTGAATGAATTTGGTAATGAAGGGTGAGATGGCTTTGTGAAAGGACACTGGTAGTTGTATGGTATCTTCCTATGAGCCGATTGCCTGCTTCCATTGGTGATCCAGGGTCTCTTGGATTGGCCTCATGTGCAGCCTGCAATTTGGTATGAGGAATATGCATGAGGACATTATGCCCAGAAGAGATTTGAGGGTGCGGACTGTGGTCGCCCCGTTGCTTTGAAACCATGAAGACCGATGAGTTAGTGCAGATATTCTGTCCGCTGGCGGTCTTACTCTGGGTATGCTGGTATTGATTTCTGCCCCCAGAAACAGCACTGCCTTGTTGGAAACAGGGCAGGATTTCTCTTTGTTTATCGAAAACCCCAACTCCTTCAAGAGTTTTATTGTTCTCCGCACAGTCTGAGTGAGCTGGCCCTTATGAGCCAATCGTCTAAATATGGGAAGACTTCGGTTCCGACCTTCTGAGGTATGCTGCCACCGATGCCAGGCACTATGTAAATACACTTGGTGCTGATTTTAGGCCGAACGGGAGGACACAGTACTGAAAATGTGACTCCCCTACGGTGAACCTGAGGAATTGCCTGTGGGCAGGATGAATGGGAATGTGGAAATATGCGTCCACCATGTCAAGAGTGGCCAGGAAATCGTGTTGGTTGAGCCACGGGAGAACGTTCTGAACAGACGTCATCTTGAATTTGATGCACTTGATAAACTTGTTGAGAGCTCTCAAATCCAGAATCGGTCGCCACTGACCGTTCCTTTTCTTCACAAGAAAGAACCGGATGTAGAAGCCTCTTCCCCTTTGTCGGTATGGTAGCAGTTCTATTGCTGCTTTTAGGAGCAGCTTGTGAACCGACAGCATGACCAACTTCTAATGATGCACTTTGCGTGGAACGGGGGCAAGGAACAGAGGTTGGTCCAGGAATTCGATGTTATGACCTTCGCGGACCACCTGTAGCACCCACTTGTCTGATGTTATGTTTAGCCAATGTTGATAAAAACGGCTTACTCACCCGCCCACCAGGGTGCGTCATCAGAGAGGAGGAAGAACATAGTCAGTTTTGCTTGCTCTGGTTCTTGGCGTGGTGGAGCCACACTTTCCCCTATGGGTGTACCTGTTTGATGACTGTTGGTATCTGTCTTGGAAGGTGTTAGTCTGCGTTTTTTGACTGTAGGAGGGGTGGCTGAAACCCCTATATTTTGAGGATGCACCTCAAAAGGACCGAAAGGATCTACGATCTTTGTCTTTGTCCTTAAGGGAACTGATAGCACGTGCCATATCGGTATCAGCTTTAATACCCTTGAGATGGTCGTCACTCTTTTTACCAAAGAGGTCTTGCCCATCGAAGGGCATATCTAAGATCTGAGCCTGAACCTCTGGTCTAAAATTCATAGCTTGCCTTCTCAAGTCTGTACCATGGGCCATTTGTCTGAAACCCGACTCTGCTATGTCAACAGCCGTGTCGATCATATGGTTGGAGGTTGCCTCGCCATCCGATATGATTTCTTTGGCCTCTTCTTGCAGGTCTACAGGCAAATGCTTGGTCAGTTTGGATAAACTGAGCCACAGCTCACGGTCCAGCCGTGCAATCATGGCCAGGGCGTTTCAAGCCCTGATGGTGAGAGAGGCCGAAGGTAATACCTTCCAGCACATGGCCTCCAATTTACATCCTTCTTTGTCGGGTGGAGCTGAAAGAGTTTGGGATGGATTAGCCAACCTTTTCCTGGCTGCAACCGTAATGACGGAATCCGGTTTGGTATACCCCCTTAGGCATAATGGTGCCATGTCCAGTGCCTTCCCCGGCCTCAATGTGAGGGCCGGTGTGGACAATGGTGCAGCCAAACATTTTGCTCCAGTGTCCCATATAGTGTCCAAAAGAGGGATCATAGTGACTGTACTTCTACGTTTGTCTCTATGTTCATAGAGCACCGATTGTTTCTCTGCTCATGCCACTTGTAAATTAAAGAGGTCAGTCGCTTTACCAGTTATGGTATGAAAAGACACTAGATCATCCGGTGGTGAAGCATCTCCTGGGGAGTCCTTCTTACTAGGCTTCTCTACAATGTAATTGTCCCACTCGCTCTGCGAGTCTGGCTCCTGAGTAATGTCCCCTTCTTCAGGGTCTGAAAAATCCCTGAAAGGATCTTCTTGCCAGTCGGAAACAGATGCAGTGGATGGAACTATCGTGGGGTCCCTTGTGGGTGGTCTCATAGGATCCCTTGTGGGTGGTCTTGGCGTAGGAGATGATCTAGAAGGCGGCCCCTGTCGGCGAAGCACTGAGCATCCTGCTCCTGGACCTGCGGGGAGGTTCCGTCGAGCGTGCTCTCCTGAGGTCTGCTCCTGGTAGGAGAGCTTCTTGGTGAATTATGAGGCGGTGAAAACTACCTTCGAGGAGATCTTTCCATCGATGTAGAGGAATGATGTCTCGGTCTCTGATATCTATTGAATTTGTCAATGATCCTCTGCATTGAAAGCATGAGTTCTGGATCATATGGGTCTGTGGGTTCCCCTGGAGTGGGATGGCAGGGAGGACTGTTCTCCTTGGGAGTGATGGTCGGTTGCTCAGGAATGATTTCGGAATTCGGGAAATCCTCCTGTAGGATGATGTCAGGATGTTCTGCCATTTCTTTTAAAGGAGATAGTTGAGCTCCTATTGGTAGAATGAGGTCTTCCGGTATATGTAGGCCTGTGTCCATTGATCCAAACGACTCGCTTTCCATGGAGGGCGTGTCAGGGATATCCGTGGACGTTGCCTTGGACTTGTTTTTCCTCCGTCGACTAGGGGTCAATAGTCGTCGACGGTATCTTCGTGGAAAATGGTTTGGACTTCGTCGACGAGGATGTTGTCGACGAGGGTTTTGTGGACGCAGAAGGCATTCGTGGACGACGAGGGCGTCGTGGACGGATGGTGAGATTATTTAGTCGACGATTGCTTGGAAGTGGCCGATTTCGACGACGATGACTTAGTCGTGGATGACGTTTGAAGAGTTGTCGTTGACGTCTTGGATTTCGATGACAGTTCACTCATCGACGGGCCTCTATCAACGTTTTAGATGACGACTGCCCCCCGGAATTTTTGAAAACATCTCCTTACCTTTGGAGGAGGTTTTCTCATCCGGGCGCTTTTTTGTGGTCTCCAGATCCAAGGGATGGAGATAGAGATGACAATTCCATCTTTCTCTTGCTCCTATGTGAGGGAGAGGAGCTTCTGTCCACAGAGGCCCTTCTTTTTGAAGTTTGCCTCTCTGAAGGCTTCATAGACAGTAGAGGGTCTGTCTTAGCTGATTCTTCATCAGAAGAGTGTCCTCTAGATTCCAAATGTAGAAGGAGTCCTCTATGTCTGTCCTGGAGAGTTTTGTTAGAAAAAGTCTTACAAATATCACATTTGTGAATTTCATGTGGATAGAGGCAGTACATGCAGGGTCTTTCATGTAGACCAGCTTATTCTTGCATCTAACACAGTCCCTGCTGAAAAGGGAAGGCTTCTTGGTAGTAGATTCCTCCGACATAGTGTGAAGAGAGGAATCACTCGACGAATTCTGAGGGAAAACAAGGGTTTTCTGGGCCCAGAAACACTGTACAGGAAGAGTTTGATCAGTAGATCAAGGTAAAGCTGTTTTTAGGAAAAGGTCATTAAGCTAACAGCAAAGAAAAATTGAAAAGCTCAGAGAGATGAGGATTCCCTCCATTCTGTTCGACTGCAGTGAAAAATCTGAAGATGGCTGCCGGGGGGTGGAGCTTAAACCCTGCCACCTGATTGGTTAGGGCCATAAGGACAAAAGTGAGGTGGAGGGACTACACAAGTGAATGGCTCATAGGCCATAAGGGACAATCTAAATTGTATTTCTATGGAAATAATGTATATATATTTAATTTTTAATAATGATTTAAATCACAGAGGATTCCCAGTCTGACGATGGGGAATATTCAAGCATCTGAATCTCTGAAAGATCCAATGTTGGAGAAACATAGTTGCTGTAGCCTTGCAGTTTGATGGATATCACACCAAGGGCCTCATCAGGGGTTGGGCGGAGCGATAAAAATGCAGTGGTAACGCCATTACTGCTGCATTACAGCTCCACCCAATCCAGAGATTGGGCAGAAAGTTTAAGGTTTACCTCAAGCTTTTTGTTGGGGGTAAAAAAACTCCCCTTTCCATCCATTTCCGGTGCTTTTACCGCTGGTCCTATTACCGCTTGCAGTAATAGTGCCGAAAAGCCCCATAGAGACCTATGGACTCAGGATAAATGGGGATTAACAGCACCACTGCAACTCGGGATCCAGCGAAAATTGCACCAGACCGAGTTGCAGTAACACTAATAGCGTTGTGCGGTATCACGGCGCATGTACTGCCGGGATACTATCCCCCAACTTGTGATGAGGCCCATGTTATCTATGATCTATTCAAAAGGGTAGTGGCTGATTCACTGGTTCTTGGGAGATAGTGCCAAACTCACTAAAAGATATTTATTTATTGTGCAGCGGTTTACAGCAAACTTTACATAAATTAGTTGATAGAAACTAAACAACAACAATATAAAAAGATAGACAAAATGGAAAAGAGTTCTTGAAAATCGAATTACAGTTAGGATTAGAGAAATTAATTACCATTTAAAATTCTAGTCCAAAATTCATTAGCCTTTATCGTGTACACAATTCATAAACTGCAAAAATCTCAACATATCCAATTTTATTTACAATCAATTAGTAGATGCAGAAGAGTTGAATTCTAAAGGGCGAGACTGCAGTATCTTCAAAGTTGTCTGGATCTCAGTCAAGAGGTTTGTACAGACGTTTGTAAACACTGGAACCAGGTTATCATCAACTGAGAATAAGAGCGTGTTGTTCAAAGAGTGGGGGGAAAGAAATATCATTTTTCTATGGGGGTTAAGAATTTTCCAGTGTAAAGTAACCACTAGAGAGGAGAGGCCCAACTCATATCTTATTACACTTATGGGAACCCCATTCAGGATATTTAGGATGGACCTTCAGAACAACCCCTCCAGTCTCAGCCAGAAAGACGAGGAGTTTGGCACTGTACATTAAACAATTAATCACTTCGGTTTTATAAAACCTGATCAGTGGCATTAATCAAAAACATCCATACTTAGCATGCAGTCTTCTAGTTTGTGTTATTAAGAGAAAAATCCTGGTCCTGAGTCTAACATAGGAGCATTTGGTAAACACTCCTTCAATAGAGAAACCAAGGTAAGTGAAGCGATTCAATACTTTGAGTCTCTCGTGTTTTAAAAACCACAAGAGAAGAACAAGTTACTTCTTACCTTGTAACGTTCTTTCGATGGGCTGTTCCTCCGACGTATTCCTTATCTTAGATATCTCTTTCCAGCTTTGCTGGCCTCGGAAATTTTTTCTCTCTAGAGGGCGCTGCGCGTCGACGTCCGCCGAGTCGATGTCCCTCGACAGCTGCCGTATCGACGTCGACGTCATCCTGCCTATAAAGGCCGCGCGCAGCGTCCGTTGCTCAGTTCCGTTTTGTGGCCCACAATAATTCTTTCTGGACTAGACTAATCACCCTGAAGGAGCGTAAGCTGCAACAACAAGAGAAGTAGTACTGCGGGGATGGATGGGAAGGTCGATAAGGAATACGTCGGAGGAACATCCCATCGAAAGAACGTTACAAGGTAAGAAGTAACTTGTTCTTCGAAGGGATTGTGTCCTCCGACGTATTCCTTATCTTAGATAGGCTCCCACAGCAGTATTCTGTTATTGGAGGTGGGAGTACTGACTTCATGCTTCCTCTTATTGATGAATAGAGTGCAATACTGCCCTTCCAAACCTAGTCTCTTGACTGGATGAGGAATCCGTGTAAAGGTATGGACGGACGACCATGTGGCAGCCGCACATATGTCTCTAACCGGCACTCCTCTTTTGAGGGCCGATGAAGCTGCGATACCTCTGGTCGAATGAGCCCTAAGATTTTGAGGGGGCTCTTTTCCTGCCAGTTTATAACATTCCAAAATGGCTAAAATGATCCATCTGGAAATGGTCTGCTTAGTTATCAGTAACCCCAGCTTGTGACCTGCGTAGCCTACAAACAGCTGGTCTGCTTGTCTTATCCTAGCCTGTCTACTAATGTAAAAACTTAAAGCCCTTCTTGGGTCCAGCCTGTGTAACCTCTCTTCCTCTTTCCCCGGATGGGGAGGAGGATAGAAAGATGGAAGGGTAATCTTCTGTGTGATATGAAATTCAGAAACCACCTTTGGGAGGAAATTAGGCTTCACTTGCAGAACAACTTTGTCTTTGTGAAAGATTGTATGAGGGGGTTTACAAGAAAGAGCTTGTAACTCGCTCACCCTTCTAGCAGATGTAAGTGCTACTAATAAAACAGTCTTAAGGGTAAGAAACCTTAACGAACAAGAGTGGAGTGGTTCGAAAGGTGTGCCCATCAGGAAAGTTAGGACTAAATTTAAATCCCATAGGGGAACCTGGAATGGTCTTGGGGGATAAACGTTAGTTAACCCCTTTAGAAACTGTATTACCAAGGGTAACTTGAAATAGGATGGTTCTTCCGCAGTGCGCTTAAAGTTGGATAGCGCTGCGAGATAGCCCTTGATGGTGCCAACTTGAAGGCCTGAATTCGCTAAATAAAGTAGGAAGGACAAAACCATTGGTGTACCACATGAAAAGGGATCGATATTCTTATCCCTACACCAGCTGCAAAATCTGCTCCAACGGCAGCGGTATAAAGATTTTGTTGCTGGCCTTCTTGCCGAAAGCAACACCTCCATAACATCATCAGGGAGGTCCCAATCCTTGTACCTCAGCCTTTCAGAAGCCAAGCGTGAAGGTTGAGGGTTTTGATGTCTGGATGGAGAACCTGACCTCCCTTCTGTGAGAGCAGATTCTCTCTGAGTGGAAGTCGAATTGGAGGGCAGATGGACAAGTCTAGAAGGTCCGGGTACCATGCTCTCCTGGCCCAATCCGGGGCAATTAGGATCATGGTTTTCCGGAATCTTCTCAACCTCCTGATCATTTGAGGAATGACAGGGACCGGTGGAAACGCGTACAGGAGCGGAAACTCCCAGTCCACTATGAACGCGTCTCCTAGAGCTCCTCTCGGGGGAAATTCCCTTGAACAGAACAGATCGCACTTCCTGTTGACACTGGTGGCGAACAGATCCACCTGAGGGGTTCCCCAAAGGGCGAAGATCTCTTGAAGGACTTCCTGAGCTAGTTCCCACTCGTGGGAGACTGTGCTCTGCCTGCTCAGAGCGTCCGCCGTCAAGTTCTTCTCTCCGGCTAGGTGAACTGCCGATAGAGAGATTCCTTCTTGGATTGCCCAAAACCAGAGCTGCATCGCCTCTCTGCACAGAGTTAGTGATCCTACGCCTCCTCTTTTGTTGAGGTAATGCATGGCCACTGTGTTGTCCGTCATTATCAGGACATTCTTTCCTTGTACAGATGGCAGAAAAGCCTTCAGCGCAAGTCTGATGGCCCTCAGCTCTAACAGGTTGATATGTAGTCTGGACTCCGATGGAGACCAACGACTGCTGATGGTCAAGTCGTTGGCGTGGGCTCCCCACCCCGTGAGTGAGGCATCCATGACTACTGTTATTTCCGGCCAGGGTTGCCAAAACTGCTCTCCTTTCAGAATGTTCTCCTGACAGGCCCACCACTGAAGGTCTCGAGCCTCCCTGTCGGGAACCTGAAGAAGATCTGTCATTCTCCCTGAGAATTGTGACCACTGAGTTCTCAGTGCCCACTGGAGGGATCTCATTCTCAGGCGAGCCTCTGGCACTAGGAAAATGCAGGATGCCATGAGGCCTAGCAACCTCAAAAAGTCGAAGGCTGGGAGACGTTGGGCATTTTGAAACTTGGTAACCATCTGTAGAATATCTTGAGCCCTCACCTCTGGTGGCGAGGCTTTTCCCAGGGAAGTGTCCAGGATCGCTCCGATGAACTGGAGTCTCTGCGATGGTATCATTTGTGACTTCTTTAAATTGAGGGAGAAGCCCAGTCTGTGAAGGGAGTGGCAAACATGATCTAGCTGGAGCTGAGCTTGTTCCGAAGATACAGCTCTGATCAACCAATCGTCCAGGTAGAGGTAGACGTGAATCCCTTCCCTCCTTGGACTTGCAGCCACTACCGACATTAGCTTGGTGAAGACCCTCGGGGTGGAGGTCAGCCCAAATGGCAGAACTCAAAATTGATAATGAGAGTCGGCAATTGCGAACCTCAGGTATTTCCTGTGTTTGAGATGGATTGGCACATGGAAATAAGCATCCTGAAGGTCCAGAGATACCAGCCAGTACTGGAGCTGGAGGGCCTGAAGGATCTGAGAGAGAGTTACCATCTTGAACTTGTCCTTCCTGAGGAACTTGTTCAATTCTCGTAAGTCCAGGATGGGTCTCAGTCCTCCGTCCTTCTTTGGTATGAGAAAGTAGGGGGAGTACCAGCCCTTGTTCCTGTCCGCTACAGGTACCGGTTCTATGGCACCTTTCTCTAGCAGGTCTATCATTTCCTGCAAGAGGAGCGGATCTGGAACTTTTAGAGAGCTGTTCCCCGGTGGATGACTCTGAGGGATGTGTAGAAAGGGTATGCAGCAGGGGTATGGCTGCCTCTACTGCCCTACAGAGGGGTGTTCCTATTCGTAACATCTGTGATGCAGCCACCTGGGCTTCCGTACATACTTTTGTACGTCACTACTCCCTCGATTCCATCCGTGGGCAGGATCTGGCCTTTGGCAAGGCGGTCCTTTACTCCGCAATTTGATTGGGCATTCTAAATTTCTGTTTTCTAAATTCTTTTCCCACCTCCTTGCATTGGTACTGCTTTTGGAGTCTGTCATAGATATGCAATACGTCGGAGGACTCAATCCCCTCGAAGAACAAGTTACTCTCTTACCTGGTAACGTTATTTCGATGGGATGGTCCGACGACGTATTCCATATCGCTGCCTCCCTGCCTTCCCTGCTTCAGAATTTCTTATGCAATTGCAGCTTAAGTTTCCGCAAGGCTTTGTGTGTCAGACTGGCAGAAGACTGGTGCCACACGTTCTGGGAAAAAACGACAACTGAGGCTACGGGCATCCTGCGTCCTACTTATAACATCCAGTGCCGTCGGAGGAGGTCCTCGAGGGCGGCGTATCGACGTCATCGACGCAGGACACAGACGCCGAATATTTTCCGAAGCAGCACAGCTGTGGTGATTGCATGTCATAGATATGGAATACGTTGTCGGACCATCCCATCGAAAGAACGTTACCTGGTAAGAGAGTAACTTGTTCTTCTGTTGATTGTCATAAAAGCAACAGAACAGGTAGTCGAAAATCACCTCTGCCTGTCCTGTTTGGGTGGGGGGTATGGGGGGTGGAAAGGGTTGACTTTATGGGATAAAAAAAGTGATCACTGTCATATATTCATAATCCAAAGGTTCACTTCAGGTTCGTATTGCGAGAAATAAAGGCCTTTTATCTGCTAGAAGTATTATCATTATTTTAAACATACATTGTATTCTGTAATCATAAAATGAAACATTTTGCAAGCACCGACTACATTTCTTTTTGTATCTATTCCAAAGGCAGGAAATGATGCTTGCCCTTTTGCATCCACTCCAGTAATCTTTCCAGTGCATTGATTATTCCCGCCTAGAAAAGGACGGTCATCTGCTGTGCCCATTGATGCTTTTAATTAGTGTGCGCGTGTGTGTGTGTGTGTTCTGGCTTCAAAAGGGTTCAGTATCTCTGCTTCCCAGTCAGCGCATCCTAATAAACAACGCTTACATCTCATCTGCTCTACTTTGTAGCAGACACGTTTGTACTGGTGAGCAGATGAGTACTTACTTAAATAACCAAACGCATTGCTGTAGCGCGCCAGATGGAGGTGAAACGGGAACAGGCCCCCTATCGTATATTTCAAGAAATGCCACGATGAACGTACCACAGAAGCTGCAGCAAGCTCAGCTCCACCATCCTCTCCAGCATCCGCAGCAAGCACTGGCCATATATCGTTCCTATAGCTCATCAACATTACCCCTTTCTTCCAAAACCAGAGGCAGATTTACAAACCTCCGTGACAGCGTGAAAAAGAGTCCCACCAAAAGCACTGCCAAAGTGAAGGCAAACAGTGGCTGGTGGTCCGATGGGTCCTGGTCTACCCACTCCTTGGAGAAGGTATGTACATCTGACCCAGTACTTTACCAAGAAAGACAAAGTCTGGAGAAATGTTTGTGCCTCTGTGTATCCAGTAAAATTGCATGCTGCTGGGATCTTTTGGCAACCAGCAGTCACAGGTCGAAATATCAGTAGGCCCAATTTAACTGGTCGCTCTTTTGACCAATTTAACTGGTCGCTCTTTTGAAGTTGATAAAAGGACTACCATTGGTTTGGGATAATAACATCAAACATCTTTTTAAGGGTTTTGAAATTGACAATGTGTGGTGGTTAGTGCACTTAAATATTATTACATAGCTGTTAAAACTGCTTTGTGTCCTTTTGCGTTCCAGTCTGTGTATGTGATGGTTGAACTCTTAATTATAAACATACTCTGATGGGAGAGTGACGGCCATTGCAATATCTCTGCTGTTATGCTTTATCAAAAGGTCTTTAATTTAAAACATTTTTTTTACTGGATTATTTTTTAATTTTGCTATAGATTGTTCAGGACTGTGTATTCTCTCTCTCGATTTTGAAAAAAACGGAGTGGGCTAAACTTGCAAAGCCTGCGGGACGTTTATTGATTTTTTTCTTATTCCAATGGCCTACTTACATAACTTGGTAAACATTTATTTTGTTTTTCCCAGATATACTGCTAGTGCATTATTGAAATAAGTATGTTGGTATGCAAATATTTGGGTTCTTTTTATATGCATAGGGTCGAGTGTGGAAGCAGTTGTACACAGGTATAAGCCATGTTATATGGCCTCTTGAAAAGCATGCTTAACACGTTTCTACAGACCGACATACACTATGCCCTGCTTCTATGGTGGTGATCTAGAGAAAGATCTTTGTACATTTCCTTATTCTGATGTTTAGGCTACCGATGGTATGAAGCGCAGTTATTCTAAACCATTATTTGAGATTTGGCGTGAAAAGAAGTTCATGTACAAAAATACGTTTTAAGATATATTCTGTGCTGACTAAATGTAGAAATCTAGATAATATGATTCAGTTCCCATTCATGAGTCACATATTTACAGCCAATGCTCTAGAAATATTTTTATTTTCTTCACTTATTGGTAGAATTGACTGTTTTCTGAACTGAAAACTCTTCCCTCACCTGCTTTAAATTTTCTGCTCAGCTTTTACCTTTTTTTCTGGTCATCCGAAAGAAATCAAGTTTTGTTATAATAATTCCTCCTCTGTAGGTCGACTACGTATGTAGTGCAGATCAGTTCTGTTGGCATGGAAGTGACGATGGTAAATGTGATGTTTATTGTGGAGAAGCTAAAGAATAAATTGAGAACTTTGGCAGACATTAGTAATTACTGTTCAGTAGATGTTGGATTCAAGAAGGCATTGACTTGTATGATCAACCTGGGACGCTCCAGATGTTAAACACCTGTGGCAATGCATTTACACAAAGATGAAGCTATTGGAGTTCCATATAGAGGGACACGGACTATAATGGGTCGGCAACCCTTATTGTAAGAGGTGTTGTGCTATTTAGCTGTAAATGGATACCTGTGGTATTAATTTTTTTTAAATGTTATTGTTAATTTGTAATGCGGCTATACATGTGTGTCTCAAGACGAGGCAAGGCAGTGTGGGGAGGGTGAACGATTTTAAGCTCATATACAGGATTCGAACTAGTGTTGTTCAACGTGGTCTTGCTTCCAAGACATGCACGTTGCCACTGAGCCATCTTCCCTTCAAATTCATTAATTTAAAAACAGGAATGTCAGTTTCGATCAGAAATGATTTATTTATTGGATATTTGTAAGGCCTATACGCAAGTGGTATTTCAAGGCGCCGCAAGAAAAGTGGGGGAGAGATACAATAACTGTCCTACTAGGCTTTGGGACATTCGGATCGTGCAAGTGCAGAACAAGAAGTGTGAGGGAGTGGGGAGTAGGGGAATGCCAGTCTGCACAAAAGCAAAGTGATAAGGTGGGAAGGGAAAAGGTTGAAGGGGCGAAGTGCAAGTGCTAAGAGGAGGCCAGAGGGCAAGTGCCAGGGAATGCAGGGAAGGGGGGGGGGTGAACTGCATAGGGGGGGACAGGCTGGGGCCCTATAGTACTCAGAGGGAACCAGGCAGCCCCGTCACTGAGGCAGATGGAAGGTCTTAGCAGGGGAGGGGGAGAGTGAAGGAGGAGGAGAAAAGGAAGGTCTCTGGGAGCTTCCGGAACTTAAGAAGATCCTGCGCAAACCTGAGCGGGGCAGGGAGACCATTCCAGAGGGAGGCTCCTGTGGAGGAGATTCATCTACCCCCCACTCTATGCTTAGAGAAGCGACTGATTTGCAGAGAGTTGGAGCTAGCAGACCTAAGGTCTCTAGCAGGGAGCTATTTAGGGAGGAAAAGTTGGATGAAGAGGGGTCCCAAGCCCAGACAGCCTTGTGGATGATGCAGAAGGTCTTGAATTTGATCCTAGCAGCAACCGGGAGCCTGCGGAGAGATCTTGGTGCTGGAGAGGTGCTGTCCTTGGGCTTGAGGGCATGAAGTCTGTCATATTCTTGATTAGTTGAAGGCAACGAAGGGAGGATAAAGGAAGATTAATGAAAAGGCTGTTACAGTAGTCAAGTCTAGAGAGGACCAGAGCTCTGGAGACATTGAGTTTCTGGGGGTAGGTGAGGAAATGGGAGAAAACCTCAGAGGTGGTGCAGCTGATAGTGGGTCTTTTTGGCAACGTCCTCTATGTGAGAAGAGGAGGAGAGGGAGGAATCGCAGATGACACCAAGGGTTTTTGCCTCACAAGAGGGGTAGGGACCCATAGAGGGAGGCCAGAGGGAAACAGGAATGTGGAAGCTGGGGTCCCAATGAAAAGGGTCTCGGTCTTACTGACATTAAGGCAGAGATCATTGGCGGGCACCATGACTGAATGGCAGTCACAGTCGCAGATGAGAGAGGAGGAAGGGGAGTGAAGCTTGAAGGAGAGCTGCGTGTCGTCTGCATAACACGAAGTGAGGAGAGAAGGAAGAGATCAAGTGGGCCAAGAGGGGCAAGGTGGATGTTGAAAAGCCGCAATGAGAAGATAGAGCTTTGAGGAACGCCTCATGTGGACAGTGTGTTGGGGGAGAGAAAAGGGCCCAGTAGAACCTGGGAAGGTCTGTTGGAGAGGAATGTCAACCAGTCCAGAGGCAGGCCTGTGATGCCAAGGGTGTCATAGTGCTTATTTATCAGGGTGGCATGATTGACTGTGTCGAAGGTGGAGGAAAGCTCCAAGAGGATAAGAGTCAAAATTAGAGAGCAAGTTGTCACGGGTGTTCAGTAGAGCAGTTTCCTTGCCTTTGGCAGCTCCGAAGCCAAACTGGTGGTTGTGGAGACAGCCGACAGATTCGGTATGTTGGGTAAATTGGGAGATGGCAAGCTTCTCCAGGAGTTTGCCCGGGAATCAGGTAATTGAGATAGGGTGATAGTTAGCAGGGCAGGAGGGGTCAGAAGAGGTATTTTTAAGGAGGGGATGCACAAGTGAGTTGTTGAGGGAAGGAGCCAGAGGCAAAGGTTACAGAAATCGGCCAGGGAAGGCACAAGAGAGGCTATGTTATCCTTGATAGTTCTAGAGGATCAAGGGAGCACCTGTTTGGAGTAGACTTTCATAGAGAGGACTAGTGTAGAGACCTCATCCGGTGCTATGGGAGAGAAGGAGGAGAAAAGTAGGCAAGGGGAGATGGGTCAAGGGAGGCATGACAGCTGGGGAGGGTTGAAGGGGGTGTAGAGGAGAGTGAGGACAGAATGTCCTGGATTTTGGAAAGGAAGTGGGAGGCCACAGAAGTACAGAGGATCAGGGATGGCAGGGGAGATGTGGAGACTGCAGAAGGATTGGCAAGGTCCTTGCAGATTTTGAACAATTCATCAGAGTTGTTGGTGGCTCCAGAGATGCAGGATTATATGTAAGCCCACTTCTTCGATCAAATGGAGAGTCTGTATTGCCTCTGGGGCATGCAACAGGCCCGCTTGTCTGAGGATTCGTCCGATTCCTGCCACTTATGCTCAGCCACTCTGCACTTGCGTTTCAGATAGGCTAGGTCTGAATCATACCAGGTTTTGTGCATGGATGGAGGCTTCATTCGGATCCTCATGACAGTGGCAAGGACTTACAATACACATTTACAGATGGCGGCGGTGGCATTCCCATGAAAGGTTCCTGTAAAGTAGCACAAAGATGAGAACAAGTAGGGTATGAGAACAAGTAGTGAGCCAGTTTAGGAGAGTGTAAACAAGTGGGACCTATACCAGGGTAAGCGTTCCTACTGCCAGATGAAGTTGCCGCTTGGACCACCAGGCTCTCTGGAGTCGGGTGTTTTGATAAGTATTCAGGGTCAGCAGCCGCTACCCTATACTTGGCTGACAATCTTTTATTGACCACAGGGATAACTTCAGGAGTTTCCCAATTAGATGTAATTTTCCTTTGTAAGGCTGCATGGAAGGGGACCACAGGGTCCTCCTGTGGACCTTTGTCTAATATGTCTGTCAGGTCATCCTGTTGAAAAACGGGCGAAGGCGCAGACCAACCCATAAATTCAATAAATCTTGCCATAAGGGTTCTATAGGGTGTTTCGGCATGTTCCCCTGGGTCTGGCTTAACAAATTACACTTCTGGGGAAGTGTCCAGCCCACTTGCCTCATGTAGTGACTCCTGTAGGTCCTTCAACCTTCTTTCCTCAGAGGTGAAATCCTCTGAAATAGGCAGTGTGGTCCTCTGCAACCCAAATGTTTCCTGGTCAGAATCTTCCCCCTCTTCATAAATTGAAGATAGTCCAGGGTACTCTGTAAAACCCATCTCTAAGGCAGAAGGAGCCAAACTCGTCATTATTGGGCGAGAAAATGTCGATGTCGTCGACGCTGATGTGACAGGCTTCGAAGGTGCCGAGAACGGCGTCCAGAAAACTGGAAGAGGTCTCGAAGAACTCGAGAGGATCGGGATCCTACTCGAGGACATCGACGACGGTCTCGGCGTCGTGCCGGAGGCCCTTGGAATCACTGTTGGCTGTGGAGTAGCCTTGGTCTTCTCTTTCATCGGCGTCGATGTCGGCGTCGACGATGGCGTCGAGTCGATCGACCGATGCGTCGAAGAACCCTTCGACAACGGCGTTGATGGCGCCGATGCATGCGTCGAAGGAATCTTCGACGACGGCGTCGAAGATGGTGCCTTCTTACCCGATGGCTTGTGGCGCTCTCGTGTGGAATGTTTCCCCGGGTGCAGCGACTCGCAGCGTTTTGATTTTTTTGGGTTTTTCACCCGGGGTATCACACTCAGCTGTCTTCGAGGGGGTTGAGGCCGCTTTCTCGAAGACGCTAAACATTTTCTTTCTGAATTCCTCTCACTCAGCTTGAGAGCTGTGTTTTGTGGGACAGGAGACCCTTTATGGGGAAACAGAAGACGACGAGGAAGGGGATCTTCAACGTCTCTTTTTTGAGTGTCTTGATCTCGACGAATGGTGGGAGCTACTTCGAGATCTAGAATGGGAATGTTTTCGACGGCGAGGAGACGAATGCCTCGACTCAGCCGAAGAAACCTTCAAGGAGGTTTTGACTGATTTACCTCTCTCGAGCTTCCCCTTGCGCTCCTTCAAGGCTTTCGCCGTCATGGACATGCAGTCCTCACACTCCGAACAATGGTGCTCGGCTCCCAAGCACCACAAGCAGATCCTGTGTGGATCCGTTATCGACATTTTTTTACCGCAGTCTCGACATTTATTGAAGCCGGATCGCGGCGTGGTCGGTTCCAATGAAGATGCCATCGAGAACGAGTTGGTATTAATTCGAGTAGATATAGAGGGTTATCCTGACTGAACTGAGCAACGATGTTCCGAGGCCCCACGAAGCGCAGACAAACAGAACTGAGCAACGGACGCAGCGTGTGGCTATTTATGGGCATGGTGACGTTGGCGCCGATACGGTGGCCGTCGAGGGTCATCGACTCGGCGGACGTCGACGCGCAGCGCCCTCTACAGAAAAAATTTCTGAGGCCAGCAAGCTGGAAACGTATTATCAAAGATAAGGAATACGTCGGAGGACACAATCCCTTCGAAACATCTCTACACAAGGGAAGGTTCCTACTGCGATTTGTGTTCTTGTAGCCCATGTTTATTAATGCGTTAGAAAAATTGTCTAGAGAATTATGCAGATTATAATCTGCAGTGGAAGTAGTATTAAATTGTGATGGTTTAGGTGCCTGATTTCCCTTTTCTCCCCCTTCTGTCCAGCTCTCCTCACCTGAACTACCGGAATTACTGCTGGGATCCTGTAGCCGCCGTCGAGTAAGATAGTCCTTCTCCTTTTTTCGATGTGCCTGCTTGTCACGGAGGGAGGCCACCTTGACTGCTGCTGGGAACAGCTGGCCGGGGACCTCCCTTCCGGGACTAAGCCGAAAATAGGGGAAAAAACCCCTGGTGGGGAAAAAACCCTGGGACTCCTCAGGTTGTCAGCAAGGTAGTATTGTACGTGGCCGTGCAGGTGAGCAGGAGAAAGTAATAAGCAGGATCCGTGTTGGTTGCAGGAACAGCAAAGCAGCAGGGGGGTCCTACTGAGTGGAAGAATCCCCGAAACCCCTGCCAGCCAAGCAACTAGCGGGGCGAGGACCAGGAAGGGGAGGAGGTCAGGAAAAAAGCACCGGCAAGGCACCGGCAAGGCAGTCCAGAGAGAAAGCAGAGGAACGAAGGAAAAAAGGGGCGGAGCCTATCCGCGAGGACGGAACCGCAGAGAACTGAAACAAAAGTCGCCGAGGCACGGTGACTACAGGGAAAACTGGAGGAGAGAGAGGTAAGAGAAAAAACGTACGCCGTGAAAGGGCGCGAGAGCAGAGCAGAGCAGAGCAGAGTAGACGGAAGCTGAACGGGGTAGGAGCGAAGAACCAGGAAGCAACGAGGGCTTCCACTGGACAGTTGCAACGCAGGGACCGCTGGGCCGGGAAGGTAATTATACTCCCAGCGGCCCCGCGTCGTGAGGAAGAAGCGTGATGGACACAAAGGAGGGACTAGTGCCCTGCATACCTGTGTCCTAATTTCCAACGCGGGAGAAGCCGCCAAGCGGAACGCCTGCGGGTGACAGTATGCCCCCTTCCAGACCGTATCACCCCCGGCTTCCCTGGGTGCAGGCGGTGAAATCTAGCGCGCAAGCGAGGCGCATGCACCTGAGAAGCAGGTTCCCAAGAGTCCTCCGACTCCGGATAACCCTTCCAGGACAAAAGGTATTCCAACCTGCCTCGATAGAACCTAGAGTCCCTAATGTTGGAGACTTCATATTCTGCTTGAGTGGGGGTCTGTGATGGAGCAAGTCTGGGCACTGGTCTGTGATGGGAATCGAAATAGAAGTCTTTAAGGAGAGAGGAATGAAAGACTGGGTGAATGCGACTTAGAGAAGGCGGCAGCCGAAGACGGTAAGCCACAGGATTGATTTTGAGAAGAATGGGAAAAGGACCCAGATAACGAGGGGACAGTTTAGAGGGTCTTGTCCATTTGGGTAGAAACCGGGTGGACAGCCACACCTTGTCGCCTGGCTTCCAGTCCGGACATTCTTTGCGATGTTTATCCACTCCCATCTTAGATCGTCTCCTGCTGTTCTCCAAACTCTGTAATGCTGTGTCATGGGCATCCTTGATCTGATCTAACACCTCTTCGGCCGTCGGGGAATTGGTGAAACTGGGAATTTCAGGGAGAAAGGACTTAGGGTGAACCCCATAGGTACAAAAGAAAGGTGAAAGACCTATGGCAGAGTGTTTGGCATTGTTATACGAGAATTCTGCAGTAGGGAGTAGGGAAACCCAATTCTCCTGGTGTTGAGTGACGTAACATCTCAGATATAGTTCGAGAGTGGCATTAAGTCGTTCCGTCATCCCGTTGGACTGGGGATGAAAACCCGAAGAGAGTGCTCTCTCAATTCCTAAACGGGTACACAGGGCTGTCCAGAATCTCGAAGTGTACTGGCTTCCCCGGTCCGAGATGATCTTGTCGGGTAGACCGTGTAGCCTGAAAATGTCTCGTGCAAACACTTCAGCCATCTTGGTGGCTGTGGGAACCCCAGAAAGAGGGGAGAAGTGTGCCATCTTGGAGAATGCATCTACCGTGACCATGATGCAGGTACATGATCCAGATTCCGGGAGGTCTACAATGAAATCCGTAGAAACCAACCCCCAAGGGCGAGTAGGCATTTCAACTTGGGTAAGTAATCCCAACGGTTTCCCCGTCGGATATTTTGATCGGGCACAAATAGGACAGGTCTTCACAAAGTCTAGGGTGTCTCTCCTCACGGTGGGCCAGGAAAAGGTTCTCGAGATGAGCTCCAGAGTGTTGATTCCCCCGCGATGACCCGCAAGGCGGGATGTGTGACACCAATCCAGAATCTTCTTCCGCAGCGGGCCTTCCGGAATGTATAGACGTTTCTTGAAGAACAGCCAGCCGTCTTTCTCTTGATAAGGAGAAGTGGGGTGCAACGCAATTCGAGGAAGCTCTTGACTCACGGCGGTCTTAACCCCTTGTAGGAAAGTACTGACCTGGGCCAATATCCGATTGTGATGAAACATGGGTTCAGTGTCTAGTGAAGCCCTTTCCTTGCTGGAGTCCTTGCGAGATAGAGCGTCTGCCAGATGGTTAAGCGAACCGGGAATGTAAGAGATCTGAAAATCATATTGTGAGAAAAGATAGGCCCAACGAGCTTGCCTGGAATTTGAGCACTCCATTTCTTGGAGGGCTTTCAGGTTTTTGTGGTCAGTCCTGATGAGGAATGGATGCCTGGCCCCCATGAGTAAATGGCGCCATTCGTCACAAGCCAATTTCATAGCCAACAACTCCTTTTCTAGGACCGAATAATTCAATTGGCTAGGTGAGAGAGTCTTGGATAAGTAGGCTACTGGATGCTCCACACCGTTGACAGTCTGAAGTAGAACCGCTCCAATCGCGATTGCAGAAGCGTCAGTCTCCAGGATGAAGGGCAAAGTCTGATCTGGGTGGTGGAGGATCGGAGCCGAGCAGAAAAGATGTTTGAGTAGTCTGAAACTGTTTTCGGTATCGGGCGACCAGTAGAACGGAGAGGCCTCTTTCTTGAGTAGGCGAGTGATGGGATATACTACTTCAGAGAAGTTGGGGATGAATCTTCTGTAATAATTGGAAAGTCCCAGAAACCTTTGCACCTCCCGGACAGATGTGGGTGCGGGCCATTCGAGGATGGCCTGAACCTTCCTCTGATCCATATCTATACCCTCTTCGGACAGCTGATAGCCCAGATACTGCACGGAAGGGACCGCGAATTTACACTTCTCAGCCTTCACTAACAGCTCGTTCTTTTGTAGACGTTCCAGGACTTGAGTGACATGCCCGATATGTTCTTGTAGGTTGGGGGAGTAGATAAGGATATCATCCAAATAGATGATGACGGAAGTAGAGAGCATGTCAGAAAACATTCTGTCCATAAATCTTTGGAACACAGCCGGGGCGTTAACTAGCCCGAATGGCATCACCTTATACTCATATAGGCCGAATGGTGTGCAGAATGCCGTCTTCCATTCGTCACCCTGGGAGATTCTGAGCAGATGATAAGCGTTTCTGAGGTCAAGTTTTGTAAATATTCTGGCCCCTTGTACCGCCTCGATGATGTCGGAGATAAGTGGCATAGGATAACAATCACGGATCGTCACCTTGTTGAGACCTCTGTAATCGATACAGGGTCTCAGATCAGTAGAGTCTCTTTTTTTTATGAAAAACAGAGGAGCCCCTGCTGGGGATTTTGAAGGCTGAATCAACCCGTTCTTCATATTAGTGTCCAGATAGTGTCGTAACACAAGTTTCTCGGCCAGAGTAAGGGAGAACATTCTGCCAAAGGGAACTAGGGCATTGGGTACCAGATCTATGGTACAGTCTTCGGGCCGGTGAGGTGGCAGTATGGAGTGAAGGTTCTCCCGGAACACCTCAGAGTATTCTGAACAATAGTTGGGCAATGCAAACACTCTCACACAGTCCGAGGTATAGGCCGTAACGGATTCAGGGCCCTTCTGGCTCTTCGGAGGAAGACAATGTTCGGTGCAGTATGAAGAACCAAAGCTCAGCTGGTTCTTAGTCCAATCGATCTGGGGATTGTGTTTGCGAAGCCATGTGATTCCCAGTATGATTGGGAAATGTGCAGCCCGGATAATGTCGAATCTTACCACTTCTGAATGATGAAAAACTGTTAAGGACAGATCTTCAGTGGTATGGGTGATGAGTCCGGATGATAAGGGAGAGCCGTCGACTCCTTCTATCTTCTGTCCTTCCTTCCGGGGTATCCTGCGTAGACCGACCTGGTCTGCCCACAGGGTATCAACAAAGTTGCCGGCTGCTCCGCAGTCCAGTAACGCGAGAGTCTCCACCTTCTCGCCTTTTACCGTAAGAGTGGCAGTAACTACCATGAGTCTGGTATCTTCCTTGGGTTCAGAAGAAGAAACCGTAAGCGAAACATAGGGACGAGTAGAGAGAACTGGAAACCCCCGGACACTAGTCCCTATTGATGCCGAGGGTGCTCGTTTCCCTGCCTCTTGCTAGGCAATTCAGAACAATCCTTAAGAAGGTGTTGGTCTGACCCACAATAGGCACAAAGTCCCTTTTCCCTTCTTCGCCGTCTTTCGGCAGCAGTCAAAGGTGCTCTTGTGGCGCCTATCTGCATGGGTTCTTCTGACGCGGCAGGGGAAGAGCGACGAGGGGGAGAGCATGCCCGAACATCCAGGGGGAATCCTGAGCCACGTTGTCTGCGTCTTTCTGTCTTCCTTTCTTGTAGACGATACTCGATATGCAGTGCAGCCGTTAGTAGGTCCGGAAAAGTAGGCGAGCGAGTAGACCTGGCTAACTCGTCCTTAATTTCCTCTTTGAGACCCCTCCTGAAAATGGCATACTGTGCAGGTTCTGGCCAGCCAGCGCCAGAAGCTACTGTCTTAAAGGCCGAAATATATGACAGGACATCCAAGGAACCCTGCTTGACATCCAACAATTCTTCAGAAGCAGTGAATGATAATTCTGGGCGTTCGAATGTCTGTCTCAGAGAATTCTGAAATGCTGAGTAGTCTTGAAGTATGGCATTGTTGCTTATGACTAGGGGAGTAGCCCAAGTCAAAGCATTGCCGGTCATATTCGAGATTAGGAAGCCGACTTTAGCTTGATCCGTAGAGAAAGTGCGGGGTCGGAAAGTAAAGTAGACAGTACATGCCTCTAGGAATTCCTTCACCTTCTTGGGGGCACCGTCAAACTTTCCCGAGGATAGTATCGTAGGTGGTAGTTCTGGAGGAGGGGGTTCCCTGGCGGAAACCATTTGTCTAAGGAGGGCGTTCTCCGCCTTGACTCCCTGGAGTTCTTGAGACATAGCTTGGATCGCCTTCCAAAGCTCTTGCACTTGTCCCTCAGCGGACATCGTGTCTTTACTAGGCGTTGCAATCTGTGATGGTTTAGGTGCCTGATTTCCCTTTTCTCCCCCTTCTGTCCAGCTCTCCTCACCTGAACTACCGGAATTACTGCTGGGATCCTGTAGCCGCCGTCGAGTAAGATAGTCCTTCTCCTTTTTTCGATGTGCCTGCTTGTCACGGAGGGAGGCCACCTTGACTGCTGCTGGGAACAGCTGGCCGGGGACCTCCCTTCCGGGACTAAGCCGAAAATAGGGGAAAAAACCCCTGATGGGGAAAAAACCCTGGGACTCCTCAGGTTGTCAGCAAGGTAGTATTGTACGTGGCCGTGCAGGTGAGCAGGAGAAAGTAATAAGCAGGATCCGTGTTGGTTGCAGGAACAGCAAAGCAGCAGGGGGGTCCTACTGAGTGGAAGAATCCCCGAAACCCCTGCCAGCCAAGCAACTAGCGGGGCGAGGACCAGGAATGGGAGGAGGTCAGGAAAAAAGCACCGGCAAGGCACCGGCAAGGCAGTCCAGAGAGAAAGCAGAGGAACGAAGGAAAAAAGGGGCGGAGCCTATCCGCGAGGACGGAACCGCAGAGAACTGAAACAAAAGTCGCCGAGGCACGGTGACTACAGGGAAAACTGGAGGAGAGAGAGGTAAGAGAAAAAACGTACGCCGTGAAAGGGCGCGAGAGCAGAGCAGAGCAGAGCAGAGTAGACGGAAGCTGAACGGGGTAGGAGCGAAGAACCAGGAAGCAACGAGGGCTTCCACTGGACAGTTGCAACGCAGGGACCGCTGGGCCGGGAAGGTAATTATACTCCCAGCGGCCCCGCGTCGTGAGGAAGAAGCGTGATGGACACAAAGGAGGGACTAGTGCCCTGCATACCTGTGTCCTAATTTCCAACGCGGGAGAAGCCGCCAAGCGGAACGCCTGCGGGTGACATAAATAGATGAACCAGATTGTTGTTGACTTGCCTGGCATCACAGGGGTTACAGGATATTCTATTAAGACCTCTATTAATTGCTATTTATTTGTGAGTAACGGTATTCGTTTTCGTTAATTCTTTTAATTACCTAAGTAAGCTTTAAAGTCAAGTGATTACAATGTATTGTTGGAAAACCTGGAGGGAAATACAACGTCTGAATATTAATGGTGACACAAAGGTATACTCAATTGTGGAAAACGAGTTTCTTCAGAAGCACATGTAGTTTGGGGGATTATCCCCAATAATATTTCCATTAATTCCTTGTAAGCCCCAGAGGTCCATTAGTTCAGACCCCCCCCCCCCTAAGCACGTGATTGTAGTTTATGAAAAGAGTGTCCGTTGCTATTGTTAAAATCAGACAGAAAACATGTTCAAATTAGGTCCCCAGCAATAATGATGTTACAGAAAGAGTGCCAAAAGCTCCAACTCATTAATATTCTTGTGGTTGAAGAATTGAATCTGATTAACTTTATCATGATTCCAGTAAATGTTAAGAATCAATGTAGAATCCATTCAAGGGCTTCTTGTCATAATTAACTTTTATGGCTTGTTTGTTAACCATTGAATATTGCCATTTTGAGGTTTGCAATTCTAGATTATTTTTGATTGCAGTCAGTGGTCCACATAGGGGTGACCTTTATTGCCTTTTTACGTGGTCAAATAGAGAGTATATCCATTGTGATGGAGAATCACCTGGGTGGAGGAGAATTGGGGAGTGGGGAGGAGGCACCCTTGTATGAGACACGGTACCCTCCATTTCCCTTCCACAAGGAATCAGATGTTCCCCAGGCCTTTATATGGTATTATCAATCATGTCCCTATATTTCCAGAGAACACTCTCCCAACACACATCAGTCAGGTACTAAGACGAGGAGAAGGCAACTTTAAGGAATGGCTTGGTATCAATGAAGACTGACACAACTGAGACACAGTTCAAGGGAGGTTAATTGAACTTTCAAAAGGGGTTGGTTAGACGCCTATCTAATCCTAAATCTAAAGATGGGAAGAAGGTTCGACCATCAAATAATAATCACACAGTCCTAGTCAAGTCTGTCAAAATAAAAGGGCCTATACTAATAAACCTACTGCCAGACCTTACTTCAAAACACAAAGTGTGCGAAACAATGTAATGCAAAAGAAAAGTGTTCAAGGAATAATATGTCAGGACAGTTGAGCAGTTGGCTTCCCTTCCCCACAATTTCAACACGGGACAAGGCAGCACGCTCAAGTTTAGTGCACACTCTGGCTTCTTTGGCTCGAGGACACAGTTCAATGGTTCAGCTGGTCTCACACCACTCTGACAAAGTCTTTAAAGGATAGTTCCGGGACTTTTTTTTTATTGTCCCTACGGGTCGGCCATGTGTTTGTAAGCATAAATCGGTAGATCGTAGGAAACTTTCCTATGGACCTTACCCGACTTTTCGCCCATTATCGCACTCGAAATCAGCCTCCATTTTGTGATAATCCTATCATTCCGCCGCATCGACCTGGCTCACCTGCCTTTGCGGCACTAAATCAAATCCCCCGCCCCTGAGCCTGACATCAGCAGACGCGTACTGCCCATTTCAAGCACGTCTCGTGTCAACAATCGCTGCGCCTCAGCTATTGACGTGTTCCCATGGAAATGGCAGGACGCCTCTTTCCCCAATAAGTATAAACAGACCGTTTCACAACACACAGCAGCAGATTTTCGATTCCATTCCTCTCTCTGTGTTACTTTGAGTATTCTGTGACTCGTTTCAGTGCTCTGGTCAGATACCTTCGCCGCTTGTAGCCCGTGTGAACACCTGTACCATCTCTGTAAATTATTTTACTATCTTTACCGCACAATGGCCACAATAATGCCGTATATGTACGAGCCCGAGTACACCGAGGAAGAACTACTGGAAAGTCAAGCACGCGAAAACGATGGGGATTCGGACGGCAGTTGGGAGGACCAGTCAACGGATGAAGAGCCTGGACCATGTCGCATGGACGGCGTCTCCACCTGGTGCACGTGCAATCGGTGCGAGCTAATGCCAACTGAGGAGGAGAACTGCTGCTGCCGTGAAAATTCCGGGTGCTTGGCCTACATTTCGGAAAGCGAGCAAAGTCTGCAGGAAGGCGAGCAAAGTCCGCAATGCATCACCGAGCTGCCAGAGTTCAGGGAAGCCTGCCTCTCACGGACCGTGTTGAGGATGATGATGGTGCTTATGCACGAACTTCGCGGCACTGTTCGTCCGCGTAATCCGAGTAACGAGTAAGTATACTCTGTTTGTGATGTCAGTGATGCCACCACTATTTCATGGTCGTCTCCCACATATAAAATTACATTTACATATCATTCGAACGCATGTAAATTTGTTCCATATAGTGCATTTTCTAGATATAATTTTTTTCTAAGAAAAATGACATGTGTTACCTGAATCGACATTGATAAGAAAGTTTGGTCAGTTTAATACAGTTTGCATCTTTTTTTTTCACAGGTGGTACAGGCTGGTGGCCTATCGTTGCTTCACTTGGTGGCTTCACGGGAGGCTCGGACACCGCGTTCGGAGAGTAATACCTGCCTGTGCGGTACTTGCCATTAGACAACATTTCCCCAGTGACAGTGGACAATACCGCGGATTTTCCCTCGATGTGCTGCAACCTCAACTTTACAATGTGTAATGTTTATTATTTATGTTTAATTAAAATCTAAAATAAAGCCCAACATATATTTTAACAATGGTTGTTTTGATTTTTTAAATGAATCTAGTGTATATTCTCCTGGGAGGGTGAGGTATTTATAAACTCACCCCCCTGCATTCCATGTAGTAGATCCTGCAGCCATCCTCTTACATTCAGTTAGATGGCCTCTCCTTGGTGAGGCCCTGCGGCAAACGGGTCTTGTCTGCACGACCACCGCCCCGATCCACCCCCCGCCCTATCAAAGGCAGTTCGCACCGGGGTACTTGCGCTGGCAAGTGGAGCTGTCAGGGAGCGATAAAGGCCAAGAGGTGCCAAAGACCATGTACACTTCAAAGTGGTCTATAGAGCATGGGTTGTTGTTCCCATGTCTACCTCCAGACCCCGTGTCTCCTGCCAAGCATCCCCCCTCACGCTGGACGGCCCCCTGCAATCCACATAAGTGTGTCTCCATTCACGAGTCTTCCTGTGTCTTGTCTGCACGACCACCGCCCCGATCCACCCCCCGCCCTATCAAAGGCAGTTCGCACCGGGGTACTTGTGCTGGCAAGTGGAGCTGTCAGGGAGCGATAAAGGCCAAGAGGTGCCAAAGACCATGTACACTTCAAAGTGGTCTATAGAGCATGGGTTGTTGTTCCCATGTCTACCTCCAGACCCCGTGTCTCCTGCCAAGCATCCCCCCTCACGCTGGACGGCCCCCTGCAATCCACATAAGTGTGTCTCCATTCACGAGTCTTCCTGTGTCTTGTCTGCACGACCACCGCCCCGATCCACCCCCCCGCCCTATCAAAGGCAGGTCGCACCGGGGTACTTGTGCTGGCAAGTGGAGCTGTCAGGGAGCGATAAAGGCCAAGAGGTGCCAAAGACCATGTACACTTCAAAGTGGTCTATAGAGCATGGGTTGTTGTTCCCATGTCTACCTCCAGACCCCGTGTCTCCTGCCAAGCATCCCCCCTCACGCTGGACGGCCCCCTGCAATCCACATAAGTGTGTCTCCATTCACGAGTCTTCCTGTGTCTTGTCTGCACGACCACCGCCCCGATCCACCCCCCCGCCCTATCAAAGGCAGTTCGCACCGGGGTACTTGTGCTGGCAAGTGGAGCTGTCAGGGAGCGATAAAGGCCAAGAGGTGCCAAAGACCATGTACACTTCAAAGTGGTCTATAGAGCATGGGTTGTTGTTCCCATGTCTACCTCCAGACCCCGTGTCTCCTGCCAAGCATCCCCCCTCACGCTGGACGGCCCCCTGCAGACCGCATAATGCCACGACATATACACGTCATTCATTCACAAACACACCCCTGTTTCGAATTCTTTATAACCCACTTCATATTTCTAATGAGAACTTCTTTGCGCTTTGCTAGTCAACCCGTGAAGGTGCTGGTTATCTGCTCTTCGTCTCTGTGAACTTCCGTGACCACTTTGAGCAAACTCGTCAGTTTGCAACCTGTGAACTGCTCCCTGTTCTACGACAAGAAACTACTCTGATCCCTGCATCTAACTGTTTGTTCGTCAAGGTAAGTCCATGTACCATAATCATTTTGCGTCCAATTTTTTAATTTATATCTATTTGCTAGTAGTCATCAAATTGCATCCATGTTTTCTTTTCGTTCACGACAGTACATGCAAGGAACTAGTCACATGTTCTGAGTTTAGTCAAATTACTTTTTCTATTTTTTGAAAGTTATTGAAATACTTATCCGCATGTGAATAACATGTATAGTTCCAAGAACCAAAACGGACCTTGCATTGAACCTTTTATGTGTCATTTAATGTTTTAACACATTGGTATTCATAGAGAATTGTTGATCTTTACTTTTCAGAACTTTCCATAATGCCTGCCTGTTCCATTGGCGGTTGCCCTTCGAAGACCCATAACAAATCTGAAGGTACTATAATGCATGTTTTCCCTAAGACAATAGATCAGATAAGAGAATGGGTCCGATATTGCGGATATCCAGCCTCTGAGATAGAAAGTAGAGTCCTAGAAGTCTTTGCGGACAAGAGGGGTGATCGATACCGCATCTGCAGCAGGCACTTTAGCCCAGACATGTACTCCACATCATTGCTAATAAGGACGAAAACACCGCGAGCGAGGCGAAAATTGCTCTCAACCGCTATTCCCACTCTATTCGTCCACATCCCTCCACTGGTGAGTCAAGTTTACGTATTTATCTCTCGGCATTGCGGTAGTGTGTAGCATTAGCTAACAATAATTTCCCCATTTATGTATCCACTCAATATGAAGGCTGAAGATTCTCCATCCGTGTCGTTATTGCAGTCATCAGCCACTTCAAGCGCCTATCGGGTAATCTTACTTAGCTATTCTGACACTGACTTGTTTTAGGCATGTAAATCAATAGTTTTAATTGATCGTGTAATTATTTTACCTAATGGTACACCACAGTACTCGTCCTCTAGTCTTTGTTTTCAGTTATAATTATTGTTATCCAAAATAATGCAAGTACTGTCTTTCAGGGAGATGCTGAGGAGTCCAACGCATTGACGACAACCGTAGATGTCACTCAGATGCTCGAGGTACGTTTCAGGACAGTTCCATCGATGGAGATCATCAGATCTTGCATTCTTTTAGCGTGATTGTTACACACAATGTTTCTTTCGTTTTTAGCCATTGATATGTCCTTCTGTCGTCGCCCTCGTATGTGTCTTCTTTTTTCAATATTGTGTTCATTACTAATGAAAGTCCTATGTTTCAGGGAGTCGATGGAGCATTAGTCCAAGAAGAAGGGGGAGCGTGCAGTTACGGGTCGGCGCAACAGCTTGCAGAAGTGTGCACCGCAGTTACAGCGTCCCTTGATGTTCTTATGCATTTCGAGGTATGGATACTGACAGATCGATCAAGCGAGATCAAATGACGTGATTACATCCGCTATACTTCCTTCTTTATTAACGCAAGTACTATGTTTCAGGGAGCTGACGGAGCTTCTTCAACAAGAACATCACCCCTAGTAGTTGATGCAGATCTCTGGGTGGTGACACTTCCAACGATGGAGCAAATCGAATCCTATTTAGATATCCATTATTTATTTTAGACAACTGATCAAAGATTGTGCAGGTCTATTTAGATGAGCTGTTGACGCCTGCACAAAGTTTATGTTCTTTTTAACAAAATAGAAAACCATACTAATGCAATTACTGTGTTTCAGGGAGTTGCTGAAGCGTCATCTTCAATAATATCATCAATGGAAGTCTATGCGGAGCCCGAGGTATGGATCTTGACAGTTCAATCTAACTAGATCAACAATGCGTGAACTATTGTCGTTTGAATGTTCTACACAATGCGTTCATTCGTGTTTTGCTATTGAGATGTACGTATGGGTATTGGTCCCCAAGTACATTTTGTGTTTTCAATATTATTATACATACTAATGAAAGTTCTATGTTTCAGCGAGTCGATGGAGCCTCAGTGAGTGATGGATGTGCTTATCATGAAAGTATAGTCGTTGCAGCGCGAGAGGAAGTGGAGACATGCACACACGAGTCGGAGCAACAGCGTCCAGATGTTGAAGTTCGAGGAAAGAAAGTTTCAAAGAAAAGAAAGCAAAAGAAGGTTAGTGTCCTGTTCACTATATTATGTTGTCTTTCACTGTCAATAGTTCAATACTGTAAGTTGTGTTTAAACTGAACATCCCTTTTCTAATCTGTCCTCTAGTTGCGAGTGGGTGTAAGAACTAGATCTACACAGACAGTGAAGCGAACGAGAGATGTTGCTTGTCAAACCTTTTGGCAGGGACTTGAGACTGGAGATGCATCGTGCCAATGGGAAGAATATGAAGTGATTGACAACGGAGCTATACCACCACCAGCCATTGATAGTGAATGTCCTCCTGGTAGTTTGGATGCAGTCGTAGATCAATTCACAGAATCCACACCCGCAAAAAATAAGAGCACGCGAAAGTTGAAGACATTGTTTTTTTCTCCCATCTCCGGACAAGGAACAGATGTTGCAATGGAAGAGAATGAAGTGGACGACAATGAAACACCATCAATATCACTCAGCATAGCGGAAGACGATATCAGAGATTGTACCTTTCATGCGAGTGACATGTCCTCAACGTTACAGGCCGAACCAGCTGGGATGCAGAGTGACAGTATAAGGAAAGAGGCCAAATTCATTGTATTCGATAGCTGTTTGATGGATATTATTATGATGATGAAATGTGGGCATTGGGTTGGTGGGGAAGTATGTGGGGAGCCATTGATTAATGTGACTCGTGCAATTCGAGGCACTAACCTTAAAATACATGCCACCTGTACACAATATCATCCGTTCGCATGGTCTGCACAACCCATGCTGGGGCAACTGCCAGCAGGCAATCTACTTTGTGCAGCGGCCGCACTTTTTAGTGGTTCAAGTTTTAAAAAGTTACAGTATTTCTTTCAGTTTTTGGGAATCCATTTCATTGCGAAAAGTCAGTTCTACAAATACCAAACCGATTATCTATTTCCAGCCATCAGCGAAGCTTGGAGAATGGAAAAAATGTCAATGGAAAGTACATTCGCGGGCAAACGCTTCAGGCTAGCCGGTGATGGACAATGCGACAGTCCAGGATTTTCAGCCAAGTACTGCACCTACCACTTTCAGGACATGGAAAGTAAGAAAATTGTGAGTTCGGTGGTCGTGCAGGTGTCACAAAGTACATCCTCAGTGGCCATGGAGAAAGTTGGCTTTGTAGCATCATTGCAAGAACTACAATCGCGGGGAATGGTGATCGACCTGATAGCCACGGACAGACACGTTTCAATTGCCAAGACAATGAGAGAACAGTACAAAAATATAAATCACCAATTTGACGTATGGCATCTTGCAAAAACAATCAATAAAAAATTGTCGGCTGCAGGAAAAAAAAAAGATATGCAAGGTATTTCACAGTGGTCCAAGTCAATCAGCAACCATCTTTGGTGGAGCTCAAAAACATGTGAAGGGTCGTTGGAAATTCTACTGGAAAAATGGCGGTCAGTAATGTTGCACTGTAGCAACGTACATCAATGGTCGACAAATGAGCATTTCCACAAATGTGAACATGGCCATTTGTCCACAGAGGAGGCACGGAAGAAGAAGTGGTTGATTCCTTCATCACCCACTCACAAGGCCATTGAAAAGATTGTATTTGATAAAACTATAACAAGAGATTTGAGGGGACTCACGGAATTCTGCCACACAGGAGATTTGGAGGTGTTCCACAATATGTGCCTAAAGTACAGGCCCAAAAGATTGCATTTTGGCATGGAAGGCATGATAAATCGGACTCTTCTAGCGGTCTTGGCACATAACCATAATGTTGGCCGTCAACAAAGTAGGACGACCGGAACTTTAGGGACGCTTCGCTACAATAAGGCCTTCACTAAAAGAAGTAAACAATGGGTGATCAAACCAGTGTTTGAGGATATGCAATATGAGTTTATTGAGAGACTTATCGTAGATGTCCTCGATAGGCACATACATGGAGTGGTGAACGAACCTATGCAGGGGACAACTGCATTGCCACCCAACATTGCCTCTGTTCCATGTCCACCTAAAGCAGAGCTCATTGAGAAATACACATCACGGTTTAAATGATTGTAATTCGATTGTCTGTTCTCTCGAGTCTCCTCATGTTGCAGGCCCATTGCAATTAAACCAAACAGTAATATAAATCATTTTTACAAAAATTATAGAATGTTTCCGTATTACAAACACATGGCCGACCCATAGGGACAATAAAAAAAAAGGCACGCAGACAAGATGCCCTTACACTAACTGGAGCTAACTAGAAATGTGTGCTCGCTCAAAGTGAAGGTCAGCTGCTTTGATGTTTTGCTCGGGTGGCGGAAAGGCCCACGACCCAATATAAGGTTCTATTGTGATTTGACCTTGACAGGCCGGGACCATCCTGAAAGACTAAGAAAAGATAATGAATAAAATTTCAGAAACGAAACGATGAGCCACGTTCATTAGAAGAAGTAACGTCGGCAAAGAAGGAGTGGTGTTTCGGGTCTGCCCTACACAGAGACACAATGGAAAATGCAAATATAATGTAAGTAACTTTTGATGAGTTTATACCGCAATTTCATTACTATACAGTGGCTTTAAAGACGGGTTCAGTTGTACTTGTTCGTTCTATGTGGCATAGTGTTTTCTACCGCGCACTATCTGGAGGAGAACCATCTTCTTTTACTGAAGCACCTCAAAACCTTCCTCTTTGCTTCTGCTTTCTCTCTCCCTCTCCCCTGCTACAACTGGTCCACTGTCTGCGACCTCGGTCCTGGGCCCTTCCACTCTCCACCTGCACTGCCTCCCTGTCAACCCCTGCACTGGGGGACTGTCTCAGTATCCTACAGCCCCCCCTTCCCAGCACTTGTTCTGCACTTACCTTGCACTTGCCACCAGCTGGCCCTATTTATTTATTATTTTATGCTACTTACCTTGTACTCCACTCCCCCCCTCCATGCCTCGCCACGCCTTTAAACACTTGTGTACACCCAGTAGCGCTGTCCTCGCTATGAAATGAATAATTTTAATAAGGATCTGATGGTGAGACTAATTTCATTTTTTATGTTTTTAGGTACATCATTCACTACTGTCTGTGTCACGAGTACCAGACACCGGCGGACGGCTTCTACAGCCGCCAGTTGCTTCTCCGCGTGAACAACGTTACCACCCTGACCATTTTATGGGACGATCGCCAAGTACAAGTATGCCCTTACGCGGTACTAACGGTTAGATGCAACATACCTACCGTTGTGGTGGCCTAGTGCCTCGTTGTTGGAACAGCCATGCGATTATCAGTGCGACAGAAGAGCTTATTTTTATCGTAAACCAACACCCTGTGTACTGCACACGAACATCGCTTCCCTCAAGACGAACTAATTTGGATCGAGAGCAAAGAAAAATGCAAATCGCTGAATATTCTCTAAACATTTGATGTCCAATAAACGTACTTTGCCAAATGTACAATCTTGCCGTTTGCTTTTAAACCACGGTTTCACATTCCGAATTGTGGTGCTGTATTGTGAGATGCTCTAAGACCCTGTGTACAGCAAAGGACCATCGCGTTCCTCAATACGAACTTTTTGGAACATGAGCAAATAAAAATGCAAATCGCTGAATATTCTCTAAACATTTCATGTCAAATAAATGTACTTTACCACATTTACAATCTTGCGGTTTGATTTCAAAGTACAGTTTCATATTCCGAATTGTGGTGCGCTGTATTGTGAGCTGATCTGTGTTGATTTCCGGGGTCTGTGTGGAGTCGCGTAGAAGACGCCTGGGCGCGTTTGCCTACGCAGCACAGTCACGTCACGGATAGAGGCGGGGAATATGAATGTTTTGATAAAGTCTGTTTCAGGGGCGGGGGATTTGATTTAGTGCCGCAAAGGCAGGTGAGCCAGGTCGATGCGGCGGAATGATAGGATTATCACAAAATGGAGGCTGATTTTGAGTGCGATAATGGGCGAAAAGTCGGGTAAGGTCCATAGGAAAGTTTCCTACGATCTACCGATTTATGCTTACAAACACATGGCCGACCCGTAGGGACAATAAAAAAAAAGTCCCGGAACTATCCTTTAAGAAACAAAAACGATTCTCAAAAGAAACAAAAATACAGGCTTCTTCCGCCTTGAAACAAAGTACACTTTGCTTATCAAAACACAGACTTCTCTTACTTGTCAGTTTCGGTTTCCCTTCTCCAAGCTTTTATCGTCTAAGGCTTTCGAAATAGCATGGGGTTTTACTTAAACCATACCTAACCACTTCGACTTTCACGGTACTACCTTCTTTCCCAGTGTCTGCTGGTACTTGTAGTTTCTTTTGACACTCGTACAGTTCCAAATCTCAGTATCAGGACCTTCTTTGCGAAAGTTTCTTTACCATTCAAAGTCTCTTACTTCTGGGGGCCTGATGTAACAAACAAACATTCAAAGTTCCATTCTTCTCAGGATTCTCATATGCACAACTTCTCTGGGGATCCACTGTTCACCTTGCGTCCTCCTGTGCCAGGCTCAGCCCCACTTTAACACAAAACGTTCAATAAGTCTGTCTCCGCCAGGCTCGGACCAATTTATCTGCTTTTCCAAACTTTCTTTACTGTATCAAAAACGGAAAACATTCAACTGTGCGCAGAATTTAGCTTGAGACATCGCAGGACCACTTCAATTGACAACTTCTGCCACTCCTCAGCGGGATACCTTACAGAGACCTTCAATTGAGCACACCCGTGGTGCCGGACCACTCTGTCAAAAGTATTGTATCTTTTGGACTACAAGTCCCAGAGTGCACATTCATGGTTTTGTTCCTACTTCGTCAGTTACAGGCATTTTTGGGATTTCCACTAAGTTCTTGAAACAACAGGGTATTCCACTTTAGCTTACCTCGAGTCACAGGGCCTCCATGTTTTACCCTCAGTGATAAGGTGTTAGCGGGTCCGCAATGGGGATTCACTTGAGGTCAGTGTCTCAGCACCTGCCTCTCAACTACTTGGGTTTCTGGAACTCACCCAGGTAGCAAGCACTGGTTTAAACACTACCAGAAAAGTGTAGCTGGTGTTTTGGTTCCGTGGGGCACAGTTGCCTTGCCACACTGTAGCCCCCTTTGTACTCACCGGCTTCAGTATCTTGACAGTCGGTCCCCCTTCTGTCTTCCCAAGGTTTTCCCAGCTGCTGACTTCTCCTTATGGTCTTCACAGTTCCTTCGGCATCCCCAGCTCACTCAGAGTGTGCCTGGTTGTCTGTCCTTTTATAGTCTTTGAAAGAGTTTATTGGAGTCAGATGTGAGTAGTTGTCCCTCCCTGCCTGACTCTGCCTGACCTCATTATCGGGACAACATGGAGACTGCCCATAGGAATTAATTGCCCATGGATTTCTATGGGCAATCCTTGTGACTCCCATCTGCCTCTTCTTCGTCCCAGTAGTTGGACTTCTAGAATGGAAGTAGGGGTTCTGGGAGTTGTAGGTTTTCCTGGAGACCATGGAAAAACCATGTAGGTTTTTGTCAGGATGAAGGGGGTAAATGTATTGTGATGAGTGAAAGGATTTTCTATAGGGTTTTAATTTCCCTGGTGGTTTTCTCCTTTTTCTTACAGAAAGGTACTGGGGTGTGATGGGACTCTGCCGATAATATCCCATGACAACTGAGGGGATGTCGGGTAGGGGTGTATTGGATCGGGAGGAATACCATGTCTCGCCCGAGTGCTTGTCTCCCATACTCCTCAAGGACCCCTGCCCAGGTGATCCTCCCTCGCTCGTCCGCCATCAGGGTTTGGACCCAAGAGCGATGGCCCTGCCCTGGCCACCTGAACAAAGGATCTCTGGGAATAGCCTCAGAGAAATGCCTCAGGTTTCTCACGCAACACAGAGTTATATATACTTCCTTTATTAACTCAGCCAAACACCACTCTGGTACTGAGATGAAGGGCTACAGAGGTATACAGGTGGAGCAGCCAGGCAAGTCCACCTAATGGGTTTTGCCATAGTCAGGCAATTGGAGTTAATGACCCACACCTGAGATCACATAATAGTCCTAACGGATATAAAAGACTTTGCTGCATAGAGCAAGGAGGAACGGGCTGGAGAGAGAGAAGCTGGCAACACAGATGCCGGGGCCGAGGCCGGTCGTAGGAGGGTCTGAAAGTCCTGCTACCTCCCTTGTCGGGTACACGCAGCAGGCGCTGTGGTACGACCAAGAAAACCTGCTGCTTTGGGAAACCAGGAGAGCAAGCTGTACTCTCTGCGGCTGCCGCAAGGGAAAAGCAAAGCTCGGGGAAGCCTGGAAGCAGAGCGAGGAGCGTACGGAGTCCCGGCACGAAGGACAGCAAACAGAAGGGAGCTGTTGCGTGCAAACAATGAGTGGAAAATAGGGAAACACTGATGCCAGGGCGCTCCGGGAACTCATAACAGAGTGACCTTTTGAATACTGAACTTTGTATTAAGAAAGACATTTGAAAATGAATATAAAATATTGAAAAGCATTGCCCAGAGTCAACGGGCGTCTGTAAAGCTGTAAAGTAACAGCAGGTAGCTGTGAATATCGATCGGAACAAAAACAAGTATTGGCAAGAGTCACTGGGAACTTGTGAAACAAGCATTGGCAAGAGCCATTGGACATTGTGTGAAACAAGCATTGGCAAGAACCATTGGAAACTGTGCTTTGAGAAACCAAACATTGGCAAGAGCCATAGAAAGGTGTGAAATGGCAAAAAGTGAGACGTGGCCAAACAAGCAATGGAAAAGCAATAAGGAAATGTGAAATCAGAAACATTCCTTCACCTGGCAGGCGAGTAAACGAGGCACCACTGCAGAAGTGAAGCAGTGGCATTGTGAAACTGATAAGACGACACAAGTAAGGTGTATCGGTTGGGTGACCTGTAATATGTGGACTGTGCGGTCCGACAACTGCGCCCAGATCAAGGACATCCACCTACTGAAAAGCCACGTAAGAGACTTGTTGAGGAACTTGTGGTTGAATATAAAGAAAGTTTGATGTGAAACAGAAAGTAAGGGACTGTATTGGGGAAACTCGTAGAGAACCACCAAACCAGAGGAGCTGGAAAGTGTCACTGGAAATTGTGTTGTGAAGAGGAACCAGAAAGCTAGGGGAAGGAACCCCCTTTGCATTGTGAATGGTATTGAAACTAGGGGAAGAGAACCCCTTTTGCAAGCCTGAGCTGGAAAAAGCTCAGAACATTTCCTTTGAACATGTATTCCTTTTTCAAGCCAGGAGCTGGAAGAAGCTCAGAACCCTTTGAACACGTATTCTTTTAACTCTAAGAATCCCACACAGTGTATACAAATAGATAGGAGGGCAAGTGTAGGCTTCGGACACCAACAGTTATTTTCTTTGGACCTCCTGACGCAGACTGCCCTTAGTTTCATTTAGGTATGGAAATCCCACCTTAGCATCGGGCAAGTTAGGCCTTTTTCCAGCCCCTATTTTCAGTTAAATAGAATCTTGTTGCAAACTTTATTCTGTTGTTGGTGCCTAACTTCATGATACCTTCACACCATCCAATAATGGTTTATTGCTAAGCCACACAACCTACAACAATACAATATCAGAATGCAATTAGTTAAAGGGAGTGCTTGAGATAATGAATAGCTGCTCAAAACCTCTACGTAACGTTCCTTAATAGAATAGTTAATAAAAGTGGATTAAAGGAAATTGGGGTTCTACTGTGTTCTCATTGTTTTGCATGACAGGGCAGAGGCTATCTATAACCAGTCCTATCTAACTTCTTTTAGAGCACTCTACATTTGATAGACAGAGGAGCATCACATTGTATAGGTAAATGCATGTCTAACCTAAGGTAAATAACCAGTTGTAATTAGCATTTGGGTCCGTATCTGACCCATAACAAATAACCAGTTGTGATTTGACATTTAGGTTTGTGCACAAGATGGGAGAAACTGCACCTGTAACGGGGAACAAGTCATACCTCAGTGATAAAAAAGTAGGGGCCTCAGTTAATAAAGTGTTGTAAATTAAACAATTATGTATATGTAGTATAACCTTAGGTAGACAAAATTAGGGAATTCCACCTGCTCAAAGTCTAAAGAATTGATACAGTGTAGGTTTGGAAACTTCATGTAACAGGGACAATAAGTTTGTTCTGTTTAAAATAATGTTTTTCCTGTCAGTAGAAATCGCTAACTTCAGACTTTTCTGAAACAAGTCACGTTCTAAGGGTGATTTTGTTACATTGATGTTCAATTCGCAGAGGGTCTTTGGAAGGTAGTTGATTCGAAAGAGAGTCTTTGGAAGGTAGTTGATTCAAAAGCACCCTTTTTTCTGCAAATGTTCTGAATTCCTGCGACCGTCTCTATTCTGAGGTTTCAGAAACTTTTAAGTCAGCCTATTTTTGGGCCAGAGTCTGAAATGTTTGGTAATTCTATTGTGTCTCGTGTAGGTACTTTTGGCACCATCGATGGAGCTAATGACAGGAGCTAGACCGTCCATCGAGTAAATTGAAAAATGATGCATAGAGATAGATTCCTGTCTCAAGTCATCTATTTTAATAGGGTCAATAATGCTAGATTCAGTAAGTGGCATTTGAGATGATTTGTTTTGTATCACAGAACAAGATTGTTTAGGGAAGGTGTCAAAAGTCAATGATTTCCCTTTGGATTTTGTTTTTTGTTTTTGTTCTTGTTCTCTCTACTCAAAAAATCAAGAGCCTCATTTGAAGTAGCAATGTTAGAGGTCACGTTGCTTTGTTGAATCAATCAAAGGAATTTTCTGGAACCTTTTTTTTTATTAGTCAAGATGTTTTTGTACATTTTGGGGTTTCTTTCCTTCTGAAGTAGCATTGTTGCCTTTCTGTTTAGGTCTATAAAAAATACCATAGTTTGATTCTTGATGAGAAATCTGCCCTTGGGGTAAGGAAGGTTCAGCAATCGCAACATCATCCTCGCCCTGATTGTTAAAAGGGTCTGTACTCAAAGGACTAGTCAATGGAATTTTGTAACAGGCACTTTGGTCCGTAGAGAGCAGAGCTGGCGATTTGGCATCGCTTTGTTTAAGTAATTGCACCGGTTCTGTAACATCTTCAAAGTTAATGTTTCCAATTAAGGTTCTTTTCCAATTCTCTTCCACTAGACCAAAGTCTTCTAAGCCGCAAACTGTTGATTTACATTGATGTTTTCTTATAATCGAACCGGGAAATTCTATACAAAGTCAAGAGATGTTAAAGTAGAAGGGCCAGAACTTAAGGGGTGATTTGAATGATCAATCAGATTGGAGAAAGTAAGGGACACGGTATTGATTGAAAAGAATAGTTCTATTGTTCAGAGGAGAACCAATTTCAATGTTGCTTGGGGCCTGTATTGGGGAAAGTGAGCTCCTTCAGGTTGCTGTAGTCTCTTTAGATTGGGCCCGAGTCAGGTCAGTGTCCACTACATTATTAAAGGTAAGCCCAACGAAACAGCAGATAGGGAAAGCAGACTCCAGCAAGGTAAAACACTCCCAGCTCTGCTAAAATTGGACTCTAAGTGAAGGACGTCTGAGTGCATTCTCCTCGCTGCACACCTCCTCACGTAAAGGGTAGCTCAACTAAACAGAAGATAGGGAAAGCAGACTCCAGCAAGGTAAAACACTCCCAGATCTGCTAAAATTGGACTCTGCTGGCAGCACTCCTGAGTGTGTGCTCCTCACGGCGGTCCACCTTACGTAATGGGTAGACCAATTAAACAGTAGACAGGGAAAGCAGACTCCTGAAAGGTAAAACACTCTGAGCTCTGTAACAATTGCACTCTGCTTACACCACTCTTGCAAGATATAGTGCACTTCTCACTTCTAAGCAGTCTGTCTCTTCCGGATTCCCAGGCCTCTCATCTCTCTATGACTTAGCACCTTGTCCAGCCTGCAAAGCTTGTCCGTGCCCGAGCCGTTCTTCATGCTATCAGTCTGCCAAGGTCCTTCCGGCTTCTCTCCTCTGGTTCTGCAGGCAGGTGCTCTAAACTTCCTTGCAGTTTACTACCAAGACGAGAACTGCTTCCTCAAGGTTCACTGCTCTTAAGAAATAGTTTCCCTGAGTTGCTCCTTTAGTAGCCTTATATGGGCATTGCCTTCCTTGTACCTGTTTTTGGTCTTTCACCGAGTTGCTACGTTTTAGCCATGGCCGAGGTCTCCAACCTTTGGCTCTAAAACATCAGCCCTAGCCAGCATAGTAAAAATATCTAGAGAGCCAGGGGTTGCAGACTCTTACCCATAGTTGTAAGGAGGATGTTTAAAGGTTCACTGAGTTCATATGCTTGTTTGACCCAGATGTAGCAGTTCTGTGGCATCCTATGCCTTGATAATAGCTGTAGGACATCTTTGGTTCCATCCAGCTCTGTACTTCAGAGTCGGGGTTCCTTGACAGCTCTGAACTGCTGTCATATGCAATGGTTGCTTCACTGTGACTCTCCACAGTGCGGGTTATTTAATGAGTGCTCACAGGCATCCAGATCAGCACAGGGAGCCCACAGCGTAGCACAGCATCTTGCACTCCTCTACAATGGCTCCTTTATTGACAGGTTTTCACACTTGGATTTGGGTATTTTTGTTTAGAGTAATTTAACTCTAAACAAAAATACCCAAATCCAAGTGTGAAAACATGATAACCAAGGGAAGATTTGGGTACTAGATCGCCCTTTAGGTCCAGCACGTGGATACCCTCCTTTATTGACAGCACATTTGGCTTTTTCCAGAAGGAATCAATTTTTGGCAAACAGGATCCTGCAGTGTTCAAACATGCTCCATTTTTCTCTCAGTGAATCATTCATCAGTGTGGTATTTCAGCGCTTTGATAGTTTTTCACTGTGATATTTTGCCAATTTGAAAGTTTGCCACTTTGATAATTTACCACTGTGACATTTTTAGATTTTGCCACTGTGATCATTTCTACTTTGATAAATTATCACTGAGGGATTTGGTCACTTTGATAATTTTCCACTGGGATACTTTATCACTGTGATGTTTTGGAAACTACACTATTTTTAATAGATCCCACTGTAATATTTTGCCATTGTGACAATTTGCAACAGTGAAACTCTCCCATTCTCTTAACGTACTATACTTTGTCGTTTGATAGCTTGCCACTGCAATACCTTTGCCATTATGATAATTGGTCACTAGGAACTTTTTTATGTTTTTTAATAACTATCACTTTGATATTTTGTCATTTTTGATAAAACGGCAATAGGATACTCTGCCATTTCTGATTACTCACCACTTTGATTTATCCCAAAGTTGATAACTGCCACTGGGAGACTCTGACATTTGGCAATCTGCCACTTTACTATACGGCCACATATGAATAATTGGCCACTGGGATACTCTGCCACTGGGATAGTTTGCCACTGATATATTTGTCACTGTAATATTTTCCCATAGGATAACTTATCCACAGTGATACTGTGCCACTCTAGTAATCTGCCACTGTTACTTTCCTTTTTCCTTTTGCTAAACCGCCAGTGAGATATTATGCTGAGTGCTCCCGATAAGATTTTGAGGTGGAAGTATTTTACTCCCTAGTTTTAAATTATGAGATTAGGGCCTCATTCCAAAGCTGGTGCTAGTCAAGGCGCTATTAGCCATGACTAGCACCAATACCGGTACCGTGTCCGCCCTGGTTCGATGGGGGCTTACCGGTCTAGTCCGACCTTTGCGGGACCGGTAAGTCCCCATTGAAAATGTCAATCCCCATTCCCATTGAGCCCCCATAGGGCTCAATGGGAATGGGGAGGGTGCTAATAACGGTACCGTAAATTACGATACTGTTATTAGCTCTGAAGTCCCTTTGCGGATCCTGTCCATAACGCCTGCTAAAAGCAGGTGTTAAGGACAGGGCCGCAAAGCGGCCTCGTAGTATGGCGCAAAGGGATTACCGGCACCGATGTCCTTAACGGTGCCCGGTATCCCTTTGCGCCCTACTCGGAATGAGGCCCTGATTTCAAGGGAGTACAAATTGGTTTTCTCCTTTGAAAGAGAGTAAAAAGTAGGGGACATATAGACAACGCGCACAAAAAGTTAAAACTGGAAATCATTATCATGTGAAAGCGGTCCACATTGTGGCAGAAAAGTAAGTTTCCCTCACAATTCACAGATAAAGCACAGGGTGAGTAGCACAAGCACCCTCTCACAAATGGAACAAATGACCACTAACATACTGAGCCTTCCCTGCATACAAAGAATAGGTACAATTATAGTGCCATTTACGCCAAGTTATGGTTGAATGGATGTTTACACTAAACATAGCAAACTCACATGTGCCCAAGGTAAGGTTTTGAGGTTACTTTACACATTGCTTTTTATAATTCGAGTGTAAATTGAATTATAAGACTTTAATGATTTGCATTGCAAGAGTGTAAAAAGTATGCAAGAGGCAATCAGAACATGATGTAAGGGTCCAGTAGTAAGACTCTGACACAGAGGGGTCATAGTGGTTGGCATAAACCTTTTGCCATGTTATGAAAGGGAGTACTTTCTTACCTGTAACTTCATTTCTCCAGCATTCATGGATTCACATGCTTACAATATTCCCCGTCGTCAGGCCGGGAACCTCGGTATATTTATTAAAACGTTTTCCATTGGAAAAAACCTGACACTTTTGTGTCCTATCGACGTCCTTTCGGGACGCTTATGCATGACCCAATAGGACGTAAGGTATAAATAGCCCCGCACAAGCGGCTCCCTTCAGATTTTAACCCCCAAAGTAGGGGCAATACCAAGTTTGCATTCAGGGGAGGCCGGCGGGCGCATGTGAATCCATGAAAGATACAAACGCTGGAGAAATGGATTTACAGGTAAGAAACTACTCCCTTCTCCAGCATTGGATCTTTCATGGATTCACATGCTTAGAATAGATTACATAGCAGTATTCTTATACCTGGAGGTGTGCAATGCAAACCAATACTACAGTAACGCAACATGCAATTAGCAAGAAAGGCCAACAACCATGGTACATTGAAAGGAGGGTACCCCCCTCTGTGGGGGCTTACCTTACTGAAACAGGTGTTGCAGGACTGCCCGTCCCATCTGCACATCTGCTGCATGCTGTTGCTCCAGGCAATAATGCTGAGTAAATGTATGCGGCACCGACCAGGAGGCCGCTTGACAGATGTCCACCAGCGGACCACAATGCCACCAATGACGCGGTGGGTCTTGTCGAGTGAGCCTTTGGACGCCTTTCCAGAGGCTTCCCCGCTTTAGAGTGGCAGAAGGCAATAGTTGACAAAACCCAGCGGGCTAGTCCTTGTTTGGAGATTGGTCTTCCCTTTACAGAGGGTCCATAAGCTACAAACAGTTGTCTCGTACAACTGAATTCTTGAGCACGACTCAGATAAAACTTCAATGCTCATTTGACATCCAATGTATGGAGAGCTTTCTCTGTGAATGAAGAAGCCGCAGCGAAGAATGCTGGTAGCACAGTCGAAGAGTGCTTGTGGAATGTAGTTGGAACCTTTGGTATAAAATGAGGGTTAGTTGCTAACACCACCTTGTCCTTGAAGAAACGCAAGTATGGGGGATCAATAACCAGCGCTTGCAGCTCCAACAGTCTTCTTGCTGAAGTAATGGCTACCAAAAAGGCCATTTTCCACGACAAAAATTTGAGGGGTGACAACGACATAGGCTCCAAAGGAGCCTTCATTAGCCCTGATAGCACCAGATTGAGACTCCAACTAGGAGGAAACTTTTTGGCCGGAGGAAAAGTCCGAAATAACCCTCTCAAGAAATGCTTGACTAGCCGATCACTGAACAACGGAGTCGAGTGCCTTTTTCGAGTAAATCTTGAAAATGGCTGCCAAGTGAACCTTTATGAAGGAGAAAGACAAACCTTTTTTCGCCAAGTGTAGCAAATAAGGCAGAACTTGCTCTGATGAAATGTTTAACGGGTCCACCTCCGGTTGATCCTTACACCACACACAGAATCTTTTCCATTTACATGCATATGAAATATTCGTGGAAGGAGCCCTCGCAGCCTCTAAAATTCGGCGACATCCTGAAGAAATGTTCAGGAAACCAAACTCGGAGAAGTCAGGAGCCAAGCCATCAGGCTGAGGGAGCCCGGGTCGTGATGCCAAATCGCTCCCTTGTCTTGGAATAGAAGGTCCGGCGTCAATTGAAACCTCAATGGCTCTGCCACGAACAGTTGGAGCAGGTCAAAAACCACGGCTGTCTCGCCCAGTGAGGGGCAATTAGAATCACACGGCATGGATATTTGTGAATCCAGTGGAGGGTCCGTCGAATGAGCGGAAACGGAGGGAATGCGTACGAGAACCTGCCCGTCCACGGGTAAGGAGAACGCATCCCCCAGCGAATTGGACTGTGGCCATCTTCTCGCGAATTGCTTGCACTTTTTGTTCTCCCGGGTTGCGAAGAGATCCAGAGAAGGACGACCCCATTTCCTGAAGATGCTCAACACTTGTTGATCGTTCAGCTCCCACTTGTGGAGTTGGTTCATCTCTCTCCTGAGAGAGTCTACCTGTACATTGTTCACCCCTGGTAGGTGGTACGCCATTATGCTTATTTATTGTTCGAGGGCCCAATGCCATAGTTCCTGAGCCTCGCTCGAGAGCGTTCTAGAATGAGTGCCCCCTTGTTTCCTGAGGCAGAACATCGTGGTCGTATTGTCCGTTAATATTCTCACTACTGATCCTCGTATGCGCGGCAAAAATGACTTCAGAGCCCAACGTACCGCTCTTAGTTCCAGCACGTTGATGTGAAGGGTCGATTCTCCTGGGGACCATCAGCCTTGAACTTATGGGATCCCAGATGGGCTCCCCATCCTGTTTGAGATGCATCAGTCACAATTGTCGATTTAAATTCCGGCGGTTCTAGCAGAGGTATCCCTCTTGTCAGAAGGTCTGAGAGTTGCCACCACCGAAGCGCTTTCAGAAGCTCGCTGCTGATCCTCAACTTGTCGGACCACAATCCGCGACTTTGAGACCATCGGTCTGCCAGAAATTCCTGTATCGGTCTCATGAAGAGACGACAGTTCTTCACTAGCGGAATACATGACGCCATGGCTCCCAGAAGTGACATGTATCTTCTGACTGACACTCTGGTTCCACTTCTCCACTCCTCCACTTTTTATTTGAGTGTTTGAACTCTCTCTAAAGAAGATTTCACCAGTCCTGACTGAGTCTGGAACTCCGCGCCCAAAAACAACAAACTCCTTGAGGGAGCCAGAAAGGATTTTTCGAAGTTGATTGCAAAGCCCAACCGTCGTAGTAGCTGCATGGTAACATCTAGGCTTGCTTGCGCCACTGCCGGCGACGAGCCCCTTGTTAGCCAGTCGTCCAGGTAAGGGTAGACGTGATGACTTTTTCTTCGTAGCCATGCTGTCACCGGAGCTAAATATTTCGTAAACGTCCTGGGAGACGATTTCAGGCCGAATGGAAGCACCTTGGACTGGTAATGACTCTGACCCACCACGAACCTCAGGAATTTTCTGTGTCGTCGATGCATGGGTATGTGGAAATATGCGTCTTGTAAGTCCAACAACGCAAGAAAATCCCCCGACTGTATCGACCGGATGACCTCCTGAAGCGTAAGCATTTTGAACTTCAGGCGTCGCAGAGTCTTGTTGAGAGCTCGAAGGTCCAGAATGGGTCGCCACTTGCTGGGTTTTTTGACCACGAAGTAATGGGAGTAACCCCCTAGGCCTCTCTTGGCCACCGGAACAAATTCTATAGCCCCTTTTTGCAGCATAAGCACAACCTCCTGCTGTAATATGTGAAGATGGGGTTGCGCCGAATACACAGGTGGAATGTGAGATGGCATGATCTTGAACTGCAAAGAGTGGCCTAGTTTCACTGTGTCCAACACCCAACAGTCCGATGTTATTCTTTCCCATTCGTCGATGCAACGGGACACTCTGCCTCGCAGGACGTCCTGAAGATTGTCATTGCTGAGACTTTGATTGCTTACTTTTGGTAGACGAAGACAGTCCTCCTCTCCGTCTAGAAGTCTGGAAATCCCAGCTTCTTCGTGTCGCCTGGTCAGCTCGCCTGTATCCTTGGGAGGAGTATGTTGATCTATTGAAATTACGATCCCTGGATGCAGCAAATCGGGAATTCCCCAAAGCTCTGCGGAAGGGCCGAAAAGGCCGAAATGCTCGTCCACTTTGTAACACCCCCAGTGACCTTGCCGTATCTGAATCTTCCTTCATGCCTTTAAGGGCGTCGTCCACCTTTTCCCTGAATAACTGTTCACCTTCAGATGGCATGTCTAGCACTTTATACTGGACTTCCGGCCTAAAGTTTGTACATTTTAACCAGGCCTGCTTTCTTAGCACCACTCCATTATTTATTTGTTTTAATCCCGACTCTGCCAAATCCACAGCGATGTTGATAGAGTGGTTTGATGCCTCCTCCCCCTCACGCACCAATAACATGGCTGTCTCCTGTGCTCTTCAGTCAAGTGTTCCAAGATGGGGGCCAAGCGATGCCACATTTCATGGTTGTATCGTGCCATGATAGCTAACGAGGAGCCGCCTTGACCGTTGTCGCTCCCACTGCCAAGACTTTCTTACCAAAGGCATCCTGCCTTCTAGCTTCACTGTCCAGAGGTGTTGTGCACTTGTGTTGCGATCTAGCTTTTCTGCTAGCCGCCGCTGACACTACTGATTCCGGGGAGGGCTGCACGGTCAAACACTTAGGTGTAAAGTCCGGGGCATTACATTTATTTTCTAAACTGCCCTTGATTGCAGGCTCCGAAAATGGATGGCACATGGTACATAAGCCTTCCTGCCAAACGTGGTCCAGAATCGGAACCGAGAAGATTGACTTTCTCCTCTTCCCCATATGGTCAAATAAGAAGTATTCCTTCCGTTCTTCCTCTGGGGTCAGAGCAAATTTGATACAGGCTTTCGCCATCATCGCATGAAAGGACCCGATGCCATCTGGAGGTGACGGTTGTGCCGGGCTTCTAGGAGTTTCTACTTCTCCATCCGATTCCCACGTAGGGTTCCTCGACGGCGACAATCAAATAAGAAGTATTCCTTCCGTTCTTCCTCTGGGGTCAGAGCAAATTCGATACAGGCTTTCGCCATCATCGCATGAAAGGACCCGATGCCATCTGGAGGTGACGGTTGTGCCGGGCTTCTAGGAGTTTCTACTTCTCCATCCGATTCCCACGTAGGGTTCCTCGACGGCGACAATGAAATGTCCGATAAGGAGTCTCTAGGACCTTGATCTGACTCTTGTAATTCACCTTCCTCCGGGTGTGAGTGGGGGGGTTCTTCGCTGACCGGACGGGATACCGGCAACCCAGCCGTTGACGTTGACCGTGGAGCGGGACCTGCCGCGTCATCGACAGGTATCACTGGAAGTGTACCCATGGGAGGCAATCTTGCATCTAACTGGCTTAAGAGGGATTGCAGCGTAGACAAAACTTGCAAAGACAACACCGACTGCGGATTTAGCAGAGAAGATGTAGAGGGGGCATTTTGAATCCCCGAGGTCGTCGACGGGCAAACTCCCTGTAAGCCGAGATCTGTTGGATGAAAAACCTGTTCCCGCTCCTCCTCCATCGATGATACTGAGAGCCGATTACTGCTGTAATAGGGTGTCCGGCAGAACTGTATCATATACCGCTGGTTGCCAAACCTCTGGAAGATCCACCATCGACGATGGAAACCTAGGAGATTCCCCTTCCCTGTCGATTGTCGCCGTCGGGGTCGACGAGGCCACTGTGGGTATTGACTGCGTGGGCGGTAGTGAAGCCGTCGACGACGGGACTCCCGTTGATGGCGGTGGTAGTTGTGGCGCAGACTCTATAGGCGATCCCGACTTCTTGGAGTCTCTAGACCGGTGCTTTGCAGAGTCTGTACTCGAGGAAGACCTATGATGGTCTCTTGAGGAGGAGCGATTTAAAGGGTCTTTCTTATCCTTTTTTGAGGTAGATGAAGAGGAAGATTTATCTTGTTTACGGTCCTGGTCCACACGACCATGCTTTGATGATGAAGGGGCGTCTTTCGCCAGATGTTTCCCCAAAGAGGAGCAACTTTTTTCCGTAGGCCGTGGCTTCTTTGCCAGAGGCTCTGCCGACACAGAGCAGCGCGGAACTACAGGGGACTTAGGCCTGTTCGATGCCAGACTGTGCACTGATCCTACCTCAGATGGAGCGTAGGCCCCTTCGTTTAGCCACGTTATTAGATGCCGATTACGGTCCTTCAACGTCTTTTGCGAGAACCCCTTGCAGATATCACAGTTGTCCGCAGAGTGATGAGGGTAAAGACAATAAAGGCAATCCATGTGCTCATCCCCTTCATAAACTTTATTAATTCCACACGTTGCACACGGGCGGAACAACGCTTTCCTCAACATTGGGAAAAAAGTACAACCTGACAAAGTGTAGAAACACGAGGTGATCCCGACTACTTTGGAGATGGTTGAAATCTGAAGGGAGCTACGGGGGCGGGGCTATTTATACCTTACGTCCTATTGGCTCATGGTAAGCGTCCCAAAAGGATGTTGCTACGACACAAAAGTGTCAGGTTTTTTCCAATGGAAAACGTTTTAATAAATATACCGAGGTTCCCGGCCTGACGACGGGGAATATTCTAAGCATGTTAATCCACGAAAGATCCAATGCTGGAGAAATGAAAAGAAAAGCCTATATTACCCTAATTCTAAGAGGGATTTCCTTACCTTAACCGAACTAAATAGTTTCAGCGTTAGGATGTCAAAAGCAAAAGGTCTCAATGTCCAATGTCAGAATGCTTGCTCTGTCCCTCACACTCTAAGCTAAAGTAAATAAAAAGGAGGTCTTCCTGGCACACAGAAGAACAAGTTACTTACCAACTGGTAATGTTCTTTCGATTGGATGTTCCTCCCACGTATTCCTCATCTTAGATGTATTCCATCCAGCTTTAGCTGCTTCGGAAAAAAAAAAATTGTCAGAGGGGGGCGTGCGTCGATGTCGTCGAGTCGATGGTCCCTCGAAGGCCTCCGTCGAGGGTGACGTCATCGGGTGTATAAGTAGCACGCGCGGCGCACGTTGGCCTCAGTTCTGTTTTTCCCCTTTTACTATTGATTTTGCACTGTGTAGATTGTGCCGGCAGACAGGTATTCACCTTGCGAGAGTTGAAGTGGCAATAACCCGGAAAAATCTACAGAGGGGTAGGTTGGGAGGGCGATGAGGAATACGTTGGAGGAATATCCAATCGAAAGAACGTTACCAGTTGGTAAGTAAATTGTTCTTCGAGTGGATTGTGTCCTCCAACGTATTCCTCATCTTAGATAGACTCCCAAAGCAGTATGGACAATTTTTCTGGAGGAGGGATTAGATTTTTCGTTACCCTTAGATGGCTGAATATAGTACTGCTTTACCAAAATTCAGCTCTTTAGACTGGGAAGCATCCAGACTATAGAATTTTGAAAAAGTATGCAGCGAAGACCAAGTTGCTGCCTCACAAATGGACCTTATAGGAACACCTCTTTGTAGGGGTGTCGAAGAGCCGATGCCTCTGATGGAATGAGCCCTTAGACCTTCTGGTGGGTCTTTTTGTGCTAATCTGTAGCATTCTGAAATGCAAAGCACAATTCAGCGTGATATGGTTTGTTTTGACACCGATTGACCCAATTTTCCTTCGGTGTAGCCAATGAACAGTTGATTATCCACTCTAAGCTTGGAAAGCTTAGAGATGTAAAAGCTTAGAGCTCTTTTTGGATGCAACCTGTGTAATCTTTCTTCCTCCTTACTAGGATGAGGTGGAGGGTAGAATGCAGGTACAACAATTTTCTGATTTAAATGAAAATCAGACACCACTTTAGGTAAAAATGAGGGTTTAACCCTCAACACAACTCTGTCCTTATGGTACACAGTATAGGGTGGCCAAGAAGACAGCGCCTGCAATTCGCTCATTCTTCTTGCAGATGTTAAAGCCACTAAGAAAGCAGTTTTCCATGTCAGTAATCTTAATGGACAAGTGTGCAAGGGTTCAAAAGGGGCACACATTAAGAATTTTAGAACCATATTAAGATCCAAAACTGGCACTTGAAATGGGTAAGGAGGAAACACATTAGTGAGTCCTTTTAAGAATTATACTATTAAAGGGATTTTGAAATAGGAGCATTCTACCGATGAGCGCTTGAATATGGAAAGTGCCGAAAGATAACCTTTCATAGTTCCAACAATTAGACCTCTATGTGTTAGGGACAGGAGGAAGGACAGTACTTCCGGAATAGAACATAGAAAAGGATTGACATTCTTTTCTCTGCACCAGTTTCAAAACTTTTTCCAACGGCAACGGTATAGAGACTTTGTTGCTGGCCTTCTTGCCAAAAGCAACACCTCCATGACGTCATCTGGAAGGTCCCGATCTTTGTATCTCAGCCTTTCAGATACCAAGCGTGAAGGTTGAGCGTTTTGACCTCTGGATGGAGAACCTGACCCTCCATTTGTGAGAAGGTTCTCTCTCTGAGGAAGACGTACTGGGGGACAGATGGACAGGTCTAGAAGGTCCGGGTACCACGTTCTCCTGGCACAATCCGGGGCAATTAGGATCATGCGGCTCCCGAACCGTCTCAGTCTCCTGATGACCTGGGAAATTACGGGAATCGGAGGGAACGCGTACAATAGTGGGAAATTCCACTCAACCACGAACACGTCCCCTCAGGGGAAATTCTGTTGAGCGATACCTTTCGCATTTCCGGTTGATTCCGGTCGCAAATAGGTCCACTTGAGGGGTTCCCCAAAGGGCGAAGATCTCTTGAATGACTTTTTGAGCCAGTTCCCATTCGTGGGACACCGTGCTCTGCCTGCTCCGAGCATCTGCCGTCATATTCTGCCGTTAAAGAGATTCCTTCCTGAATTGCCCAACACCAGAGCTGCATTGCCTCTCTGCACAGAGGTAGTGACCCTACACCTCCTCTTTTGTTTAGATAATGCATGGCCACTGTGTTGTCCATCATTATCAGAACATTTTTTCCCTTGACAGATGGCAGAAAAGCTTTCAGCGTTAGTCTGATTGCTCTCAGCTCTAAAAAGTTGATGTGTAGTTTGGACTCCGATGGAGACCAACGACCGCTGATTGTCAGATCGTTGGCATGAGCTAACCACCCCATGAGTGAGGCGTCCATCACTACTGTGATCCCCGGCCATGGTTGCCAAAAAAATTCTCCTTTTAGGATATTCTCTGAACAAGTCCACCATAGAAGGTCTTGTGGAACCTTGTTCGGAATCTGGAGAGGATCCGTCATTTGACCTGAGAACTGGGACCATTCAGTCTTTAGAGCCCATTGAAGGGATGTCATCCTCCGACGTTCCTTCGGCACTAGGAAGATGCAGGATGCCATGAGGCCGAGTAACCTTAAGAAGTCGTAGGCCTGAAGATTTGGGGAATTTTGGAATTTGGAAACCATCTGAAGAATGTCTTGAGCCCTCGACCTGGGAGGCAAGCTCTTTCCCAGGGATGTGTCTAATACAGCTCCTATGTATTGGAGCCGTTGAGAAGGTGTCATTTGTGACTTCTTGAAATTGAGGGAGAAGCCCAGTCTGTGGAGGAAGTGGCAGGTGACTTTCAGGTGATCCAGTGCCTGTTTGGCAGAACATGCTCTGTTCAACCAATCGTCTAGGTAGGGGTAGACGTAAATCCCCCCTCTCCTGAGGTGCGCTGCCACTACTACCATCAGTTTGGTGAAGAGCCTCGGGGCGGAGGTCAATCAGAATGGCAGGACTCGAAACTGATAGTGTGAGCTGCCAACTACAAACCTCAGGTGTTTTCTGTGCTTGAGATGAATCAGCACATGAAAATAAGCATCCTGGAGGTCCAATGACACCAACCAATCCTGACGTTGAAGGGCCTGAAGGATCTGAGAAAGGGTAATCATCTTGAACTTGTCCTTCCTGAGGAACTAATTCAAGTTTCTTGAGTCCAGGATGGGTCTCAGTCCTCCGTCCTTTTTGGGGATCAAAAAATACAGGGAGTACCATCCCTTGTTCCTCTCCGGTGCAGGTACTGGTTCTATAGCACCTTTCTCCAGCAGGGTTAGAACTTCCTGCTGTATGAGCGGGTCTGAAAACTTCAAAGGGTGTCTCCTTTGTGGAAAGCTTTGAGGTTGCGTTAGAAAAGGAAGGCAGTAACCTGGGGCTATTATTTAGAGAGCCCAAACATCTAAAGTAATGGCTCGCCATTCTTGCAGATGCTGTGACAGCCTGCCTCCTAGAGGTGTCTTGTGATGCAAGTCCTCAAAGTGGTTTTGTGGCGGTTGCTGCAGCCGCTGATGGCAAAGAGGCTGTAGCTGGAGCTGGTTTTGCACGTTTTGCTCGTCCACCGCGAGTGGCCTTTCTCTGGCCCCTTTCACTGGCCATTCCTCTCGCCTTTCCATATGAGGAGTAGTAAAAATAGGATCTTCCCCTCCAAGATTGACCTGGCGCACAAAAAGGCTGAGGTTGCCTAATAGCAGCTCCCAAAGAATTGTCAGCTGCTCTTGAGGTCTGCAACCTCTCAAGGCTCTCGTCAGCCTTGCTGCCTAAAAGGTGAGACCCGTCAAAGGACATGTTCAGAAGACGGTTCTGTACATCTGATGCGAAACCCGACTTCCGTAACCATGCAAATCTGTGCATTACAGTGCTAGTGCCCATGGACCTGCTCACACTATCTACAGTGTCCAATCCAGATTCAAGAGATTCCTGCATGGCCTCCTTCCCATCTCTAACGATGGCTAGGAATCCTTCCCTTTCGTCCCCTTCTGGTATGTGCTCCGCCGCCATTGCAATGAACTCCCACAGAGTGTACGAAAACTTTGCCAAAGCACATGTGGAGTTGGCTGATTTTAACGCCATACTCCCAGCTGAAAATACCTTCCGTGCCCAGCCATCCACACATTTATCGTCCCTGTCCGGAGGGATAGAAGGGTACGCCAGTTTGTTAGAAGCTGTGGCTGCCTATATGACCAAACTCTCGGGAGTGGGATGTTTAGACAGATAGCCGGGGTCACTACTGGCAGGGCGGTATTTTGAAGTGAGGGATTTATTCACTGGTGGAATAGAATCCGGACTCTCCAAATTTTTGGCCACCTTATTTTGCAAGGCTACGTGAAAGGGTAGTATTGGGTGTTCAGTAGGACCATGATCCAATATGTCTGTCAGATCATCTTGGATGTATTGGGCTGAAGGTCTGGCCCATCGTAAATAATCTACCACCTTTGTCATTAGCTGACGGTATGATGGACTGGCATGTTCTCCTGGTTCTGGTCTACCAAAGTCATTTTCAGGAGATGTATCAATGCCACTTGCATTGTGTAGTGATTCAACCAAATCCCTCATCCTGCTTTCTTCTGAAATCAGACATTCTGGGACATTTGGGGTGCCATATTCCAACCCAACGGGTACATTCTCCTCATTAGATTTCTCCTGTTCCTCAAAAATTGAGGTCAGGGACTTGAAGAATTCCTTCCTAGGAACTTTTGAAAACCTTTTCTGGGAGAGGTGGAGGAGGAGTATTTATGGGTCCTGAAGGCATTACAGGTCCTGTACCCTTCTCTTTACCTTTTTCTGGCTGATTTGGCCGAACTGGAGCCTTTGGCGCCGAGGGCTTCGGGGTCGATGTCGACAAAGGCATCGATGATGTTGACGTAATACTTGTCGTCTACGGCGCCGGCTTTGAGGGTGTCGAGGCGCTCTTCGAAGACTTGCCCTTCGAGGTGTGTTTGGTCTTGGACGCATCGGTGACCTCGAGCGGTTGACTCGACTCGAGCGGTTTTTCTCGCTCTGCGTCCTAGAAGGTTCTCTATCCTTCCTCTTTCGATCACCCGGGCTCGAGGGCGCGCGAGTGTCGGAGCGATGATGCTCCCGGCTGGCTTCCGAAGAAGGCGCGGACTGAGGCTTCGCTCTTTCGAACACCTCCATCATTTTGACCCTGAATGCTTCCCATTCTTCGGATGATGAATGTTAAGTGGGACATTTCATCCTTTTTGGGGATTCGTCCGAGGACGAGGTGGAGAGGGACCTGTGGCGTTGTTTCTTTGATTTTTTTGTCGAAGATGACGAGCGATGGGAATCGCTCCGGGACCCGGACCGATGCCTTTCGTGTCGAGGAGACTTCTCCTCACGGGACCTCGACTCAACGCTAGAGGCTTTACGGTCGGATTTACGACCACCCTGTAGTTTTCCCCTCCTCTCTCGCAAGGCCTTCCCTGTCATCGCCTGACACTTCGTACAGGCCTCCATGTCGTGGCCTTCTCTGAGGCAACACAAACACTCTCGATGCGGGTCTGTGATAGACATTTTTGAACCGCACGATTTGCACTTCTTGAAACCGGATCTCAGGGTCGTAGTCGGCGTCGATGACGAGGACATATTCGTTATATTTAGTTTATTCTTCACAGAACTCGAGGCGCGCCGAATCTCTGAGGCCAACGGGCGCCGCGCATGCTACTTATACACCCGATGACGTCACCCTCGACGGAGGCCTTCGAGGGACCATCGACTCGATGACATCGACGCACAGCGCCCTCGGCCAAAAAAAAATTCGCCAAAGCAGCTAAAGCTGGATGGAATACATCTAAGATGAGGAATACGTTGGAGGACACAATCCACTCGAAATGGCTTTCTTCCCCTGGACAAAAAGACAGTTCTGGATTTCTTAGTTCCTTTAAGTGGTGGGCGAATATCTCCCTTCCACAGCCTTCCTTAGGCTTCTGGTGCAGTTCGTCAATTGCTGTGGGATGTCTCCCTTCCCCAGCCATGCAAAACAGTTCAACAATTGGTGCTGAAAAATCTCTGTTCCCCAAATGGTCCTGCTCAGGCCTCTTCTCTGGGGTCCCCAACTCTTGGTTTACCAAGCTTGGTTCCTTTTTCACCAGGCACTATGACAAAGAAGGGGAGTTTAGATACGTCTCCAAACTGTGGTGGGATCCTGGACTCTGGTTGGAAGACCTGGCTTTCTGCTTGCCAAGTACCACGATGGAGAAGAGTGGCTTGGATGCTCCTCTAAACTGTAGTGGGTTTCTGACTCTGGTTGTCAGACTTGGTTTCCTCCTTCCTCAGGTCTCCTAGTTTCAAACATAGAGTTGGTTCATTTGCCTGCCAAGTTCTCTGTTCCTTTGTATTGTTCACAGAGTTATTTTTATGGTCTCTTGATGTCACATACAGATTTGGTTTACTCCCCTGCCAAGTACTGTCTTCAGATACCTTGCTCTCACAGTTCTCTTTATGGTTTTCCTAATGTGAGAGATGTGGGTCCCCTTCCCTTCAAGTACTGCCACGAAAAGGAGTATCAATATCACTCGATATCCTTTCTTTGTAAACTGTCCCTTAGGATTGCGTGGGGCTGTATTCTTTCCCGCACTTTTCATTTGTTATACTTTTCAGGGTTTCCTTCAACCTCTGGGGACCCCCAACTACAGGATCCGCCACCCAGTTACCTCTAGGGTCTTGGCTGCATCCCTCGGGTTGGTCACAGGCTTCCCTGCGTTCTTTTCTGCTTTGCTGGTGCTCTGTGGTTCCAGACACCCTTCAGCGTCTCCCTCTCTAAAGACGTTGGCCCTCATTACGACCCTGGCGGAATCCGAAAAACGATGGCGGAAATGCAATACCGCCATCGAATACCGCTCGGTGCGACTATGACCCGTCACCGCAAAGTACGAAGCCATTAGCGACACCGTAGTGAACGCCAACGCTAACTGCACCAAGTACGCGCGCGCGCGCCATGCCAAACCGTAAATACCACCATGGCGCAAGGGTACGCGAATTCCGACCCTAGCGGACATGTACCTAACGCCATCAAGCATGGCGGAAAGCACCAATCCGCCATGGTGAGAAGTACGGCATCGCGAATCAACCGTAAACGGCCCCACTGAGTGCCTGTACACCGCTCCCTGCCCACAAAGTACAACTCCCCGTAGGTGCAATGAAGTCACAATGCAACCAGTGAAATGTACAAGTCACCCATGCATGCCAACGAACAAAAGAAACACAAGAGGGGCCAATGGGAGCTGCAGGGCACAGATGGCACGAATACAGAAGCCATTCCAATGGACATGACCACAGTCCCCCCCCCCGAAACGCACGCAAACACAGGCACCTGTGACCAGCAATATTCCGAAAATCACAACATGCCACCAGTCCACCTGGCTGACCGGCATCTGTTACACAAAACCCATTCCCCCGCCCCTGAGCATGACAACATGCAAACAGTCACATTGGCAGCCCCCATCCCTGACCTCACTGGGCTCCGTAGGCAAACGCGCCCAGCACAGTACCACGCGACTAAACTCCGAAGCTGGAACCCAATGCAGATCTCCTCACAATACATCGCTCCCCAAATAGGAATATGCCACATCACTCGCAAAGAAGAACGCTACACGGCCCATATCAGAATAGAAATTTAATGCACAACTAAATCACCAAGCCCATACAGCCATTAGTCCATGGACTCCAAAACACATATCACCATTGTGGGCTGCATCCGCAAGGAATGACCAGCTACTACTTGTGTGACGCCCTGTTCCATCATGGTACACAGAGCCACATTCACGTACGAAAAGGCAACATGGAAGCGCACAGACCCGCAGGGCCGTCCCAATGGGGAGGCACTAGTCCAGTTGAAAGGCCGAAATGTTGCTCCGAGCCACTAGTACTGCGTAAGGGCATGTGGCCCATTGGCGATCGTCCCATAAGATCGTAATGCTGCTCCACTGATTAACACGAAGCAGCAGGTGTCGGGAGTAAACGCCATCTGCAGGAGTGGCATACAGATGGCAGTGGCAAAAGGGGAGGAGATACCTGTCAACCAAAAGAAAAGAAAAAGAACAGAATGGCCATCAGAACTACATTCGAACAACTCACTTCAATGATCACACTAAATCCACAGTCATATGCATGCTAGCCCACTCCAAAGGATCATCACCACCCCGAAACCACTTGCGACTCATAACTATCTATATCGAGGTGTAAACACCATCACAAACGAGTGTACCTGTGCATGCGTCTGTCAGAACAGATTCCATCAGATGGGAATGTTAACGTGCATGGACACAAGTGTCTGAAGGCGCGTCGAGACAGGGAGGGCTCAACAAGGCCAGATAGACGATGGTCCCACTATGGCAGCCCTGCATCACATAGCGCAGGGGAGGCGGATAGATTCCAACAAGCCCTGTACATGGCAAACCCTGTATCAAATCACCTGCCCATGCATCCATTCATCATTCCCTCATCCTGTTATAAAAACGCCTGAATATTTACTCACAAAACATTCGAACTTTCCATTGAGTCTGTGCGTTATGCAGCCTGCAAAATCCACAGTGCCCCAGCCCGTAATTCCAGTGTTGTGAAGTTACATGTATTTGGGAACGTCCGGCCTCATCGCCCACGTCACTATTGCGCATCCAAAACTATTCATATCAATCATTGCTTCCTCGCCATGGCCCCTGTCTCAAGGACATCGAACAAAAGAACGTTATATTTGCAGTCAGACCTGTGGGCATCTCCCCGGCGCTAGCTGAAAACCGAAAGCGCCGGCCTTCGAATTCCTCATTTGCAACATCACGTCGAAGAGGCATCTGTGGCCGTTTGAAATCACTAATTAATCCATCGAGTGCGGCTGTGTGTGAAAATGGCAACTGCCTTCACCCACGAATGGGACGCCCCGCCCGTCGTTGCAACTCGGTACAGTGATGCATCAGGGCCCACCGTTACTCGAGTACTACGTCCCACTGACCCATCACAAGTCTGTTCGCGACTGCAAAGATTGTATGTGAAACAATGGGACCATAGCCGAATGTACATATCAACAAATGTTACACGGCCATCGGGTACAAATACATGAATGCAAGAGCAAGATGCCATGCGTCACATTGCAGCGTTGTGTGCGGGACGTGCTCGGCCAAAGGGGAGAGCAGCTTGCACAGGTGGAATGAATCACCACAGGTGGAGGCCATACAGCCTGAAAACACATAAATTGCACACCCAGTCTCCTCCCACAACCACACCCACTCCGAAATGCTACCGGCAGGACTCGCGATGTTGGCCCTGGGGGACCTGATAGCACTGCAAGTGCTCCAACTCCAAGAAGAAGACGAACACCAACTACAACCGGCCGCACGGAGGAGACGCAGGAGGAGGAGGAGGGCAAGGCAGGGCCAGCAAGGGCCGCCAGCACAGCCACTACCACCACGCAGGCAGCCCGCAATCCCACGCCTCCGAGCACATCCGTTCAACCTCACTGATGAGCAGATCCACACCCTCTACCGTTTGGACCGGGACACCATAGCCGCCATCGTGGACATGACACAGGCTGACCTTGTCAGCATGATAGATAGCCCAACCGCCATCCCACCCCTACTGAAGGTGGTGTCTGTACTGCACTTCCTGGCCACAGGCACCTACCAGCACACAGTCGGACAGTTGCATGGCATTTCACAGCCACTGTTCTCACGGACACTATTGCAAGTGCTCGATGCCCTCCTGCAGCACGCAGACGACTACATCTCCCTACCACGCTCGGAGCAGGAAATTACCAACACAAAAGTGGGATTCCATGCACTTGCCGGCATACCGGGTTGCATTGGTGCCATCGACTGCACCCATGTGGAATTGGTCGTTCCACATGCCATGGAGGCCCAGTACCGCAACCGAAAACAATTTCATTCCCTGAATGTACAAATGGTGTGTGACTCCAAAAGGATCATTACACATTGTTGTGCCAGATTCCCTGGATCAACCCATGATTCCATGGTCTTGAGGAACTCTACTATACCACGCTACATGGAGCGACACGCAGGGAACAGATCCTGGCTACTCGGTGAGTCTCATTTCATGCATGATGATGTGGGGTATGTGATGCGGCAATGAACTGCCAGGAGGGGGGGGGGGGTGCGTACGTAGCAATGGCATTCCACATCATACGTTTCTCGTCCACATACAGGTGATGCTGGGTATCCACTGAAGAGATGGCTCCTCACACCAGTCCGGAACCCACGGGACCAGCATGAGGAGAACTACAACCATGCCCACTCACGTACCCGTGTAGTCATTGAACAGGCATTCGGCCTACTGAAGACTCGTTTCCGCTGCCTCAGCAGGTCTGGCGTGGCACTCCTGTACCGCCATGAGAAGGTTGCAAAGATGGTCATGGCATGTGTCATGCTCCACAACATGTGTGTACGTAGAAATGTGCCCATGCCCCCTGACGCTGAACTGCAAGCACCTGATGATGGTCATGATGAGGGTGGGGATGTGGCAGCACCTCAAGGAGTCTGCGAGGCACCGGAGGGCCGTGACATTCGTCAGCATCTCATTGATGCATGCTTCTAGCACTCACGCCTGGTGGCTGATACATGGACACGGGACTCGTGGCACTGTGTGTGTCTGGTACATGCACAATATGGACTGTACGCCTATGATGGCCTAGTACACAAAGATCATTGTCCACACATCTCATTGGTTGATCGTGCACTGTTTATGGCATATGTGATATCATGTAGAACACCCTATCGACCCGCCACCCAAGTGAGCCCAACACACCCCCTCCACCCTCCTACCTCCCCCCCCGAACACCAGTGTCCAAAGAAGCTCATTGTCAGTGGGCTGTCGCTATTGCAAGCCCCCTCTGCGGGTATCAGGGGCACCCCTGCCTGTGGAGCGCAGGTTCCTCCCAGATCTACGTTGGGGGCTGCCCTGGACGGAACTTGCAACGGATGACGTCTCTGCCTGCTCACGTCCATGCATGTCCCTAAGGGTTTGTGAGAGCTCAGTGAGCACACGGCGCACTGCGGCAAGTTCGGCACATACGTCTTTGGACGTCGCATGCAGTTCCCCCCTGAGGCTCTCGGTGCTTCTCTCCATTTGGACTCTCAGGCTCTCGGTGCTACTCTCCATTTGGACTCTCAGGCTCTCGGTGCTACTCTCCATTTGGACTCTCAGGCTCTCGGTGCTACTCTCCATTTGTGCCCTGAGTGTCTCAGTTGATGTTTCTATGTCTGCCTTAGTGCCCCCACATTCATCGGCATGGTCCTTGAGGAGCGTGGCCAGTTGCTGCTGTTGCACGATTAACTGGTCGAGGGACTGTTGCCTCTGCTGGGCCATGGCCATTTGCGGGGGTGTCACAGAGGGGCTGTTGACCTCATGTTGCCTTGCCACAGGGCTTGGGGGGGATGGCCAGTCGTCGTCTTGTGGGTGCCCCTGCGTGGTATCCTCATGTTGTACGGGATGGGACAGACAGGGGGAATGGGACAGGTCATGGATGGATCTGACTTCGACATCCCCGTCTTCTGTGTCGGAGCATGCTGCCATCAATGGGGTGTCACCTATGGTGCTGCTGCCACCAGAGGCAGTGCCTTCTGTGGCATCCGTTGGGGGGACCTGTGGTGGTGGTGTTGTGGGCATGCTGGCTGCTGGGGTGCCTGTTGATGTTCCCCCCTCTGTGCTGCCACCTGATTTGTGCTGCTGCCGTGTCTTGATGCGTGCAGCTGAGGTGGAGGGTCTTTGGCCGTTGGTCTTGGCCCTCTTTGCAGGTGTGCTGGTAGGGGTGTCCTGATGCTCGTCGTTTGGATCGGAGCCTGTGGTGGAGTAAAGGAGGGCGAGGGTTATTAATGGGTCTGTGGGTATTGGAATGGCATTGTATCACATGCATTGGGGTGGTACATGAGGGTGATTTGGGTCGGTGCCTTGGAGGTGCTTTTATTTGTGTGTGGGGTGAGGGTGCAGTTGTTTGGCAGCCTGCAGTTAGGGTGTGCCTGCTGGACGTGTGGTGGGTGTTTTAGGGGTTTTTAATTATTTATGTATTTATTGTGGTTTTAAGGTGCACTATCAGGGCGATGTGTGTGGACGTTCTCCTGGACATGTGTTTCTGTTGCACTATGTGGACACATGGTACTTCACATGATTGGACATTGTGGATTTAGCATTGTTTTATCTGGGCCACCTACCTGATTCTTCTGATGTCTGCACTCCTTTCTCCATCCCTCCGACTCCCTCTATGCTCTCCATTCCGATGGTGGAGGCACAGATTTCTTCCCAGGGGGTCAACTTGATGGGTGATTCAGGACCTCCCCCGGTGGCTGTGGCAATGTTGCGGTTGGCAGAGAGTATGCTGCGGACGCGTATCCGCAGGTCGTCCCACCGCTTTCTGCATTGCTGTGGGTTGCGGGGTGCGGTCCCCACCGCGCTTACCCGCTGTGCCACCAGAGCCCATATGGCCTTCTTGTTGGCAAGTGCCGTCCTGGTCATTTGCGTGGAGAAGACGGCGGCGGCATTCTCCTGGAGGGTCTCTGTTAGCACGGTGAGTTCCTCACGGGAGAAGTGGACCTGCCGCTTGCGGTCGCACGCTTTCTTCGCTACTTTTCCCATTTTTCTTGGTTTCGCTAGGGTGGATGACGGGTTGGGGTGTGTCTCAGGGTAGTGATTTTAGTGGTTGTGTGGTTTTAGTGGTTTTATGGGTGCACGGCGGGATGTTTCCCGTTCCGGGCCCATGTTTTAACTTCCGTTTCCGTATATTTCCGGTCACCGTACTTTCCGGTAGGCGCACTCTGCGGTGCCCGCTGTGATGGGTGGCGGTATTGCACCTAGGGCGCCGTACGGCGGCGGTGTGGGCCGTTTTGGGGTCATTTCCGCCATCGCGGACTTTGCACTTCCGCCATGCCGTGGTGCTCGTGCCCGATGGGTCGGAATGGGCCGCAATTTGCTCCTTCGTGCAATGGCGGAAACGCTATTTACGCTGTGGCGGTCCGGTCGGTTGATTTCCGCAAGGGTCGTAATGAGGGCCGTTGTGTTCCTGTTGGGCTGCTTTGCAAAGCCAGCCTCTCAGTTTGCTCCCTCTGAGTGATAAATGTGGCTTTGCCCCTTTCGTCACAGTTTCTTGCTTTAGATCTTCAATGTATTCGCACCTTGAAACACTTGTGTAGAGGTGCGTTATAAATACCATTTCATATCATATCACTGTATTCATACATAATCTTCCTCGTCTCTGTCCTTCCTACTTCTTGTACAATACAGAAGTGTATAGAACAGGAGGGTAGGGGTGAAGAGAGTGGGGGTGGAGAAGAGGTGGGCTACAAGGTGGATACTGTGTTCTCCCACCATAGTCGCTACTGGTCCCATAGAGGGTTTCCATTCCCATGAGATCCACCTGCTGAATACCACCCCCAGTGGGACTATCGGGTAGCGGCCTCACCTCCCTGGCCTCATGAGAAGGGGCTCCCCCAACGAAAGCAGTGACGACATCCTTGGATTTGTCACAATGACTAAACTTGAAAATGAATAGAACACATAAGAAACAAAACAGTTGTGTAGCAGAGATGTCTGGCGTCAAGCAATGGTTAATGTGTATGAATACACGTTATATATGCATCTTGATGATAACTGCACCCAACACAGGAAATCCTAGAAATACTTTTGTGCAGTGCTAGCATGCATTTACTGACAATACATCACAATTTGTTTGTTGCAAAGGATACTACCCAATTGTAACTGTTTTCCATCTTGTTACTGATAATATTCTAAAATGTTAGGAAAATACATATGCATGTATAATGGTTCTCTCCTTCTGCATCTATAGACACAAAACACAGCAGAAGTTGAACAGAAACAAACGTTTCCTTATTTTACTGTGTGAGTGTGTGCACTGAACCTTTCAGAAACAGCAGAGAATAAATGTCTGTTATCAACTGGTGCGTATGGAAAGTTAAACAGTGTCATATTCACAAGATGTTAACGTTTAAAAAGGTATTGTACGGCACTTACCTGGAAGGCTGATTATGCCATTTTGATAAACATGTCACTGTGATATTGTACCAATTTGATACTTTACCACTGGGATAATTTGCAGCCTGGATAATTTGCCACCGGAATAATATTTCCACTAGGGAACCCTGCCACTCTGGAAGACCACCCCACTGGGTTAGAATGCCACTGTGATATCTTTCAATCTGGATAACTTGCCACTGAGATCCCTTGCAACTTTGATAACTGGCCAGCAGAGATAGTCTGTCACTATGTTTCCGCCTGATTTGAACAACTAGCAACAAAGCCCTTGTGTATAGTATTTTGTGGGGTGCACACGGTAGACAATTTTGTGAAGACAGGGCTGATGCGTGTTATGGGACCCTTCCGGGTTCTAGAAGTACTGAGATGCATGTGTCAAAAAGGGATCTTCCGGTTCTATTACAGATGGGTAACCGGTCACTTAAGTTGCAACTTTTTAGTCTGTTTAGGGATGAGAAGGAATTATGTTTGAACAGAACTAATATTCTGACAATTTTTGGTGAAACCTTTAGTTTGAGAATTATCTCTTCCAGGGATATTTAGTTTGAGAATTATCTCTTCCTGGGATATCGATAGGATTGAATTCTGTAATCTCCATAGAACAGACTTCAGTATTCTTCATATTGGCTCCAGAGTTATATTTGTTGCCATATTGAAAGAGTCTTTGGCCCTATGACGACTTGGGTTTGAGCTAACTGACTATGTAGATAAGGAAGGGTCCACTGATCAATCCTCTTATCTCTATGGATGAAAAGATATACTAGTTTCTGTACAAAACAGGTATCCATTGTAGATGATTGGTCCTGGCTGGCGGGGGTTATACAGGGTCCAAGAAAGTCAGCTTCCCAAGGCCCCTCGAAAAATCTTTAGGCGGGCCTACTAATTTTAGTGAAATTTCCTGGAATACAAGGGGTCATGCCCACCTTCCAACCTATATCGAGGCGGTAGGTTTCTTAAGATTGCATAGTTTGATCTTTGTACAGGAGACTTGGCTTACTGAGTTCCCCACTCTAGAGAGTTACCTGGTTTTTGTTGAATTGCCCAGTAAGGCCAGCTGTGGTCGTCCTTCAGGTGGCCTTCTGTTGACTGCTAAAAAAAGCCAAGGTCTGGTGTTCAAACACTTACCCTCTCCTTTGCATGGTGATTTGTTGGTAGAAGTATTGATGAGTAGAAACATGATGTTTATCCATATCCTTTTGATCAATATGTATTGGCACCAAGGTATTTGTGAGCTGGCTGCATACTTGGTTGGCATGGCACAGTTCAACACTGATTGGAAGAATGCCCATGAAAAGGGATCGGTTTTGCTGGCAGGGGAGATAAATTCACTCTGCCCTTTGAGTGAATCTGATGACAATTTTGTGCAAATGATTCCCCCCCAAGACCTGGCTTGTTGGACAAAGATCTTCGTGGAGAAAAATTATCCTCTATGATGTTATCATTGGGCCTTCTAATGTTAAATGAAGGCATCCCCTGGGATATCCCGCAACAGGCAACATGGCATAAAGGGGCCTATGTATACGTTTTGGATTTTTTTTTGTAGACCAATTTCTGTTTGCACACTAGGAGTATGAGTGTGACGCCTACTGAGTGGGGTGGCCATCATATGCTGCGCTTAGAATTCAACTTTCAGGTGCGGACTGTTGTGGTAGGGATTCCTGTTGGCTTAACTATAAATTGTGGTAAAAAACGTGTAAATTGGAATGATCGCTCCATTGAGCACTTGAATAAGAAAATGGCTGTACTGTTGGGTGGCTCTTCTAATGAATGGAAGCTCTCGACATTTCATCTAGTGAACTATGAGTAGTCGATGGCAGACATTTTGTATTCCGTTTTCCCTGGAAATTCTCGTGGTCACTTGACTCATAAAAATAAGGCTGGCCCTGTGCATCCCTTTCATAAATGCATTGCAAAGGACAAAAAGCAAATGAGATATGAAATTAGGGGTATCGATAAAACAATGACCCATAAGGAGATTATAATTAGGTTAAAGAAGAAGGTCAAGATGAGATATAAAAATGTCTTTAAGCATTGTTGTGCACAAACCTTACAAAGGGATGCAGAGCACATGCTGGAAATCCTGACGGATAGAAACATTGGGGCCTTGTGGGAAATAATCAACACGCTTAACCAAGGCCAGGAGGTTAGTCCAACAAATGCAGTCTCAGAAGCTTACTGGTTAGCCCCTTTTATGGCACTTTATTCCTCTGACAGTAGGATACTGGAGTCTTCAGATATAAGTGTTGAGGGTTGGACTGGAAAATGGGAGCTGGAGATAGATCAGGAGCAGGTAATGGAAGGCATTCTGAAAGAGAGTGACTCTAGGTCCCCAGGTCCTAATAACTGTTTAAGATGGATCCGATCTTGTGGTCATTAGTTCTTGCTATTCTGTTTAAGGAAATAGCCAGCGTTGAAAATTTTCCTGGGGCGTGCAGTACTTCCTACATGATTCCTGTGTTTAAGATGGGTGCGAAGACCGATCCAAAGACTTACCGCCCTATTACCATCTTGGATGCGGATGGTAAGATCCTTCTTATTAGCTCATTTAAAGACCTAGGCCACAGGAGTAGGCAGGCTGAAAAATGTCAGAATGGTTTTAGAAAAGCCTATAGAACAAATCTTAATGGGATTATATCTAGGTGCCTATAAGACTTTGGGTCTCATCATAGCCTTGGTAGTATCCCGGCGGTAATTGCGCCGGGATACCGCCAACACTATTAGCATTACCTCTACTCGGTCCAGTGCTATTAGTGCCGGATCACGACTAGTGGTAAGGCAGTAATTCTCCATTGTTTTGAGAGTTCATAGGACTCTGTGGGGAATTTCGGTGCTATTACTGCCGGTGGTAATAGCCCGAAAACAGGCGTAAAGCTGGAGATTTACCTCCAGCTCAGAGCTGGAGGTAAATCTCCAGCTTTCTACCCAAACTCAGCATTGGGAGCAGCAGTAATGCAGCAGTAATAGCGCTATAGCCGCATTTTGTACGCTACGCTCAACCCCTGATGTGACGCCTGGTTTGGTCTGGTAAATATAGTTCTGTCATGTGTAGTCAGAGGATCACAGATGTATATTCAGTAAACTGGCAAATGAATAGAGCAAAGCATATATACAAGATAAACATAAAGTCCCAGGTGTCAGTGGAGGGAGCTTAGGTATCATGTTCTTTTAGCCATTGAATCAAATTGGATCTAAATTGTCGGTAGGGGAGATCTTTTCTTAGAGCAGGGGGTAGAGCGTTCCAATGTTGTGCTGCTTTAACAGCAAAGCTGCTCCCACCCGATTTAGTGAGTTTGAATCTGGGTATTAACAGGAGGTTGGAGTTGGCTTTCCTTAAGGGGCGAGAGGCTGTTTGTCTAGTGAATCTGTCTATAAGATATTGCGGAGCTGCATGGTTGAGGCATTTGTGTGTGAGAGATGCTGTTTTAAGGAGAATTTTGTCTTTTATAGAGAGCCAGTTAGTAGATCTTCTAAGGTCTGATATGTGGGCACTTTTGGGGAAGTTTAGGGCGGCTCTCAGGGCATTATTTTGAAGTGTCTGTATTTTGGCGATGATGTGTTTGTTACTGCCTATGTAGAGGGCGTTGCAATAGTCTAACTTCGACAGGATAAGTGCCCTTGCTAGCGTGACGCAGTTATTAGGTGAGAGGAAGGGCTTGGCTGCTCTAATTAACTTGCAGGTGTATGAGGTGGCTGAGGCCATGGCACTCACTTGTCTGCAAAAGGTGAGCGTGGAGTCTAAGTAGAAACCAAGTGTTTTAACTACTTTAGCCACAATAATGTTATTGTTGTCGATTGTGAAGGAGTTATAGATGGGGCCTAATTTTTTGATGTTAGAGGGGGTGCCTAGAATGAGGAGTTCGGTTTTGTCATCATTCAGGCATAGTCAGTGGGAGGCCATCCATGCCTGGATGATGAGGTAGATTCCGTTCACGAAGGCCAAATCCTTTTTATAATCTCCCGTCAACGGGATGAGGATCTGTGTATCATCTGCATAGTTCGTGTAGGTGATACCTAGACCGTCTAGATCATCGAAAAGGGGCTTTGTGAAAATATTGTAAAGGGTGGGCGATACACATGATCCTTGGGGTACGCCGCATGAAACAGGTGCGGCGTCTGCAGCTGCTAGGGGTGAGAAGACTCGCATTGTCCTATTGTTTAGGAAGGATTGGATCCATGCGACTGCTTCATGGTAGAAGCAGGCTGCTGCGACCAGGTGTATGCAGAGTATTGCATGGTCTACCAGATCGAATGCGGCGGATAGGTCAAGGAATAGTAGGAGTGAAGTTGTACCTTTATCTCTTAGTGTATCTATTTGTGCCTTAAGGTCAAGGAGTGCAGCCTCGGTACCATGTTGAGGTCTGAAACCGGACTGTCGAACTCCTAGGAGGTGGTTTAGTTCCAGGTGGTGCTGAATTTGTAGATAGGCTACTTTATCTAGGATTTTCAGTAGGAACGGCACAGTGGTTATGGGGCGGTAATTGGTAGGGATGGAGGGATCCAGAGTTTGTTTTTTGAGGAGGGGGAGGACCCAGGACTGTTTCAGGTTGTTAGGCATAGTACCTGATATGAAAGAGGCGTTTATAAGTTTAGTGATGAAGGGTGAGAGTTCACGGGCGGCGTGGTCACCCTGGCAGTTGGAAGGTTTGAGAGTGAGGATGACTTTCTCGACTTCTTTAATGGAGACTTTGCGAAAGTAGAAGGGAGGGATGTCCAGTGTGGGTGGAGAGGGGGTGGATTTCGGAATGGGTGAAGAGTTGGTCGTTGCCTTAGATGGGGTGCCTATGTTGCCAGTAATTGGGCCAGTTATGGTTGCTTTTTTGTTACTGATCTTAGTCTGTAGCATTGTTATCTTGTTGGCAAGGGCATTTTGTATGCCTGTGCACCATTTCTTATCCTTGAGGCAGGAATCGGGGGTTTGGATGGGGGATTCTACTTCCTTTAGGATGGCGAACAGTTCTTTAGTGTTGGATTTGGCTTGAGTGATGCGGGTGTTGTAAGATGTTTGTTTTGCAAGGATAATTTCTTTTTTGTAAAGGGAGGCTAGTTTCTTCAGGTTGTTTTTGTTGGTGTCTGAGTGGTCTGATCTCCAAGTTTTTTCACTAAGGCGTTTCTTTTGCCTAATGTCTTTTAGTAGTGGTGTGAACCAGGTATTTAGATGTTGGCCGGGTTTGCTCTTCCTAATTTTCAAAGGTGCGATAGCATTTAGAGAGGCTAGCATCACTTCATTGTACTTGTCTACCATGGTGGCAGGGTCAGACTGATCTGAGATGGAGTTTAAGGTGGGAAGGATGAGAGTGATGAGGTTTTCACTGGTGATTTTTTTTTTGTTTCTGGTCGGTGCGGAGGGCGCTAGGATGCTATTATTTATGGGTGTGGAGGCTTCTAATGTGAAGGATACCATATGGTGGTCAGACCATAACTGTGGCTTTATGGAGGTAATAGTGGTTGGGCAATTGTGTTCGGCAATCCAATCAAGAGTCCTTCCTTTGTTAAGTGTGGGTTCAGTGATCTTTTGGTTGAAGCCTAGTTCCTCGAGGGTGCTATTGATTTGTAGGGCATTGGGGTCACGTGAGTCATTGAATCCGAGGTTGAAGTCACCTAGGATGAGACATTGAGTAGAGTTTTTTAAGTTGTCAGATAGTAGGTTTGTGAGGTCTTCCTCAAAGGTACCTAGGGGGCCTGGTGGTCGGTATATCAAGTGGAGAGTGATGGTTTGATTGTTGGCAATGGTAAGTTTAGCTGTGAGGGATTCACAGGAGTTGGTATTATGGGGTGTGGAGAGTCTTAGGGCTAGATTATTTTTAACAATTATAGCAAGGCCGCCACCTCTAGACGTGGTACGATCCATGCGTATAAGAGTGTAATGATCTGGGATGGCAAGCATGATGGCTGGTCCTGCTGCAGGGTGGAGCCATGATTCTGTGATGGCCAGGAGGTCTAGGTTCTCGTTTTGGATTGTGTCCGCTATTTCGGTGGCGTGGGCTACCATAGAGTGGGCGTTTATTAAGGCAGCTTTTATTCCAGGTCGGGTAGATGGGGCGGAGGGAGGTTGGACATTGGGTGCATTTAGGAGGGGTGGTGGATTCTCTAAAGATGCGACTGTTGAGTTGTAGTCGGTGTTGGCCGATATTGTCTGTATGTGAGGGAGTGTTGGTGGTATGCGTAGCGTGCTTATTGTGGTTTAAGGCGGATTGGGCATTAGATAAAGGGTCATATATTCTTGGTAGTCTGGTGCGGAGTCTTAGGTTTCGCTGTTGGGGACTGCATGGTTTAGCGTCCATGTTAGCTTGCTCCAGTGGTGCACTTCCGTGAGGTAGCTGGTTCAGTGGTTGGGATAAGTTTGTGTCATGAAGGGTGGTTAAGTAGAGGGCAGTTCTGAGTAGAACTGTGTAGAATAGTGGTAAGTACATAATAAGCTAGTGTATGAGGGCTTGGAGTACTGGCAGCCTAAGCTTTGAACGTGCGGGCGGAGACAGGTGAGCAATGTCAGGAAACTGTAGGGCGTGTGCAGGCGGCCTGGGTGCAGATTTGCAAGGGCAATGACGAGTAGGTGGGCTAGTGGCTAGTGGAGGGATACAGGCAATCTAAATGTGAGTTATTAGGGCAGGTAGCGTACATGTAGGTTTACTAAGACAGGCATAACAGAGAAGGGTTAGTGGAAAGATGCAGGCCTTCTAGATGCAACTTTGCTAGGATAGACCTAAATGCAAAATTTACTGGAATAGCAGCAAGTGACCATGGATAGGCAGGTGGTGGGTGAACACTCTAGATGCAACTTTACTAGGCAAACCTAAATACGAATTTGCTAAATCAGGCATAAATAGATGCAGTCTAGGTATAGGCAGTCTGGGTGCAACTTTGCTAAGAGAAACCTAAATACGAATTTACTAACACAACAGCAACCTAGATGCAACTTTGCTAGGACAGACCCAGATGCAAAATTTGTTAAAACAGCAGCAGGTGGGCATAGATAGGCAGGTGGAAGGTGGACAGATATAGAAAACCTGGATGTGACTTATCTATAGCAAGCGACCTAAATACAAAATTGCTAAAACATGCAGAAACTGCTGACCAGTGGCTAGTAGTTCATGGATATTTGTTGACAGTTTAGATGCATATTTGTTAGAGCATGTGGGTGAAAGCTAAGCATTGGAAGGCATCAAATGTGCCTGCATAGGCAGCCAAATGCAAGTTCACTAAAGGCAGGGAGAGGTTGATAATGGAGGTGCAGGTGTTTACAATGAACGCGCAGATGAATGGGCGGGGTAGTGGATTAGCAGCCTTTGTGTAGTGATAGTAGAGGAGAGGAAATCAGCGTGATAGTTAGCGGCAGGGGAGAAGTTCAACATGGCAATATAAGGCACGTATAATATTATCAATATATGATCGCAGTGCTTAGGTACCTGAAGGTGTGTAGCGCTATATAAATGTCCATATAGGCGGCTTTGTTTGTAAAGGTCCAGGATCCAATAGGCGCAGCAGTGCTGGTGTTTGGTAGCGGCTGGGGAAGGGGGCGGGCCCCACGAGCGCCACAGTGCGCAAACAGGGGCAAAACAGGCACTTTTCTTTGCAGCGATTCTCTAGAAGGCGCCGGCTTCCGCCTGCCGGCGGATATGCCTCGTTATAGGGGCTTGCTGTTGCTAGGCAACGGAGCAACAATAGCGAGGAGCGGCCATTTTGGTGGCGGCGTACGTCCAATTTCGTCGGACTTCTGTGATAAAGAGTGCTGAAACGAGGCGAAGGTCTAGGCGAGGGGCAGGAGTGCTTCAAGAAGCACGGAGCTGCTGATCCGATGTGATTTAGAAGGTGAAATATGACACAAGCGTCCTGCTCACCTGTTGGGGTCCTGTTGGTGCTTTTGTATGCAGGGCAGCAGGCATCAGGGAGGGGCTCCTGCCCGCTCCGGAGGTCTTCCTGGAATGATGAATCAGGGGCAAAACAGGCACTTTTCTTTGTGGCGTTCTCTAGAAGGCACGGCTTCCGCCTGCTGGCGGATATGCCTCGTTATAGGGGCTTGCTGTTGCTAGGCAACGGAGCAACAATAGCGAGGAGCGGCCATTTTGGTGGCGGCATACGTCCGATTTCGTCAGAATTCTGTGATAAAGAGTGCTGAAACGAGGCGAAGGTCTGGGCGAGGGGCAGGAGTGCTTCAAGAAGCACGGAGCTGCTGATCCGACGTGATTCAGGAGGTAAAATATGGCACAAGCGTCGTGCTCACCTGTTGGGGTCCTGTTGGCTTTTTTGTATGCAGGGTAGCAGGCATCAGGGAGGGGCTCCTGCCCGCTCCGGAGCAGGAGCATTGTCAGTGCCCCTTTGACGCCTTGGTGACGTATCATCCTGAGTGGCTTTGGGCTTCTGCGGGAGTCCTGGTTTGCCAGTGCCCCTTGATGTGCTAGGCCTGTTGTCTCCTTCCATGCCCCTGGCCTTCTTCATAGGTGTTGTGGCCTGTGCCGCGGAGTCCTGGTCCTCACTGTCAGATTGTGAGCCTGTGGGGGACCAAGAGAGGGACAGCGTCAGTGATGGTTCTATGTGCATCATGCATATGTTGGTATTGTTGCAGTTCTATACGTTTGGTCTTTGAGTTGTGACATACAGGTTGCTTGCCATATAGGTGGGTCATGCAGGCATACGTCTGGGTGACACATGTATGAGGTGCTGCAATCATGGGGATGTGATGGTGCTGTGGACAGCCTATGGGCAGGGTTGCGTACATGTGTGTGTGATGCCCCATGTACTGGCTCATTTCAGTGTCACATTTGGGGGACATCGGCATGCTTTGCATTACAGTGTTTTGTGTGGACACTAACCTCCATCAGCCAATGACGGCACACCATGCTCCATTTCCCACACTCGCTCAATTGTCTCTATGCCAATTGTGCTGGCACATGTCTCCTCCCAGTGTGTCATCTTGATCAGGGAGCCTCCTCCGCCACCTGTTCCCATGCCCTGGCTCCGATTGGCTGCAAGTATGCTCCGGACATGGAGGCGGAGGTCATCCCAACGCTTGTGCACGTCCTTTACAGTGTGGGGGGGTGGTACCCACCGCACTGACTTTGCGTGCCACCTCCTCCCAGATCTCCTTCTTTCTTATCTGGGCGGCAAGCCGCATGTCTTGCACAAACACGACCTCCGCATTTGCAGCAAGTGTGTCGATGAGCATATTTAGCTCCTCCACTGAGAAACGGACCTTATGCTGGATCTTCAGGGCCTTGGGCATTCTGATGTGGTGTTAGGTGAAGTTGGGGCTGCTGTTGTGCTGATGCAAGTCCTGGGTGCTGAGGATGGCAATGGATTGTGTTTCTAAAGATGGCCGCCGTGCTCTTTCCCATTCCTGTGCGATGACGCTACTTCCGGTTCCGCTTATTTACGGTCACCACTATTAGCGGTCACCGTTAATGCCGGCTCCATCGATGGCGGTAGCGCTATCAGCGCGTTCCTTGATGCTGCTAAGGGCCATTTTTGGGAATTTAGCGGCATGGCGGTAAAGTCCTTACCGGCATGGCACAAACCTTGTGCCCGCAAACTCGTAATGGCCCGCTATTAGAGGGCTCTTTACTACATGGACACGGTAATTGCTCCATGACGGTAAGGACAGTTACTTACCTCCAACCTCGTAATGAGGCCCCAAGTCTGGTTTGAGGCAGGGGTGCATTTTGGCGCCCAATCTTTTCAACCGCTATGTCTCTGATGTGGATGTATATTTAGACCGAGTTTTGTTTGCCCCTCCTAAAATTGGTTTGTTTAGCATAGTCAGGTTGGCCTATGCTGATGATTTTCTATTATTTGACTGTACTCCATTAGGTCTTCAGAAGCATCTCAGCACCTTTTTTAAGTTGTCTGAGGTTAATTCCTTGGTTATGAATGCATATGAGACAAAGGTTATTCAGTTCTCTAAAAAGGAAGACTCCAACGTTTAAACAGAGATTGGAGAAGGAGACGTTAACACAGGACAATAACTTAGTGTACCTCGGCTTTCCTATTTGTCGTAATCCTCATAAGGTATTAACGGAACTCATGTGAAAACATAAGGCCTTAATTCTGCCGAATCCAATGATTAAAATTAATCAAAGTTTCGGTAGATTTTCCATCAAACCTTCCAAACTTTTTATGCGGGGAAAGCAGTACCAAAATTAGTTTATGGGGTGGAGTTACTGTGCCCGGATGCTTTTGAGTTTTCTTGGGAAGGTGGAGGTCATAATTTTGCACAGGCTGCTAAGAGCCTCGAACGCTGATGGCGGCAATTCGTTATGATGCAGAACTTAGGTCACTGCAAGCTAGAGTCAAGTGGAGGTTATTAGCCCTGTATAGAAGTATATTGGCGCCTGTCGGCAATGAGAACGGACATGTCCAAAAACAATGTCTGTACCTTGGTAGTATTGGGAGATCTATGTTCATCTATCCTTGTGGAGATCGGGAAGAACAAGAAGGATCTTGAGGCTTTTCCTAAGCAGGTCAAGCTTCTTATATCAGGCAGATTGGTGTGCCACAATTATTACATTTAATGAGTTTCCCTCTATGATACACCTTAATTGGGAGCACGACAAACTTGGGGTTGTGGCTCCCTATATGAATATTTTCCTGAATCGATATTATAGAGAAGACTTCTCTTGTTTCAGATGGAATTGATGAAGCTTCCTGAAGCTTCTGTAAAGGTAAAACAAAATTAGAAAGTGTAAGGCACCTGTTGGTACACTGTGAAGCTCTCATGGCTCCTTATTTTTTAGTATGATAGCACAAAATGTGATGTTTATGGACAGTGATTCATTCTGGATGAATTGCCTGGGGGCGGCTCTTCTACCTCAATGTGTACTGCCGTTACAGGTTTTATAAGATGTTTGAAATTGTGCATTAGATGAAAGAGTCCTCTATAGTACATTTTTTTTAAAAGACATTTAAAATGTAAAAGATGATATGATATCTGCAGTTTGCAGTTTTATGGTATTTATTTAGGATTATTATGTCTTATGATCTCTGTACTACTTACTACATATATATCACTATCGCTACGTTGATGAGGAATTCCCTGCCTGAAATAAACTAAAGGAAAACACACTTATATACACAATAAATCAATAAGGAAATATATGGCAGTTTAACAAAACAAATATAACATTATAAGTCACATCACATTAGCTGCTCCTTCTGATAACCTGGATGAACTCCCCTTCCCCTGATTCAAGCAGGTTTTTATTTAAATGTGTGAAAAGGATAAGGAAATCCTGTGTCAAAACAAAAAGTTCCACTTCAGTTCTCTTTCTAATCAAATTTGACAACACCAAAAGTTCAACTTGGTTTCCAATGATAGTTCCCAGTTGTTTAACAAAGATTTCCTGTTTCCACTTCAAGTCAAGGTCTTGAGACAACTTCTTCTTATCAATAATGAATAGTTCAGCACTTCATTAACTTGAAAACAAATGTCTGTCAGGATATGTTGGCACCACTTAAGCTTCAGTACTGCTTCATCAAAATAGAGGTCAATTAAGAAGATCTCAAAACTTCATTAGCTTCAAAACAAATGTCTTTGTCAAGATATTTTGAGTTTTCACCTGGTTTACTCTCATACCAAGTTGACCACTTCTACAACACTCTGCTCTGGTATAATCCTGCCAGAACAGAACTAATGGTTACAAATGTGCTTGGTCTGGTAAGCTCTCCCGCCAGCCAAGATAAACTACTGCAGTTCTCTGTGTGGGTATACTCTCCTGCCCAAACATCACCAATTGGCACAACATTCTAGGACCTGGTATACACCCTTGCCAGGTCCAACTACTACCTCTACGTACTTCTGTGGTAAGGGTCAACTTCAAAGGTTTTAACAATGGGCCTCATTACGAGTCCGGCGGTAGCCGTGCCGGAAAAACTGGCAGGCTGCCGCCAGACCGGTAATACCATTCCGTCTCCGTGATTGCCAGAATCACTGGGGCATTACAACCCCGGTGACCCGGTAATTCTGGAGGCAGAATTCTGTAAATCCTCATGCCCATGGAGTCCCATAGGACTCCATGGGAATGGGAACCATGGAAACACTATTTCCGTCTATGACAGAGCCGGTGTTTCCATGTCCACCTGTAGGCGGGTGGTGTTACTCCCGCCAGGTGTTTCCATGTCCACCTGTAGGCGGGTGGTGGTCCTCCCACCTGGAGGACTCGGAATCAGCCGGTCGGGAGACAACGGTGGCAGCGGATTTACCGCAACCATTGTTTCCGGACCGGCTGACTTGTCTTCTCCTTCACACAATTAGAATTTAGACTTTATTCAAGTGATACAAGAATGACACTGGTGCTATTTATTACACCTGAATGTTTGCCATACACAAGATAGGCAATGCTTCCTTCCTCCTGAACCTCTTTTATCAGAAGAGCAGCCCTCCTCCCAATCTTGTTCCACATTTGTATTATTAACGAAATGCTGATAATAACTTTCTCTTCTTCACACTTCTTTGGCTTTGGCAATGTGGGTTTAAAAACATTCTCTACACCTGGGTAATATTCTTCACACACACTGTTGGGCTCAGTTATCTTCTTCTGGCTTAGACACCCCTGGTTGTTTCTCAATTAACTTAATGGGCGTCCCTTTCTGGCTTTGGAATTGTAGTTCATGTTCCCTTTTTGAGAAACTGTTCCTTCGTGTGATTGGTTGTTATAATCACCCACTATATCACAATCACCTCCTTCTGGTGGGATCTTTAAAGTCCCTTTATGCCATCTACCCTGTGTTATATCAGTTTGGTATGTGTCATGATCAGTAATTTGTTTTACATCAAAGGGTGTCAGGATTCAAGCAACAGTTAATCACTGAGAGCTTTGGGGTTCAATATAATAATGAACTCACCAGATTTGGCGTGAGTGTCTGTGTACCTCGATGCTCCCAGCTCGTCTGTCTCAGTTCTGATGCGCGGCCCGGCACCTTCTCCTGCACTGTTTCCCGCATCTCGCGTCTGCTACTTTCAGAGCCCTTGCGGCTCCACCAGCGATGCGGTGCTCGCCTGCCACCGCCGAACGCCTTACCATGGGGAAAGTCATAGAAAGGTATGCTTTCCGCTATGTCACCTCTCTAGCTGAAATCTCCCGAGTGATCTGGAGCTCACCTGCCACAGCTGAACGCTTCACAATGGGGAAAGTCATAAAAAGGTGTGCTTTCTTCTTGCGACCTCTGAAGCTGGAATCTCGAGCGTATATGACCCTCTCAGGACCGGCATCAACTTCTCCCACCACTCTGGTCCCGGAGTCCTGGCTCTTCCACAATTTCTTACTATGCTGCTTCGTGGAGACTCCAAAGCTACTCCACCCACTACTACTACTAATACTTCTGCTCTCCTGCTGCTGCTTAAGCTGCCTTGTCTTCTTCCATCTTGGTCTCTTGGCCTGCACCTGAGGAGGCCTTTTATGCCTCTCAGCCATTCTCAGGTGTAACCTTAATGGGCTGCACTCTCCAGCCTTGTACCTCTGCAGCCCTCTTTTTCGTCCCAGTACTCTGGGAATTCTGGGACTTGAAGTCCCTAACACAAAAGTCAGGTTTCTCAGTAATATTTTCCCCACCATGTTCCTTTTTCACTTAAGCATAGGAGTATCACAAGGACAAAAGGATATATTTGGTTTTTACAGAGGACTGAGGTTTTTCCAGTTTCAGATTGGCAGTTTTTAAGGACCTCTCTGCACGCTTTCCCTGAGACTCACAGGATTTCCTATTTCTGGGAGTGTTATAATTTGTGTAAGAGCTTTTCTTACCCTTAATACATGACCGGTTATAATTGTCTTCACTCACATTGTTACAATTAACTTTAGAGAGTACCTGTTTTCTTTGACAACATGTCATTACATGTACTGGCATTAATGATATTCCCTTGCTGGAGGTAGACACGTTCTACGTCTTATCCCATGAATTTCCCCTGTTTCTCTGGGGCCCTTCTCCTCCCAAGTGATCCTCCCAGGCAAAACCCTCTGGGGGTCAGGGTCAGGAAGCATCTGCCTTTCCCGGGCCACTTGCTTGGAGACTTTAGGTAGGGTTTTTGTGAGTACTCCATAGAATTCATCACACTTGCCACTCTGACAGTCTGACACTGGGATATCTTGCCATTTGGACATTTTCCCATCTAGATACTCTGCCAGGAAAATATACAGATAACTAAAAAGAAAAGTGACAAACACCCTAAGTACAACAAGATATAGGCAGCCCAACCGCACCAGATCCCAGACAGGTCAGCCATGTAGGAACAAGAGGTGGTGGCCAACTGTAGGATACAAAGATCACCTAAGAATCACAAGGGTATCATTGTTAAAGATCCCAGATTGTGACCCACTCTTCCCCAACCTAGCACTGACCATTAAACCAATCTATCCTTCCTACTCATCTATAGACCACCCACATGCAACCCGATCTTCACAGAGAAATGTGTGGGCGCCATTGACAGCATTGCAATAGTACATGACTGCCTGATCATACTAGGAAACTTCAACTGTTTTGAAGAGGAGAATACCAACGCTGCCAAATCAATTAACTTGCAACTACCCACCAAGCACCAACAATAAATGGTGAAGGAGGCCACCCATGCAGATGGACACCCTTTGGATGCAGGATTCTGCCAAAAAAAGCCTAACTACAATTTCACCCCAGGATACATTTGCTGGAGCGACCACCTTACGATACCTTTTGTGATTCATGCTCCAAGGCGAGCACACGCCACCCACACACATCTAACTCCAATTGATAAAAGAAATTGGTAATCCCTCGGGGGCGCTAGCAAACCCGCAACCATGATGGCCACACTGGTGTGTGCTCCGGCCCAATCTCTTTGAGGGGAGGAAAACCCATGGCCCTCGGGGTTCAACCGGGCTAAAAAGCCAGCAGAGTGAGACGCATCGACCTGGCAGGAGGTGATCCAAACACCAGGAAAATACTTGCCCCAGAAATCAATAAAAACGCAGGTCGCTAGAGACGCCACAGACTCCTGTGGCCTGGACGCGTGGCTCGCAGTTGGTGATATGCGAGTGCCAGTGCGCGGTCCAGGCGTGTGAGACCAGACGCGCGGAGCAGGGTGGTAAGGAGGAGACCCCTCGTCGGGGGAGACATTGATGTCCATGAATCCCTGAAGACTGGAAAGAAACCAGAGGAGCCACAGACACCGGAAGCCTGGGTGCGCAGATCGTGGTTAATACTGAACAAGTGCCTGTGCGCAGCCCAGGCAGGAGATATTGAAGGTAGCGTAACCCTAGTGGGGTGCAGTGGAGGTGCGATCGCCCCCGGGGAAGAGGCCCCACTTCTAGAGGACCGAGTCACCCTCCCCTTTGAACGGAAGAAATCAGGCAGCAGAGGGCCGAGTGCGGAGGAAACCCGGAGAGGGAGTGCCAAACCCGGCGTGGAGTAAGAGAGGCAGGGACGGCGGCCCGAGAGAGTGCAGGTGAGGGGGGCTGCTGACGCAGGCGAGGGCGGTGTGAACCAGGACTCCTGTTACCAGAGTGAAGGCCCCCCGATGTGCGGTGGCAGTGACCCGACTCAGGGGACTGCCCCAGGCGCCGGAAAGCGAGAGAGCCTTCGAGTCGACAGATGCCTCCCCCCTCATGAGAGACAGTCCGGTTGGCCCAGATGGGTAGAGATTGTTGCCCCCCCCGGGTTGGCCCTCTCCCTCTTCGATCACTGCAGCAAGCCCCTCCTCCTCCCCCTTGTAAACGCTGGATCATATGTGAAAAAAGACAGGGAGAGGCCAGGAGTCGGTGCAGCAGTGGTGTTTTTTGTGAGTCTGCACAAGACTGCGTGCTGTACCGGCCCCGATTCCCCCCAGTGCCCATCAGCAAAGCGGAACCCAGCCTTAGGGCTGGCAGCCTGCAGGCTCCACAACGTATTAAGGACAGTGCGCAGTATACGGCAGCCTAATGTCCTGAGAGCCAGAGGAAAGCGGCCTTCCTCTTCAATACCCTGAGGCCTACCAGTGGGGAGCATCTCTCACCCAGCTTGGAGAGGGTCCTCCGCCAGCACAGCTGAGGTGCTCCACTGTACAGATCTACAGCTTAGGCACCCCAGTGGAAGGCGGGATAGTGAACCCAGATAGTAGGCAGGAGGAGACCTGACTGGCACGCCATGCAAACGTGCCCCAGTACAACACTACGACGGGTGCACAGAGGGGGTGCGTAGGGGTAAGCACAGGGTCACCCTACAAAAAGCAAAAAAGCAGGCGCAGAGCAGCGCCTGAGCAACCACCGCGACCGGAAGAAGGCACAAGTGCGCACACTAGAGCCAGAACCCCGTAGTCCACTTGCAATATATCTGGGAAGGAGCCCGATACAATGAAGGGGACACTGGCCACGTACTGACTCGAGCTAAAAGGGCGCCTCTCCATGACTCAGACCCCATGCTGGGGGTAGGTTGGCACGCTCCCCCCGTTAACAGCTACATGGTGAAGGGAAATAAATGGCAATCCCGCTTGCCATTTACTCAAAAAGAGGGACTTAATAATAAAGGCAGCAAAAAGGTAGCAGTGCACCAAGAAGTCCCATCAATGCAGTCCATGGAGTCCCAAGTGGAGGGGGAGGAGGCTCGAGCGTGCCTAATCCTCCATCGGAACTGAGCCAAGTATTAACGGAAATGCGATCTGGTTTCGACATTATAAACACAAAGCTGGATGGAATGGCATACAAGGTTGATAGAATGCAGGAACTCATTGGCAAAGAGAGTAGCAGGACCTCCGAGGTTGAGGACAGAGTCAGTTCGCTCGGGACACTAGCAATGAAACGATGCAAGCAGTCAGGGACCTGCGACGAGTGGTAAAATCTGTTAGAGACATGAATGAAGATTTGGAGGCGAGGTCGAGAAGAAACAATATTAGAGTTGTGGGGGTCCCGGAGTCGATCTCGCTACAAAATATGGAAGTCTTTATGGAGAAATTCACGATGGAAGTGCTACTGGCCCCTACCCTGTCCTTGCAATTCCTGGTGGAGAGGGCACATAGGGTGTCACAAATCTCCCAGAGACTGGGCCAGAATCCTTGCCTGATTATTGCTCGATTCCTAAATTACTGGGACCGGGACGCCATACTCCGCAGAGCGAGAGAACTTGGGCACCCCTCATGTATGAGAACACAAGAGTATCCTTCTATCTGGACTTTACCCCTGCAGTCCAGAAAGCCAGATTGTCCTTAGCAGCACAAAGAGCACTGTGAGATTGTGAGATACGATATTCTATGCAATACCCCTCCAAACTAAGGGTTCAACATAATGGCCAGACCAACTTCTTCACAGACCCGGGGGCGATGCATGACTTTCTTGAATCCTTGCCGATGTGAGTGATGCAGACTCACAACCAAATACCTTGAGGCGGCCACCGAAACATCGTCAGACGTGTAACTGTTTGATTCAGGCCAGAGTGTGGTAACTGGTGCAAAGAGGTTATCGGTGGGGCTTCCCTGATGGGTCTAGATAATCTTTTGCTACTGATGTAATGAAAAAGATCAGCGGCATATGTAAGATTTGTTGATTTCTCTAGGTCCTCCCCTTGAGGTCCGAGTCGGTTTGGGTCACTTGGAAGGCGCTGTCCAGCGTCCCTGGGCCGTTTCCCACAGTAACGAAGATGTTGAAGGTTGTTGGAAGGGGGTTTCCAGTCACTGCAGGTTCTGGGAGGGCAGTGTGGGTGGGGCGAGATGGTTGGGGAAGTTTCAGGGTCAATGGGGTGGGGGAGGTTGGGCGGCTGGCGGGGTTTGTGGTTAAAGTTTTAAAAAAAGGATTTGCATCTCATAGAAGTGACCATAAGTCAGACACCTAGCTCAGTGATGGGGTGGGGGAGGGACCTATGTCTATAGCCCTCACACAAGCCATGGCGCATAGGATCATAAGCTGGAAGGTGCGGGGTCTCAACAACCCACGCAAAGCCCGCAAGGTAATACAATATTGTGAGCGACATGGTGACAAAATGGTCATGCTGCAGGAAACCCACCTCATGGGACCCGGGAACGAATGGGTGGCCAAAAGCTGGGGAAATTGCAAATACTACACCTCGTACTCTGGGTACTCGGCAGGAGTGATGACACTAGTAGATAAGTCACTGAGGTTCCGCGTGAGCGATACGAGTATCGACCCTCAGAGAAGATATCTCATAGTCTTTGGATGCTGGGAAAACACACTGATCACGCTGGTCAACATATACGGTCCAAATACTGATAGCCCAGAATATTTTCAAGGACTAGTGAGGCTCTGCCAGAAATTCATGCACACTAACATCATATGGGCAGGGGACCTCAATGTGGTATTAGATCTGAGTAGAGACAGGACTGCAGGCGGGGTGAGACGATGCTCCAGGGCAGAGGAAGCGGTCCTTAGCTGCATAAGTGTGTTGGAGCTGGGGGATGTCTGGAGACTCCTGATGCCGGAGGGGGAGGAATTCTAACACCAATCAAAAGCCCACAACACTTCATCCCGGTTAGACTACATTCTTGCTTGCCCATATCTCATACACCGAATGGAAGATTGTGTGCTGCTACCAAGAACACTCTCTGTTCATTCCCCTGTGCTGTGGTCACTGCACATGGACTTGACTCCACCCCGCCCTCACTGGAGGTTCAAGTCCGCGGCATTGGTAGACTTGGTATTCAAGAGCAAAATTCATAGCCTGATTAAAAACTATTTTAGTGAGAACCTGGGTTCTGTTACCTCGATGGGTACGGCATGGTAGGCGTTTAAGGTGGTCCTTCGGTGAGGGTGCCTGTCCCTAGAACAGGAGTGTTAAAACAAATAAGGAGGCAGCTTAATGACGCCAAAAAAAAAAAAAATGGGAGAGAGAAGTAGACGCGGGAGGTGCACCGAGCTCGCTAGTTAAATTTAGAGAGGAGTTGGACCGCTTTGGCGCCCTCGCTGAGAGGGAAATCAAATATTTGGCTCAGCCGGCAATAGCCCGTAGATACGGAGAGAAGGGTAGACCGGGCAGACACAAAAGAGGCCATAGGGAAATAACAGCGTTTAAAACACCGGAAGGGGAAGTAGCTGTAAAGCCCAGTGATATAACAGACGCTTTCCGACATTATTACGAGTCCCTTTACACCTCACGGGCTACGCCACCGAAAGAGGACCTGGTGAAGTACATAGGAGAGGCGGCCCTCCCAAAGATAAGCACCGAAGTGAAGTGGAGGCCTTGGCTCTACCCATCATGGTTGATGAGATACTTTATTTGATACGCTCTCTACCCTCCTCGAAGGCACCAGGCACAGACGGAATGACCGCTGAGTTCTATAAGGAGTGGGATCCTGAAAGTACATGCTGGCCGTGTGGGAAGAGGGACTAATACTGCGTCACCTTCCCTCGTCGATGTTTGAGGCAGTGATCACGCTGATCCCCAAACCGGGTAAAGACCCCCTTGAATGTTCATTGTACCGTCCAATATCCCTACTGAACCTTGCCACAAAAATATTTGCTACAGTATTGGCGGGCCGATTGCTGCCAAACGTCTCCCGAATCATCCATGTGGACTAGTCTGGGTTTATCCCAGGTAGGTCAACCTCCCTAAACCTTCGGCGACTGTTCACGATGCTCGCCCAGATAGACCCCAACGTACCAGCATTGCTGGACATGGAAAAGGCTTTCGATTCCATGGAATGGAGTTACCTCTTCAAAGTACTGAAGCAGTTCTGGGTCCCAGACTATTTCCTCTCAGCAGTGCAGCTATTATATGCAGGTGCGAGTGCCCAAATAGGCATAGGAAACACGCGCTCCCGCACTTTCAGGCTGGGTCGAGGAACCAGACCGGGCTGCACCCTCTCACCCCTACTATTTGCCATGGCAATTGAGATACTGGCAGACGGAAGCGCAGATTTCATGGCCATAGGGGCCTGGCGATGGGAGGGGGGAGACGAGAGAACAAGTATCCCTGTATGCGGATGACGTGATTGTATATATCAAGGACCCCACACATAACCTGGCCCCACCTACTCATTAAATCAAAAAATCTGTGGAAGTGTCTGGCCTCAGAATAAATAGGACCAAATCCTCTCAATTCCCCCTTAATGAGAACACTGTGTGACCACCACACACCCAGGGATACAGGGGGGGAACAAAGAGTGGTCACATACCTGGGGGTGAGGGTAAGCCGGGACGCAAAAACACTCTTAGAAGATAACCACGTCAAATACCTGCAGGTATTAAAATCCAGCGTGGATAGATGGTGTGGGCTGCCCCTCTCACTTATGTATAGGATAGCAATTGCCAAAATGATAGTGGTACCTAAGCGTCTCTACATTTTTCATAACAGTCCGGTCTGGCCAGTGGTGAGCTTCTTCCGGGAGGTGCGTTCCCTACTGATCAAGTTAGCTGGGCACCCAAGGAGCCCACACATAAGTTGTGACGCGCTGACCCAGCCCTGGTAGAGCGGGGGAATCGGGGCGCCGGATGTCGAATTGTATTTTCTGGCGGCCCAATTGTCCTTTACAAGATTCTGGATGCCGGGTACCCAGACCACGCTGCATGTACACACCGAGAGAAATTCGGTGCACCCGATTTCACTACAGGCACTGCTGATCTCTGGCAAACCACAGAACAAATTTAAATTCGACCCGGTGGCATGTACAATGTACGCCTGGAAAAGAGCTTTGAAACAGCTGCGAGTAGACTGCCCATTTGACCAGGGCATCTCACCATGGGACATAGAAATCCTGGCACCCACCTGCAATAAGCCCATCGTACAGGACTGGTGAGTTCGGAGGGGGTGGGCATCACCCGTTTGGACGATATGTACCCGGATCGGACATTTGTCTCTCGGGAGTTGTTTGAGGAAAAGTTGGGTGGCGGCCCCCGACACACTCTACAATACTTCAGAATGAAAGCGGATTTCAAAGGGTGGTTCTCGGGTGTTTCCTGAAATACCACCCCCTACATCACTACTACGGTACATTAGAAACTCCCCTGGGTGTAGGGGAGTGGTCTCTGCATTATATAAGCTTCTCCAAGCTGACTCACCTCGGGAACCATTGACATGTAACAGGAAATGGAAGGAAGACTCTGGGGTGGATCTCACGGACAGACAATGGGCGGTGGTATGCGGCACAACACACAAGAGTCCCTTTAACTCACGGCTACAACTAAACCAACTCAAGACTGAATAGAGCATAAATCTCCCCAGCACGCACACACCAATATGACACCACAAGATCTGCCAAATGCCAGAGATGCAACGCGGACACAGCTGACCTCATTCACATGTTATGGTCCTAGGCTAAAATACGCCCCTTCTGGGATGAAGTGGCGGGTACCATGTCTGAGATGTTGGGGCACAAACTACCAAATGAGTTACTATGTTGCATGTTTGGATGGATCCAAGGGCTACCAAATCAATACCGTAAATTGCTCTCTACCTGCATGATAGAAGCAAGAAGATGTATCCTGATGAAGTGGACAAGCATAACCTGTCCGGGGGTAAAAACTTGGATGAAAGATTTAATATGGTTAAACGACACAGACATAGAATATGCAAACCTATGCAGGCCACAAAACCGGCCCAAAACATATGGAGCACCTTCACTGCAAACCTAATAACCAGGGAAGAACCCCAAGATTAACTACCCTGCCAAATCGGGGTGCATGATACTACACACTTATGGCAACCCCACAGAAAAAAAGAATAACAGTCACTCCGGTGGGTGACAGGCGCACCGGCTGCACGACCATCCCACCAAAAGACTACACAGCATATTCACGGACAGCTTGAATGAACGATCTAAAGTATGACATGTAAATGTTGCAACACAGATTTCTTTTGTTTATTTTTCATGATGATAATCATTGTTGAAATGTACGCTTAATATGTTTGGTCACTGTTGATGAGATTCATTTAAAGACATTTTGTTGAAAAAAAAAATTGGTAATCCCTCGACACCATGGACCTCAACACCAGAATGGAATCCACAAAACTACCAAACGCTTTCCTGGACACCCTGACACCTGACAAAAGAATTGAGACTCTCTAAATATGGATCACAGCATCTCTAGATGGTGTAGCGCCCTTGAAACTCTTTGCCCCCTCCCAAAGATGACTGCCAGATGGTTTATGTCCCACCACAGACCCCATAAGAAAACAAACAGGAAACCTAAGCAAGCTTGGAGGAAATATTACAACCAACAGAACGAAATCTCATTCCCAAAAAAGTTACTTCTCTATAAAGCAGAAATCCTAAAAGGAAAGAAAGTGCACTATGCTGAACGCATCTCTAAATAAAGCAATGTATATAAAGATATTTTCAACATCATCAATGAGATAAGAAACCCAACATCTTTTTTTTTTCTTACAGAGCCAAGCGCAGCATGGCTACCAATAGTAGCAGACAGTCGATATACAAGACCACTTACATTACATTATATAATACCTATACAAAAGCCAAAAACATTGCCTTTGTTAGTACAACCCCACCAACTACCGGCCTATATCAAACATCTCTGACCCACTTACCCGGCCAAAGTGCTAAAAACCTACATATGTAGACAGATCCTGGCAAGTCGGCTGGTGGCCTATGAGAGGAATTGAAGGAATATGTTACTTACGTGTAACTCCTGTTCTTCAGTATTGGTAACTTTCATAGAATTCACATGCTGTTTGAATATTCCCTGACGTCAGGCTGTAACATTAAAACAGTTTTCATTTGAATTTGAAACTGTAATCACTTTAGTGTTATCTTAGAGTAATTTGGGTTCATCTTGTCCCATAGCCAATAGGCAGTGTCCCTTAGCTTCACCAATGAAGGCAATCTTAAGATTAGCCTAGCGCACAGGAAAGTGGCAAGATGAACCAAGAAGAGCCATATGCATGGTAGGTGGGAGGGTCCAATGCTGGAGAAGAACAGGTTACGTACCAACTGGTAACGTTCTTTCGATTGGATGTTCCTCCAACGTATTCCTCATCTTAGATGTATTCCATCCAGCTTTAGCTGCTTCGGAAAACAATTTCGGCATAGGGCGCCGTGCGTCGATGTCGGCGAGTCGATGGTCCCTCGAAGGCCTCCATCGAGGGTGAAGTCATTGGGTATATAACTAGCACGCGCAGCGCCCGTTGGCCTCAGTTCTGTTTTTCCCCTCACTTTTGATGTACTGTGTAGATTGTGCCGGTAGTCAGGTATCAGCCTTGCGAGAGTTGAGGTGGCAATAACCCGGAAACATTTACAGAGGGGTAGGCTGGGAGGGCGATGAGGAATACGTTGGAGGAACATCCAATCGAAAGAAAATTACCAGTTGGTAAGTAACTGATCTTCGAGTGGATTGTGTCCTCCAACGTATTCCTCATCTTAGATAGGCTCCCAAAGCAGTATGGACAATTTCTTTGGAGGAGGGGGTAGATTTTTTGATTCACTTAAATGGCTGAATATAGTACTGCTTTACCAAAATGTAGCTCTTTAGACTGGGAAGCATCCAGACTATAGAATTTTGAAAAAGTATGCAGCGAAGACCAAGTTGCTGCTTCACAAATGGATCTTATGGGAACACCTCTTTGAAGGGCTGTCGAAGAGGCGATGCCTCTGGTGGAATGAGCACTTAAGCCTTCTGGTGGGTCTTTCTCTGCTAATCTGTAGCATTCTGAAATGCAAAGCACAATCCAACGTGATATGGCTTGTTTTGACACCGATTGACCCAATTTACATACGGTATAGCCAATGAACAGTTGATTATCCACTCTAAGCTTGGAAAGCCTAGAGATGTAAAAGCTTAGAGCTCTTCTCGGGTCCAACCTGTGCAATCTTTCCTCCTCCTTACTAGGATGAGGTGGAGGGTAGAATGCCGGTAGAACAATTTTCTGATTTAAATAAAAATCAGAAACAACTTTAGGTAAAAATGAGGGTTTAACCCTTAATACAACTCTGTCCCTATGGAACACAGTATAGGGTGGCCCAGAAGACAGTGCCTGCAATTCGCTCACTCTTCTTGCAGATGTTAAAGCCACTAGGAAAGCAGTTTTCCATGTCAGTAATCTTAATGGACAAGTGTGCAACGGGTTTAAAAGGGGCACACATTAAGCATTTTAGAACCATATTAAGATCGCAAATTGGCATTTGGAATGGGTAAGGAGGAAACACATTAATGAATCCTTTTAGGAATTGTACTACTAAAGGGATTTTGAAATAGGAGCATTCTTCCGACGAGTGCTTGAAGATGGAAAGCGCTGCAAGATAACCTTTAATGGTCCCAACATTTACACCTCTCTGTGCTAGGGACAAGAGGAAGGACAGTACTTCCGGAATAGAACACAGAAAAGGATCAACATTCTTTTCTCTGCACTAGTTGCAAAACTTTTTCCAACGGCAACGGTATAGAGATTTTGTTGCTGGCCTTCTTGCCGAAAACAACACCTCCATGACGTCATCTGGAAGGTCCCAGTCCTTGTATCTCAGCCTTTCAGATACCAAGCGTGAAGGTTGAGAATTTTGACCTCTGGATGGAGAACTTGTCCCTCCATTTGTGAGAGAAGGTCCTCACTCTGAGGAAGACATATCGGGGGACAGATGGACATGTCTAGAAGGTCTGGGTACCATGTTCTCCTGGCCCAATCCGGAACAATTAGGATCATGTAGTTTCTGAACCGTCTCAGTCTCCTGATGACCTGAGGAATGACGGGAATCGGAGGGAACGCGTACAATAGTGGGAAATTCCACTCCACCACGAAAGCGTCCCCTAGAGCTCCTCTTGGGGGAAATTCCCTTGAGCAATACCTTTCACATTTCCGGTTCATTCCGGTCGCAAACAGGTCTACTTGAGGGGTTCCCCAAAGGGCGAAGATCTCTTGAAAGACTTCCTGCGCCGGTTCCCATTCGTGGGACACCGTGCTCTGCCTGCTCAGAGCATCTGCTGTCATATTCTCCTCCCCGGCTAGATGAACTGCCGTTAAGAAGATTCCTTCTTGAATTCCCCAATACCAGAGCTGCATTGCCCCTCTGCACAGAGGTAGTGACCCTACACCTCCTCTTTTGTTTAGATAATGCATGGCTACTGTGTTGTCCATCATTATCAAGATATGTTTTCCTCTGACAGATGGTAGAAAAGCCTTCAGCGCTAGTGTGATTGCTCTCAGCTCTAAAAGGTTGATGTGTAGTTTGTACTCCGATGGAGACCAGCGCCCGCTGATTGTCCGATCGTTGGCATGAGCTCCCCACCCCATGAGTGAGGCGTCCGTCACCACTGTGAACTCCGGCCATGGTTGCCAAAACTGTTCTCTTTTTAGGATATTCTCTGTACAAGTCCACCACAGAAGATCCTGCCGAACCTTGTTCGGAATCTGGAGAAGATCCGTCATTTGACCTGAGAATTGCAACCATTGAGTCTTTAGAGCCCATTGAAGGGATCTCATCCTCAGGCGTGAGTAACCTTAAAAAGTCGTAGGCCTGGAGATTTTGGGCATTTTGGAATTTGAAAACCATCTGAAGAATGTCTTGAGACCTCAACTTGGGTGGTGAGCTCTTTCCCAAAGATGTGTCTAACACAGCCCCTATATACTGGAGCTGTTGGGAAGGTGTCATTTGTGACTTCTTGAAATTGAGGGAGAAGCCCAGTTTGTGGAGGAGGTGGTAGGTGACTTTTAGATGATCCAATGCGTGTTCGGCAGAACATGCCCTGATCAACCAATCGTCCAGGTAGGGGTAGGCGTGAATCCTCCCTCTCCTGAGGTGCGCTGCCACCACTACCATTAACTTCGTGAAGACCCTCAGGGCGGAGGTCAATCCGAATGGCAGGACTCGAAACTGATAGTGTGTGTGATTCCTAGTAAGCATCCTGAAGGTCCAATGACACCAACCAATCCTGGAGTTGAAGGGCCTGAAGGATCTGAAAAAGAGTGACCATCTTGAACTTGTCCTTTCTGAGGAACTTGTTCAAGTTTCTTAAGTCCAAGATGGGTCTCAGTCCTCCGTCCTTTTTGGGAATCAAAAAATATGGGGAGTACCATCCCTTGTTCCTCTCCGCTACAGGTACTCTATAGCACCTTTCTCCAGCAGGGTTAGAACTTCCTGCTGTAGGAGCAGGTCTGAAAACTTCAAAGGGTGTCTCCCTGGTGTATTGTTTTGAGGTTGCATTAGAAAAAGAAGGCAGTAACCTTGGGGTATTATTTCTAGAGCCCAAACATCTGAAGTAATGGCTCGCCATTCTTGCAGATGCTGTGACTGCCTGCCTCCCACAGGTGTCTTGTGATGCAAGTCCTCAAAGCGGTTTTGTGGTGGTTGCTGCAGCCGCTGATGGCAAAGAGGCTGCAGCTGGAGTTGGCTTTGCACGTTTTCCTCGTCCACCACGAGTGGCCTTTCTCTGGCCCCTTTAACTGGCCAATCCTCTCACCTTTCCAGTAGAAAGATAGGATCGTCCCCTCCAAGATTGTCCTGGCGCACGAAAAGGCTGAGGTTGTCTAACAGCAGCCCCTAAAGACTTGGCAGCTGCTCTTGAGGTCTACAACCTCTCAAGGCTCTCGTCAGCCTTGCTGCCAAAAAGGTGAGACCCGTCAAAGGGCATGTACAGAAGGCGGTTTTGTACGTCTGGTGCGAAACCCGACTTCCGTAAGCACGCAAATCTGCGCATTACTGTGCTAGTGCCCATGGACCTGCTCACACTATCTGCAGTGTCCAGTCCAGATTGAAAAGATTCCTGCATGGCCTCCTTTCCATCTCTAACGATGGCTAGGAATCCTTACCTTTCGTCCCCTTCTGGTATGTGCTCCGTCGCCATTGCAATGCACGCCCACAGAGTGTACGAAAACTTTGCCAAGGCTCATGTGGAGTTGGCTGATTTTAACGCCATACTCCCAGCTGAAAATACCTTTCGTGCCCAGCCATCCACACGCTTATCGTCCCTGTCAGGAGGGGTAGGACGCCATTTTGTTTGAAGCTGTGGCTGCCTGTATCACCAGACTCTCAGGAGTGGGATGTTTAGACAGATAGCCGGGGTTGCTACTGGCAGGACGGTATTTTGAGGTAAGGGATTTATTCACTGGAGAAATAGAATCCAGAGTCTCCCAATTCTTTGCCACCCTATTTTGCAAGGCCACGTGAAAGGGTAGTATTGGGTCTTCGGTGGGACCATGGTGCAATATATCTGTCAAATCATCCTTGATGAATTGAGTTGGTAGTCTAGTCCATCCAAAATAATCTACCACCTTTGTCATTAGTTGACGGTATGATGGACTGGCATGTTCTCCTGGTTCTGGCCTGCCAAAGTCAGTTTCAGGAGATGTCTCAATGCCACTTGCATTGTGTAAGGATTCCACCAGGTCCCTCATCATGCTTTCTTCTGAAATCAGGCATTCTGCGACATTTTGGGTGCCATATTCCAGCCCAGAGGGTACACTCTCCTCATCAGATCTCTCCTCTTCCTCAAAAATTGAGGTCAGGGGCTTGAAAAATTCCTTCCTAGGAAGAAGTTTGAAAACCTTTTCTGGGGGAGGTGGGGAAGGTGTGTTAATGGGCCCTGAAGGTATTACAGGCTTCGTAGCCTTCTCTTTCCCTTTCCCTGGCTGACTTGGCTGAACTGGAGCCTTTGGCGCCGACGGTTTCAGGGTCGGCATCGACAAAGGCGTCGATGGCGTCGACATAATAGTTGTCGTCGATGGAGCCGGCTTTGAGGGCGTCGGGGCGCACTTCAAAGATTTGCCCCTCGAGGTGCGTTGGGTTTCGGACAGCGTCAGTGACCTCGAGCGGTCGACACGACTCGAGCAGTCTTTCTCGCTCGGCGTCCTGGAAGGTTCTCTATCCTTCTTTTTTCAAACACCTGGGTTCGAGGGCGTGCGAGTGTCGGAACGATGACGCTCTCGGCTGGCTTCCGAAGAAGGCGCGGACCGAGACTTCGCTTTCTCGAACACCTCCATCATTTTGACTCTGAATGCTTCCCACTCTTGGGATGACAAATGTTTTGTTGGGCATTTCATCCTTTTTGAGAATTCGTCCGAGGACGAGGTGGAGGGGGACCTGTGGCGTCTTTCCTTCGATTTTTTTGTCGAAGACGACGAGCGATGGGAATCGCTTCGGGACCTGGACCGATGCCTTTCGCGTCGAGGAGACTTCTCCTCACGGGACCTCGACTCGACGCTAGAGGCTTTGCGGTCGTATTTACCACCTACCTGAAGTTTTCCCCTCCTCTCTCGCAAGGCCTTCCCCGTCATTGCCTGACACTTCGTACAGGCCTCCATGTTGTGGCCTTCCCCAAGACACCACAAACATTCTCGGTGCGGGTCTGTGATAGACATTTTCGAACCGCACGATTTGCACTTTTTGAAACCCGATCTCGGGGTCGTAGTCGGCGTCGATGACGAGGACATATCGTAGTAATATTCTCACTGCATCACAGAACTCGAGGCGCGTCGAATCTCCGAAGCAACGTGTACCGCGGAAAAACAGAACTGAGGCCAACTGGCGCCCAGCGTGCTACTCATATACCCGATGACGTCACCCTCGACGGAGGCCTTCGAGGGACCATCGACTCGACGACATCGACGCACAGCGCCCTCTGCCGAATTTTTTTTCCAAAGCAGGTAAAGCTGGATGGAATACATCTAAGATGAGGAATACGTTGGAGGACACAATCCACTCGAACAGGAGTTACAGATAAGTAACTTATTCCTTCTTCGGCATTGGATCTTTCATAGAGTCACATGCTGTTTGAAAATATTATAAAGCAGTATACACATACTCATACAATGCAAAATGGGCAGAGGAAATAGTCTCACCTTCAGGAAAGCTCATCTTTTGCGAACAGAAGTCAAAGCACTGCGTGTCCGACCCTGGACTCCTCTGTGGAATCACTGTCCATGCAGTAGAACCTTGTGAAGGTGTGAACAGACCTCCATGCGGCTGCCCTGCAGATATCCAAAAGATGGACAACAGAGAGGAAGGTAGTGGTGGAAGAAACAGCCCTTGTGGAGTGTGCCGTAGGCCAACCAGGAAGCAGTCTGTTAGTGAGGCAGTGGCAGTAGGATATGCAAGCCGATAGCCATGCATGCCTTAAACAGCCTCTTACCCATAGCTGTGGGACCAAAAGTCACAAACAATTGGGAAAACTTGGAGAACTGTTTGGTACATGCAACATAATACTTTAAACACTGCATAGCATCTAAAGAATGCAGTGAGCGTTCTGCTGGTGTAGAAAGCGTGTCAAAGAAGACAGGTAGGATCAAAGGCTCATTAACATGGAATGACGAAGGCACTTTGGACATGAAATTGGGGTTCGTCTGTAACATGATATTGGATTTATTGACAGCAGACAGGGTGGTTTGCACAATAAAGCTTGGATCTCCCCCACTCTCCTGGCATATGTGACAGCTACCAAGAAAGCTGTATTCTAGGTAAGGAATGACCAAGTTACTCACCGTATTGACTACATTACTCCATAGTCCCCTTTCCTCCATACTTGTAGGACATTCCGTCCTTCGGGACCGGACCGGAGTACTTTAAAGCATCAAATAATTTACTTTATTTGTCCTTCTTTTGACCCAAGCCCCACCTTCATGAGTTCCACCCGCCAATCACCCTTCAGTCTTTTTCTATCGCCAGGTCTAGGACCATTTAGCAACAATACAGGATACTTATTAGAGAGGACGGCGGGCTGGCGTATTGAGGAAACGAGACTATAGACTTGAGTAAGGTAGTCACTACGGTGAATAACTTTGTCATACTCCTACGTCCCGTCCCCTTTCCTCCATACTTGTGAGATATTCCCAAGGACTGACAATAGGTATTACGGGTGGATGGGAATTTCCCTTATTGGAACAAATTCTCAAGAACTGTCTGGCCAAATTGTGCATCGACCCGGGAGCTCAGATCAAGACAGTAATGTTTGCAAAAAGCGAATGGGGAGGCCCGGGTAGCCACCTTGGTAATGGACTCCCAAGGGATGTATTTTTGGAAGGCAACAGCAGCCGCTTTGCCACGTACCAGATGTGCATGAATGCCGTTTGGTGGTTGAGTGCATTGAACTTTGTAGGCCTCGGAAATACATGAAGCTATCCAAACGGAGATGGATGCTTTGAGGCTGGTTTCCCCTTGGGGTCACTAAACGTAACAAAGAGTTGTGAATAGCTTCTGGGTTCACTCGTTCTATCGAGGTAGAACTTCAGAGTTCCTCTGACGTCTAGGTTATGTAGAACCCCCTCTCTGCCTCAGAGACCAGGTTTGGGAAGAAGACCAGTAAAGATATTGACTGGTCTAAATGGAATTGAGAAACAACTTTAGAAAGGAAGGAAGGGTGAGTGCGAAGCACAACCTTATCCTTATGAAAAGTTAGGAACGGATGTTACACAGAAAGAGCTTGAAGCTCACTTATTCGCCTTGCAGATGGTACTGCAATCAAAAAGGCCACCTTCCAAGAAAGGTACTTGAGTTTGGTAGTGGCCATGGGTTCACAAGGCTTATGACATATAGCGGTGAGGACCACGTTCAGATCGGATTTGGGGTGAGGGGCCCAAATCGGTGGAAAAAGATGGAGCAGACCTGCAAAGTGTCTCTTGATGACTGGATTAGCCAGTGAAAAAGAGCAACTGTCTGTAGACAGGTAATCCACAATGGCGGACAAATAAGTCCTGCATGATAGGACATGTATGCCAGAGGCTGCAACATCAGATACAAAAGACAAAACATGCCTGGGATCAAGCTGTTTGGCTAGACACCATTGACTTGCTCCTGTATTGAGCTCTTGTAGAGGGCTTTTGTGCTGCTTGAATTATACGCATGTTGTCCTCAGAGATGTTGAACTGCGCTAATGATCGAAACTCAGGCACCAGGCCGCCAAGCTGAACGATTGTGGGGAGGGGTGCCACAACTGCTCTGGTTGCTCATTGCTCTGGTGAAGAAGGTCGGGAATGTGAGGCAACCTGATCAGAGAAGACACCGATAGGTGTTGCAGTTCCGAAAACCAGAACCTGGCTGGCCACCAAGTAGCTATGAAGAGGAGAGTGCAGTTTGACGCACTCCTGAGTTTCCTAAGTGACTGATGAATCAGTGGCAAAGGTGAGAAGGCGTAAGCTCTCATGTTGTCCCACCGAATCTCTAGGGCAACCCCCAAGCAAGACACTCTGAGCCTGTCCCTGGAAGCATAAAGAGGGAGTTTCCTGTTCGATGATAACGCAAAGAGGTCCACCTCTGCAGTACCCGATTGCTGGAAGATCTTGGTGAGAACATCAGTGTTCATCTCCCACTTGTAACTCACCGCAGATTGGCGGCTGAGGGAGTCTGCAGTCACATTGATGTGACCAGGAATCTGCACAGCTTGGAGCCAGACATTGGGCCTCATTACGAGTCCGGCAGCAACCAGCCGTTTTTTCCGGCTCGGTTACCGCCGGACTCGTATTACCATTCCGCCTCCGTGACTCCCAGAATTACCAGGGCATTACGACCCTGGTGTCCCGGGAATTCCAAAGGCGGAATTCGGTAAATCGCCATTCCCATTGAGTCCCACAGGACTCAATGGGAATAGGGAAGTGGAAACACCGGCACCATCTCGTGATGGTGCTGGTGTTTCCACGTCCGCCTGCAGGCGGGCGGTGTTAAATCCGCCAGGTCAGACCTGGCGGGAATGCCACCTCCCGCCTGCAGGACTCGAGATCAGGCGGTCCGGAATTAACAGTGGCGGCTCCGCCACTGTTATTTCCGGACCGCCCGACCCGTAATGAGACCCATTGTGTTGTATAGCCCAATTCAAAATCTGGATAGCAAGGTACACCAGGCGGGGAGACTTGGTGCCCCCCTCTTTGTTGATGTAGAACATCGCTACGGAATTGTCCGTGCAAATTCGATCCACGCTGTTGGTGATAGAGGGTTGAAAATCCTTGAACCCCAGAAAAACTGCCAGGAGCTCCAGATAATTGATATGGGACCGCATGTCTTGAGGCATCCACAAATCGTACACCTCGAGGTGACGCAGTGTCGCACCCCACCCCAGAAGGGAGGAGTCTGTAGTAACCATTACTTATGGGCAGGGCTCCTGGAAGGAGGTCCTCACTGAAAGGTTGCTGGTGGATGACCACCATTGAAGATCCGCCGTCATGCAGGATGGGACTCGAATCATCTTAGAAAACAGTTCCGTAGCCTGGGACCAGCAGCTTCGAAGAGCAAGCTGAGTGCACCTCATTTTCAGGCATGCAAGAGGTACAGCTAACACGCAAGAGGCCGTGAGGCCCAAGAGTCTCTGGAACCACCAGGCCGACATATGGGTGGGAGGACTGCAGGAAGAGCCAGCACGTGGTCGAAAGGTCCGCAAACCTGTCGCCCGTCAGGAACACTCTGGTACTGACGGTATCCCAACGGAAGACCAGAAAGATCAGGTCTTGAGAGACCGTCATCGACGATTTCTGCCAGTTCACCGACAGCCCAAGATGGACGAGGAGCTGAAGGAGCAACTGAAAATTGCCTGTAGCGGCTTGTGGGCAAGGACTGCGCAGGAGCCAATCATCCAAGTATGGATATACATGAACCCCTTGCAGTCCGAGGAATGCTGCGATGACCGACATCATCTTCGTAAAGACACGCGGTGCTGAGCTGAGACCAAACGGAAGCACACAATACTGAAAATGCTCCGTTCACACAGAGAACCGCAGATATTAGCGATGCAGACTCCAGATTAGAATATGCATGTATGCATCCTGAAGGTCTACCACGCTGAGCCAATCACCCTTAGAGAGAGAGGACTTTATCTAGCAGGGCATAATCATCTTGAATTTCTCTTGGGGTAGAAAGATATTGAACTTAGAGAGGTCGGGATAGTGCGCAGGCCAGCCTGGTTGGGTTTGGGCACTGTAAACAGACGAAGTAATAGCCCTCCCCTTGCTCCCTCAAGGGAACAGGTTCCACTGCTCTGAGCTCTAGAAGTTTCTGTACCTCGGCTCCGAGTGAGGGTGACCCAGTCTACTGCAGAGGAGGGTGAGAGGGTGGGATAGGGGGGATGGGCAAGCGGAAGCCCACCCGAGCGACAGGCAAAACCCATTGGTCTTCTGTGATGGTCTGCCACGCCTCCAGAGGAGAGCAAATTCGTCCTCCCACCGGAGTCTCATGCGACCAAGGGAAAATATCATTTAGATGTTTTATCGGCGGAGAGACCACCCGGTGCTGAAGAGGAGGCTGTTGGATGAGAGAAAAACTGGCCACATAGTCGTTGCTGTTTACGGTAGGGCCGCCAGCTGGAGCTTCAGTGCGGCACGCACGGCGGTCCTGAATGCCTCTGAAACAAAGAAGGACCATGTTTGAGACCCCGACCTCTTAGTAGAAAGTGCCTTGGCAGGGGTTTTCGCAAGGACTGACAATGACTTGGCAGTTTGAGTGCTTGCCTTGGTCTTTGTGTGCTCCTCATCCGTGGAGGAGTGGAACAGTTCTTTACCCTCGAAGGGGAGATCAAGCATCTTGTCCTGAACTTCCTTCGAAAACTTTGTATCATGCAGCCACGCTTGGGGGGAGATGTCTACTGCGACCATAAGGTCCGAGCGGAAGTGTCTACGTGATGGGCCGCAGCCTCAAGTAGATCCTGCGCCATAACCTTGGCATCAGATAAGCCGCCCTTGAAGTCTTCGAGCCTATCAGAAGGAATACATTCCTGAAACTCTGTGAACTCCTTCCACAGTTTGACATTAGCAGCCGGCAGGATAAGCTCAGTATTAGCCTGATGCAGATGAAGAGCCGAATCAGAAAACACCTTTTTCCCTATGGCGACAAGAAGCTTATCCTCTTTGGAAAGGATCTGAGACACTGTAGTGGAGTATGTAGAGGCCACTTTGACTGGAGCGTAGCTGCTGCCACCACCATTAAAGAGGGGAGCGGGCATGCTGAAAAGGATATGTCCTCAGACGCGTGTAGCTTGTAGCGAGCGTCAATTTTCTTGTTTAGGTGCTGCCCGGAATGAGGTTTTTCCCAGACCTTACGGGCCTCGGCCAGGACGTCCTTCTGAAGGAACAGGCCGGTGTGCTCCTGTGTCGACAGAGTGAAGACTCCAGAAAGTACTCCCTCTTGTGGAGCTGGGGTCTCGGGTGTGGGATGCCTAGCAATGCCATCATATCCAGCACCCAGTCGTGAAAAGCTCTAATAGAGCGGGGCGGGTCATGGTTTTCCTGGTCTGATTGGTCCTCATCCAATGATGCGTGAGCAGAAGTCTGATCCACCGCACGTGGCACCTCAGGCCCCCAAAAGCATGGTTGACAGAGCAACCAGAGTCTTTTCCACAGGGGAAAGTGAAGGCGGAGGAGGCAGTGGAGGAGGAGGCCCTACAGGGAGTGGTGGAGGAGGTGGCACCACTGGAACCTACATAGGGATTGCCATAGCAAGGGCCGTTTCAGGCGGCTTAGGATATATTTCCTTAAATAAATCCTTAAAGTACGACTTCATGGGATCAGAAGCATAAGCGTCTGAAACTTTTCAAAAAACGCAACCTCAGACTAAGGTCTAGGCGCTGTAGTGGGCAGAGTCCACTCGGAAGCGGCATACCCCCATGATTGCAAAGAGGATGGTTGCCAGGATGGGCCCCCACCAACCGGATCACGTAGATCAAAGGCGTGGACGTAGGAGGGAGCGAGACTGTATGCAGCAGCGGAGTCCAAGCACGCCAATACATTGGAGGGCGGAACAGGTTCTTATTATCCACAAAGCGTGGAAAAGGCTGCTCTACCCCAAAACAGGCCCCTCAGCACCAGCCGTGGTGAATGTTGGTGTAAGAGAGGTAGTCAAAATGGCTGCCGTGGGCTGTGGGGGTTGGACTCCCATTTTGTCAACGCCTGAGGCGAACTGCGTCACAGGTGTTAGTGAGGCCGTTGTCACCACAGGGGAGACAGGGGTCGTAAGTTCCATTTTAGCCTTGAGACAAGGAACCTCGGTGTAGCCGGTACTAGCCGATCTAGAGTGCTTCTTAGACACCTTAGAGACTGCTGATGAATTAGCCCCATGCGAGGGAACCTAGGTGGAGCCAGTACTCTAAGACTTAAGGTGTTTAATCGGCTTCTTTGCCCCCTCAGCAGGATCGGTTCTACCACAGGTCTGAGTTTGGGAAGGCTTAGAGTCACCCCCTCAAACCAGAACCCTCAAAGGGGGCCCCTCAATCCTGTTGGTCTTAGATATAGCCCCAAGAAAGGGAACCTAAGGGACAACGCTGGTACATTTAGTCACCTTGAGAGGGACCGCGAGCCGAGACTCGATCCACTTAGTTCCCGATGTGAAAACCTCGGGGCTGACCCCGGTGACAACTGCCCTAGAAATACTGGGCGTAACTTTAGCCCCCAAAAGGGGAACCTCGGAAGAAGGTCCAGTTTTGACAGCCCCTTTGCAGGGGTCCTCGGAGGAAACTCCGGAGAGCCGGTTAGATCCCTTTCGGGACACCTTAGGGAGATCCCTGGTAATAGAGCCACTTGAGCCCCTCTCAGACCTAGAAGACCCAGGGAAGGAGTCCCCTGGCCGGGTTGCCCTAAAAAGGAACAAACTTACCAGCCGTTTCCTTTTTTCTTCAATGAACTGCTGTAAATGTGGTGGAGAAACGTGTTGAAACACCTCCTCCCACCTGACAAGCCGACGCTGGAGTGCCCGGACGGAGAGGGAGTTGCAGTAGAAGCACGAGTCCCAACTGTGTTCCCGGCCTAGCGAAATGACGTTTTCAGGATGAACAGGACACGAATCCCAAACAGAAAAGATGAACGTGGAACCGGAGAAGGAATGAAGGACAAGGGAACAAAAAGAAAAATATTCCCTGTGATGCAAGTGCATACGACCCGGACCGCATGGAGAAAAGGACAGAAGGGCGATGCGCGGGGCGGAGCTCAGGAACGTGAGGCTTCGGTCACGTGCAATGTCTCCATGTAAACATAAAAGGACAGAAAAAGTACATTTTGTTATGCTTTAAAGTGCTCTGGTCCCGTCCCAAATGACGGAATGTGCCACAATTATGGAGGAAAGGGGACGGGTCGTAGGAGTATGTCTTGCTTGCCTTGTGTAGGGTTGCAAATGGAGGATCCATTTGTTTTGAAAGGACGTTCAACTCCCACGCAACGGCTGGTGCCCGCACAGGTAGGAAGGCCAGGACGAGACCCCTCAGGAATTCTATAACAAGGCAATGAGACCACAACGTAGGCGTGCAAGTAAACCTGGCAGCTAGATGGACTTTAATAGAGCAATGTACAAGACCACTGCAGGCCAAAGACAAAAGATATGGTGAAATTTCATGAGGCAGGGATCAAAAAGGATCAACATGATTGGCAGCACACCCATTAGTGAAACACTTCTATTTGTGATGATAGCTAGAGACTGTTGAAGGTGCACAAGAACGTCCCTTCAGTTCTGTGGTATGTCTGAATTCTAGGAATACAGGAGCCTGGTCGTCAGGCTGGCTCATCGTTCAGGACCACACCTTTGTCTCTGGTGGTGAGGAGATTGAAGACCGAAGGCAGATGGATTAGGTAGCCAGCCCGAAGTCACCAGAATCAGTTTGCACTGTCCTCATCAGTAAGCGTGTAGGACTCTGGGGATAAACTGAAAATTCAGAGAATGGACAGAGGAACTTGTCCGTGAACAGAAATGTAAAGGCGTCTCCCAGGCATTCAGCTTGGGGCAGCGTGCTGGCGAATGCACTGCATTTTTGTGTTTTTCTTGTGGCGAAGAGGTCTATCTCAGGAACACCCCACATCAGAAAGATGTCTAGATGTTGGTTGTGGAGTTCCCACTTGTGGCAGGGGCGTATTCACTGCTGAGGAAGTCGGCAACCTAATTGTGGATGCCTGGAAGATAAAAGGGGTACAGGAATATCATGTGTGCCAGGGCCTATTCCCAGTGGGACTTTGCTTCTACTGAGAGGAGGGGTGGGGGGAGCTCGAGTGCCACCTTGCTTCCTATGTAAAACCTGGTATTTGTATTGTCTGTGAACACCCAAACCACTTTCCCATGTAGATGATGGCAAAAGTACTTCGGTGCCAGGAATACTGCTCTCAACTTGACAACGTTGATGAGCAAGAATTTCCCATCCTGGGTCTACAGGCCCCTAGCTTGGTAGTTGTCTTTGTGAGCTGCACAGCCCTCCAATGATGCATTGGTTGTGACTGTGACCTAATGGGTTGGAGGCTCGAAGTGTGCACCTTGGTTGGTATTTGTGTGCACAGAAAACCAGGGCAGGGTGTTTTGGAAGGGATGTATGAATGACAACTTTTTGTCCAAGTGGCCCGAGATCTGCTTCCAGCTGGCGTCAAAGTAGTCTTGAAGAGGCCTCACCCGAAGCCGGCAGTGTTGTATCAGGGGGATGCAGGATGACATCATCCCAATCGCGCCTTGAAACACTTGTGTATAGGCGCGTCACAAACAGCATATCATATCATACCAAGAAGAGATTTCAGAGTGCAGACTGATCCGACTTGTTTCTGTGCGGGCAGGTTGGCCTTTGCTAGGATGGCTTTGACCCTGTCGGCCGACAGGGTAGCAGTGCAAGAAACAGTGTCTAGCTGTGCTCCCAGGAAGACGGCTTGAGGGAGGGAAGGAGCTCTGATCATCCAGTCGTCGAGATATGGGGTACATGTGGACAGGCAGCGTTTTGGGAAAACGTTTGGGTTGGACTTGAGGCTGAAGGTTAAGACTTTGAACTGATAGTGTAGGCCCACCACTGTAAGCCAAAGGAACTTCCTGTGGAGACGATGGATAGGGGCAAGGAAGTACGCGTTTTCCAAGTCCAGAGAAGACAAGAAATACCCTTGAATGAAGATGGCTGTGTTGTAGTGTGACCACCCTGAAAGTTTGGGATCAAATGAATTTGTTTAGTAGACGAAGCTCTAGAATTGATCTCCAACGTCTTGAGTAAACGCCCTGGTCCTACTAGGCTCGGGGAACGTGTTCTAGGGCATTCTTGTAGAGAAGGGCATGGTCTTTACGTTGAAGCTTTGAAAGATGTTTTTCAACACTTGTGGTTTTAGAAATGGTGGGTGACTGGTGCAGACATTCCAGGGTGCATCTATGTTGGAGCAAGGATAGCACCTATTTGTCTGTGGTGATGTTTGACTACTCGGTGAGGAAATGGGAAAGACGCCTTTCTACCTCTCCCTTGGCAGGAGCCCTGTAGCTGCTGGTTGCTACTCTAAGACTTGGACTTTCCTCTGCAGCTGTCTCCAAATAGATATGTATTAGATCGATACAACTGTGATCAATAAGATAGTCTGTAGTAATATCCCGGAACAAAAAGACTGCCAGTATTGTTGCAGGGTAACCAAAGACCAGGAAGTGTCAGTGTCAGTTTTGATGGCCTGAAGGGTATCATCGACTTTCTTCCCAATGAGATCCTCACAATCGAAAGGAATGTTCACAATCTTTGCTTGCGTTTGCAGATGGAAGTTAGTAGCCTTTACCCATCACTGACAGTACAGAACCAGACTGTTCCTCATCTGTTAAAAATTGATGTCAGCGCTGTCCACCGCCACTTAGATGGTGTGGTCAGAAGCAACCTCACCTTTTTTGAAGAAGCTTGAAAGTCTCCTCCTTCTTGTCGTCCAGCAAGAAATCAAGAAAGGAACCCAGCTTGTACCATAATTCTCTATCATAGTGGGACAGAATGATCAAGGACTTAGTTGTCTTAATAATAGTGGCTGCCCTAGATACAATGAGCTTTCCGAAAGCATCTAGTTGTCTACCTTCCTTATCAGATGGTACGACACACAGAGAAGAGGGGTTGGCAGAGTTTTTGCGAGCTGCTGATGAGCCCACATAATTCAGACTGGTCTGGGTTGGCAGGCATTTGGGTGTGCTATGCGCAGCCCTGTATTTCTTTTCGAACCCGTCCTTCTTCAGAGGAGTATTATGGGGTTGTTCATTGTTAAGAGGCAAATCCTCCAGAATGTCGTTGAGCAGAGGAACAGAAACAACAGTTTTCTTTGCTTATTCCTGGCACTGATGCAGTAACCTTCTTTCCTCTGTTCCTCAGGGAGTAAATCGAACATTTTGGTGGTCTTGGATACCTAGAAACATTTGTGTACTGGACGTTATAAATGCCACATCATATCATATATCATATCAATAGAATGGAATGTCCCAAATTTCGTCAGGCGGGGAATCTCTGATAGGAGGATCATCTGGGTCACCATCTGCCGGAACAAGGTTGTCAAACTCATCCGTGAAGTACGAGTTGAGACCTACCCTGAGAAGGGAGACAAGGGTCCAATGCAGAGACCCGGCTGTGGTGTCTAGGTGGAGCCGGAGGAGCTACAGGTCAATCGTATGGAGTGGTTGGAACCATTGGTATCCTGGACTATAATTACTAACATTGAGTCTGCAGTGTAGGCAAAATGTACAGTGACAGAGAATGTGTTAGGCAGAATGATATGCAGTACCCTTTGGGAACACCACACACAATTAAGACTACAAGTGACAGTACAAATTCACATTTGGAACAAGCCGGTTCTACACAGTAAAAGTGGTAGCGATGGCTGAGCAGCCAGACTTATCTCAAGAGCAAGTGAGCAGTATCAATAGTTACACAAAGGACAGCAATTACTATGATTCAAACAAACACTGACTCAAGGTTTCTGAGTAAAAGAATATACATTTACTTACACATCAGTTGTTTAACATTTCACTAAAGTAAAGCAGTTTAAAAATCACACTCTTAATACACCACATCACTCCCAATAGGTTCCAGACAAGTTAAGCTCACAAATGAAGTGGGAGCAAAATGGCACTCCAGAAATTTAAAAGGGAGGGAAAGACAAAGTTAGGCAGAAATTGACCAGCACCAACAGGTAAGTAAGCAGGGCAATCTAGAAAGAGGAACTACAGTGATGCAATCAAATCAAACAGGCGTAGGGCCAAAGTCAATAGGACAAAAGTATTTTGCTCAAGATCACACAGCTCAGGGTAGTTCGTGGTTAAGTCTTTGCCAAGAGTTCCGGACGAAGTTGGTTAGAAGAAAAGTTAGTTTAAAGAGTAGAGAAGGACAAGCCCTCGGATTGGAAAAAGATTTCACACACTTTCACTGCGGCTGAACGGAGCGAACAACCGGATTTGCACAGTACCTTTAAATGGAGAAGAAGCTGTAGCTGGGGCGGATGTTCCTGGCAGTTCCTGCAGGCTCACGGTTCCTGAAGCGACTGTCAGACTGACATGAAGTAGGAAGGCTGGAGGGTCCTGCACTGCCCAGGAAAGAAACCAGCAGCAGGTCAAAGCAACGAATAAAAGGTGCGCTCCTTAAAACCCAAGCAGGGTCCGATCTTCCTGGCTACCCACTGTATCTCTTTACAGTGAATTCGACCAGGGGAGGGAGTCCTGGCTTGCAGTTTGGGCGAACTGGTTGGTCCCACCAGCTCAGGGGAAGAAGATTCGTGGAGGATCTTCTCTGTCGTTGGAGTTCGAGGATTCTGACCTACAGCAGGGCTTCATCGGGCGGTTCAGTCGTGGTAGGGGTCCTCTTCCATCAACTCCTTGTCGGTTCTTTTGTTCCAGTGGCAACTCTGCCTTCCCAGACCCAGAGACCTGCTTTTTATGCAGTTTTCCCCTATTCACACAGCCTGGCTGTCAATCACACAGCAGGGTGGCTGTCCCGCCGGGACAGGCACCACAGGCAATCAGTTCAGAGTACGACATGGGTCTCCAAGGAGACCCTGTGCAGGGAGTCCTAAACCCCTCCCTCACATCCTGTCCCCCCCAGACATACAGGCGCCTAAGGAGGGCTTCTGCACAGAAGCCCACGAAAAGACGGTGAACAAAGGAACCAAACCTGGTTTGGTGTCCAGAGTAAAACACGAGAAAGACTTTAACAAAAAGAAATGGCGAATAAACCCAGCCGGAACCGTAATAAAACATGTATGGTCTAGCGGGTTTAAGTTCGAGGCTACCAAGATAGCCTAAAACAATACCAAGGTTATTTAAGATAACCGCGGTAGGAAAAATAGGGTAGTTACCACTGCCACCAGCCAAGTCTTGATTAAAAGGGAGCAAAATGATGCTCCAAGAGAAACAGATAAAAAGGGATAAGTATTAACCCTTTCCAGTACTCCATGTAAGATGGTTTTTACTGGGTCTGTGGTTTTACAGAGGCTAATACAGTTAATGGCAACTTTATATGTTCTGGGAGACAGTAGTCAATCCCAGAAAATGGAGTCTGAGTTGGGAAGTCTAAAAGACAACCCTGTGTCACTGCACTGAAGGTGCTGTGTAACACACAGTAAAAAGACGATGCTTGTGGAGTAGGTGAGGCTTCACAGTCTATGAACACAAAATGTTAAACACACACAGCAAAACACATGTAAGAGTGGGAAAAAGGGCTCACAATCTTACCAGGTGAAAAAATAAATCCTAGAAATCCAGCAAAGCTGCTGAGGGACTCTTTAGGTAAGTGAAATTAGCCATTCTGGAGAATTCTCCCTAACAGGATGCGCTTCTGCTTGACTGGGAGCAGGCATTGTTTAAGGGGCAGAAGGCGCACAAGGTGGCTTCATGATCCTAAGTGATCCTAAGTTGATCAAGGCCATTAAGTATGGTGGACATTGCTGCTCAATTGTTTTTTTTATCAATAATTGTCTTGATGCTGAATCGAAAATGGCCTTCAGGTCGGCAAACACCATGTAGACTGGCTGTTGTTTTACTACATGATGTGTCAATATAGAATTAAGAGTGAGCAAATTCACAGTGGTGCCCAACCCCTGCACAAAGCCAGTCTGAAACGGATCCACCCGAAATTCTCTAGTTGACCATTGAATAAAATCTCGAAGAATACATTTTGAGAAAAGTTTCCCGGGAGCATCCAGAAGGGCGATCGGTCTATAGTTGGATGGACATGACCGGTCGCCTTTCTTAAAGATTGGCACTATAATAGATCTTCTCCAGGACTCAGGAATTCTTGCAGACATTATGACCTGATTGAATATATTACACAAAATCTTGGCCCAGATGTCAGGATGATCTTTAAACATACTATTATTCAGGCCATCAGGACCTGGCGCCCTCGACGAGCTAGCTTTCTTGATGTAATATAGTGCATCATCTTCAAACACTTGTAGGCCCTGATAACAAGAGGGGCCTATGTCTGGATTATTCAAATTTTCAGATGGAGTAGTGTATAAAGTAGTGTAATATTTAACCCATTTCGCATCACTTACTCCATTAACTTGCACTGCTCTTTCATTTAAATGAGTAGCGCTGTTAAGTAAGGATCAGATCTGGGCCAAATTTTTTGTTCTCATCGCTTGAAGCATAACCTCACCATCAGTCTGAAACATTTGCACTCGACAAGATCTGATCCAGTTCCGATATTTACATTTCTCACTCTTGAGCAATTCATTTTTGTTTGACTCTAGCGTCTTCAAAATTCCTCTTATTTCTCTACGCAGAGTGGTTTTAGCCACTTGCACCTGTTCATCATAAACGTGTCTTGGTTTGAAAAAGAAAGTCTTATTATTTAAGACATGAATTTGATACAGATGCAAATGCAACGTGCACGGTTCACCCTGCCACAAGCACCTCTTCTCGTTTTTTTTAATGCTGTTGTTAAATGTCATCAGTGATTGACTGATCCAGCGGAATCTTGATCGGGCGCTATTTACAGTAAGAACGCCAGAGTAATTTCCGTTGAGCGACTCCAACATGCTACACCCTAGTGATAAACACAGCACTAGCGCATCATGATCACTATTGGTGCATTTGCCAACTGAAAATTTTGTGGCACATTGAAATGTTAGTTTATCAACAAAAATATAATCAATTATCGAATGACTTTGTCCTCGTTGCCACGTTTGCTGTGGAGGTATGTCTCCTATAATTGATCCATTGCACATGATCAGGCCTCTCTCATCCGTCACTGACAACCATTTCTCACTCGCTGATTTTGATACAGATTTCTGAGTCATTAATAACTGTAAATTCAGATCGCCTGCTAAGATGACGTTGGTAATGTCAGAGGCCTGTAACACTGTATCTAAAATATTTTCCAGATCTTCAATCAGCTTTTTATCTGAAATGCCCATGGGGTTGTTATAAATGTTTATAACAACTATTGCTCCCTGAGAATGGGCAATTTTCACCATTTGGATGTATAGATTTGGGGCTTCATATGCAACAATTCTCATATTTTTGTTGTTTTTTTATGGCAACCTTCAGGCCTGATTTTGGTCTGCCTCGTGGAGCTGCCTTTGCGGGATTTAATAAGATATTGGGATTTTCCCAGGCAGGCTTAACAGTCAACCAAGTTTTCTGTAGTATCACAATATGAAAAGAATTCAGAAAGTCAGCACTGGTGGTTAATAGATGAGTGAAGCCACATGTGTTCCAACTAACCACTGAGATATTTACTTGATCCTTACACTGGAATGGTTATGACTGCGATTTCCTTTCATTTCTATTGTTTGCTTTCCTATCAACTTTTTGTGGGGCTACCCACTTAAATTTTGAGACATTTGAAATCTTTGATTTGTAAGGATGAGGGCTATGCCCGCTCTGTTGACCATCTATGCAGTCTAAAGTCGTAGTATCTTGTGCAAGGACAAAACCAAGTGCAAAAAGGTCCATTCAGGCTTGCCATAACAAGTTCCTTACCACATTTAATGTTAACCATGAGCGAACCACAGTAAAGTCAGTGTCATTAAGAAACTCTACTTGTTCGATATCATTCATAGTTATGTCTTGCAAGCTTAGCACATCCTCAAAGATCGCCAGCACACTTGTTATTTTCAGATTATACATTTGATATGGTGCTGCACGACACTTGAGGATTAGAAAATGGTATTTGCTCACTCTTGTTGGTCCATTTGGAAGTATGTTCGACAGATTTGGTACACCTTTCACATGTATTTTTTTTTTAGCTTCTACACCTAATTTCTCAAAACGATCACTAGACCAACATCTCTCCTTGTCTTTACCTTGATGATAAGAAATTGTGAATTTAACTTGTTTTCCAAATGCTTCACCTTGGGACTCTGATCTTATTGATCCAAGGTACTGCTCGACTACTTTCACTATTTGATCTATAGGTTACTTGGGCTCATTTGCTCACCAGATTTCATAGATTGATGAGACTTTATGGTTGAAGAGGCTTGCGCACATTGGGGAACAGGTGAATTCATGCTCCAATCACTGTTTCTCCCCAAATGTTCATTATGCAATAGTTCTCACCTAGTATTAACCATTAACTGACTCCTGTTTTGGTTATCGAAGAAGTCTCTTACATTATCTACTTCATTCCTATAGGTCTCAGAATCTTGCATATTACTACCTTGCCCATCATCAAACCTGTCCTGTGCAGACGTCACTTTTCTACATGTGTTTTTGTTTGCTTCGACTTCAGAACTTAAGACACCAACTTCCTGAGCTGTTCTATTTGTCTTGGCTGCTGATGTTTTTTCTGTTGCGGATAAAATACTACTTGACTCAGATGTCATGTGCGTAGTTATGCTTGATCCATCACATCTCTGGTTCAATTTCAGATATTTTTTAATTGAATTCTCAATTTGTGTTTTAATGTCAGCTCTAATCAATTCGTGAGATGACACTTGGTTTTGTACTGTTTTAGGGAGGTTTTCTTTCCGCACACAAGCAGTTGATGGTTGTAAACTGGGGACAGTTTGATTTTGACATGAGCCCACCACTTCAAGTTTTTCTTGGGAAATGTCCAATGCCATAATCAAATCATTAATTGGAGGATAATCCCTGATTTCTGACACTTGGGTATTAGTTATGTTCCTGTCATGGACCGCTTTGCTTTCTTTGTCTTAGAGCTCATATTATTACCATTCATTTGTCTAATAAAGTGTTTAATATTTCATCTTGAGCGGGATGAGTTACTCTTTTGATTTTTTTTTTACTACGATCACACTTTCATCTCTCTTTCTTTTAGCATTTTTATTAAACACATTGCAATTATCAGGTAATTGGGGCTTGGAGTGCCCAATCTGATCTGGTTCAACCATAATAATAGCTGGCTGTGATGCATGGTGATCCAACAGGTTGTCACCCACTATTGCTATAATACCTTTAAGCATTGGTAGGGTATTAGTCAGTACTTCTTGTGAACCCTCATGTCTTTCACAATTATCAAAGATCTTACATTGCTTCATCCCACTGGGTATAGGGAGTGACACAGGAACTACAGTCTCCTTCTCCTTAACTAGATTATTCATCCATTGTTCAATACGCCCTATTTGAATTGATTGCGATGTAATTTTTGTATCCAACGTTTCAAATAATTTAGTTAAGGAGACAATGGTCATGTGTATTGAATTTAAAGTTATTTCCAGTAGGACTGATTGAAAACTCATTGGTAAAGGTGGTAGCATATTGACAGCTGAGTGTTGCTGAGTATGGCTAGATACAATTATCCTAGAGGGGGATATGTTAGAGTTGTTAAACAAACTCAGAGAGTGGTATAGGCTATTGTTAACAGATTCAATCAATGAAGAAGAAGCAATGATCGAAATATTGCCTACAGATTGCTCATATTCCACTATGGACTCATGATCATCTTTGGAGGCACACTTACTCAATGAATCAGAATTACCCCTAACCTTATCAGCAGGGGTTAAAAATTGATCCATCAATGATGGCATCTCAGATTTACCTTCACACATGGTAACCGGCTCAGCAACAATGGTCAGGATTGGAGTATCTGTAACTGATGAATCCTGACCATCAGTCTCTGAATTTCATAGATCAAATTTGGGCACTTCATTCAGTTGTTTAGAATTTTCTCCTTGCATGTCATTGAAAGATGATTGGGCTGGGTCTTTTAGCGGCATACATGGTTGACAAAATTCTTGTATGTCCCCAGCACACATCTTTTTCCCCTAAGTGGAAGTCATTTGAGCCAGCACATTACGTTTCTGAGTGTTATTACTCATAGGTTTCAATGGAGTTGATTTGAAAACCAAGGAGGTAGTTCTTATCTTGCGAACATCAAGCATGCCAGTGGTTGAAGAAAAAGGTCTATATGACAAGAACATTAAACTAACAACTTCTTCAGTGTTGCCTGTTTCTCATCTACACAGAGCTACTTATTTTTTACACTTTTGTAATCTCAAATATTTTCACAATTTTCAGTCATTAGACAACCATACGTAACTATTCAGGTTATTCAATCAATAGAAGACTAACATGTGGTACAAATATCCACTCCACGTTTGCATCAAATGTCAGTAAGAAGACAGGCAGCTCCACTGTTTAATAAGTTGTTTCAGACCGCACTAGGTTGGCTGGCTTGTAACGAAAACAGTCACACATGAGTTCTTACTTTCACCACCTTATCTTATTTACAAGTCACTCGGCTCAAAGGACAAAGCCCTGTAGTTACTGAGTGCAATGTAATAGCTTTTGATCTTCAGGTGGCACACAAGACACACAGCTCCAAGAGCAATGCTCAACAGTCACTGTGCTCAGTTATTACCACAGGTCATAAATTACAACCAAGAACGGTGATAACTCGACTTAGAGGGCAATTGCCCCGCAGACATCGAGTTAATTAGCTTGACTTAAATAATTATGTATGTCAAAGATTTTCCAACTGCCCCGTTGAAAAAGATAGACCAAAATATTAGTTTATAGAAGGCTTCCTTGTTCGAACACGACTCGACTCAAAGAGAATGTGCTCAACAGTCACAGATCTTGTTTTATTTGTAGATGTGCACTTGTTTCATGGAGAATAAACGATAGCTGTCATTTTTCTTGGCACACATCCGACTCATGAGAGCTTTCAGGCTACCCAAACTACTGGTTAGTCGTCGTTGGGGTTAGTTTATTACCCAGTCTGCTACAAAGTGCACTGTGTTATGACCAGATATGAATGGCAACCTTTACTTCAGCTAACAGTATCTCAGTTTGAGGGGCACACTTTACAACCAAGAATACGGCTGTCGCGTTTTTACCGAATAACTTCCAGATTAAACGAGGCACAGGATGAATGTTCACTCGTCTCTCTTGTGGCCCGCAAATGTCACTACACTTCTCGTCCAATTCGTTCCTTTAAGTCACGAACAAATATACATTTATTCTTAGCAGAGTATCGTTGCACTGTAGCAATTGTACGTTTGTTAAAGAGTGGAGGTTTGGGCCATGAACCTGGCTCGCACAGAGCGCAAGCTGAAGACTTGTAGTTATTGAAGTCACTGTTTCACTGGTGGGCAGCCGTGTAACCGCTGCACCGCATGCACCGCACTGACTCACCCCTTTCAATGCCTTTTGTGCTGTGCTATGCCAGCACTGCAGCCCACTGCCAGCGGTCCTTAATTCCCAGTGTTGCCGTCCAATTCAGCCCACTGTAAGCCACCGTACGTCGCGGACCGCCGAGAGAAGCAGAGATCTCCCTCTCTCGCTGCTGGCGGTTAGAGTAAGGGACCTAGCGCAGCCAAAAACTGAAACAGACAGCAGGAACACAGGGAATATTCGACAACATGTGAAACTATAAAAGGTCCAATGCTGGAGAATCAGCACTACTCTACATCTGGGACAACATAACAAAACTTAACTCAGACTCCAACTTCACTTCTGCTCTGATACTATTAGAGCTTTAAGCAGCTTCTGAAATGGTCAACCATGCAACCCTCATACAAAGGATGCAAGGAACAGGTATAAGCAAAAGTGTACTACAATCGTTCCCGACAGAAAGAACGGAAACCACCTGGATACAACCATTCAGCTCAACAAATGCACACTCACTATGGGGAATACACAAGGCTCATACCTCTCACCACTAATCTACAACGTGTGCATGACCTCATAGAACTCATCACGCTGAACAGACTCATATGCTATATTCAATTCATCTACAAAATCAAAACAGCAAGGTGTAATGAATCCTGCATAGTCATCAATAAACCCCAGCCTGAAGTCTCCTCCCATGTGGCCAGAGGAAGGCAGCCGCTACCTGATCCTAACACTGAGAGTGGTATCATGAGGGAGGATCATATGGCAAAAGACGGCTGTCAGGGGGAAGTCATGACTCCTCTGGGAGAGGCATGGTATTCATCTTCCTCTGAAGATGAGATTCTAATAATCCCCAAATACATAATGGCATGCTGTCAGTGTACAAGTCACTTCTATACAACTACCCAAAGAGCATGCTATGAAAAGTAATCTAACCAAAATAATATGTATACTTTGGGGGTGCAGGAATTAAATATAACATCCTCTATTTGTCATGATCATGTCTTAAATAGAGCTTCTAACCCCGATGTTAAAACACAAACCTTTTATACATCTCCTAACTCTAATAACAACACAAAGCAATCCAAACTACTTAAATATCAAAACCCCAAAATCACTATGGACTTTAGAATCCATAATGTCCTTGGTACTGGCATGAGGAAGAGGGGCTCAGAGTCAGTAATAATCAATAATGTCATTGAGCAGAATGAGTGTTCTAGTTGTTACAGACCAAAACACCTGAGCGGGACATTTAAACTCAGGAATGAGTTGCAGCTGGCGGAAGATGCTGCAGGAGTGGCTGAGGCATCCCATAGTGCTAGATCTGCTGCAGAAAGGAGAATGCCAGCTGATGCTGACGCGAGTCGTGCATGCCTGCAACTTTGTAGAGTAAGCGCAGCGAAATGCAGTGTTTGGACAAGAAGCCCAGCTAAGAGGTAGATGTGCTCCCAACTCAACGTGAGGCGTTTAAAGGTGCAGGAGAGTGCACAGGATCAACTGAGCTTTCAGAGCTCCGGGAAGCAGCCGGGCAGACCACTGAAGATACGCGGGAGCCAGCAACAGGACAAACAGAAGACAGAAGGTCCACTGCAGCATCAACTAGGGTAACGTTGATGCCAAGGAAGACTGGTGAGTGTGCCTGACACTAGAGGTGACACCGGAGCGCTCTGGAAAGGACGTATATCTAATTTTGAATACCGAACCAAAAACGCACCACGAAGGCAGCAAGGGTGCAATTTCCCTTAAATGGGACATCAATTGGGGAAAAACTGTAACCCACATTGCCAACAGCTAAAAGGCTGCAATGGAGTAATACAAAGGTGGCAGGGGAGCAATTCTCCTTACATGGGACACCAATTGGAGGAAACCTGTAACCCACATTGCCAACAGCCAAAAGGCTGCAAAGGAGTAATACAAAGGCGGCAAGGGCGCAACTCCCCTTACATGGGAGACCAACTGGGGCAGTTGGTGAGCAGGTGCAGTGGATCTAGATTACCTGGCCTAAGCTCCGCCCACCTGTCAATCACCTTAAACTGTTGGTGCCTTCCTGTTTTCCTGGCCTTTTTCCCCTACTTAAACAGCTCTCCAGCCTCTTTCCTTGCAGTTGGTGAGCAGGTGCAAGTGGATAAAGATCACCTGGCCTAAGCGGCACCCACCTTCCTCTACTTTTCTCCTCTTAACTCTTAGATCAAGGGCATCTCGCCCCGATGTCCGAAATGAAGGGCAGGTGAAGAAAAGGGCAATTCCTGTTTGAACCTGGTGAGATGAGGAGAACCAAGAGCCTGAACACCTGCTCAGACAACAGGTACACACGCACCGATATGTGTTTTCTCACTCTGACCTTACAGGACATTTCCACCATCACCAGGCAATGGCAACAAAAACAACATTGCCCACCTCTGCGGCATCGACTCTGCAATGCAGCACTCTCCCCCACATCAGCCTCAAGACCATCAACACCACCTCATCACCCACAATAGGAAAGTGGATGCTTGCCAACGTATGCTCAGCTATCACCCATGCAGGAGACATTGCCGACCTCATCACTACACACGATCTTGACGTCATCTTCATCACGAGACCTGGCTGGCACCCACCTCCACCAACAACCTAGACATCCTTGTCCTCGACGGCTAAAGCATCCAAAACAGAGACCGGCCAAACAAGATGGGTGGAGGCCTTGCAGTCATACACAAGACATTGTGCCCCTGCACCAGACTTGACGTCGACAACATTGGCTCCTTTGAAGTTCTCTCCTGTCACTTACCGCTCTCCCCGACAGACACAGTCACCTTCCATCTCATCTACAGACCACCCACACCCAACACTGCCTTCATCTGAGACTTCCCCGACATGGTCACCAATGTCCCTCACGCTGTCAAGGAGTTCCCCCCTTCTCACCAGAGTTCGATCTTTGCTGGATTTCTTGATCGATGCCTTCTTGCAGACGGATCGAGTCTTGAATAAGGCTGCACGAGTCTCTTCCGACTCCAGCGTGCGTTCAAAGTTCCGGGATGCAAGGATCCAGGAATCCGGGAAATGTACAAAGTGCGCTACTATCACATGAGTCCAGGAATCAAGAAAGGGAGGAAAGGGGCTAGGAATGGGGTTGGCTGGAAGAAGCAAGGAAAACAATGCCGCGAGCTACGGAGCACACGTCTGGTCGCTACTTCGCAATAGCACTGAGACGCACAAAGCTGTGGGAGCCGTGGTCTATTAATAGAACACGCTACGTACAAGGTGTAGAGCGAGGAAGGTGTTTCACAGTGGACGGCCATGTTGGAAGTACAAGGGAGTGTAAGCCCCGTTGAGACAAGGACCAGGAAGTCCAAAAGGGGCGTGTTCTGTAGTTCATGACAGAATGCCTCCTCCAAAGACCCGTTCCTCTGGGTTTGCCCGGGTGTATAAGGTGAAATCTTCTGAGCAGTCGAGGGGCCTTGAGATTAGAAAGTGGTTCCCAGGTTCTTTCACTAGGAGGATATCCTTTCCATTCAACCAGGTATTGAAGCGGACCCCGTTTATACCTGGAGTCACATATTCGGGATACTTCATATTCCAATTGGTTGTCGACCAGCAGAAGAGGCGGTCGGCAGGATTTCCGGGAGGATTGGGTGTAGGGTTTTAATAAGGATGTGTGAAATACTGGGTGAATTTTCTTCCAGGAGTCTGGTAGTCTGATCCGGTATGAAACTGGATTGATAATTTCCTTGATGGGAAATAGACCATAGTACCGAGGGGCCAACTTGTTTGGCTGTAGATGTCGGGGTAGTAATTTCGAGGACAACCAGACTTGATCACCAATTGCATAAGAAGGACCTGGTCTTCTTTTGGAATCCGCATACCTCTTAGTCTGTGTTCTGGCCCTCTCTAAGTTTTCTTTGGCCTCCTGGTGTACGTTGATGAGGGTTTCTATCCAGGAGTCGACAGTAGGCACTGGTGTAAGATGAGGGAGAACAGAGGGTAGAACCGATGGACGAAAACCTTGGCTACAATAAAAGGGACTGGTCTTAAGTGCTGAATGATCGGAATTGTTGTAGGCGAATTCAGCCACGGGTATCAGGAGCTACCAGTCATCCTGAACCTTGGTGGCGAAACATCGAAGATCCTGCTCCAGGGTCTGATTAGCATGTTCTGTGGCCCCGTTGCTTTGGGGATGATAACCAGATGAGAGGGCGCGTTGGATTCCCAAAATGCGACAGAGATGTTTCCAGAATTAAGAGACATATTGAGGTCCTCGATCAGATATGATCTTGGAAGGAAGTATATGTAAACGAAATATGTGTTCCAGGAAGATTCCAGCAAGCTCGGACGAGGATGGTAGCTTACACAGGGGTGTAAAATGAGCCATAAGAGTGAACAAGTCTATGGTAACCATGATGGTCGTGTATCCTCGGGAAGGTGGTAATTCCACAATGAAGTCTGTAGCAATGAATTCCCATGGCCTTGTTGGTGGTGTAGGTTGCAGTAGAAGACCCGCCGGTCTCTTGTTATCATGTTTATTTTGACTGCAGATAGTACAAGCTTTGATATACTGCTGTACGTGGGTCTTCATTCGTGAAGGGTATCATGACAGAGGTTTATTATTCTTTGTTGTAATTTCTGTGTAGGAATGACCAGTGCATTGTCCTTGAATAAATATCCTTCCTTAACTCTTAGGTTCCATGGATTCTTCCTTGAAATATCCTTCCAGAGGTCAGAGGATTGGGTTTGCACTCAAATCTCTTCCAGGATGTTGACTGCTTGAGCTACGAAGATCGTGTGGGGAAACATTTTAGGATAGGCCCTGTCTTCAGTAGTTACATAGTCAGGACGTCGAGATAAGGCGTCAGCAATCATGTTTTGTGATCCGGGAACATGAGTGATTTGGAATTGGTACTGGGCAAAGAAATAGGCCCAACGCGCCTGACGACTGTTCCTGCACTCCAACGACTATAGAATTTGAGGATTCCGATGGTCCGTGCGGTCCTGAACTGGATATCTAGCACCCAGAAGTAGATGTCGCCATTCAGTGAAGGCTTGGCGGATGGCTAACAGTTCCTTTTCCAGGACGGAGTAATGTGTCTCACTGGGAGTCAGGGTTTGTGAGAGGTAGGCAATGGGGTGTTCCAGTTTATCCTCAAGTTCCTGCTTCAAGACCGCTCCTATGGCGTAGTTAGAGGCATCCGTTTCCACTACGAATGGCCGATTTATGTCGGGTTGGGCCAAGATGGGTGCTTGCGTGAACTCTGTCTTTAAACGTTGGAATGACTTATCTTGCGGTGTAGACCAGATAAAGGGGGTGTCTTTCTTCGAGAGTGCAACGATCAGCTGAACGATCTCGGAAAAGGTAGAAATGAACTTCCAGTAGAAGTTGGCAAGCCCCAGGAAGGATTGAACTTGTTTCATGGACGTGGGAGCGGGCCATGCCAGTATGGCCTTTACCTTTGAAGGGTCCATACCAATTCCTTCTGGGCTAAGGATGAATCCTAGGTAGTGAACAGAAGTAACGTGAAACAAGCATTTTTCGGGTTTGGCTAAAAGTTTGTGTTCTGGGAGTCATTGTAATACTGCCTTTACATGTTTTTCATGCTTTAGAGGATCCTTGGAAAAGATCAATATGTCATCCAGATAGACAATGACGAAGAGGAATAACATGTCAGAAAACACCCTATCCATAAAACGTTGAAAAACTGCGGGGGCATTAGCTAGTCCAAAGGGCATGACTAGATATTCATAGTGACCAAAGGGTGTTCTAAAGGCTGTTTTCCATTTGTCTCCCTCCCGGACACGGATCAAATGATAGGCACCCCGGAGATCCAACTTCGTGAATATTACGGCGCCTCTCACAGCTTCCAGGATATCCGAGATCAGGGGCAGTGGGTACCGATCTTTGAGGGTGTATTGATTTAAGCCACGATAGTCGAGGCAAGGTCTGAGTTCCTTGGTGTCCTTCTTGGGAACAAAGAACAACGAAGCACCCACTGGAGATTTTGAGGGTCTTATGGTTACCGTTTTCAAAGTTGGTATCCAGGTATTCTCGGAGGGCCTTTTTCTCTGGTTCGGAAAGGATGAACATTCTGCCGAAGGGAATCACTGCTGAGGGATCTGTATCTATGGCACAGTCTTCAGGTTTGTGAGGGGGTAAGGCCTGGACTATGGCAGTTGAAAATACATCAGCATATTCCTGATAGGCCTCGGGGACTTGTATGATATTGGAAACCATGAGTGGTGTTTGCTGGTCTCTTAGTGGATCTTTAGTGGATACCATGGGGTAATGAGCTGACTTAATGATGTCGAATGTAATCCGCTCTTGGTGATGGTTTATGGAAAGCTGGATCTCTTTTGTCTGCAGGCTTATGGGTCCTGAAGTGAGGGGTCTTCCGTCGATTGCTTCCACCAGCTGCATGGTGCTTTGTGTCTCGTACGGAATATGATGACTAACAACCCAGTCTTGATCAATGAAAATTCCAATAGCTCCGCAGTCTACCAAGGCCAGAATGGGATAGGTCTTATTCTTGGAGGGTGACAGGAAGGCCTGTATTATCACCAAATTGTTTTGTCCAGGAGACTTCAAGGATGGAATTGATGTGGAGCAAACATCTCTCTCCCGAAGCTCTGCTCCATCTAGGATCGGGAGCTGCCGTTTCCCGAACGCCGAGGAGGGGCTAGAGGACACTCCCTAACCAAGGGTTTGTCTGAGGCACAATACATGCACAACCCCGTATGAATCCTTCTCATCCGTTCTTGCGGGGATATAGGTCCACGGAAGGCTCCTATCTGCATGGGTTCTGGTTCAGAGACTGAGCCTGAGTTTGTGTTTGTCTTGGTGGTACTCTCAAAGGACAACTTTGGAGGATTACCTCTGGATTTCTTCTTCTCTGCCTTCCTTTCCTGGATACGGAAATCTATTTGCATGGCAAGGTCCATTAGTGCCTGGAATGAGTTTGGGCGAACCACTCTGGCCAACTCATCCTTAATCTCCTCATTCAGTCCTCTCCTGAAAAGGGTAAAACTCGCCTCAGGGGACCAATCAGCTTCCTTGACTAATTGCTTGAAACGGGTAACATAGGTGAGCATATCCTGGGATCCTTGCTGAAAGTCTAACAGGCGTTCCTGGGCACTATAGACCTGCTCTGGACGGTCAAACATGGTCTTAAGGGCTTGTATGAAGCCATCATAGTCATCTAGGAGAGCATCGCCGGAATTAACGAGGGGCGTAGCCCAGGTAAGGCGTTTCCTGAAAGGTGGGAAATTATGAACCCCACCTTAGCCCTGGGAGTTGAAAAGTAGTAGGGCTTAAAAGTAAAGTGGACCAAACATGAATCCAGGAATCCGCGAAGGGTTTTTGCCGACCCATCGTATTTGTCCACTATGCCGCCCAGCAACACACTTTCTTTTGTGGCAGAATCACAGGATAGAACTAAATGTTTGAGAGCTGCGTTTTCCGCCTTTAGATTCTGCACCTCGGTTGATAGCTCTTGCATGCCACGCATCAGGTCCTGGACGGCCGCTTCCATGTCCATATCGAGTTCCGTCAGGTGGCATCTCAAAATGTCAAGGAGTTCCCCCTTCTCACCGGAGTTCGATCTTTGCTGGATTTCTTGATCAATGCCTTCTTGCGGACGGATCGAGTCTTTAATTAGGCTGCACGAGTCTCTTCCGACTCCAGCGTGCGTTCAAAGTTCCGAGATGCAAGGATCCAGGAATCCGGGATATTTACAGAGTGCGCTACTAGCACACGAGTCCAGGAATCAAGAAAGGAAGGAAAGGGGCTAGGAATGGGGTTGGCTGGAAGAAGCAAGGAAAACAATACTGAGAGCTACGGAGCACACGTCTGGTCGCTACTTCGCAATAGCATTGAGACGCGCGGAGCCGCGGGCGGCGTGGTCTATTAATAGAACACGCTACATCCAAGGTGTAGAGCGAGGAAGGTCTTTCACAGTGGACGGCCATGTTGGAAGTACAAGGGAGTGTAAGCCCCATTGAGACAAGGACCAGGAAGTCCAAAAGGGGCGTGTTCTGTAGTTCATGACACATGCACACACACAACCTCTTCCTAGGAGACTTCAACCATTCAGGCAACAAGGCCACCAAACCGATGAAGCAAACTCCTCAGCCTTCTTGACACCCTTAGCCTCACACAACACATGAAAGACCCAACACACGAGAAAGGTAACATCCTCGACCTAATCATCACTGCACTGTCTTCCCTCCACTACAGCAGTCCTCTCCTGCTTGACTGGTCTGACCACCTAGCAGTGTCTTTCAGCATCCTGCACACTACCCCAGTCAAGCACTCCCAACAGAAACCCAGCAGACAAACCTTTAGGTCCTTCCAAGAACTTCCCAGTGGCAGCCCTCACAGAAGAACTCACCAACCTACACCCTACATGGACCAAACACCCTCAAACTGCGACTCTACTGGAAGCACTCAACGGCACCCTCTCTCCGCTCTATCAAGCAACATGTACCTCTGAAACAATGCACCTGCACACCAAAACCTTTAGCACTCTTGTACATGCAAGAACTCAACCTCAGGAAAAGAGTCATCAGTAAACAAGAGAAAACCTAGGACTGCATCTGACTTGGCGCTCCTCAAGGAACTCTGAGAAACACGCTGACAACTAATCAACACAGCCAAGGCCTACTACTATCAGAATACCATAGCAGAAGTCTAAAACAAAAGCAGAGCCCTCTTAAAATTGGCCAAGCAGCACGTCAACCCGCTACCCAACCCTACCATACCACACTCCATCGAGAAATCCACCACCATCAACACCTTCTCCATCAACAAAATCAGCATGTTTCGAGAGCACATAGACACCAGTTCTGCATCCACAGACCTACCTCACATCCCTCCTTGGTAAAAAATCTCCACACCCTGGACAACATTCAAGACACTCTATTCAGAGGATCTGGTAGAAAGCCTGGCCTTCCTCACCAACCACAAGCAGTGTGTTCAGATGGACTCCTTTAGATCACCAATGCTACCTGTCACCTGTGTAGTCCTTCTGGATTCCAACCTCTCCCCAGTGATCTTCAATCTATAGATGGAGCCGCTGGGAACCCTCCAAGCCACACAAAACATCCCCATCAACCAATACGCGGATGACACACAGATATACCTCAAGATCAACTCCATCAAGGACATTGATAGGCTCAAACCCGCCTCTCGCTGATCCAGTCTTGGATGTCCAGTACATACTTGAAGCTCAACCCCTCCAAGACCGAATCCCTACTCCTCACCAACAACACCGAACACCCAGACATACAGACCTGGCTATAAACCATAAACTCTGAGGGCTTCACACCCGAGCTCACCTCCTGCGCCAAGTCCCTCAGGTTCCACATCAACAAACACCTCTCCTTCAAGACACACATAGCTAAGAAAACTCAGACAGCTTGGTATAATTTCCCCCTCTTGCGAAATGTCTTGAAAGGACAGCTTCAGATCCACCATTGAAGCAATGGTCATATCCCACCTGGATGGGGGCAATGCACTCCTCGAAGGCCTCCCTTCATCCTCCCTTGTGCCCCTGAGAAGTGACCTACACACGACTGCACGCCTCATCAAGGGTCTACGCAGATATGACCATATCACCCCAGCCCTCATCAACCTTCACTGGCTCCAACTGCACGCACAAATCACCTTCAAGTGTTGCTGCATCATCTATAAGGCAGTCGCCTTCAAGTAACCCAGCTACCTCACAGAGAAACTCTGCATCTCTGTCGGACAGCGCACCACCAGAAGCCAGGACACCTGCAGACTTGAAATCCCCTGCTGCAAAAAAGAAAGGACCAGAACTATGAAACCTTGTCCCTGTAGGCATCAGACTTGCCCTGATGCTCCTACAATTCAGAAAATAATTCAAGACCCACCTCTTCAAGGAGTCTCTCCTCTTCAACACCTAGGCCATCACTTCGCCCCTCGCGCCACCTGACTCGCTAGACGACGCCCGCCCCTCTCCTCTCTGCCATCCAGTACCACCCGCTGTAAATCTGTTCTGTTGTTACCATTGAAAAGCGCTCTGTTATGCATCTGTAATGTCGTACACCTCTGTAAAGCGCTCTGTTATGTACCTGCATTGGTGTATACCTATGTAAAGTGCTCCATTACTTTTCAAAGCTAGGTCCACGTGCAATAAATAATAATAATAATAATAACTGGGGGAATCCTGTAATCCACATTGCCAACAGCCAAAAGTTTACAACTAATACAAAGTCAACAAGGGCAATTCCCCCTTGTATGGGACACCAACTGGGGCAAACCTGTAACCCACATTGCCAACAGCCAAGAGGCCATAAAGGATTAATACAGAGGTGGCAGGGACGTGACTCCCCTTATATAGGACACCAACTGGGGGAGATCTGTAACTCACATTGCCAAAAGTCAAGAGATTTTGGAAAGAGACAGCCATTGTTCAACCCTCCTTACATAGGATAGTGGTGTGGAGAATTTTTGAACAATTATTGACACTAAGCATAATGATAGTTGCAGGAGTGTATACATCCTGGCATGCGAGGAAACCAGGCAAGCAACCAATTGTAGTTAGTCCTGGCAGGCGAGTGGACCAGGAAAGAAGAACAAGTTACTTACCAACTGTAACATTCTTTCAACTGGATGTTCCTCCCACGTATTCCTCATCTTAGATCTTAGATATATCCTTACCTTCATCTTTGCTGCTTTGGAAACATGTTTTCTCCACCAGAGGGTGCTCTGCGCTAGGCCGCGGCATCGATGTCCCTCAGCGGTATCCGTCAAGCGTCAACGTCATCCGTCGTATAAATGGCTAGAGCCGCACCCATTGGCCTCAGTTCTGTTTTTTCGTATATTGTAGGCAATGATTAGTAGATAAGGCGTGTCCCTTTGACCAAAAGCTCTCAAGGAACCTTGAGTATAAAACACGTAAATTGTACTGTGGGCTAGGCTCGGAGGGTAGATGAGAAATACGTGGGAGGAACATCCAGTCGAAAGAACGTTACAGTTGGTAAGTAACTTGTTCTTCGTATTCCTCATCTTAGATAGGCTCCCAAAGCAGTATGAATTGGAGGAGGCAGTACCAGAAATATAATCATGTATAGTATGATGAAGTACTGATTTTGCAAAGAGACCCCCCTGTGAAGAAGTCGAATCTAGGCAGTAGTGCTTTACAGATGTATGCATGGATGAACAGGTGGCTGCTGCGCAAATATCTTGCACCGGGACACCTCTCTGAAGAGCTATTAAAGTTGACATGCCCCTGGCTGAATGAGCGCTCAGCCCATCTGGAGGATCTTTCCCTGCCAATCTATAACATTCAGTTATAGCTAAAATTATCCATCTGGACAATGTTTGTTTTGTCACTGCCAGCCCTAATTTGCGGCCAGTATATCCCACAAAATGTTGGTCACACTGTCGAAATGTAGCCAATCTCGATATATATAAAAACTAAGAGCCCTCTTTGGGTCCAATCTGTATAATTTGTATTCCTCCTTACTTGCGTGAGGAGGAGGACAAAAGGCAGGCAGTGTTATCTTTTGTGACAGGTGAAAATCTGAGACAATTTTTGGTAGAAAAGAGGGTTTGACCTTAAGAACAACTTTATCTTTGTGAAAGATGGTATGAGGAGGCTTGCTAGAAAGCGCCTGCAACCCACTCACCCTGCAGGCTGAAGTAATGGCCACTAATAGTATTGTTTTGAGAGTAAGGAGCCTTAACGGGCAAGAATTCAAAGGCTCAAATGGAATACATATGAGGAATTTCAACACAAAATTTAGATTCCACACAGGTACTTGAAAGCGTATTGGAGGAAACACATTAGGAAGCCCTTTTAAGAACTGTACAATTAAGGGTATCTTGAAATAATATTCCTCCTCCTCTGAGCGCTTAAAAATGCATAGCGCGACTGGCCACCAGGGGGCGCAGACAACCATGCTCTCTGCGTGAGCTCTGCCGCTACGGCCCCCATAAAGTGGATTGAACCCCCTCTTTGGGACCCCCACCCCGCAGATGAAAAACGAGTGGCTGCAGTGGGAATACCCCCCCCCTAGTGGAAGAAATCCCGGGGAAAATCGGAGTGGTAATTCCCCTGAAAACACCAATCAGAAATTACGGCCTGCCGGACCTGGATAGGTGAAACCGAAAGTAAGCAGGCACATGTGCGATGACGGGCACTGCATCGAAGAAAAGCTGCCTTACAGCACCGCGGACGGCTTCTCAAAGAGCAACACACCGCCACAGTTCAGAGCAGTAAGGGAACTGCAGAACAAGGTCCAGCGACCAAGCGGACTGAGGAGGTGGGTGACTCCAGCTACGAGGCGTCCAACCCTCTGGTGTTCAGGACCCGCTCCTCTTCATACCTGCACTGAGGGAACTCCACGGAACCACCCTCAGCTGCTCACCGCCTCTCCCTGTGTCCTGGGGTGTACGGCGTGAGGCACATGGCTGGACGGAACAACCGGAGCTGCTAGAGACCCCCGCTCGAGGACGACCAGAGGAGGAGAGACGTTCCCGGCACCCTTTGGGCACTCTCCCGCCCTCGCTGCAGCTCCGGTGACCCAGAGCTCATTCCCCGGGAGTGCTCCAAGAGCCTCAAGGACACGAGGGCCTCTGAAACATCAGGTGGTGAGTTATACACATAGGGACTTCCTCGCCCCTAAACCCCCATGGCCCCGTTGAGCTTTGCACAGAACAATCCCGAACGCACCCACACCATCTATTGGAGTGCCGCAAACACAAGGTGAAACCCGGATTCGCAGTGGCCACATAAGGAAGTAAAAAGCCCTGATTACCCACGCAACACCATCTAAGCGGGCAGGGAGCGGAGCGGGGGGTGAGTAAGGTGACAACTACCTAACCACTGAGAACGGGGATCGGGCCCCACAATATACTCATAGAAGCAAACTACACTGAATTAAAGAACTGCTGCCCTCAATCCAATGGCACAAAGGGAGGGAAAACATGTCAGTCCTGACAACGCTGCCCCTTGGGGGCCCCATCAGAACCCAGCCAAACCCACAACTGCAGATTGACATGCTGAATACCCCCTCACAATGGGAGAAGTGAAGACAGCGCACAGCGACCCCCACCCGGTGCAATCCTCCAAACAGAACAAAGAGAGGGCCCACCTTGGGGACCAAAGCACCAACACCCCCCTTCCTCCCCAAAGTGGGCAACAAGCTGAAGACAATCATTCCCCGGAACAAATACAATATTAGTGGACTCTGCAAAAGCCCCAATATCACAGCCCGCTCCTGGAATCATTCTGAAGACATCCTCTTATATGTTTGAAGCAACGCGTCCCCATGGTTCGACTTCTGTTCCAGAGAGTGCGAAGGGGACCAACACAATACACCATACAAACGATTAAAGAGAAAAGGACAGTGCGGGCAAGCTGGACACTACGCCACACGCTAAGGAGACATTAATGAACCACCTCTGTCGTAGTGCATTTATGCACACAACGGAATCCCCATTAATAGCAACACTAATGAGTCTCAGAAAGGGACAAAATTAAGCGCTCAACTTCTCAGCGCCCAGGGAGACTCTGCGATATCCACCCAAAGCCTCCACCAAAAGTTTGGAACAACTCGCCCTTATTGTGACCACTACCCACCGCCAACGCATCTCCAGGTTACATGAGCTTGAGACAAAAATTAGCCCCATTTGCCTACATCACCACACCGCCTCGGTCTGGCAACTCCAATATGGCAGCAACAGATACCACAGGAAACGAATCGGCAGCCACGAAAGGGGAAATTGCTGCCCTGTTGGGTGAAATCAAGAACATGAGGGCCAACATAGGAGGCAAAATAGACAAGATCACATAACGGCTAGATAACATGGAAGAAAGGCTTGACGGAGTGGAGAACAACCAAGCATCAATAGACACCCTTGAAGCACAGCTCGAGCAGAGGATAACAGATTTGGAGCAACGAGAAGAGGACTTCAAGCTCAAGATGGACGATTTAGAAAACCGGGAAAGACAGAACAATCTGCGCATTTTTTGGGAATCCGGAACGAGAAGGAGAAACTGAGAGCGATTTTAGGAAAACGCTTCACGACATCATTAAGCTCCTGGTTGCGGACGATGCAATAGACAAACCCAAAACAGAATGGATCCACAGAGCCGGGGGTCCCCCGGGTGGACCAACATTGGTCCTGGCCCAATTTCATCGCTTCCAAGACAAGGCCAGAGTGCTTGAGAAAGCAAAATATACCAAGACCTATCCTCCTTGATATTGGCTCTCAGGCGGATGTGCGGACCCCTAACATAATGGCTGAACTAAAGGAGCGTTCGATACAGGTGGGGCTACCCCTTCTCCCTCTCCTTTGAATGTGAAGGAAACAAGATACGAGTGAGATCGGAAAAAGAAATTAAGGCATGCATCTCTGAGCTAATTGGACCCCAGGAAGAAGAAGGCAATTGAGAAGAGCCGAGATGGAAAGAACGAGGATGGCGCATCCATGGCCCCAGGAGGAAGCGGGTGAAAGGCTCGAGAAAATACTGGAGAGGCAATGTCTCCCCGGAGGGGGAAAACTAAATATTCTTGAACTTGGTAAAACGGAATCTATTCTATTGTAAAGAATGCGACTTTATTAAGCGCCACTTTAAGAAACTCCAGTTTGGCCATGACATGAAAACTGGGGGGGGGGGACACAATGGGGGCTCAATTAAGATTGAGGTATCACATTAGGTCAAGGGGCGTGAAGTAACGGCCCCCCACAGGTGGTTCGATGCAAGACCGGTGTTATCAACAGGGCTCGATCAAACGCCACCAACTGGGAAACGTGGGGAGGGAGGAGGGAGGGAGAGTAGACAATGGGACAGGGTCGAAGCGGCATCTATATTGGTTCAAAATGCTGGATGTAGTGTGAAATTCAATGGGCAAACAAATTACTGGTCACGGAATGTAAGCTACTTCCCCAAAAGAATATTCAATGGCACTGACTTCTGATGTAAGGGGAAGGGATTTCCTAAGGGTAGGGACACTCAACGTAAAAGGCTCAAATCACCAACTAAGAGATCACTGGTATCCAGAGAATTCCATAGGACCAAGATGGATGTTCTCCTACTACAGGAGACAAAATATGCTAAGGGGGAAGAGCGGTACATTCTCAGGAAACGTGTGGGGATGGAGTTCTGGGGATCTGGACCACTAAGGAAAGGAGGAGTGGGGGTCCTTATTAGAAAAGGTATAGAATTTGAGGTAGCCGAAACCTAGTCCGACGTAGAAGGGCGTGCCCTATTGGTCACAGGAAGTATTGGTAAAGTGAAGGTCATGATCGCCACAATCTACTCCCCCAACAAAGCAGAGGCTAGATTCCTGGCTAAAACGATCCCTAAAATATTGCTAGAGGCCACAGGCCACATCATTCTAGGTGGGGACTTCAATCAATGGGCAGACCCAACTATAGATTGGAAACCTGGTAATCCCGATGCGAGTGGCCAGACTAGGGGTGATCCAACAGAACTTGTGGGGATGATGGACACATATGGAATGAGAGATGTGTGGAGAGACATGCACCCAAATGAACAAGGCTACACCTTCTACTCCAGCCCGCACAACACACTTAACCGAATTGACTATATATATCTATCTAAAGATCTCTTTGACATCGCAACATACTCAGAGACAGTCCCAGTTACATGGTCAGATCATGACATGGTCGAAGCAGATTTCCGGTGGGAGAATCTACCAGTGGCAGGAGGGAAATGGCGATGTAATGAGAGTCTCTGGAAGGACCCTGTCTTCAGGACAGAAATGGAGACTGAGATTAACGAATACTTCATACTAAATAATACTGGTGAGGTATCCAAGCAAGTAGTCTGGGAAGCGAAGAAAGCCACCTGGAGAGGGATTTTAATAAGAGAAGGGTCTTGCAAGAAGAGGGAGAGAAAGATTATTGAACAAAGACTCAGAACTGAAATCTTTCAGTTGGAGAGGGAAATTATGAGGGAAGAGGTGATTGATCCCAAAAAAATCAATGAAGCAAAAAAGAAAAGGGAGGAACTGAGACTGTTACAACACAAGTAGATAGTGCGCAAGCTTCAACACCTGAAACAGAAATTTTAAGAAAAAGGAGACAAGGCTGACGCACTACTAGCCACAAGACTTAGGGAACAAAGAGCTGAGCGAAAAGTATTAGAAATAATTGAGGATAACTCCGCCCCAGCCGATATCACTCCTACCATCCTGGAATGCTTTACCACCTTCTACGAGACCCTATACACCTCGGAAACAACCCCTGATCAACCAGATACAGAGACCTATCTGTCCTTTATCAATATTCCCAAGATATCAGACCCGGACTCAGAGCTCTTAGAATCCCCTATATCTGAACAAGAAGTCCAGAATGCAATAAAGAGGCTAACGTTGGGCAAATCTCCGGGGGAAGATGGTTACACGGCTGGATTCTATAAATTATTCAGTGCACAACTCACGCCATTCATGGTAGAGCTTTTTAATGAAATACTAGAGACAGGGAAAGCCCTAGACTCCTTCGCCCGTGCACTGATTACGGTAATTCCCAAAGATGGAAGAAACCCCAAAAAATGTGGATCATACTGCCCCATCTCCCTACTCAATTTAGACGTGAAAATGTACACGAGGGTTCTGGCTGCCAGACTAGAGACACTAATGCCCCAACTCATACATCCCGATCAGGTTGCATTCATACTGAGGAGACAAGGAGCTGACACAATGCACAAAACCCTTCACCTTATTCATACATCCCGGAATATGTCCAACAAACCTGTTCTTCTTTCAATCGACGCAGAGAAGGCCTTGACAGGGTAGAGTGGGGATTTTTGAGAGTGGTTCTACGTAAGGTGGGGATAGGCCCAAGGTTCAGAAAGGAAATACAGGCAGTGTACACATCCCCAAAGCATCCATATTTGTGAATGGAGAATACTCCAGATGGTTTGAACTAGAACGCGGCACTCTGCAGGGATGGCCTGTCTCCGCAATTCTTTTTGCACTCTCCCTAGAACCCCAAGCACAAACAATGAGGGCCGACCCCCTGGTAGAGGGAATCCGGCTGGGAGAGATGGAATACAAGGTGGCCCTTTACGCCGACGACATACTTCTACATATGACTAACCCCATGGCATCCATTCCCTGGGCTCTTCATCTACTGAAAGACTATGGCCGACTCTCCGGGTTTAAGGTGAACAAAACCAAATCTACTCTGTTTCCCCTAAACGGATTGGTAGAGGCAAATGAAGTCAGGTTTTCCCCACTGGGTCTCAAGACTGAACACTTTAAGCTGAAATACTTGGGATTTCAAATCATCAAAGACCTGGCTGATCTATACGAAGCCAACTTCCCCCCTCTCCTCCAACAGTTCCACGCTGACCTTAGTAAATGGAGAAAACTGATGATCTCCTGGCTAGGGCGACTTAACGCTATCAAAATGGTTTGTCTTCCCTGGTTCTTGTACCCCTTTCAAATGCTACCCATCGAGATATCAAAAAATGTCTTCTTCGAAGCCAAGAAGGCCATTGTGAAATTCCTTTGGCAGGGGAAGAAAACTAGCATTTCATATGACACCCTAACACTTCCCAAAGACAAAGGTTGAGTAGGACTCCCTGATTTAAGGAAATATTATGAAGCGCCCAACTACGCATCGTAATTCCCCACATACGCAACCGTATAGAACCTCAATGGATCCACATAGATAACCACTATTTATCACCGGCCACGGTCACGGAGTGGCTCTGGGCCCCCAATATTGAGCACCATATGGGGAATTTGGAAAAAAGGTACGAGGATGCATAAGATCTCCACATGGCCATCCCCACTGAACTACCGGAACTGACAGAAGCCCTGGGAATAGGCACATTGGCCACCTTTCAATATCTACATATAAAAGGCATGCGAACGAAACCAAAATGGAAGAACAAGTTGATGAGAGACCTTACCCCCTTTGAAATGCTATTAGACTCTAGGACAGAGATGAAGGGCCTGATATCAGCTATGTATAAAGAATTGGTTGAAGCAGGGGACGGGACCACAGATCCACTGAGAGGCAGATGGGAGAGAGACCTAGGTGAACATATAAGCCCAGAAATGTGGGAAAGAATGTGCACAGCGGCATCACAAACATCCATATGAAGCCAATACAAACTACACGCTATCAACTTGTCACATAGATGGCAATACGACCCTCTCAGACTCTCTAAGATGTTCCAAACGGCTAACCCAAGATGAAGGCGTGAATGTGGTGAGGTTGCCGACTATTGGCATATGTGGTGGGGTTGTCCCCGAATAAGAGAATTTTGGGATGAGGTTCTGGGCTGGATTAAAGACATAGACGGTGTCCACAGAATTGCAGATCCCCATCTTATATTATTTGGCCTTGTGAAAAGCGAAGATGAATGGAGTAGGGTTAAGGGTCTGGTCCCCCAGTTATTGCTAGTAGCCCGTGCCATACTTGTAACAAAATGGAAGTCCAGAACGGTCCCGAGCGAAAATGAATGGATTAACGTAGCCTCAAACATATGTATGATGGAAAAGATAACAGCATCTCTCCACGGGAGATCCTCACAATGCGAGGTTCTATTAATGGACTTTACGAATAAACACTTGTCAGGGGAGTCAAAATGCCAAGCTGGCTGATGCACTGGGTTGAAACGTAATGGAGGTGATCTAAAGGGTTGTGAATGAAGGTAAAGAAGACTCACTCAACGGGAAATCCCCTCATCTACAAACTGTGACCACTCATAGACACACACAGATATGTTCCCAAAGATGTTTGCTCGACCCACAGCGGGGTGGAGGGAGGCCGAAGGGAAAGTCATGTTGAAATGTTGCAGCTCGAAGACGGATGCATCTAAAAGATGCATGTAGAGATAATAGTTTTGAAAAGCTCCGACCTTGTTCTGTAACCTTGAGTTTGTATTTTTCCATGTAATGTGACTGGCAATGAACAAAGTTCAATAAAACCAAATTTAAAAAAAATTGCCCAAATGTAAAAGAAAAGACAATATTGTAGGAATATTACATTGAAAAGGGTCCGCATTCTTATCCCTGCACCAGTTACTGAACTTGTTCCAATGACACCGGTAAAGAGATTTAGTTGCTGGCCTTCTGACAGAAACCAACATCTCCATTACGTCAACTGGGAGGTCCCAATCCTTGTATCTCAGCCTCTCAAAAACCATGCATGAAGGCTGAGTGTCTTGACCTCTGGATGGAGAACCCGACCTTCCTCTAGGGAAAGAAGATCTTCTCTTTGTGGAAGACGTATTGGAGGGCAGATGGACATGTCCAGAAGGTCCGGGTACCACGTTCTCTTGGCCCAATCCGGAGCAATTAGGATCATGGTTTTCCTGAACTTTCTTAACCTCCTGATTACTTGAGGAATCACGGGGACTGGAGGAAAGGCATACGGAAGTGGAAATTCTCAGTCCACCACAAACGCGTCTCCTAGAGCTCCTCTTGGGGGAAATTCCCTTGAGCAGTACTGATCGCACTTCCTGTTGACCGTGGTCGCGAACAGATCCACTTGAGGGGTTACCCAAAGGGTGAAGATCTCTTGAAGGACTTCCTGAACTAGTTCCCATTCGTGGGATGCTGTGCTCTTCCTGCTCAGATCGTCCGCCGCATGTTCTCCTCTCCGGCTCAGTGAATTGCCGTCAGAGAGATTCCTTCCTGTATTGCCCAGAACCAGAGCTGCATTGCCTCTCTGCATACTGGTATGGTAGTGATCTTAGGCCTCCTCTCTTTTTGAGGTAGTACATGGCCACCGTGTTGTCCGTCATTATCAGGATATTCTTTCCCCGTACAGAGGGCAGAAAGGCTTTCAGCGCTTGTCTGATTGCCCTCAGCTCCAACAGGTTGATGTGTAGTTTGGATTCCGATGGAGACCAGCGACCGCTGATTGTCAGATTGTTGGTGTGGGCTCCCCACCCTGTGAGTGAGGCGTCCCTTACTATCATTATCTCCGGCCATGGTTGCCAAAAAGGTTCTCCTTTGAGGATATGTTCTTTGCAAGCCCACCATCGAATATCTTGTGCCACTCTGGCCGGAACTTGCAAAAGATCTGACATTTCCCCTGAAAATTGGGACCAATCTGGCCTTTGGCACCAGAAAAATGCAGGATGCCATAAGACCGAGCAACCTTAGAAAATGAAAGGCCGGCAGATGCTGGCCATTTTGGAACTTTGTTACCATCTGCAGAATGTGGTGAGCTCTCTCTTAGGGAGGCAAGGCTTTGCCCGAGAAAGTATCTAGGACTGCTCCGATAAATTGGAGTTTCTGTGATGGTATCATATTTGACTACTTGAAATTCCGAGAGAAGCCCAGTCTGTGTAGGAAGTGGCAGGTCTTGCTTAGATGTTCGTGGGCTTGTTCATAAGAACGTGCCCTGATTAACCAATCGTCCAGGTAGAGGTAAGCTTGAATTCATCCTCTCCTGAGATTCGCTGCCACTACCGCCATCAGCTTGGTAAAAACTCTCAGGCGTGTCAACCCGAATGGCAGAACTCGAAACTGATAGTGAGAATTGCCAATCGCGAACCTCAGGTTCTGTGCTTGAGATGGATGGCACATTAAAGTAAGCATCCTGAGAGTCCTATGATACCAACCAGTCTTGGAGTTGGAGAGCCTGAAGGATCTGAGAAAGGGTAACCATCTTGAACTTGTCCTTCCTGAAGAACTTGTTTTAAGTTTCTTAAATCCAAGATGGGTCTCAATCCTCCGTCCTTCTTTGGGATTAGAAAGTAGGGGAATACCAACCCTTGTTCCTCGCTGCTAAAGGTACATGTTCTATTGCACCTTTCTCTAGGAGGGTTAAGATTTCCTGCAACAGGAGCGGGTCTGGAATTTTTGCAGAGTTGTATCCTGGAGGGTGATTCTGAGGTTTCTTCAGAAAGGTAAGGCAGTAACCTTGGGATACTGTTTCCAGTGCCCAGGCATCTGAAGTAATGCTCCGTCATTCTTCCAGATACCGAGAGATCCTGCCTCCCACCGGGGTCTTATAGGTCAAAACCTCAGAGTGGCTTTGCAACAGCTGCAGTAGCAGCTGATGGGACAGTTGCAGCTGCTGGGGCAGATCTAGCACCTTTTCCTCACCCCCGGGGAAATTTCCTTTGTCCTCTTTGACTGGCCTGTCCCCTTCCTTTCCCAAATGAGGAATAAAATCGAAAGGGACGACCTCTCCAGGAGGATGGGCCTGTGTAGGGGTGTTGTTGAGGTTGTCGTATTGCAGTACTAAGCGACTTTGCTGCCGCTTTAGAGGTCTGCAGCTTCTCCAAACTTTCATCCGCCTTGCTGCAAACAACCTTAACCCGCCAAATGGCATATTGAGAAGTCTGGCCTGTATATCCGGTGCAAAACCTGACTTTCTCAGCCACGCGAATCTGCGTAGCACAGTACTAGATGCCATGGACCTACTGATGCTGTCAGCAGTGTCCAAACCTGATTGGAGGCATTCGCCCATAGCCTCCTTTCCATCCCTTACTATGGCTAGGAAACCTTCCTGTTCCTCGCCATCAGGGATATGCTCAGCTGCCGCTGTCATACAGTCCCACAGGGTGTATGTAAATCTTGCAAGGGTGCAAGTTACATTTGTAGATTTCAATCAATGCCATGCTCCCCGAAGAAAAAATCTTACGGGACCATGCGTCAACTTTTTCATCATCCCTGTCTGGGGGAATTGTAGGGTATGCTGCATTGCTAGTAGACGTGGCCGCCTGAACCACTAGACCTTCAGGTGATGGATGCTTCCTTAAATATTCAGGGTCTGAAAAAGAGGGCCTGTATTTAGATGTGAATTTCTTATTAACTGCAGTAGCTGACTCAGGGTTTTCCCATGCAGTCATCACCTTCCTTTGCAAAGCTATGTGAAAAGGAAGTATGGGGTCCTGTTGAGGTCCCCCCGAAAGGATGTCTGTCATGTAATTCTCTTGGTAAATAGGGGAATTTCTGTTCCATCCCATAAATTCTGTTACCCTGCTCATTAATCTCCTGCACCCTGCATCTGCATGATCAGCAGGGTCTGGATTTTCAAATTCATACTCTGGAGATGTGTCCAGACCACATGCTGTCTGTAAGCACTCATATAGGTCTGCCATTTTTGATTGATGGTCAATCAACTCCTCAGGAACTTCCCTTGTTCCAAACTTTACACCAGCCGGTGAAACAGCCTCCTCTTCTAAGGATCTTTCCTCATAAAAGGAGGACATGGATTTGAAAAAATCCTGTCTATTTTCAGGATGAAAAACCTTCTCCGGTGGCATAGACTTTGCTGCCTTCGACACAGATGTCGATTTAGGAATAGGAATTAATGAAGACGTTGACAAGGGTGTTGATGTTATCGATACCGGCTTTGATACAGTCGAAGGAGTCTTCGATATCATCGAAGGAGCTATCGACACCGTCGAAGGAGTACTCGATTTAAGAGTTTTCGAGTGGCCTGTCGACGCCTTGAACTCTGTCGCCTTCGACAGAGGCTTCGAGGAAGCCTTCGATGATGATTTTAATGGCGGATGAGTATTCAACGCCATTTTTTCGAGTATTGCCTCTGGTTTTTGCACTGGTAGTCATTTCTTGTGAGGCGTCGGGGAGTATCTCCTCGACGACACCCTCAACAATTTTTCGTCAGATCTTTTTGTCTTAGATATTCCCCTGTCACTGTTAGTATGAGCAGGGACATGGCCTTCACTAGTCATTTTTGAGGGGGTCTGGGTCGCATTCTCAAAGATTTTCATCATTCAGGCTCTGAAGGCCTCCCACATTTTCGGGGAATCATGTTTAGAAGGGCAGGTGATAACCTCTTCTGAAGACGTCGAAGAAGAGGAAGAGGGAGACCGGTGTCGCCTTTTCTTTGACTTTTTTGAAGAAGAGGAAGATGACTTCCTAGATCTACTCCTCGACCTTCATTTCTTCTATTTGTGACGCCTTTCACTAGACTCAGCCGAGCCTTTTTTTCTTCTCGAAGAAGACTTCGAGGATTCCTCCCCCCACCGCCAGTTTACCTCTGATCGCCTGACAGGAACCACACTCGTCTATCCGATGGTTGAGACCCAAGCACCAGAGGCAATTTCGATGGGGATCAGTTATCGACATCTTCTTCCCGCATTTCTGACATTTTTCTAAGCCAGTTTTAGGCGTGGAAGGGTTCGATGACAAAGACATTTTATCGAGAACTGAAGCACTGTTTTCTTGATATGAAACGAAAGCTATCGGAAAAACGGAACTGAGGCCAACGTGCACGGCTCGAGCCATTTATACAACAGATGACGTCGACGCTTGACGGATACCGCTGAGGGACATCAACGCCGCGGCCTCGAGCAGAACATCCTCTGGTGGAGAAATGTCTTTTCCGAAGCAGCAAAGCTGAAGGTAAGGCTGTATCTAAGATCTAAGATGAGGAATACGTGGGAGGACACAATCCATTTGAAGAACATGTTTTGAAGCACTATGAGTGTGGCAAGAGGTGTGGCATTACCAGTAGTTGTTGCTGTGCTATCGTGACAAAAGTATTCAATTTGAAGAAGTGTGATATGCTGAAAAGTGCTTTACACCCTATGAAAAACAATTGCTTTGATTTATGAACCTGTGTTTTGAGAGACATTTGCATTATCAAAAATGATATTGAAAAAGACACCAATTCCTTTGATTTATGAACTTGTTATTTGTAAGAGAGACATTTGCTTTACCAAAAAGAAGAATATTGAGAAAGACATCCATTGCTTTGATTTGTGGAACAAGTGATTATGAAAGAGACATTTACTTTGAGACGTGGAAAGTCACAATTGAACAAAAGGATCTTTTGTGCTGAACTGAACAGAACTTTGTTAAACAGGACCTCTTCAAGGGTATTCCTGCATTGATCCAGGGGAAGGGAACCCAACCCTGGTTCCAAGGAGTACTCTCAAGACCTCATAACTCTGAACCTTTACACTATTGTGTTGAACTGAAGACAAATAAATATTCCTTGTGTTATTTGGTTGTATGTATTAGTGTGAGGGTCAGCCACTTTTGAACACTAGGTCATCTTTCTTTAGTTTGCTAGGTAGGGAAATCCTCATTAGGATAGGGAAAGATCTCTCACCCTTCTTCATTTAATAAATGGCAATCATTGAGAAAACGTTACTTTTGTGTCCATCTTGCATTTCTGACCCCTCACAAAGGACATATACCAAGCCCTTGTCAACTACCTCTCACAAATCAACAACTGGGTGATCAACAATAGCTTTTGACTCAACCCAGACAAAATTGAAATCATGATCATGTCCAACAACTTCTCTATGCAGCCACATATACCATGGCCTGCTGAAATGAGAACCAGACCAGAAGCATTCAGAGTAGTTGGTAGTTGATGATATCTGTGATGGTTCATCACCAAGTTATTTTTCATGTGTGTATGATGGATTACTGCTATTTCTACATAGATATCATCTTCCACAGTCTGTGCAACGACTGGTGCACTATCTTTGCATCAGTTCAGTCCTATGGCCTGCAAATAGCAATATTCACTCCCACAGATGTGTTCTGCATGAGGCTCACAAGGGGAACTGGTGATGTCTTGCAGGTGCAGTGAAGGAGTATCCCTGGCGCTACTAGTTTTCTTATTCGGATTACCAATGGCTGGTTATGGATCCACCGAGTTGGCGATGAGGAAAGATGAGTTATTTCTCACTGTACTTTGCAGTTGGGTCTTCTTACTCAGATGACCAAATGCTGTTTTTGCTCAATCGAGTTGGGGATGGGGAATGAGGAGCCTGTTTTCCCTGCAGATTTTAAATGCAAGTACAGTAGAATTGCTATGTTGCTTTTCAGTTCTGTTCACCAATGAAGATTGCTGCAGTCACGCTTTCTGTTGCTTTCTGCTCTGCAAAATAAAGACGAAGAGAACCTGTATTACTCCAGCTGCAGTTATGTAAAACAAACGTGAAATACCAGTTCCCAGTGTTAACAGGAACTCTAGGATACATGCTTCTTAATTAAAAACAGAGCATGTAACCCAATATGTGGCTGTTCCTTGAATTGAAGTGATACCAGACAACACAGAGCTTTCCAGGATTGTGCTCACAACATCGTACCATGTCCGAGTGTCTCCAGCATAAATTTGGCAAGGCGCCTGGCTTTCTCAGCTGCTTCTTAAAACTCTCAGTTGTGTTGACAATTGTTATCTTGAGGTGGTTGAGGTATGCCAACCTCAGCAACAGCGTGGTGTGAGGGTTCACAAATGAGAGACAGACACAAAGCTGTAGGGTTCTTAACATTTGCCATGTTTATTAAAGCAAAAATGGTGGAATAAAGCCCTATCTGTCCCTATCCCAATGAGAATGTACCTTCCTATGAAACTAAAACTAAAGCAAGTTGACCTTGTCTCCAAACTATATCTGACCCTAACTCTAACAAATAAAAAATATTTGCCGGGTAAATGTCTCAGATTCCAATTTAGCGAAAAGAGTGTGAAAGTTTAAAAAGGTAATTCCAACAAAGCAATCCTTATAGTCAGGAGTTAACTCCCTTCCTCTGAAAAAAATCAGGATGCCTATGGGAGCTATATTGTCCCAACAATGTTCTGTCCAAATAAAAAATGTCTCTTTCACAAAAAGAAAATATCTTCATTGGATTAGTAAAGCAAATATGTCTCATCCATAGAATACTGTTGTCAGAATAGTAAAACACATCTCTTTTCCACAGAATACATTTCTTAGGATGGCAAAACCAAATGTCTCTTTCATAGACCACTTTTCTTAGGATGTCAAAACCAAATGTCTCTTTTACACGATTATTCCAATCCTGGTATAATCCCCTGCCAGGAATTTATCAAATCTATTCTTTGATATCCTGGTTTACTCTCCGGCCAAGAATATCTGTTTTTTGACTCACACAGATCTCCTGGTATAATCTCCTCCCGGGTATCTCTTTCCAAAAAGGATCCTGACCTGATACTTTTATGGGGACTTCCTGCAAGCGTCCTTCCACTTTAGTTATTACACAATCATATTTCTTTAATAACACAACTTGATGACTTCAGTAGCTACTTGCACCAATTTTCCTCATGCCGACATCTTACATATGAGGGGTTGGTCAAGCTCTTTCTGCCAACATTTCTTTCAATCTCTCTTGGCAATGTTTGTTCCAGGTTTCCCCCAGATGACATCTCTGGTCAGGAGAACTGCACAACATTTGTCTCTTTATATCTCTCACAATGTCTTTTGGCTTATGGCAATGTTGGTTCCAGGCTTCCCCCAAATGACATCTCATGTCAGGAGAATGTACCACATTTGCCTTCCTCTCACAATGTCTTTTGGCTCAAGGCAATGCTGGTGACAGGTTTCTCCCAACTGACATCTCATGTCAGGAGAAGTGTACCATGTTTCCCTTCCTCTCACAATGTCTTCTGGCTCAGGGCAATGGTGGTTCCAGTTTCCCCCCAACTGACATCTCATGTCAGGAGAATTGTACCATGTTTGCCCTCTCTTTTTAAATTGCCTTGGCTGACATTAAAAAATATCCTTTAAATACTCTTCAACGATTTTGCATGTTCCCTGCTCCCTCTATCTTGCAGGTTTACTCACCTGTATATCATGCTTTTGCTGCAAGAGTCTAGTGTGGGCCGGCTTCCCCGTCTGAGGTTTGTTTGGTTCCTGTGTTGGCGTTTGCTTCCAACATTCACGGAAACTGCGCAGCTCTGCACAGCTATGTACTCCGCTGCGCTTCGTTTGCCTTTTCTTTAGCGGAGTCTCTCTACTCCAGTTTAGAACGCTGCCAACCTGCTGCAGGCAAAAGTTCACCACTCTATTCTCCCTGTGGCTCTTCTCCTCTGGACTGCCTCTGCTACCAGTCTCGCTTCCCACTCTGCGTACTCTGGAACCTCAATCATTGCTTCCTTCTCGATCCTCCAGCTGTAGGCAACTTTCAGGTTCAAATGTCCCACGCAGCTGATTTAGCTTTGGACAACTAGACTGAATTTCACGCTCAAAGTCACATTTCCTCCCCATTTACTCCCTGTTCTTCTTCTTTATCTCAGTACCCCAACTGTTATGGGAATATATTCTAGGCTTCTCAAGGCGATAAGGTTTTAAATATTTGTTGGAAAAAAAAAATCAGAATCAGGAGAGGTTATGTGAACATTATGTGTAGTGAAGTTTTGCTCAATACCCCTATCGAGATCTTTATAATCCAGGGATGTTGATTGTAAAACATGCATACCTGAAGGGTAAATGTTATTCCACTGGGGAGGTTTTTCATACACAGTGGTTTTGGTTTTAACATGGGAAGGATCTGCAAAATGACAACAGGCCATCAAGTATTTAGGGATTATGGGGTTTTCCTCTTCATATAGAGAAGAATACTCTGTCCCTCCTACAGAAGTCATCACATCTCCCTGACAGCCACCTCCTCTCATGTGATCTGCCCTCATGATGCCACCCCCAGGGTCAGGATCAGGTAGCGGCTTTCTTCCTGTGGCCACATGGGAGGAGACTTTAGGCTGGGGTTCAGTGATGACTTTGCAGAATTCATCACAGTGGAGACCTGCAATGCTTGAGTACGGCTCCAGGCCAATGGTGTTGCGCTAGTTCAGTATTAACTGGTGGCTGGAGAATGATTCCACAGCAATTGACCACATGATTGACAGTGACAGTGAGAGATGGCTGGCAATTCCCACAGGCAACAGACTTGCAAAGGTCTATTGGTCAATTCTTACTACGTATTGATCATGGTGTATTGGGCCAATCCTACCCACAATGATATCTCTAAGGAAATACATGCCTTGGTGTAGAGCATTGAAGTTGTCATCGCTAGCATAGCAACCCCCTCTACAGTATGTTCTTCTAGATGATGTATATTTGAGACAGCATCTTGCAGAACTGTAAGGACTTTGTCTGTTACTTGGAGTATTTGTTTCTAGTCTTCCCTACTAGTGTAACTATTTGTTGAATTTTAGTCCAATTGCTGAACGAACTCCCTGTGTCAAAGTCATATATGACGGAGCTTAACTTTGCATGTGTAAGCACTGACTGGTATTGCTTCCTAATTGAGAATGCACAGTTTTCAGAAGTGTTGTGTGAGGCCAGAGCTTTTTAGGACCTAAAATGGATCCAACATGCCTTTTATTGCACGTATTTGACTGTATACTCCATGATGCTAACATATCCGAAGCATATGTGATGTGGCTTTCACCATCAAGCATGGCAACTTTACTTTCTTTTCATCCCAGACCTTGCCTTCTTTGGCTCCCTATGTGGGTAAAAGTATTTGTTGTTTTTGCTACAGGTTGTCTAAAAATCGGTATAATTACAAAAATGTATTCATGAGATGAGGAATCCCACATGCTAGTTCTAAATTGTCATCTCAATACAGTTGCCGCCAAGAATTACTGACTACTCCATGTTGTTTTCAAAGGGACTAATTCTCGCCAGGAGTCTTCTGTCATGTTAGCATACAACATTCTATTAAATACTACACTGTTTGTAGACCAATAGAAGGTGTTATCAGTTGGCGGTACAGTAAAAGTATATTCATTGCGGTAATTGTACACACGCTCCCTTTTGATGCGGTCCCAGTGTCATTACAAACGGTGCTTTAAATGCAGGTGGTGTGTCAGAAAATGGAACTTTACAATGCTCACATGCTAATTCACTGTACTGCAAAATGTTTATAAAACAAACATGTGTCCAAGAATCTAACAAAACAGAAATGTACAGCCATGTCCTGCAACTTGTCCATGTCATCTTTAGGATTTAACTTGGCTATAACTTTCATATATCCATATATACCTCTACAAAAAAGGGACAATAGGAGAACAAATTCTTGTAGGCCCACTATATGTTCTGTATTATTTTACCCATAACTGACCTAAAGGAAGTGGGTACATGCTTATAGTTGCATGGACGCTATTATTCACATACCTCTTTTGCAGTAAATATAGGTATGCAGATGTCTAATTAACTAAACAGCTAGCAAAGTGTGTTGCTGCAGGTGTCAATAATATTCCGGTGGTTACAAAAATGTAAATAATAACAGGGCTCATTCCCAGGAAAAAATACAAGAAAGCTATAGTCTCAAAAAAGATTTTTCACCCTTTACTCCCAAACTGATAACTGCTGGTATGTGAAAATATTATGTCTTTGTTTAGTTCTGTAAAAGTCTCTGATAGTGTGTCAATCAGACAAACATAACTGGACGATTCTTATTTATTCCCTACCATTAGTACCCAGCGAGGTGGGTTTGGCAGCCTCCCAGCTAATTAAGTGGCTCAGAGCGGGGGCTTTACCACGCAGTAAAGCCCCCGCTCCAAGCCCCCTCGGAGCAGGTGGCCTCCATCTTCCCTTGCAGGGATTTCCAGGTAACTACTGTGAAGGCATCATGAAGCAGACACAGACAACAGGTTCAAGTTTGATCCACAAAGTTTTATTAACTTTTAAGTGCAGGATGGAGTAAGGCCTAACTTGCCCTTTGCAAATGTGGGATTTCCCTACCTAAAGAAAACTAAGGATAGTCTGTGTCAGGAAGTCCAAAGCAAATGTCTGTCAGTGTCCAAAACCTATACTTGCCCTCACGTCTAACATCTATACAGTGTGTTGGGATCTCAGCTTAAAAATAGCGTTCAAAGCAAAGTTCCGAGCTCCTTCCAGCTCTCGGCTTGCACTCGGCTTCCCCTTCCCCAAGTGCAAAATGGTTCAAAAGGAATATGGGTTCCTTTCCCCAAGAGTTCAAATCTTACAGCTTCTTCAAACAACACACTTCCTTGGGACACTTCCCAGCTCTTATGATATTGTTCCTCTTCACTAATTCACATAGGCAGTTAAGTCTCTTGACTTCAAAACACATATGGGGCATGTTAATAGTGAGGTGTTGCTCAATCTTAACTTTCTGTTAGGCTGATAACGTGTAATTCTCTCTTTTAGAGAGCCATAGATTGCCTTATGCACAAAGACTAGAATCTTGAACAGTATTCCAGCTCTAATTGGCAGCCATGTAGTGTTTTCCAATGTTCGGAGATATGATCTCCCCGGGGCACTGCATCGTTTTGAACTGTTTGCAAAGTCTGCAGGTCCTTCTTTGAAGCACCACTTAGAAGGGCATTATAATAGTCCATCCTGGAAAACTCTAGCTAATGTTTCACAATTTTTGTCAGAAATCAGAGGTCTGATTTTCCTTAGAAGTTTTAGATGATACTGGGAGTTTTGTGTTATTCCATTTATTTAAGCCTCTCAGCTGACAGACCAATCCATGTGAGTAACCAAGGTTTTTACTCTTGATTGAATTTTTAGGATACATTCATCTAATGGGAAATGAACATACCTCTGGTCTAATTTAGTTCTTAGGTGGGTGAGGCCAAAGCTCAGCTGCTACTTTTTAACACCATTTATACACATCCAGTGTTGCTACATCCTTTGCTTTATTGTTATAAAGAAAGTATTTAATTTAGAGCTATCCTGTTCATAGTCTCCTGTCAGTTCTACCAGTAGCTGGGTATCGTCAGCATAGTTTGTAAATGTGACATTTGTGTCTTCCAGCAAATCGCACAGAGGTTTCATATAAAGATTAAACAAGGCTGGCGATAGACAAGCTCTCTGAGAGACACCGCATGCAATGAGCATATAGTCCGAGGTCGAATCACCCCAGTGGATGGCAGATACCCTATCCGTCAGGAAGGAGTGAATCCACTTTATTGCTCTAGAGGAACAAGTTACTTATCCATGGTAACGTTCTTTTGACTGGATGTTCCTGCCACATATTCTTCATCTTATGATATTTCCATATTGAGCTCCAGCTGCTTTGGAATTTGGAATTTTTTTCCAGCAGAGGGCGATGCGCGTCAATGCTTGTTGACTCAATGTCCCTCCGAGGCCTTCCGTCTCGATGTCGACGTCATCGATGTAATAAAGCGCACGCAGCGACCATTGGCTACAGTTTGGTTTTTAAAGTGTATAGGATATCCTACACTCAACAGTTACTCCTCCTGAAAGAGCGAAGGCTGCAATCACATAGAAAATTCTACTGCGGGGCAGGTTGGGAGGGGCAATGAAGAATACGTTGGAGGAACATCCAGTCAAAAGAAAGTTACCATGCGTAAGTAACTTGTTCTTGGAATGTATTGTGTCCTCTCACGTATTCCTCATCTTATGATAAACTCCCAAAGCAGTGTATGTATTCCTGGTGGCGGGAGTCAGAATTTTTAGATTTTTATGATAATTTAGGAGTTCCTTTATAGGTCTATCTGCACAGAATGTAGAACTGCCTTTCCAAATAAACCTTCCCGGCTTGAGGAAGAGTCCAGTTTATAGTGTTTGGTAAAAGTGTGTACGGATGACCATGTGGCAGCAGCACAAATATCTTTAATCGGGACACCCCTCTGTAATGTAGAGGAGGTAGCCATACCCCCAGGAGGATCCTTTCCCGTTAATCTGAATCTGTAGCATTCTGATATTCCTAAACTGATCCATCTTGATAAAGTTTGTTTCGAAATTGCCATTTGCAACGTGTGGCCCGTGTAGCCTACAAAAGGTTGGTCATTGTGTCTTATTTTAGACATCCAAGAAATGTAGAAACTCAGGGCACGCCTTGGATCAAGCCTGTGTAACCTCTCCTCTTCCTTTCCAGGATGAGGAGGAGGATAAAATGAAGGTGAATTTATTTTCTGAGTTAAATGGAACACAGACACAATCTTAGGTAAGAAGGTAGGTTTAACCTTTGTCCTTATAGGAGATTGTATAAGGAGGCTTGCAGGACAAGGCCTGAAGTTCACTCACTCTTCCGGCTGATGTGATGGCCACTAAAACAATGGTCTTTCAAGTTAATAACCTTAAAGGACAGGAATGCATAGGTTCAAAAGGAGCACACATTAGAAATGGCAACACCAAGTTGGGGTCCCAAATTGGGACTTGAATTGGCACCGGAGGAAATGATACCTCTCCAGAGGAGTGCTTAAAAATAGAGGGCGCTGCTAGATACCCCTTAATTGTACCAACCTGGAGCCCCAGATTGGCCAGGTGTAATAATATTGATAACACCATAGGTGTACTGCATGTAAAAGGATCCTCATTCTTATCCCTGCACCATCTGCATAATTTGTTCCAACGACAGTGGTACAAGTATTTTGTTGCTGGCCTTCTGGCCGAAAGCAAAATCTCCATTACGTTGTCCGGTGCGGTCCCAATCCTTGTATCCCAACCTCTCCAAAACCATGCGTGAAGGTTGAGAGTCTTGACCTCTGGATGGAGAACCCGACCCTCGTCTCTCTCTCTCTCTCTCTCTCTCTCTCTCTCTCTCTCTCTCTCTCTAGAGAAGGTCCTCTCTTTGTGGAAGATGTATTGGAGGGCAGATGGACATGTCCAGAAGGTCTGGGTACCACGTCCTCCTGGCCCAATCCACAGCAATTAGGATCATGGATTTCCTGAACCTCCTCAACCGCCTGATGGCTTGAGGAATTACGGGGACTGGAGGACACGCGTACAGGAGTGGAAACTCCCAGTCCACTATGAGCGCGTCCCCTAGAGCTCCTATTAGGGGAAATTCCCTTGAGCAGTACCGCTCGCACGTCCGGTTGACACCGGCCGCAAACAGATCCACTTGAGGGGTTCCCCAAAGGGTGAAGATCTCTTGAAGGACTTCCTGAGCTAGTCCCCACTCATGAGAAACTGTGCTCTGCCTGCTGAGAGCGTCCACCGCCGTGTTCTCCACTTCAACTAGGTGAACTGCTGATAGGGAGATTCCTTCTTGAATTGCCCAGTACCAAAGCTGCATTGCCTCTCTGCACAGTGGTAGAAATCCTACACCTCCTCTCTTGTTGAGGTAGTACATGGCCACTGTGTTGTCCATCATTATCAGGACATTCTTTCCCCGCCCAGAGGGCAGAAATGCCTTCAGCACTAATCTGATTGCTCTCAGCTTCAAAAGGTTGATATGTAGTTTGGACTCCAATGGAGACCAACGACCACTGATTGTCAGATGGTTGTTATGGCCTCCACACCCTTTGAGTGAGGCATCCGTTACTATGGCTATCTCCGGCTATGGCTGCCAAAAAGGTTTTCCCTTCAGAATGTTCTCCTCGCAGGCTCACCACAGGAGATCCTGTGCAACCCTACTTGGAAACTGAAGGTGATCTGACATCCTGCCTGAGAATTGAGACCATTGAGTCCTGAGAGCTCACTGGATAGATCTCATTCTCAGGCGTGCCTCTGGCCCCAGAAAAATGCAGGATGCCATGAGGCCGAACAACCTCTGAAAGTCAAAGGCTGGGAGACGCTAGGCACTTTGGAATTTGGTGACCATCTGCAGAATGTCTTGAGCCCTCACTTCTGGTGGCGAGGCTTTTCCCAGGGATGCATCTAGGACTGCTCCAATGAATTGGAGCCTTTGAGATGGTATCATGTGGGACTTCTTGGAGTTGAGGCAGAAGGCCAGTCCGTGGAGACAATGATATGTGTAGCTGAGATGATCCAGGACTTGTTAGGGGGAACTGGCCCTGATCAGACAATCGTCCAGGTAGGGGTAGACGTGAATCCCTCCTCTACTGAGACTTGCTGCCACCACCGCTATCAACTTGGTGAAAACGCTCGGGCGGAGGTCAGCCGAAATGGCAGAACTCGAAACTGATCATGAGAACCGCCAGCGGCGAACCTAAGGTACTGTCTGTGCTTGTGATGGATTGGCACATGAAAGCAAGCATCATGAAGGTCCAATGATACCATCTAGTTCTGAAGCTGAAGGACCTGAAGATCTGAGAAAGGGAAACCATATTGAACCTGTCCTTCCTGAGGAATTTAAGTCTCTTAAATCCAAAGTGGGTTTCAATCCTCCGTCCTTCTTGGAAATTAGGAAGTACGGGGAGTACCAACCCTTGTTCCTCTCCGCTACAGGTACTGGTTCTATAGTACCTTTCTCTAGCTGGGCCAAGATTTCCTGCATAAGGAGCAGTTCTGGAACTTTGAAAGAGCTGTTCCCGGGTGGATGACACTGAGGCTTTTTTAGAAAGGCAAGGCAGTAATCCTGGGCGTCTGTTTCCAATGCCCATGCATCTGAAGTAATGCCTCGCCATTCTTTATGATGCAGTGAGGGTCTGCCTCCCACTGTGAACTAAGGCCTCAGAGAGGTTTTCAGGTGGCTGGAGCATTGGCTGATGGTAAAGTAGCCGCTGCCTGGACGTCCACCACAGGGGAATCTTTTGTGACCTCTTGATTGGACAGTTCGCTCTCCCTTCCGACTAAGGAGTAAAAGTAAAAGGACCTACACCTCCAAGGTTTGCCAGTGGGGCGGTTTTGTGGCTGTCTAATAGCAGCACCAATCCATTTGCTGCTACTTTGGAGGTCTGCAGTTTTTCCAGGCTCTCGTCGGCCTTACTAGCAAATAAATGTGTGCCTTCAAAGGGCATGTTAAAAAGTCTGGATTGCACATCTTGAGCAAAACCAGACTTTCTTAACCAGGCAACTGGCATTACTGCACTAGCCGCCATTGACCAACTGATACTGTCAGTAGTGTCGAGACCTGTCAGGAGGGATTCGCACATCGCGTCCTTCCCATCCTTGACTAGATAAAAAAATCTGTTTCTTTCCTCCCCTTTGGGGATATGCTCAGCCGCCATTGCTATACATTCCCAAATAGTGTAAGTTTACTTGGCCAATGTGCACGTAGCATTCACTGACTTTCGGGCCATACTCCCTGCAGAGAAAACTGTCATGCATGCTGGACGTGGTTCTACCTCTTACGCTCATAGAACAGCTAGACCGTTCTATTCCAAATGGCGGTTGTTCGATTCATTGCCGGGAAAGCGACGTCTGCACTTTTCACGTTGCTAAATTCACGTGAATTCTGCTTCGTCACGTGAGCTACGGCATTACGTATATAAGTAGCGTGGAAACTTCACTCTCTGCTTCTGATCGAATCATTTGGCGTTGTGTAGCTGAACCTCCGATCTGCGTCCTTGCAGTTTTCCTCAGCTGCTTCTTGGGCCTTCTATAGTGTGTTTTCCACCACACGCTGATTCCTGGAGCTGTTTGTTCGCGTGTAATTTCACACGCGCACGTTGTCTTCAAGCGCGGCTGGCCTGGGCTGCGTGAATCCTGTTCGTGTGTAATTCCACACGCGCACGTTGTCTTCAAACGCTGCTGTCCGGGGCTGCGTGTAACCTGTTAACGTGCAAATCCACAAGCGCACGTTGCCTTCAAGCGCGGCTGGCCTGGGCTGCGTGAATCCTGTTTGTGTGTAATTCCACACGCGCACGTTGTCTTCAAACGCTGCTGTCCGGGGCTGCGTGTAACCTGTTAACGTGCAAATCCACAAGCGCACGTTGTCTTCAAGAGCGGCGGACCTGGACTGCGTGAATCCTGTTCGCGTGTAATTCCACACGCGCACGTTGTCTTCAAACGCGGCTGTCCTGTGCTGCGTGTATCCTGTCAGCGTGCAAATCCACAAGCGCACGTTGTCTTCAAGCGCGGCGGACCTGGGCTGCGTGAATCCTGTTCGCGTGTAATTCCACACGCGCACGCTGTCTTCAAGCGCGGTTGTTCAGGACTGCGTGAATCCTGTTCGCGTGCAAATCCACAAGCGCACGCTGTCTTCAAGCGCGGCTGGCCTGGACTGCGTGAATCCTGTTCGCGTGTAATTCCACACGCACACGTTGTCTTCAAGCGCGGCTGGCCTGGGCTGCGTGAATCCTGTTCGCGTGCAATTCCACAAGCGCACGCTGTCCACAAGCGCACGCTATCCTGTGGTGCAGCGTCCCGGTATCTAGCGTGAGCCTTGTGCCGTTCGGGATAAGTCTCCCTTACTAATCTTCCCTTCCTTGTCGTTTGTTCCGATTCCGGATTTTCCTCAAGAGACTTCTGCTGAATTCTTCTACACCAGTCATAAGGTCAGTGTGTGAATTAATGCCAAATACTGTTCTATCATAGAGAGTCAATTTGGGGCAGTTTCTTATGATACTTTATTTTGTTCTAGGCTGACTTCCTATACTTTACCCACGCCCTTTCCAGTGATCCATCTCTCTGCCTGTTTCATCAGTCAGAGAGTCGTATCATTTGGAAGGTCTAAACTTGACTTCACAACTATGAAATCGTGTGAACAGGGATCCGGAAGACCCTACCATCTGTATCCTTTTGAGTACCGTATCCTTTTCAGTCAATACTTTGGTGCTTTATGACAAAAACTTTCTTGGCCAAAGCGTTGCAACGCTTGTCATCTCTGTCTGCAGGAAAAGTCGGGTATGCATTTTGTATTGAGGTAGATGTGGTAGCCTGTACCACCAAACTTTCAGGAGTGGGATGCGTCGTCAGATAACTGGGGTTACTACTGGACGCCGCGTTTTTTTATTTACTGCCAGCATTTCCAAATTTGTATTTACTCTCCTCTGCAGAGCCACATGAAAAGGAAGAATAGGATCCTCTTGGGGTCCTTTATCTAGGATGTCTGTAAAATCATCCTGCTCACATATTGGTGTGGGTCTTTTCCACCCCATGTATTCCACCACCCTAGACATTAAATATCTGTAAGACCCTTCTGCATGATCAGTAGGATCAGTTCGCCCAAATTCTAATTCTGGGGTCTTATCTAGTCCACTTGCATTTTGCAGGGACTCCTGTCAATTTTTCAACCTTGATTCCTCTGAGATCAAGGGTTCAGGGACCCCAGGTACACCATATTGAAGGCCAAAGGGACGTGAATCATCAGAGGAATGTTCTACTTCCTCATAAATAGAAGAAAGTGATTGAAAAAAATCTGTTCTTGGTAGTGGTCTATATACATTCTCTGTAATCCTCGATGGCGTCGATCGTGGCGCTGAAATTTTCGACACCATTGATGTCGAGGGCTTTGACGCTTTTGGCATCGAGGACTTGTTAGGGTCCGACGAAGAGTCTTTCGGCGCCAATGGCATCAATGACTTCTTCCTCAAGGAGATTTTTCCTTGCCTCCTGGGCCCGAGGGCCCACAGGTTTTGCTCTTATCTTTTTTCTTGTTGAGTTTTTAAACCTGGACATGGCTTTCATAAGTCTTTGAAGGGGTCAAGGCTGCATTCTCGAAGACTTTCATCCATCAGTTTGACTCTGAAATTCTCCCACTCAGCCAGGGAGGCTGATTTCGTCGTGCATTTAAACTGTTCTGGGGAGGAACTCAATGACGACAAAGACGGCGACCTACGGTGCCTTTTCTTCGAACGCCGCAAAGATGATGAGAGGTGAGAACCACTGCGTGATCTCAATCTTTTTGTCTTCTTTCGACGAGGAGAAATATTTCTCGACTCGTCTGACGACTGTCTTTTCGACGAAGTAGGCAATGGGGATTTGGACCTACCTGCTGCTAATTTTCCCCTTCGCTCTTTCAGGGCTTTCACCGTCATCAATAGGCAGGCCTTACAGTCGAAGGTAGCTTGAGAGGAACCGAGGCACCAAAGTCACACCCGATGGATTTCCATAAGGGACATCTTCGCTCCACAGTCCTTGCACTTCTTAAACCCTGAACTCGGAGTCGAAGACGCCAATGATGATGCCTTAATGATTTTTACTCTAAGATTCTTGTAGGGAACCGAATCGTACCGTATCCGAAGTGATAGCTTTCGTGGAAAAACAGAACTGAAGCCAACGGTTGCTGCATGCGCTTTATACCATCGATGATGTCGGCATCGAGACAGAGGCCTCCGAGGGACATCAAGTTGACAGGCATCAACGCGCAGCGCCCTCTGCTGGAAAAAGTTTCTAAAACAGCTGAAGCTGGATATGGAAATATCATAACATGAGGAATACTTGGGAGGACACAATCCATTCGAACAGCAGTTTCCACACTCTCTCCAAAGTGACTAGTAGGATCTCATGGTCTAATAAATCGAAAGCGGCTGATAGGTCTAACGGGATCAGCAAACCACATTTACCAGAATCCATCAAATCTAACATATTTGATTGCAGGTCTAATAAAGCACTTTCTGTGCGTTGCTGTGGCCTAAAGCCAGATTGTTTAATATGACGAGTTTTATTATGTTTAAAACAATTCTGCAATTGTCCGGTGGCCACTTTATATAGTACTGTTAATAAAATGATTGCCGGGTGCATGCAATTCATATATTCCAACAGCTCCATTAGGGTTATATTTCTAAAGAAGAAGGCTGGATCTTCCTCCTCTAGATTCCTCTTTAAAGCGTGTGTATAACTTTCTAGAGAATCATCGGGATATGATGATTTGATCTTATCATGAGCATTTGAGATTTTATCAGCAAACGCCTTTTGGACTCTGATGATACAATCCTCCGTCAAAGGGACGAAGGAGCATTTTTGTTGACATGGATTTTCAATTTCCTTTAATATGCTAAATAGTTGCTTGGCTGCATTTTTTGCATTTGATATTTGCTGCTCAAAGAACTTTTTCTTTGTTTCTAAAATAGTACATTTAGTACATTGGCCGGTAAGGGATTACTGGCACCGTTCTCCTCACCGGTGCCCGGTATCCCTTACCGCCCAACTTGGAATGACGACCATTAGCTCCCAAATAGATGATCTTGTTGTAAATGTGGATTGGGCCAAAACTATGCTATATATCTTTTGGTTATTCCCCCTCTCAGCGAACGGAAATTCAAATTAATTTGTTTGCTTTGTCGCATGAAAATAGTTATTTGTAATTGCTAGATGTTTATGTTTGTCACTAAATATAGAAATGTCAGAATCTGAAAGGACTTCTATCCAGTCACTGACATTCTTAGTTAATGGAATTATCCTATGGGTCTGGAGCTTTTGATTGAAGAGCTGGCGTCAGCCTTTTCTCTCCTTTCCTGTCTTGCTTTCTCAATGGTTTCTGCTCTTGGATGATTAGCCCTGTGCCCTGTCTTTCCGTGGGTGAGCACATCTATAATCTTGATCTCTGTATGTTTGTGGATCTTTATGATGTGTGTTATCTCTGAGATTATTTGTAATTGTGTCTACTTTATTTTTACCCCTGATCTCTTTTTCCAATTTGAACCATGTTTATGGCTACAAAATGTCTCTTTCAGAGGAGATTGCTCTGTCACGGTTGGTGCCATGAGCCCTATAATCTTCCCCAACAATAGTGTGTAGTGTTGCATTGCGCTCCCTCCCCCCTTTCCCTTTATTTGAGAAGTTAGTTCTGGTTTTGTCAACTTTACCACTCAATCAGGCTCATTGTGAATTAGGAGGTATCTCGGCAGTAAATCCACCGAGATACCACCAAACGGAATTTCCATTACAGCCATTTGATACGGCGGAATTACCGCCAGTTTACAAGTGGGGGTAGGCAGTGTTAGTCCCCATTAATTGGAGTCTATTCTCGTTTCCAAAGCAGTTCAGCTCTGTAATTTAGTTTTGTCTCCAAATTATTACAAATCAGAATTTGGAATAATTTCACGATTCGCTCCCTTCGCTCCAGTTCCTGCCACATGGGGGCCTGATTTGGTGTTTTTTCTCTACTGGACTTTCTTTCCGGCCCGCATCCGACAGTGCTGTGGTGAACTGGGAGTGCTAAATCCCAATTTTCCATATTACTGCCCTTCCGGATCCATTACAGGTTTTTGCCAGCCAGTATGCTTCTTTAATCAAAAGCCTATGCTTCCAAGAATGCCTGGCCCACTGCTTCATATCCACTCTTTCTCGACAAGGTTGGGTGGAGGATAAGTAGCACATGTGGCTGGCAGGTGCAGAAAACTTGAGGCGTGTGCTAGTTAGCCAGCTTTAAAAGCCTCAGTTTGCTTCAGTCCTGCGCTGGTCATTGCTGCAGCGTTCCTGTTTGTGACTGGTCCCTTGTTCCAGCCTTTATGGGTCCCTGTTTGATCAACAGGGTTTGTGGGCTTCGCTAACATTAAATGTGGTATTTCTCATCCTCATGAGTATTGTCTTTAAGTTACCTTATACAATACAACACCATCAAGAGAGTGTTAGCTCACAGATCCTGTTGTTAATTGCCCTGTATGTGGGCTTAGCGCTGACAGTATCTGTAACAGCAATTGTGGGTAAGGAGCTTGCCGACTTTCTTTGTAATCATTAGGAGCTTCTTAGCGCTTACCCCTACATCCCTTTTTCATAGATTTGTATTCTTATCATGCTCTACTTGCACATCCTGAGTTTTAGTGTACATGCGTCTTGGTTCCTGAGTGCATGTTGTTTGACTCAAAGCTATTCACTGTGTGATCTTGTGCACATTTCCCTTGCCATATTCACTGCCTTTGTCCTCTCATGACAAATAATTGACAATGTGCCAATTTTTAGGCCAATAGACTAGAACTACAGTTATGGCATAACCATGAATAAACTACTTGATCTATTACTCAGGCAGTGAAGTCTTGTGGGCTCTGCCCTCATCCGGATCTGGACTGATGTAACCCTAGTGAATTTCGAGAAGCGGATCCTTGCTGTCTGATACATCTGGTTTACAAAGGTTTAGGATATCCCATTCAATTATTTTGTACGGAACCATACCAAAATCTCACCCCCATTACTGTGACTATAACGTTACTGCGCTTTGGATGCAGTAACGGGGGACAGGGTTTGTGGGGGGGGTCCCCTGCTGACCATTACGGTAAGCGGGCGAGAACATTAGAAAAAGGACCCTGCGGCATCAGCACCAGCCCATGTAAGTGGGAGGAACTGACGCCACAGGAGCACAAGGCCATCAGCGGCACACACAGAAGTGCGCTGCAGTAAAGGTAAGTGGGGGTGGGGGATTGTGAACAGGGGCAGGCCGGCAACAGTGATCTATCTGATCATGGCGACGCACCGTAATTGGTGTTGACATGAAATTTTCATCAGCGCAGTTATGGGCAGAGCAGTGATCACACAGATTCTTTCGTTCCACCCCTGTTATCCTGGTATAAAATTCAATCCTAACAAATGGGTGTCATTCATGTAATCAACTGCACAGGTCACCTAGTTTGTTTCTATTGCAATGAAGTCAACGTTACTCTGTCAGCTGTGCATGTATAGTTTGACAATTGGACGAGAAAAATATGCATGGTTGTCTTTCAACGAGGAGACGCAATACCAGTGCTGCCCATTTTAGCCTCCTAGACAAAAAGAGAACAGAACGGTAGCTTCCCTGCCCATTTAAAATCATTCCCAGTTGCATCAGCTCATCTTAAAGAGTTTGCGCCTGTTCACCTTTACTTCTCATTAGCTAACATGGAAGTATACCATCTGTTTAGACAAGAAACTTCTCCTTATTATAATTGCAGCCTTTTAGCATCTACTTGCTGTAACTGCATGAGTAGGCATTTACTCTTTGCATAACATCACATTTCAGTAAGGCAGATTTCTCAATTTTTGTATTGCATGGATCACAAAGTAGGAATCATTAAAACTGATTATTTTACAATTTACAATGTCATGCTATGCGTGAAAATGTAATTGTGTTTCTATTACAGTGTAATGAAACCTGTCCAAATATATTTCTTGTGTTTAACAAATAGCCACACTTTGTTTTGAATGGTCCGCCTTGGTCAGGAAGCATTGTAGAAGGTAGGGCAGCAGTTTCCCTCTGCTATGCTAAAACCCAACGTGGAGTGACAACAACGCCAAAGTTAACTGAAAGCAGTGGAAAACAGATGTGTTCACGGTCTCTGATTGAGGAACCGCTGCTGTGAAGACACCATGGAAAACCTCTGTAGAAGAATTTTGCAGAAATTAGCGTACTCCATTCGATAATACTGGTACACCTACCCAGCACAGAAGTGATTGGCTGCTAACTTGGGATAGGGCTATAGAGATGCATAGGGCAGGGCCATATTGGAATGGTAATTAACCAGCAGAAAATATTTCATACCTAAGACCAAAACTATGGTGGCATAACAGTTAGAAGGCGGCACAACTGCAGGAATAAGTGCTAAACCCCAGAGGGTGGAGTCCATGACAGTGTGTGGAATGACAGCCACTGTGGAAGGGATCGGGAGCACAGCACTAGCACAGAGGAGAGAAGTGAGCACCATCAACATCAATGTAGGTGCAGCGATCTGCAGGGGAAGAGCTGCCTGGGTAAGCATGACATTAACTAAACCCAACATTCAGGCTATTTTTGGCTAATGACGACAACAACTTTACAACCACATGTGTGTTGCAGGACAACTGTCAAGGCCTGAATGGTTTCAGTAGCTTGTGTGACAGGGTGGCTCGCCACAAGGAACCATGCTGGCTGCGATATATAGTTCAAGGGTGTTTATAAAAATTCCTTGTAGATGGGATAGTCGTATCTCTTGTATCAATGGTGTCTGGGTCTAGTGGGGCTTGGGATATTTGGCGCTAGGGCCGGCCCTGTCTCTCTCTTGTCTACAACGGCCTTGTCTCTGCCTCCCTAACCCAGACGTCCCTATTGGGGATGTTAGTAGCACTAGGAACATTAACCCCTATCTGGCTTTCTGCTTTCTGGGCTAATGGTGGTTTCCCAAAATCAATGGCTAGCTGACTCCCTAGGGATCTTCTATCTTTCCCTCTCCTAGCCCCACTTAGTAGTCAAAGGGAATAGGGAATGGTGCCTTCTTTCGCCCTGTGCCACGCTATCTCCTTCTACACCTTCTCATACCTAACCCTTCGCTATACTAGCCTGTTAAGTTATTCTCTTCTCAGCAGGTCACTGTACCTCCAACCTCTGACTCTGCATTTCTACCTTCACCCTCTGGTCTTATTTCCCTTGCAACTACTCCTCTGTCTCTGTTAACTTGATCTGTCCTTCCTCTTCCTCTATAACAATAGCTACTCCTATTCATCAACTTACTGTCACTCTACCCACTCTCTGTCTACTACTGGTCTTATTCCGCTACTACCAATCCCACCTTACTACTATCCTTTTTTCTCTGGATTCCCAGGGATATCGTGCACTGCTCACCTCTCTTGCTAGCCCCTGGCCGGACCCCCAGGGACAGCCAGTAATATGGTGCCATGCACAACGCCCTACTACCCACTATCACTCTACCACTTATCTCCTTCACTCGCTACTCCCATGTCCTACTTTACTTACTTCCAATTACTACCACCACATCCACCACTACCCGGCTCCGCTACTACTCCTACTCTACCGCTAATACTCACAATCTCCCTCTTGCACACAAACACTCCGCACACCCCCTCAATAACATCAGCACTTCAATTGCTCCCGCCTCCACTGGTCTCTCAGACGTCCTCCACTGCCTCCTGTCCTTACCCCACTAATCCACGCGTGCACACTCACACACACCCACTTAAATACCTCACCCCTTCCCAGGTTCGGCCACTTACCCTGTCCAATTAGTTACCTGGCTCACAGAGGTGTGACAGGAAAAGGCCAAGGGGGGGCTTAAATGGGCTAATAGACCCACCCCTTTTACTGCATTTCTTGCATGGAGACTATACTTGCTCTGTAAAACCCACAAGTTTTGCTGGAGGATTTTTTCCCTTTTTTAATGAAAGTCCCTGATGGATTAGTGGGTATCTTATATGCTCCCCCTGTGTAGGCCGGTGTTGTACCAGTAACTGATTCCCTTTCTGCACGCCCGCCAGGCCACATCCTGGGCCTGCCAGTGTTGCCGCGCACGTCCTACTCCGCAGCATAGAGGACGCTGCGGCGGCCTGGCTGCAGGGTCCCTCTCCCACTGGTTCCTGCTGAGACGTGGCTTCGTTGGTGTTCTCTGGCGCAGGGCGTGCAGTCGTTGCAGGTAAGCAAGGGAGGGGAAGGGGCCCACCTGCACACACATCAGCACTGTGCTCTAAGAGGGGGGATTCTCTCCCGCCCTTGACAGGGCCAGTTCGCCCTGAAAGCTGAGGAATACACCCTGTCTTTCACATATCCAACATGAAGCCCGATGTTCCCCTGAGGCGTCTGTTATGTCCTGGTCTGGGAGCACCCAGACCAGGTGAACCAAGACTGCGGGACACCCAGTAAGCATGGGGACTGCAATCACGCAGTCCGGATCCAGGCAGGGATCACCCTAGTTGTGTCGGGATCACCCGACGTGACTTCAAGGCTCGGGGCACCCAGCAAGCAGCTCTGGACTGGGTGCACCCAGTCAGCCCGTGAGCACACAGGCTCATGCATGGCCTGGGGGCAACCAGGCATGTTACAGCAGATGACACCGGTGTTGCCCAGCAGGGGCACCGGCTCCCAAAGGTAGAGTTGCCCGGCAGGGGCTCTAGACTCATTGCCGGCAGCCATGGGGGACAGCGTTGCCCAGCAGGGCCACTGTCACGTTGGGGGGGTCTGGCATGGCAGGCCCTCGGCAGACTTCGCAGCCCCAGCATGGTGCTCCGAAATAAAGACACAACACACCATGGCTTCAGTTACTCCAGACTGAATGCGCGGGCCCCGAGCGCTTGTTCTTCTTCTTCTTGCTGATAGATTTGTATCCATCAGCTGTGATTTTTGGATACCGAGGCTTGAGCCTCATTACTCCATCTTCTCGGGTTGAGTATGTAGTCGTGGGTTTGTATTCTTCTTGGTCTGTGTGGTCTTGTCACAGTAGGACTGGTTTCACAGGGTCTTCGCAGTGATGGGCCGCGGGTAGGGGTGGAAGGGGTTTGACCGGCCATTCCTTTTTATTGAATATGGTCACATGGCTACTGCTATGAGCTCCTGGGAGATACCATGCTCCCAGGAGGGGTGACACATTACAGCGTCCACCATAGAAACCTCTAGTCTTGCTTGTCGACAGTTCCGAAGAATATGAAGTCTGAGCCATTCTGGATTCCCAGGTTTCCTGGGGTGCCCTGTATTATCTCATAGATCGGAAGGGTTATGGTCCGGACCATAGGCTTTTCAGGGAGGGGGGGGCTCAGTCCCAGTCGCAGTGGTTACCTTGCATACTTTCACGTGTGGCAGAGATGGACATTGCCTGTGGACCGCTCCACACTATGCTTCCCAGCAGCCGAGGTGCCGACAGCCACTATGTGTTGCATAACGTTGGTGACATCTAGCAATGTGTAACCAATACGATCGTGGGACGTGCCGAGAAAGAATACAGCAGCATTAAAACGCCTGTATGCTCCTAAACAGCATACTACCAACAAGCAGCCCAGTTTCTAATCTCACTTGTAATTTTGGACTCCTGTCTTTCTCTACACAGACTTGTTAACTCAGATCTTCCTCCTGGCAATGGTTTTCTTGGCTTTTGGATCTTTTGTTTTTTGCAGACTTCCTGGATTGACTTTTGGTGCATGAATGCATGGATTTTTCTGTTTTGGTAACTATGCCTGGATTCCTTGGGCTCCTGTAGTTTTGCACCTTTCGGCTTAGGTCCCTGCAAGCTTGTATTTTTGTTGTATTTTCTGTCCCTTGCAAATGCTGTGGCTTTGTGTAGGTTTTATGTAAGGTAAGTGGACTTGAATAGCACCCGTCTGCCACCATTGGTGGCCTCGCTGTGCTTGGTGCTGTAAGAAAAAAAAGGGGGCGTGGCTGATTAGTGGGACAGCGGAAAGGCAGATGTGAAACCCGTGGTGTAGATGGGAGCAGGTCAGAGGCACCCGGTTCCTGTGTGGCAATCCACTTTCTGTGGGTTTGGTGGCAACACCCAGAAGTATGCCATCCATATGGAAGAGCCCAAGATCTGAAAGATTACAGCACTATGGGTCTGGATAGCTGCTGATGTGGGAGAGTGCAACAGGGCCAACGAGAATAGCTTAGTTACGGCTCGGCTAAAGATGATGTGTTCACTGCTAGGCCTGTGGTGTGTGTCTGTGGGGGGCCGAGGGGGTTGTGTTTGTAGCATAAGGTGGTGGGAGATCTCTGAGGGGAGACGGTTAGTCAGGGGGATGGCAAAGTAGGCCCTACAAGGCAAAACAACCTGTAACCCTGCACTCCCACTGGTGGCGCCTGCACAGAGGCCCCACCTCACCAGCCCACACTGCCTTGACAATCCCTCTCTCCTGCATTCCCTCTCTCTCCCACATCAATACATTGTATCCCATGTGAAACTAAACAAGTGTCTCTGAGTTGGCCGCTGAGGGGTGAGGGGAGGTCTGTAAATTCCAGTCAATGAGGGTTATGGGAGGCAAGATGCCAAGGATACATTCAACTTATGTCCTCTTGTATGTCCCATCGGATTATTGCATTAGAAATATTCTGTATTGGATACAAACGTGATGGCCTTAATACATAGCCATCTACAGAGAAAAAGTACCACCTCGTCATACAGGAAATCAACCAATCTCCAAGACTCCCGGTGCTCTAGAGGAACCACCCCCCACCACCTCAGTCCCTGGATATACATTAATAAACATGTTAACTACTTATGCGCATTGTCAAGTACCTCATGGATACGGTGAAGCATATTATTTGTCAATTAGTAATCGCAGGATTCAATAGCTATAAGATTTTAATGCCAGAAGTGTTAGCTAGGCTGGTATGGAATCCAGCCGTACATCAAGAGGTACTGCTACGGATAAATTGATTGTTGAATCTCCAGAGCCATTTTAGAATTAGAGTGATAAGGGGTATAAAGATAATTCCCAATGTACTGCCAACGTGCTCCACACAAACCAAATGCCCTTGCGATGGGAAACACCATAGCTGGGAACCCTCCCATTCATGAGCTGTTGCCATCTGTCTACTGGCAATATCGGTCCATTTGGTATCCTGGATCCACAGATGGGTGTCTGAAAAAGGCAACTCATACTTGGAAGTCAAAAATCAGAACATTTAACATTGCCTCTCTACAAGGCATAATAATTCCCAGACTCCCTCAATCGTTGAGGTAGTGCATTGCAGTGATATTGTTTGCCAATATCTGGATTTGTTTTCACCTGTTGCTAACCCTTAATTTCAACAGATTCACAGAAAATCTCCCACCCTTAAGCTCCCAGCGGACACTCACTAAAAGAGCTGTCAAATGTGCTTCTCATCTGTTCATATGCATCCGTCACAGGGGCAACCAGTGCCCAAGGCTGGTGAAAAAGCATTCTTACAAAAGAATGCCATCAACTGTCCACCAGATTAAATCCTCATGGAATTTCACAGAAACAGCCAACAGATCTTACATGCTACCCCAAAACTGCAGCCATTGCACCTGTATAGTCCAGTGAAGTGACTATATCCAAGGTCTGGCTTCTGGATCAAAAAGATTCCTAAAAGCTAGAGATACAGAATGCTGAGGAAACTCACTGCTGAGGCCATAGCAAAAATTTCAGAGACAGTGCAAGCATGTTGCAGAGGCTGCATGTCCTCAAGAAATCAGACGCAGGATCTTGAATGCTTACGTCCAGCAGCCAGTCATCCACATAGGGCAAGACGTCTAGTCTCCGTCTTTCATAGATGAGCCCATACCACTGCCAGAACTTTCTTAATTACCATGTAGATGGAGGTCAAAGCAGTTAAGTAAAATCGGTAATGCATCCCCAATGAAAAACCGTGAATACCTCAGATATTTGGGATACACTGTGTCACATATGGCTTCGATAACTCCCTGACTCCGGAAGACGGTTTGAAGGTTTTCATTTTACAAATGGTAAAAATTACAGTATTTATTTTGGCTAGGGTGCGGGCAGAATACACTTCCCCTCTCTCAACGTCTCAACGAACCCCAGAGACATTGTTTCATGGACTAGAGTTATTTAATATGTTAATGGTTTTGTTTCATGGGATTGCTGCACATTTTCACGTTATTTATGTATTATTACTAAACTCTGGTGCACACATCGTGCTGCTGAGCTTTCTCTATGATTTCAAAATAAAGAAAGAGAAGCATAATGCTCGCCTGCGTGTCATTAATGGAATCAAGACTTTCCTAAAGTTATTCTGGAAAATCTTTATTCTCTCCGGCATCTCTCAGAGTGCTTGGAAGGTCATGGAACTTGCTCTTATTTACAAACTGTGACAAACACCCAAAAATGAATAAACCACACGCCCTGCTGCTAACTGTATCTGTTGATTCCTCTGTCTCTTATTTTGTAGCTTTACAATTATTTCACTTTTATTTCCTGTGTATCGGGACAGCCTGCCTCTATGTTGCAAACTCTCATTTGGTCTTTACCTAATCTGTCTGCCACTATATTCATTTGCGTAACTGCATCTCTACTGTTGCATGAATCTCTGTTGCTAGCTCTCCAATACCATGACATTATTCTCCCTGCTGCCTCTTCTCTGCTACCAGCTTGTTCTCATGCTGTACTGTAGCCATCTCGCTGGTTGGATGAAAAGTGACTGCCTGTATTTGTTTGTCTTTTTGCATAAGAAAAGTGCATTGGTGATATCTGATGTGTCAGCATGGTAGGAGTGGGTTGGAGGATTTATTGGGGGCATTGTGGGTTGAGGAGCTTTTGGAGTCAGAGCAAGTAAGGGATAATGCTTGTTTTTTCATTGGAATCTGGATCTCTTGGAATCTGGATCTCCCAATATGTGGGCAAAAGGAGGGACATCTAACCAGTCATCTTATTGCCCCTCACACCAGTCCCAGGCAACAATGCTAGGGCTTTCCTTGAGCAAAAAGTAAACTTCACTGCAGGGGCCAGTACCATCACTGTATTGCTAAAAACAGACATTGCTATTATCTAACTAAATGGCACTAATTTTTACTGCATAATATAGAAAGGTAGAGGCCGCCCTTTTAGAATTGAAACATATCCATGCAGTTTGAACCAATATATTTGAAGATTTACATTTGTGTACCTGGCATCCTGGGATAGCAGAACTAAATGATTTGTTTTCTGTGTGCACTGTGGCCTTCGGGTATGATGCACCTTACAAAACAATAATAATAATAATACTAATAATAATAGCAATCTCCATGCAAAGTAACTGCTGAATATAAAAATAGTATAGTTCACTGACTGTCATGTTCTGGACATCCACATCATTATATTGGAGGGGGCTTATGGTGGGGGCAAGAAAGGGAAGTGACGACATCAGGCAGAAAGTTGGAGTTGATGCCGGTCATACCGTGTGGGCCTCCTTTGGTTCGCACGCGCTTCACATTCGCATTACTGTACAGTTGTGAGCGCCAGTACAGATAGCTGGATATTGACACTGGTGACGAGGATGGGATCCCAACGACCTGGCGGGTCCAGTTAGCTGTGGGGGCCGCCTTCAAAGTTTGCCACAGGAGCGGCCTGCATTCCATTTCAGCCTGAGAGGTGGCGGTGAGTCTGCAAGAGACATATTGTCTGCCCGGGCGGCAGTGACTGGAGGAGTTCCATTTGAACAAGGCACAGTCCATCTTACCCCAGATTGCAGCAGTGAACACCTGGAGAATAACCTACAGAAAGGAGCTGAGTCACCCGGAGAATAACGGGTGCCAGCCTGATACGTCGCTGTGATGGAGCATCGTGCACCCTCAGGCACACATTTTCACAGAGGGACTCTGGTGCAGCAACTACAGTCTCACAAGGTGAGGAGGCAGACCCTGTTTTGCCCAGAAGGCTTCACTGCTTGCTCAGTCACCAAGTGCTGACCAGCCCTCACCATAAATATGCACACATAGAAGGAAATCACTCTAAAAGATAGCCATCACAAACTGTGGAAACCTTACTGGTATAAGGGATAATACTGTAGCAGCTCCACAATGTCTGATGGTGAAATGCCAGCCACAGTGCCTGTCTGTCTACCCATCAGATGTGTTTCAGGTTGCACATGGGGACGTTCCTTCTTGGCAACTGCCCATGGCATTTGACCTCACTGATACTGGCAACCTCGGCCTCTGATTGGTTAGCTGGGCAAAGGATTATAAAGTATATGTTGGGGCAATAGTCCCCATGGACGACGAGCGCAAGAAAAATATACTGACCATGGCAGTAAGGGCATCAGTGGGCGAGATATTATATGACCTGGTCGATGAGGAAAAAGCCACTTTCCAAGAGATCCAAGATGCACTCGCCACATATTTCACCCCCCCACACCAATGTGGACTATGAGAGGCACATCTTCCATAACACCATGCAGGAGAGGCGAAACGTTGGACAATTTTGTTAGGAGACTCTGTGTCCGCATCAAACACAGCACGTTCCACCACTAATCGAAAGAGGAAGCACTGCGCTCTCAAGTCATAGCGGGATGTGAATCCCAGAATTTAAAAATAACTTACTCCAAAAGCAGCGGTCTCTAGATGAGATCCTGGCCATGGCGCGAACTGACTGCTATATCACAAGTTGTCAACTTGGGCAGGGTGAAAGTATCATCATCGCCAAGAGACCAAGAGGCAGTCAAGAAGCTAACGCCAGCGCCTCAAGACAACGCTAAGAGCACCAACAAAACATGTTTCTGGTGCGGATACAAGTTCCCCTATGAGGGCACATGCCCTGCCCTGGGCCAAAAATGGGCTGCTTGCGGGGGCGATGACCACTTCAGGGCTGTATGCAGGAATGCCCCCATGCCGGTGTTCCAAGGAACCTCACCCAGGAGCGGCAGGCGTCATCCGACATAGTGCCCTGATCACAGAAAGCCTGGTCGCGATATACCAGAGATATCGCCCGGCGGAAGGAGAAGGTGACAGGCAACAATCTTGATGGTCATACAGGTCGCCAGACAGGAGAGGAACCTACAGAACAAGACAAAATATAAGGGGAATAAGATTGCATTTAGGGAATGAATCCTCCTCATCTCTGGATGATCAGTGGAAGAGGGGCTACATGTGGGCACTGCGCATGGACATCGCCAAGGAACACAGCCCCACATTGGTGCTACAAGTAAATTACACGCTAACTGAATTCCTGATTGACACCGGCGCAACAGTGAACGTCATGAGTGAGGAAGCATACAACCGACTTCCGCACCCGCCCAGGCTGAAACCATCAACGGTGGACATATTCCCTTATGGATCCAACACACCATTCCTGAGCAAAGGGATGTTAACAACAGTCTGTGCCTACAAGTCCCACACAGCTTACATTCAACTACACATACTCTCCACCAAAGCCAACAGTGGGTGCATTTTGAGTTACCGAACAGCCATCGACATGGGCCTTTTCCACATTCTATACAGCATGATGGCCCACAAGTAGCTGGCCACAGATAGTGACGTGATAAAAGCATTCGCCAACCTCTTCAAAGGCCTTGGTAAACTACGGAACTGCAAAGTACAACTCCACATCGACACAACGGTCAAGCCTGTTGCACAGCACTATCGCAGCATTCCCATAAATATACAGAAGCAGGTGGAAGAGGAAATCAGGTGCCCTGCAGTTGGACCCACCCCTTGGGGCTCACCAATTGTACCTGTACCGAAGAAATCGGTTGGAGGGGCCATTCGCCTGTGTGTGGACATGTGCCAACTGAACATAGCCATACAGCGTGAACGCCAAAATCACAAGCATGAGCCAACTCCTCAATGGGGCAACCGTGTTCTCCAAGCTGGACCTCAACAAGGGGGATCACTAGCTGGAATTTTCCCAAGAGTCACGCTATATCACCACGTTTGTGACTAATATGGGGCTATTCCAGTACAAACGGCGCAATTTCGGGATATCCTCAGCAGCAGAAATTTTCCAAGAAGAGATCCAACCGGTCATTAAACTGATCCCAAACTGCCTTAACTACGGTGATGAGATTTTAGTATTTGGCAAAACACCCCAGGAACATGATGACACTGTGCACCGGGTTTGCATGGTACTGTGAGCAGACCGAGTGACACTCAACAAGGACAAATGCGAGTTCAGGAAACGCACACTAAAATTCTTTGGACACATATGTTCTGATCAAGGTATGCACCCTGGCCCAGACAAAGATGCGGCCCTAAAAGGAGCCCCTCGTCCAACTAATGTGTCGGACCTAGGGATGTAACGGTATAACGGTATACCGTTAAAGATACCGTGAACCACTCAATTGAACAATAATAACCGTCACATGGTGTATACCGGTATACCATATATACCGTTAAGTGTGCTTTTTAATCTGATTTGGAAAGGCTGCAGTAAGCAAGTGCTGCGCAGTCTTGGTCTTGTACTGTTGGATGTGCCATCTGCGAAGTAGTTTCAGTTGGTGCAGTTTTTAATTACATTCCATAAACCACACGTGCCTGACACAAAATCAATATGTTAGCAATAGGAAGAATAAATACAGTGCCAAGAAGGAAAAGGGTTTACTTTGGGTTGGCGGCTTTGGGTTTATATATTTATAATGGATAATGTTTGCTAAACATATGACAATGGGGGGGATTTCCCTGGTTCTATCATTGAATTTACATATAATAAGTCACACTGCAAAAGGCTGTAACGCAAAGAGAGCGTGTGTGTGTGTGGGTGTGTGTATGCGCACAAGCTTATACTACCATCAGCCTCCATTGATCTGTGGCATGCAGGTTATAAAGATGTTCACCTTCACTAGCAGCCAGTGGGGGACCTAAAAGCCTAAATTACCACTTAAGAAAAGCTATTAAGTTTGCTTTGCCAGTCGCAGCAGGCCCCTCCCCCCCCACCCCTAGTCCTTTCCACACATGTGTTTGTGTTGTTTGGTGGAAGCAAGGGCTGGCATTTCAGTGGAAAGTATGTTGAAAAGCCCAATTCTGGCCCTGGGTGCCTGGTTTTGTTTCTGATGATAAATCTGACAATTTATGACCTTTTAGAAAATATTTGTTAAGATTAGTTAACTCCACCTGCTATACCACGATCACCATGATATACCGTCATTTGGCAAGAAGGTTATCATACCATCATAAAACGAATTCCGTGACACCCCTTGTCGGATCTCATATCATTCTTGGGTCTCGCAAGCTACTGTTCCCGCTATCTGATGAACTATGTTACAGTGAGCACCATGCTCCGCAAGCTGACGAGAGACAACCTGGAGTTCATCTGGTCCCGTAGTGCGAATCCAGTTTTGACACCATTGCAGTGTTCGCCGCTCACACTAAGCATGAGCTAGTCTTAGCCACAGGGAGCACCTGTCCCAGCCCGACACGGATCCACCACAGTGAAATGTCAACTGAGGGACTCACCCTTCACCTTTGGTGCTACTTACTTAGTGTAAACACTGATCACAACCATGCAACAAGAAATGGCATGCTTTCTTCCATTAGTCACCATCACGGCTCCACAGGCTTTAGATGTATATGACAGAGAAGCGCCACCACGCGCCTCTCTCACTGAATATTCAGTATTTTGTTTTACAGCCACCAATCTGATTACGACATCCTAAATAATCAGGATTCTACCATACCTAGCGCACGGAAGGCGCTCGAAGCAAGGAACCCTTACCAGATTCCGCGCTTAACTGTCACACAGAAAAGCTACGGCTCAGGCAGGACATCATCCAGCACTCTAATCACAGGAACTTTCCCCTGTAGAGACACACCCAGCCTTTGATTTTACATTGTCTTTTACTTGCCTTTAGATGCCCCATACAGCGGTACATCAAGTGACAGTCTCAAGTCCATTATACTTTGTCCTGAAGACGGCACCAGTATCCCACTAGCCACTGAGTGCCAGAAACACCATTGTAGTGTCGACTAGACAGATGTGAGGTCAACCGGACCACATTCTAAGTCACTATTGTTTACTAACCCTCACCAGAAATCAGTGATTGTAAAGAATTAATGTATGAGGTTAACTAATATGCCTTCAATACCTAACAACCCCGGTCATCACGGACAAGCAAAACGTTTTTGTTGTTTTTCTCTTCTTTTTTAATAGCGATGTGATGCTATATTTTACCACGTAAATAAAAAAAAAGTGTATCTGTAATTCAAAAAACACTGGGTGCCTCTCGTATGTACAGAAAATCTGCAGTGATCTGTAAGAATTGTACTGGGTGGTTTATAGTCACTTGGTCGAAAACAAAAATGTCTAAAGTCAAAATGTAGAAAAAAAAGGTAGAAAAAAAAAGTCAAATTTCTTTTTTTTTTCGAAATGGGGGGTTCCCCCAATCCCCTTTTTTTCTATTTTTTTTTATTTTACCCCTTTTTTTTACTTACCAAACCCAAAAAAGACATATATATTAAAAAATAATACATTCGACTTTTTTTTTTCGACATTTTTGTCATTCAACTTTTTTTTTCGACATTTTGACTGACCACCGTGCTGGGTCCACAACCAACCCAGTGACAGAGAGGTGGGGAAGACTAAGTTCTCTGTTCTTTATTTCGCCACAACCCCTCTTGACTTAGGCCCCCCTTATCAAAAAGAGGGACACATTACCCCCAGATGTTACACAAATGTCTTAGGACAACCGTACGGTTGGTGGGTACCACTAAAGTATACAAACAACTCAATGGAGAATGTCAATGTAGTGTCTTTCTCTGACGATCAATATCGTCCATACCTAGATAAACAATCACTACTAGGACAAACACCGCCTACAGCGGCAGAGGCAACAAACACCTCTACAACAGAAATGGACTTACTTTTGCAAAAAAAGAAGAAGCTAGTACGAACAGAGTCTCATGGACTCCTCATGCTCGAGTACTTAAAGGCAGGAGTGATCCCGGAAGACCTTCAGGTAAAAAACATCCCCAGGATGTTCATCGGTAATCCAAAATTTCAAGCCAAATTCAGCGGAGTGGGCAACAAATGCTCCAGAGACTGGGTTCCCCTAATAATAGAAACAGCGGAAGAAGAAGGCAAGAAGCAAACAGAGGAACTGAAACAGCAGGAAGAAAAGATCAAGACCGATTCCATCATCCCCGACATCAAGAAACAACTTGAACAAATAGAAGAAGAAATTAAGAAATTCAAGGAATTCACACTAGGCAAAAAAATCTGGAAACTCAAAAAGGACATACAAAACTACAAAGAGGAACGCACATACCCCTACTTAGTCCCGGGTTTCTACCAGCAACAGAACAGCGGGAATACCAAGGGAAAAGCGGGAGACCCCAAAGGAAATTTGTATCTTTCTCAAACTCATCCAACAGTAGCGGTTCAAGGTCTTCACAGAGAGGCCCAACAACACCCAAATCAAGAGGACAATAACAATTTTTTCAAGGGAGAGGCAAACAGGGCCGTCCAAGACAACAAGGTTACCACGGGATGCGGACACGACAGTGGACCCCCCAACCTCAACAAAACTGGTGATCCCAATCTTTAATTTAAGCACATACTGCTTAACTCCAGAAGATACAGAAGTTCTCAGTAAAGCAATCCGTTTCGTACCAAAAGAATAAAGCGGACCGTTTCACTACAGAAGTGGATATACGAAAGTTCTTTCGGCTGATCCGACTTCGATATTTCGTCAGAGAATCAACTAGAGAACAAGACAAGGACCCCACCACAACAGGGTTAAAAGCCAAATCTTCTTTCACGCCTCTCACAGCAATGATATGCCCAGAGATATTAGCCTTCGAAAATAGGATCCTAAGAGAAATGGACAATATCTTTAAAACCAAAAACCATTACAGAGATAACCTGAAAGAGACAGAAAGACAAGCTTTGAGAAACCTCGAAACAAACAACCTTTTCCTAGTGAAACCCACAGACAAGGAAGGTGGCATAGTCCTTTGGGGAAAAGAACTATACCAGGAAGAAACCACCAGACAACTCAGTGACACAAGGTTCTACAAAAAACTGGACAATAACCCCACAGCACGTCTAGCAGAGGAAATTAAAAGTCTCATGCTGTATGCAAATACCCAAGGATGGATCGATGAAGATGAGAAAGCATTCCTCACAAAAGAACACCCTGTTACACTGGCTTTCTACTGCATCCCTAAAATATATAAAAATACCATCAAACCACCAGGGAGAGCCATAGTTTCAGCAATAGGATCAATTTTGGAGCCGTTGTGCATTTATACGGACATATTCCTTAGACCTACTGTCAGAAAAATGAGATATTTTATACAAGATACCACAGCCATGATTCACCATCTGAGCAACATCTCGACCTCATCACAAGACATACTGGTCACATTTGATGTAGAAGCTTTATATACCAGCATACCGCGAACAGAATGCATAAACGTCCTCAAAGAATATCTAGATAAACGTACTGATGTCTCTACACCTACCTCCTTTATCCAAGAATGTATACGCATTCCCCTCACAGAAAACTTTTTCTTACATCAAGGACAGTATTACCAACAAATCAGAGGCACGAGCACTGGATCTACTTTTGCGCCGGACATTGCTAATCTTTACATGGACAATTTAGAGAATCTATTCATATACAATGACAACAACCCACACAACATAGATGAGTAAGATACATAGATGATATCTTCACCATTTGGAAAGGCAGTATTTTGGAATTAAAAGAGTTCCACACATGGCTGAACAATGTAGACCCCTGTATTAAGTTTACAATGCACTATGACAGCTACCACCTGGCATTCCTAGACTTAGACATCATGAGAGCAATGGACGGAACGATTACAACAACACTGTACCGTAAACCTACGGACAAGAACACATTACTCAATTTTGAAAGTTACCATCCACAGGCCCTCAAAGAAAATCTCCCGTTTGGACAGTTCCTGAGGATAAGAAGGAACTGTGCCTCACTCCCCGAGTACGACCTCCATGGAAAGGATCTAGCAAACCGATTAAAAACAAGAGGATACCCAGCGGCCATCATCAGGAAAGCACGGAAAACGGCAAGAAACAGAAACAGGACAGAGTGCTTGACCAAACAGATAAGAATAGAACACAAGGACAAGATGACATGTTTAACAACTTTCTTACTAGTGAGCAATGCACTAAGAAAGACCATCCTCACCAACTGGCATCTGCTACAAACGGACAGTTTCACACCGATAACGCCACGTTTTGCCTTCAAAAGAAGCAAAAACATCAAAGACCACCTGGTACACAAATACCCCATAGAAAACTCCACACCCAGAGCCCAAACCACTCTCTGGCAGCTTCCACCCATAGTTGGAAACTACCGCTGCGGCAAATGCTCGGTATGCCACCTCACAAAAGACCAGAAAGAGATAACCCTCAACAGCACCATTTGGAAACACAAAACTTTCTCCAATTGCCTTACCAAATGGAGCGTGTATTTAATCATATGCCCGTGCAACCTATATTACATAGGTAAAAGCAAGCGTGAAATACGACAAAGAATTTTTGAGCACAGGTTCTGCCTGAAAAAACAAAATAGACGATAAACCCATGGTGGCCCATTTTGTGAAACACCAACAAAAACACACAGATCTAAGATGGTGTGTAATCCAAACCGTAGAGGCAAAAGCAAGAGGGGGTAACAGAGATTTAGAGCTAAGAAAACTCGAGCAGAAATGGATACACCGTCTAAATACGGTAAAAAATGGGTTAAATGTGTCCATAGAGTGGAACCTTTTCTTCTAAAACTTTTCTTCTAAAATATGTGTGCACTAATTTGTGGTTTAAATCACTGTGTATGTATGCTGACAACCTGCTGAAATGTGTGATGTCACCTTATGAGGTTCCCATACATAGTTGCATAACGATGCACAATCCAAGGGGAAAAAATCGCAGATCTACCTGGCATCACAGATAGGATCAGAACTACAACAATTAGTGGTGCAGCTTTTGACCCACAATGCTGTAGATATTCAAAAACATGTGTGCAACAAATGTTTTAAAATATGATCGATCGAACGTTTACAAAATGATGTACAGTGGAAGCAAAAAGACAAGAAGCACCTGGCGTCACAGAATGGCCAGAACTGTAATTATGATGGGAGCAGCAATTGTCACGTTTTCTTGTAGATATTTGAAAACATGTGTGTAACAAATGTTTAAAACACGTCAAATGCCATACAGCATCAAACGTTGAAACTCATGTATATTCGTATGCCATACATTCTGATAGCACCCAGAGCAGGCACGCACTCACATACAGCTTAAAAAACTAGCCCATTCAAAATAGCCCGGCACTGTACAGTCTACACACTAATCACTAGCGCATGCGCGCCTGACTGCCGGGCGCGCATGTACGAGTGACGCGAGTTCAAATAGATCTTGCGCATGCGAGGGACTACAGACACCGCTGACTTGTTCAGCGAGCTGTAGCCACGGCAGATGCAGGTAAGGAAAAATGCTTTCACAAAGCGGTTTGCCGCTCACACTAAGCATGATCTAGTCTTAGCCACAGGGAGCACTTGTCCCAGCCCGACACGGATCCACCACAGTGAGATGTAAACTGAGGGACTCACCCTTCACCTTTGGTGCTACGTACTCAGTGTAAACACTGATCACAAGCATGCAACAAGAAATGCATGCTTTCTTCCATTAGTCACCATCACGGCCCCACAGGCTTTAGATGTATATGACAGAGAAGCGCCACCACGCGCCTCTCTCACTGAATATTCGGTATTTTGTTTTACAGCCACCGATCTGATTACGACATCCTAAATAATCAGGATTTTACCATACCTAGCGCACAGAAGGCGCTCCAAGCTAGGAACCCTTACCAGATTCCGCGCTTACCTGTCACACAGAAAAGCTACGGCTCAGGCAGGACATCATCCAGCACTCTAATCACAGGAAATTTCCCCTGTAGAGACACACCCAGCCTTTGATTTTACATTGTCTTTTACTTGCCTTTAGATGCCCCATACAGCGGTACATCAAGTGACAGTCTCAAGTCCATTATACTCGTCCTGAAGACGGCACCAGTATCCCACTAGCCACTGAGTGCCAGAAACACCATTGTAGTGTCGACTAGACAGATGTGAGGTCAACCGGACCACATTCTAAGTCACTATTGTTTACTAACCCTCACCAGAAATCAGTGATTGTAAAGAATTAACGTATGAGGTTAACTAATATGCCTTCAATACCTAACAACCCCGGTCATCACAGGCAAGCAAAACGTTTTTGTTGTTTTTCTCTTCTTTGTTAATAGCGATGTGATGCTATTTTTTACCACGTAAAAAACAAAAAGTGTATTTGTAATTCAAAAAACATAGGGTGCCTCTCGTATGTACAGACAATCTGCAGTGATCTGTAAGAAGTGTGCTGGGTCCACAACCAGGCCAGTGATAGACAGGTGGGGAAGCCTAAGTTCTCTGTTCTTTATTTCGCCACAACCCCTCTTGACTTAGGCCCCCCTTATCAAAAAGAGGGACACATTACCCCCAGATATCACAAACTGGAACACATACTGACAGCATACAGCATTCCAAAAGTCATTAAGTCGTACAACGGCCCGCCATTTACCAGCCTGGACTTTGCCAAATTCACGCAGTATATGGGGTTTAAACACTGTAAGATCGCACCTCTGTGGCCCCAGGCTAATAGCATGGTTGTGCGGTTCATGGAGAATATCAAGAGGGGGCTGCAAGTCACGCATGTGTCTCACAAACCTTTTGAACAAGCATTATACCAACTCCTGAGAGATTACGACACACGCCCCACAGCACCACGGGCAAATGCCCAGCGGATCTCATGTTCTACAGAAGATTGAGAACTCGTCTACCTCAAGGTCCTCTCAATGGTGGGCCTGCACTTTCCGACCAAGAGATCAGGAAGAAGGACTTGAGAGACAAAATGAAGATGAAGTTGGCAGCCAATGTGAGAAGGGGTGCTTGAGAAAATACGGTTGAAGTTGGAGAAAGAGTTGTAGTAAACCAGACACAGCGATGGAAAGAAGATTCCAGTTTTGCACCAGGACCCCTCACCGTCACACGATTGAAAGGCTCTATGATCTCTGCAGAGGACAAAAATGGACCCGAGATCACTCAGAACATATCCCATTTAAGGGAATACTAAGGAGACATGGAGGCGCGTTATGGGCCCTGGCAGGAGCCGGCGAGGTCTGGTCTCAGGGAGAGTCAGATGATTCCTACTTGGGAGACGGGGAGACATCTGCTGAAGAATGGAGGGATGCGGAGCTCAGCCCCCCGAGATGCTTTCCAGCTCCACCACAAGAAGGCCGGCCAGCCAGGGCCAAGATCAAAATCGTGAGACTGATGAAAGAAATGGGTTAACCTGGTGACTGTTTAAGAAGGCGGAAGGTGTCATGTTCTGGACATTAACATCATTATGTTGGTGGCGGTATTAGGGTGGGGGCAAGAAAGAGAAGTGATGACACGAGGCAAGAAGCCTCAGGGGCAGGGGTTTAGTTTCATTAAAGTTGGAGTTGATGCCGGTCATACCGTGTGGGCCTCCTTTTGTTCACACGCACTGTGCATTTGCATTACTGTACAATTCTGACAGCCAGCAGAGAACGCTGGATAAACCGCTGCAGACTGTTTTTTACTTGGCACCATTACTTCATTCACACTAATTTCTCAAAAATATGCAATTTTTACAACATATCATTGTGCACTCTGATACATAAGGGCAGGACTACAACTACCAAAATGCAATAAGATGTTAGCGTAAAAGCCACGAGTGGTTATTTCATACCTGACATTGGACAACTAGAGATAAATGCAAACTGATATGCGTATTTGAATAAGATATTCAATTCCGAATGGAAGATTAAACTGTTTTTGCATATTAAGCAGATACCATTTAGCAATCGGGTTTAAAAGGTTTTAATACAAGCAATACTTTGGGCCTCATCACGAGAATGGAGATAATGAAAAAAGGAAGGCGGAATGGTAATACCGGCATCGATAACGGGTCTGGGGCATTACGACCCGGCAACCCGGCAATACCGCCACCGCCCGTACCCGCGTCCCTTCTCGGAGGAAATACCGGAATGCCGGTAATAGGAGGAGATCATAACTCACGCGGGCATGCAATTACCGGCATCCCGAAGGCATTAATTAGGGCCTGCACGATGGGGGCCATACAGGCATCGCGGACCACCCGTAAACAGCAATCTGCAATCAAGGCAACTGCCACAGGTGCACACACTCACCACAGGTGGAGTCAATGGAGCCTGTCCCAGTATAAAAGGAGTACACCTACACACCACACCCCTTTCTACACCAAAATGAAACCACTAGCTGTTGCAATCATGGGGCTGGAGGACATGCCTATACTGCTACAACTGCAGCAACAACAGCAACCACAACAACAACTACAGCAACAGGCAGCACATAAAAGACACAGGAGGAGAAGGAGGTTGAGACAGGGCCAGCAATTACCACCAGTGCAGCCAGTAGTACCTCGTAGGCAGCCACCAATGACTCGCATCAGACCCAGTCCATTCAATCTAACCCCTGAGCAGATCCACACCCTGTACCGGTTGGACCGGGATACCATCACCACCATAGTGGACATGATACACGACATCGTCAGCCTCATAGAAATACGCACTGCCATCCCACCGCTGCTAAAGGTTGTGTCTGTGCTCAACTTCCTGGCCAAAGGCACCTACCAGCACACAGTGGGCCAGCTGCATGGCATTTCACAACCACTATTTTCACGTATGCTGACCCAAGTGCTGGATACCCTTCTGAAGCACACTAGCACCCACATATCCCTACCACGGACTGTCCAGGAGATAGCCAACACCAAAGTAGGCTTCCATGCACTGGCAGGCATCGCCCAATTGTGTTGGTGCCCTCGACTGCACCCATGTAGAATTGGTAGTCCCCCATGCCGTAGAGGCGGTGTACCGCAATCGCAAGCAATACCACTCCGTCAATGTGCAGATGGTATGTGACTCCAGCAAGATCAACTCACATTGCTGCGCCCGATATCCCGGATCCACACATGATGCCATGGTGCTGCGTAACTCCACGCTACCCTGTCACATGGAGCAACATGCTGGACCACGTACCTGGTTGCTTGGTGAGTTGCCTGACTGGCCAATGGCAGTGCATCGGGGTTGTGATGTTTTGGGATGCATACTCCACCTGGGTGGGAATGGGGGGGATGCATACACCACCTTGATGGGAATGGGAGGGGGGATGCATACACCACCTGGGTGGGAATGGGGGGGATGCATACACCCCCTGGGTGGGAATGGCCAGTGAGTAGAGAATGCACGCAGAGCTAAACACTCCTGACCTGAACCTCCCAAGCTGAACAATACACATCACTGGCACACATTGGACCAATGCCGTATATCAATGACAACATGTAAGACGCACAACCTGGCCACCATGGGTATGTCAAGCAATGCATGACTGAACATGATTGCAACTGTGCCAATGTGGCTAGTGTGACCATGCACAGTGTAGTATACACAGCAAAAATGTGAGGCAAAACATCGTCCTGCAACCACAGTACATACACATCAGCATGCAAGAATTCACCCTGCATCATCTGTACAACGCCATCCAGACTACCACACCATATTGCAGTATAGAATGCATCTAAATAATATTTGTGCATACGTACAGGGACATGTGCATGTCGACAGCAAATAGCTGTGGCCATGGTTGTGAATCCTGAAGGTGGCAGCTCAGAGTGACTTGCGCAGACCTATTTGTATTCACTTGCAGGTGATGGAGGATATCCCTTGAAGCCGTGGCTACTTACCCCTATGCAGAATTCGCGGAACAACCATGAAGAGGAGTACAATCGGGTTCATACCCGTACCCGTGTTGTGATTGAGCAGACTTTTGGCCTGTTGAAGGCGCGGTTCCGCTGCCTAAGCAGGTCTGGTGGAGCACTCCTTTATAGGCCTGAGAAGATGGCAAAGATCACCATGGCCTGTATCATGCTGCACAACATGTGCGTCCAGAGAAATGTACCTCTGCCACCCTACAATGACATGCATGCACCGGGTGAGGATGATGAGGATGAAGATGGAGGAGAAGCAGCACCCCTGCCAGTACGTGATGCACAAGATGGCCGTGCAGTACGCCAATCACTGATTGGCGAAAACTTCTGACGCACATGGACGTCGATAGATATGTGTCAGTGACACATTGTACACTGGGTCCATGTGGACATGCACACAGGAAATGTGGGGAGTTGGGCACTGTGCACTGTCATGAACTAAAAGGATACACACGAAATGAACAATGTCCAGGCATTGAATGATTTTTCACACAACGGGTGTATTTATATCAACTACAGAAATGTTCTACCCCCCACAACACCAAAACTACTCATACCCCCCAATGAAGTCCCAAACCCCCCAATGAAGTCCCAAAACCCCCCAATGAAATCCCCAAGCCCCCTAATACACCCATTCACCATCAACACCCTCTGACCCACTCCCATTGTTCTCCCACACTATTTTCTTGATTTCTTGTTGTCCGGGGGCAGCATTTCTGAGTGGCTCACACTCCATCTTGTTGGATGCACAGGGCTGGAGGGTGCAGAGGAAGCAGGTGTGGAGGATGGGGGTGTGGTGGATGCGGTGGTAGCCGTGGTCATTTGCACAGCTGGTGTGGGTTGTGCCTGCTGCACATGCTACAGGATAGAGGTGAGGACCTGTGTGACGAACCCCAGACTGTCTCGCATCATCAGCGCTGAGGCATTGACGGCAACTGTATTAGCCGCTATGGCCTGTGCTATCTCACGCCTCGTGTCCTCCCCCTCTGCAACATATTGTCGGACGAGGTCCAACATTGAATCCTGTCTAGCCTCCACCCTTGCTAGCCATGCCTCAAGGTTGGTGGTGGGAGCAGCAGTGGTTGAGGGTGCTGCCACAGGGCCTGCATTGCCAGTGCTGTCCTCAGGTAGGGTGCTGAGGTCCGAATTGTGTAGTAAAGGATCCACACTGCTGCTGGTGGATGAGGGCTGAGTGTGGGGTTGGGGGGTGGACACAGGGCTTGGGGAGTGTGGACATGCCACATGGGTTAGTCCATCCTCGTCCACATACTCCTCCAGTAAAGTTTCAATGTCACTCAGTGGGGCAGTGGCTGCTGCCTCGCCCACCAAACTTGTTGATGCCGACATTGTGCCACTGGCCTCGCCTTCCACTGGTATTGCCAGCTCAGTGGTCCCGATGTCAGGCGTTGATGTGGGGCCCTCATGTGCGGCCGTGGCCTGGGCACTCGCCCTGGGCTTCGGTGTGGCCTGCAAGGCTGCCCCGGAGGTGGTCTTGCCTGTCGGAGTAGTCTTGTGCCGGGGCATAGATGCCCTTGGGGCTGTTTCCTCACTGGCATCCACTCCATCAGTGCCTGGGGGAGTAGAAGAGATGCAGGGTATCAGTGATGGTGTTACATGCAAGATGCATTATACAGTGCTGTGGAGAATTTCATTTATCATGAATTCATATCTTACAGGTGTGTCACACAGAGTAGATTGAAGGGGCCATTTTGGCATGTGCCGTGACGCCTCAGTGCAGGGATGCTGCATGGCAGGTGGCATGCCGTTGTATTGGGCTTTGTGTGATGTATTACATGGGTACGGTCCGTGTGTGTTGGCTGTGTGTTGGTAATGTGATTGGCACTCAGCATGCATGGCAGGGTTTGGGCCTCCATTTGGACAAGGATATGTTGATGTGTGTGTTGGGACATGCATTGCCTTGCCTAGACTCTCTTCCACATCACTTGTGCTACGTTATTGTTTCCCCTACTGGGATCTGCAGGGTCACTCACCTCCATCTGCAGATGTTGCAGCACCCGTCTCCATCTCCCCAAATCCTTCGATGGACTCCATCTGTATGAAGGTACTGCACGTCTCCTCCCAGCGTGAAAGTTTTGTGGGTGAGTGGGGACCCCCACCTGTGGCCATGGCCTCCCTCCTATTGCTGGCCAGGATGTTCCGTACCCTCAGGCGGAGGTCATCCCTCCTTTTTTTACAGTCCTTGATTGTCCGTGAGGTGGTGCCGACTGCTGAGACCTTGCGGGCTACCTCCTCCCAGATCTCCTTTTTAGGTTGCTGCACCTCCCTTATCAGGTTGTGCTGGTTGATCTCTTCAGCGCAGGCAGCTAGGGTGTCCACCAGCATGGTCAGTTCTTCGTCTAAAAAATGCTTTTTGCGAAGGAGGGGTTCGATTTTCTGGTGGCCTTGGACATTTTCGCTAGGCCCTGGTCTCCTCTGTAGCAGTGGTGGTTTGTGAGGATTGCAATGGATTGTGTTTTTAAAGATGGCCGCCGGCGCATTTCCCGTTCTGACGCAATGACGTTACTTCTGGGTCCGGTATTACGAGCCCGGTATTAGCATGATGTTATTACCGGGTTGGTATAAAGGGGTGCCTCCTAGGCGGAGGCGGTATCGGCGGGTCCCGTGATGCCGCTACCCGGGGGTTGGAGGACCTTTAGCACCATGGCGGTATGGCCATTACCAGCATGGGGATTTGCGCGTGTTCACGCACTCGTAATCACCTGCTATTAGCGGCGTCATACGAGCACGGACCCGCTAGTTCCTCCATGCCGGTAATGACCCCATTTTTACCACGCTTCTCGTAATGAGGCCCTTGGTCTTTAATTTTACTTAAGAGTAAGCACAGATTGAGAAGCAAATGGGGAATTGGAAACCCAAATGGTCCAACCCAGGTTAATGGCACAAATATTAACAAATAAAGATGAGGTGAGACTTGTTAGAGGAAATGACCGCTCTTGCAATCTTTGGGCCTCATTACGATTTTGGCGGTAGCCATGCCGCTATTGGCGGCATGGCTGCCGCCAAAATCGGGTCTGGGTTCCCAGAATGAGGAATTACCGGGCCATTGCGAGTTCGGAGGGACCGGTAATTCCTCTCTCTGGGAACCCAGACCCAGGCCTTCCCCATTCCCATTTTAGCCCCCATAGGGCTGAATGGGAATGGGAGAGGGAGCAAACAACGGGCCGATTACGAGCGGCCTGTTGTTTGCTCCCTCGTCCCCTCGCGGGACCCACTCTGAAACCAGACGTGCAAACCGGGTCCCGCGAGGGGACCTCGTAATCAGGCGGTACGGGGTTGGCGGCGCCGGCACCTTTACCGGCGCCGTTAACCCCTTACCGCCTGACTTGTAATGAGGCCCTTTGTATTATCGGCTACAGATACAAATGACATGGGTATAAACAAAAAAATGAGGAGGAAAAGGATTTGCAGCACTTAACTTGTGGCACTGTTGCAGAGTGCCATTGAAACAGAAGGGGATACTGCCAGCAAGGCAATTATGACGGCTCTAAGAAGCACCATCGGGCAAAAAAAAAAACGGTCCTTGCTCCCTTTACTGTATATTCATAAGAATGTTGCAGTACACAATACATTATTCATTTTGTATTTGTTAATCCCGCACCATTCAAACTTCAATCAAGAACCTGGATAGCCTTGTGAAACTAAGGAAATCTAATGTATCTTTTGAAGTTTAAATTGGGATTTCTTACTTGGAGTGGAGTCACTGTAAACATGGAAACAATTGTACATCTGAAAGTATTTCCAATTCGCAGACAAATCTCAGTTCCTGTTATGCTGTGCTCCCATCTCATGGAGGTAACAGGAAATTACAACTTAAATACAGCTTGTGGAATCCTCTGTGTAATACATTCTCTGGCGCAAGCAGGGTACATTAGACATCACTCACACTTGTTGAAGAGCCATGTTTAACATTTTTTTTAAATCAACTTTATTTAATATTTATACCAAGAATTATATTGCAACATACACGTGAGAGCCAACAAAAACAAAAGTGTACATAACATATTCCTAAAAAGGTAAGTAACCTTCAATTCAACTGTAATTTCTCATCAAAGATCCCACCACCACACTCCAAATTCAAACACTTGACATCACAAACAAAAACCTACACACAACCTAACAAAACATCAACCCCCACCCAATCCCTATATCCTTACTGTATCCAAAAACTAACCCTACACCTTATCCAAATAAATAATTTAAAAAATTCCCATTTCTCACAGTGCTCGAGACCTTTTGTACCTCAAAAGTGTATGCATGTCTATTAACCAGCTATCAGCATTTCTCACAGTGCTCGAGACCTTTTGTACCTCAAAAGTGTACGCATGTCTATTAACCAGCTATCAGTATGCGGTTTCTTCCTTGATTTCCACACTTTCATAATATGTTTTATCGCCATTAACAATGCCCTGTCAATCCAATCAGATGCATCGCAAATGTCCAAACTTCTACCTTCTACTGAGAGGAAGACTACAGACTTGAAAGTTTAAGGAAATTACCTGCCCACCACCAGATCTATACAATCCAGTACATCCTTCCAGAAGTTCTGCACCCTTTCACACTCCCAGAGCATATGCAAATAAGTCCCTTTTGAACGGTTGCACCCCGAGCACAAATCTTTATCTGTCAAACCCCTCTCACTCATTTTCACTGGTGACCAACAAACATGACCTATGATTCGTTTTTTTAATACATTGTATGCTTGTTCATTTCTGATGTTCATCCGGAGGGTGTTCCACAGGGTAGGCGATGTGACCCCGAAGCTACTGCCTCCAGCTCTTTTTCTCCTGAAGTGTGGGGTGATCAGGGAGATACTGGAATTGGATCTAAAAGCTCTACCTTGTGGTTTCTGAGTGAGTGACATTGCGGTAGGAGGGTGCTTCCTTGTGGATGCATTTATAAGCAAGGGAGAGAGTGTTGAACTCGATGTGTGCTTTAACTGGCAACCAGTGGACATCTCTTTTAATGGCTGAGATATGTTCAGAGCGTTTAAGACCAATAATCGCTCGCAATGCGTTTATTCTGCAGTAACTGGAGTTAGGCTAGGTTAGTGGCAGATGTGCCTATGTGGAGCAAGTTGCAATAATCCAGTTGTGACAGGATTAAGACACATGCAAGTGTGAGGCAGTTGGTCGGAGTCAGGAACTGTCTGCTCAGTGAGATGAGCCGCAAGGTATAGGCCGTGGCTGATGAGAGTGCATTTATTTGTTTAGTCAAGGTTAAGTTCTGCCTCAAGGTGAACTCCCAGAGTGTTTACCTGTTTCAGCACAGGGTTGGGGGTGCCATCTATGCAAATGGAGGAGAAGGACGTGTCTAGGTTTTTTAGGCGATGGGGAGAGCCAACAATGAGCAACTCGTTGTTAAGACATAGGTTGTGCGAGGCCATCCAGTTTTGTATGGTACTGTAGACCGAATTGATAGTTTTGGTGTCGTGGGAGAAGTTGCCAGTGATGGCAATGAGTATTTGGGTGTCATCTGCAAAATTAGTATAAATGACACCCAAGCAGTCCAGCAGGTCGAAGGGGGGTTTGGTGTAGGTATTGTAGAGCATGGGAGAGAGGCAGAATCATTGTGGTACACCTGGTGGAGCCGGGATGGTGTCGGATGCAGCTTCCCCAGTGAACACTCTAGTGGTCCGGTCACTATGGAAGGATTGTATCCAAGCAGTGGCCTAAAGCGAGAAATGGAAATGCTGGCAAAGATGCTAGCAGAGAGTGCTGTGGTGAACTAGGTCAAATGCGCGGATAAGTCTAAACGTAGGAGAATGCTTAGATGTCCCGAGTCCCTGATGAGATCCATTTGGTTTTTGAGATCCAGCAGAGCTGTTCCGGTGCTGTGTTTGGGGCAGAAGTCTTATTGTCTGGTTCCAAGCAGGTGGTTGAACTCTAGGAAGTGTTGTACTTGTGAGTAGGCTATAGAGTGCAGTATCTTTAGGAGAAAGGGGACTGTGGTGATCATTCAGTAGTTGGTCGGGATGAGGGGTCAAGACTGGTTTTTTAAGTAATGGGGTGATCCAGGATGATTTGATAGTGACTGGGACTTCATTGGTAAGGAAAGAGGCATTGATAAAGTTTGTGATGATGGGCGCCAAGGAGGGTGCATGCACAGAGTTTAACTACATGTGCTGGGCAGGCATCCCCTTTGCAGTTAGATGGTTTTAAGGCAAGGATGGCAGCAAACATTTACTCTTGTGTTACTTTGTTAAGTTTGGGGTGGTGCTTCGGGGGAGAGTTGAGAGGGTAGCAGTGGGTGCTTTGGATGGGAGATTGGCTTTTTTGGTACTGATTTTCATTTGCAGGGAGGTGAATTTGTGCGCTATGGCATTTGTATGGTGGTGCACCAGGTTTTGTCTGAGAAGGCGGGGGGAGCAGTGGGGATAGGCGTTTCTAGTTCTCTTAGGATGGCAAAGAGTTCTTTGCTGTTTGAGACTGCGTTATTAATGCGTTAGTTGAACACATTGGCTTTGGTGCGATGATAGCAGATTTGTACTTATGTGATGCTGTGGCGAGGGCAATGCTATTTTTAGGGGATGGCTTCTTTTTGTAGAGGTGTTCCAGGGCTCTTTTGTTCCTACGTAGTGGGATGAGGTCTTCCTTAAAACAGATGTTCTTTGTAATGCAGGGTTTGGGTGTTTTAGCTAATCTGTGGGTGTGTTTGTCAATGGTGGTAAGCAGACAAGCGTGATAGTGAGTAGCAATATCAAATGGGTTCAAGCACGGTGGGGCTGATTCAAGAATGGTTATCAGGGTGGGTTTTAGAGCCTCACTTGACAGTTTGCAGGTGTTTCTGACCAGAATGGGTCTCAGCTTGGGAGTCTGGGTGGCGATAGGTGTGGGGATGGCTAGCTTGGATAGGATAAAGAAGTGATCTGATCACATAATTTCTTTGATAGCAGTGATGTCTACCTTGATATTGTAGGTGAGAACCCAATCCAGTATATGCCCTTTAGTGTGTGTGGGGGGTAACAATTATTTGGGTGAAGCTCATGTCTTCCAGAGCAAGAACCTGGGCAGTAGTTCTGGTGTCAGCAGTGTCCTTAAATCCTAAATTAATACCACCTAGGATTATGCATTTGGTGGTTGGTTTTAGGAGTGGTGTGATCAAGAGAGGTATATCCAAGTCGAGGTGACTGGCATTATTGGGCTGATGATAGATGAGGAGTATATTGATGGTGGTCTTTGGGTTGGTTAATAGTTTCGTGATGAGAATTTCATACCCCGGTGTGATGGGGATAGGGCAGGCTCTATGTCGGAGGGAGGTCTTGGCAACGAGAGCCACTCCAACACCTATGGCATTGAGGCGATCAGCCCTGAGGATGGTGTAGTTAGGCGGGATGGCCAAAGAGAGGAGTGGGCCTGAGCCGTCATGGAGCCAGGATTCTGTGATAGCAAGAAAGTCGAGTTGGTGTTCAAGTATGAGATCGTGGATGTCTATAGCGTGGGCTCCCAGTGATAGGGTGTTCAGCAAGGCTCCTTTGAGGCAGTTGGGTTGTTTGGGCTGTGGTTGTTTGGGAGCCTGTTGCAGTTCACTGGAAGGTGGGGGTGTTCAGAGTTTTAAGGGGATAGGATGAGGGTATCTGTTATTGTGCGTAGATGGTTGTTTTTTGCTGGTGGTTGGAAGTTGGAGGGCTGTTCTGGCTCTAAGTCTCGCCAGTGGCAGTCACCCAAGAAGGGTTGGGTTTCACCTAGGTAAGGAGGGATATTGAGCGTGGGTTGGCTGTGTAGCATGTGGGCTGTCCTGGTTTTGAGTCTAGCCAGCCGATGTTCCTTCTCACAAGGATGGGTTTCTCCTAAATGTGTGGGGTGCAGGTTATGAGTGATGATTCATAAGAGGGGGGTCGGAATGGAGTAGGCCAGGGGAGGATGGAGGAGCCCGAGCAGGTCAGGGTGTGAGAGTAGTGGTTGGTGGCCAGGGTGTTCTTTGCAGGTTTAGCTTTGGCCAAACATGTTGTCTGCACAAAGGCCTTCAGGGAATAAAGAGGGGGTGTGTAGTTCTCCAAGTTAACACACAAAGGTGTAGGTATAGCTGGGGGCCCATTAGTGGGAGTGGCGAGCAGGATAATTGAGAATAGGGGCACCTGTCTTTCCGAGGAGGTCTCTTTGGGGATGGGGCATCAGGGGATGCTATTGTAGGGCAAAGTCTCAATGGTGGTAGGACGTGAGGGTGAACAGTTGTCAGTGGTGGTAGTCAGATGGTCTAAGCATGCAAGTAGGCATTTATCTGAGAGTGCAACAACATTATAACCATGAGATGTGCATAAAGCATCAGCATATTCTGTGGGCGCAAGAAATATTGGTAAGCATTTTTTAGGCACAGCATCCAATGACGGAGTGCTGGAGACCAGGCCTGTGGTAGTATCAGCATTTAGGGTGTTAGGGTAGGCAGGGGAGTATTTCTCAATATCCAGACTATTAGAAATATCAATTGTACTAGTGATATAATGTGGACAGTTTACAAAATCATTACCTAGCACATTATGGTATGGGGGTACATATTTAGCAATACCAAAGACTTTAGGTTTGATGATAGCAGTTAAATCAGGGCAAGAGCCTAAACATTTTACAGATGCAGCATTACGGGCCTTTAAGCAAATCGGCAAGCAGTTACTCAAATTAAATAAATTGAGTGGTGGGAAGGCAGGTGAACAATCATTGGCAAGATCATAGATTGTAGTTAGTTTGGTTTGAGGACAATGGTCTGTGCCAGCATTAACCTGATTTATGCATGTGGGAGAAGATAGGACAATATGATGGTGCAATGTACTAGGGAGTGAGGAAGAACGCTTGTTGGTAGTAATGTTCAACCTTGAAGGCGAACATAGAGGTAGACAGTTATCAACAGTGGAAAGGCAAGTAATACGATACAATGAGTCCTTACTTTTGGTGTGCTACTTGTTGGACTATGAGACCTGGTTAAGGTTAGGGCAGGTCAGGGGCTTTCCAGGTCAGCAGTGTTGCAGACTGCTGGTTCCTTGTGCAGCGCATGCGGTCGAATTTTGACTTGAGGATAGCGTCAGTGGGAATATGTTTTGAAGACTGAGCTTGGGGTGTAGGGTGGTCCCATGAGGCAGGAGGTGGTGGGGAGTGTATGGAACTCATGGTGACAACAGTAAAGACAGACACAAGTGATCACAGCAGTTCAAGGGTTTTTATTAAACTGTAAGTGCAGGGTGGAAAAATGCCTAACCTAAACCTAAATCTAAGATGGGAGCAAGTGTCGCCCATCAAATGAAAAACAAGGCAGTCCGTGTGGCGTCTTGTCAAAGTAAAAGCCTATACTAAAAAAAAACCTATTGCCAATTCCTTACAACTAACTACAGAAAGAGAGTGGGATAAGGTATTCAAATAAAGGAAACAGTGTTCAAATAATAAGTAAGGATGTGATTGCCTTGAGGTCTCCCTTCCCCACGTTTTTAGCATGGGACAAGGTGGGACTTTGGAGCACAGCACACGCTGGAGCCTTCCCAGCATGAGATAACGGTTCCGTATCAGGTTCTTCAATGGTTAAGTCTCTTTTCAATAAATGTCTCTCGCCTTCGCGGACTGATGCTCTCAACAAACAAACACAAAAGTTCTGTTCTATGAACACTTTGGGTGATGGCTTCACCTCCGGGTCCCCCTCTTCTAGGTGCAGACCCCTCAGAAATTGTATTCAACAAATCCACAAGACAGTTCCCTTTGCAGTGAACTTTGGGTGATAGCTTTCCACCCATGGATCTCCCTCGGCAGGTCTAGGATCCCAGGTGACAACGGGGACACTCCCGTTCTCCTTGTCTTGCAATACTTCTTGCTTTCACAAATCTTAATGTCTTTTAAAACAGGTTTTCGGGCTTTGCCCCTCGTTGTCGGTTTCCCTCTGCCGAGTTTACTCTCACTGACTTTTACGATATACAGTTCATGAACTAATTTTCAACATGCAGGATTCACCTCCCTTAGCTTTCGTAATCATCTGCTGGCCAAAGGCTTTAGACAGTACAGAGGATTTTACAAGATTCCCTTATGACCACTTTGACCTTTCGTTGCTTCTTCCCAATATCTTCTGGTTATGATAGTCTTTACCGTTGGGTAATCGCCCAGAGTTTCCTGTGTGAGCACCCACGTGGTGCCAGACTCCTCTGTTACAGCGTTTTCCCCCTCCTTCGCTACTAGTAAGTTCAATTTAGCCTTTGGCAACTTTTTGTTCAACACATTTCGGTTTATTATCGCCACTCCCCTCGACTCACCGGCTGTGATGAACTGCTTGGTTTTCTTTCTCCTTGGAGTCAAGGTTGGTAACAATCTCCCCAGCTTTGTATTCAGCGGAGGAGGGTCTTGTGTACCGTTGACATATGCTGCAACACACGTTGGCTATTGTTTGCAGACTTATCATTCCCTCTACGGAGGTTCCACGGGCCATGGTCGGAAAGGGCAAGGTCGACTCTCTCCTTGTTGCCCTCTTGGTCTCCTCCTCTTGAACTGCCATGCTGAGTTAGCACTTATGTCGTGCGGTCTGCCTTGCTCATATTGTGCTCCACCTATCCATGTGGGGAAGGGAAAGAGCTGTCAGGTGTGTGTGATTCTGGTCTATTGCCTGACTTTGCCTGACCCTGGTACTGGGACATGTCAGATAAACGGTTCTGTTGTTAGTCCGTTGTCTTTTGTGTTGTGCAAAAGTGTTTGTGTGGAAAAAGGCAGGGGGCAGTTCTTTGGAATATACTATGTGGTAGGATGGTGAAAATGTGTTGAAAGAAGGGGGATAGCGTGCCTCGACCGTTGGTGTCCCACTCCCCAAGGAGCCCCCCATCCAAACGATCCTCCCTCACTGGTCCACCCCCAGGAACAGGATCCAATAGCGATGGCTGTGTCCTGGCCACCTGTATGACAGATCCCCGGGGACTAGCTAGGGAGACACCTTCAGGTTTCTCACAGGAGCGAGTCCAGATGCAACCGGTGTCGACCTGTGGATATAGTGGAAGGGGCCACAATGGAGTCGTAAGGGGTGCATCAGCAATTACTGGAGCATGTGATCGGAGCAGCGACAACTTTGAGGTGCACGCAGACACAGTCATGCGCTTACCTTTGGGTAAATGGCAAAAGGTTGCACTAGACGCAATGTAGATGACGTGCTCAGCGATGAGGAGTTGTAGAATGTCTGGTGGGTGGTTCTCCATGTACAGACAGGCCCAGACAGGAAGCTGCCTTTTATGTAGGCCTTCTGAAGAGGCCGCGGGCATCACCAGCCGGCTTGAAGCTGGAAGTCGCATATGAACAGCAGTCAGCCAATCATCAGGGCGGGGTGCTGCAATAGACGTAGATTTGTTGGTTTTGAGAGGAGCTGTCCTGAAAAAGACAAAAGAGAACTCTGGCCACCAGAAGAGAGGTCTGCAGGCATTGTGCAACAGACAGTTGTACCAAGAGTCATATCAAGCACACTTGGTGGGCAGGGTCTAAATCCCCTCTGACAAGGCCATGACCCTGTCACAAATTGGATATGTAAATATGCATCCTAGAGGTCCAGCTATCCTCCCGAGAGATGCTGAGACAGTCTGCCTCCCACCGTGGTGACGTGAGTCAAGACGTCAGAGAGGCTTTGAGGCGGTTGATGGTAAAGATGCTTGGGCGGTCTTTGCACCTCTCCCTCATCTACCACAAGGGAATATTCTTTGGCCTTGTTGATCACCCATTCCTCTCACTCTTCCAACTGAGGAGTAGTAGCAAAAGGATCTACCCCTCCAGAAAAGGTCCGCTGGGGCGAAAAGGCTGAGGCTGCCTGATGGCGGCACCTAGAGACTTGGCTGTCACCTTCGAGGTCAGCAGCTTCTCATGTCTTTTGTCAACCATGCTGCCAAAAAGATGAGACCCGCCAAAGGGCATATTAAGAAGTCTAGACTGCACATCCGGTGCAAATCCTAACTTCCTTAAACACACAAACCTGCGTATCACAGTGCTTGCCGCCATGGCTCTGCTGATACTGTCAGCAGAATCCAAACCCGACTGAAGAGACTCACACATGGCCTCTTTGCCATTTTATACAATGGGCAAGAAGCCGTCTCTTTCTTCCCCTTCGGGAATATGTTCAGCTACCATAGATATACAGTCCCATAGGGTGGAGGTGAATTTCGCAAGGGCACATGCAGAGTTGACTGATTTAGACTTTCCTTGACCAGGCGTCTATACGTATATCATCCCGATCTGGTGAGATGGCAGGAGAGGCAGCCTGCTTGAAGGTAGCAATTGCTGCTTGCACCACCAGACTTTCTGGGGTAGGATGTTTTGACAGGTAGCTGGGATCACTACTTGACAGCCTATTTTGTTTTTCTCCATTTTTATTGGCTACCGGACTTGATTCTGCTGCTTCCCAATTTGCACATACTCTCTTTTGTAGAGCGTGTGATGATCCCAGTCAGTGAGCATAGTCCTCATTCAGGCATTTAGGCTAGGAAGGGAACATTATATCAATCAGCAGGTCAAAGGTGGGTGTTAGTCTGGCCATATGGCATTTACACCATCCACAGCATCTACTTCCATAGACTCCCGTGATGTTCAACAGTAATTGCATACACTTAACATGGCCGCCGCAAAAACCATTTACAAGTTGCAGCACGGTTCTATTCATATTTGCAGAGGAGCTACTTAAGCCCCGCTGCTGCTGGAACGCACGCTTTGCGTCAGCTCCGCTGACAGCGGGTAACGCTACCAGCATTTCTCCTCACAGAATCTGTGAAAAAAGGATATAATAGAGACATTTGTTTTACGAAAAGCTACAGAGTACCGTAGTTCACAGAAGAGACTAACCCAACAGAGATTATCTCCGACACTGTTATCTTCAGTAAGAACATTTGTTCGCTCGCAGTCGCAGCAGCTTCAGTCAGAAGTTTCACTCACAGCCACAGCATCTTCGGTCAGCAGTTTTTCACTTGCAGCTGCAGCATCTTCAGTCAGAAGTTTCTTCTGCAGCCACTGCATCTTCCGAAGGTTTTTTCCTCAGCTTTTACGAAAATCTGCAGACAACACAAGAGGTATTTAATCAAAAAACGAACATAACAGTTTAACAGAAAAGACATTTTATAAGCGTTTATGTATCTGAAGGTTCTTCAAGTTTTCACCTCACAGTTGTTACCGCGCTCCACCTTGAAGGCTGCATTTACTCTGTATTGGCGAATTTACGTTTTAAAACGTTTTCTCATCCCGAGTAACTCTGCAGCCATCCGCAGCCATAATTCTTTTCCCGAATTCCTAGAACCTGCAAAAAAGAGAAAAAGAACAAAAGTAATTAGAAAGAGAGATCTCTCCAACGTAGGAATCAATCCAAGCCCTTAAAGATTACAGCATCTTCCCCTGCTTACTTACCCAAAGACCAAGTTACCATTGTTCTTCCATCTCAACGCGCCCCTGTAGAAAATCAGGATGGAGAGCTCCACAATAATAAAACACAGGTGAGAAGGGAATTCAGCCCTAGACTTAGAAGGGAATGATTTAAGGGAATACACATCTCATGTAGTATTATCTCAGTTAATAGCTGTTATAGCATTTCTATTGTTGTCATTTGTTCAAAACAGAAAAAGAATCCTAAAGACTCCAAGGTATCAGGTCCACAGGCTAGGAAGGTATTACGCTCCAGAGGAGTCCAGGTAAGTGTTACAGAACGCGAAGCCGTACTTAAAATACTACACCTGAGCGTAATCGAAAACACAGAAATGGACAATTTATCCCAGATTTTGGGGGAGTTAAGGGCAGAAGTCCATGCAGCTAGGTCAGAAACCATTTCTCTCAGGAGAGAGTTGGTGGTTAACAGAGAACGCACTGATGAATTGGGTCGCCAATTATTACAGTCCCAAGCAGGACAAGCACCACTTCCAGGTGGTGTCCCACAGGGTCAAGTTTCCGCTCCCAGTCCTCCCCTACAGGTAGTTTTACCAAGGAAAATTCCACTAGCAGCCCCAGAAAGGTTTATGGGGGATCCGAAGCGTTTGGCAGTCTTCATGAACCAATGTAATTTACACTTCCTGTGTAGACCCAGGGTCTTTCCTTCAGATCAGGCTAAGGTGGCGTTTGTGTTATCATATTTGCATGGACATGCTGCTGACTGGTCCATTCCCTTAGTCAATCGAGATGACCCATTATTAAGAAACGTCCCTGATTTTCGGTTGGAGTTAGAGAAACTCTTTGCCCATCATGCTCAGGGACAGGCCTTGGGTAATGAGTTGCTCTCTTTACGCCAAGGTAACCAAGAATTGTTATCTTACATAGCTTCCTTTAATCGATTAGTAGCAGAGACTTATTGGCCTGATGAGAACAGAACACTCTTTTATCGAGGAGAACTCAAGGACATATTGGTGCAAGTAGTGAACCCTACTACAGGTTGTGCCAAATTCATTGACCTAACTATACAACTGGATCACCGGTTGCAGGAACGGCGTACTGATCGGGTCAGATCAGAGACAAGATCACCCTATGTTCGTTCAAGGCACAGTGGAACTCGTCAAGTGACTGAAAATCACTCTGAGCCAATGCAGTTAGGAGGTGTTTTGGGTCCAATTTCTAAAGATGAACGAGACAAAAGAAGACAGCAGAATCTATGCCTATATTGTGGTTAAGCCGGTCATCACCTTCGGAATTGTCCTGTGAAACTGCTGTGGAAACCAGTGGGAGCCGTAGACAAGGCAGACAGTAATGTAATAAAACATGAATTGATGGAAAACTCCAACGCCCGACAAGTGTAGAGGTCGACTTGTCGAGCTGGAAGAAGGAAATTCCGATCTCACATTTCGTTGTTCCCGCTATCTTAAGTAGTGACATTCAACCTTCCAAGATATATGCTCTGGAAGCATATGTGGACAATGGTGCGATTGGAAACTACATGGATTACGAACTAGCAGGCAAGATGGGTATTGGTATACACCCAAAGGCTGTGGTGGAAAATGTGACCACAGTGGGTGGTACTCAACTGATATTCGGACCAGGGACGAAGTATACAGAGGTTTGCACCTTGCTTTACCAGGAAGGACATCGAGAAAAGATCTTGTTTGACCTAATCAGTGCTACACAGTTTAAAGTAATCTAAGGTATCCCTTGGTTAAAGAAACATAATCCACAGATTGATTGGCGTGCCAGAACCTTATTTACTGAGGAATGCAAACACTCCTGCTATGTTCAAGGTGGAAACTTTGGAAAAGAAGTTCAAGAGATTTCAAGACAAGAACCCACCTTAGGATTAATAGGAACACTTCCACCATAGTATCAATATTTTCAAGAAGTTTTTGAATAAGAACAGGCCAACGTGTTGTCTCCACACCGGCCATATGATTGTCAAATTGATTTAATCCCTAGTTCCAAAACCCCATCTAGTAGAATTCATGCTTTCACCGAACAAGAAAATATTAATTTGAAGACATATTTGGATAACTACCTAGCCAATGGTTTTATTCAGCCTTCTAAGTCCCCTATGGTTTCTCCTCTGTTCTTCGTGCCCAAGAAGGAAGGGGACCTTCGTACTTGCATATACTATTGTTCCATTAAACTAGATCACAGTTAAGAACAGGTACCCCCTTCCACTCATTTCAACGTTAATGGACCAAGTTAAGGATGCCAAAGTTTTTACCAAACTGGACCTTCGAGGAGCTTACCACTTAGTGAGAATCAAAGAAGGTGATGAATGGAAAACGACCTTCCGCACAACATACGGCTTATACGAGTATCAAGTTATGCCTTTCGGCTTATGCAACGCTCCAGCAGACTTTCAGAACTTTATGAATGATGTTTTACGCAAATTGCTAGATGTCTGTGCCTCAGTGGACCTCAATGACATTCTAATTTATTCAAGCTCAGCCCAAGAGCACATAACTCATGTAAGGGCAGAACCTCCGGCAACACAAGTTATTTGTCAAGCTGGAGAAATGCTCATTTAATGCGACCTCAGTGAAATTTTTGGGATTCATCCTGTCATCAATGGGAATTCAAATGGATAATCGAAAAGTTGAAGCAGTTTTGAATTGGCCTTCCCCTACGTCAGTGAAAGGAGTCCAAAGTTTTTTAGGATTCGCCAATTTTTATAGACTCTTTGTTGCAGGATTTTCCCAACTAGTCCATCAATAACTTTGTTATTGCGAAAGCACAAGGCATTCTCCTAGATCAAAGAAGCGGAAGAGGCTTTCCAGACCTTGAAAAAACATTTAACCACTGCTCCCATTTTGAGACACCCACAACCTGAGCTACCATTTGTAGTAGAAACCGACGCGTCCAGTGCTGCAATGGGAGCTGTATTATCTCAAAAAGATACAGAAACCTGTCAACTGCATCCAGTGGCCTTCTGGTCAAAGAAGTTTTCAACAGCAGAATTAAATTACGGCATCACAGATAAGGAATTACTAGCAATAAAACACGCTTTCAAAGAATGGAGACACTATTTATTGGGGGCTCCGCATACCGTCACAGTTCTCACAGACCACCGAAGCCTGCAATATGTATGCAATGCAAAGACTCAATCATCCCAACAACTCAGCTGGGCATTGTTTTTTGCGGAATACAATTTTGTTATAACTTACCGGCCAGGAGTAAGTAATGGTAAAGCAGATGCCTTGTCACGAATTGGAGAGAAAGAAGAGGTCCAAAGTACTGAGCATCCAGTAAGCATAATTCCAGAAGAGAAGGTGCTGGGAGTCACTGGAGCTTCAGAAGAAGACCCTTAAGTCACAGATTCTACTCAGCATGACCACTTCAGAGTTGGAGGCCTGGAAGTCAAAAGGACCAAAGTGTTGCATTGAAGAAGGCTCACCTTATTTCCAGAGTCGTCTTTACCTACCAAATCAGGAGCTACAGCGGAAGGTCATGGAAGATTACCATGGAGCAACACTAGAAGGCCACCCTGGAATCACTAAGACAACAGCCAAGATCAAAAGACATTTTTGGTGGCCAACATGGCACAATGATATCATAGATTTCATCCAAACTTGTGGTATTTGTGCTCAAAACAAAAGCTCAAAGCAGAGACCAGCAGGACTTCTTCAACCGTTACCTGTTCCACCAGCACCATTGAAAGGGGCCCCTAGGGGTCCCTCGTGCTATGGAAACAAGGCAATAACCATACACGAAAAGATGCGCCAGACACGAGGTTCAAATTCCCAATGCTAGGGTTTATTGCAAGCAAGAAATAGTATCAATTGGCCAATTCTGATCTCACGCCCCGCGACGTGAGTTTCCTAAACCTCGAGGGACGCAAGAGAGCGAATTACGTACATCAGTTACATATATACAAAATGCATATCATACAATCAGAAAAGTCATGTTCAACACCCCTCTTTATTAAGTTCCTTTGAACTCGGGATGACGATGGACATATCCGACGAGTATGACGATTATGACATTTTCGATGTCTATTCTAGTAACAATGTGCAATTAGAAAGTGCGGAGGCATCTTTTAGTTGTTGAACAGAAACCAGTGGTTCTGTTCTTGGAAGCAAGCTGCACACGGGGGAAGAGCCACATTCCAAGCTTTGCTATCTATGAGTTACTATTCGTGTCCTGGGAGCCGACACGTTCGGTTTTGCGAAGGGGGGCTGTAAGAGGAGCATAATTCAAGCCTTTAGCTGTTTTATTCTAACACATTCTACCATCGTACGAGACTGGCTGGCAGCTGTGAAGTGATTAAATGCCCTGCAGCTCTCTCCCAAGGCTACAGAGAGGGAGCATGGGCATTCCTCACTGGGCTACTCATGAGGAGTTTCAACAAGCTCTTCAGTCCCGCGACCTTGTCCTTTCATATTCAGACAACAATGTTAACAGTTGAGCAGAGTAAGCAGAATCCACAAGAATTGCAAGCTGCAAAGCAGTTTTCAGACAGAAAGCAATGAGCAATGGTTAACAAGCAAAATGGCGATTCTTGCTTCGTTTAAAATGGCTGCTCGTTGGTCAAGCATAGCAGTTTATATTTCTATAATTCGGTGCATAAGACGGTTGGCCCACGGCCATCAAGTTACGTCTATCATTCAAATGAAGGGTATTCATTTTTCCAGATTGACAAACCCTCCTTTTGGCCGTATGCCAAACGTCTTATTTATCCATTGTATCCTCCTTCAATGAGGATAAGTCTGGGGTATCTATGTCTGAACCATCTTCATCATTAATGTCTATCACCATGAATTGTTTTACTGTTTTTGTTTCCTCAGTGTCTCTGTTATTTCGGCCATGCGTTTGTTTTCCTCTCGACACCATGTGCATACATCCCTTATTACATCCATCAGTTATTTCAGTGCAGACTATTGGTAAGCATTGTATGCAACAGCAGCATGTTATGAATATCCCAAGTACCATCATTAGTATCGAAATTAACTTCCATCCCCAAGACCGCAATAATCCCCAAAACCAGGATCCTATCCCCCAGCCCCTTTCTTCAGTAGAGAGTGTGGAATTTATGATATGTAATTTCCGGATCGCTTTAAATATCGTAGGGGAGTAGTCATCTATATACACACAGCATGCAGTTTTTACGAGTTTGCAAACTCCCCCACGATCAACTAATATTATATCGAGAGCCATCCTGTTTTGAAGTGCCATTAGTCTTATTCCTTTTTCTTCTAACGTCATATTCAATAAAATATCCGTTGTGGAATCTATTGTTTTTTGTAATATTCCAGACAGTTTTCTTATATTGTAAGAATTTTCTATTTGGGACAAGAACGGTATAAATGATTTGGCTATATCCATTGCTATCATTCCATCCTCGCTACTCCTTTGAGTTCTACCTTTTGTTCGTTTGGCTACTTCTGCTGTCTCCAAGAGGAACGCTCCTGGAAACAGTAGACCTAGGTAGCATGTACCTCCCCAGTTTCTAGGTAACCATGGATATGCTTTTTCTCCACATATAAAGTAAACAGGGTCTCCTACGTACACGGGTTCTATTTCGTGTTTTAAAACCACTGTGTTCAGGCAGTTGCTAAACGTTCCTACTTTATAGGAACCCTTTTTCTGTAGACATAGGGGAGCAGTTTTGGGGCTGTGATCCACTGTATAGGCAGGGGGCACAGCATCTTTGTTCCATTCATCCCTCATTCGAAATATCATTACTGATGTTTTTTCAGCTGGCGGGGTTGGTCTATTTTGCCTAGGTAGTCTATCTAGTCTTGTTATCTTTCATGTATTCTTTCTCATGGGTTCTAGTGCAAACACGCAAGCTTTTAGAATATGAAACAACCCACAGGTCTCATGATCACTTCCTCAAATTCATTCATATTGGTCTCATCTAGCAGACCCGTAATTACTCTTGTTCCATTTCCCAAAGAACATTGCACTTAATGTTACCTCACATGAATAAATCAATGGCAACGGTTGTACATACCAGCCTATCCCTTACCCACCGTGCTGTGGTAAATGGGCGCAAACCCAGCAATCTTTTTTCTTTAAAACCACATCGGTCATGTTCATGATGAGCAACAATGTATTGTTGCCGTATCCTTCTCTATGTCTCTCTTCCACTGGGGGCAAAGTACCAGTGATTACATGAACCAGGTGTTTCTAATGGGTGTACGTACTCCAGGAACCATAGTGTAATAGCTGTTATTGTTGGTACTATCATACTTAAGAAACACAGGATCAATGTCCAAATCAGTACCTTATTCCTTTTACCATGCTTTTTCCCTAAATTTACAGTCGCTAAATCTATTATCTTTTCAGCAGGGGTGCAGGAGGAAGCTGAAACCGGTCTTGACTTGTTCTTCATCGTCCTTCTTATTGCTGGCAAAGTTCGTCGCAAATGTTTCTCGTTCTTGATGCCAGAAAAGTTCAACGAAAAATGTCACAGTTCAATTCTGCCAGCCTTTTCACAGCCTAGATCATTTATCCACTCCAAGCAAGATTAGTTGTTCTTTCTCCCACTGCTCGGACGATTTCCGAACAGTTCTTTATTGATAGAGTACTATGTGCATCCAGCTTGTCCCGCTCTGGCTTAGGACACATGTACTCTATCAGCCTTAGTATTTATGTGCGTCCAGCTTGTCCTGCTCTGGCTCCTGACACATGTACTTTTATAAGCGCACCGAGGAGCCGTGAGTCTTGAATTGTCTGATTTGCACAATTCTCACACTTCTCTCCTTTACGCCCCTGGCTCCTACTCCGTCTGTGAGTGGAACCAAAGGCAAAAAGAAAAGCACCAAAGATCTGTGGATCACTTTGCCTGTCGAGGCCGCAAATTATACCAATTCACTCCTGGTATTGTATGATCCGTGAATAGTGACGTTGCATTTCCAGTATTAGGCTCAGAGTCAGCCTGTGGCACAATGATGAGTAGCGATGAGCGCCGTGGCAATAATGTAGTTTCTTTCTTTGGCTTTGGTGCATTTGCAGGAACTGGTGGGCGCCAAAGGGGTACATGCGTTGTTTCTGCTCGTGTTTGCCATGCAGGGTTTGTGTCGCTCGGCAGTGATGTTGTTTCTGTTGCACACCGTTGGGGCACTTTTCGCCCTTTCCCCTTACTGGCAGCCTCCTCAGGCTCTGTTTCGAGTTTCACTTCTCGCTTGCGCTTTGTTTCAACTGTCACTTCTCGTCACAACAGCGCTAGGGGTAATGCATCCACCCAACTCAACTTGCTCCCAGCGCAGATTTTTGCTATCTTTGACTTCAAGATTCCGTTATGTCTCTCCACAAGCCCGGCAGAACTGGGATGCCTGAAACTGTGCAATCGTTTCTCTATCTGCAGACCTGCACAGATCTGTAGCACTACTGCACCCACAAAGTGGGGGCCGTTGTCTGACCACAGGACACGGGGCAACCCAAACCGGGAGAAATATTCTTTTAACATTTTTTTTGCTGTGGACATGGCAGTACAGTCTTTTAAAGGATATGCCTCCACCCACTTGCTGAATGCACAAATTACCACTAACACATTTGTAGTTCTGGCACCTTTCCATTTCTATGAAATCAAAATGGACCACCTTAAATGGCATAGAGGGTGGGCCGAAACTACCTGCTGGAGTCACGGTTCCCTTCCCTACATTGTGTTGCAGGCACGTAATACAATTCTGCACTAGTCTTTCTGCATTCTTTTTTATGTGCTCATTCTTCCATACTGTGGGTAAATGCTGTACCATCTTCTTCGCGCAAATGTGGGTAGGGCTATGCGCCATTATAACCATTGCAGTCACGCAACAATTTGGCAACATCCAGCTCTTTATTTCCTTGTCCACCCAACATCCTTCCAAATCTAACTCAGCAGAGCCCTCAGCCCACCCCTGAATCTCTTCGGTCGTGGCCTCAGCCTGCATTTCTTTGACTGTGGCAACTCCATTCTCTATCATACAAGGTACTTCCTCAGTCTGTACTGTCATCATTTTATTCCCCAAATCTGTGGCTGTTTGCTTCGCAATCCTGTCTGCAAATGCGTTTCCCTCTCCCACTCTACATGTTACTTTCTTATGCGCCTCGCACTTCACTATAGCTAGGCGCTTTGGAAACCTGAGTGCAGACAACAATCGCACAATCAAAGGGCCATGCTGAATCCTAGCCCCATGTGATGTCAAGAAACCCCTCTCAGCCCAAAGTCGGCCAAAGTTGTGAACCACGCCAAAGGCGTACTGGCTGTCAGTATAAATATTCACGTTCAAATTCTCAGAGAGTTCACAGGCTCGGGTCAGTGCTATTATTTCTGCGGCTTGCGCCGAATTGTAGGGGATTCTTCTGCTTTCTACAACACTCTTTAGGGTAGTAATTGCATATGCGGCCGTTGATGTGCCATCAGGTAATTTAAAACAAGAGCCATCACAAAATAACTTCCCATATGGCTCCTTCTGTGGGATATCGCTCAAATCAATCCTTCCCTTTGTTTCTTCTTCAGTCATCATTAAACAATCATGGGGTGGTGATTCGTTGTCACCAATTTCTGCTATGGGCAGTGGCATTAATTCTGCAGGATTCAATGCGCTACACCTCATAATTTGGATGTAGCTCATATCTTGTCAGTCTAGCTGAGGTGAGGTGTTGCGTCTGCGTCCTATTTAATAGAACGTCTATAGCATGTGGCACCATCAGAATTAAAGTGTGCCCCAATACCCTTCCTTCCGTTTGTTTCACTGACGCAGCAGCCGCTGCGACAGATCGCAAACATCGTGGTAGTGCGCGCTACAGGGTCCAACGCACAAGAAAAATAGCCGCACTGCCTGTTTCTTCCGCCTTGCTCCTGTGTCAAAACCGCCAATGCACATCCTTCACTCTCACTCACAAATAGTCTGAAGATCTTTTTATAGTTTGGAGTGCCTAAAACTGGCGCAGCACACAATGCAGCTTTCAATTGCTCAAACGCTTTCTGACATTCCTCATCCCACTGTAAAGGCATCTCTGCATCCTTTTTTGTCAACTTTATCATCGGCTTCACAATCAACGCAAAATTACTGATCCACTGCCGACAATAAGAGGCTATGCCTATTTCAGCTCTCACTCCTTTTTGAGTTTTTGCAATAGGCATACTAGAAATACTCTCTATGCGTTCTGGTGTTAATCTTCTCCCTTCTTTCGAAAGTAGGTAACCCAAATAAGACACCTCCTTCTGATTATACTGGAATTTCTTCAAACTTGCCTTGTGACCATGGGTCGCTAAGTGTGTCAATAGTAATATAGTACTTTCTTTGCAGATCTCTTTTGTGCCAGCAGCTAGTAACAAGTCATCTATGTACTGCAAGAGTACGCAACCTTCAGGTAATTCTAGCATGTCTAGCTGCTCTTTTAGCGCTATGCTGTAAATACTCGGGCTTTCGGTGTAATCTTGTGGAATGCATGTGAATGTGAATGATCGACCTCCTAGAGTGAACGCGAACAGATATCTACTGCTTTTATCCACTGGAATGCTAAAGAACGCGTTCTTCAAATCAACTACACTAAAGTATTCTGCAGTGGCCGGTATCATTGTCAGTATTGTTGTGACATCTGGGACCAAAGGGAATTGTGGGTCTACCACTTTGTTTAATGCGCGCAGATCAATTATGAAACGATAGGGTACCTCATTGCCTCCTTTCTTGTAAACTGCAAGAATCGGGCTGTTGCACGTGCTACCTGCAATTTCTTCAACCACCCCCAATCTCACCAGGTCAGTAACAATGCTTTTCAATCCCTTCTCACCTTCAACAGAAATTTTATACTGGGGAATTCGTGGTAGTGTGACACCTTCTTTCAAAGTTATTTTTGCTGGCTCTATTTTCAAGCATCCTACATCGTTATCATGCATTGCCCACAGACAGGTTGGTACTCTAATTAGCTCTTCTGGCAACTCTTTTGACATAAATTCCGTCACCGGTGCATCGTGAGGCCACATCGTGAGGAACACCCCGTCTGCCGTACAATGTATGACTGCCCCCAATTTTCTCAACAAATTTAATCCTAGCAAGTTCTCCCCACAATTTTCTGTCAAAAGAAATGGACACTGTTCCGTAAATGGTCCTATTGTAATTGGGACAGCTTCGGACATGGGGTTAATTACTGCTGTACCTGCGAACCCTACAGAAACATTCTCTTCCCCGATAGTGGTATTTCCGGAACCAAGAGGTGGTCTATCGAGCACTTCTGTGCCCCTGTATCTACAAGGAAACGGTGCTCCTTAGTCCCGACTCTCATTTCTACGTAGGGTCCTCTCTGATTCACGGGAATAGACACTGGTTCCGACCCCTGCCGTGGGCTGTCCTATCGCGAAAATAACACATCGTCCGATGTGTAGTCACCGCTACTGCTATAATACGTGTTTGGTTGTGTATCAAAAATATTCCCATTTCCCCCTCGATGTCCTCCACTCTGATCATTTCTCTGTTGGCCCTGCCCGCCCTGATTTTGGTTCAAAACACTTTGGTTCAATGCCTGGTTCTGTTGCGCTTGGTTTTGAGCATAGGATTGGGTTTGAGTACCTCCATTGGTATATCCCTGCTGCTGCTGCATGTTATTTCTGCTTGGGCCGTTTGACCCCTGATGTCCTCTATGAGGCCTTCTCTGACCAAACCCACCTCTATTCTGTAGGTGCGGGCATTGCGCTCGCCAGTGTCCCTCCCCCTACAATACGCACATTGATTTAATCCCAATGACACCCCATGCATATTATTCGAATTTCCCCTGCCTTGTGCGTTTCCTCTACCTCTATTGTATCCAATGACCTGCTGCAGTAACACCCCCACTATCGTTTGCATAGCTTCTTTTCTCATCTCCAATGGGGACCCATTACATATTTCACTTACTTCCTTTACTGACGTTCTTTTGTTCGACATCCATCGCATTGTTTCCCCTACCCATACCTGCAATCTTTGTTTATCACCTATTTGTCCCGGTACCGGCAAAGGCTTTGTACCACCTGGAAGAACTCTCGGCCATGATTTTTTCATATTCAACCTTGATGCCTCCTTCCTACCTTTCTTAATAAACTCTCTACTATACTCAGGTGTAGCAAACATCTCAGCATATCTGTCTTCCATTTCATTTTTTACTTCAATGAGTTTGTGCACATGTTTTCTTACATCCTCATCTCTTTGCTCACTGCGTGCTAACTTATTCAAATCTAACAATCGCTGTGGCAGTAAATTCCCGAGTATCTTTTTCCATTCTCCCACCAAAATTTCCCCCATGCATTCCAACACTACCTGTCTCTCGTCGCTTCTTCGGTACCCATACAATGAGGCCAATGCTGCCTTCTCATCATTTCCTTCTATGTACATTTCTGCCTCTTGCCGTAATTTAATCTTTCTTTCTTTGCTGATCGCGCTTTGAGTTACCCGTCCAAATCCTGTCCCTTCAGCCCCGCCTCTCGCCTCCCCGGTCTCAATTTCGACTTCGGGAGGGACGGATGGTGCTGAATCTGTCTCTGGAGCGGGAGGTGCGGATGGGACAAGTGACACAGGTGGCATCTGTGAACGGCCTTCCTGGATGCTGGGAAATTGTGTGTCCGCGGTCTGCACTTGTGGGAGTGCTCGCGCTGTGAGCGGGGCTTGGGTTAACGCTTGCGTGAGGAGAAGTGCTTGGGCTACGGGAGGGGGTATGAGAGCTACTGGTTGGGCCTGCGCAGTCACTGATGGCGTGTTTGGTTTCGATTCTGGTTTTGGGCCTCGACCCGTGTTAGTTAACAAATGTTCCATTAATTCGTCTGCTGTGTGTAGTTCCCACTGCGGGTATATTCTGTCTATGTTCATCTGGTCACGTCTCCCTTCCCGTCTTTGACTTGCCGTCCACTCCTCCTCTTCCTTCTCTTCTGCTACCTCAAGCTTTGTTTTGTGCCTACGGGCATGCTTCTCTCTACTCCTAAGTCGGAGCATTTCTTCCCTCCTCCAATCTTTGACAGTCTCAAAAGCTGCAGGTCGCTCTTTCTTCCTAATTAGCACCCTTTCTAGGTTATCTATCCTCCCAATCTCAAAACTACCATTAATCGGCCACTGATGGTCGGGTTGCTTTCTAGTTTGCCTATGCCAAATTTCACAAAATATTATCGCACCCACACCACACACCATATTTTGCCCACATATCATAAGCCAGGGTTCCCCCAGGCGGTGCACTTTGGCCATATTCCAAGGACTGTCTACCGCAGCTGAAAAGCCCCGCTAAAGTGGACACTACTCGAGGCATGTTTCTTTAACCTTCCCCTTTGGTTAGCCACTTTTACCTGGACGTTTGAGTTTGCAAAATCAACACTCTACCAAAAATCAGGTTTCTCTTTGAATCGGGGAATGACTCACCTGATAAAACAAGTCGCCTGTTCTAACACAACCTCTCCCAACGTCGTGTCTGCTCTCCTCTGGCTTCTGCCTCGTCTCGGGACCGTCGCCTCATTTGCCCTCTGGCCCGGTACGTCGATCAGGGATCAGATGTGTGCAGATCTGCGGAAGGAATCTCTCCTCACTTCTACAGGGCGCCCCGTACACTTCTTGATCCCAGCTCGACTGCCCCGTCCTCGCCATTCTTCCACCTTTACTCTGTTACAACGTATACGATGGAACAAGTGGGGGAGGGTCCCTATTCGGGCGCCATCTTGAAAGGGGCCCCTAGGGGTCCCTCGTGCTATGGAAACAAGGCAATAACCATACACGAAAAAATGCGCCAGACACGAGGTTCAAATTCCCAATGCTAGGTTTTATTGCAAGCAAAAAATAGTATCAATTGGCCAATTCTGATCTCACGCCCCGCGACGTGAGTTTCCTAGACCTCGAGGGACGCAAAAGAGCGAATTACGTACATCAGTTACATATATACAAAATGCATATCATACAATCAGCAAAGTCATGTTCAACACCCCTCTTTATTAAGTTCCTTTGAACTCGGGATGACGATGGACATATCCGACGAGTATGACGATTATGACATTTTCGATGCCTATTCTAGTAACAATTTTAGTTGTTGAACAGAAACCGGTGGTTCTGTTCTTGGAAGCAAGCTGCACACGGGGGAAGAGCCACATTCGAAGCTTTGCTATCTATGAGGTACTATTCGTGTCCTGGGAGCCGACACGTTCTAAAGGGTTTTGCGAAGGGGGGCCGTAAGAAGAGCATAATTCAAGCCTTTAGCTGTTTTATTCTAACACATTCTACCATCGTACGAGACTGGCTGGCAGCTGTGAAGTGATTAAATGCCCTGCAGCTCTCTCCCAAGGCTACAGAGAGGGAGCGTGTGCATTCCTCTCTGGTCTACTCATGAGGAGTTTCAACAAGCTCTTCAGTACCGCGACCTCTCCTTTCATATTCAGACAACAATGTTAACAGTTAAACAGAGTAAGCAAAATCCACAAGAATTGCAAGCAGCAGTTTTCAGACAGAAAGCAATGAGCAATGGTTAACAAGCAAAATGGCGATTCTTGCTACGTTTAAAATGGCCGCTCGTTGGTCAAGCATAGCAGTTTATATTTCTATAATTCGGTGCATAAGACGGTTGGCCCACGGCCATCAAGTTACGTCTATCATTCAAACGAAGGGTATTCATTTTTCCAGATTGAAACCATGGCAAACCATTTCTATGGACTTTGTTACTGAGTTACCCCCTTGTTCAGGTAATAATACAATCCTTGTAGTGGTGGACTTGTTTACAAAAATGGCTGATTTCACGGCCCTCAAGGTACTTCCCACATCATCAGTTTTAGCAAAGGTGTTCCTAGAACAAATTGTGCGTCTTCATGGATTTCAATCAGCAGTGATCTCTGATAGAGGGAGTCAATTTGTCTCCCAATTCTGGAAGAAATGTTGTGAGTTGGCTAAAGATGAAGTACGTTTATCTACTAGCCACCACCGACAAACCGATGGACAAACTGAGAGAACCAATCAAACCATAGAACAATACCTTTGATGTCTTCTCCACCAACTAGACTGTTCTTGGGTGGATGTCCTCTGGGTAGCAGAGTATATGATATGATAAGATATGATTGTTTATTCATATAGCGCCTATACACAATGTGTTTCAAAGCGCTTCACTTATGAAAGTATGCTTACAATAACTCTGAACACACCTTCGCAGGTTATACCCCTTTTTACATCCTTAACGGTTCACATCCTCGGACCTCTACCTTCGATCCAACAAAATCCTTAGAGATGCCAGCAGTACAGAATCTTCATATTACCCAGGTACAGAAAGAGGTCCTGAGACATTTAACTATAGCAAAGGAAAGTCAAAAGAAATTTGCAGATAAACTTCGAAGAAAATCTCCAGATTATAAGGTGGGAGACAAGGTATAGTTGTCTTCTAAACACATTGCACTTAAGGGCCCACGTAAATTCCAGCTTAGGTTTCTGGGCCCATTCTCTGTGAAAGCTATTGGCAACCCTGTAGCAGTAAGGTTAAACCTACCATCTCAAATGCAAATTCATCCTGTATTCCATTTTTCCTTGATAAAAACCAATGAATCCCGGGACCAGACTACAACCATCACCCAATGTCATGACCCCTGCTCCTGGCACTAACAGGCAAGCCATCTGGGCTACGCCACAGCCTTCCATCATGGCCCCAAAACTCTCCTGGAGTCAGTCCTGGCGCCTTTGGCAGCAAGGCTCATATGGGAAGCCAGAGAACTTGAGAATTGGGACTTGCAATAGCATTTGGGCAACATGGATGCCCCCGCATAGCTCAGTCCCAGAACTGAGCAATGCGGTCTATTGTGTTAGGTGTGTTCAGAGCTAGGGGCACCTGCGATACCTGCAGGCTATATAAGCCACGCCAAAGCTGAGGAACACGCTTCGCGTTACTCTGCTAGATGCAGCGTGACGCTCACCACGTTCTGTTCGGATCCTCATCTGCATTCCTGAACCTGTTACCTGCAAGAACAAGAACATCGTTAGTATACACTTACCTGCAAGCAAATCCTGCTTCTGTCCTCCGCTCCTGGGTCCTGAATATACACCATCTCGGCGAGGGCTCCTTCAATCTGGAAAGCCGCACCTGAGAAGAAAAGAGAACAGAAAAGTAGCATTAATAAGCATTTATTCTCCAATATAGAAAACAATCAAAATAAGCGCACGCTTACCTGGGGTTGACTCGTCCTTGGCCCACGTCCATTCCGGGCCATTTTTAACGACCTGCAAGGGGAAGAAAACACTGATTAGCACACAAGAGATCAAGAAAGCGGCACATGCTACGCTTTACTCACCGCTCTTCATCTTCTCGGCAGCATCCATTCCGGGACATCGCAGCACCCTGTAAGGAAGAGAGAACAAACAGGTCAGCACAAGATGAGGCACATAGCGCTGTGTGTCGCGCTTTCACTTACCATCTCGTGCACAGCCCCAAGCAGCACGGCACCACCAGAACTCCATTCGCACCTAAGGACGAAGGAGAGACATTAATAGGGGCAATTGCAAAATAAAGAACAAACTGCCAAACCAGCAGTCTTACCTGGACAAACAGGAGTCGCAGCAGGTCTGGACTCTGCGGGCCCGCACCAGTGAAGCAACTAGGTTGCGCCGCGCCCATCCAACAATGCGCCCCTGCACAGAGCAGCAGGACAGAGAGCATACCATATAATAAAGCAAGGTGAGGAGAGCATCAAGGGGGTCGTTGGGACCACAAGGGAGATGGGCTCCGGGCCGGAAGAAACAATAAAACTAAACCCAAATTCCTGTGTTTTCAGACCCGGTCCTCGGCCGAACAAGAGTCCAAGGGAGGGGGTTCAAGGTCGGAAGAGGTCCAACCAGACTGAGTGGCGTCCCCGTGGATATCAGGTGAGCGTTACAGAACACGAAGCCCCACAAACTATAATCCACCTGGGCATCATGGAAACGTTGGAAACCGACCAGTTAGCTCAGATGCTGGGACAGTTACGTGCTGAGGTGTATTCAGCTAGACAGGAGACAAAAGCCCTGCAGAGGGAATTAATAGTGGCTAAGGAACACAGTGATGACTTGAGTAGACAACTCCTCCAGTCACAGGCCGGACAAGCCCTATTGCCTGGGAATGTCTCATCAATGTCAGCGCCACCAACCAATCCGGTACAGATAACCCTGCCAGGAGCAGTTCCTTTAGCCCCACCAGAGCGCTTCACGGGAGATCCTAAGAAGTATGCAACATTTATGAACCAATGTCACCTCCATTTTCTTTGTAGTCCTGGGCCTTCCCTAATGATCAGTGGGGTGTTACCTTCGTACTATCTTATCTGAGTGGCAGTGCTACGGACTGCTCTGTACCTTTCGTTAGTCAGGATGATCCACTGCTACATGACTTCGGGAGCTTCCAGCAAGAGATGGAAAAGCTCTTCGCTCGTCGTACTCATGGACAGGCACTAGACAACGAGCTGGTGTCTCTTCGTCAAGGAAACCAAGACTTATTAACATATATAGCGACCTTCAACTGGCTCATGGTCGAAGCAGGGTGGCCTGACGAGAAGAGAACTACGCTATTCCACCGGGTCCGACGGGGGGGCTAAAAGATGTTCTTGCCCAAGTGGTTGATCCACCGAAAGACTGTGCAGAGTTTATTAACCTTGTGGTTCAACTAGATCACAGGTTGCAAGACCGAAGGGCAGATCGGGGTAGACCGGACACTCAACCCATGTACGTACGGTCAAGGGACAATGCGCCATGGGTGGCAGACAATTCGGTGGAACCAATGCAACTAGCAGGGGTAAGACCCCCTTTAACGAAAGCTGAAAGAGACAAGAGAAGAGAGAAGCAGCTATGCCTATACTGCAGAAAAGCAGGTCATTTCCTCAAGGAGTGTCCAGTAAAACCGCCAAGGAGAATCGTACGGATAAGGAAAACATGAATGAAGAGTCGGAAAACTACCAATCCCGGCAAATGTAGGGGTCCATTTGTCGAGCGAAGAAAGTGAACCACAGACCTCCCATTTTGCGTTGCCCGTGATCCTAATCAACCACCAGCAACCGTCTAGGAAGCATACCGTAGAAGCATACATCGACAGCGGAGCAGTTGGGAATTACATGGACCAGGATCTTGCAGCAAAGATGGGGCTTCTTCTGTGCCTTAAGTCAACCACCGAAACAGTCACCACCGTTGATGGTACGGAAATAGCTTCCGGTCCAGTATCCCAATGCACAACAGTCTTAACCCTCCGGTGTCAGGATGGTCACGAGAATCTATTGCTTTCGACCTCATCAAGGCGCCTCAGTTCCGGTTGAGCTTAAGGATGCCGTGGTTGGTCGTGCACAATTCGCATATCGATTGGCATGCAAGAGAATTGGTCTTTTCCGAAGGCTGTACTCACACCTGTTACTATAAAGGAAGGAAGTCAACGAATACGAGCACAGCTGCCCATTGAACAGCAACAATAACTCTGGGTGTGACCGGTACCCTACCAAGTGAATACCAGGACTTTCAAGATGTGTTTCAGAAGGAACAAGCTAATACCTTACCACCGTACAGGCCTTATGATTGCCAGATCGACCTGGTACCTGGTGCACAAATCCCTTGTGATTGGATCTATGCGCTCACAGAACCTGAGAACCAACATTTGAAGTCCTACTTAGATCAATACCTGGCTAATGGATTCATCCACCCCTCGATGTCACCAGCAGCATCTACCCTATTCTTCGTGCTGAAGAAAGAAGGAGATTTGAGGACTTGGATCGACTATCGCGCATTGAACCAAATCACCATTAAAAATCGCTACCCCCTGCCACTTATTCCAGAACTGTTAGACCAAGTCAAAGATGCCCAAATCTACACTAAATTGGACCTTAGAGGAGTGTGCCATCTCGTTCGGGTAAAAAAGGGGGATGAATGGAAGACCGCGCTTCGTACCAAATATGGCCTATACGAATACCAAGTAATGCCATTTGGACTTTGTAATGCCCCCACTGCATTCCGGTATTTCATGAACGATGTCTTAAGAGAACTGATTGACATCTGTTCCCTAGTCTATATTGATGATATTCTAGTATACTCAGCCTCAAAACAGGACCACGTCAAGCATGTCCGTTCCGTTCTTACAAAACTCTGTCAACATCACATCTATGCCAAACTCTAAAAATGTTCATTTCACGTTACCGAGGTAGAGTTGGAACAAGTTACTTACCTGTAACTGTTGTTCTCCAGCTTGGGTCTGGCATGGATTCACATACTAATATTCCCTGTTGTCAGGCTGGGAATCCTCGGTAAAGAAAAAATCAGTTTCAGTTTCATTTCTGAACTGCCTTTCTCCTAATAACCAATCTGTTACACTTTTCAGACGTTGGTCATGGTTACATCGGAAGAGAATATGTGGATCGATTCGTCCTAATGCATTACCAAGAGTAGGAGATTCGGAGTATGCAAGTATCTGCAGTCTAGTTGTTTCACGTTCCCAATGGATGCCTGCTACGAGTCACGTGATTTTATCATGCTTCCAACAGAGGCCTGTGGCGAGTCACATGATCACATTTAAGGATCGTAGACTGTCTCCGCGATGCGTCGCTAATTTGGAAGACGCTCCGTAAGTTCGTATCCTAGGCTCCTTTCATTCTTCTGAGTTACTGATCGTAAACTGTACTAACCCATTATTTCTTGCGTTCACTTCAGAATTCCATTCCCGTGCTTTCTTTCAGAGACACTTCCGAGTTCGTCTCTACTTCCGGGTCTGCATACATTCCCCGTTCCGCTTCCCGCAAACATCCGTTCAGAACATTGTGGGAACAAAACGTTTCTAGTAGCAGTGAGTCTCCTTCTCTTCTGGTTTCGTAGCTTTCTTTCCTTGTTCAATTATTCACCCCTTCTCCTATCCTAGGAAAACCTGGAGGATTCAGAGTTACGCTTACATACTCCAGTCTGTCTCGAAAGGACACACCTCTTTGATCTTATCCAACCCCATCTTGGAACTTTCAGTAAGCACTTGTACTTCTTTCATTTCTATTTCCTTGGATTTACCTTAATCCAACACTCACCTGTCATTTCTTTACTCTGTAGACACCAAGCTCCAGGCTCTCCAAGATCTCACGCGTTAAGAAGCCTTCCATCCGAAGCACCGTTCATCGTCGCCTCCCAGGGTTTTATTCCCCAGAGGGTTTCCCTGGGGTTCGTGCTCCTTCCCTGCTGGTCGTGTAGTTCCGGGTGGAGGGAGGAGCAGGGTCCTCAGGGCAATCCTCACTATCTGCTGTTGCTGCTTCCAGACCGGCAAGTTTCGACCAGGTTAGTGTGCATCCATTGATAAATATCAGTGTTTTGGTGTTAACCTTAACCGAACCTATTGGCAGTTGTAACAGTTAGCGACGCCAAAAAGAATATTGTATTGAAGTTACCTGGTCGAGTCGCCCTGGCATAGAGCTAATGACTGCAAATGCAGCAGCTAATGGCTGCCATGCAGTCTATGTCATTAGAGATGCAAACCCTTAAACAAGATAATGCTCAGTTAAGGCAACAAGTCGCCCGACCATTCTCCGAGACCCCTCCTGGAACCTTACCCACAGGCAAATTCGATGGAGACGCGCATAAATTAAAAGAATTTCTGGACAGCTGTACTGTTCAGTTTACTTTCAAATCCAGATTTTTTCTTACCGACAAGGATAAGGTCGGTTTTCTAATATCCCATTTAACAGGTCCTGCCCTTGCGTGGGCTACCCCATTGGTTACATCAGGTAACGTTATTCTGGATTCCTATCCTGCTTTTTCCAACAGTCTTAGAACCATGTTTAGTCGTCAAGAGATATCTGTAACCAATCAGGAACGACTTTTGGATCTCAGACAGGGACACAAAGACCTCATGACCTACGTCACCCAATTCAAACAACTATCGTCGGAAACTGGATGGCCCGATGAGGGATTACTGATTCTGTTCCGACGAGGACCTGCTGAAGATCTGAAAGGTCCCTCGACCCGCTAATCTGGCAGAGATGATAACCCTGACTATGCAAATAGACTATCGACTCCAAGAACGTTCTCAAGAAAAGAAGAAAGGGAAAGGACCCTGCTTAAGTTCAGATTCCGCTCCTCCTCCGAGTAAATATGCCTCTTCCGAGGAACCCATGCAAATTGGATCCGTAAGAGGTTCCATTTCGGCTGCAGAAAGAGAATGTCGAAAATCTCTAGGACTGTGTATGTACTGTGGCTCTTCCTCACATCTTTTACGGGACTGCCCATTAGTTCCTCCCCGCAGGTCCCGACCTCTGCCTTCGGGAGACGCCAAGTCCCTGCCGCAAGGGGAACCGCGGTAGGAGTCCAACGACAGAGTTCCCCCCGCTAAAATTGGATCATCTCATGAACCATTTCCTCCCAATCATTCCATGATAGTGCTTTCCTTAGCCGTGATTTTGCCAGACCAGATATTGCAAGGGATACCTGCACTACTGGATTGCGGTGCAGCAGGTAATTTCGTGGATGATCAGTGGGTGGCAAAAAACGGCATAGCCAGGGTTTCCAAATCGTTCACAACACCCATCCAAGGGGTGGATGGTAGCCCGTTGAGCTCAGGGCCCATTATGGAACAAACCAAGCCTGTGACTTGCATGATCGCTACCCATAAGGAGACATTGGTTTTTGATCTGATTAGAGCCGCTAATTTTATTATTATTTTAGGCCTTCCCTGGTTACGTCTGCATAACCCTTACATTAACTGGAAGGCTCGAACCCTTTTTTTGGGTTCAGGGTATTCTGTATCTCATTGTCTTTTTCAAAATTCAGTTGGCATTCATATTCCTTCGGAAGCTGCTGATTCTCCGGAGGTTCCATCCATTGGTTAGTTAGGGTTAATCCCCGAATGTCACCATTCTTACCTTAGAGTATTTTCAACACCACAGTTTCCCACCCTTCCTCCTCATAGAAGAGATGACTGCCATATAGATCTTCTTCTGGACCAACCTATTCCGTTTGGGCGGATGTATGTTCTTTCTCAACGAGAAAAGACCGCTCTAAAAGATTATCTTCATTCTAACCTTCAGAACAGCCTTATAACCGAATCCAAACCTCTGGCTGGAGCCTCTTTGTTTTTCATTCCCAAAAAAGACACAGAAGAACTTAGGCCGTGTATAGATTAAAGAGGGCACTTAGTTCCAGATACCATCCGCAAACCCACGGGCAGACGGAACACCTCAACCAGACACTCGAAGGTTATTTACGCTGCTTTGTATCGGCAGCCCAGGATGATTGGGTGGACTTGTTACCATTGGCAGAATTTGCTTACAACAACGCAAAGCATTCGGCTCTCAAATCTAGTCCCTTCTATTGTTCTTATGGTTACCATCCTTCTTTTATCCCTCCAGCTATTCCTCCTTCCTCTAGTTTTCCAGGAGTGAACTGTCTTATAGCCGATATCCAGACTGGACACAAGAAGGCTCGCTTAGCCCTCCAAGCTGCCCAAGGCAGAGCCAAACGGTATTCAGACATACATCGCCGGGAGATGCCGGACTTGAAGGTAAGCAACCGTGTTTGGTTGGCCTCTCGATTTCTCCCAAGACACTTGGTGCCTTATAAATTGTCCCCTAGATACTTTGGTCCATTCAAGATAATCTCCAAAGTGGGAGCTGCGGCTGTTCGTATAGCCCTACCACCCCCTTGGTCTTGCATTCACCCCGTACTTCACCTCTCTCAGTTAAAGCCAGCAGTCGAAGATCGTTTTCATCGATCTGCAAAGACTATTCCTCTGCCAGTGGTAACCGACTCAGGAACTGAGTACGAGGTGGCCAACATTTGTGACTCTCGTTACCATAGGGGTCGTCTGCAATTTCTAGTCGATTGGAATGGCTATTCTCTGGCTGAAAGGACCTGGGAACCTGCCTCTGGTGTCCACTCCCCTCTTTTGGTGTGACGATTTTTTTGCCTGCACCCGGGGAAGCCTGGTTCTCCCCCCAGGAAAAGGGGGCATACTGTTACTCTTTTCAGACGTTGGTCATGGTTACATCAGAAGAGAATATGTGGATCGATTTGTCCTAATGCATTACCAAGAGTAGGAGATTCGGAGTGTGCAAGTATCTGCACTCTAGTTGTTTCACGTTCCCAATGGACGCCTCCTACGAGTCACGTGATTTCATCACGCCTCCAATAGAGGCCTGCAGCGAGTCACATGATCACATTTAAGGATCGGAGACTGTCTCTGCGATGCGTCGCTACTTTGGAAGACGCTCCGTAAATTCGTATACTAGGCTTTTTTCATTCTTCTGAGTTACTGATCGTAAACTGTACTAACCCATTCTTTCTTACTTTCACTTCAGAATTCCATTCCCGTGCTTTCTTTCAGGGACTCTTCCGAGTTCGTCTCTACTTCCGGGTCTGCATAAATTCCCCGTTCCGCTTCCCACAAACATCCGTTCAGAACATTGTGGGACCACAGCGTTTCTAGTAGCAGTGAGTCTCCTTCTCTTCTGGTTTCGTAGCTTTCTTTCCTTGTTCCATTATTCACCCCTTCTCCTATCCTAGGAAATCCCAGAGGATTCAGAGTTACGCTTACATACTCCAGTCTGTCTCGAAAGGCACACCTCTTTGATCTTCTCCAAAACCATCTTGGAACTTTCAGTAAGCACTTGTACTTCTTTCTTTTCTATTTCCTTGGACTTACCTTAATCCAACACTCACCTGTCATTTCTTTACTCTGTAGACACCAAGCTCCAGGCTCTCCAAGATCTCACGCGTTAAGAAGCCTTCCATCCGAAGCACTGTTCATCGTCGCCTCCCAGGGTTTTATTCCCCAGAGGGTTTCCCTGGGGATCGTGCTCCTTCCCTGCTAGTCATGTAGTTCCAGGTGGAGGGAGGAGCAGGGTCCTCAGGGCAATCCTCACTATCTGCTGTTGCGGCTTCCAGACCGGCAAGTTTCGACCAGGTTAGTGTGCATCCATTGATAAATATCAGTGTTTTGGTGTTAACCTTAACCAAACTTATTGGCAATTGTAACACAATCACTAGTCTCTGGGTCATACTGCCCCCAGCCAATGACTGCCCTCTACCTAAGCCACTCCTCTGGCAGCCATCTTCAGATTTGGTAGCACGTTAAGTGGCAGTAGGACCAAGAGAAGAGCCGCCTAGGGGTAGGAGGGAGGGTTCACATGTGAATCCATGCCAGACCCATGCTGGAGAACAACAGTTACAGGTAAGTAACTTGTTCCTTCTCCAGCATGGGGTCTGACATGGATTCACATGCTCATGAATACAAGAATACATAGCAGTACACACATGCACAACCACGGGAGTTGACAAGGCTCAACATTAAGCATTTTAACAACTGAACATTAAGCATCTCTTACCTCCTCACCAGGCCCACCTTCAGTTGAACAGGTTGCACAGCACTGCCTGGCCAACTCTGGACTCCTCCCTGGAATCCCGGTCGACGCAGTAGAATCTCGTGAAGATGTGCGTCGACCTCCATGTAGCAGCCCTGCAGATGTCCAGCAAGGGCACACCAGACAGGAACGCCGTGGTAGCAGCGATCGCTCTGCTTGAATGTGCTCTCGGACAGCCGGGCAACGGTAGGTTTGCCAATCGGTGACAGTGCATGATGCAGCTGGAAAGCCATCTGGAAAAGGAAGCCTTCGAGAGGGCCTTCCCTTGGTTCACAGGTCCAAAGTTCACAAATAGCTGTGATGTCTTCCGAAGGGTCTTCGTGCGGTCCACGTAGAACTTCAGCGCTCTAGCTACATCCAGCGAGTGCAAAGTCCTCTCAGTCGGCGACGAAGGCGACGGGAAGAAAACAGGTAACACCAAGGGCTTGTTGAGATGGAAGTCCGATGGCACCTTGGGCATGAAGGAGGGGTGCGTCCTCAGCACTACCCTTGTCTTGTGGAATGTCAGGTATGGAGGTTTACAGGCGAGGGCCCCACCACCGGATCGCTTGGCAAAAGGTCTCGTTGACCGAAATCCTGTCTTCAAAGCTGCCCGCCGCTTGCATCCAACAGGCATCGAGGAACTCCGGTAGTGGTCGCATCCGCAGTCTGCATATGCGCACGAGGACATCATGGCAAGCAGGGACTTGATGGACCTCACCTTGGCCACGTCCATGGTCGACAGCCGTTGCACTTTACCCAGGATGGCCTTCGTCCTTTTCTCCGACGGAGAAGCCAATCGCGCCACTGTGTCGGGCCTGGCCCCCAGGAGCAGGGCGACTTGCGACGGTACCAAGTGGGATTTCGCGAAGTTGATCGAATGGTCTTCGCAGTGTGATCGACGGCGAGTTCTCTTGACCTAGCTCGGATGAGCCAATCGTCCAGGTTGGGGTAGCAACGAAGATCCAGGCTGGGCCACCAACTGCCGGTCTTTTTCCTTACAAGGAAGTATCGTGAGCACACTCCGGAGCCCCGGAGCCTCTTTGGGATCAGCTTGATGGCTCAATTTTTTAGCATCGCCCGTAACTCCATCAGCAGTTGAGGGACGTGGTTTTCCTTCCTCCCACACGCTGCCGAAATTCGCCAGCCGGCCTGTTAGGGAGAATTCTCACCTTATGGCTAATTTCCCTGACCTATAGAGTCTCCCAGCAGCTTTGCTGGATTTGAAGGGTTTGTTTTTTTCTCCTGCTAAGAGTGAAACTCTTTTTCCCACTCTTAGGCATTTTTTGCTATGTGTGTTCTAGGCTATTTTTGTGTTTAATATCTATGGAGTTTCTCTCACCTCCATAGGAACCATCTTTATTCACATGTGTTACACAGCACCCTCTGTGCAGTGACACAGTGGTGTTGTAGCGACTCCCAAACGTAGACTCCATACCCTGGGTCTGACTATGTCTCCCAGGACATATAAAGTGCCCATTGACTTTACTAGTCAGTTTTTGTGAACTAAACCAGTACAACCCATCTTACTATGGAAGTACTGGGAAGGGTTAATAGTTTTTCCCTTATGTTCATTTTCAAGAGGGTACCGTACAGTCCCTCTCTCAAAAGTTTCTGGCTGGTGGCAGTGGTTACTACCGAAAATTTTCAACCGCAAATATTTTCCTATGGGATTTTCCCATTGTTCGAGGCTACAACATTTTCTGACAGCCTCTAACATACCGCCGGTTTATTTTAATATTAACTTTACTCCGGTAGGTTTTATTTGCCAGAACTTTAATATAACTTCTTTCTCGTGTCTTTCTCTAAACTCCTAACCCAGGTCGGGGATCCTTTGTTCGTCCTTCTGGCGGGCTTCTGCTAAGAAGCCCTCCTTTCGGCGCCACTGAGTCTGTGGTGGGTCCATTGTGTGGGAGGGGGAGTAGGACCCCTGGACAGGGTTGCCTCAGCAATCCATGTCGCACTCTATCCTGAAAGGCTGGAGGGTCTCCCGCCAAGATGACCACTCCACTGTGTGAGTGACAGCTAGGCTGCATGAATGGGGATCTTTTTGCATAAAAGCAGGGTCCTGAGGACTGGAAGAGCAAGATGTCGCCAATGGAACTAAGAAGCCGAAGAGGAGAGAAGCCAAAGACATCTGCAACGACTGAACCATCGGTGAAGCCCTGCTGCAGCATCTCACCACTTTTCTCCACACGACGAGAGAAGATCTTCATCTGAAAGAGCCTTCTTCCCTTGAGCTGGTGGGGCCAACCAGTTTGCAAATTGCCTTCCCGGACCTGCCTTGGTCGAATCGCCACTACCCTGTACTTGGAGACCGGATAGCCAGACACCCGTCCACCAGGACTGCGATTTAAAGGAGCATACCTTTCATTCGTCGGGCAGCACCGCAGCTGGTTTCCTCCTTGGGTAGTGCAGTAACTTGAACCATCCTCCACAATGGGAGCCTCTCTCCCTCTGCTGGATCCCCCGAACTGCAGGAACTACCAGGAACGACCGCCACCGCAGGAGCCACTTCTTCATTTTAAAGGTACATTGTTCTGCCAGGCTGTCGTTTTCTTCGCAGTAGCTCTAAAGGTGTTTTAAATCCTTTACCTACTTGTTGGTTTGGCCGCCCCTCTCTCTTTACATTGTCTTTCACCTTCTGCATCCACCTTTTCAAAATCGTTAACCAAAGACTTGACTGCAGCTACAAGAACATTTTGCTCCTGGGCCCTTGCCCTGTACCACTGACTCTGGCACAGTCCTACTGACTCTGAATAAATTTGTTAGAACTGCATTCTCTAGATTGCTTCTCAACTAGAAATGTGTTGATGCACCTACTTCTTATAACCCCCCTTTCCTTCCCACTTTTAAACCTTGTGAAATGCCATTTTGCTCTGTTTTGATTTAAGTATTTACTATACTGTTGCACTGCCTTGCTTAAACTGGTTCACAAACTTATGGAAAGTGTTGCTAGGGTGTATAAGAAGGTCTTTCTGCATAAATTGTGCTTTCCCTCCCTTGTGAGAAATTGCTAGAGTGCCATTTGTGTCTGGTTTATACTGTAAAGTTTTGCTCAGTTTTCACTCTTGCTCAAACTTGTCTACAATTTACCTAGGGAGTTGTGTATACTTTCTTTGACCAAATTTAACTTGCTTTAAGAACTGTGATAGATGTGTTTACCTAGAAGTGTATAAAATAAATATATATATATTCTTTTACTACAAAGCTTTGGTCAGTGTTTCCTTGTTCCATAGTACTGAAGGCCTATTGTGTAAACCCTGAATACTGCTCATCTCCCTCTTGAGATAAGTCTGACTGCTCAGCCACAGCTACCAACTAAATCTTTGTGGTACAGGCTGATACCAAAGGGGATTTATTGCTCTCACCTGTAGTCCTAATCTTCTGTAGTGCTCCCTAAGGGAACTGCACTGGATTCTGCCTAACACGGCCTCCCACCGGGGTGCTCAGGTGGGGGCCCGACGCTACGGCCGGTTCAGTCCTGCTTGGCTTCTTTGGCGATGACGACGAGATCCTCCTGTCTTGCCTCATCCTCTGTAGGCTTCCTGCGACGAGAAGTTGGCCGCCTGGCGGTACGACAAAGCGCCGCCACCGAATCCTTTGTAGGCACCTTGCTTGCCTCTGGAGTTCCGAAAGGACGGCCGTCGTTGTTGAAGAACAACCAAGGCCCGACTTGTCTCCGTGTCTGCCTTGATGGCCTGCAGTGACTCGTCCACAGTCTTGCCGAACAGATTGTTCCTGTTGAAGGGCATGTCCAGAACCCTGGTCTGCACGTCCTGGTGGAAATCGGTTGCCTTGAGCCAGCCGTGCCAATGAAGGCAAACGTAGGTGCCCATCTGGTGAAAACCAGTGTCAGCAATGTCCGTGGCCACTGTGATGGCGTGGTCCGAAGCCACCTCGCCTTCCTGTAGGATTTCCAGGGCCTCAGCCCTCTTGTCGTCCGGGAGGAAGTCCAGCAGGGGAGCGATCTTAAACCACAGCTGCCTGTCGTAGCGTGCCACAATCGGGAGGGCGTTGGCTGCCTTAATCGTCGTTGCCGCAGACGGGATGACCCGCCATCCCATGGTGTCCAGTTTCTTTCCCTTGCCGTCCGGCGGGGAAGTCGAAGTTGAAGCCGTCGCCACCGCCGCTTTCTACTTCGCCGCCGCGGAGACGATCGAATCCGGGGACGGCTGCGCCTTAAGGCACATGGGGGCAGAGTCCGGGACCCGGTACTTTTTCTTGTAACGGTCCCTCTTATCAGGAGCCGTGGACGGGTTCTTCAGGAGCGTCAGCCCCTCGTCCCAGATGTCATCCAGTAATGGAACTGAGAGGACCGTCTTTCTCTTGGCCTCACGCCGTTGGTAGAGGAAACCTTTCTTCTTCTGTTCTTCAGGGCAGAGCTGGAAGAGCTCAGATGCCCTGGTGATCATGGCGTGGAAGGAGCCAATTTCGTCGGGCGGGGAGGCCCGAGCAGGTGGTGATGGAAGGTCCATTCCGTCGTCACCACTGTCGTCATCTGACCCCGTCGTCGCTGTCTCCGTTCCTGTCTCATCCCTCGGAACAGGGGAAGGAGATGAAGGCTGTGAAGGCTGTGAAGGCTGGAAGGGAGGGGAGTTCTCCTCCGCTTGCTTGGTGGGCTTCCCGATGGTCCAGGCTCTGCTGGGTCATCCGCTGGGGATAAGGGCAACCTTGTCCTTATCTCCATACATAAGGCCTGAATCACCATCAAGATTGCTCCTGAGTTGTCTTGTGGCACAGGCACCGGCTGCGACGGGAGCGACGGTTGGGGAGTAGGCTCCGTCCCCTCCACGGCTCGCGGTTCCTCGTCGGCACCGCCGTCGCTTTCTTCGTCCGCCTCGTCGGGATCCCTCCCGTAGGACCGGACCTCCTCGAACTTCTTGTTCAGGATCTTCGCAACGCCAGCCAGCTCCTCTTCAGAGGTGGTATCTGTGTTCGTAATGGCCACCGGGCCCCCCCTCTTTTTCCGCCTGGGGTTTCACGGGGGTCTTATCGATGGTCTGAAAAGAGGATTCCCACTGTGGTGGCAGGGAAACTCTATGCCCCGAGGTCACCTCCACTGGGGTAGCCTCCGCAGGCTTCGCCAGGGCCGTCACGACTCCCTCGATCGAGGCCTTAGCCGGGTGAATCAAGGCAAACGCGACATTGGGCGCGCCTGAGGCCTTCGCCTTGGTAGGAGGGTCACTGCCTCGCTCCCCCTCGGCTGTCTCCATCGGGATCGCCTGGGGCTTCTCCCTAAGCTTACCCGGGTTCTCTGATTTCCTCTTCCCCGAGCCAGAGCGTTGGCTCGTGGTTGATGGCGTCGGTGATAATGCGCCCTGCCTGGCAGCTGAGGAGCCTGACCGATCGGCGCTCCCGGTGCCCGCGGACTCGCGGTTCTTAGCCTTTTGTTGGGCCCCCGTCACCGGAGCGCCCTCAAAGGCCTTAGAAGACCGCTCGGACTTCCTCATTTTTCTCACCTGCTGCTGGGCTCTTCCCTTGCCAGTTAGTGAGTCGGATAGGACGATCCTTCATGGTCTGTTCGGACATGTTCTTGCAAAACGCACAGTCCTTCTCCACGTGGGTTTTGTCTTCGTGAAGGCAGTAGAGGCATCAGGAATGCTCATCCTCCTTGAAGACATTCCATTAAACCGCATCCAGGGCAGTTCCTGAACAGCTTGGATCCGGGCGTCGTGTTTCCTTTGTCCTGGGCCATGTCCACGCGGGGTAGGCCTCAAAGATCTTCCGGAATCCTCCCAGATGCGAAACTCAACAAAAACCTCGCCCTTGAGGGGCGTAGGAAATTCCAAAACGGGTCCCTGTTGATCGGAAGTAGAAACGGTGGAGCTTGAGGCTCGATTGACCGAAAAAATGAGGTTAAACTCTTTGAAAAATAGCAAAACGCAGTAAAAGCTTGAGAGCTATAGCACGAGGACTCCCAACACTTGAACGTCCGGTAAAAATCTGAAGATGGCTGCCAGAGGAGGGGCTTAGGCAGAGGGCAGTCATTGGCTGGGGGCAGTATGACCCAGAGACTAGTGATTGGTTATTAGGAGAAAGACAGTTCAGAAACAAAACTGAAACTGATTTTTTCTTTACCGAGGATTCCAAGCCTGACGGCGGGGAATATTAATGAGCATGTGAATCCATGCCAGACCTCATGCTGGAGAAAAATCCCAATTATGGACAGTTTCTTCATTAAAGTATATTATCTAGGATAAAATACTGGTAGAAATGTCTCCTTATTGGTAGAAATATCTCCTTATTCAGTTGAAAGTCCGAAACAAATTTTGAAAGAAAAGAGGGTACTTTTTGAAGTATAACCTTGTCTTTGAATAAAATGAGCACAAGGCCTTCAGTGTACAGATTGTGAAGTATACTATTCACCTTGCAGAGTTGATGACCGTTTTCCAGGTTTGTAGAAACAAGTCACAGGATTGATTCAACTGGTTTGAGCATCAAAGAGACAAGGACTATGTTTAAGACCAACTTCAGCAAAGGTTCTCTGCTGGGAGGCTACAGACTAAGACGTCCTTGAAAGGGAAGTTTCTATCAACCAATGAAACAGGCCTTTTTAACGAGCACACCTTTGCTGTGAAAAGTCTGTCATGGATCACAGAACCGGACGAAAAATGCATCTAAGGAGGAGAAAGAAAATACTCTGCTTTTGCAATTTACATGCAAATGCGAATCACAAATTAACCCACGGCACTAAGAGCAGGAATGCTGCATTGCTTTAGTGCCATAACTAGTGCCAGAGGCCAGAATGGTGGACGGGACGTTTGAGAAATGGAACTGCGGGGGCCGAGAGAAGGGCAAAATTTGCTTATCAGAACCGGCCCATAAGTGGAAACAAGGAGCATACACCTGAAGAGTAGGAGGGACCAGTTGTCATGATCTCTGCTTCCAAAAGATCAGGACTTGCCCGACTCCCTTGGAAGCAGACCCATAACCCCGGTTCCGAGTGCCAGCCAGTCCCAATTGGGACCTTTTGGACCCAGTCCTGGCGCCAGTGGCACCAGGCTCATAAAGATGCCCAGTCCCAGCGCTGGAAGCGCCGGGCTCATAATGCTTGGGTGGACTTACCTGCAGCAGACCATGCTGCTTACTTACCTGCCAGTTGAACCCCTGATCCTCTTCTGTTTGGGACTCCTTTTCCTGTTGGGTGGGGCAGGAGCCACTCCCTAGGTTCAGAACACTGGAACTCTTCTGGAAAGCAGGAACTCTTTTCTTACCTAGGCGTGGCTGTGGAAGGAGACACCTAAGCACTACAGGAGGCTATTTAAACCACACCCGATGGATGAATCTTGCTTTGCGTTATTCTGCATTCTCTGCAGCAGAACGCTCATCGTGTCTTCTGCTTCTGATCCTGGGCCTAAGGGAACAAAGGCTTACCATCCTGGAATCCAGTCTTCAGCAGCACCTGTAAAGACAAAGAAAGAACAGGTTAGCACTACGGTCTTCAGTGGCAGCGCATCTCTTACCTGGTCCATCGGCTGTCACCAACGCCTCACGCTGCATTCCGGCATCTCAAAGACAAAGGCTTACCTACTCTTCGCATGCTCCGGAGGTCTTCGCACTGCATTCCGGCATCTGAAAGACAAAAGCTTACCAGCTCTTCGCACGCTCCGGAGGCCTTCGGCGCTGCATCCCGCATCTGAAAGACAAAAGAAGGTGCGTTTAAAGACATTGGGCAACTTTATTACTCACGTGCCATTACTCCTTCCCACGCCGAATCCAGTGGGTATTCCAGCACCCTTCAGCTTCTCTAAAGCTCCGAACTTGTACCTGCAAGATAAAAGGGACAGTTAGTGCGCATCGTGAAGCAGGCTACAAGCGCTTACTTACGTGCTTCCAGGCGCTTCTATTCCTCACGCGGGTTCGATCCTCAACTCTCATCAGCCCGCCATCCGCCATCGCCGGAACCCTGCAAAACAAGAGATATCATTACAAAAGACTTTTAAGACATTTGAAGTGCCCAGAACTTACCGTTCGTGCAGTTAACGACGGACAGCAGTCCTCTGAGGTCAAGAGGCCTGCACCCTTATCCAGTGAAGAAACTGGATACGGCACCCTGCCCCGAGGCAGATGGAGAGCTCGGCGTTCACTTACCTAAGGTGAGGGTGTTAACCTTTGGGGTTCTACAGGAGAAGAGAAAGGGAAGAGGAGAGAGGCACCCAATAACCCCAGTTCATTAATCCCATATTTTCTATCTGCAGACATCTTACTCTTCGAGTCAGACATACAGTGCACAGAGGTCCAGCCCAAAGAGCCAACCGTGTGTTACACATCACCTTTGAAGATACGGCAAGACCGGCGCCTCTGCGGGAATCAGGTGAGCGTTACAGAACGCAAAGCCTATCGCAAAACTCCCACCCAGGCGCTATGGAAACCTCGGATACCGACCAGCTAGCCCAGTTACTTGGGGAACTAAGAGCAGAAGTGCATGCAGCCCGTCAGGAAACGAATGCTCTAAGAAGGGAACTGATTATTTCCAAGGAGCGAACAGACGATCTCGCTAGACAATTGCTACAGTCACAAGCCGGACAAACTCCGTTACCCGCATCAGGGGCAAATCTTCCTTCAACATCCTCTACGAACCCAGTACAGATCAACCTACCTGGGAATGTACCTCTGGCTCCGCCCGAACGATTTTCTGGTGACCCAAAGAGGTTTGCAGTATTTATTAATCAGTGCCGGATGCACTTCTTATGCCGGCCAGCAGCCTTTCCAACTGATCAAGCTAAGGTAGCTTTCGTGCTTTCGTACCTTAGTGGCAATGCGGCAGACTGGTCGATCCCTCTAGTTAATCAAGATGATCCGGTTCTCCATGATTTTCAAGCTTTTCAGCTCAGTATGGAAAAACTGTTTGCAAGACATTCACAGGGGCAGGCCTTGGACAATGAGCTCCTTTCATTGCGACAGGGTAATCAAGACCTTTTGGCTTATATTGTGTCTTTCAACAGACTGATAGTGGAAACTCGATGGCCTGAGGACAAAAGGATTACGCTGTTTTATAGAGGTCTACGTGGAGAGCTCAAAGATGTGTTAGCCCAAGTAGTGAATACCCCGCAAGACTGTTCGGACTATATTGACTTAGTCGTTCAAATTGACCACAGACTGCAGAACAGGAAGGCCGATCGTTCCAAGTTTGATGCTCGAGTATTTTCCAAACCACCAACTCCTACCAAAGGAGTAGACTCCGGGGAACCCATGCAAATAGGGGGCCTGAAAGGACCACTAACACAAAAGGAGCGGGAAAGGAGAAAACAGCTGCAATTATGCCTCTATTGCGGAAACTCGGGGCACTTTCTTCGAGACTGTCCGGTGAAACCAGCCAAGAAGGCAGTAGGAGCTGCAGTTACCAGGGTCACAAACTCTGAGCAGGGAAACAACCTCGCCCGACAAGAATAGAGGTCCTCTTGCCGAGCGTTAAAACCAGTTCCGTGACCTCGCATTTCGTGATACCTTTGGTCCTCATTAGCCCTGAACATCCGGATCGATTACATGCGATTGAAGCTTACGTCGACAGCGGTGCCATCGGCAATTATGTGGATCATGAAATGGTTTTGAGGATGAATCTGACTCTTTGTCCAAAGGCTGTAAAGGACGTCATTACTACGGTGGATGGTACGGAGATAGCCTCCGGACCAGTAACGCATACCACTCAAGAAGTGACGCTAGTAAGTCAAGATGGACACCATGAGAAGATCGTGTTCGATGTGATCAAGGCCCCTCAGTTCCAGATTATTCTAGGAATTCCTTGGTTAGAGAAGCACAATCCTCAGATCGATTGGCGAGCAAGAACGGTTAAGTTTCCAGAATGTGTCTCTACTTGTCACCCTCGACCTGGTGTTGCACTGGCAGCAATTTCCTCAGAGGCTCCCCAGTTACCTCCTGAATACCTAGAATTCCAAGATGTTTTCCAGAAGGATCAGGCTAACTCTCTACCTCCTCATAGGTCTTATGACTGCCAGATAGACCTGATACCTGGATCTACTCCTCCTTGTAGTAGAATTTATGCCCTCACCGAGCCTGAGAATCTTCACCTCCGACAATACCTGGATCAATACCTAGCGAATGGGTTTATTCGTCCTTCCAAGTCCCCTGCTTCCTCAGCTTTGTTCTTCGTTCCAAAAAAAGAAGGGGACCTTAGAACTTGTATAGATTATCGCGCCCTGAACCAGATCACCGTTAAGAATAGATATCCGTTACCTTTGATCCTTGAACTCCTGGACCAAGTCAGAAAAGCATGCATATATACAAAGCTGGATCTTAGAGGAGCCTACCACTTGGTACGAGTAAAAGAGGGCGATGAATGGAAGACGGCCTTCCGCACCAAGTATGGGCTATTTGAATATCAGGTCATGCCCTTCGGACTTTGCAATGCCCCGGCCGCCTTTCAATATTTTATGAACGATGTCCTCAGAGAGCTCATAGATGTGTGTGTTGTTGTTTACATTGACGACATCCTCATTTATTCTTCATCGGAAACTGAACATCGGAAACACGTGAAAATGGTCCTCGAGAGATTGCGTCAACACAAACTTTTCGCTAAGTTGGAAAAATGTGTTTTCAACGTGACTGAAGTTGAATTCTTGGGATTCATATTATCACCTAGCGGAGTGCGTATGGATTCAAAGAAGGTCGATGCAATTCTCAAATGGCCATCGCCATCCTCCGTAAAAGGTGTTCAAAGCATGTTAGGCTTCGCTAACTTTTACCGCAGGTTTATCCCCGAATTCTCTCGAATACTCCAGCCCATCACCGCCTTGTTAAAGAAAAACAAACGTTTTGAATGGTCTACCGAGGCGGAACAAGCTTTCCAGAATTTGAAGACTAGATTTATCTCTGCACCGATCTTAAAACATCCTCGCCCAGAACTCCCCTACATCGTTGAAACTGATGCTTCGAGCCTTGCCATGGGGGCAGTTCTATCACAAAAGGACCCAGTAACCAATCAGTTGCATCCCGTGGCATTTTGGTCCCGCAAATTCTCGCCTCCTGAAATCAATTACACTATTACTGATAAGGAACTTCTAGCTATCAAGTCCGCCTTTAAGGCTTGGCGGCATTATCTTCTGGGGGCCCGACACACCGTTACTGTGATTACAGATCACCGAAACCTGCAATATTTGAAAACCGCAAAAGCTCAATCCTCTAGGCAACTCCGTTGGGCACTATTCTTTGCCGAGTTTGACTTCATAATTACCTATCGACCTGGTACAAAAAACGGTAAAGCTGATGCCCTTTCTCGGATGGGAGTGGAAGAACATTTGATCAATCCTAAACCTGTACCTATCATTCCCGAACAAAGAATTCTAGGTGTAATCGCCACACAATCCATAGAGGAAGTTAAGGATAAAGCCAGGCTACTGGTAACTCCAGCAGACATACAGAATTGGCATCTGCAGGGAAAGGACTTTACGGTGAAGGACAACCTATTATATTTCCAAGAACGGTTATACCTGCCCAGCACAGATTTACAGAAAAAGGTAATCTCTTGTTATCACAATTCTTTAATGGAAGGACATCCCGGTATGACCAAGACCTCGGAAAAGATCAAGCGCTACTTCTGGTGGCCGTCTTGGAAAAGAGATATCAGAGACTTTATAATGTCCTGTGGAGTATGCGCCCAAAACAAGAGTCAAAAGGAAAAACCAGCCGGCCTCTTACGCCCTATTGACATCCCGCCTCGCCCTTGGCATACGCTTTCTATGGACTTCATCACCGATCTACCTCCATGCTCCGGATACAATACGATCCTAGTAATCGTGGACCTATTCTCCAAGATGGCGCATTTCATTCCACTCAAAGGCTTACCAACAGCAGCAACTCTGGCCCGAGAATTTCTCGAAAACATCGTCCGACTGCACGGTTTTCCTTCAGTTCTAATTTCGGATCGAGGTAGTCAATTTATTTCTCATTTTTGGCGAAGTTGCTGTCGGTCGGCTCAAATTGATGTGAGACTTTCGACCAGCCACCACCCTCAAACCGACGGACAAACCGAGAGGACCAATCAAACTCTGGAACAGTATTTGCGCTGCATGCTACAACAAACTGAAAAAACTTGGAAAGATATCCTTTGGATAGCCGAATATGCCTACAATAACTCTGTCCACTCGGGAACTGGGAAGACCCCGTTTTTTCTTTTATACGGTAGTCACCCTCGAACCTCGGAGTTGGATCCACTCCAAGATCTTGGAACACCAGCAATAGACCACCTGCATTCTACAATCACCCAAGCCTTTAAGGAAGCCGTTTCTCACCTTCAAAGGGCTAAAGAACAATACAAGAAAGGAGCAGACCAACATCGGAAGGAAGCCCCCCAATATCAAGTAGGAGATCAAGTCTGGTTATCCACCAAATATCTACCTCTAAAAGCACCACGCACATTCAACCCAAGATACCTTGGTCCCTATTCCATCACTACCATAGTAAATCCAGTAGCGGTCAAGTTGGACTTGCCCCCTCACATGAAGATACATCCGGTCTTCCACGTCTCTCTATTAAAACCCGTGCAACCTCAAACCCGACTAACTACATCTCCAAAACCTATTCTAGTTGATGGAGAACTCGAGTTTGAAGTCAAAAGCATCCTGGATTCCAAGATCTCCAAATCTAAACTATTTTACCTGATTGACTGGAAAGGCTACGGTCCCCAAGAAAGATCCTGGGAACCTGCAGAATATGTCCACGCGCCTCGTCTAATCAAAAGATTTCATCGAACATTTCCTAACAAGCCCAAACCCCCGGAGAAGCCCGGTTTGGGAGGGGCCTTGAGGGGGGGTGCTGTCATGATCTCTGCTTCCAAAAGATCAGGACTTGCCCGACTCCCTTGGAAGCAGACCCATAACCCCGGTTCCGAGTGCCAGCCAGTCCCAATTGGGACCTTTTGGACCCTGTCCTGGCGCCAGTGGCACCAGGCTCATAAAGATGCCCAGTCCCAGCGCTGGAAGCGCCGGGCTCATAATGCTTGGGTGGACTTACCTGCAGCAGACCATGCTGCTTACTTACCTGCCAGTTGAACCCCTGATCCTCTTCTGTTTGGGACTACTTTTCCTGTTGGGTGGGGCAGGAGCCACTCCCTAGGTTCAGAACATTGGAACTCTTCTGGAAAGCAGGAACTCTTTTCTTACCTAGGCGTGGCTGTGGAAGGAGACACCTAAGCACTACAGGAGGCTATTTAAACCACACCCGATGGATGAATCTTGCTTTGCGTTATTCTGCATTCTCTGCAGCAGAACGCTCATCGTGTCTTCTGCTTCTGATCCTGGGCCTAAGGGAACAAAGGCTTACCATCCTGGAATCCAGTCTTCAGCAGCACCTGTAAAGACAAAGAAAGAACAGGTTAGCACTACGGTCTTCAGTGGCAGCGCATCTCTTACCTGGTCCATCGGCTGTCACCAACGCCTCGCGCTGCATTCCGGCATCTCAAAGACAAAGGCTTACCTACTCTTCGCATGCTCCGGAGGTCTTCGCACTGCATTCCGGCATCTGAAAGACAAAAGCTTACCAGCTCTTCGCACGCTCCGGAGGCCTTCGGCGCTGCATCCCGCATCTGAAAGACAAAAGAAGGTGCGTTTAAAGACATTGGGCAACTTTATTACTCACGTGCCATTACTCCTTCCCACGCCGAATCCAGTGGGTATTCCAGCACCCTTCAGCTTCTCTAAAGCTCCGAACTTGTACCTGCAAGATAAAAGGGACAGTTAGTGCGCATCGTGAAGCAGGCTACAAGCGCTTACTTACGTGCTTCCAGGCGCTTCTATTCCTCACGCGGGTTCGATCCTCAACTCTCATCAGCCCGCCATCCGCCATCGCCGGAACCCTGCAAAACAAGAGATATCATTACAAAAGACTTTTAAGACATTTGAAGTGCCCAGAACTTACCGTTCGTGCAGTTAACGACGGACAGCAGTCCTCTGAGGTCAAGAGGCCTGCACCCTTATCCAGTGAAGAAACTGGATACGGCACCCTGCCCCGAGGCAGATGGAGAGCTCGGCGTTCACTTACCTAAGGTGAGGGTGTTAACCTTTGGGGTTCTACAGGAGAAGAGAAAGGGAAGAGGAGAGAGGCACCCAATAACCCCAGTTCATTAATCCCATATTTTCTATCTGCAGACATCTTACTCTTCGAGTCAGACATACAGTGCACAGAGGTCCAGCCCAAAGAGCCAACCGTGTGTTACACATCACCTTTGAAGATACGGCAAGACCGGCGCCTCTGCGGGAATCAGGTGAGCGTTACACCAGTAGGCATGCACTAATCAGAGAAAGCTAAACTAATGGGGAAACTGATACATCAACCAGGAAACTGTTAAAACAAATAGTATTAAAGCGCAACTATTAAAAGAGGTAAGCACCTCCTGACTGAAGGTGCAAGGCTTGTAGGTAAAGCTACAGTACACAGTCTGCTTAGGTCTTTGTTCCAAAGGCTGACAGGAGGCACACCTTTAGAAGGAGCCCAAGAGTAGCTGGCTGGGGCTTTTAGACCAGATACTGATGGTAGCTCCAATTCCTCTGGAGACAACTAAAGAATTTTGCGAACTTTCGAGAAGAACCTTCAGTTTCACTTTAAAACTGTATTTCTCCTCTAAACCAATCACTGTGATCTTGGTCATATTGCCTCCATCCAATGACAGTCCTCTCCCTAAACCACGCCTCTGGCAGCCATTTTCAGATTTGGTAAGCACGTAAAGTGGCAGTATGGCCAAGAAGAGCCGCAGAGGGGCCTGAGGGAGGGTTTGCATGTGAATCCATGCCAGACCCATGCTGCAGAACAATAGTTACAGGTAAGTAACATACCTTCTCCAGCATGGGGTCTGGCATGGATTCACAAGCTCATGAATAACGAACGAATACACAGCAAATACACAACTTTATTACACAACTACGGAGATGGCAAGGCTCAACAGAAGCAATTAACACTTACCCCTCAAACAGACTCACCTGAAGCGAACAGGTTGCGTAGCACTGCCTGGCCGACTCTGAACTCCTCCCTGGAATTCCTGTTGACACAGTATAACTTTGTGAAGGCATGCATGGACCTCCACGTTGCAGCCCTGCAGATGTCAAGCAGGGGCACACCAGAAAGGAACGCTGTCGTCGCAGAGATCGCTCTGGTGGAGTGGGCTCTCAGACAGCTCGGCAGAAGCTGATTCGCCAGCCGTTGACAGTGCATGATGCAGCCGATGCGCCACCTTGAAATGGAAGCCTTGGATAAGGCCCTCACATGGTTCACAGGACCAAAGTTCACAAACAATTGAGAAGTCTTCCGAAAACTCTTTGTGCGTGTTACCTAGTTACTTCAAGGCACGAGCAACGTTCAGCGAATGCAAGGCCCTCTCTCCGCTGGCGACGAAGGTTTCAGGAAGAAAACAGGCAACATCAAGGGCTCGTGAGGTGGAATGCTGACGGAACCTTCGGCATGAAAGAGCGGTGTGTACGCAGTACCACCCTCGATTCGTGGAAAGTCAGATACAGTTGCTTGCAGGATAGGGCCTGGATCTCACCCACACATCTGGAAGAGGTGATGGCCACAAGAAAAGCCGTTTTCCACGAGAGAAACCTGAGTGGGGCTTGATGCATAGGTCCGAAAGGTGCCCCCTTGAGCCTCGTCAGGACCACGTTGAGTACCCACGCCGCGGCAGGAGCTTTCACAGGCGGGAAAGATAGGAAAAGCCCCTTGAGGAACTCCTTGATGAGTCTGTACCTTGATGGATGCCGGAACGATGTCTAGCTTTTGCCAAGGACAGCAAGTATGGAAGAATCTGTGGAGCAGTGAACCTTAGAGGGGTAATCTTCTGCGACCTGCACCACGTAGCAAAACACTTCCACTTGTGACCGCAGCGCTTTAGAGTTGGCGACGCCTGGGCTTTGACATGGACTTCCCTGCAGTCCGCTGGCAACATATAACCTCCAAACTCTAAGGCTGTAGGAGCCATGACCCCATGCTCAGCGATCCTGGGTTGTGATGAAGGATTGTGCCTCCCTCTCTGGTGAGCAGATCCACAAGTACCGGTAACTTGACTGGTGGCGATGCCAACAGACTGAGTAGGACCAGATACCAAATCTGCCTCGCCCACGCCGGGTCGATGAGTATCATCTTGCTTCGACACCGAGTGTGTTGATGACACGTAGCAGGAGAGTAAACGGGGGAAAGGCGTACAGAAACAGACCTTCCCATGGGAAGGAAAACATGTCCCCCAAACTCCTCGGTTGGTGGAATCTACTGGTAAACTCCTGGCATTTGGAGTTGCCACTGTGGGAAAAAGATCGATCAGGGGGCTGCCCCATTTGACGAACAGGAGGTCCTCCTGATCCTGACGAAGTTCCCACTAAAGACAGGAGTGCAGTTCACTGCTGAGGGAGTCAGCAATGGTGTTCTTGACGCCTGCCAGGTGGAGAGGGACAAGGAAAATCCCCTGTCTGATGGCCCAGTGCCACAAGGCCTGAGCTTCCTTGGAGAGCACTGGGGATCGAGTGCCCTCTTGCTTCCTGATGTAGAAGATGATAGTGGTGTTATCCGTGAAGATCCTCACCACCTTGCCCTTCAGAGATGGTAGGAAAGACTTGAGGGCCCAGAACACTGCCCGTAGCTCCAGGATGTTGATGTGCAGATCCTTCTCCTCTGGAAGCCACAGACCTCTGGCTTATAGACATCCGGTGTGAGCCCCCCAACATTCGCGCAAGGTGTCCGTGGTGACCGTCTTCTGGTATGGCAGGGTTTTAAATCCTGTCCCCTGGGCGATGTGGGAAAGCACCCCCCACCACTCTATCGCCTGCCGGAACTCCATGTTGAGAGGGATCTTGTCTGCAAAACTCCCGGACACTTGTATCCAACATGCATCTAAGAATCCCTGTAAGGGTCACATCTGAAACCTACAAAGACGGATGAGGTAGATGCAGGACATAATGCGCTGCACCGACTTGATGGCCCACACCATGGCTGTCTTTGCCGACAACAGTAGCTGCACCTTCCCTTGAATGGCTGCTAGCCTCTCCTCCGAGGGTGACGGCAGGCAAGCCACCGTGTTGAGTCTGGCGCAGAGCAACAGCGCATTCTGCGATGGCATTAAGCAAGACTTCGGATAGTTTTAGGAGAATCCCAGCTCCTCCAGTAGTTGGACTGTCTCCTTTGTGTGCTTGTCGACCAGTTCCCCAGAGCGGGTGAGTATCAGGCAATCATCCAGGTATGGGTATACGTGTATGCCCCACAAACACAGATGGGTCATCACCGGGACCGGGCATTTTGTAAACAATCTTGGGGCCCAATTTCAAGCCAAATGGTAAGGTCTTTAACTGGTAGAGTAGACCTTGCACCACAAACCATAGGAACATTCGATGTTTCCTGTGGATGGGGACATGGAACTGCGTGTCCTCTAGGTCCAACAAGATCAAGAAATCCCCTTTCTCCAGTTGGCCGAACATGTGCTGCAACGTGACCATCCTGAATGTTTGGGACTTCAGGTACTTGTTCAGACATCACAGGTTTTCCAACGCCCTGTCTTCTTTCTTACCAGAAAGTATCTGGAATAGACTCCAGAGCCTCAGAACCGTTGAGGAACAAGCTCTATCACCCCTTTCTGTAACATGGCTCGCACTTCGTTCTGGAGCTTAGGGTTCCTTGGGCTTCGGCAGCCTGCCCTGCGTCTGACGCTGACCCCCGCTACAGTAGGCCTTGGAACGACCCCTGTAGGCTTCCTGCATGGAGGATCGGGGAGGTTGCCTGTATGATGTAGAGAATCCCTTGGATGATCTGTTTGAGTTTCCCTTGGAGGAGCGAAAAGAAGACAAGCGATCCTGCTGAAGAGTGCCAAGGGAACATGCCCTCTCTGTATCTGTCTTTATGGCTTCAAGGGATTCGTCGACCATCTTCCTGAACAGATTTTCTCAGTCAAAGGGCATGTCCAGCACCTTTGCATGAACGTCCTGACGGAGGTTTGTGGCCTTCAACCATCACTTCCTATGAAGGCAGACTCTGTTTCCCATCTACCGGAAACCTGTGTCGCCGATGTCTACTGCCACCATAATGGCATGGTCCGATGCCACCTCCCCTTCCTGAAAAAGGGCGAGAGCTTCCATTTTCTTGATGTCTGGGAGGAATTTCAGGATCAGGCCCAGCTTGTACCAATGCTCCCAGGCGTATCAGGCCAAGATAGCCAAGCATTAGCCACCTTGATCGTGGATGCCACTGTGTAAATGACTCTCTTCCCCATGGAGTCCATCCTCGTTGTCTGGGGGAACTGATGATGATGAAGCCGGGTTAGTCAAAACGTTTCCTTGCGGCAGCCGACACCATCAAGTCCGGCGACGGCTGTGGCCTCAAGCATTTGGGCACAGAGTCCGGAACCCTATATTTCTTCTCCAACCTGTCTTGTTTGGTTGGAGCCTTGCATAGGTTCTTCATGAGGGCTAAGCCTTCCTCTCAAATGTCATCCAGAAAGGGTACCGTCATGATCGTCTTCCTCTTGGGACTCTCGTCGCTGATACAAGAAGCCCTCTTTCTTAGTTTCCTCGGGTACCAATTGGAACAGCTCGGAGGCACTGGAGATCATCGAGTGGAATGATCCCACCTCGTCTAGTGGAGAGACTCTGAGGGGCGTCAGCTGCAGTGATTTATTGTCTGCCGGGACAAAATCCTCATTGTCGTCGGTTTCCGTGGCCGTCTCCGTACCAGTGTCCGTATGCCTATCCAGGTCCGCTGATGGAGTCGGGGCCCAACGTAGTAGAAGATGCCGATGTGGAGGCGACGGATTACTTTTTCTCTTCTTACGCAGAGCCTGATCAGGGTCCTGTGCTGGGGGCCACCTCTGCTGGATCTCTGTTACCAGGGTGTGGAGATTCGACAGGATGTCCATGGATATGTCCCTCGGCTGTGGAGGGAACAATGGAGCGCTAAGCCCTGCGCCGCCATCGTCGTCCTCATGGACAGTATGGACAGACTCTTGGTCATCGTCATCCGTGGATGAGATGTCCCATCGGTTGAACGCAAACCGTGTAGGGCTGTTTTGGTCCTTCCACCCTTTTTCCTCCCTAAGGGGTTTGAACCGGGATTTGTAACCGGTGTCTCGCCCCCCCTCCCAGTGGTGCTTGCAGCCTTCGCTGCTGCCTTAGTGGCTGTGTCGCACCTTGGATGCAGGGATACCCTTTGCGCCATAGGAGCCACCCTCATCGGATCGGCCCCTACCGCCGCTGTGGTCATCAAAGCAGGTGTCGACAAAGTGGTTGACAAGCACTTTGGCTGCACCGGTTGAGCCTGCTTGGGCTGTGTGGCCTTCTTCTCGTCCTCCGCTAGGCTTTTCTGATTTCTCCCGTAACTTGGCCGTGGTGGACGACTTCCTCTTTGAGGAAGAGCTCGATGGCAGGTTGGCTATGGAGGCACACAGCGATGGTGATCGCAGCCTATCCGACCTGGGACCTGCATCAGTGGTGAACCCGGTGGAATAGGACTTGTGATTGTTGGGCTTAGGGAGAGGACTGTCATTGGATGGGGACAGTATGGCCCAGAGGATAGTTATTGGTTTAGAGGAGAAATACAGTTTTAAAGTGAAGTGAAACCATTTTTTCTTTTACCGAGGATTCTCAGCCTGACAACGGGGAATATTCATGAGCATGTGAATCCATGCCAGACCCATGCTGGAGAACTAATGCGGCCTGATCAACACCTTGGCCGCATGGGGAGAAATCCTACACACAATACCCCACGGGCAAGAGGAGAACATTAGATCGGTTTGGCAGAGTAAAGCAAATAGAACCACCTAGGGTAAGAGGATAAAGCTAAAAGGTGTTGCATTGATAAGTAGAATAAAGGGACCCTATAGGGCATGAAGGATATGGGTAAGGAAACAGGAATTGCCTCAGTAGGAGTACATCAAGGCCAGGAGTCTCAGACGACAACTCAATATTGGGATCATCTGCCAAAGCCCAGTGAAGATGTTTTCTGGTGCACTAAAAACCTCTGAGTCAGTTTCATGTTGTAATGGAAACTTTCCATTGTGTGGATCTCCCAAAACATCTGATTAAGAGTAGGCACTAGATAATGGACTATGGGCAAGAGGACCTGTTTTGATAGGCAATTCACGTGAATTGATACATCCCTTCTTCCTGACACTGTTGTCTTAGAATGTCCCTATTTGAGTTGGATCCTCAGGTATCCAGTGATAAAATCGGACACTAAAATGCCATTCACTGAAATGAAGCACCAACAACTGTGCAGCCTGATAGTGTTGGTGGGAAATTATGTAGTGGGCTCAAGGTTAAACCGAATTATGAATTATGTAGTGGGCTCAAGGTTAAACCGAATTACGGAGTCAGTGAAGTGTCGAAGGAGCGGCTGGTGCGGAGAGCTGTTCCCTTAGCAGTCTGTTTACTCTACCTTTCACAACTGTGGGCGTACCTGCGTGCCTACAAAGACTCGATACCCCCGCAGAGCGGGAGCGGAGTCGGTGAAGAGTCGAAGGAGTGGCTGGTGCGGAGAGCTGTTCCCTTAGCAGTCTGTTTAATCTACCTTTCACAATTGTGGGCATACCTGCGTGCCTACAAAGACTTGATTCCCCCACGGAGCGGGCGCGGAGTCAGTGAAGAGTCGAGGGAGTCCAAGGAAGTCCGAGGGACGTTGAAGGGGCTGTACGGTCATGTGCGGCAATGAAAGACGTTTATCCCACTAAAACACGCGCAGAGAGGAGACTGGAAGCGGCGCGGTTAGACAAACCAGCAATTCCAGCGACCGCAATCCTTCTTAACTGTTACGTCCCTGTCCGCACAGACTCTGTCACCAGCAACGAGCCGGTCCCTCCATCAGCCATTTCAGCACTCCCGGACGATCCTCAAGTAAGTGACTGTATGGTGAGAGTTACTGGGAGCTGTATGAACGATTGTACAGTGGTTAACAGCGACGAAAATGACATTAACAAGCACACTGCACTGGTATAGTCCCATGTGCACAATCCGGTGGCAATTAACGATGCGACCATGGGTTGCGTACTGGCTAGGGAGGACCGTACAGGAGCGAGTAGGAGTAATGTGGGTGCCGATGTGGCAAGGGACGACCTTAGCATCAGTAATGCTACAACAACGTTGGATACTTGTCAGGTGTCGACGGAGAGCAACACTCCTGTTGCACACAATCCTCATGCGACAGTGAGTGACCCGATCCAAACGATCACGGCGTCTGGAAACCTGGGCCGGTCCCAAAGTGTGGTGAGCTGTCTCGGCAATAATTGTTTTTCGCAAAGTCCAAAACCAACACTTACGTCCAGTGGAGAGCTACCTCACGGCCGCTTTTTCAGTGCAGTGACCTCAATAGGCTCCGTAGGTGAATCCACACTTACAGAGTTTCATTGTGCTTCCAATTGTGGCTCGAATTGTGAAGACGAAGATGCAGTCTTTACACGCCCAGACAACGAGGTGGTAAGACAGCGAGGAAATCCAGCAGGTGACCTCTGGACCCCAATGACAAGGGAGCACGATTCTGCCTCGGCCAATGCCATTGTAGTTGGCATGGACCGGAGAAATTCACTCGAAGTTGTGAACAAACTGCTGGCCGATCTAACACGCATCAATAAACAAAGAACGACGAAAGGCGACACAGGAACAACGATGTTCGGCCAGCTGCCCACAGATCCGCCTATGAGGTTGCCCTACGAAAAAAGGTTGTTCTCGCCCAACTCTGTGCAACAGAAAATTCATCGAGTCCGCTGCCTCGTTAAACGGAGAAGAATGGACGAAAGTATTTCACCCAGCCTCAGATGCTCACAAAATAAAAAGGTGAAAAGTTCTTACCACAATTCACTACTGAACGCAACCTACCCAACGTAAGCTCTGTAAATAGAACAAAGTGGGAGCGCAATACTTTTGACAGTAAGTGAGGACGATTTAGAGCAAGTGTCATCCGATTCCTCACTTATGGAGCGACCATTTCCGAAAATTAGACGCCGTGTCATTCGCAAAAAAAGAAGTGCGTGCCGCGGAGAGCCTGAGCAGGTGGCACTAGGAAATGTACAAAACTCACAAGATCTACAGGCCTTGATAATGTCATCAATGTGTATGTCCATTGCCCCGTTTCTCAAAATAACTTAATGACAACATGAAAGATTTGGCTTCGGGTGTACATACGTTGACAAACAATGTGTGTAAGATTGAACAAGAGTCTACCGACCGCAAGGCGGCTTTGCAAGATATGAACAAGAAGATAGATGCAACGTTTGCAGCCTTGTTAGACAATGTAAGAAACGCCAACATTGACAAAAAACTGTTGGCGGAGGTCGCAAAAGAAGCCTTGAATATCTTTCAAAAAGATACAACATCGAATGGATTGGCAACTGTTGCTAAGTGCCAGAGGCACAATCCTGCAACAGTATTGGACACTGGTGTTTCTTGTTCTAGACTTGAAAATAGCTATCTATTTAACAACCCGGCATGCATGGCAGCATTGCCTGAGAAAAATTTTGAATTTATGAAAAGTACAATTGGCATACAGGTTTCAGCAGTAGTTCCTCTGGAACCGTTAAGGTCTGTTGACTTAATTGATATTGATGAGCATAGTTTGCCCGTCACTATCCCATCTAGGGATCCTTGTTCCGCCATAGTAAATGGGTTTGAGAAAGTTGTAAAAGAGGCCCAAGACGTTGCCAATTTAGCCTTACAAAACCCACAGATGCCTTCGACATCTGCAAGCCGCGTACACCAGGCGACGGTGCCTGAGGAACAACCTAAAGCGATAGCGGATGCAGCCAAAAAGTCGGCTGTTATATACGATATCTTTAAGATCCCAACTGACACACATAAAAGAAACAAAAGTGACGAAAATGTACTTAGTGGCCCCGGTAAGAAAACAAAAAATGTACCAGCAAGAAAAGCGAAGAGAGGAGCCAATAATTCACAAAAATGTCTACGTAACATTAAAACCGTGAATGTTACGGTTAATGGACTATCAAAAAGTAAATCATTGGAAAGAAAGCAGTCGGTGAAAGCTTCCAAGGAGACGGCAACAGATTTGGAAGCCTCGTTCACGTGCATTAGTGACGTCTCCGACGCGCTGATGAATGTATCGATTTACGAGGATGAAGAGCCGCATAGCAAGGCCACAAATCCACCGACCGCTCAAGTGCCTTGTCTGCCGGCACCAGCTATATCAGCTCACGAGGTACCATCTTGGAACTCATTGGAGCATGGGATAACTAAGAAGGTCGTCACTGGCCTGATGCACATACCTAAAGTGGTGTCAGTAGTAGAAACTGTCCTAGATACAGAGGCAAGGCTGATACAAGCCTTCCTACCCCCTACGCCACGGTGAGACCAACAATTGGCAAATACTTTGGTTCTTGACAATGCCATGAAGCCACTCACTCCTGCAGTGTGCCCAATAAATGAAGGGCTAAAGGAAGTAGACGACAAAAGAAATCCGACGAGACTATGCCAATTGATTCAACTTTCGCGTCCTCGTTCCCCTGGAAAAGCGGACCAGATCTTAAATTTTCTAACTTTGGCTGATAAACGCAAACTGGTGGAAGCAAAGTATAATAATCCATCTGTGGCGCAAGGATCCGTTGCTGCCAAACTCAAACCGGAAGGCAAGAGGTTGCTGTCCGGGAACGATGAGCCAGTGTTGCCCTGTTTGACGGGCCCTTCACGGGCCGACAAATTGGACAGCAAACCGTCTGACTTTACATCGCAGCCTAAAGATCATCATAATAGACAAAAATCAGCTAAAAGAAGTAACTGCATGGGTGAGAAGAAGGAGGAAACCTTACGGAGCAAATGTCAGCAAGGTCTACACCGCCTTCTACTTGAGCGTATCGTATCCTCGGATGACTTAATTTTAAACCGCCATAAAGTAATTTGGCTGTGCCACTTGATTCCAAGTTTAAGAGCAATTGCTTCCGAGGATCTCACGATTGTGGAATTCTTTAATGAAAAGAAAAGCGATGCTGTAATTCTACATCTTCAGTAAAAACTGATTGCTGACGCCCTACTTGATGCTGGTCCTGTACTGATGTCATTAGGGTTTGACATAACTAGAGTGGACCAAAGTGCGCGGCTGCCATTAATAAAAAGAGATAACAGCACTATAATAGAGTCTGAGAGTAATCGAGGTCGATCTCAAGAGCAGGAATCAAGAACAACTGACGCAATGATAAAGGCTCCAACAATGGCTTTACCTTTGTCTGTGGACTGTGCGGCGTTGCCACACAAGGATGACCTGATAAGGATTACAATCAACGGAGCCCGGAGTCCAGCAATGCCAACGGCTCGACAGCATCTAACTCTACCCATAGTGTGTCCGATAGGTCTTGGCTTGCGGCCACCCTAAATAAGGTGTCAAACACCTAACGCCAGGAAGTGTAGCCCAGAAGTACTTGCACAGTGGCTTCGTGGAACACTAGAGGCTTTAGCCACTTGTTTAAAACCTCATGGGCAAAGAATCTGGATCTTATTTGCCTACAAGAAACATGGCTAAGTGAAAGTCTGCTACTTGAAGGATTTGAAATTGCATTTAACCCAGCGATATATCAATCTAAGGGAAGACCGATGGCTGGCCTACTGACGGCAGTTAGAAAGGCCTCAGGGTTTAGGATAATTGAATCATATAACGTGTCGCCCTATATCCAGATAACTACAATAAGTGTCATACAGTCTGTGAACCTCAAGAGTGGCCACTTATACATCATTAATGTCTATTGGAATCAACAGGCAAAAGATGCAAAGGCATTTACAGATACAGTGACAACAGTGATTGATGAGCTACTTGAAAAGACACAGCTGCTGGACCTGATACTATGTGGGAACTTGAATATTATATGTCTAAATGAGAAAAATCACATGATGCCAAAAGCGACCCAATGGTGCACAGAAATGAAGGCTCGCGGAATGTATATGCTGAATGGTAACACTGTGGACAACATGCCAGCTCAGCCCACATGGAGAAGGCTGAAGCAAAACTCAGTGCTTGACTATATATTTGTCAGCGAAAACATTCACAAGAGAGTGCTGCACCTAGACGTTCTTAAAATGACTCATAGTGACCACGAAATGGTGCAGCTCAGCCTTGAAAAACAGAACAACATGTTCGTTCGGATTGGCCACACTCTGTAAGTACCTGGTCTAGCAGGATCCGTTTAAACCTTCTCGTTACCGAAGTAGAGGAGATAACAGCTAACTTTATGGAAAATACAGAGGGCCTCGAATATCAACACTTGTTGTCTAATTTTGAAGAACGTAAACAAAACCTAAATCAAGTTGAATTACGACCAAAACACAAATTCAATGTGACCGTACTGCAACGAAAACGACTGATGAGACAAGAAATAAGGAAGATTAAGGGGCCTGTGAACGAAAATACAAAACAGAGGATAAGGAAACTTAAACAAAACTACAAGAACTGGCTCAAGTCCCATGCGGCAATCATGTTGCAAAATGATGCTGAGAATATGCTATCTAAAATGGAGGGAAAAAAATCAGCAGACTTCTGGAAATTGATAAATAGCAACTTAGCGCCTCAACATGCTCTTCAGGCTATTGCAGTGACTGAAAAAGTATGGGTAGAGTATTACTCAGCCCTATTTAGCAAAGGAGTACCATCGATAGCTTGTGATCCACCGACTGCAACTGAATGGGACCTGGAATTTGAGAGAACAGACATCCTACTCGCAATTAAAAGTGTGCGAGAATCCAGAGCCCCCGGTTCGGATGGCCTTACAAACCATACGATTAAGCGTAATCCGGACTTATGGGCAGATTTTTGTGTTACCTTATTCAAATGGATTGTTTTGAATCGCGCAACCCCTAGTTCTTGGAAAAGTGCCGTTGTGGTGCCAATATTCAAGAAGGTAGATCGATCGAACCCGAAAAATTACAGACCCATAGCACTTCTTGATGTCTTGGGGAAGATATTTGCAACACTGCTCCAACGGAAACTCTTGAAGTGGGCTAAAGACTTCAACCACATTGACCCTAGACAAGCTGGGTTTGTAAGGGGGGTTGGCTGTGGCCTAAATCTACTTATACTGAATATCCTAAAGATGGAAACAATCAGACTAAACACCAAGCTGTACCTGGCAATGATAGACCTTTCGCAGGCATTTGACAGTATAAACAGAGAGCTGTTGTGGAAAAAACTAGCCAAGTGGGACAGCCCCACGAGCTTAGTGAGTGCAATTCGTGAATTGCACACGGAAACCTCCATTAAGATACGTCTAGATATGACAGGCACACTGTCTGCTAAAATCAATACACACAAAGGCGTAAAACAGGGGTGCTCTCTGGCAGCAACAATATTTAACCTGTTTATATCAGATTTACAAGACGTTTTTCCTAGTGCAAACACGTTTCCTCCAAAAATACATAGCGTGCCTATTGACTACCTGGTATATGCCGATGACCTTGTGCTGATAGATGAGACCCCAATAGGGCTCCAATGCAAAATGACTCTTATAGACTCATACATAACGTCAAATGGTCTGTCTATCAATAACCAAAAATGTGAAATTCTGATCTTAGAAAAGCTACAAGGCTCTAGTGGAAGGGGCAAGAAATTATCCTGGCACATTGCCAAGGACAACATTCAGCTTGTAAAACACTCAACATATCTGGGCATGAGAATTAGTGGGAGCCGAAACGACAGACCCTGGGTAGAAGCAACCAAAAATAAGTGTCATCAGCTAGCATCCCAAGCCTCATTGATCAATAACAGATATGGGAAATTTTCATTAAAACCAATCATTATGTTTTACCAACAGAAAGTGGTACCTATTCTGATCTACGGAGGGGAAAATGCTTTTGGTTCCTCATACAAGCTTTGGAACACACTAGAAAACCTCTTCTGGTCTCGAGCGCTGAAATTACCAAAGGGTACATCAACTGTTTGCATACGGTACGAACTAGGGCTGATTTCGATGCACGCTAGAGTTGCATGGAATCTACTAAGTTTATACCTCAAAGGCTTTACCTTTGTCTGTGGACTGTGCGGCGTTGCCACACAAGGATGACCTGATAAGGATTACAATCAACGGAGCCCGGAGTCCAGCAATGCCAACGGCTCGACAGCATCTAACTCTACCTATAGTGTGTCCGATAGGTCTTGGCTTGCGGCCACCCTAAATAAGGTGTCAAACACCTAACGCCAGGAAGTGTAGCCCAGAAGTACTTGCACAGTGGCTTTGTGGAACACTAGAGGCTTTAGCCACTTGTTTAAAACCTCATGGGCAAAGAATCTGGATCTTATTTGCCTACAAGAAACATGGCTAAGTGAAAGTCTGCTACTTGAAGGATTTGAAATTGCATTTAACCCAGCGATATATCAATCTAAGGGAAGACCGATGGCTGGCCTACTGACGGCAGTTAGAAAGGCCTCAGGGTTTAGGATAATTGAATCATATAACGTGTCGCCCTATATCCAGATAACTACAATAAGTGTCATACAGTCTGTGAACCTCAAGAGTGGCCACTTATACATCATTAATGTCTATTGGAATTAACAGGCAAAAGATGCAAAGGCATTTACAGATACAGTGACAACAGTGATTGATGAGCTACTTGAAAAGACACAGCTGCTGGACCTGATTCTATGTGGGAACTTAAATATTATATGTCTAAATGAGAAAAATCACATGATGCCAAAAGCGACCCAATGGTGCACAGAAATGAAGGCTCGCGGAATGTATATGCTGAATGGTAACACTGTGGACAACATGCCAGCTCAGCCCACATGGAGAAGGCTGAAGCAAAACTCAGTGCTTGACTATATATTTGTCAGCGAAAACATTCACAAGAGAGTGCTGCACCTAGACGTTCTTAAAATGACTCATAGTGACCACGAAATGGTGCAGCTCAGCCTTGAAAAACAGAACAACATGTTCGTTCGGATTGGCCACACTCTGTAAGTACCTGGTCTAGCAGGATCCGTTTAAACCTTCTCGTTACCGAAGTAGAGGAGATAACAGCTAACTTTATGGAAAATACAGAGGGCCTCGAATATCAACACTTGTTGTCTAATTTTGAAGAACGTAAACAAAACCTAAATCAAGTTGAATTACGACCAAAACACAAATTCAATGTGACCGTACTGCAACGAAAACGACTGATGAGACAAGAAATAAGGAAGACTAAGGGGCCTGTGAACGAAAATACAAAACAGAGTATAAGGAAACTTAAGCAAAACTACAAGAACTGGCTCAAGTCCCATGCGGCAATCATGTTGCAAAATGATGCTGAGAATATGCTATCTAAAATGGAGGGAAAAAAATCAGCAGACTTCTGGAAATTGATAAATAGCAACTTAGTGCCTCAACATGCTCTTCAGGCTATTGCAGTGACTGAAAAAGTATGGGTAGAGTATTACTCAGCCCTATTTAGCAAAGGAGTACCATCGATAGCTTGTGATCCACCGACTGCAACTGAATGGGACCTGGAATTTGAGAGAACAGACATCCTACTCGCAATTAAAAGTGTGCGAGAATCCAGAGCCCCCGGTTCGGATGGCCTTACAAACCATACGATTAAGCGTAATCCGGACTTATGGGCAGATTTTTGTGTTACCTTATTCAAATGGATTGTTTTGAATCACGCAACCCCTAGTTCTTGGAAAAGTGCCGTTGTGGTGCCAATATTCAAGAAGGGAGATCGATCGAACCCAAAAATTACAGACCCATAGCACTTCTTGATGTCTTGGGGAAGATATTTGCAACACTGCTCCAACGGAAACTCTTGAAGTGGGCTAAAGACTTCAACCACATTGACCCTAGACAAGCTGGGTTTGTAAGGGGGGTTGGCTGTGGCCTAAATCTACTTATACTGAATATCCTAAAGATGGAAACAATCAGACTAAACACCAAGCTGTACCTGGCAATGATAGACCTTTCGCAGGCATTTGACAGTATAAACAGAGAGTTGTTGTGGAAAAAACTAGCCAAGTGGGACAGCCCCACGAGCTTAGTGAGTGCAATTCGTGAATTGCACACGGAAACCTCCATTAAGATATGTCTAGATATGACAGGCACACTGTCTGCTAAAATCAATACACACAAAGGCGTAAAACAGGGGTGCTCTCTGGCAGCAACAATATTTAACCTGTTTATATCAGATTTACAAGACGTTTTTCCTAGTGCAAACACGTTTCCTCCAAAAATACATAGCGTGCCTATTGACTACCTGGTATATGCCGATGACCTTGTGCTGATAGATGAGACCCCAATAGGGCTCCAATGCAAAATGACTCTTATAGACTCATACATAACGTCAAATGGTCTGTCTATCAATAACCAAAAATGTGAAATTCTGATCTTAGAAAAGCTACAAGGCTCTAGTGGAAGGGGCAAGAAATTATCCTGGCACATTGCCAAGGACAACATTCAGCTTGTAAAACACTCAACATATCTGGGCATGAGAATTAGTGCGAGCCGAAACGACGGACCCTGGGTAGAAGCAACCAAAAATAAGTGTCATCAGCTAGCATCCCAAGCCTCATTGATCAATAACAGATATGGGAAATTTTCATTAAAACCAATCATTATGTTTTACCAACAGAAAGTGGTACCTATTCTGATCTACGGAGGGGAAAATGCTTTTGGTTCCTCATACAAGCTTTGGAACACACTAGAAAACCTCTTCTGGTCTCGAGTGCTGAAATTACCAAAGGGTACATCAACTGTTTGCATACGGTACGAACTAGGGCTGATTTCGATGCACGCTAGAGTTGCATGGAATCTACTAAGTTTATACCTCAAAACAATGTTGAAGGACCCGGTACCCCAATTTGGCATTTTACACAGGCCTGATCTGGAAAATGCGAATACCATTCTAGCGAAATGGAATCGCCTGTCTCAAGACTTACTGGAAGAATATGATATCACTCCTATTCTGTTATTGGAAAATCCAGAGGCGGCTAAGAAGAAGCTCTGGAGACTGGACTGGATTAAAACCTGCGATCGAAGAGCAAGCTCGACAACAATGCTTGAAATACCGAGCGAGGCTAAAGCATACGAACAACGCTCTAATTATCTAGTGCGCCTTCCAAATCAGCACGCAAGGGCATTATATATGCGATTCAGACTAAATGCCTTTCCGACAAAAGACCGTATAGGAACATGGTCCAAACAAATTAATTTCAACTTTAATTGCCGATTCTGCAATGAGGCCAAAGAAACTTTGAAACATCTGATCATGTCTTGTCTGACTCTGGAGCTACAAAGGGGCCTTAGCTTTGCCCCTGTGATTAATACACACTGTATAAAGAGCACTGAAGAGTGGTGGACAGTTCTCTTTGAAGGACTTAATAGAACAGCACTGTTTGCTCTAATAAACTTTTTACAAGTCCTAAAAACCCGGCTGGAAGAACAAGAAATAAACTTATAAGGGACAGAATCAAGTACTGTATGAGATGAAAGGAAGGCCCCCTTTCTTTTGTTTTAAAGATGTCAAGTCACAAGGAGGATGGGAGGGAGGAAAGGGATATTCAAATGGAGTGATGTGGGTGCAGTTATGTCTTTTTGTTTTTTAAAGGTTGAATAAACCGATTTAAAAAAAAAACGAATTACCTCATTGCAAAGTGGAGTTGAAAGTTAGGAGAGAGAATGATTAGGAAGGAGTAGGCTTCAGGGGGATGAGGAAGCCCCAATGGTCTGGGGAGGAGGCGGAGGGGGCAAGAGGTTATCACTCAGAAATGATCAATTGGGAAGTAGAGGACTATATCTGTTCTTTCTCTATAATGGGAATGTGGGTGGTAAAAGGTGAAAAAGGATTTTGGAGGGCGGGGGGCCGATTCTGGGGAAGAATAGTTTGAAAATTGTCGATGAACTGTTTTAAAAAAAACCTGCAGCTATGTATTTATTTATTTATTACATTTATATAGCGCACCTAACCCTCAGGCATCTGGGCGCTTAAACTTAAGAATACGAATACATTGCAGAGACTTGGTTGTACAGTAAAGTTGCAGTTACAGGTTTAGTATCGATACATATTTGTACAGTTGCATTAGTTACATGTGAGAGTTCAGTTACATTTCAATCTTAATCTTTTTTTAGTAAAACATTGGCAGAATACGGTATCCCATTTTCTGGTTGTGCTGTGTCAGTCTTGTCTGTGGATGGTAGACGTGGGGGGTGGGAGTGGGGGTGGCTAGTGCTCATTAGTGGAGGAAGGCAGATTCTTAATATCCTGGTTGAAAAGCCAGGTTTTTAGTTTTTTGCGAAAGGACCACAATGAGGGGTCTGTCCTTAGTTCCGAGGGCATGGCATTCCAGTATTTGGCTGTGATAACCAGGAAGCTAGAGCCTCCTGCTTTTTGTCTTTGGTATCTTTGAGTGGTCAGTTGCCCCAAGTAGGCCGACAGGGTTGGTCTGGCCGAGTGAGCTTTGGCATAAAAGAAGTCTCTAAAGAGCTCGATGAATTATTTTGCTTTCATGTTATTTTCATTTTGATCACTAGATGGCGGTCTGACCCAATGAATGATCAGCGTTTACGTCTCACTACAATTATCTCCGGGAAAGTAAGCAATTTAACAGAAAATAATTAAGGATTGTGTAACTGCGGATTGTGTTTTGGTACAGTGTAGTAAATATGGGAGATCGAATAGCAAGAATCAATGTGAGAGGTAGAAGCTATACAAAATGTGTGAAACAACTTCGACCAGACGGCCTGTCCAAATCTGGCATCTTCTCTGGAATTCGTGTCTAAGCAGGATGCTTGCAAAAATTCGATGGTTTGGCCCAGATAGCCGACCCGCTGATGGCATTCTAGACAACTGTTTTCTGAAAAGCAATGTCCATTGCCCTCACCCTTGTAAAGATTGCATGCACACCATTTGAAGATGCTGCTTCTGCAATTTGTAGCCACCTAGGAATTGAGGTCTTAGATATCTATGCGGCAGTTCTGCACCGTGGAAATGACAAATAAGGCATCTGTAGTATAATAACGGGGAAACAGCCACCTGGATTTGACAACTTTATTAGTTGTGGTGACAACATGCAGTTAACCTTGAAATTGGGTTCTTTAAATGTTCATAGGAATGAGAGGTTTTGCAAGACAGAGGTGTCTTGTGCTGCTCTGCAATGCTCAGGTATTCTCTAGTGTATTGTAAGGCGGGAGCACAACCTGATCTGGAGCTTTGGCACCTTCAGAATGCTTTTTTGCGGCTCTCTGACAGTCACACGGGAACCCTTGTGGGACTACGAAATCCTGCGTCCCGCAAGGTCCCTAAACACCTCCCTACCATAACGAACCAAAGTTTATTCCATTAAAAAATCATCATACTTCACCAGTCTTCTGTGCTCTCTTCTCGGACGATCTTCATTCCTACCACCACCTTCCGGTGCTTAACTCACTTCTTGGGATGTTTCCAGGGCCTCTCTTTCTGTCTATCTGTGATTTCTCTCGCTGAGGTTTCTAGTTCTCGCTCTCTCGTGGCATCTCTGTCGAGGCTTTTACTAGGGGTGAATTCTTCCTGGGTTCTCTCTGTTGTGCAATGTTTCTCAAACATTGCCATGCGCTCCATTTTCCACGTGTGGCCATCCTCTGTGCGAATGTGATTCGCCCCTCTGTGGATGACTTTTATGGGTTGACTGAACTTTGAACCTGTCGTTTGGTCTTTACACAGTAGGCGTATTTTGATCCAGTTGCCTTCCTTGACTTCATGACCTTGGGTCGTTCTTCTCTGGTCACTCCATCTCTTCATGCGTGCTTTGCTGTTTTCCAGCCTCCACACGACTTCTGCCATGTCTACTTCATCATCTTCTTTTACTCTGGTCAACCATGGTGGTACCAGTGTGGATGCTGCTCTGCTCCCCCTCAGAATTCGGAATGGTGACAATTGGGTGATGCCGTTGGGGGCTAATCTGTGGGTCGCAACAGCCCTCTTGACTGTTTTGAGGGGATCCATACTAGAGGCCGTTGCCAACTGGAAGGCTCCTTTGATGAACCTATTGACCCTCTTCACTAGTCCATTTGCCTGGGGATTGTACAGCGCGGCCTTCCTCTGCTTTATGTTATGTTTGTGCAGGAATGACTCAATTTCCAGTGATACTAGCTGTACTCCATTGCCCGCAACTAAATCTTTGAGGAGACCTTCCCTCTGAAAAATGGATGCAAGGACTTCTATGACAGTGGCTGTAGTAATTCTGGGGACAAATTCTGCTTCTACCCATCTTGACAGGTAGTTTACCAGCACTATGCCATACCGATGCTCGGGAGTGATTGCCTCCAATGATCCTATGAAATTCAACCCCACTTTGTGCCACACTGCTTCTGGGATCTCTGTGGGAATCATCGGGGCTTGTCTGGTCTTCAAGCGTTTGTCACTGTTAAGACACTCATAGCATCTCTCAATCATGGAGCATATTTCCTGGTCCATGGCAGGCCACAAGTACGCCTCTCGCACCCGTAGCCATGTTATGGGGTTTCCCAAATGCCCTCAGTGGGCCCTGCACAGGATGACACATCTCATTCCCACTGTATCACTTGGTCACCCTTGATGAGCAATCCTTCCACCTCTGAAATTTCATCCGCCAACTTCCAATACGGCCTCATGCCTTCCGGTTTGGCCCTTTCTTCCTGCAATCCACTCCCAACCCACTGTCTAAGTGTTGCCATGGTGGGGTCTTCACCGTCCTCCTCGTTCCAGTGTCCTTGTCATGATGCCTACCCCCGGGGAACCAGACCAGGTCCAGCAACCCCGGAAGCAGGCATCAAGTTACTTTGAGCAAGCCCAAAAACCCCTGCTAGGGGCTGTTTGGGTGCGGTCCTGGCGCCTATGGCGCCAGGCTCATATGAAGAGTCAGTCCTGGCGCCATAGGCGCCAGGCTCATAGAGTAGAACTTGCCTGATGCAGACCATGCTGCAAGCTTACCTGATGCAGACCATGCTGCAGAGCTCCAAGCCAAATGAGGCTTGGAAGGGACTATTTTACCTAGGGACTATTTTTTACTCGGGTGGGGTTGGGGAGGAATACTTACCTGGGACTACTTTGGAGGCTATTTAAACCACGCCCGAAGAGCAGCACACGCTTCGCGTTATTCTGCATCCAGCAGCGTAACGCTCACCGTGTCTGCAAGCCTGCATCCAGTCTTCTGCCACGCCCGCCTCGAGCCTGCAGCTCCTAGAAAAAGGGAGGAACAGAAGGAGAAGAGGTTAGAATAAGAGCAAAACCTTCAATCCTTACCTGAATTTCGGATCCACCGCGCCTTCGAGCTGGAAGAAAGAAGCATTTTACGTGCGCCGCCTCGCATACTGCAATGTCGCGCAGACCTCACCGGCCTTCGCAGCATCCTCATGATCCACTGCATCCTTCTGCACGTTCCCGCCGCACTCTGGCACCTAAGGGGAACACAAGAACAGCAAAGGTGAGCCAAGGGAATAAACAGAGGCAATAGTAACTACCCCCATAGACTTACCTGATTACCGCCGAGGGTACAATTCCTCTTCACGGGTCGGCGCAGTCTCCATTGCATCCTCGCCGTACCCCGGCCCCTAAGGGGAACAAAAGGACAACAAGGTGAGACGAAGGGACAAACAAGGGGAACTCTTCTCACCACAATAGACTTACCTAATTTTACCGCCGGAGGCATTATTGCCCGAACTTCATATTTTCTCTCCACACCTGAATAAGGGAGCAAGCCACAGGTTACATTCTGGCCTTATTTTATTGAACTGTGTAGGATAAGCCAAATCCTTACCTGAACTTCGTCAGCTACCACAAGGAACTCTTCGCTGGGGTCAAGCTGCAAACTGCAAGGAATCGGACAAGAGTGAAAGTCAGACATGTGAACTCTTACGAACTACATACTTTTCGGAGTCAATATTGTTCTGGAACTCACCAATTCCTTCGAGCCAGTGAAGTAACTGGTTATCAACGTGCCCCTGCGCTCAATGCAGGATGGGGAGCTCATCTTTCCAAACCATCAGAAGAATATTCCTACGGACCAAGCAAACGAAGCTAGGTGGGCCAGTCCAGTCCGTCATCTCGGTCCTAAGCGTCACATTGGTGGAGACCGCAGCTGTCCAGTTCAGATCGACTCCTCTGTGGGAGCCAGGTGAGCGTAACAGTCCTTCACTGAACTCTAGAAATTCTGCACCTCTCAGGTCCTGGATAGACACTACAATGCATTCATCTTGCAGAAAAGTGGTGACTTTCTCTTTGTTTCCAGGTAACCTCGACATGCAGTCCGCCTGGGCATTTCTCCAACCGGCTATGTGGGTTATTTCAACTGTGTATTCCTGGAGTTTGGCTGCAATGCGTGCCAACCGGTGTTTGGACGACTTTGTACCTCCTGGACTGAGCATATGAATGAGGGGTTTATGATCGGTGACCAGTTTAAACTTGGTGGCCCATACATAAGTCCTGAAATGCTCCACAGCCCATGCGCAGGCTAGCATCTATTTCTCCACTGTGGAGTAATTCTTCTCGGCATTGAACAGGACTTTAGAGCTTCGGGTCTTCTGGGCACCTAAACCACACGCACAGGCATCCAAGGTGATGACTGTATCCCGCGCTGGATTAAACGGCTGTAGGCACAGTGCTTCCACTATCTGTCCTTTTATGTTCTCTACAGCATCCTTCTGGGCATCCAACCAAGTGAACTCTGCACCTTTTTTAGTAGGCTTCTCAGCGGTGTCTTGATTTCTGAAAAATAGGGGATAAACTTGGCGTAATATTCTGCAAGTCCCATAAACAACCTCACTTCCTCCTTGTTGGCTCTCTCCGAAGCCTTGACAATGGCTTGCACCAGGTTTTGTTTGGGGCTTATACCCTGGAGAGAAATCTTGTACCCCAGATATTGGGCTTCTTGTGCCCTTAGGACGCACTTTTCGTATCTCAAATTGACTCCGGCATCCTGTAATTTGGTGAGGAATCTTTTGAGAGTGACATTATGTGTGTGTTCATCCGCGGCATAGACCAGTATATCGTCCTGGAAGTAGAACACGCTTCCTATGTCGCGCAGTAGTAAGTCCATCATGCGCTGAAATGCTGAGACTGCGGACGACAAGCCAAAGGGCATCTTGGTGAACTGGTACATGTCAAACGGGGTGATGAACGCTGTAAGTGGCTTGGATTCTTTGTGAAGATGAATCTGATAATATGCATCCCTCATATCCAGTTTGGAAAATACTCTGCCTTCCTTCATCATGAGGATGAGTTAATTTATGCTGGGAAGGGGATAGCTATTTGAAGTTGAGGCTGCGCAGGTCTATGTAAACCCTCAAGTCTTGCGAGTTTTGCTTCTTGATAAGGACGATGGGGGTCAGCTACTCTGAGGCTTCCAACTCCTCAATGGTGCCCTCCTTCACCATTTTGTTGAGTTTAGTTCTAAGTATGTCCCTGGCAGTCGCTGGCACTGGCCGTACTTTATGCTTAACAGGGACTGAAGTTCGCTTGAAGATTATCTTGTGTACAAAGTTCTTGATTTTCCCTGGCCCTTCTGAAAACAGTTTGAGAAAGTCTTCTTTCACTACTGGCACTCCTCTTGTATTGACTGCTAATACTTGATCTTCCGTGCTGGGATGTAATTTGATCTTGAGCTTGGCTTGATCGTCCCATCCTAGGACTACTGGGCCTTCTTGCGTGAAGTATATTCTTGTGGTAGTCTCTCTTCCCTTGAACACTCCACTGTTCCATTGAACAGTATGTCTACTGACGCACCTCCAAATACAGTAGGTTTGTGGCGTGTGCTGAAAACTTGAACTGTTTCGGTGCGCATCATTTCTTTGTAGGTACGTAGAGGCAGTATGGTCAGATCAGAGCCTGAATCAGCCATAACTCCCATCTCAATGCCATTCACTCTGAATGCGCAGTGAGGCTTTGCCCTCCTGTCATGTGAGCTGTTTACCATTAACACTGTGGGTTTCCCTTCTTCTTCAGATGAGGATTCAACTTCCACATTGTGTTCCGCATTAATGTTCATAACCTTTCTATTTTGCCATCTGCATGCCGAGCACTCCTTGTCTCTTGCTGGACATTCTCTGTCATTAGCTAAGTGTTTGGTGCTGGAGCATCTGTGACACTTTAGTGGTTCCTTCCTTCCCCACTTCCCTTCTCTTGCATCAGCCACTCGTTTCTCCTTATTTCTAAAGGGGATCGCCTGGACCTCTGCAGGGCCCGGAGCTTCCTGCATACTCTTTCCGTCGCCCTGCGGTTTCTTCCACTGCCCTCTCAATCTCTATGACATTTTCCAGTTGGAGTTTCTTCTCCAAAATAAATTTATCCTGTCACAGATCATTCCTTCTGCATTATTGGCAAAGTTGGAGAGTGTGGCTAGTTCGCGCAGCTTGGTAACGTAGTCATCTACAGGTTCTGATGCTTCTTGTTTGCGGCTATAGAAACGTATCCTGTGCAGCACAGTATTTTCTTTGCTGGCAAAGCATTTGATCGTTCTTCTGCTGGCCTCTTTGTAAATGTTGTCGTTCTCATCCACCCCTGCTTCGGGCGTAAGGCCTGCAAACACTCTTTCACCTTCCACCCCTAGTGTGTTTAACAACATTGCTCTGCGCCTTGCTGCTGTGTAACCCGCACCTCCTAGGGCTTCCAGGTAAGTTGCAAACAGGAGATGCCTTGGTGGCCATAGAATTGCAGGCCGACCTGGTGTTTGCAGAAACGGCGGGGCCGTTATTGCTCCTTGCATGGTGATATGCGGGTCCTTGTCGCTAAATATGTAGTATAATAAAGGGGAAACAGCCAACTGGATTTGACAACTTTATTAGTTGTGGTAATAACATGCAGTTAACCTTGAAACTGGGTTCTTTAAATGTACATAGGAATGAGAGGTACGTAATACAAGACAGAGGTGTCTTGTGCTGCTCTGTAGTGCTGAGGCAGGCTCTAGTCTCTTGTAAGGAGGAGCGCCGGGAGCACGACCTGCTGCGGAGCTTTGGCACCTTCAGAATGCGCTGCTTGTGCTTTTCGCAGCTCTCCTGCAGTCACGCGGGAATTCTCATGAGACTACACAATCCTGTGTCTTGCAAGGTCCCTAAATCATCCTATTGTCAAGGAGTTTGGTTCTACCAAGATAAAACGTCAACGATCTCCACACATCCAGGCAGGAGGATACTAATTTCAGATGAAGGCTGGGTGCGTTCTGAGTACAATGAACTCAGTGGAACATAGTACAGAGTTCAGAAGCCTGCTGCTGCAGAAGGAGATTGTGATGGTGCAGCAGCTGCGACAGTTGTTCCGACCGTAGTCTCATGATGACCAAGGACCTGTCAAGCTACACATAGGATATCAAGATCATGGGGTATATCCTGTTCTCTACACATTTTGTTGAAAATCACCATAAGCAGTGGAACTGGGGAGAAATCATAAGCAAAGAGATTGTGAAGAGTGTCTCCCATTGAGCCACTTCACTCCCTCGTGCCATAATGGGGGCATTTGCCATTGAGCTAGTTCATGAACAGATCCACTGATGGGAACTCCTAGAGCTGGACGATGTGCTTGCACATCCTGTTTGATCTCCCATTCATGGCTGGAATGGAGAAGTCTCCTGAAGTAATTTGCTTCTAGAAAGAGATTGCAGGACCTGATGGAGTTCTTGTTGGGTACAGCCCATTCACAGAGAGCTACTGCTAACAAGCACAAATGGGGAAATGTTGTGCCTCCCTGTTTGTAGAGATACAACATCTATGTTGAGCTATTCTTAGATATCAACCCCCTCTTCATTCCCCACACGACCAGGAAGAAGACTTTCATAGTACTAGAGATTGCTTAAAACACTTGTAGCCTGATGTGCAACATCTTGCCCATCTCAGACCAGAAGCTGTGAACTTTGAGCACATTTAGGGAAGTGCCCACCCCCATGAATGACAATGTAGATTGCAATCGCTTCTGTACAGGGAGTCTTCCAAAAAGGGGCGCCCCGCTCCATGTTCGCTTGGGCAGTCCTCCACACAAGACACTCCATGAGGAAATGGGGAATGAAAACCCGGTTTTACCGTCTCCCTCTGCTCTCACTGAATGTAAAGTGTAGCTGGAAGCTCCTCATCTTCAAACATCCACATGGTACAGACAGGATGCACGAGGCTCGGGAGTCTCTGGAACTACGATCCTGTTGTTGCACACTCGCACTGGAAATTTGCTATTGATACCTTGACATCTAAAATGTGCTCACTGGTGGGAAAGACCATGGCCTTGTTGGAATCCCAAGAGAACCCCGTAAAGGACAATCTCAGTGTGGGGGTTCGGTTTGACTTCATATAGTTATTAAAAAAACTAAGGGTGAATACTATCCACAAGAATCTTCACAGAGGCTGAGGCCTTCTCGGGCTGAAGCAGCCCTCATTAGTCAATCAAAGAAAGGGGAAACATGGACTAAAGTCAGGTGCAGATGTGCTGCCACTGCTTTCGTCAGTATCATGACCACCCCTGGGGCTGCAATGAGACCAAATGGTAGGACTCAATATTGGAAAGGCCTGTTAGAAAGGAGAACCTCAGGAATTTTTAGTGAGGCTCCCAAATCGCAACGTGAATATATGCACCCTTTAGATCCACTGAACAGAACCTGTTGACCTTAAAAAAGGCACCCAATATTTGAGCCGGCATAATCATCTTACATTACTCGATTGAGAAGGTAGAGATTGAGAAATAGGCGGTCCAGGATACCCTTAATGCCAGCCTAACTCTCCCTGGACACTAAAACATTTTTCGAATAAAACCCCAATGTCTCTGGATGTGGAGAACGGGTATGATGGCCCCCATAAGCAGGTGAATGATGACCACTTCCAACAAAGCAACCAGCTTGAACTAGATGAGGGTAGAGGAAGAAGAATGGAACAAGAGGAAGGGAGATGGAAGTCATTGAACATGACTCAGCAATCCAGTGTAATTGGCAGATGTTGAGTTCTACTGGAGTGCTGTGGATCTGGCTCCCTGTGAAGAAGGACTCAGACCAGAAGACATGGCTTTATTACAGGAGTTTTATTTAAATTAAAGAAAAACCTTACTGACCCTACTGCTAACAGGGAGGCTCACAACCCGATAAACTAAATTAAGGGTGCTTGTAAATTTAATGAAGTGTGTACTCTGTTCAAATTCTAACCTCTAAACTGGTCCTACCACTTTGAAAAAACAACTCAAAGGGGAAAGCGGGCAACATAGGTTATGGTCTTTATTCTGTCATCTCCCCATGTTTCCAGGAATCTCTTCAGATTTTAGTATTCAAAAAGAGAAGCCATTTCTCCTAACGCTATCAGTTCCTGTCCCTCATGTCCAAGTTCCAAATAAAGAAAAGTTTTTCCTCAGGAATATAACAAACTCTCTAGTTTCTACAAAAGTCAATTCTCTCCGCGGTTGTAGGTGAAGGGATATCTCCTTAATCCTACTCCAACAACTACTTGTGTCTCTCCCCCACAAGATCCCAGTCTTGCTTGGTTCTGATTTATCTTCGGGATGATTCTTAACTTGCTTTATAGGGCCCTTCTGGCTCCCTTGGTACTCTTGTTCCCAATTTCGCAATTGATTCATAGGGGTTAGGGTGACCCCTCCTGATTCTTTCTCATAGTTTTGGTCTGCTACTTCGACCAGTTAGGCTGATTCCAAGACTCGGGTTTGCAGGTCTCCCGTAGCCACTCGTAGTGTACTGTCCTTCTCCATCTCTAGACCTCGTTGGCCGTCGTAGGGATCTAGATTCTTTGTTGCTTCTCCCGTTCTCACAGTTTGGTCTCTGTGCCCCCCTCTACTGCGAGCAACCCGCCTACCTTCTTTGTAGCAGGGTCTGCTCCAGTGAGGTGGCTTCAACTCGGTGCCGCTGGAGTTCTCCCCTGCTCGTGGGCGTCCTCTCCTGAAGACAAGTGGGAGTGTTTCTTTGCCTGTTGCAAGGTTGCTTTCTCTCTGGGTCTGTTTAGTACAAGTGGAGGACTCATTCCTCTCTCACCGGGTTCAGTGTTGTTTCTTGGGCTCTGGGCCCACCACGTCCTCAGTGTCGTCACGATGTCCCTCCGGAAGGCCTTGCTTCATTTTGTAGACTCTGCACAGCCCTGTGCCTCACCGGCCATGTCTCTTGCTCTTTTTCCCGGCTTCTCTACAGGTCTCGATCCAGGACTCTTTCCGGGTCCTTCTTCGTGCCCCAGCCGGCTCCACTCGGCAGTGTGGCTCCACCTGCCAATGAAGTTAGTACATCGGAGGTTTGTCTCTGCGTATTGCTTTTCTTCCTCCATTCAAGGGGGAAAGTCCTTTTATTCTTGTTACCATATACCAAAGGGGTGTGTTTAACTGTTATCAAATTGAAAGGCCAGCATTGCCTCGGGCCAACTGTTTCCTTGTGCTTTCTACATTATTTGGAGTTTCACAGCTGACAGTCATATCCATTTCTGGAATTCCCATATATGCCGACAATTTCTCAGTTGTACGCAGTTCCTCACCAGAATGGGAGTCCCTGTCCCCTGGTGGGGAGACAATCTCAGTGAGGTCCTGCTTTCCCAAACCCCTAAGGAGGGCTTTACTTAGATGGCTCACCTCCCCAGCCTCAAAGGGGGTGGCTACCCCCAAGGACCTCCAGATTCATCACTATTGTCACCATCTTGCATTCTCTAACTTGGCTGCTCACCATCACGAGTGTTACTGTGCCCTTGCATGCTCTGGATGCAGGCCGCTGAGGCATCTCAACTGAACAGCTCAGCTTGCAGCCACATTGCCATCTGTCTCTTCTGTGAGTACGTGTGAGTCATGATCACATAGCACCCCTCTCACGTAAGAGGATGGGGAGTTCTGAGAAGGGAACACAGTGGCCAATGGGGAGCAATCAAGATTCCTGGTAACCACAAAACCCTCCAAATGACCCCTGTCTCGAATCCTGTTTGGCATAGGAAGATCTCGAAAGATTTTGAAGCTGTTCTTGAAAAGCACAACTAATGATCTAGCTGTCTGTGTAGAGGGTGCTTCCTATTTGGCCCTTCATCTGTAGAAGATTGAAGGAGCTCAATACAATCGAAAAGTAGAGGTGCCGTACTCCAGTACTTTGCCAAGAAGTTGATTACACCCTTGCTGTTGTGCAGGGTGCCCTTGGGGCCAATGGTGGGATACCTACTCCTTTTCAGCTTGTTGGGTTCATAATGAGCTTCTATCAAGGTTGCTCGTCGGTTCTCGCAAATGGTTGCCTCTTGTGTTTGCATCTCATACTCTACAAAAGGTCCTTCCTGGGCATTTCATTTGTTCAGGTTTCACAACGGATACCCACAGACCACAATTCACAACAGGCCACTATTGGACCTTGGTTTTGTCAGGATTCACAAAATGTCTCTCCTGGAACTTGGCTTCCACAGCCTTCAAAGTACTAATGTCCTCAAACCCGCCCCACCCCCCATCCTTCAGAGTCCCTGCCAGGCAGTTTTTTTTTGCCTCCTGTCAGGGTTCAGCTTGCAGCCTCCTTCACAGGTATCACAGGTGGAAATCCATTAGACATGACCCCTAGAGTCCAAATGTGACACTGGTTCACCTCTAGGCACAACCCCTTCCTTGTGGATCCCCCAGTGATAGAGGGAGCTTCTCCAAGTCTTTATGGTCTCAACTGCCCTCTTCCATGCAGTGAAATTGCACAGCTTAGTCCAACATCCTACCTTCCCTGGAACTTTTTGCTTTTTCTTTATATCAAAGGAGGCATGTGCTGCGTGTCTACAGGCAGCGTGAATCTCCTCCGTGCTAACATTTCTCCACTCCTTTAATACACCTTGGGTGGAGTGTGGAGGGGGGGCTTTCCAGATACTTGCCGATGGGTCTCTCTCATTGCCATTAGGAATACCTTCTCTGGATCGGTCTGCTCTATTTAAATTTCTAAATGCCTTCATTAGCTCATGCTTTGTATTGGCTAACTATCTGATCGCTTGACAGTCCGTTTTTTTTGGAACCAGGAGACTTTATAAGCATTGGGCACATTCATCGCCATCTTGGGTTTCATACATCCGTTTGAGACAGTGTGGGGGTTTCCAAACTTTTTCATGGTCTGCGGACTGCCTGTCAATGGATTAGCTGAGTCTGCACATGTACTCAGATCAGGACTTTAGCTTCTGTTACAAACAGTTATTAACTTTAATATATTTATAACACACACCACATGACCCTGGGGCTTAAGGGGGTAGACACAACACATAATAGTAGACAAAACAAAATAGGCCCGTAACACTGATCACAACAATAACACGAGGACAACCAGTATTTTCATATACAGCCGGCAGGAAAGTATTATCTAAAAAGCAGCGTCTTGAACTTCTTTTTAAATATTGCAGTAGATCTTAATTCACTAAGTTCAGGGTTGCAGGGGGGGTTGATACTCCAAGCACTTGGGGCAGTCACAGAGAAGAACAAGTTACTTCTTACCTTGTAACGTTCTTTCGATGGGATGTTCCTCTGACGTATTCCTTATCTTTGATAGATCATCTCCCAGCTTGCTGGCCTCAGAATTTTTTTTTAGTAGAGGGCACTGCGCGTCGACGTCCCTCGAGCCGATGTTCCTCGACGGCCTCTGTATCGGCGCCGACGTCACCACGCGTATAAATAGACTCGCGCAGCGTCCGTTGCTCAGTTCCGTTTTGACGTTAACAGTTGTTTTACATGAATTGGTTATTGACCTTGAAGGAGCGTAAGATGCAACCACAAGGGAAGTATTACTGCGGGGATGGATGGGAGAGGCAATAAGGAATACGTCGGAGGAACATCCCATCGAAAGGACGTTACAAGGTAAGAAGTAACTTGTTCTTCGAAGGGATTGTGTCCTCCGACGTATTCCTTATCTTTGATAGACTCCCATAGCAGTGGTGTGCAATTGGAGGTGGGAGTAAAACGCCATGTTTCCTTTTGGGAATGAACTGAATGTAATACGGCTTTGCCAAAACTAGTCTCTTGACTAGAGGGGGAATCCAGGTTGTAAAATCTTGTGAAGGTATGTGCGGACGACCATGTGGCAGCCGCACATATGTCTCGAACCGGAACCCCTCTTTGGAGGGCCGAGGAGGCTGCAATACCCCTGGTTGAATGAGCCCTAATATTTTGAGGAGGCTCTTTCCCTGCCAGTTTGTAACATTCCAGGATGGCCAAAATAATCCATCTGGAAATGGTTTGTTTTGTTATCGGTAGTCCCAACTTGTGCCCTGAGTAACCCACGAACAGTTGGTCTGCTTGCCTAATCCTAGCAAGTCTGCTGATGTAAAAGCTTAAAGCCCGCCTTGGGTCCAGCCTATGTAGCCTTTCTTCCTCTTTCCCCGGATGGGGAGGCGGATAGAATGAAGGCAAAGTCATTTTCTGAGTGATGTGGAATTCAGAAACCACCTTTGGGAGGAAATTAGGCTTCACCTGTAGGACAACCTTGTCTTTATGAAAAATTGTATGAGGGGGTTTACAAGATAGAGCTTGTAATTCGCTCACCCTTTTAGCAGATGTTAAAGCCACTAATAAGACAGTTTTAAGGGTGAGAAATCTTAGCGAACAAGAGTGGAGTGGTTTGAAAGGAGTACCCATAAGGAAATTTAAGACTAAATTTAAGTCCCATAAAGGAACCTGGAAAGGTTTTGGAGGGTAGACATTAGTTAATCCCTTTAAAAATTGTATTACTAAGGGTAATATGAAATACGAAGGTTCCTCCGTAGTGCTCTTGAAGATCGATAGCGCTGCGAGATAGCCCTTGATAGTGCCAACTTGAAGGCCTGAATTTGCCAAGTAAAGTAGAAAGGATAACACCGTTGGTGTACCACATGAAAAGGGGTCGATATTCTCTTCTCTACACCAGCTGCAAAACTTGTTCCAACGGCAGCGGTATAAAGACTTTGTTGCTGGCCTTCTGGCCGAAAGCAACACTTCCTTGACGTCATCAGGGAGGTCCCAATCCTTGTATCTCAACCTTTCAGAAGCCAGGCGTGAAGGTTGAGGGTTCTGATGTCTGGATAGAGAACCTGACCTCCCTTCTGTGAGAGAAGATTCTCCTTGAGTGGAAGACGAATTGGAGGGCAGATGGACATGTCCAGAAGTTCCGGGTACCACGTTCTCCTGGCCCAGTCTGGGGCAATTAGGATCATGGTTCTCTGGAATCTTCTCAACCTCCTGATCATTTGAGGAATGACAGGGACCGGTGGGAATGCGTACAGGCGTGGAAACTCCCAGTCCACTACGAACGCGTCCCCTAGAGCTCCTCTCGTGGGAAATTCCCTTGAACAAAACAGATCGCACTTTCTGTTGGTACTGGTGGCAAACAGATCCACTGGAGGGGTTCCCCAAAGGGCGAAGATCTCCTGAAGGACTTCCTGAGCTAGTTCCCACTCGTGGGAGGACTATGTGTCATGATCACTGCTTCCAAGGAGCCAGGACCAGCCCAACGTCCTTGGAAGCAGGCCCCTAACCCTAACCCTAAGCACCAGCCGGTCCCCACTGGGACCTTTTGGACCTTGTCCTGGCGCCGGTGGCACCAGGCTCATCAAAACCATTGGTCCCGGCACTGGAAGCGCCGGGCTCATAATAGGTGTGAAGATGCTTGGGTGGACTTACCTGCAGCAGACCATGCTGCTTACTTACCAGCCACTTAGAAGCCATCTGAGAACAGGAACTACTTTCTTACCTGGGTGGGGCAGCTCCACTCCCTGGATACAGCACTGGAACTCTTCTGGAAACTGGAACTCTTTTCTTACCTAGGCGGGGCCGTGGAAGAAGACGCCTCATCACTCCAAGGCTATTTAAACCACACCCGATAGATGAAGCGTGCTTCGCGTTATTCTGCATCTGCAGCAGAACGCTCACCGAGTCTGCTCCGGCCTTTCTTCTTCCGATCCTGGACCTGCAAGAATCCTACTTACCATTTCAGTATCCAGACATCATCAGCACCTGCAAAGAACAGAAACAACAGGTTAGCAAGGCGAACCTTACACGCAGTGCTTACTTACCTGATCCATCGGCTGCGGCCGTTTCTTCACGCCGCATCTCCACCTGCAAGAACAAAAGCATTGCCATACTTACCGGCACGCTGTGAATTCCGGATTTCTTTGTTATGCATCGCCGCCTGCGAAGACAAAGTATCGTTAACAACTTACTGGCATTCCGCGGACTCCGGCCCTACAACCCAACATCTGAAAGGCAAAAGAAAAGACATTAAGCAGGTATTTACTTACGTCCATCACGCTCGTCGCAATAAAACGCCTGCGAATACTCCGGCGTCTCTTTAACAAGAACTAAGCTGCAAGGAAAGAGACAGTTAGAGCGCTTGCCATACTTACGAACTTCCAGGCGCTTCACTTCATCTTTCATCTCAAGAGCCCTGCAATACATAAGGGAAAGGCATTATACAGAGTCTGCATAAACGTGCCACGCATGTAAAGACTATAAAGACAAAAGGTGTCCAGAAACTCACCGCTCGTGCAGATAACGACGGTAACCATCCTCTGAATTCAAGAGGCCTGTGTTTCAAAAGTGAAGGAACTGGCAACGGCACCCTGCACCAGACGCAGATGGAGAGCCCAGCATTCACCTATATAAGGTGAGCATGTTGACCTGGGGGCTCTACGAAAAAGCTGGAAAGAGAGAGAGAGAGAGAGGGACATCCAACAACCCAGACCATTAACCCCCATATTCTTTCACCTGCAGAAACCTCACTCTTCGAGTCCGACACACAGTGCGAAGAGGTTCGACCCCAGAAGCCAATCGAGTCCTGCACATCACTTTTCGAGTCACAGACAGCTTCCTGCCAAGACCCGCGCCTCCGTGGGAATCAGGTGAGCGTTACAGAACGCGAAGCCCACCACAAAACTCCTACCCAGGCGCAATGGAAACCTCAGACACTGATCAACTAGCCCAGTTGCTCGGGGAATTAAGAGCAGAAGTACATGCAGCTCGTCAGGAAACGAACTCTCTAAGAAGAGAACTGATACTTTCCAAGGAGCGAACAGAGGACCTTGCTAGGCAGTTGTTACAAACGCAGGCAGGACAGACACCTTTGCCTGTTCCAGGAGGAAGTTATCCTTCTGCATCATCTTCAAATCCAGTGCAAATCAATCTGCCCGGTAATGTTCCCTTGGCTCCGCCCGAACGCTTTTCTGGTGATCCAAAGAAATTCGCAGTGTTCATCAATCAGTGCCGCCTACACTTCTTATGTCGACCAGCTGCATTCCCAACAGACCAGACCAAGGTGGCATTCGTGCTTTCTTATCTCAGTGGCAGCGCTGCAGATTGGTCGATCCCTTTAGTCACCCAGGATGATCCGGTTTTACATGACTTTCAGGCCTTCCAGTCCAGCATGGAGAAACTGTTCGCAAGACATGCACAAGAGCAGGCCTTGGACAATGAGCTTCTCTCGTTACGACAGGGTAATCAAGACCTCTTGATTTATATAGCCTCCTTCAATAGACTCATAGTGGAAACACAATGGCCCGAGGACAAGAGAATAACGCTTTTCTATAGAGGCCTGCGTGGAGAGCTCAAAGATGTGTTAGCGCAGGTTGTGAATCCTCCACAAGAATGTTCTGACTATATTGACTTAGTTGTCCAATTGGACCATAGACTACAGAACAGGAAGGCAGATCGTTCCAGATTTGATACCCGAGTGTTTTCTAAACCACAGACCTCGAATAAGGGAGCTGACACTGTGGAACCCATGCAAATAGGGGGCATGAAAGGACCTTTAACCCAGAAAGAGCGGGAAAGAAGAAGGCAGCTGCAATTATGCCTCTATTGCGGAAACTCAGGACACTTTCTTCGGGACTGTCCAGTGAAACCAGCTAAGAAGACTGTAGGAGCCGCGGATACCTGTACCACAAATTCTGAGCAGGGAAATGACCTCGCCCGACAAGAGTAGAGGTCCTCTTGCCGAGCGTTAAGATCTGTCCCGGGACCTCGCACTTCGTGATACCCATGGTCCTCATTAGTCCTGAACGTCCGGATCGTTTGCATGCAATTGAAGCTTACATTGACAGCGGAGCAATCGGTAACTATGTGGACCGTGAAATGGTATCAAGGATGAATCTACCCCTTGTCCCTAAGGCAGTGAAAGACGTCATCACTACTGTGGATGGCACGGAGATAGCCTCCGGACCAGTAACGCATGCCACCCAAGAAGTGACGCTAGTGAGTCAAGATGGACACCGGGAGAGAATCGTGTTCGATGTAATCAAGGCCCCTCAGTTCCAGATCATTCTGGGAATCCCTTGGTTAGAGAAGCACAATCCTCAGATCGATTGGCGAGCAAAGACGGTTCAGTTTCCAGAGTGTTTTACCACTTGTTATCCTCGGCCTGATGTTTCACTGGCGGCAATCTCTTCTGAGGAGGTGCCCAAATTACCTCCCGAATACCAGGAATTCCAAGACGTCTTCCGGAAGGATCAAGCCAACACCCTGCCTCCTCATAGGTGTTACGACTGTCAAATAGAACTGATACCTGGAACAACTCCTCCTTGCAGCAGGATTTATGCCCTCACCGAGCCAGAGAACCTTCACCTCAGACAATACCTAGACCAATACCTAGCTAACGGGTTTATCCGTCCTTCAAAATCTCCAGCTTCATCAGCTTTGTTCTTCGTTCCGAAAAAGGAAGGAGACCTTAGGACTTGCATAGATTACCGCGCCCTGAATAAGATCACCGTTAAAAACAGATACCCGTTACCTTTGATCCCTGAACTCCTGGATCAAGTCAAAGATGCATGTATAGGGGGGCGCTGTTGCGCGGCAATCAAGATGGCCGCCTAAACGCCGAGCTCCGGACCAGCAGAGCGCTCGATCCTGCCTTGCCCTGCCCGGCGCCACCTGCGGACCTGTTTATTTTGCCCGATCCTTCGGGAGCACCACTACCGCGGCTGGGCGCAGCCTGGGGCCGCTGCGAGCCCCGAGGACGGGGCCGCGCCTCTCTTTCTCTCCTGCGGCTGCAGCCTTCCGCCCTACCCGCTCCGGCGGCGTCGGCCCTCCTCTGACCTGAGGCCGCTTTGGGGGAGGGGCGCCCGCCCGGCGAGGCGCGCCGGATTATTGTGGCCGGCCGGGCCTCTCTTCATCCCTCTGCGCCGTTCAGCCGGGACCTCTCCAGACTGCTGGCTTCTTCTCCTTCCTGGTGCGGCTTGTTGGCGCCGACCGGCCCCGGGCCCTGGGTCCGTGCCCCGAGGGGCCCTTTCGACTCCGCGGCATCTTTGAGGTAGGGGGAGCGCGGGGGGGGGACTGTGCCTGGCTGCTGCACCCCCGGCCCGTCTGATCGCGCCCACTATACCCTGCGGGTGTCTCCCCTGTCCTGGGGCTGGCGCTGCTGCTGGGCCCGGGACGACGCGGGCCCCCTCCGCCCCCCTGCCTCTCTTTCTACGCCGCTAACCCCTGCTGGAAAACGGCTGAGCCGACCTAGTCACTGTGACCCGCTGGGCTGCGCTCCTTCTCCCCTTGGGCTGCCTGCGCCCTGGAGCTTTGGCGCTGGGGAGCACACCACGCAATTGTCTCCACAGGATTCCCTGAACTGCGCGCCTGCCACTGTGTGCCGCACCTCCTGGGCGCACCCGGGCCTACTACTCCAACCTCGGCGACACCTACCCTCCAGCCCTAGAGGGGTCACAACTTCTTCTCTTCACCCCCCGGACTCGGGGTGGGCCCACTGGCTGTTTCTTGCCTACATTGCCCCGGTATACGCATTGGCCCCGGTATCCCGGAGGACGTTCTTTGGCACTAATATCTGGCTCTCATTTCTCCCCCTTCTCCCTCCCTGATACACGTAAACTCCAGGATGACCAAGGGAGGTGCGAGGAAGCAGAGCTCCATCAATATGTTTGCAAAGGCTGCGGGGAAGCCATCTGGGGAGGCCTCCGAGCCGGCCCCCCGGCCCCCCTCGACGCAACCCCGGAATCCCGGAATATGATGGATTTTATACGTGAGGGTTTTACTGCTCTTCACTCTAAGCTTGACGACATGAACGGTACCATATCCTCTATTAAGGCCCACATTGAGAGGACGGACAGCCGTGTGTCGGAGGTCGAGACGCGGGTCGGCTCTGCTGAGGATGCGCTGGGGGCTCTCCGCACCGAGGTTGTCGCTCTCTCCAACCGAGTCATCGAGGTGGAAAAGAAAAATGAAGATTTGGAATCTCGCTCGAGGCGCAATAACCTCCGCATCATCGGGGTCCCCGAGGATGAAATTCATGAGCCAATGGAGGACTTTGTTCAACGCACACTTCTGTCGCTCCTTGAGCCCGAGCTCTCTCCACACTTCGCAACTGAACGGGCACATCGCGCCCTGGTGGCGAAGCCTAGGCCTGGTGCCCCTCCCCGACCCATCATAGCCCGTGTATTAAACTACCGTGACCGTGACGCCATCCTCAGGGCTGCAAGACTCAAAGGTGAGCTACTTCTGGGCGGTGCTAGGATCCATCTTTACCCCGACTTCTCAACGGCGGTCCAGCGGGAACGCAAGACCTTCCAGGCAGTGAAACGCAGGCTACGAGACCACTCCATCAAATATGCTATGCTTTATCCTGCCAAGCTTCGCATAGAGCATGCCAATCAGGTGTTGTTCTTCACGATTCCAGAGGAGGCCTCCAAATTCATTGATGAACACTTTCCTGGCTGATCCCTTTCCCCTGATCTCGGTAAAGCGGTGATCCTGGGTCCCCGACGGGGGGCGCATAGGTCCTCCCGCCCCTCCTGTACTGGGACCACGTCGATCCTTTATCCCGCAACCTGCTTGCTCAGTTCAACCTGCAGGGCTCGCCCGTGGTGCCTTTGGAAAGTACTTTTGCCCAAACTGCATTCGTCCTCCATCACGGGCTTCTCATGTACTATTTGCTCTGCTGCAACCCGGAGCGATACGGCCAGTCGGGCCTTCAGACCCCCAGGCGATGATGCCTATGCTTTGGTTTTGTTTACGAGGGGATGGGCTGGTCATCCCTCTGATTGGGAGGTGGGTGTGGGTGGGGGCGGGTTATGTTGGGGTTTTTGTTATTGGAAAAGTAGCGATGGCAGCGAAGGCGAACTGTGCTGAGGCATTTTGGAACTGTTCTTGTGGGACTGTTGATTTGACCCCCCGGTCACTGACATACTGCTTTATCCCGAACACCGCCATACAGTGATTGAGAGTGCCCTGACCTTTATGAGCTGGAATGTGCGGGGTCTGGGGAACTATAGAAAGATGAGACAACTCCAGCTGCAGGCCGAGCGCCATCGATCCAAGATCCTCTTCCTTCAAGAAACTCATGCCCGTTCTGTACACTGCATGCGTTTCGCCAAGTCCTGGGGTCCCCACAGGTTTTTCACTGATTATTCTTCCCAGAGCCGGGGAGTCATGACCCTCATCCATAGGAGCCTTCCATTTTCCCTCATCTCCTCGACAATTGACCCCCAGGGTAGATATGTACTTCTTCACGCCATCCTGCACCACAAGGAGGTGATTCTCCTGAACATCTATGGCCCTAACCTTGATGACCCGGAATTTTATGTGCAGGTCACCTCCCTTCTCGATGGCTTCCCCCTTGTTCCAATCCTCTGGGGTGGGGACTTCAACACGATCTTCGATGTAGCTCTAGATAGATCGGGCTCCAAGCCCCGCCACCTCTCCAGGGCGGCTTATGCCGCACTGTCCTCCCTTCCCCGCCTGGCCATGGTGGACGCGTGGAGGTTCTTCTACCCGGACTCCCGCATCTACTCCTTTTACTCCTCGGTTCACGACTCCTATTCTCGTATCGATAGGTGGGTGATCTCTAACATACTGGTCAAGAGTGTAACACAGCTAATGATCCTTCCGAGAACCCTTTCTGACCACTCTCCTGTCACCATTACAGGAGATTGGGGCCCCGATCCCGCCCGCACCCGACACTGGAAATTGAAACCCCTTTCCCTACTGGACTCGGAGTTTTGCTCCGAACTTGAGTTGTCGATTGAGGAGTTCTTCGAGACCAATACGGGCTCGGCAACGTCCCATGCCACCTTATGGGAGTCATTCAAGGCTTACACTAGAGGGATTGCACTGTCCAAGGAGAACTGGGTTCTTAAGTCGATCCGCAGGGACCTCGCCACCAGCGAATCTAGACTTTCATCTCTGGAGGCTACATGCTCACTACACTCTTCCCCCGGTAACCTTGCTAACATCGGGGAGGAACTGGACAATTTCCGTTCTCTTGCGGACCGCGAGCAGAGGTTCCTTGATAACCCTGGCATGGCGAGGAGGTATGGGGAGGGGGAGCGCCCCGGCCGCTTTCTAGCTAGGTTGATCCGGCACGAGACGGGGCCCCCGCACATTCTCGGGGTTGAGAGACCTGATGGCTCTATGGCAGTTTCTTCACAGGAGGTCAATAGGGAATTCTTCACCTTCTACGAATCCCTGTATTCCAACGCTGATGAGGTCTCGTTGGCAGAGATTGACTCCTTTCTCGATGCCCTCCCTCTATCTACTCTGTCCCCGGAGACCGCGGGTTCCCTTGACTCCCCACTCACACGGGAGGAGCTTTCGGCCGCAATTGACTCCCTATCCTCGGGCCGCACACCTGGCTCGGACGGTATCCCTGTCGAATTCTATAAACGCTTCAAATCACAACTGGTTCCTCACTTGCTGGCTCTCTGGGAGGGGTCCGTTGAGGCTGGGGTGCTTCCTCCTTCTCTCCGTGAAGCCACGATCACAGTACTACTTAAGTCCGGTAAACCCCCTTCGCAGTGCGGTTCGTATCGCCCACTGTCTCTCATAAACTGCGATGTCAAAATATTTGCCAAGGCTCTGGCTCTCCGGCTGGCTCCCCTCTTGCCATCTATTATCCACCCAGACCAGGCCGGTTTTATCCCGGGTCGCTCCACTTCTCGGAACCTGAGGCGGCTATTCAACATTATCGACAGAATCAGTCCCGACACACACGCTGTGGCTGTTACCCTTGACATGCATAAGGCATTTGACTCGGTTTCATGTAGGTATCTATGGCGGGTCCTCGAATGCTGTAAATTCGGCCCTTCTTTTATTTCCTGGGTTAGACTGCTTTACTCTGAACCGGTTGCCAGGGTCAGCACTGGGGACCGCTACTCTCCCCTTTTCAAAATCGCCAGGGGAACGAGACAGGGGTGTCCCTTCTCTCCTCTGGTCTTTGGGATAGCAATCGAGCCCCTCGCTGACATGCTGCGCCAACTCCATGCTCACAGGGGTCTACGCTCTGCGGGGCATACGGACATAGTGTCCCTCTATGCGGATGACGCGTTGTTGTTTGTCCGCTCTCCTTCGACCAACTTACCCCCCATACTGGCAGACATTATCCGTTTTGGCCAGATCTCTGGCCTTAAAGTGAACTGCTCGAAATCCACTCTTTTTCCACTCACGGAATGTACCTCTCCCCCTCCCGACTCCTTCGGTTTCACATGGGCCCAAGACACATTTACCTATCTTGGGGCGGTGGTGGCTCGCCAACACGAGCTGACATTCCATGAAAACTACCAGAAGTATCTCACACACTTGACGGCTAAGATCCAGGTCTGGGACAAACTCCCAATATCTCTGGCCGGCAGAATTGGTCTGCTGAAGATGGTGGTATTGCCCCAGCTGCTCTATAGGTTCGCTAACGTTCCCTTATGGCCTGGGGTGGGCTTTTTCCGCGATCTGAACCGCACCGTGAACTCTTTTCTCTGGCACTCGGGCGCGGTCCGCCTTAAAATCGTGACTCTCTCCACTCCCATGTCTTACGGAGGCTTCGGTGCCCCTAACTTTCTTAAATACTGGCTGGCGTCACAAATCCAATATACCTCCTATTGGTTCGATACCACGGATCCTGCGCCGCACGTCCGACTTGAGAGGCTCGCAGTGATGGACCGAGACATCCGCTCCCTGGTGTTGCAACCCGCCCCCTTGGCTCGGAACTCGCAGAACCCGGTCGCCTGTACGGCCGTTGCACTAGCAAAAATGTGGAATCTGTTGGGGATTGCCTATGCCTTCCATGGCAATCTCCCACTTTGGAATTTTCTCCCTGGGGTCCCGCGGGTCCCATTGAGAGCGGTGCGCCGATGGGCGGACTCGGGATTCGAGCTGTTACGTGACGTGTTCGACCAAGGTATATTCGTCGAGTGGCCCGATCTTCCCTTATCCCTGAGAAGAGACCGGAGCGTATGGCTCCAATACGCATCTCTCCGAAAGACCCTTAAACGACATTACCAAACATTCCCTGCATTACCGCCTGACGACCCCGCAATTGAGGAGCTCACCTCCCCCACCCCTATGAGGGGTAAGATCTCTAGGCTATATACCATGCTGCAGTCCAGATCGATCCCAGACTTTGCTAAACTGAAACGCGCCTGGGAGGCAGACCTCGGTGTGGAGATGTCCGACGATCGCTGGACCCATCTTTGCGACCGTACGCAACGGGTTTCCCTCAACTCTCGGTTCAAACTTATCCAATTCAAAATTCTTCACAGATTCCACCATACCCCGATCAGACTGCACCGTATGTCCGCCGACTATCCTGCCAGCTGCCCCAGATGCGGTCGGGATGAAGCCGACTATATCCATATGATTTGGTCCTGCCCCCGCCTCGTTCAGTTCTGGGAGGCTGTCTGCTCGACAGTGTCCGCTGTAATTGACCACCCCATTGCTCTCTCCCCGCTGGTATGTCTCTTTCACGATCTCCCGGGCCTCCCCCGAGATTCCAAGAAACTAGCTGGTCTCTGTCTAGTCCTCGCGGTGCGCTCTGTCCTGCTCTGTTGGCTTTGCCCCTCGCCTCCCACACATGCCCAATGGTTGAGAGCGGTCACGTGGGCCTCTGACACGGAAGAAACCTGGTCCCTCCTACAACCCATACATTCCAGACCTAGAAACATTTGGCTTAGGTTCCGGTCCTATATGTCTGACCTAGTCGAGACTCAGATCACCCCCTCCTTCCCTGCTTCCCCCCGCCAGCTTGGGTCCTCAGCCCAGTTATAGTTCTCTGATGTTCCTTTTCACGATGTGACTGTACTTTGCTCTTCGATTGCTTATTATTTGTAGTAACTTCTGTATACCTACGCTATGTTCACTGCTTTTTTACATTGTTTCTGCCTGACGCTGTTCGCCTGTGTTTTGCTGCCACGCTTATAATAAAAAGAAGTTTAAAAAAAAAAAGATGCATGTATATACACAAAGTTGGATCTCAGAGGAGCCTACCACTTGGTACGGATAAAAGAGGGCGATGAATGGAAAACGGCCTTCCGCACCAAGTATGGGCTATTCGAATATCAAGTGATGCCCTTTGGACTGTGTAATGCTCCTGCTGCTTTCCAGTATTTTATGAACGATGTCCTTAGAGAACTCATAGACGTGTGTGTTGTTGTCTACATTGATGACATCCTTGTCTATTCATCATCTGAAGAGGAACATCAGAGACACTTTAAAACATAATCTTTTTGCTAAGCTTGAGAAATGCGTTTTCAACGTAACGGAAGTCGAGTTCCTGGGATTCATATTGTCACCTAACGGAGTCCATATGGATTCAAAGAAAGTTGATGCAATCATCAAGTGGCCATCACCAACCTCTGTAAAAGGAGTTCAAAGCATGTTAGGTTTCGCTAACTTTTACCGCAGATTCATTCCTGAATTTTCTCGGATAGTCCAGCCCATCACCGCTCTGTTGAAAAAGAACAAACGTTTTGAGTGGTCTTCTGAAGCAGAACAAGCTTTTCAGGACTTAAAAGCTAAATTCATTTCTGCACCTGTTTTAAAACATCCTCGCCAGAACTCCCCTACATCGTGGAAACGGATGCTTCTAGTCTTGCTTTGGGGGCATTTTTATCACAAAGAGATCCGGTCACACACCAACTACATCCTGTTGCCTTTTGGTCCCGCAAGTTTTCGCCTCACGAGATCAACTATTCAATTACAGACAAGGAACTTTTGGCCATCAGATCGGCCTTTAAAGCCTGGCAGCATTATCTTCTAGGAGCCAGACACACAGTCACCGTAATGACTGATCACCGCAATTTACAATATCTAAAGACAGCCAAAGCTCAGTCTTCCAGACAGCTTCGCTGGGCTCTGTTTCTAGCAGAATTTGACTTTATAATTACTTATCGACCAGGCAGTAAGAACGGAAAAGCAGATGCTCTCTCCCGGATGGGAGTAGATGAACATTTGACCAATCCAGAACCAATACCCATAATCCCAGAACAAAGAATTTTGGGTTTGGTCAGCGCTCAATCTTTTGAAGACATCAAGACCATGGTTAAATCACTCCTAACTCCGGGCGATTTGCAAGATTGGCAATTAAAGGGGAAAGAATTCTCAGTGGATCAAGACCTACCATATTTCCGAGGACGATTGCATTTACCCTGTGAGAAAATACAAAAACAAGTAATCTCCTGTTATCACGACTCTCTAATGGAGGGTCACCCTGGCATTACCAAAACCATGGAAAAGATTAAAAGACATTTCTGGTGGCCGTCATGGAAAAAGGATATTAGAGACTTTGTAATCTCCTGTGGTGTGTGTGCCCAGAATAAAAGTCAGAAGGAGAAACCAGTCGGCCTATTACAGCCACTAGACATCCCTCCCTGTCCATGGCATACCCTGTCCATGGATTTCATCACGGACTTACCTCCATGCTCGGGGTATACTACCATTTTAGTAGTCGTGGATCTATTCTCCAAGATGGCTCACTTCATTCCCCTGAAGGGTCTACCATCAGCCTCAGTATTGGCCCGAGAATTCTTAGAAAATATCGTTCGGCTGCACGGTTTTCCCTCGGTTTTAGTCTCCGATAGGGGAAGTCAATTCATCTCTCACTTCTGGCGCAGTTGCTGTCGTCTAGCCCAAATTGATGTAAGACTTTCAACTAGTCACCATCCCCAAACTGACGGACAAACCGAAAGGACAAATCAAACTCTAGAGCAATATCTACGTTGCATGTTCCAACAAACTGAAAACCCCTGGAAGGATATTCTTTGGATCGCTGAATACGCTTACAATAATTCGATTCATTCTGGAACAGGGAAGACTCCCTTCTTCCTACTATACGGGCACCATCCTAGAACCTCTAACCTGGATCTTCCCCAAGAATTCGAAGCACCTGCTGTGGATCACTTGCACTCGGAGATCACCCGTGCTTTTAAGGAAGCCTCGGCCCATCTGCAAAGAGCTAAAGCTCAATTCAAAAGAGGAGCAGATCGACACCGTAAAGAGGCTCCTCACTACGCTGTAGGAGATCAGGTCTGGCTATCCACTAAGCACCTGCCTCTAAAGGGACCCCGCACCTTCATCCCGAGATACCTTGGACCCTATCTCATATCTGCCATAATTAATCCGGTGGCTGTCAAATTGGAGTTACCTACGCATATGAAAATACACCCAGTATTCCATGTCTCCTTATTAAAACCAGTACAACCAGAAACCCGATTGACTGAATTCCCAGAACCGGTTTTAGTAGATGGAGAACTTGAATTCGAAGTTAAGAACATCCTAGACTCCAAGATCTCCAAATCTAAGTTATATTATCTGGTTGATTGGAAAGGTTACGGCCCCCAGGAAAGGTCTTGGGAACCTTCAGAATATGTCCACGCACCTCGTCTGGTCAAGAATTCCATCTGAATCACCCCGACAAGCCAAAACCCCCGGAGAAGACACGCTTAGGAGGGGCCTTGAGGGGGGGTACTGTCATGATCACTGCTTCCAAGGAGCCAGGACCAGCCCAACGTCCTTGGAAGCAGGCCCCTAACCCTAATCCTAAGCACCAGCCGGTCCCCACTGGGACCTTTTGGACCTTGTCCTGGCGCCGGTGGCACCAGGCTCATCAAAACCATTGGTCCCGGCACTGGAAGCGCCGGGCTCATAATAGGTGTGAAGATGCTTGGGTGGACTTACCTGCAGCAGACCATGCTGCTTACTTACCAGCCACTTAGAAGCCATCTGAGAACAGGAACTACATTCCTACCTGGGTGGGGCAGCTCCACTCCCTGGATACAGCACTGGAACTCTTCTGGAAACTGGAACTCTTTTCTTACCTAGGCGGGGCCGTGGAAGAAGACGCCTCATGACTCCAAGGCTATTTAAACCACACCCGATAGATGAAGCATGCTTCGCGTTATTCTGCATCTGCAGCAGAACGCTCACCGAGTCTGCTCCGGCCTTTCTTCTTCCGATCCTGGACCTGCAAGAATCCTACTTACCATTTCAGTATCCAGACATCATCAGCACCTGCAAAGAACAGAAACAACAGGTTAGCAAGGCGAACCTTACACGCAGTGCTTACTTACCTGATCCATCGGCTGCGGCCGTTTCTTCACGCCGCATCTCCACCTGCAAGAACAAAAGCATTGCCATACTTACCGGCATGCTGTGAATTCTGGATTTCTTCGTTCTGCATCGCCGCCTGTGAAGACAAAGTATCGTTAACAACTTACTGGCATTCCGCGGGCTCCGGCCCTACAACCCAACATCTGAAAGGCAAAAGAAAAGACATTAAGCAGGTATTTACTTACGTCCATCACACTCGTCGCAATAAAACGCCTGCGAATACTCCGGCGTCTCTTTAACACGAACTAAGCTGCAAGGAAAGAGACAGTTAGAGCGCTTGCCATACTTACGAACTTCCAGGCGCTTCACTTCATCTTTCATCTCAAGAGCCCTGCAATACATAAGGGAAAGGCATTATACAGAGTCTGCATAAATGTGCCACGCATGTAAAGACTATAAAGACGAAAGGTGTCCAGAAACTCACCGCTCGTGCAGATAACGACGGTAACCATCCTCTGAATTCAAGAGGCCTGTGTTTCACCAGTGAAGGAACTGGCAACGGCACCCTGCACCAGACGCAGATGGAGAGCCCAGCATTCACCTATATAAGGTGAGCACGTTGACCTGGGGGCTCTACGAAAAAGCTGGGAAGAGAGAGAGAGAGAGAGGGACATTCAACAACCCAGACCATTAACCCCCATATTCTTTCACCTGCAGAAACCTCACTCTTCGAGTCCGACACACAGTGCGAAGAGGTTCGACCCCAGAAGCCAATCGAGTCCTGCACATCACTTTTCGAGTCACAGACAGCTTCCTGCCAAAACCCGCGCCTCCGTGGGAATCAGGTGAGCGTTACACTATGCCCTACCTGCTCAGAGTGTCCGCCGTCAAGTTTTTCTCTCCGGCTAGGTGGACTGCCGATAGAGAGATTCCTTCTTGAATTGCCCAAAACCAGAGCTGCATTGCCTCTCTGCACAGTGGTAGTGATCCTACGCCTCCTCTTTTGTTGAGGTACTGCATGGCCACTGTGTTGTCCGTCATTATCGGGACATTTTTCCCCTGTACAGATGGCAGAAAAGCTTTCAGCGCTAGTCTGATTGCTCTCAGCTCTAACAGGTTGATATGTAGTCTGGACTCCAATGGAGACCAACGACTGCTGATGGTCAAGTCATTGGTATGGGCTCCCCAACCCATGAGTGAGGCATCTGTGACTACTGTTATCTCCGGCCATGGTTGCCAAAACAGTTCCCCCTTCAAGATGTTTTTCTGGCAGGCCCACCTGTGAAGGTCTCGAGCCACCTTGTCCGGAATCTGAAGGAGGTCTGTCATTCTCCCTGAGAATTGCGACCACTGAGTCCTCAGTGCCCACTGAAGATATCTCATTCTCAGGCAAGTCTCTGGCACAAGGAAGATGCCGGATGCCATGAGGCCTAGCAACCTCAAAAAGTCGAAGGCTGGGAGACGTTGGGCATTTTGAAACTTGGTGACCATCTGCAGAATATAATGAGCCCTCACCTCTGGTGGCGAGGCTTTTCCCAGGGAAGTGTTCAGGACCGCTCCAATGAACTGGAGTCTCTGTGATGGTATCATCTGTGACTTCTTTAAATTGAGGGAGAAGCCCAGTTTGTGAAGGAAGTGGCAGACATAATCTACCTGGATCTGAGCTTGTTCCGAAGATACAGCTCTGATCAGCCAATCATCCAGGTAGGGGTAGACGTGGATCCCTTCCCTCCTTAGACTTGCAGCCACTACCGACATTAGCTTGGTGAAGACCCTCGGGCGGAGGTCAGCCCAAATGGCAGAACTCGAAATTGATAATGAGGGCCTCCAATTGTGAACCTCAGGTATTTTCTGTGTTTGAGATGGATTGGCACATGGAAATAAGCATCCTGGAGATCCAGAGATACCAGCCAGTCCTGAAGCTGGAGGGCCTGAAGGTTCTGAGAGAGAGTTACCATCTTGAACTTGTCCTTCCTGAGGAACTTGTTCAATTCTCGTAAGTCCAAGATAGGTCTCAGTCCTCCGTCTTTCTTCGATATGAGAAAGTAGGGGGAGTACCAGCCCTTGTTCCTCTCCGATACAGGTACTGGTTCTATGGCACCTTTCTCTAGCAGGTCTACAATTTCCTGCAAGAGGAGTGGATCTGGAACTCTCAAAGAGCTGTTCCCCGGTGGATGACTCTGAGGGATGCGTAGAAAAGGCAGGCAGTAACCTTGGGCAACTGTCTCCAATGCCCAAGCATCTGACGTAATAGCCTGCCATTCCGTCAGATGTTGAGTTAACCTGCCTCCTACTGGTGTTTTGTGAAGAGAGTCCTCAGAGCGGTTTGGAGGCTGCTGATGCAGATGCCGAGGGTAAAGAGGCACCAGCTGCTGCTGCAGCTTTTGTGTTTTTACCCTTTCCACCTCGGGTGAATTTCTTCTGACCCCTTTGAACCGGCTGTCCTCTGCCCTTTCCGAATGCGGAATAGAAGCGAAAGGACTTACCTCTCAAAGAGTTTCCTGAGGGGCGATATGGTATCTGACGGATTGCAGCTCCTAAGGATTTTGCTGCTGCCTTTGATGTTTGTAGTTTTTCTAAACTGTCATCCGCCTTCTTACCAAACAAAGAAGTGCCGTCAAAGGGCATATTCAAGAGTCTGCTTTGCACATCTGGAGCAAAACCAGACTTTCACAACCAAGCAAATCTCCTGGTTGTTGTACTTGCCGCCATCGCCCTGCTGATACTGTCAGCAGAATCGATGCCAGTCTGAAGGGATTCGCACATTGCGTCCTTACCATCCTTAATGATGTTGAGAAACGCTTCTCTTTCTTCTCCCTCCGGGAGGCAATCAGCTGCTGATGAAACACACTCCCAAAGTGTGTGGTTGAACCATGCAAGGGTACAAGTAGCATTGATGGATTTCAACGCCATGCTACATGCGGAAAATACTTTTTTGGCCATAGAGTCATATCTCTTATCATTCCTGTCCTGTGGAACAGTAGCGTAAGCCGATTTACTACCTGCTGAAGTAGTTGCCTGAACAACCAGACTCTCCGGAGTTGGGTGTTTGGATAAATATTCAGGGTCAGCAGAAGACACCCGATATTTAGCTGATAGTTTCTTGTTAACTGCCGGGATAACCTCAGGTGTTTCCCAGTTTGCCAATATTCTCCTTTCTAATGCCGCATGAAATGGCACCACAGGATCCTCCTGTGGACCTTTGATCAAGATGTCTGTGAGGTCGTCTTGCTGAAAAGCAGGTGAGGGTGTGGACAATCCCATAAACTCTATTATCCTTGCCATCAAGGTTCTATAAGGGGTTTCAGCATGTTCCCCTGGGTCTGGTGTGGCAAATTCCACTTCTGGGGAAGTGTCCAACCCACTTGCTTCCTGTAGGGTTTCATGGAGTTCTTTCAACCTACCTTCCTCAGAGGTAAATTCCTCTCGTGCAGGAGTTGCAGATCCCTGCAACTCAAAAGGGCTTTCCTGATCTGAATCCTCCCCTTCTTCATAAATAGAAGATAAGACCCTGGAGTGTTCAGGTCTTGAAAATGGTATAAATCCCATTTCCAGAGCAGAAGGAGCCAGATTTGTCATGATTGGCTGAGAAAATGTCGACGTCGTTGACGCAGACGTTAAAGGCTTCAAAGCCATCGAAGCCATCGAAAAAGGCGTCGAGAAAGGTGGTAGAGGCCTCAATGAACTCGAGAGTATCGGGATTCTACTCGAGGTTGTCGACGATATTCTCGTGCTCGAGGCTCTGGGTATGGCCACTGGCTGTGAGGTGGCCGTGGGTTTATCCTTTCACAGTGTCGACATCGGCATCGAAGACGGCGTCGACTTGACTGACCTGTGCGTCGAAGAAACCTTCGATAATGGCTTCGATGACGCCGATCTATGTGTCGAAGGGATCTTCGACAACGGCGTCGAAGACGCAAGTTTGCCTTTACTCGAACGGTCGTAACGCTCTCGAGTGGCTTCTTTCGCCGGGTACTGCGACTCGCAGCTTTTTGATTTTTCGGGTCTTTCACCCAGGGTATCACCCTCAGCATTCTTCGAGGGGGTCGAGGCCGCTTTCTCGAAGACGCTTAGCATCTTTTTCCTAAATTCATCCCACTCAGCCTGAGAGCTATGTTTTGTGGGGCAGGAGCCCGTTTTTGGGGAAACGGAAGAAGACGAAGACGAGGAAGGGGATCTTCGACGTCTCTTTTTTGAATGCTTAGATCTCTAAGAGTGATGGGAACTGCTTGGAGACCTAGAACGAGAATGTCTTTTATGATGGCGAGGAGACGAATGTCTCGACTCCGCCGAGGAAACTTTCAAAGAAGTTTTAACTGCCTTACCTCTCTCGAGCTTCCCCTTACGCTCCTTCAAGGCTTTCGCCGTCATGGACATGCAGTCCTCGCACTCCGAAGAATGGTGCTCGATTCCCAAGCACCACAAACAGATCCTGTGAGGATCTGTCAACGACATTTTCTTTCCACAGTCTCGACATTTTTTGAAGCCGGACCGTGGAGTCGTTGGTTCGGGTGAGGAAGCCATTGAGTACAAGTCGGTATTCACGAGGAATATATCGATATATTTGACTGAACAACTGAGCAACGATATTCCGAAGCCCCACGAAGCGTGGAAAAACGGAACTGAGCAACGGACGCTGCGTGAGTATATTTATACGCGTGGTGACTTCGGCGCCGATACTGAGGCCGTCGAGGGACATCGGCTCGAGGGACGTCGACGCGCAGCGCCCTCTACTGAAATTTTTTTGCCGAGGCCAGCAAGCTGGAAGATGATCTATCAATGATAAGGAATACGTTGGAGGACACAATCCCTTCGAATGCACATTTCTTCACCTGAGTCAATTTACATACTGGTATTTTAATTTGGTTGGTGCTGTTTGATCTCAGAGCCCTAATACTCGATTTACTCACCAGTGCTTCACTCAAATATAAAGGGCTAAGCGTGATCGACAATAGGCAGAAATTAATTCTTGCCTCTACAGGCAGCCAGTGTAGATTGCGCCTGGCCTCAGAGACATGATCTCTCTTCTGAAGACCTGTAATCACTCTCACTGCACTATATTAATGGTTTGAAGCTGGCTACACTCTGATTTGGTTATACTTACAAGCAGACTGCTACAGTAATCGATTTTGGACCCAATTATAGCTCTTGCCATGATCTCACAGTTGGTTCTTTCAATGAATGGACAAAGCTGCACTAGCAGCATAAAATAATATGCAGTACAGTAGAGGAAACCAGACTACTCATCTGGGCCCTCATATTGAAATTCTGATCCAGATACACCCCCAACATTTTTACTTTTTCTTTGGTTTTGATGTTACATCCCGCAACTTGGAAGTAGGTGTAGTCTTTTCCAAATTTACATATTCTTGCCTCAGTGCCTATCACCATCAACTCAGTCCTTTCTTTATTAAGTGCCAGACCTATGTTGACCATCCATGATTAGATAAGTCTGTATATTGTATTAATGTTTTTTTGATCATCTTTATAATTACCAGACAGTGGGATGACACATTGCGTGTCATCAGCATAAATGGTAAAAGCAACATTATTTTCTTCCAGTAGGTAATTACCTTTTTTTCAGGGTTGTAGTCTGATCAGCGGTGTGACTCAGAGGTACGCAAGTTTTCATGAATTCGTTTTTCCACTCGTGGATAGTGGGTCTCAAGCATTCTGGTGGTTTAAGTATCTATTGTAAATTGCAGGCTCAATCATCTCTGCGACATTGCTCTCAAGGTTATTGCCTTAGCTAGGAAACCCTGCTTTCAAATGAGAAGCCTGGCAAACTCCATGTCGCATAACCAAATGTCTTCACCTTTAATAGTCTCTAGCCTGAGAGAGACAATTCTGGTAGCTGCCGGACCACTCCAGTCTCTGGTGGCTCGCTCTCCAACTTTAAAGGATGGGATGTCCTAACAACTCCCACAGAAGATCCAATATTTGTCTGGAGTCGCCAGTCTTCTTTGAGATGATAAACTAGCAGGGGCTGAACCCCTGATTTTGTCGTCCATGTCGAGCTGCCTACACAGCACTAATTCCTTGCAGAAGACCTGGAGATTGTCTGGTATTCTAGAGGTGATGTAGGAGGAATAATAAAAGGAGCAAAAGAGTAATTATCTGACCATTTGGAGGATACAACAGTCTTGGGTAATCTTGTTGCAAAAAGAGACTCTTACGGCTAGTGGGATATATGTTTCTTGATAACTATTGGAACTAGTCAGAGATGCATATACTTGTTCAAGTCACAGATTTGTTTTTTCTTGAGCAACAGCACTAGTTGAAGACTCTGTTATTTTGGACTTAGGCATAATGTATGCTTTTAGCAGCATAAAAATATGCTAGGCGCCACTTAAAAGGCTCGATAAAAAGGATAGCTTGGTTTTTAAGACTGGATGGAAATGGTAATCAGCGATATCACCGTTAGGCATGCTTAACATTTCTGCAATACCACGTCAGTTGATGGATCTACCCCATCTAAATAAAAGATCAAGAAAGTTTTCATGAAAATCCTGAAGGATAACCACCTTCTGGGAGGTCACTAATTCACACAAGGCTGCTTTCAGTTATCTTGTCAAATGATCTGAATGTGTCAAAGGTATGACATTATTCCACTGTTAACAACCTTGAGAGGGTGGTGGTCCTTCTAGATAGAAATGAGGCAGTGCAAGACCCATAATTCAAAAAGCATGGAGAGGGAGGAACTCATGAAAGGCCTATGGTATGAGGGGCATTATTTAAGTGCAAGCAGGAAGAAGAGAGACAGAGCTTCGAAGAATTGTTGCTTGTTGAGAGACACATCTTACTGCTGAGGTAAGAAACTATTTGCAATTATTGACAGATGGGATTTAGAAAATCAGGTGTACCCCAGGCCCCCTCTGCCTGAAAGAGAGAGGCCCCCACACTATGCTTTTTCTTCTCACTATGGGACATATTTGCCTACCTGTTTCGCAGATCCCCAAAAAGAAAGATAGAGATAGAAACAGAGAGAAAGAGAGAAGGAGAAAGACAGGCAGAGAGAGAGAGAGTGTGTGTGTGTCTGTCAGGGGCATACACTTGGCATGAGCCTCTGAAAGGAATTTGGCACCTACAAGGAGCAGATGAATGGACTGAAGACAAAAGGAGAGTCTTCAGCCCCGCTAGAAGACAGAAGGAATGGAGTGAAGTGGGGTAATCATCCTTATGTGTGGCTAAGTTCAGTGTAATGGATCGTCCACAGTGACCCAAAAGCAGTTTTGCGTTTCCCCCTACCATAAGAATCATTGCTAGCTCACCTTAGCCTACCGCAGAGGTCCACATGCAGCTAGTTTGCTTTCCTCACTTGAGAGTACATCATCCCATGAGCTTCAAAGTATCCTTCAAGCTGCATAAAAGTCTTTCCTTATGTCTTGTTTTTTGTACTGGTCTCACCCCGAGACACAAACCACTTGCACAGAAGGAGAGGGATGCTTCTAAGAAGCCTATGCAGAAAACTAATGCTTCAGTCTAAATTCAAAAGTAAAACAATAAAGCCTTTATGGAATATAACTAGGCAAGTGCCCCTTATGTCTGATTATGTAAATAAGTGTAAATAACTAATTGAAGTCTTAAATGCAGATGCAAGAATAAAGCATTGCAAGGAGGGAAACCTCACTGGGAAGGGACTGGGGAGTGTGACAAATTCATCTGTTTTACTCTGTGGTCCCAAAAGGAGATGGTCAAGGAGGGCAGGTACCTCCCCAAGCTAGTGGATGAGGGGCCCAGGGACAGTGGGGAGGGTCCCTTGGTCATCCTCATGTGGTTCCTGGCATATGGCAGGGGACAATCACAAGAGACTATACAGAACACATCCACAAGTGTAAGACCCTGAATGTCTCAGTAGTCAGGCCCCAATCACCCAAAGAAGAAACCGAACACTCAGGTTTATGAACAGTCAGTTTTACATAAAATATTCTTTCATCATGAAAGGCTGAGGCACGGAGCAGATACAAGTGAACAGGAGCCTTCTGCTCACTGAACAATTGCACTTATGATATGTGATTTTTAACATTTCTCAAACGTTCTCACGCTAAATCTCTATTGCAATCATACAATCAAACAAGGACGATAAGTGGTTGTGAAGTGGTCTCTTGTGGTCATGAGACTTTGAAGTCTGTTCATTTTAGCCATTCACGGAGGAGGTGCCAGACTTGCCCTGCAAGTGGTTAAAGCCAGCATCATACCGTGAAGGATAAGTGGTTGTAAGGTGGTCTCTTATGGTTGTGAGACTTTGAATTCTCTGTTTATTGTGGCCATTCACAGTGGAGGTGCCAGACTTGCCCTGCAACCCTGCAAGTGTTTAAAGCCAGCATCACAGCGTGGAGCACTGCATGGACAATACGTGGTTGTGAAGTGGTCTCTTGTGGTTGTGAGACTTTGGAATCTGTTTATCTGGGCCATTCACAGTGGAGGTGCCAGACTTGCCCTGCAGCCCTGCAAGTGTTTAAAGTCAGTATCACAGCGCGGAGCACCGCATGGACGATAAGAGGTTGTGAAGTGGTCTCTTGTGATTGTGAGACTTTGAAGTCTGTTTATCGTGGCCATTCACAGAGGAGGTGCCAGACTTTCCCTGCAAGGGGTTTAAAGTCAGCATCACAACGTACAGTGCTGCGTGGACGATAAGTGGTTGTGAAGTGGTCTCTTGTGGTCTGTTCTGGACCGGAAGGGGACTGGTAACTTCACGGGTGCCTCTCCACTTTTTCGTTTGATGGAGCACGATCAGAAAGAAGAGGAACTTCAGAGTGATCTTTTCGCTCTGCGTGTAACGATTGTCAGCAGTTGGTCTCCCAGTGAGATGCGATATATTGTATCCAATCGCATTAACCACAGCTTTTGTTCTCTGGCTCGGCATGTTAAGTGGATTCTTTATGTTAACATCAAACGTGAACCTTGAGCATGTATAAGTTATCTGAAACTGATTTACCATCTGCAGTCTCAGCGAGGTAAGGAGGCACGGCTGTTCAAAGTAATTGTGTAAATGTATTTGATGGAGCTCTGCACCCTTAGTATCTAAGCAAAAGAAGACCGGTATTGGCACGGTTTGTCTTCTGTTTTATTCTGCTGGTGTTTAACGGTATTAGTCAAACGGTGCTTGTGTTCAGTGAACAAAAGACCCATTGTTCCTTATTGATTTATCACACTAAATGCTGCTTAAAAGAATTTACAATCTACGCCGGAACGGCAAAACTGGTCAAACTGTTAAAATGACACAGGTTAAGCAAGTAGTTGAGCCTGAATTTCTGTGCATTAATGCAGCAATAAGCACACAACCGGCAGCTTTAAATGCACCTACAACTCAAGCTGCATCTAAAATGACTAGTATTGTAAAGAACCCTATAAGTACAACTTTGAAAATTATTACAGTACATGCCTCCGACTAGGATATTCAATCAGGACTTGGTAATGCTTCGACAGGGATTGATAATAATAATTCCTTGCTTAATCTCTGTTTATCTCTAGTGCAACATTTACCATGCTCTAATAACCCCAACGTTTTGGCCATTATCTACACAGAAAACAACATGGTAAGTGACAAGGCGGTGGTGACTAATGCCAGTCCAAGACTCATGTTCACCACGATTAACAGGGCTCAATGAGGATTCTGTATGTGAGGTTGAAAGTCAGAGTCTAATAGGGCAAGATCAGGTTGGGCATAACATTTCAATTGCCATGGATGAGAATGATGGTTTTATTGTACAGAATGAAGCCATCAATTTTGCCCAGAAACTTCTGTTGAAACTCTGCAATTTTATCTCTAATGAGACTCAGAGACAAACTCACCTTCTGGAACGGATTTCACTAAGCACTGCTACCAACATGGGTGCCATGATCATGTCTACTGGGAATAACCTGAAAAAAGAGCCCTCAGAGTCAACATTTGTCTAAATCCCCTCTCATTCTGGAAGATCAAGTAGCAGAACCTGAGCCTAACTGCGACTAGTTACATCTAGAAAAGAGAGACGCATGAGACAGATGAGAACAAATGAAAATTGTGCCAAGTAGGTTACCTTAACCAACTAAATCTGGGATCCAATATGGTGGATATGTCCAGTTGCATATCCAAGGATGATCCCTCCCAGATGAAGGCTTGTAAAAAATCTGCCAGAAGATCAAGACGAAATGAGAATAGGGAGGGAAATCTAACCTCTTGGCTGATAAATTGTGAGACTAAAAAAGCTCTGAGGAAAATATTGAGCATGTCCTACAGGAAGATGCTACTAATCAATTGGAACTTTCTGAGGATGATTCTGTTGAAAGTATCCTAATGGAGCCTCCCTTTGATGGGGGAGGTGGAAAATGTTGATGGCAAATCAGCAACTGACTGTTTAAAGACCAGAACTATGCATATGGAGGCTCTCTCCCATTGACTACCCCCTACTTCATTCACCATTTCAAGACTTTTGAGGACAGTCACTCGCCTATAAACCGGCGTGTATTATTAGATCTTCTTGGAGGCTTACCAGCTCTTTGTGTTTTACAGAGCAGTGATCTGGATTTGGTGGATCAGATGGAGGGGTAGAGTTCTGTAGTAACTAGGGTGCATTGAAAGGACACTGAATTCCACCATTGGTCAGAGGAAATGCTACCTCCCTATTGAAATGGGGGTTTGATCTAGACCAAATTGTTGTCATGAGCGAGAAGAACAAGTTACGTACCAACTGGATGTTCCTCCCTCATATTCCTCATCGATGATAATCGTATCTCCCAGCTTCGCTGCTCCGGAAAAAAACTATTCGGCAGAGGGCGCTGTGCACGAAGTGGAGGCGTTGATGTCCCTCGGAGGTTGCCGTAGCGTGTCGACGTCACTCGTGGTATAAATAGCTTGTGCCGTACCCGTTGGCTTCAGTTCTGTTTTTTTGATTATTAAGTAGAGGAACCAGATAGGCATGCTCCAGATGGAAAGCTCTTCGCAAACGCAACAAGCAAACTCGTAAATTGTACAGCAGGGTAGGATGGGTAGGGTGATGAGGAATACATGAGAGGAATATCCAGTCGAAAGAATGTTACAGTTGGTAAGTAACTTGTTCTTCGAATGGATTGTGTCCTCCCACGTATTCCTCATCTATGGTAGACTCCCAAAGCAGTAAGAAATTTGGAGGTGGCAGTACTATTTAACTTTTTTCATGTACAGAATGAAGTACTGCTTTTGTGACTAAACCCTCTTGGGAGGATGAAGTTTCTAAGCAGTAATGCTTAACAAATGTGTGAATTCAAGTCCAGGTTGCGGCTGAACAGATGTCGGCCACTGGGACTCCCCTCTGAAGAGCTGCAGAAGTAGACATGCCCCTCGTGGAATGAGCTCTAAGCCCTTCCAGTAGATCTTTCCCCGCCAGTCTGTAACACTCCATAATGGCTAGAGTAATCCAACTGGATATAGTTTGTTTCGTAACTGCTAATCCCAATTTGGGACCAGTATAACCAACAAAGATTTGGTCATCCTGACGTAATCTTGACATTTTCGTAATAAAAAAACTCAGGGTCTTTTTTGGGTCGAGTCTGTGTAGTCTCTGCTCCTCTTTACCCAAGTGAGGGGGAGGGTAGAAAATTGGAAGTATTATTTTCTGCGACAGGTGAAAATCAGAAACTACCTTACGCAAGAAGGATAGCTTAACTTTAAGGATTACCTTGTCTTTATGAGAAGTAGTTTAAGGTGGTTTACATGAAAGAGCCTGCAACTCACTTACCCTGCGGGCTGATGTTAGCGCTACAAGAAGGGCAGTTTTCAATGTCAAGAGCCTTAATGACAGGAATAAAAAGGCTTGAAAGGTATACTCATTAGAGATTTTAAAACAAGATTTAAATCCCAGGGCGGGACATGAAATGGTATTGGTGGGAACACGTTAGTGAGCCCTTTTAGAAACTGGAAGACTAACGGGATCTTGAAATATGAGACCTCTTCAGAGGAGCGCTTGAAGATCGAAAGCACAGCAAAATATCCTTTTATTGTTCCAACCTGGAGCCCCAGATTGGCTAGATGTAGCAGGAAAGAGAGCACTATAGGCGTGCCACATTGAAAAGGGTCCACATTGTGGTCTTTGCACCAGTTACTGAATTTATTCCAATGACACCGGTACAAAGATTTAGTTGCTGGCCTCGTGGCCGAAAGCAAATTCTCCATTACATCGTCCGGAAGGTCACAATCCTTATATCTCAGCCTCTCAGAAACCATGCGTGAAGGCTGAGTGTTTTGACCTCTGGATGGAGAACCCGACCTTCCCCTTGCGAGAGAAGAGCCTCTCTTTGTGGAAGATGTATTGGAGGGCAGCTGAACATGTCCAGAAGGTCCGGGTACCATGTCCTCCTGGCCCAATCGGGAGCAATTAGGATCATGGTTTTCCTGAACTTTTTCAACCTCCTGATTACATGAGGAATCACTGGGACTGGAGGAAATGCGTATAGGAGTGGAAATTCCCAGTCCACTATGAACGTGTCCCCTAGAGCTCCTCTTGGAGGAAGTTCCCATGAGCAGTATTGATTGCACTTCCGGTTGACACTGGTCGTGAACAGATCCACTTGAGGGGTTCCCCAAAGGGTGAAGATCTCTTGAAGGACTTCCTGAGCTAGTTCCCACTCGTGGGAGACTGCGCCCTGCCTGCTCAGAGTGTCCGCCGTCAAGTTCTTCTCTCCGGCTAGGTGAACTGCCGACAGAGAGATTCCTTCTTGTATTGCCCAGAAGCAGAGCTGCATTGCCTCTCTGCACAGTCATAGTGACCCTATGCCTCCTCTCTTGTTGAGGCAGTAAATGGCGGCTGTGTTGTCTGTCATTATCAGGACATTCTTTCCCCGTACAGAGGGCAGAAAGGCCTTCAGCCTTAGTCTGATTGACCTCAGCTCTAAAAGGTTGATGTGTAGTTTGGACTCCGATGGAGACCAACGACTGCTGATTGTCAGTTTGTTGGTGTGGGCTCCCCACCCGTGCGTGAGGTGTCCGTCACTACAGTTATCTCCGGCCATGGTTGCCAAAAACATTCTCCCTTGAGGATATTGTCCTTGCAAGTCCACCATAGAAGGTCTTGAGCCACTCTGCTAGGAACTTGCACAAGGTCTGACATATTCCCTGAAAACTGGGACCATTGAGTTCTGAGGGCCCATTGAAGGGACCTCATTCTCAGTTTGGCCTCTGGCACCAGAAAAACGCAGGCTACCATGAGACCGAGCAACCTCAGAAAATAGTAGGCCGGCAGACGCTGGGCATTATGGAATCGTGTTACCATCTGCAGAATGTGCTGAGCTCTCAATTCGGTTGGCAAGGCTTTTCCCGAGGAAGTGTCCAAGACCGCTCCGATAAATTGAAGCTTTTGAGAAGGTATCATATTGGACTTCTTGTAACTGAGGGAGAAGCCCAGCCTGTGGAGGAAGTGGCAGGTGATCCTGGGCCTGTTTGGTTGAACAAGCCCTGATTAACCAATTGTCCAGGTAGGGTAGACGTGAATCTCCCCTCTCCTGAGACTCGCTGCCACAACCGCCATCAGCTTGGTGAAAACCCTCGGGGCAGAGGTGAGCCTGAATGGCAGAACTCGAAACGGATAGTGAGAACTGCCAACCGCGAACCTCAGGTTTTTTTTGTGTTTGTGATGGATTGGCACATGAAAGTAAGCATCCTGAAGGTCCAATGATACCAACCAGTCATGGATTTGAAGAGCCTGAAGGATCTGAGAAAGGGTAACCATCTTGAACTTGTCCTTCCTGAGGAATTTGTTCACATTTCTTAAGTTCAAAATGGGTCGCAGTCCTCTGTCCTTCTTGGGAATGAGAAATTAGGGGGAGTACCAACTCTTGTTCCTCTCCGCTACAGGTACATGTTCTAGTGCACCTTTCTTTAGCAGAGTTAAAATTTCCTGCACAAGGAGCGGATCTGGAATTTTGACAGAAATGGTTCCCGGGGATGATCTAGAGGCCTCTTTAGAAAAGGAAGGCATTAGGGGCGCTGTTGCGCGCAACTAAGATGGCCGCCTGATCGGAGCGCTCCGATCCCACGAACATCCTATATATAAATAAATCTTTTTTGGAGCCGTGGAGAGAAGTAACTACTACACCGTCTGTTTCCCGTACTCCTGCTGCACATTGTGTGCAAATCCTGCTCGAAACCGCGGAGGCGCGGGGGAGTTCGCAGCTCCCTTCAGACTAACAGCTTCTCCAGTGGGCCTCGGGCCGTCCCGGGGCTCCAGGAGAATCCTACGCCAGACCGAGGCACCGTCATCAGCACAAGGCCGCGTGGGGGAGGAGCGCCGATCACTGCGGTGCAGCCCCACAGCACAGGCCTGGGGGCGGACCATGTGTGTAGACATCAAGACCCAGGGAGGACGCGAGATGGTCTGTGGCTCCGGCCCACCTCCCAGATAACGACTGGGTCGGCACACCATCTTTCACGCAGGGCCCCAGCCGACTCAGGCCTCAGGCCTGCCGCCAAGCGAGCCCTCGTCCGACGTTGCGAGAGCAGGTGAGAGATGTAAAAGCGTGCGGACCCAGAGACAGTGGCTGTGTCACGAAGTAAAGTTTTATAAAATCCTTTCTACACTGGCTGCCACCCAGAGACAGCGCTAACGTGGGAGGCCACAATACATCCGTGAAGTGTACTGGGCATTGTATTATACTTGCAGGTTTCGGCGTGGGTTCTCCAGAGGGCACTGCCCCGCCGCTGGTCACCGCTGAGGGGGCCCACACAAGACTCTATTGACCCCTCAACACAGCCCACGCTACCGGAGGACGTTTGAAATCCATAGAAGGGGGGCCACCCTACGCAACTAGCCCGATTGTGGCGAGTTCTGGTCGCGCCAGGGAGCTGGGCGTCCAGCGCCACGAAGACCGGGGCGCAGTGCACGGGCGCGGGATGTGGCGTGACATACAGTCCGCGCACGCTGTTTGCCTGTATGGGACGGGCTGACGGGGACGGTGGTGAAGCTCTAATACGAAGACTTCTGACATAAAAAAGACAGGAACGCCGTCACCACTTGCTGCAAAGGACCTGAACTAGTGTGTGCTTTGACCCGATCTCAGCCCCAATTCAGTTAAATGCTCAAGCTACCCGCTCCTAGCCTGTAGCTACCACCTATAGAAATCCGAAACACACTGCTAAGCGTGACCAGTACGAGACCACTGCCACCAATAGCTGCACAATACCCGAACCAGCATATGCAGCGGCCTGAGCTCGGCCTCAATCCAATTTAATACTCTGGCTAACCGCTCTTACGCGGCCCTCGCCTGCAGCTACCACTGATAAGAATCCGATATACACTGCGGGGCAGCTCCGTAGGGAGTATTTCCTCGCTGCAGAAAAACCAAGGACCCGTGTGGCAACATCATATACGTGACATAAGATTCGGTACGCTGGTACCCAACTGGTTGCACAATATAGGTGTTGACGTTGTTCTGTACAGGCTATACTAATCCTGTGTGGACGACTGCCTGACCCGCGTCATCGACCCTTGCTCTGCACAGGTGACTCATGGGCCGCAATGAGAAAAAAAGCACGGGCGTGAAAAAAACTGGCCCAATGGACTCCTATGCCAGCTCCCAACCTCAGGGGACGCCAACCACCATAACCATGGGGGATGACAATCCTGCTGTGATTGAACATGACGACAGAGAAGACCGCCAAATGACCATGGTACAGAACAGCTTCCTGGCAGTGAACGTCAAGCTGGAAGATATTGTTTCAACTATCAGCTCCCTTAAGGCTAGAGTGGACAAGGAGAGCACTCGAGTTACAGAAGCGGAGAACAGAATCAGCACAAATGAAGATATGCTAACACAACATGGTCGAGACATAGCACAGCTGAAAGGGGAACTGCGTAAGACTCAAGCAAAATGCGATGACCTGGAATCTCGATCTAGAAGAAACAATATCCGTATAGTCGGCATTCCAGAATCCTTCTGTAAGGGTCCGATGGAGCGACAAGTTGAGGTCCTTTTGAAAAGTCTTCTGGGCACGGAATCCTTTTCTAACCACTTTCTTGTTGAGAGGGCTCCTCGCACCGACACCCAAGCCTGGGGCTCCACCACGCACGATTATTGTGCGCCTCCTGAACTATAGAGACAGAGACGCGATCCTAAAACTTTCAAGGGAAAAAGGCTCCCTGCAATATGAAGGAAACACATGTATCCGGATTTTTCGACCAGCCTCCAAATGCAACGCAGATCCTATGAACAAGCCAAAAAGCTTCTGAGATTGCGCCATGTCCCATACGCCCTCATCTTCCCGGCAAAACTACGGATTCAACATGGAGGCAGGTCGCATTTCTTTGAGACCCCTGCGGAAGCCATAGCGTACATTGAGGCGTCCATCCCCATTCCTCCCAAAGAACATCCACGAGATCGGAACAGGCCACCACGACCGGGAGACGAAGTCCTGGACTCAGCCGACTGAAATGGAGTTACAGAAACATACTTACTTAAGCTGTGAAGACGTCTCTCCCGAGAGCAACGGCTCCAATTGATATTGTTTGAAAAGGGTGGGATCGTGAGCCTCTACTGATGGAGGCCCTGTGACTGCAACTAGCAACCCTCAGAAAAGTTCCACAGGTTATGGGGAAAGGGTTACATCATCGGGTTGTGGTTGATGGTGCGGGTGGGGGTGGGGGTAGGGTACAAAGTTTTGCCACGGTTGGCAAGAGTTCTAAAATGCAGAGACGGGTTGCATCGGGTTCAACTGTTAAGGTCGGTAGCGTAAGCGAATCACTTCACACATTGATAGTAATAGAATACCATGGTACTGGGTGACAGGGGGGTAACTGTTAAACTTCTTTCATGGAATATCCGGGGCCTAAACAACCCGATTAAGGCCAGGAAAATCACAGCATACAAATACCAGACATAACCCCCAGATCGTGTTACTGCAAGAAACTCACGCACTGGAGCAGGTCTGTTCCAATTTTCTCCCTAGATGGGGCGCATTGCGATATTATATGGAATATTCCTCCCAATCCAGAGGGGTTCTAACCCTAATACATCTGAATCTGGGCTTCCGTATCCAGGACACTAAAACTGACACACAAGGGAGATATGTTGTAATCTGGGGAGAGTTGGCGGGACGGAAGATGGTTATAGTTAACAAGTATAGCCCCAACATAGAAGACCCTGAATTCTACAATGCTATATATAATATGTTGGCTGAAGCTGAGGATGCGGCATTAATTTGGGGAGGAGATTTGAATACGATACTTGACACGACCCTCGACAGGTCTATAACTTCTCATAGAACCTTGACCAAAACCGCATTAGCTATACGACAAATAATGCAACAGATGACCATGGTAGACATCTGGCGAGAACTACATCCCCAAGAACAGCGCTACACTTTCTATTCATCAGTTCATGACTCTGAATCTCGAATTGATTACTGGCTTATCAGCTCAACACTCACGAATATGGTCCAGCACTGCGAAATGTACCCCCGTACCTTCGCAGATCACCCCCCTGTGTCAATTACTTTGTGTATCGTCGAAGCTGCCCCGAGGGCCAGACGCTGGAAAATGCTCGCTGTTCTACTTAGAGACCCTAACGTTTGTGAATCACTGCGCACTGAAATAGAGGAATTGTTTCAACTAAATGAGGGGTCGGTAGACCGGTGCGCTACACTGTGGGAAACATTTAAAGTATGGGTACGTGGCGCAATTATGGCCAAAACTACGGGTCTACTGAAGGCAGTTAGGCAAGAGTTGGACACAATGGAGGCCAAACTTGAGCTCCTGGAGTTCGAATACACCTGTACACATAGTAAAGAGGCCCTTCTGGATATTCACACTACATTGGCAGAATTTAATAAACTTGCTGCGAGGGAGGTACAATACATGGCTGCCCCGGTCCGAGCTCATAGATACGGGGAAAGCAATAAAGCAGGGAGATTCCTAGCCCGGATGCTTAAGGCCGAACACAGCCATTCCCCTATAGCGACAATCCAGACACCTAGTGGTGACATAGTCAATTGGGACCAATAAATTAATGATATGTTTGCTGCATTCTATAAATCACTATTTTCCAATAGGGACACCAAATCTAAAGAAGAAATAGTGGAGTATCTGGACGTGATTGATCTCCCAACCCTGACTCCGGAAACATGCATGATATTAGACACCCCCATATCACTCGAGGAAATTACAGAGGCAATGAAAGCATTAACATCAGGTAAAACCCCCGGCCCCGACGGTCTAGGTGCCGAATTATACAAAGAATTCCATGACATACTAGCCCCTGTCTTACTGAAAGTATGGGAAGAGGTGATGGAGTGCGGCATACTGCCAGGCACTATGCGAGAGGCAGTGATAACGGTCCTTTTTAAACCCCGTACACCCCCTCAGGACATGGGGTAGATGAGAAGATTTTCGCAAAGGTCCTAGCTACCAGGCTCCTGCCCTATATGCCTATATTGGTGCATCCCGACCAGGCTGGCTTTATACCAACCAGGTCCACTGCTCTTAATCTGCGCAGACTCTTTGGAGTGATGACACAGATAGACCCAGCGGCGGATGCGGTGGCGGCGTCCCTTGATGCCGAGAAAGCTTTTGACTCTGTCTCCTGGGTCTATCTGTTTCAGGTCCTTGAGAGATTTGGGTTCGGAAGATACTTCGTTAGCTGTGTCAGGTTACTGTATACTTGCCCGGGAGCGAAGGTACTAACAAATCAAACCATGTCATCCCTGTTTCGCCTGGGTAGAGGCACCAGACAGGGCTGCCCCTTCTCCCCAATCCTTTTCGCACTTACAATAGAACCCATGGCTGAATACGTCCGACAAAACCATGCATGTAGAGGTCTTCGTATGACAGGGAGACCACAAATAATTTCCTTATATACGGATGACACCCTACTATATATTAGGAACCCGGAGGTAAATCTAGTGCCAATTATGGCTGAGGTTAAGAGGTCCTTGAATACTCGGGGTACAGGGTTAATGTTTCTAAGTCAGAACTGTTTCCGCTTACACCTAAAACTAGAGATATGTCAGACACATAGGGATTCAAATGGTCACCAACACACATCCGCTACTTGGGGATCAGGGTATCCAGAGACGGGAGTACATTGCTCTCAGAAAATCATGGTGAACTCCTACAATCCCTAACAGTTAAACTACAAGTCTGGAACAAGCTCCCTCTATCCCTATATGGGCGAATATCGTTACTTAAGATGATAGTGCTACCCAAACTCCTATACCTTTTTTGCAACATACCGATTTGGCCGGGCAGAACATTCTTCACCAAACTCAATACGCTTGCCACTACATTTGTATGGGGAGGGAAAACGCCCAGGTTGAAGTGGTCCAAAATGACAGAACCCTTTGCAAAAGGTAGGATTGCAGCACCAGACTTTGAACCTTATTACCTAACATCACAGGCACACTTTGCGAGACACTGGTTCGAACCAGAGGACACGGCACCACACATTACCCTTGAAAGATTTGCAGCATCCCCCTTAGACCTGCGAGCGGTTATGTTTGACCTTAATTGGAAGGACACGTGCAAATATGATCCTGTAAGCGCCACTGCGCGTGCATGGGCCAGGATATATAAGAGACTTGCCATTACAACCCCGTATGACCCGGAGGTGCCATTGTGGAACTTCCCGGGCATAAGCCCCACATTTGATAAGGCACTCCAGGGTACCTGGGACCCACAGAAGCAATTTAGAATGCGAGACATGCTCCTGGAAGGGAGATACTGTGCATTAGACGATTTTGTCGGGCCAGTGGGTGGAGATCACCTTAAGCGATTTCAGTTTCACAGGATGAAATCTGCCTTTTCCGCCAAATGGCCCTCCTTCCCAGAAGAGCCACCCACACACGAAATGTATTGCAGCCATGACGGAACCAGGGGGACACAGGAAAAGTCTGTCTGCACTATACAGCCTTGTTCAGATCCATTCCAAACCATGCAATAACATTAAAGAGACCTGGGAAGGAGATCTGGGTGTGGAGCTGTGTCAAACCACATGGTTGAGATATTGCCGGTTGACTAAATGTGTATCCATGAACACAGGGCTACGTCTCATTCAGTTTAAAGTTCTAAACCAGTTGCACTACACCCCAGCCAAGTTAGCTAAGTTTGTGCAGGGCCACACGGGAAAATGCCCTAAATGTGACGCCCCTGACACAGACTCCTATCACATGTATTGGGCCTGCCCGCCGATAACTAAATTCTGGGGGGAGGTGGCAGAGATTCTGGAAGACATTACGGCAATACCTACTACACCTTCCCCACGGAAATACCTTTTTGGGGATATTGGTAAGGCTGCAACTACAACTAGACGATTGTTCAATTTAGCATGTGTGGTTGCGAAACGAAATATACTGAAATGTTGGAAGTCTATAGATCCTCCCAGGCAACTGGACTTCTTGAAAGACCTGTCGATAGTTAATGAACTTGAAGAGCAATTTATTATTACATTGCCATCGAGATGCCGCCCCAAAGACATATGGGCGCTGTTCAGACTCTATCTATGTAATATGTTATCTGATGAAGAGGACAATCCATCGTCACCGCTCTAGTACTGTCAAGCAATGTGCAAATGTGTAGTATATCCTGTAAATGTTCATCTATGTTGTTATATCATGCTGTGATTCGCTAGCCGCTCGCCAGTTTGGTCTTGTTGTACCCCTCTCTGAACAAAAATAAAAATTTTAAAAAAAGGAAAAGAAGGCAGTAACCTTGGGATACGGTTTCCGGTGCACAGGCATATGAAGTAATGCCCCGCCATTTGTTCAGATGCTGAGAAATCCTGCCTCCCACTGGGGTTTTGTGGGTTAAGGCCTCAAAGCGGTCTAGGGGCGGCTGCAGCAGTGGCTGAGGGTACAGATGCCGCTGCTGAGGCTGATTTTGCACCTCTTCTTTGTCCACCTCGAGGGAGCTTTCTTTGTCCTTTCTGTACGGCCTGTCCCTTTCCTCTACCAAATCAGGAGTAGTATCGAAAAGAACGACCTCTCCAGGAAGATGACCCTGAGTAGAGGTGTTGAGGTTGTCGAATGGAGGCGCTAAGGAACTTAGCTGCCGCCCTGGAGGTCTGCAGGTTCTCCAAACTGTCATCTGCCTTGCTGCCGAACAACATCGAACCGTCGAAAGGCATGTTAAGAAGCTTGGCCTGCACATCCTGTGCAAATCCTGATTTTCTTAACCACGCAAATCTGCATAGTACTGTGCTAGCAGCCATGGATCTGCTGACGCTGTCAACCGTATCCAACCCTGATCAGAGGCATTCTCCCATCGCCTCCTTGACGTCTTTTACAATATTCAGAAAGCCTTCCCTTTCTTCGCCTTCTGGAATATGTTCAGCCACCCCTTTAATGCAGTCCCACAGGGTATGTGTAAACCTGGCTAGGGTACAGGTGACGTTTGTGGATTTTAGAGCCATAGTGCCCGAGGTAAATATCTTGCAGGCCCAAGCACCCACCTTCTTATCTTCTCTATCAGGGGGGATAGAGGGATAAGCTGACTGTCTGGAAGCAGATGCATCTTGAATCACCAAACCTTCAGGTGTGGGGTGTTTCCTGAGGTAATCAGGGTCAGTAGACGATGGCCTATATTTTCTAGTGAGGTTTCTATCTATAGCAGAGCTAGATTCAGGTGTTTCCCAATTTGCCTCCATCTTTCTCTGCAAAGCCCTGTGGAAAGGTAGTACTGGATCTTTTTGCTGCGCCTGATCCAGAATATCGGTCATATTGTCTTGCTCAAATGCTGCCGAGGCCCTACTCCACCCATCTAATCTGTCACCCTATTCATGAGGTTTCTGTACCCCGAATCAGCGTGATTCGTAGGATCAGGTTTAGTAAACTCCAACTCTGGAGACGTATCAATGCCACTGGCAGAGTGGATGGAGTCTCAGAGATCTTTTAACTTTGACTCAGGGTCAATCAATTCTTCAGGCACATCTCTAGAGGCATACCTGACTCCCCGAGGAGAAACTACTCCTTCCGAGGCACTCTCCTCCTCAAATATGGAGGACATAGATCTAAAAAAGTCAGACCTAGATACAGGTTGTAAATGTTTTCTTTTTCCTCGATTTTCCTCAAGGAACTCGACGGAATCGTCGAGAGCGTCGATGGTTTACTCGATGGCGCAGTAACCGTCAAGGTTTTTGGCATCGAAGTCATCAGCATATTTTGTCTCTTTGACGAGGTCGGAGATGTACTCGACTCTCGAGACGAAGACTTCAATGCCTGGCGTCGGGTCGACAATGTCGTTTCTCCGACTTCCTACTTGCTGAGGTAGCTTTTGACCTGCCTGCATCATCCAGGGGAGTGACCGGGGTCATGCTCTTTTGAGGGGGTTGAAGCCGCATTCTCAAAGATACGCATCATTTTTTTTCGAAATGCCTCCCATTTTCTGGGTGAATCTGATTTGGTTGGACATCGAACCAGCTCCGTGGAGGAGTCTAAGGAGGAAGAGGGAGACCTATGATGTTTCTTTTTTGATTTCTTGTAGGAAGTTAAAGAATGTTCTGATCGACTCCTCGATCTAGACCTCTTCTGGCGTTTATGTCGAGCAGAATCTTTAGATTCCTCCAATTTTTTTAATTTCTTCAAAGAACCCTTCGAAGCACCCCGACCCACCGCTAGCTTACCTTTACATTCGCAAAGAGCTTTCTCCGTCATCGATTGGCAGGAGCCACAGTCGCAGGTCCGGTGGTCGGAACCCAGGCACCAAAAGGCAAACTCGGTGGGGATCTGTGATAGACATTTTTGCCTCACAGTCTTTACACTTTTTGAACCCTGATTTCGGGGTAGAATGAGTCCATGAAGAAGACATTTTTCTTTTGAGGAAGAAAAACGAAGCGTGCTGAGTCTCGAAGCAAAGCTTGGAAAAAGAGAACTCAAGCAAACGGGCGCAGCACAAGCTATTTGTACCACGAGTGACATCGACACGCTACGGTGACCTCTGAGGGACATCGACGCCTCGACCTCATGCACAGCGCCCTATGCCGGAAAAAAAATTCTGAAGTAGCGAAGCTGGGCGATAAGGTTCTCATAGATAAGGAATACGTGGGAGGACACGATCCATTTGAAGCAGCAGTTACAGTGTAAATCTAATGGTGCTTGGCATGTTTCTAATATTGGTCAGAAATGTAATGTTGTTCCTCAGCCTTCTAAAGCTAGTGGATCAAATACCTCAGATGACGTACTGGCTAAATCTAATTTGGAATGGCTTCTTTCCTTCTTACCAGTCCACAGTCAACATTCCTGAATATCATCTAACAATTTGTTCCTGAAATATGCGTGGTTACTGCCATTTATTTTAAGAGGGTGGCTCTTATAGCCCTTTTCATGATGCAGCTATAATACGATTCCAGGAAACATGGCTGAAGGGGGACATGGGTTTTGATGGCTATATGAATTTCTCTAAATTCGCCAGAAAAGGTGATTTGGGTCTTCCATATGGGGGATTATTGACACTTGCTTCCAATGTTTTTGTGGCAAGGGAAATCGTTGCAACAATTGATAAACCCTAATTTCCTGCTGGTAGTTGTTGAGCTACATGATGGCCATCATATATTGGTGTTAAATCTTTATGACCCTCAAGGTGGAGCTTATACCGAAGCGATACAATTGGCTATTTATGAAATTATTATCAACGATATTTACCAGGTTACTCACCGTAGTGACCACCTTACTCCTAGTCCATAGTCCCCTTTCCTCCATACTTATGGGACATCTCTCCGTCCTGTGGGACGGGACCAGAGCACTTTGTAAAAAGCATCCACATTTTTTTCAAAAATGTGTCCCTCCTCTCTTTCCTGCGTGGGGCCCGGCACGCGGCCGTAACCCCGCCCACCTTGGCTCCGCCCCGCACATCGTCCATCAGTCCTTTTCTATCGCAGGGTCAAAGACCCATTAGCAATAACAGAGGAACCTTATTAGAGGGGACGGCGGGCGGGCGTAAGGAGGAAAGGGGACTATGGACTAGGAGTAAGGTGGTCACTACGGTGAGTAACCTGGTAATACTCCTAGGTCCCTTCCCCTTTCCTCCATACTTATGGGAGATTCCCAAGCACTCCTTACAGGAACTGTGGTTGGATGGAAATACCCCTTACTGAAACAGGTTCTTCAGTACAGCCTGGCCAAACTGAGCGTCACCTCTAGAGCTCATATCGAGGCAGTAAAGCTTACAGAAAGCAGATGGGGGGCCCACGTAGCTGCTTTAGCGATGGACTCCCAGGGAGCATACTTCTGAAAAGCAACCGCAGCTGCCTTGCCCCGGACCAGGTGTGCATGGATACCTTTAGGAGGTTTCAGCTTTTGGACGGTGAAAGGCTCCGTGATACAGGCGGCAATCCATCTGGAAATAGATGCCTTAGACGCAGGCCTGCCCTGAGGGTTACCAAAGGTCACAAAAAGTTGGGAAGAACTCCGAAGCTTGGAAGTCCTGTCCAGGTAGAACTTAATAGCTCTTCGGACATCCAGGCAGTGTAGAACCCTTTCAGCCTCCGAGGCAGGGTTCGGAAAAAAGACCGGAAGGGAAATCGACTGATTCAGATGGAATTTGGTCACTACCTTTGGTAGGAAAGCTGGGTTTGTCCGAAGGACTACCTTGTCCTTGTGAAAGACCAAGAAAGGATGCTCCAGCGACAATACCTGGGGCTCACTCTCCTCGCTGACGTAACGGCGACCAGAAAGGACACTTTCCAGGACACGTATTTGAGGTCAACCGTAGCCATTGGCTCAAAGGGTTTATGGCACAGCGCCGTCAGGACTACATTTAGGTCCCAAGGCGGGTGCAGACTACGAACCGGAGGGTAGATGCGTGTCAAGCCAGCAAAATGTCTCTTCACCACCGGGTTAGTTAGAGAATAAGAACACTGGTCTGTAGAGAGGTAAGCGGAAACAGCTGAGAGATAAGTCCTGCAAGACAGAACATGAACCCCTGACTCTGATAGGGAGGATACGAAGGACAGCACCGTGTCAATCGTTGCCACCCTCGGGTCCAATTCTTTCTCCAAACACCAATGACAGATCTGAGCCATTTACTCTTGTTTTGGGATCTGGTCGAGGGTTTCCTGGCTGCCTGGATAATGCACATGTTATCTGCAGACAAGCCCAAACGCTCTAGAGACTTGAACTCAGGCACCATGCCGCCAAGTTGAGCGATTGTGGGGAGGGGTGCCACATCTGTTGTTCCCCTTGGTGAAGAAGATCGGGAGTTACTGGTAACCTGATCGGCGAACACACCAACAGGTGTTGAAGTTCTGAAAACCAAAACCTGGCCGGCCACCACGCAGCTATCAGTAGAAGAGAACAGTTGACAGAGCTCTTTAAGTTCCAAATTGCTCGATGAACTAGGGGGAGAGGCGGGAAGGTGTAAGCTCTCATGTTGTGCCATGGAATCTCAAGAGCGTCCCCAAGAGAGGAGGCTCCGAGCCCCCCTCTGGAGGCATACTGAAGAAGCTTCTTGTTTACCGCCGTGGCGAAGAGGTCCACCTCTGGTGTGCCCCAACGCGAGAAAATCCATGAGAGGATCTCTGCCTTCAACTCCCACTCGTAGCTGGCCACTGTCCGCCGGCTGAGGGCATCCGCAGTGACATTCAGCTGGCCCGGGATGTGCACTGCAAGCAGCCAGACCCCATGAAGCACGGCCCACTCCCAAATCTGGATGGACAGGTCCACGAGAGGGGAAGACTTTGTTCCCCTTTGCTTGTTTATGTAATACATTGATACCACATTGTCCATTCTTATGCGGACCACCTTGTTGACAATGAGCGGTCAGAACGCCTTGAGCGCCACAAAGATCGCCAGAAGCTCCAAATGATTTATGTGCAGGAGCTTGTCCTGAGGCGACCAGAGGTCCGAGGCCTGAAGAAGATCTAACGTCGCACCCCACCCCAAAAGGGAGGAGTCCGTCGTGATCGTCACCATGGTGGCTGGGTCCTGAAACCCTGTGCCCACTGACAGGTTGCTGAGGGATGAGCACCAGTCCAGGTCCACTCTCATGGAATCCGGAATCATTATCCGATTGGAATCCGGGTCCACAGCCTGACATCCAGGAACTCCGAAGAGCCATCTGGGTCCGTCTCATTTTGAGACGAGCAAGAGGAAGATCCAGTACACACAAAGCCATGAGGCCCAGAAGCCTCTGGAACCACCAGGCCGACATGCTCTCCGACTGCGCAAACACTTGACACGTGGCCAACAGATCCGCTATTCTGTCCCCCGTCAGATACACTCGGCAGTCGATCGTGTTCCAACGAAAACCCAGGAAAGTCAGGTCCTGTGAGACCGTCATGGAGGATTTCCGCCAGTTCACCGACAGCCCAAGATGGAACAGGAGCTGAAGGAGAGACTGGAGGATGCCCGCTGCTGCCAACGGACAAGGGCTACGTAGGAGCCAGTCGTCCAAATAGGGATACACATGGATACCCTGGAGACGAAGATAGGCCGCAATCACCAACATCATCTTCGTGAAGACACGCGGCGCCGAGCTGAGACCAAAAGGAAGCACCCGAAACTGGAAGTGCTCCTCTCCCAAAGAGAAGTGGAGGTATCTCCTGTGTGGATTCCAAATCAAGATATGCAAGTACGCATCCTGAAGATCCACCACGCTGAGCCAATCGCCCGTCTGCAGAGAGGAGCGAATCTGGCCGGGCGTGATCATCTTGAATTTCTCTTGGGGTAGGAAAAGATTGAACTGGGAAAGGTCTAGGATGGTGCGCAGGCCAGCCTGGTTGGGTTTGGGCACCGTAAACAGCCGGGAGTAAAAACCCTCCCCTCGCTCCCCAAGGGGAACGGGTTCCACAGCTCTGAGGTGCAGAAGTTTCTGAACCTCGCCCTTGAGGGCAGGCCTGGACTGGCCCACCGGGACACCGGGAGTTTCCCCGGTGGGCCTGGGCACACAGGGCCTCTTTTCTTGGGGGAATGCCATGGACGTCATTTAGGGGTCGCCAAAGGTCGCGGCAGCTGCAGCCACCTCCGCGACTACTAGAGACTATCTTGCGACCCCTGATTTTTGGGTGTAAACAATTTTTTTTAAAACATAAAAAAAATCACATTTTTTTTGTTAAACAGAAGCTCCTGTGGAGCTTCGCAGCGCCCACAGTGCGGGGGACACCAGCAACTTCAAGCTCACCCCTCACTCAGGCTTCTTCATTTGCAGGGCCAGTCTGACACTGACATGTGCACAGAAGCTGCTAAATCGGCCCGGGCTAGCGCCTCAGCGGTGAAGTGAAAGAGCAACAATAAGCCATGGGGAAAGTTATCTCGTATTTCAATTGTAGAGTTAACTTCTCCGTGGCTTTATTGGTGGCGCCTCTCATGCCAGATGCTTGGAGGGGTCACAGGGTCAGCGTTCCAGGTGCCATAAAGGCGTGCAGCAAGAGCCGTTTGCAATTGTAAATGGTTTGTGTGATGAAGGGAGAGGTTTCAGTCAGTCTGTGTATTTTGAGGTTGGGTGTAATGGATTCACAGTGCAGTGCTCGTGTTCGTTCTCGTGTGCGGGTCACAGTTGAGAAAGTAAGTGATGCCGGACAGGTTTAATATAGAAGTAATATAAGCAAACCATGGCTTATCGTGACTGTTGTGGAGAAGGATTGTAGTGTGAGATATGTTTACATTTGTAATTAACTGTCAATCCGAGCTTCTGGAGCACATTCTCCACCACAGGGCTTATAAAAAATATGGAGTGCCTTGAATATGGAGAGTTAGCGCTTGTGTTTGTATCTCCCTCTCTCTGTTTGCTGCTTCCTCTCCCTTAGTTTCTCTGTTATAGACCTCCATATATCTGTCTGAATGGCTGTATGCATCTGATTCGTCTATTTCTTTCACTAGTTAAGTATCTGCACCGGTGTCTTTATCCAGTTAATTCCACACATGTTAGGTCACTGTTACAGTCAGTGTTTTAGCAAAAGACCGTTTCTCACTATTTTCAGGGTATGACTACTCGCTGTAATGTCCAGTTCAATACGAGTGAACATTTAACAAACGTTCGAATAGACGGTGCTGCATGCATTTGAAAGTCACCAAAATGATTGTTTATTTGTAAGGCATGTACTCTTCCAATCTTCAAAATACATTTGGTGATCAGCAACAGCATTTTTTAAATCAGGTTTGTCCTCTCTAAATATCATATTCCATGGGCCTCATTACGACCCTGGCGGAAGACCATGGTGCTATTAGCACCATGGTCAATGCCGGTAAGTTACCGACTCCGCCATGGAGAAAGGGGGAATTACCACCCCATTACAAGGTTGGCGGGGCGGTAATTCGCCCTTTCTCTATGGCCCTTCCCCATTCCCATTTTTGTCCCATAGGGCTCAATGGGAATGGGGAAGGCGCTAAGTACGGTGCCACAAATTGCGGCACCGTAATTAGCACCAAGGTCCCTTTGCGGGTCCCTACTTTAACGGCTAGTCTACACCAGCCTTTAAGGTCGGGTCCCGCAAAGGGACCTCGTAATTAGGGGCTAATAGGTTAACAGCGCCCCAGCCTTTTACGGCGCCGTTAACCCATTAGCGCCTGGGTCGTAATGAGGCCCCATGTTTTCTACGCCTATACTTGTAATCGGAATAACGAAACTACAGGTTCCAGAAAGCACAGCGTTTTACTGTGGGTGAAAGATCAGGAGTTGCTCAAGGTGGCATGTTGCGATGTAAGCTACATTTTAGCAGATCTTCTATTAGGGTACAATGCATACACTTTTGGAGTCCTAATGACTTCCTCAAACATTCAAGCGTAAGCATCTGAATACTTGCACCACCATTCTGAAATAAGTATTGAAAAGACTGTAGTTCCAAAAGATTCCAAAACAGGGTCAGATGTGCTCTCAATGAATGCTAAATATGGCATACCGAAATAGCTAATTCAGACCTTCAGCATGCAGAGGCAGATGAAACTTAGTAATAGTAGCAGCTATCATAATAGCGCTTAGAAGCATGAAGAATGTGTCATAAAGCACAATATGAAATTGAAATATTATTGAGCTATACATGTAAACAAATATGTAAAAATATTTATGAATGCGTAGGTATTTACACATTTTGTAGGTATTTTAAATTTAAATATTTGTTGGTATTTTAATAATTTTCTAAATGATAAAATGGCGCTGTGTGTTTTGTAGTTTTGCGAGGATGCTGATAATCTTTGAAATGAGTTTAATTTTTTTATTTATTTTAAATTAATGTATAACTGGATTTAAACTTTAAACGAGCACGATCAAATCCCAAGGACATGTCATCATGCACGATCATATACCAAGAACATGTCATCACAGCGCTTTCATTATCCAGCAATCCAGTAGGTGTTTTCCAAAAGGAAAAGGTGAGGAAGTAGCAGTGCAATGCCAGTGTGCGGTGAATGCTTGAAGGAACAAGCAGATCTGGATGAACACAGCACACTTGAGGTCCATGTAGGATCTGGCAACTCATTCTACTTTTAGACCACAGAGGTTGGCCTATTGTCATTCAGAGGGTGTAAAAACAATATACAGAAAATGCTTGATCGCGAAACACTCATTTTAATTCTTCCCTGAAATGTATGATGCAAATGGCTCTCACAATGTGTCAGGATTAATTGGCATGAATTCCTCTTTCAGACATGTCTTTTGACTTGGATGTATTGTTCTGCACTCAATAACTAGTAAGCAGTAAGAGCCCAAGATGTGCCCTGCCTTGTATAGGTTTCAGCGTTTATACGTTGCGAATCATTGCCCACTACCAGTGGTGGACTGGCCTACAGGGAACTCCAGAGATCTTCTGGTGGGCCCCTTTTGAGTGGGATGAATACAGAATTTCTTACAAATCGTTCAGTTCATGTTAATGTGGGGCCACTTTGAAAAAAAATTCCAGGGCCACTTTTGGTTCCCAGTCCAGCCCTGCTTGAGGGAGGGTGAGCCCGACAGCTGAAAAGGAGGGTTGAGGGGTGGGGTAGGGGGTAAAGGTAAGCGGAAGCCCGTTTGAGCGACTGACAAGACCCATCTGTCTTCTGTGATGGTCTGCCACGCCTCCCAATGAGACGCAATGCGTCCTCCCACCAGGGTCTCGAGCGAGCGCGGAAAACCCTCATTTGGCCGGCTTATCGGTGGCAGTGCCACCTGAACCTGAAGAGGAGGCTGAGGAGCGGGAGAAAAAACGCGTACGCTGTTGTCTACGGCCGTTATTCCCCGCAGGAGTATCCTCTCTGCGAGATTTGCGGTCGAGGAAGCCCCTAAAACCAGAGGAAGGTCGACTTTGGGACAACGGTCTTTGGGACTTGAAAGGAGCTTTAACCAGAACAGACAATGATTTAGCCGTCTGAGTGCTATCTTTGGTTTTGGTGAGCTCTACATCAGTAGAAGAGTGAAAAAGCTCCTTACCATTGAATGGAAGGTCCAGAACCTTGTCTTGCACTTCCTTCGAAAACTTAGTGGTATGCAGCCACCCTTGCCGCTAGGTATCAACCCCAAGCATCAGGCCCTGAGCCGAGGTGTCTACGTGATGAGCCGCAGCCTCCAGGAGCTCCTGGGCCAAGACCCTGGCATCGGAAAGGTCCCTTCTGAAATCTTCCAACTTCTCGACCGGAATGTGCTCCTCAAACTCCGACAGACCGCTCCACATCCGCATGTTAGCTCCCGCCAAAATCAATTCTGCATTGGCCTGCCTGAGCTGTAAGGCCGAATTGGCAAAGACTTTTCTCCCTAGGGAGTCCAGGAGCTTGTCCTCCTTTCCCAAGACCTGAGTAGCGGTCGCGGAGGAGGATGCTGCAGGCCTGAATTGCAATGTAGCTGCAGCCACCACTATGGAGGAGGGAGGCGGACAAGATGACAAGGCCACTTCTTCCGAAGAATGCAGCCTGTACCTCGCGTCAATCTTTTTAGTGACAAAAAGTCCAGAGTGTGGCTTTTCCCAAACTCTTCGGTCCTCGGCCAGAACGTCCTTCTGCAAGAACAGGCCGGTACGCTCCAAAGGAGACAAGGTGAACGCCACAGAAAGCACGCCCTCCTGCAGAGCGGGTGCCTCGGGCACCGGAACATCTAAGAAACTCATAGTGTCCAGCACCCGGTCATGGATAGCTCTGATAGAGCGTGGATGGTCCTTGTTGTCCTGATCGCCTTGAGGGTCATCTGACAGGTCAGGATCCTGCTGAGCCGTGTCAGGCACTGCCTTGTCCACTGGGGACAATGGTGGCAAAGGTGGAAGCGCAGGGGGAGGCACCACGGGCAAGGGAGGCGCCGGCGGGACCACCGGCAGAATGGGTGGAGCCGGGGGCGCAGGTGGACATATCTCCTTGAAAAGCCCTTTGAAATATTCCCTCATGGGGTCGGTGCGCATAAGCGCTTGAAATTTACCGAAAAAGGCGTCCTCAGGAGATTGTTTCGGAACCTGAGGAGGCCTCTCATGAGGTGGACAAATCCAGGGACGTAACGGGGAAGGCTGCCACACCGGCCCCTCCACCGACGTATCCACATAAATCAAGGGAGCTGCCCCCGCGGGCAACGAAACATTGTGCGGAAGAGGCATCCGGGCGTTCCAATCATAAACCGGCCGGTAAGGATGCGCACAAGGGACCTTAGGTTCACCCAAAGGACCGAACCCTACACCAGGGGCCGATGGCATAGTTGTAGGGGTAGTACCTAAAATGGCCGCTGTTGTCGTGGCGGGAACGGCCGCCATTTTGTCCTCATCTGAGGGGAACTGCGGCACGTGAGGAAGTGAGGCAGGGGTCCCGGTCGATGGGTCAGGGGTCTTAATTTTAGCCTTAACGTAAGGAACCTCGGCAGAGCCGGTACTATGAGGCCTGGGATGTTTCTGCGACATACCAACCGTCAACTGAGCCTTCAAAAGAAGGACCTCGGCACTGCCGGTAAAAGAAGAAACTTTCTTCTTTGCCCCCTCAACAGATCTGGTGTCACCACAAGAGCGGGAACGGTGAGCAACCGCTTTCACCGACAGGGCCTTGCCCGGCCCCTCAGAACTGTTGGTAGCCTTAGCCTCTGTACGAGGGACCTCGGACCTAGGCCCGGTAGAAACCTTATCGGCACGGGCCTCGAACATCCGTTCGGTAACCGCAAGCCCAGCCAAGGCCTCAGGGCGCACCTGGGTTTTGTTTTTGAGGGAAGCCGAAAGAGCGGTCTCAGAGCAAGCTCTGGTACCCCACGACTCAGTAGAACTGGGTCTACAAACAGCCCCCACAGGAGGGGCCTCGGAGCGTACTCCGGTGAACACAGGCCCCTTACGGAGACCCTCGGAGAAAACTCCGGTAGAATTATTAGGCCCGATAGGCACCTCAGGGCGAACCCCGGTAACAGAGCGATCAACGCCCCTCCCGGCCCGAGAGGAACCCGAAAAGGTATCCCCCGGCCGGGGTGCTCTGAAAAGCAAAGAACTTACCAGGCGTTTTTTCTTCTCGTCGATGAACGCTTGAAAATGAGAAGGAGGAGTTCGTCCGAACACCTCCTCCCACCGCTCCAAACGACGTTGAAGTGCCCGGACCGAAAGGGAGTCACAGTAAAAACAGGAGTCCCAACGGTGTTCCGGACCCAAACACTCTAAACAAAGAGGATGGGGACCCGCCCTCGCGTAGCGACGGTGACACGATGAACAGTTTGGAAAATCTAGTTTAAAAGACATAGGGCCTCATTACACGGTAGGCGGTGGACCAAGGTGCAATTAGCACCTTGGTCCATGCCGGTAAAATACCGGCACCGCCTTGGAGGAAAGGGGAATTACCGCCCTATTCCAAGGTTGGCGGGGCGGTAATTCCCCCTTCCCTCATTGCCCTTCCCCATTCCCATTTTTGCCCCATAGGGCATAATGGGAATGGGGAAGGTGCTAATTACGGTACCGCAAATTGCGGTACCGTAATTAGCACCCTGGTCCCTTTGCAGGTTGGTTTTTAATGCCTGCAAAAAAGCAGGCGTTAAAGTACCAACCCGCAAAGGGACCTCATAATCAGGCGGTAAGGGTTAACGGTCACCGGTACCATTTATGGTGACCTTAACCCTTACCGCCTTCTGTGTAATGAGGCCCATAGACAGACTAGTAAACGAACGCTAGCGAGAGCCAGAGAGGAAAACAGGGAAGAAAATCTTCTGAGGATGCAAGTGCGTCCGTCCCCGATCGTGCGGAGAAAAGGACTGATGGGCGATGCACGGGGTGGAGCCAAGGTGGGCAGGGTTACGGCCGAGTGCCGGGCCCCGCGCAGGAAAGAGAGGAGGGACACATTTTTGAAAAAAATGTTCAGCTTTTTACAAAGTGCTCCGGTCCCGTCCCACAGGACGGAGAGATGTCCCATAAGTATGGAGGAAAGGGGACGGGACGTAGGAGTATATGTATTATCAGGCCATGGATCTTATAATTGGAGGAGAATTTAACTCTTCCTGTGTTGATTATCCGGTAAACGAAAATGAGAAGGTGTTTGTGTTGGTAAAAAACAACCAGCGCCATAAATCAAGTAGCTCAGCGCGCTTATGGTCTGCATTTTGTTTTGATCTAGGGCTACAAATGTTCAATTGTTCCATGAATGGTGATTTCCCGTAAACTAAAACCTGGCACAATGGAATTAGACAATCCACTATTGACTATTTTTATAGGAGTACAGCCCTTTATAACAATGTTCAAGACATGTCTGGAAGATGCATTGATTTTATCGAATACGCTATATTGAAAATTAGGCTAAATATACAGTCAATGAAATCATTAGAACAAGATAGGGTTGGGCAGGTGGAAGTGAATAATGCCCAGAATAGAATAGGGTGTCGGACAAAAATATAGAGGCAATTATGACATATATGAGCAGCCTTGATACTGTATATAAAACTTCTGTTCACCTGATCAAATAATAGAGTGGATCAGCACGATTAGTAATCGCTTTCTGTTAAGAGGACGAGGTACTTTATCCAGGTTGTGGACTAAACATGTTTATCGATGTGACAAAGGTGTAACCCGCAAAAAAAGATCTCTGAGGCACGAGATTAGAAAGGTGAAAAACCTACATATTAATAGTTTTAATAAATATGAAAAAATCAGGAAGCTAAGAAATTGTTACCATGCTGTCATGGTCATGAAGTCAGGGGCACAGGCATGCAGGGGTCGCATGCACAGGAGACCTGGGTGGACACTGTCCTGGCACCTTTGGCGCCAGACTCATGAACAAAAGTAAAGAAGAACATCCATTTAACACCAAACAGCTTTTATTATGGACATAGTACTTCAGATGCATTAACCTTGAACACTCCATCCATTAAGCAGCCCCAAGTGTATTCTTGGGTGTTGCTGCTAATGGATTGCCTTCGCACATGCTCACTCTCTAGGAGTGGCAGGGTGTGGCTGGTAAGCCGGCCCTAATGGGCGTGCCCACGATCTCAGCTATATAAGCTGCCCCGATCCTCAAGACAGACGCTTTGCGTTATTCTGCACTTGCAAGCAGCGTAACCCTCACCGCTGCCTGAGGTCAGACTTACCTTTGAAGATCCTGCTTCCTGGACATCCTGCTTCCTGCCAGCATACTTACCAACTGGGGGAAGCTGTTCTTACCTGTACATCTCTTCAGCGAACCAAGTATTCATCTTTACACTTTCCGGAACGCCAAAATCTTCATCTTGGCACCGCAGCACGACACGCTCCATCGTCGACAGCAGCGCCTGCAAGGAAAAACAGAAGACAAGGTTAGACATCTAAAAACAGTCAGTTTAAGGTTGTGCTTCGCCATACTTTGTGCTTTTCCTTAAACCGTCACTTACCTGCTGTCGAACATTGCCGTAGCATCCATCTTCCATCCAGCCGCGTCTCACAGCTGCATTGAGGCCGCATTTCCATCTAAAGGAAGAAAACAGAAGAGAGACATTATTGCGGGCATAAATAAGAGCAACATATAAAGACATTAAACAGAACGAACAGCATCACAAGAGCTCAAGAAAGACTTACCAATCATAAGGAGAAGCATAGTTGCAGCTGGACTGGACTAATCCTTATCAGGGATCAGTGAAGAAACTAGATTCCATTCGACGCGCCCCTGCCAGAAGTAGCAGGACGGAGAGCTTGGCCCTCATTACGAGTTTGGAGGTAAGGTACGGCCCTTACCGGCATGGAGCAAATACCGTGTCCGTGTTGCCACAAGGCCACTATTAGAGGGTGATTAGGAGTATGCAGGCACGAGCTTTGCGCCGTGCCGGTAACAACCTTTCCGCCATGCCGTTAAAGGGCGAAAAATCGCCCTTTCCGCCATTAGGCGAAGCGCAGATAGCTCCACCGCCATCCAAGCCATCGGCATTAGCGCTAATAAGCGGAACCGGAAGTAGCGTCATCGCACAGGAATGGGAAAGAGCATGGCGGCCATCTTTAAAAACACAATCCATTGCCATCCTCCGTAACCAGGAGCCATCTGACCACCACACCTCTACCACACCTCTACCACTACCTGCAGAATCTTACCATGCCCAAAGCACTCAAAAAAAGTGCAGAGCGCTTGCGCAAGGAGCGCTTTTCACCAGAGGAGCTGAATATGCTGGCCGAGACGCTGCAAGAACATGCATAGGTCGTATTCTCCACTAACATGTCTCGACCTGCAATACAGCGTAAGAAGGAGAAATGGGCCCCCGCACCTTTAAAGATGTCCGGAAGCGCTGGGACGACTTGCGTTTACGCGTGCGGAACATCCTCTCGGCCAACCGCAAGCAGGCAATGGCAAAAGGTGGAGGTGCGGACTCCCCCATTAAGATGCAACCCTGGGAGGAGATCTGTGCACCCACCATTGGGATGGAGGCTATTGAGGGAGTGTGGGACATGGAGCGAGGAGCCCCGTCATCGGCCGATGCAGGTAGGTGTCCCAAATGAAACACTGCAGTGACCAACACAATGATGTCCCCCTGAACTGACAGTGCAATGATGGAAAGCAAGCTCCACCAGACAAATATTTGCAAGACTGCCTACAGGCAGTGCACAGCACATCTTGTCCACATACATGATGCACCCCATATATGTCCCATCCCAGACGCATCCCTGCATCACCCTCCCAAAAGCCAAGCAACCCGTATGTCAGTACCCCAATGCCAATCAACTGCCATTCCATATCAATGCAGCTACCCCAATGCATGCCTGATGCATGTAGACCCATCACTAATCCTCTCCCTCTCTTGGTCCCCCACAGGCACGCCATCAGACAGCGACGACCAGGCCCTAATAGCGGTTTGGTGGGTCTTAATGGCCCGAAGCGGTAAACGATGTCGGTAATCCTTTACCGGCATTGTTTACCCCTTACCGCCCAACTCGTAATGGCCCCCCTTACCTTCCATAATTCACAGGTGAGCTTTATGGGCCAGCGTATGCTCACAGAAACTGTACTTTGGGGTGAAGGGTTCGAGAGGTACAACAATCACAGATTGGCGCACTCACACACTCTTATCTCCACGCAGGAGCAGTATCACCACGCTCACAGCTTTTCTACTGAGGTAGAGGCCTGAAGGGGGTGATTCAAGTTCAGGGAGGGCTGCAACCATGCCCCAAAGCTTCCGTGGAGACCAGGTGAACGTAACACGCTCCTGGTTAAAGTGGTACCACCTCTCCTACCGTACAAATGTTTTGAGGGATTTGTACAAAGTCATTCGTAAACATGATACAAAACGCTTGTGGCATTTATTTAACAGCAATGGGTCCCAGCCACAGTCATCTATGGCTAATCCCATTGCCAGTAAAACCTATGAATCGTATCCCTTGTAATACATTTGCGACTAAAACCCCCTTTACATCGATCATTAAAACTGTTTTTTGATAGGGAGAATTTGGTTAGCATGAAAATAATATTGCACAGGTGAAGCTGAATAGTAATGGTGAATTGTCTGCACCCATTGCTGGGGGAATGAAGCAGAGGTGCATATTGGCCCATGCTCTGTTCAATTGGTTTATGTCAGATGAACAAGTTACTTCTTACCTGGTAGCGTTCTTTCGATGGGATGTTCCTCCGATGTATTCCTTATCTTTGGTAATTCGTCTCCAGCTTGCTGGCCTCGGAACATTTTTTCTCAGTAGAGGGCGCTGCGCATCGACGTCCGTCGAGTTGGTGTCACTCGACAGCCACCGTATCGGCGCCGACGTCACCATGCCCATAAATAGCCACATGCAGCATCCGTTGCTCAGTTCCGTTTTGTAGCATAAGATAAGTCATGCCTGAATTGGTTATTGACCTTGAAGGAGCGTAAGCTGCAACCACAAGGGAAGTATTACTGCAGGGATGGATGGGAGGGGTGATAAGGAATACGTTGGAGTAACATCCCATCAAAAGAACGTTACCAGGTAAGAAGCAACTTGTTCTTCGAAGGGATTGTGTCCTCAGACATATTCCTTATCTTTGATAGACTCCCATAGCAGTGGTGTGTAAATGGAGGTGGGAGTAAAAACGCCATGTTTCCCTTTAAGAATGAACAGAATGTAAAACTGCTTTGCCAAACCTAGTCTCTTGGCTAGAGGAGGAATCCAGGTTGTAAAATCTTGTGAAGGCATGTGCGGACGACCATGTGGCACCCGCACATATGTCTCGAACCGGAACCCCTCTTTGGAGGGCCGAAGAGGCTGCGATACCCCTGGTTGAATGAGCCCTAAGAGTTTGAGGAGGCTCTTTCCCTACTAGTTTGTAACATTCCAGAATGGCCAAAATAATCCATCTGGAAATGGTCTGTCTTGTTATCGGTAGTCCCAATATGTGCCCTGAGTAACCTACGAACAGTTGGTCTGCTTGCCTAATCCTAGCAAGTCTGCTGATGTAAAAGCTTAAAGCCTGCCTTGAGTCCAGCCTGTGTAGCCTTTCTTCCTCTTTCCCCGGATGGGGAGGAGGATAGAATGAAGGTAAGGTAATTTTCTGAGTGATGTGGAATTCAGAAACCACCTTTGGGAGGAAATTAGGCTTCACCTGTAGGACAACTTTGTCTTTATGAAAAATTGTATGAGGGGGTTTACAAGATAGAGCTTGTAATTCGCTCACCCTTCTAGCTGATGTTAGTGCCACTAATAAGACAGTTTTAAGGATGAGAAATCTTGGCGAACAAGAGTGGAGTGGTTCGAAAGGAGTACCCATCAGGAAATTTAAGACTAAATTTAAGTCCCATAAGGGAATTTTGAATGGTCTTGGAGGATAGACATTAGTTAATCCCTTTAGAAATTGTATTACTAAGCGTAATTTGAAATACGATGGCTCCTCTGCAGTGCGCTTGAAGATCGATAGCGCTGCGAGATAGCCCTTGATAGTGCCAACTTGAAGGCCTGAATTTGCCAAATAGAGTAGAAAGGATAACACCGTTGGTGTACCACATGAAAAGGGGTCGATATTCTCTTCTCTACACCAGCTGCAAAATTTGTTCCAACGGCAGCGGTATAAAGACTTTGTTGCTGGCCTTCTGCCCGAAAGCAACACCTCCATGACGTCATCAAGGAGGTCCCAATCCATGTATCTCAACCTTTCAGAAGCCAAGCGTGAAGGTTGAGGGTTCTGTTGTCTGGATGGAGAACCTGACCTCACTTCTGTGAGAGAAGATTCTCCTTGAGCGGAAGGCGAATTGGAGGGCAGATGGACATGTCCAGAAGGTCCGGGTACCACGTTCTCTTGGCCCAGTCTGGGGCAATTAGGATCATGGTCTTCTGGAATCTTCTCAACCTCCTGATCATTTGAGGAATGACAGGGACTGGTGGAAATGCGTACAGGAGTGGAAACTCCCAGTCCACTACGAACGCGTCCCATAGAGCATAGAGCTCCTCTCGGGGGAAATTCCCTTGAACAAAACAGATCGCACTTCCTGTTGGTACTGGTTGGCGAACAGATCCACTTGAGGGGTTCCCCAAAGGGCGAAGATCTCCTGAAGGAATTCCTGAGCTAGTTCCCACTCGTGGGAGACTGTGCCCTGCCTGCTTAGAGCATCGCCGTCAAGTTCTTCTCTCCGGCTAGGTGAACTGCCGATAGAGAGATTCCTTCTTGGATTGCCCAAAACCAGAGCTGCATCGCCTCTCTGCACAGGGCCAGTGATCCTACGCCTCCTCTTTTGTTGAGGTAGTGCATGGCCACTGTGTTGTCCATCATTATCAGGACATTTTTCCCCTGTACAGATGGCAGATAAGCCTTCAGCGCTAGTCTGATTGCTCTCAGCTCTAACAGGTTGAGATGTAGTCTGGACTCCGATGGAGACCAACGACCGCTGATGGTCAAGTCGTTGGTATGGGCTCCCCACCCCGTGAGTGAGGCATCTGTGACTACTGTTATCTCCGGCCATGGTTGCCAAAACAGTTCTCCTTTCAAGATGTTATCCTGGCAGGCCCACCACTGAAGGTCTAGAGCCACCTTGTCCGGAACCTGAAGGAGGTCTGTCATTCTCCCTGAGAATTTCGACCACTTAGTTCTCAGTGCCCACTGAAGAGATCTCATTCTCAGGCGAGCCTCTGGCACAAGGAAGATGCAGGATGCCATGAGGCCTAGCAACCTCAAAAAGTCGAAGGCTGGGAGACGTTGGGCATTTTGAAACTTGGTGACCATCTGTAGAATATCTTGAGCCCTCACCTCTGGTGGTGAGGCTTTTCCCAGGGAAGTGTCCAGGACCGCTCCAATGAACTGGAGTCTCTGTGATGGTATCATCTGTGACTTCTTTAAATTGAGGGAGAAGCCCAGTTTGTGAAGGAAGTGGCAGACATAATCTAGCTGGATCTGAGCTTGTTCCGAAGAAAAAGCCCTGATCAGCCAATCGTCCAGGTAGGGGTAGATGTGAATCCCTCCCCTCCTTAGACTTGCCGCCACTACCGACATTACCTTGGTGAAGACCCTCGGGGCGGAGGTCAGCCCAAATGGCAGAACTCGAAATTGATAATGAGAGCCGCCAATTGCGAACCTCAGGTATTTCCTGTGTTTGAGATGGATTGGCACATGGAAATAAGCATCCTGAAGGTCCAGAGCTACCAGCCAGCCCTGGAGCTGGAGGGCCTGAAGGATCTGAGAGAGAGTTACCATTTTGAACTTGTCCTTCCTGAGGACCTTGTTCAATTCTCGTAAGTCCAAGATAGGTTTCAGTCCTCCGTCTTTCTTCGGGATGAGAAAGTAGGGGGAGTACCAGCCCTTGTTCCTCTCCGCTACAGGTACCGGTTCTATGGCACCTTTCTCTAGCAGGTCTACAATTTCTTGCAAGAGGAGCGGATCTAGAACTTTCAGAGAGCTGTTCCCGGTGGATGACTCTGAGGGATGTGTAGAAAAGGCAGGCAGTAACCTTGGGCAACTGTCTCCAATACTAACCAAGATGCTGAAATGCACTTGCACACCAAATTGTTAATGACAATTAAAGACAGATCTTTTATAATGCTTAATGATAAATAACTTTAGACAAAAATTTGAGGTGCAGGGGAGAAAAACTCAGCCTTGGTATCTAGGCTGGAATATACTAGAGAACAGAAGAAATCCAAATCTTGGAAAGCTGCGTCCCCTCACACTGTCAATGAGGCAATAAGCCTAAAGAGATGTAAAAACAGGTCTGACTGGTTTAGAGAAGGCTTTTTGTATATTTTACACACATACAGTGTATACAATTTTAGAGTGACAGTGATATGTAATTCAATACATTCAAAGAATGACATACAATAATTCTGTTAGTTTTAGAGGAAAAGATGTCTTCTCCTTTTTTATTATTTTCGGGTTGGCCCAACACGTTTCGAGATTCATATTCTCTTCATCAGGGGCATACATTTTCAATAATTCTTTCACTTTAATCTACAAATAATTAATCAAACATGAATTAATGTTTTTACAAAAGGTCAAAAGAAAAATAACTAACCAAGTTGAATCACATTTTATAAAAAACAGTCAAAAAAACTATTTATAAAGAGGGGCATCCCCTTACAAGTTCCTCAATGAACCTGACCTCCTTCTCCCCACCTCTTCCATACTTTATATTCAGGCTCTATTTATTTATTTTAATTTTTTCTAGGCATTATTGTGTCTCAAGATAGTATATCTATGTAAATTAAAGGTTCATGATGTGTAGAAATCTTGTTAAAACTACATTATTTTCAATCTTGGTCTCACATGATACAATATTAAGGTACCAAATGTACAACATGAATCAAATCATTGCACTCTCAACAATTGTACCCTAGTAAGGTCAGGTTCATTGAGGAACTTGTAAGGGGATGCCCCTCTTTATAAATTCTTTTTTTGACTGTTTTTTATAAAATGTGATTCAACTTGGTTAATTATTTTTCTTTTGACCTTTTGTAAAAACATTAATTAATGTTTGATTAATTATTTGTAGATTAAAGTGAAAGAATTATTGAAAATGTATGCCCCTGATGAAGAAAATATGAATCTCGAAACGCGTTGGGCCAACCTGAAAATAATAAAAAAGGAGAAGACATCTTTTCCTCTAAAACTAACAGAATTATTGTATGTCATTCTTTGAATGTATTGAATTACATATCACTGTCACTCTAAAATTGTATACACTGTATGTGTGTAAAATATACAAAAAGCCTTCTCTAAACCAGTCAGACCTGTTTTTACATCTCTTTAGGCTTATTGCCTCATTGACAGTGTGCAGGGGACGCAGCTTTCCAAGATTTGGATTTCTTCTGTTCTCTAGTATATTCCAGCCTAGATACCAAGGCTGAGTTTTTCTCCCCTGCACCTCAAATTCTTGTCTAAAGTTATTTATCATTAAGCATTATAAAAGATCAGTCTTTAATTGTCATTAATAATTTGGTGTGCAAGTGCATTTCAGCATCTTGGTTAGTATTAGTTTCCCACCACGGTGGGTTGGTATCTCTATATTGCACTAGCACCTACACAGAATATGTCATTCTCGAGTATTAGTACATTGACAGACAAATCAGCTACAACATTAGCCTTCTCAGACGAGGAAGCAACTAGAATTTTAGGATTAATTAAGGACACAAGTAAAATATCCTCAGCTGACAACAATCCAGACCAATTAATCCAAAAACTAGAACGCCTGATTCGACGAGAAATCTCGCAAAAACTTCATGCAACCACACTCGCTCAGTTCTACAGAGCTAAACGAATCCTGCGAGGCTTGAGAATTTACCTTAAACCAACACTCTGTAAAGAAAACAAAGAATTTGTAATTAGATGGGAACACATTCTCAACAAGTGTTCACTGGACTTGATTTTGCTTACCATAGAAGAATTATCAAAATCTGTCATAACGCTACAACAAGAAATAGAGAAAGTCACAGTACAATTATCAGAACTGAAAACGGAAACTGAATTGAAACAAATTTTGGAGGATACAAATAATAAATTGGATTCCTATAAACAGGATATTGAGCAAAGAAAGATCAGAAAATTTCGCCGTGACACCCTGGATTACGCCAGAGATATCGTCTATTCCTGGCAGGAGTTCTATGCCAATACTAGACCTCAGCCAAGGAGACCACAGAAACCTCACAACACACCAGACAGCAATACGGATAGCAGCGAAGTGCTAAGTGGAGAAATCGACGATAGACCTCATCCTTCAGCAGCATCAACCTCCGCTAATATTCCAGCAGTAGACCAACCAGAGGATACCAGAAATAGACCAACACCAGAGAATCGACCTGTTCCTTTTTTAGGAAACGGAAAACAAGACGAGGAAAGAAGGAAACTGCGTCAAAAAAAGAAATAAATGAACATTTGGTCATCAATATATCATCTAAACCGTTGCCTTCTGCTCAAATTCAGACACTCAACCTAGGAATATCCTTCATTCCAACAAATTCTACCTCGTTCTTCGAAGAAGAAGTGAACTTGTTTAAACTTATATGGAAAATGGAGTTGAAGATATTCTTTAACAACATAGAGGAAAATATACGATCAAAAGACACGCCAAGATATCTGGAGTTAAAGAACAAGAGTACATTCCATCCCCAAGTCAATCACCCTCTCATTAACTTGTTTAAACAAAGAACCATGAAAGATTTGAAACGTCTGAAATACGCCCCGCCTAAGAAATGCAATATCAGGAAACACCAACTGAAATTGATAAAACAACTAGCAGAAGATACCACGTTGACATTAAAACAGGCAGACAAAGGTGGAGCACTCGTCCTGATGGATACCTCACTCTACGACAAAGGATGTCGAAAACTACTGGAAGACTTGCAGACTTATAAACCACTAGACAACGACCCAGTCATGGGAATTATCTCAATTATACAGACAACTTTGGACAAGGCTGAAACTATGAATTGGATCTCCGAAAAAACAGTAGAATACCTTATTCAAAAATATCCTGTCACACCGGTGTTCTATGGACTCCCCAAAATCCATAAAAATTTGAATGATCCACCATTCCGTCCTATTGTCGCTGGGACAGACAGCATTTTCCAACCGCTTGCCATCTACTTAGATACTGCTCTTCAAGCGGAAGTTCAATCGATCAGCACATATCTCAAAGACACCACTCACTTCCTGAGAAGCTTACAAACATTACAGTTGGAGGATGAGACTGTACTTCTGTTTACAATGGATGTGAATAGTTTATACACTTCCATCCCTCATTCTGAAGGTATAGAAGCTATGGAGTGGTTCCTACTGACTCACAGAGATGTGAACATCAACAAAGTCTTCGCACTAGAACTGTTACACATCATACTTTACAACAATTATTTCAGGTACAACGGACAATACTATTTCCAAATCTCAGGTACTTCTATGGGGTCTTCAGTAGCCCCATCCTATGCCAACATTTTTATGTACCACTTTGAAAAAACACACGTACTGTACAACCCCAGATGGCTAGACAAGATACAAACCTGGCTACGATACATCGACGACATATTTGGAATTTGGAATGGTACAGAAGCGGAACTACTTGAATTCTGGAACTACCTTAATACCTGTAACCAAAGAATTGGCTTTACAATGGAAATCGGTAAACCTACGGTTAATTTCTTAGATGTCACAGTGGAACATACTGGCACGCATATGAAAACTAAGATCTTCCGTAAACCCACAGATGTGAACAGTTGTCTGCATCATGCAAGCCATCACCCTAAACATCTCAAAGACAATTTACCATACAGTCAGTTGTTAAGACTCAAAATAATTACCTCTGAAACGGACACACTACAAGAAGAATACAATACCATGAAGAAAAGGTTCTTAGACAGAGGATTTCCTCCAGAGACCATCGACAAAGCCATCATACGCACTGAGACACCTGACAGAAATGTACTCTTACAAACCAATCGAAAGAAAGAAGAAAAAAATCTGATACATACGCTTAAATATTCAAGCCAAAGTTTCCAAATTAAGAGAATCATTCATAAAAACTGGAACTTGATCAAATCAGATGAAACTTTATCCAACTTATTTCCAGATCCCCCTATGATGGCCTATAAACGTGGAAAGAACTTCAGAGACCAATTGATAAGATCGGAAAGGAGCAAATCAACAACTGTTACGCTCACCTGACTCCCACGGAGGTGCTGGCCTGGTTCGCGCTGCTGTGACCTCTTCTAAGGTGATGCGCAGGGTTCGGAAGACGGACTGGACCGGGCCCCCAAATCTGGCTTGTCTGGCTCGCAGAAGTATCCTTCTGTAGGCGAAAATAGGGGATTAACTGTCTGCGGGGTAATGCAATCGGCCTCCCACTTTCCCCTCTCACCCTCCTCGAAACCCTTCTGTGATTCCTCGTAGCGTCTCACCTTAGGGTCTGGAAGGACGAGCTCTCCATCCTGCTTCTGATGCAGGGGTGTGTTGGTATCCAGTTACTTCACTGGATTTTCGGATTGGTGAGAACCAAACTTGCTTGGCTTCCAGGTAAGTTTTTTGATAAGAGGTTCCCCTTGTGTCCATGCATTAATGTACTAATGCTAGTGTCTTTTTCCCCATAGGGGCCGGGGTACGGAATTCCGGGGAACAGGCACTGACCCGAAATGAGAGGTGAAATCCTTGTAGAAATCAGGTAAGTCTTTAATGAGCGTCTTTTGATAATGTCTTTTCATTCGCTCATTAACGCTGATGTCTCTTTTTCCCCTTAGGGGCCGGGGTCCGGAAATGCCAGGATGCGGCGCGGACCCGAAATGAAGAGGGAATGAATCAACAGGTAAGTCTTAACATGGAGATTTAGCTTTCCTTATTCCCTTTTCTCTCTCACCTTTTGTTCTGGTCTTTTTCTCCCTAGGCGCTGGGGCGTGACTGCGAATCCGGATGATCGCTGCTGAACATGGAGACGCCCTGTAAAGGTGAGTGGAATGCGGCGCTGCAGCGATCGACGCGATGAGCTTTTAAATAAAAGTTTTCCTTTTCAGAATTGTCGGCGAGATGTCTCCGGGATGCGGATTTAGCAGGTAAGGACTTTTCCTTCTTCTGTTCTCTTCTTCTCTTCCTCTGCAGGTGATCCAGGATGCTGGCAGGCGTGGCAGAAGACAGGATGCAGGAGCAGACACGGTGAGCGTCCAGCTGCTAGATGCAGAACAACGCGAAGCACGTGTGGCTGTTCGGGTGGGGTTTAAATAGCCTTGGAAGAAGTTCCAGGTATGTATCCTTCCTCCAATTAGGTATGTATCCTTCCCCGACCACGCCCGGATGGTAAATTAGTCCCACAGGTAAAGTAGTTCCTTTCAGGCCTCAAGGAGGCCGGGATCCTGCAGCATGGTCTGCATCAGGTAAGTGCACCCAAGCACTCCCATAATGAGCCTGGCGCCTATGGCGCCAGGACTGATGTCTTTTATGAGCCTGGCGCCATAGGCACCAGGACACTGTCCAAAGGGCCCCTATATGGGGTTGCTGGGTCCTTCCTTGGGGACTGGATGTCCGCTTTCGGGGACGCAGGGCTTGAACCGGCTCCCCGGGAGCGGGCATCATGACAGCACTCCTCCCCAAGGCCCCTCCCAAGGTTGTTCCCTCCGGGGGTTTTGGTTTGTCTGGGAAGAGTCTGTGGAATTTCCTGACTAATCGATGTGCATGCACATGGTCGCTGGGTTCCCACGACCTCTCCTGAGGTCCGTACCCCTTCCAATCAATTAGGTAGAACAGTTTTGACCTAAACATTTTTGAGTCTAAAATGTTCTTCACTTCGAATTCGGGCTCCCCATCTATTAGAATAGGTTCTGGAGGTTTGAGTAGTCGCGTTCCGGGTACCACTGGTTTCAGAAGTGACATATGAAAAACAGGGTGAATTCGCATACTAGCTGCTAAATCCAGTTTAACAGCCACTGGGTTAATTATTGCCGTAATAGAATAAGGTCCCAGATATTTTGGGTTAAAAGTTCGAGGCCCTTTGAGTGGTAAAAATCTGGTAGCTAACCACACTTGATCCCCAATCTGATACGGAGGTGCTTTAATCCGATGTAAATCAGCATTCTCCTTGTATTTTCTCTTGGCTTGTTGTAAATGCGTAGTTGCCTCTTTGAAGGCTTGGGTAATTGTAAAATGCAGATGTTCTACTGCAGGCATTCCGAGGTTCTGAGGTGAGTCAAGGTTTGAGGTTCGAGGGTGATGCCCAAACAAAGTATAAAAAGGACTATGGCCAGTTCCAGAGTGTACCGAATTATTATATGCGTATTAGGCTATCCAAAGAATGTCTTTCCAGTTGCTTTCAGATTGCTGTAACATACACCGTAAGTACTGCTCAAGGGTCTGATTTGTTCTCTCGGTCTGACCATCGGTCTGAGGGTGGTGACTGATCGATAATCTTACGTCGATCTGCGCCATTTGACAACATTTGCACCAGAAGTGGGAAATGAATTGGCTTCCCCGGGCAGAGATTAGTATAGATGGGAGTCCATGTAGCCGAACAATATTTTCGAGGAATTCTTTGGCTAAGACAGAAGCTGAAGGTAAACCTTTCAAAGGAATAAAGTGGGCCATTTTGGAAAACAAATCCACAATTACCAGAATAGTATTGTACCCCGAACAAGGAGGCAGGTCCGTAATAAAATCCATTGATAGGGTGTGCCAGGGTGCTGGCGGTATGTCTAGAGGTTGAAGGAGACCGGCTGGTCTTTTTTTTTTACTTTTATTTTGGGTGCAAACACCACAGGACATCACAAAATATTTAACATCTTTTCGCCAAGAGGGCCACCAAAATTGCTGTTTCACCTTTTCCTCTGTCTTGGCAATACCGGGGTGTCCCTCTATTAATGTATCATGATAACCGGAAATAACTAGTTCGTGTAATTCCTTATGTGGCAGGAATAAGCGTCCTTGGAAATAAGGTAGACCATTATCTATGGTAAAGTCTGATCCCTTTTGTATCCATTCCTGTAAGGTTGTAGGGTCCAGGAGTTGTTTCACTCTGGCTTGAATGTCTTCAAGCGTCTGTAACAAAGTCATGCCTAGAATCCTCTGTTTGGGAATTATTGGTACTGGTTCTGAGTTTGTATCAGATTCTCCCATTCCAATTCGGGATAAGGTGTCTGCTTTGCCATTCTTGCAGCCAGGTCGATAGGTAATCACGAAATCAAATTCAGCGAAAAACAAAGCCCATCGGAGCTGCCGTGATGACTGAGCCTTGGCGGTTTTCAAATACTGTAAATTCCGGTGATCAGTGATCACTGTGAAGGTATGTCGAGCGCCAAGCAGATAATGCCACCAGGCTTTAAAAGCGGATTTAATGGCTAACAGTTCTTTGTCCGTGATTGCATAATTAACCTCGGGTGCCGAGAATTTTCTGGACCAAAATGCTACGGGATGCAGTTGGTTGGTTTCGGGATCTCTTTTGGACAGGACAGCTCCCATGGCTAGGCTGGATGCGTCAGTCTCGACGACATAAGGGAGATCTGGACGCGGGTGTTTCAATATAGTTGCGGAGGTAAACTTAGCTTTTAAATCCTGAAAGGTCTGCTCGGCTTCTTCAGACCATTCAAAACGTTTATTTTTCCTCAAGAGTGCAGTAATGGGTTGTACCACGCGTGCAAATTCCGGGATAAACCTGCGATAGAAATTGGCAAAGCCGAGCATGCTTTGAACCCCTTTGACAGAGCTAGGTGATGGCCATTTGAGGATGGCATCCACTTTTCTTGAGTCCATTCGGACTCCTTTGGGTGTCAGGATGAAACCTAGAAACTCGACTTCTGTGGTATGGAAAACACATTTCTCCAATTTAGCAAATAGTTTGTATTGGCGCAGTTTTTCAAGTACTGCCCTGACGTGTTTTCTGTGATCAGATTCCGAAGAGGAGTACACCAGAATGTCATCGATATATACGACAACACAAACATCGATGAGTTCCCGAAGGACATCATTCATGAAGTATTGGAAGGCAGCCGGCACGTTACACAATCCGAAAGGCATCACCTGGTACTCGAATAATCCGTATTTAGTACGGAAGGCAGTTTTCCATTCGTCGCCTTCTTTAACTCGTACCAGATGATAAGCCCCCCGGAGATCTAACTTGGTGTATATGCAAGCGTCCTTCACCTGGTCAAGGAGTTCAGGGATCAGAGGCAGAGGATAACGGTTTTTAACCGTTATCTGGTTCAATGCGCGGTAATCGATACAAGTTCTAAGGTCGCCTTCTTTTTTGGGCTCGAAGAACAAAGCCGAGGATGCCGGGGACTTTGACGGGCGAATAAAACCATTAGCTAGGTATTCATCCAAATATTGTCTCAAGTGCAGATTCTCAGGTTCGGTAAGGGCATAAATCCTGCTACAAGGGGGTTGTGCACTGGGCACCAGATCGATTTGGCAATCGTACGATCTGTGAGGAGGTAACGTGTTGGCCTGTTCCTTTTGGAAGACGTCCTGAAAGTCTTGGTATTCCAGAGGTAGTTGCATGGAGGCAGAGGTTACAGATGCTAGATTAATCTTCAGGTTTTCTGGGTAGCAGGTTTGTGTACAATCCGGGAAGGTTATTCTCTTAGCTCGCCAATCAATTCGAGGATTATGTGTCTCTAACCAAGGGATTCCAAGAATAACCTGAAACTGTGGAGACTTGATTACATCAAACACAACACCCTCCCGATGGCCGTCGGGACCAATAAGAGTCACCTCCGTAGTGGAATGTGTTACCGATCCAGAGGCAATTTCAGTTCCATTGACTGTGGTGATGACATCTTTGCTGGTTTTAGGACGGAGAGGGAGGTTAATCCTAGAGACCAATTCACGATCCACATAGTTTCCAATAGCCCCACTATCGATGTATGCCTTTATTGCATGCAACCGCTTATGCTGTTCTGGATCTACGAGAACCATTGGCACAATGAAATGCGAGGTCTGAGAGTTAGTTTTCAAGCTCGGCAAGCGGACCCCTACACTTGTCGGGCGGAGTCGTTTCCCGAAACAGAGTCTTCATGGTTTTTATCAGCGGCTCCTACCGCCTTTCGGGGCGGTTTTGCCAGGCAATCTCGTAGAAAGTGTCCAGAATTCCCACAATAAAGACATAATTTTAACTGCCGCCTCCTTTCACGTTCCTTTTGAGTTAAGGGTCCTTTAACCCCTCCAATTTGCATAGGCTCAGAGACATCAATTCCCTTGGGATTAGCATGGGTCTTGACCAACACCCGGGTCTCAAACCTGGACCGATCTGCTTTTCTGTTTTGAAGTCTGTGATCCAATTGGACCACTAAGTCTATATACTCTGTGCATTCTTGGGGCGGATTTACAACTTGGGCCAAGACATCTTTAAGTTCTCCGCGTAGGCCTCGATAAAACAACGTGACTCTTTTATCCTCTGGCCATCCCGTTTCCACAATTAGTCTATTAAAGGTTGCAATATAGGATAGGAGGTCCTGATTGCCCTGTCGCAGGGATAGAAGTTCATCATCCAGAGCCTGCCCCTGAGAGTGTCGAGCAAATAACCTTTCCATGCTTGCTTGAAACCTTTGAAAATCACGGAGAATCGGGTCATCTTGAGTAACCAGTGGAACTGACCAATCGGCAGCGCAGCCGCTGAGATATGACAATACAAAGGCTACCTTGGTCTGATCATTAGGGAAGGCCCCAGGTCTGCATAGGAAGTGCAAACGACAATGATTCATGAATACGGCGAATTGTTTTGGGTCCCCAGCAAAGCGTTCGGGTGGGGCCAGCGGCATGTTTCCAGGTAGATTAATCTGCACAGGGTTACTGGAACCGGGTAGAGGAGTTTGCCCAGCTTGACCTTGCAAAAGCTGTCTGGCCAGGTCATCAGTTCTTTCCTTTGATATTATTAATTACCTCCTGAGGGCATTAGTCTCTTGACGAGCGGCATGTACTTCGGCCCGTAATTCCCCCAGTAATTGGGCCAACTGATCAGTCTCAGAACTTTCCATAGCGCCTGGGTGGGAATTTGTAGGAATGCTTTGCGTTCTGTTACGCTCACCTGACTCCCACGGAGGCGCTGGCCTGGTTCGCGCTGCTGTGACCTCTTCTAAGGTGATGCGCAGGGTTCGGAAGACGGACTGGACCTGGCCCCCAAATCTAGCTTGTCTGGCTCGCAGAAGTATCCTTCTCTAGGCGAAAATAGGGGATTAACTGTCTGCGGGGTAATGCAATCGGCCTCCCACTTTCCCCTCTCACCCTCCTCGAAACCCTTCTGTGATTCCTCGTAGCGTCTCACCTTAGGGTCTGGAAGGACAAGCTCTCCATCCTGCTTCTGATGCAGGGAAGCGTTGGTATCCAGTTACTTCACTGGATTTTCGGATTGGTGAGAACCAAACTTGCTTGGTTTCCAGGTAAGTTTTTTGATAAGAGGTTCCCCTTGTGTCCATGCATTAATGTACTAATGCTAGTGTCTTTTTCCCCATAGGGGCCACGGTACGGAATGCCGGGGAACAGGCACCGACCCGAGATGAGAGGTGAAATCCTTGTAGAAATCAGTTAAGTCTTTAATGAGCGTCTTTTGGTAATGTCTTTTCATTCGCTCATTAACGCTGATGTCTCTTTTTCCCCTTAGGGGCCGGGGTCCGGAAATGCCAGGATGCGGCGCGGACCCGAAATGAAGAGGGAATGAATCAACAGGTAAGTCTTAACATGGAGATTTAGCTTTCCTTATTCCCTTCTCTCTCTCACCTTTTGTTCTGGTCTTTTTCTCCCTAGGCGCTGGGGCGTGACTGCGAATCCGGATGATCGCTGCTGAACATGGAGACGCCCTGTAAAGGAGAGTGGAATGCGGCGCTGCAGCGATCGACACGATGAGCTTTTAAATAAAAGTTTTCCTTTTCAGAATTGTCGGCGAGATGTCTCCGGGATGCGGGTTTAGCAGGTAAGGACTTTTCCTTCTTCTGTTCTCTTCTTCTCTTCCTTTGCAGGTGATCCAGGATGCTGGCAGGCGTGGCAGAAGTCAGGATGCAGGAGCAGACACAGTGAGCGTCCAGCTGCTAGATGCAGAACAACGCGAAGCACATGTGGCTGTTCGGGTGGGGTTTAAATAGCCTTGGAAGAAGTTCCAGGTATGTATCCTTCCTCCAATTAGGTATGTATCCTTCCCCGACCACGCCCGGATTGTAAATTAGTCCCACAGGTAAAGTAGTTCCTTTCAGGTCTCAAGGAGGCCGGGATCCTGCAGCATGGTCTGCATCAGGTAAGTGCACCCAAGCACTCCCATAATGAGCCTGGCGCCTGTGGCGCCAGGACTGACGTCTTTTATGAGCCTGGCGCCATAGGCGCCATAGGCGCCAGGACACTGTCCAAAGGGCCCCTATATGGGGTTGCTGGGTCCTTTCTTGGGGACTGGATGTCCGCTTTCGGGGACGCAGGGCTTGAACCGGCTCCCCGGGAGCGGGCATCATGACAACAACCCAAAAGACCCTAAGTAAACCAAAATTTGGCACTTTCGCTTGCCTACATTGCCAGCATTGTAATAACCTAATAAAAGGAGACCACATCCGTCACCCACATACTGGTAAAAAAATCATGTTGAAGCACTTCGCAACATGCGACACCAAAAATGTCATCTACGCAATTTGCTGCCCTTGCGGGAAATACTATGTCGGCAAGACAAAAAGAAGGGCAAAGGATAGATGGACGGAACACAAATCGTGCATCAGGACACAGAACATAAAATCACCAGTCTTCAGACATTTCCGTGACTCAAGACACTGTCTGTCAAATGCGATTAGTGATTTTGGAGGTTCTACATCCCCTCAGCAGGGGAGGTAATCTACCTAAACAATTGGCACAGAGAGAACTGTTCTGGATCAATAAACTTGACGCAATGACCCCACTGGGCCTTAATGAGGACTATTATTTAGGTCCATTTCTGTAAACATGGCTATTGTTCACATTCACACAATGCTTGCCTAATAACCGGTAATTTGTTTCTAAGATTCCCTGATTATAACACCTTTTAGGATGGTACTGTTAATAGATTGCACACCCTTCCGTTTTGGGTTAGACAATTTGTACAGGTGTCTGTCCTTTTTTTTGACATGTTGATATGTAAAAGTTGGATATTCTGGATAGTCAACATTGAAACACAACAATGCTCTCCAGTGTACTTTGATTGTTTTTATTGCAATGACCAAACCTTTGTTCTTATCTTTTTCATTAATGCAGCTTTCAAGAATGGCCCGTTAGCCGTTTACACCATTATTTTGTAACAGTAGGCTGTTGCAGCTTGACATGCAACATAATACCTTTTAGATTACTATTTTTGATTTTTTTCACTTTTTGTTCATAGACACACAGTGAATAGTGAGTCTTTATAACATTCTACTTTCACAGACCCGAATAGCGCGTGACAACAGTTACGTTATCACTTTTCCTCTACTTACCTTCATATTGATTACATGGTGGCGGGTGACGTGTTATTTACGCCGCCCGCGCACATGCATCCTGATATTTCTTGACATTACGCCACTCGCGCGTGCGGGAGTGACGTCATGGTTGTTGTGACGCCGCTCGCACATGCGCGAGTGACATCACGGCTCCATCATTGAGTATAAATAAACAGTCCGCGGCAGATGCGGTCTGAGAGCTGGGCTTCCTGACCGCATCCCTGCCGTGGACTGTTGCTTCTTCTATCATCTAATTGAAAGTAAGTTCTCTTTTACACCATGGGGCTATTTCTTAAGCCTACACAGACTGCCGGCACTTATGCTCTTATTCTCCCAAGGAGAACGGAGCTTCCTCACTAGACTACCTTCAGTAACCACTGCTCTCTCCCTGTACTTCAATCCACTATCTTACTGGAAGAAGGGTGAGTTCTCCTTCTCCCCACCTCTTCCATACTTTATATTCAGGCTCTATTTATTTATTTTAATTTTTTCTAGGCATTATTGTGTCTCAAGATAGTATATCTATGTAAATTAAAGGTTAATGATGTGTAGAAATCTTGTTAAAACTACATTATTTTCAATCTTGGTCTCACATGACACAATATTTAGGTACCAAACGTACAACATGAATCAAATCATTGCACTCTCAACAATTGTACCCTAGCAAGGTCCGGTTCATTGAGGAACTTGTAAGGGGATGCCCCTCTTTATAAATTGTTTTTTGACTGTTTTTTATAAAATGTGATTCAACTTGGTTAGTTATTTTTCTTTTGACCTTTTGTAAAAACATTAATTAATGTTTGATTAATTATTTGTAGATTCAAGTGAAAGAATTATTGAAAATGTATGCCCCTGATGAAGAGAATATGAATCTCGAAACGTGTTGGGCCAACCTGAAAATAATAAAAAAGGAGAAGACATCTTTTCCTCTAAAACTAACAGAATTATTGTATGTCATTCTTTGAATGTATTGAATTACATATCACTGTCACTCTAAAATTGTATACACTGTATGTGTGTAAAATATACAAAAAGCCTTCTCTAAACCAGTCAGACCTGTTTTTGCATCTCTTTAGGCTCATTGCCTCATTGACAGTGTGCAGGGGACGCAGCTTTCCAAGATTTGGATTTCTTCTGTTCAACTGTCTCCAATGCCCAAGCACCTGACGTAATAGCCTGCCATTCCGCAAGATGTTGCGTTAACCTGCCCCCTATTGGTGTCTTGTGAGGAGAGTCCTCAGAGCGGTTTGGAGGCGGCTCATGCAGATGGCGAGGGTAAAGAGGCACCTGCTGCTGCGGCTTTTTTATTTTTAACACATCCACCTCAGGTGAATTTTTTCTGACCCCTTTGAACCGGCTGTCCTCTGCCTCTTCCGAATGCAGAATAGAAGCGAAAGGACTTACCTCTCCAAGAGGTTCCTGAGGGGCGATATGGTGTCTGACGGATTGCAGCTCCCAGGGATTTTGCTGCTGCCTTTGATGTTTGAAGCTTTTCTAAACTGTCATCCGCATTCTTACCAAACAAAGAAGAGCCGTCAAAGGGCATATTCAACAGTCTGCTTTGCACATCTGGAGCAAAACCAGACTTTTGCAACCAAGCAAATCTCCGGGTTGTTGTACTTGCCGCCATGACACTGATGATACTGTCAGCAGAATCGATGCCAGTTTGGAGGGATTCGCACATTGCGTCTTTACCATCCTTAATGATGTTAAGAAATGCTTCCCTTTCTTCTCCCTCCGGGAGGCAGTCAGCCACTGATGAAGCACACTCCCAAAGTGTGTGGCTGAACCTTGCGCGCGTACAAGTAGCATTGATGGATTTCAACGCCATGCTACATGCAGAAAATACTTTTTTGGCCATAGAGTCATATCTCTTGTCATCCCTGTCCTGTGGAACAGTAGGGTAAACCGATTTACTACCTGATGAAGTTGCTGCCTGAACAACCAGACTCTCCGGAGTTGGGTGTTTGGATAAATATTCAGGGTCAGCAGTAGACACCCTATATTTTGCAGATAATTTTTTGTCAACCGCCGGGATAACCTCAGGGGTTTCCCAGTTTGCCAATATTTTCCTTTGTAATGCTGCATGAAATGCCACCACAGGATCCTCCTGTGGACCTTTAACCAAAATGTCTGTGAGGTTGTCTTGCTGAAAAGCAGGTGAGGGTGTAGACCACCCCATAAACTCTATTATTGTTGCCATCAAGGTTCTATAAGGGGTTTCAGCATGTTCCACTTCTGGGGAAGTGTCCAATCCACTTGCTTCATGTAAGGATTCTTGGAGGTCCTTAAACCTACCTTCCTCAGAGGTAAATTCCTCTGGTACAGGAGTTGCAGATCCCTGCAACTCAAAAGGTCTCTCCTGATCCGAATTCTCACCTTCTTCATAAATAGATGCTAAGGCTCTGGAATGATCAGATCTTGGAAATGGTATAAATTCCATTTCCAGAGCAGAAGGGGCCAAATTTGTCATAATTGGCTGAGAAAACATCGACGTCGTCGACGCGGACGTTAAAGGCTTCGAACCCATCGAAAAAGGCATCGAGAAAGTTGGTAGAGGCCTCGAGGAACTCGAGAGTATCGGAATTCTACTCGAGGTTGTCGACAACATTCTCGTGATCGAGGCTCTGGGTATGGCCACTGGCTGTGAGGTGGCCGTGGGTTTGTCCTTTCTCGGCGTCGACGTCGGCGTCGAAGACGGCGTCGAATCGACTGACCTGTGTGTCGAAGAACCCTTCGATAATGGCGTCGAAGACGCAGATCTATGCGTCGAAGAGCTCTTCGACGACGGCGTCGAAGATGCGACCTTGCATTTACTCAAGGGTTCGTGACGCTCTCGAGTAACGTCTTTCATCGGGTGCTGCGACTCGCGGCGTTTTGATTTTTCGGGTCTTTCACGCAGGGTATCACCCTCAGCAGTCTTCGAGGGGGTCGAGGCCGCTTTCTCGAAGGCACTAAGCATCTTTTTCCTGAATTCCTCCCACTCAGCCTGAGAGCTATGTTTTGTGGGGCAGGAGACCCTTTTCGGGGAAACAGAAGAAGAAGAAGACGAGGAAGGGGATCTTCGACGTCTCTTTTTTGAATGCTTAGATCTCAAAGAATGATGGGAACTGCTTCGAGACCTAGAGCGAGAATGTCTTTTGTGATGGCGAGGAGACGAATGTCTCGACTCCGCCGAGGAAACTTTTGAAGAAGTTTTAACTGCCTTACCTCTCTCAAGCTTCCCCTTACGCTCCTTCAAGGCTTTCGCCGTCATGGACATGCAGTCTTCGCACTCCGAACAATGGTGCTCGACTCCCAGGCACCACAAACAGATCCTGTGAGGATCCGTCAACGACATTTTCTTTCCACAGTCTTGAAATTTTTTAAGCCGGACTGTGGAGTCATCGGTTCGGATGAGGAAGCCATCGAGTACGAGTCGGTATTCGAGGAATAATGAAGTATATTTGACTGAAGAACTGAGCAACGATATTCCGAGGCACCACAAAGCGCGGAAAAACGGAACTGAGCAACGGACGCTGCGCGTGGCTATTTATGGGCATGGTGACGTCGGCGCCGAGATGGTGGCTGTCGAGGGACACCAACTCGACGGACGTCGATGCGCAGCACCCTCTACTGAGAAAAAAATTTCCGAGGCCAGCAAGCTGGAGACGAATTATCAAAGATAAGGAATACGTCGGAGGACACAATCCCTTCGAAATTGGTGAGTCTCTAACTAATACCGACAACTGTCCTCCCAAGTTGGGTGATTTGAGCGTTTTATATCTGGCATATGCTCATGACCTGGCTATTTTTGACAGCACCTAAGTTGGTCTTTCTAGAAATGTGAAAGCTGTCATTGAATATGCCAAATCTAACAACCTTGTCCTAAACTTAGATACATAAAAATTCATGCGCTTTGGTAATGTTAAGAGGGATAAGGAAAGCATTGTGACATCAGGTGAAATTCTGCATTGTGTTTACAACTATTGTTATCTAAGATATGAGGCTGAGTGGCATCCGAAAGAGCTATTGGCATTAAAAAAACACCATATTAAAGCTATTGCAATAATGTTATTGATAAACAAATGTGTTAATTTTAGAGCAGGTTTTACTTTTATTGGGATAGTAACACTGTACCGTCAAAAACTAGCAATACCAACCATAAGCAATGGGCCAATCGCCTGGAAGTATGCATTTGGCACTGTATTATTCGTATTTCTAAAGTGACACCTATACAGGCTTTAAGAATCGAGTTGGGCTTAACCTCCCCGTGGACGTTTATTAGTATGAATAGAGGAAATCTAGGTGGAAATGCTTAGTGGTACTTGTAGACCTTTATCTGAGTTTAGAAGTAGGAATGAGAAATTGATGGCTTGGGTCCCTTGTTAGGATCATTTAAAAAGAAAGTTGGAATTGGACTGGTCTCATTGCCACGACCATATAGGAAGGCTATCCTTGTTATATATTCACTCTAAACTATTTGTTCCCTATTGGAATGCCCAAAAGTATAAACATCAATTTCCTAGCCCCACAGCAAGGTGAAATTAATGCAGATGAGGCTAAATAAACTCCCACTTATGAAAGTCAAAGGGGCATCGTCGCGTCTTCCCATCAAAGAACGCGGTTGCCACCTCTGCAAAGGAGCGGGTGCCACTGAATATCTTCAACATGTACTTATATCGTGTAGATGCATGATTAAGTATTATGTCAAACATTATATGCACTTCGCTGATAGTTTGTAGGACCTACAGGGTGACGTGTTTTGGTTAAATAGTCTTTCTGGTTGCAGTTTGACTAGATCCATTGCCGTTGTGAAGGTATGGCAGACTTTTGAGTTTGAACTTTTTGGGTTGCATGAAAATTGTTCTTAATCTGTGAGATGAACAAGTTACTTACCAACTGTAACGTTCTTTTGACTGGATGTTCCTGCCAAGTATTCCTTATCTTTGATAAACACACTTCCAGCTTGCTGGCCTCTGAAAAATCTTTTCAGTAGAGGGCGCTGCGCGTCAGCGTCCCTCGAGTCGGTGTCCCTCAAAGGCCTGCGTATCGGCGCTGACATCACCATAGGTATAAATAGTCTCGCGCAGCGTCCGTTGCTCAGTTCCGCTTTGAGGTGCTATGTTTGTCCAGTATGAGATGGTTAGTACCCATGAAGGAGGGTATGCTGCAACTACAAGGGAATTTTACTGCGGGGAAGGATGGGAGGGGCGATAAGGAATACGTGGGAGGAACATCCAGTCGAAAGAATGTTACAGTTGGTAAATGACTTGTTCTTCAAATGGATTGTGTCCTCCCAAGTATTCCTTATCTTTGATAGACTCCCAAAGCAGTAATGGGTACAGGAGGGGGGAGTACAATTTAGTGACTTTTTAAGAATGCAAAGTGCAACACAGCATTCCCAAATTTAGTCTCCTGGCTAGTGGAGGAATCTAGACTCTATAATGTGGTGAAAGTATGTGCAGACGACCATGTGGCAGCAGCACAGATGTCTTTAATTGGAACTCCTCTTTGGAGAGCTGACGAGGCTGCGGTACCCCTGGTTGAATGAGCCCTGAGGTGTTGAGGAGGCTTTTTTCCTGCCAATTTATAGAACTCTAAGATAGTTAGAATTATCCACCTTGAGATGGTCTGTTTTGTGATGGGTAAACCTAGTTTATGTCCTGCATACCCCACAAACAACTGGTCTGCTTGCCTAATCCTTGCAAGTCTGCTGATGTAAAAACTCAAGGCACGCCTTGGATCCAGCCTATGTAATCTCTCTTCCTCTTTCCCTGGGTGAGGAGGAGGGTAAAATGAAGGCAAGGTTATTTTTTGTGTGATATGGAATTCTGAGACAACCTTTGGGAATAAATTCGGCTTCACCTGAAGAACTACTTTATCTTTGTGAAAAATAGTATGTGGAGGTTTGCAAGATAAAGCTTGCAGTCCCCTCAGTCTTCTGGCAGAAGTTAAGGCCACTAGGAAACAGTTTTTAGAGTGAGAAACCTTAATGGACAGGAATGAAGAGGTTCAAACAGAGTGCCTATTAGAAGTTTTAAGACTAGATTTAAATCCCAGAGGGGGATCTGAAAAGGAGTTGACTAGAGGCAATATGAAATATGAAGGTTCCTCAGCCGTGCATTTAAAGATTGATAGCACGGCGAGCTAACCCTTGATTGTGCCAACTTGAAGTCGTGAATTTGCCAAATATAGCAGGAAAGATAACACCATTGGTGAACCACATGAAAAAGGGTAAATATCCTTATCTCTACACCAGATGCAGAATTTGTTCCAACGGCAGCGGTATAAAGATTTAGTTGCTGGCATCCTGGCCGAAAGCAACACCTCCATTACGTCATCCAGGAGGTCCCAATCTTTGTATCTCAACCTTTCAGAAACCAAGCACGAAGGTTGAGAGTGCTGATATCCGGATGGAGAACCAGACCTACCTCTTGCGAGTGAAGATCCTCTCTTTGTGGAAGACGAATCGGAGGACAGATGGACATGTCTAGAAGATCCGGGTACCACGTTCTCCTGGCCCAATCCGGGGCAATTAGAATCATGGGTTTCCGGAATCTCCTGAGACTCCTTATTACGTGAGGAATGACGGGGACTGGAGGAAACGCGTACAGAAGTGGAAACTCCCAATCCACCACAAACGCATCTCCTAGAGCTCCTCTCGGGGAAATTCCTTTGAGCAGTGTCGTTCGCATTTCCTGGTGACACTTGTTGCGAACAGATCTATCTGAGGGGTTACCCAAGGGGTGAAGAGATCTTCAAGGACTTCCTGAGCTAGTTCCCACTCGCGGGAGACTGTGGTCTGCCTGCTCATATCATCCGCTGCTGTGTTCTTCTCTCCGGCTGGGTGAACTGCCGATAGAAAGATTCCTTCTTGAATTGCCCAGAACCAGAGCTGCATTGCCTCTCTGCACAGTGGCAGTGTCCCTACACCTCCTTTTTTGTTGAGGTTGTGCATGGCCACTCAGTTGTCCGTCATTATCAGAATTTGTATTCCCTGCACTGATGGCAGAAAAGCTTTCAGTGCTAGCCTGATTGCCCTCAGCTCTAATAGGTTGATGTGTAGTCTGGACTCCGATGGAGACCAACGACCGCTGATGGTTAAGTCGTTGGTATGGGCTCCCCACCCTGTGAGTGAGGCGTCCATGACTACTGTGTTATCTCCGGCCATGGTTGCCAAAACGGTTCTCCTTTCAAGATGTTCTCCCGACAGGCCCACCACTGGAGGTCTTGTGCTACTCTGTTCTAGATTTGTAGGAGATCTGACACCCTTCCTGAGAATTGCATCCACTGGGTCCTTAGTGCCCACTGGAGAGATCTCATTCTCAGGCGAGCCTCTGGCACTAGAAAAATGCAGGATGCCATGAGCCTGAGCAACCTCAAAAAATCTAAGGCTGGTAGACGCTGGGCATTTTTAAATCTGATCACATCTCTAGAATATCTTGAGCCCTCACCTCTGGTGGCAAAGCTTTTCCCAGCGATGTGTCCAGGACTGCTCCAATGAACTAGAGTCTTTGTGATGGTATGATATTGACTTCTTTAAGTTGAGGGAGAAGCCCAGCTTGTGGAGGAACTGTCAAACATAATCTAGATGGATCTCAGCTTGTTCCGGTGACACTGCTCTCATTAACCAGTCGTCGAGGTAGGGGGTAGACACAAATCCCTCCCCTCCTTAGACTTGCTGCCAGGACCGACATTAATTTGGTGAAGACCCTCAGGCGGAGGTCAGCCCAAATGACAGAACCCGAAATTGATACTGAGAGCTGCCAATGGCGAGCCTCAGGTACTTTCTGTGCTTGAGATGGATAGGCACATGAAAGTAAGCATCCTGAAGGTCCAGAGATACCAATCAATCCTGAAACTGGAGGGCCTGAAGGATCCGAGAAAGGGTTACCATCTTGAACATGTCCTTTCTGAGGAATTTGTTCAATTCTCGTAAGTCCAAGATGGGTCTCAATCCTCCGTCCTTTTTCGGTATTAAGAAGTATGGGGAGTACCAACCCATGTTCCTTTCCACTAGAGGTACCGGTTCTATGGCACCTTTCTCTAGCAGGTCTAAAATCTCCTGCATAAGGAGCGGGTCTGGAAACTTCAAAGAGTTGCTCCCCGGTGGATGACTCTGAGGGGTGTGTGGGAAAGGCAGGCAGTAACCTTGGGCAATTGTCTCCAATGTCCAAGCATCTTATGTAATAGCCTGCCATTCTGTCAGATGTTGAGTTAGCCTGCCTCCTACTGGTGTTTTGTGTGGTGAGACCTCAAAGGGGTTTTGGAGTGGCTGATGCAGATGCAGAGGGTAAGGCAGCACCTGCTGATGCAGACTTGGTACCTTTGACCCGTCCACCACGGGTAAATCGTCTTGGGCCCCTTTGAGCTGGGTGCCCTCTGCCTTTTCCGTATGCGGAGTAAAAACGAAAGGGCTTTCCCCTCCAGGACGTACCTGTGGGGCGGTTTGGAGTTTGACGAATCGCAGCCACAAGGGATTTGGCTGCCCCTTTGGAGGCTTGCAATTTCTCCAAACTGTCATCAGCTTTCTTGCCAAATAGAGAAGTGCCGTCAAAGGGCATATTTAGAAGTCTGACTTGTACATCAGGAGCAAAACCAGATTTCTGCAACCACGCAAATCTGCGGATTGTGGTTCTGGCCGCCATGGCTCTGCTGATGCTGTCAGCAGAGCCGAGACCTGTTTGGAGAGACTCTGAGTCTTCCCCTTCCTCATGAATAGAGGACAAAGCTCTGAAGTAGTCAGAGCGTGGGTAAGGAGTAAAACCCATTTCAAGCGATGAGGGAGCCAGATTGGTCGACACTGCTTGAGATAGGGGTGTAGTCATCGATGTAGACGTCATAGGTCTCGACAAACTCGCAAATGGCGTCGATGTACTCGAGTATGGCCTTGATGTCGTCGAGAGAATCGGAATCCTACTTGATGTCGTTGATGGGGACAAAGCCCCTTTCAACGCCTTCGAAGGATCCTTCGACGCCCCGAGTGCGGATGGTGCGGTCGGGGCATGAGGTTTCGATGGCTTCTCCTTCATCGGGGTCGACGACGGTGTCGATGAAGTTGTTTTATGTGTCGAAAGGCGCCTTCGATGACGGCGTCGATGATGCAGTCTTGTGCGACGGGCTCTTGTCTCTACTCCAGGGTTCATGACGCTCTTGAGCGTTTGTATTTGCCGAGGTCGATGACTCACAGCGTTTCCCTTTTTCGGGTCTTTCACCCGGGTATCACCTCCAGGCATCTCCAAGGGGGACAAGGCCGCCTTCTCGAAGACCCTTAATATTGTTTTGGGGAAATTCCTCGCACTTAGCTGGAGAGCTCTGTTTTGTGGGGCAGGTGACCCTTTCTGGTGAATTGGAAGATGAAGAGAAGGTGATCTATAGCGCCTCTTCTTGGTATGTCTCGATCTGGATAAGTGGTGAGAACCACTATGAGATCTCGAGCGGGAATCTTTTCTCCGATAACGAGGAGATGAATGTATCGCCATCTTGAGTGGGGCGCGCTATAAAGGACGCGTAGTCCATTTTTAGTTATTATTACCCTGTATATTCTACTGTCAACGGCCTGTCACGGTGAAGGCTGTTTAGATGGCGACCGCTACTTACATCTGAACGGCGTTTAGCGGCTCTCGCGACTGGAGCGAGGAGAAACGAGCTAATGGAGAGATACTGAGCCAGGTAACTTTTTCCTTAAGTCCAGAACCTTTGATAATAATAACACGGTTCTCTGTGTTACTATATGTTGAAAAACACGGCCTTTTACCATAGATAAAGAGGAATAACAGTCCCGACTTCGTTTTCTTAATGTCCTCCCCAGACTCTAAATTCTGCTACTATCCCCGTCTTCCACATCGAAGAAAACCAAATAAAGAAAAGCCACGAGGGACTTCTTATCGCCTTGGTTACTCACCGTTAACAAAAAGGTGAGCCAGAGCATGACGATAGTCGCTATGTTTTAGTCAAAAGTACTACGAAACCTATCCTAAATAAGTAACAGTAGGTGACATTCCCTTTAGGCACAACAGAGCGCCTCCCTCCCTATTGAGAATTTAGACCCAAATGAAGGACTGACCGCACCCGATGTACTAAGAAGACCATCTTCAGTAATCATACTCTACCACGTTAGAGAGCCCCTCGAATAAGAGGTAAATTACCATCTATTTCAACCCATGCGTTACGTAGGAGTAAGCCTGCCTTCAATGACAGTATGTCAATTAATCAATGTAAATTAAATTTGCAGGTCCTGTTAGACTCACATTGAAGCCAACTACGGACCTTGAGGATAATATCCTGCTCCATACAGGAACCAACCTCCTAAAGATCCACTCACCCTGACAAGACTAGGTAATAATTCTACCAAGCCATGTCACATAAATTAAATTTATCAAAAAAGAATTAAAGAGCACCTGTAGCTTACATTTCTTTTCGTATCTCCCTGTTCTATATCAACAGCTGCAGAAAGAACACTTAAGTTCGATATTTAACACTGCCAACAAGAATCATCAACTCCTGAGATATGCATTGATAGCACACTCTATTGTTGTTTGTTGTTGTTGTTTTTTACTGTAATATTATTAGATACAGTGACACCACTCCTGAAGAAACTTCCGCAAAACAATTAGAGAACTAAAACATGTTGAGTTTTTTCCATCTAGATAAATAACTACTAGACTGATGAAATAGTTATCTAAATACAGGTTCCATGAACAGTGCAAGACAACAACTGCTCCCTGCATTGGTCACTGAATCACATACCTGCCAATCAGACAGATGCTACTAGATTGTTTCAAGTCTAAGTGCCACGACTAATTTCGTCTGTTTTTAGACAAGTGTGCTAATGTTTTATATGAAGTGGATGGGATTGGCCCATCGGTTTTTTAAGCTATAAATGTGTTTTTTCCTATGAAATTGATTATTAAAAAACGGCTCAATATGTACCTTTTACAGCACTAATTTAAGGATTGTTGACTGTAAGTTGCTGATATGAGCTAATTACCTCTAACGTTCATTACATATATTCTCCCGATAAAAGGTAGAGCTACTACCTATGTAGTAAAATTGGTTTCCCCCCCTATAGTGTACTGACATAGCAAGAGTCAACATGGCCTCAACTGAGGCGAATGTGAACAAGGGGGGGGTGGTGTTCCAGGGTGGACCGAGGGGGTGCAATCGTCTCGTGTCAGTGTTACAGGGCTTTAGTTCAATGAATGCGGTTGGTTAGATCGCTCTGTGGCCAGGCCGGGGGGCGATTAGTCTGTTAGTCCTTTTTGGTCAGCCAACGGAGAGATGGTGGTTGTCTGGCCACGCCTTGGAATTTCTGCACAAAGTTTAAAAAAGGGTCCTAGGTGTTGTGAAACTTGTTAATGTTGCCCAGGCGGGTGCCTCTTATTTTCTCGGCTGCGGTGATGTCCCAGCACTTTACCCACCGCACCGGGGTCGCTCGGCCCTACTGAAGTTTCCATTGCTTGGCAATTGAGATTTTAGCGGCGGTTAGCAGGTGCGTGCAGAGATCCGCCAAAATACCAGTAATCAGGAACTGTCTTTCTCCTGTGTCTCCTAGTAGAATAATGCCTGGGTCACATGGGATCGATAGGCCTGTGATCTGTCGGATTTGTTCCAGGACCTCCCTCCAGAAACATTCCGCTTTTGGGCATGACCAGAGGAGGTGAAACAGCGTTCCTGTCTCTGTGCAGCCTCTCCAGCAGTTCAGCGGTATGGCGGGGTTGCATTTGTGTCGCCTTTCTGGTGTCATGTACCACCTGTAGCAAACCTTAATGGCTCCCTCTTTTTTCGTCACACATTTGGAGGTCTTGTGGGTTCTTGTCCAGATGCGATCCCAGCTGGTCATATCTAGTTTTCTGCCCAGGACTCTCTCCCACCGTTTCATGTAGGGTTCCTTGTATTCGGGGTCTATCCTGTCCAGTAACCTGTACAGGGTCGATATCTTCCCCTTGGGAGGGGTTGCCACTAGCGTGCGTTCCAGTGCTGTGAGTTCTCTGTGCCCGTGCGTCTGCATCGTGTCGTGGGACAGCCAGTGTCGGAGTTGGGTGTAGCGGAACCTCTCGCCTTCTGGCACCAGGAATATCCTTTTGCAGTCCTCGAAGGTGAGTAGGGTGTCCCCCTCGTAGAAGTCCACCACGTGCTATAGGCCTCCCGCCTTCCATTTTGGGAAGGTATTTTGCCCCTGACCTGGGGTGAAGTCCGGGTTCTCCCAGACTGGGGAGAGTGGGCCTACCGTGCTTCTGCATTTCCACCTCTTGGCCGCTTGCTTCCAACTGTTTACCGTGTTTCTGGTGGTCGATAAAGGTCCGGCGTTTGGGGGGTACTTGGGCCATGTGATGTGTGGTAGGGATTCCAATGGGTATTCGCTCCAATCTTCCTCCAGCTTCAGCCAGCAGGGTCTGTCGGTGCCCTGTTCCCACATGAATGCCGCCGAGAGCTGAGCGGCTAGACAGTACCTCTCGGCCTCGGGGACTCCCATGCCTCCTGACGTGGGGCTCCTGAGCATGACCTTCCTTGTCACCCAGGGTTTTTTGCCCCCCCAAACGAATTTTAGCATGTTTGCTTGCAATTTCCGCTTGGCTTTTTTGGGGATTGCTACTGGGAGGGCTTGGCAGTGGTATAGCAGTCTGGGTATCAAGTTCATTTTGAGTGTCGTGATTCTCCCCAACCAAGATATCTCTTGATCTTGCCAGCGAAACATGTCCGACTGCAGTTCTTTCAGCAGGGGCGGAAAGTTTAGTTTATAGGTACGTTCTGCTAAATTGGGTAGGCGGATGCCGAGGTAGTTTAGGTGAGATCTGGCCCAAGGTATCGGGAGACTGGCTGATAGTGAATCCAGCATTGCTTTCGGAATGTTGATCCCTAGTGCTGCGGACTTCCTGAGACCCGGGGTCATGCTCTTCATTGAGAGGATCACTTCCGACACTTCCTCTGGGGATATGGGGTCTTCCAGGGTGTCGATCTGCGGATGGTGGGCGGCTTTGGGGCCGTTTTCACAGGTAAGAGGCATGTGCTACCGCCTCTGTGGGCTTCCCTGACATCACGTTCCTGGGGTGCTCTGTCATGATGGTTAGCTTTTCGGGCTCCGAGCAATGGGGGATTCCATCCTGGTCCCGTAGGACTGCGATGTTGTTTCTGGTGTGCACTTTATTGAGATTGTGCACGAGTAGGCGGTTGGCTTTGTTGCTGTTTAGATAGTAGTACTGCTTCGTGTATGTTAAAGCTCGAGCCGTTCGGTCTGCTAGGTGCATTTCCAGGGTTACTTTTGCTTTGCGTAGCTCATTCCATGATCTTGTCGATTGGCATTTTCTGTGGTTTGCTTCTTTCTGTGCCACCTCCATTTCCAGTTCTTCTAGTCGGAGCTAGTGTCTGCGCCTGTGTGCCGCTGAGCAATTCATGGCCACCCCTCGAATCACTGGTTTCATGGCGTCCCATACCGTAGCATCTGTGGGTCCTTTGTCTATGTTCTCTGAGAAGTAGTTGATTAAAGCTTCCGAAAGTTCCTGACTGTCTGCTATGTCCACTATGAGGTAGTCCTGCAACTTCCAGGTCCTTTGTCGCGGTGTTGGTAGACCCCCTGTTTGGAGTTGCACGATAACTGGGGCATGGTCGGAGATTAACCTTAGCCCGATGTGGATGTCTGCGATGCTGGGGAACAGCTCGCTTGTTACGAGTAGGAGCTCTATTCTGAAGAGGCCCCTGTGGACATGCGAGAAGAAGGTGTAGTCGCGAGCTTTGTCATTCGCCAACCTCCAGGCGTCCACCGTTCCCGTCTCTCACAGAAATTCCGTGAGCCCTAGTGCCTTCGAGAAGTCTGTTCCTGTGGGCGGTGCCTTCGAGAAGTCTGTTCCTGTGGGCGGAAGGGTTTTGTCCGTGGTTGGATCCAGGGTGAGGTTGAAGTCGGCGCCAATCAGTAGTTTGACTTCTGTGAAGGATGTTATTACTGGGAGAGTCCTGTGCAGGAAGCGTTCCTGTGCCTCATTTGGGCAGTAAATCGCTATGATGGTTATGGGGAGTTCGACTAGGAGGCCCCTGATTAGCAAAAACCTTCCCTCAGGGTCCCTCTTGCCTGTGACCCTTGACAGAATCGCTGATTGGCTAAGCAGGATCGCCACCATTCCTCTCTTCTGTTCAGAGGATGCGAAATACCTTTTAGGGAATCTTTGGTATTTGATGCGATGTTCATCCGCGGCCACGAGGTAGGTTTCTTGTAATCAGACTATCTGCTTCCAGTTGGGCTAGGCGGTGCTCCATGGACTTACGTTTCCTGGGGGAATTTAAGCCCTGGACATTCCAGGTGATCATCGTTAGATTTTTTTATGAGGGACCCCATTTTTGGGTGATTTGGATGCGGATGGTGGGTGCTGCTGTGCTCTCTGTTCCATCAGCCCATGTGGGTGTCCTTCGATTGAGTTTGGTCCTGTCATGGTGATTAGTGCCCCTTACGGTGTCCACCTCTCTTCCCCCCGTAATAGAACAAAACTTGGTCCTTTGGGCCAGCCTTCGACCAACGGGGACTCCGGCTGGGCCAACGCATCCTGCTGAAGGTGGGGCGCTAAGGCCTCTGCTGTATGGCGGTGAACGTTAAATGTGAGATTAAAGTGTTGTCTTGCTTCGGGGGTGCAGAATGTGGCCAGCGGTCGTGGCTGGTGTTTGGAGCTTGGTGGTGCTTGTTGGATCTGAGGGTTCGGGCCGTCTGTATCGCCCCTCTTTAGCTATCTTTACTTGTGTGTTTCCCTCTGAGTGGGGGACCCCTGATTCTCCGACCCGCCTCTCAACTCGCGACCATGAGCGGTTGGGGTTCTGTGGTTCTTCCTGTTCTGAGGGGGCCTCTTCATTATAGGATCCTGATCCCACATCTGGGTTCAGCAATCTCTCCGCTTGGTGCACTTTTCATATGTGGCAGACGCTCCTGTTCCAGGTGAAGATTAGGACAGTGGGGAAGCCACTTTCTCCCTCAGCCATTCCGTGACTGGTTTAAGTGCTTCCCTTTTCAATATTGTGGATGCGGCCAGATCTTGGTATAGGGAGAAGGAGGCGTCTCTGAATAGTATTCGCAGGGAGTTTCTCACTTCCAACATCATTTCTTCCTTGACTTTGAAATAGTGTATTCTAGCGAGGACATCAGGCGGGGCCGAGGAGTTGGATCTCACTCTAGTTCTGTGGACCCTGTCGAGCACCAGGAGGGAGTCGTCTGGTAGTGTTAGGATGAAGTTAAAGAAGTCTCTCAAGTAATGTTTCAAGTCTGCTTCTGGGATAGATGTGGGGATTCCTCTCAGGCGTATATTACTGCGGCGGGAGCGGTTCTCTGAGTCCTCCTGTTTGAGTTAAAGGGTTTCGCACCTGGCTTCTAACTCGCCTACCCTGTCCGTTCCCTTCTCGATCTCATAGCTGTGCTCGCATATGGTTGTTTCCACCTCTGTTGTCCTTGTCTCCAGTTCCCCCACTCTCGTATCCAGGGCCGTGATGGTGCTCTTAACCTCTTCGGTGCCCTTCTGGAATTCCTTGGTTAGTGCTGCCAGAAGGTCATGGAGGTCCGCGTGACCGACTGGGCCGGGGCTTCCCGTGTTGGTTCCGTATGCGAGACCGCAGTGCTTGTTTCCCCTGGCACCGGGCAGTCCCCTCTTCTGGATCTGTCTGCTGCTGGGGTGGATAGCAGGGTTGCTATGTCCGCTTGTTTGGTTGTCTTTTTAGCCATGGTGAGTTCCGAGCTGTCACGCTGGTTGGACTGCCGCAAGCAGGGGTTGCAGGTGAGAGCGATGGGCGGGTATTCGCTTTCAGGCTTCCGGGCGGGGGGTTTTGTCTGGGTATACCTGGCTGCCTTTGGTTGGGCGCACCTCAGTTGGGATTATCGCAAGTGTGAGAAGGTTGCTTGTCCCTTGTGAATCCAAGGGTGCTGCTTCTCCCTGTGGTGCTAGTGCAGATAACCGACTGGGGTTCCTCTTATGGAGTAGCCTGTGCTCGACTCCCTCCAAGTGCTGCGGCGGTGGTGGCCCCTCTCAAAGCAGGTCAGTGGTTCCCCCGCTTAGGGGCTGCCTTCACCTCGGTGCCTCCCGCTGCCCTCAGATGATTCCGATGATGATGCCTGCCATTTTGGAAGCGGGCTAATGCTGCTCCCGGCTGCTCTACCAGCTCGGTCTATCCCGGGTTCTAGGCGTCGTAGAGTGCACGGGGGTTAGACCCCCCTCTGCCCCGTCGCTTTGGGCATCCGATGCCCCGATTGGATCGCTCAGGGACCCTCTTTCACCAGTGCATTAAGGCTGGATGCGTGGCTTTAGCCGGGAGCTCTTACGGATCCGAACCGACTGTCATGGCTCCAAGCCACGCCCCGGAAATCTAAATTGGACCGATGAGGCTGTGGTACTTGTCTGCATGCAGGACTCCTTCTTGGTGTCTTTGCTAAGGTATGATGTATTGTTCGTGGACCAGGGACGTGCTTCCAGCTAACACCTTCCTGCGCAGGACGTCTCTAACATGTGTGCCCCGCACCCCGAGAGATACTTAGTTCTGCGCAGAGTGTCGCTTCCCTCTCCTTCTGGTAAGGTGAATAAATCTTCGTCGTGCGCTTGTGTTGGGTAACCCTTTTACAGCAGGCCGCGAAGCGCTTCGCTTAGTGTTACCATGAATGGGAGAGTCATTTGCTGGTCCCTGCGGGGTTTGAGGAGGTGGACAGCAATGTGCCACTCGAGCTTCCTCCTACACTTGGTCCACTCTCTTGAGTTGGCTGCCCCTGGGCGACTGGTTGTCCGATCTCAGGGCTGGTACACTTGGTGCAACTCTCTTCTTTACAGGCCTAGGAGGGTGGACACCGTCCCTGTCTGCTCTTCTGTGTACGGGCACTTGTCCTTTTTTGGGGGCCTCCCCCTATTTCAAGGATCTCGGATCACCACCTAGTCGGCTCTGGGTTGGTGGCGTTGATGCTGATCCTAGTTGACTGGGGGGGGGGCACTCAATTCCAGTTCTGAGCGGGCTAGGAGTTCCTTTCTGCCCCTCAGCAGACCACGCGACTGGGGGGTGCAGCGATAGTGTAGAGTGGCCCTCGGGTCTTCCCTCAGGTCTTCCCCCGGATGGTGTTACAGTTTGTGGGCCAGAGTGATGTCTGCCACCCTCCCGCTCCCTTTCCTGGCATTTGAGCTTGTAGGGACCCAGGGCTGTGCCCCCAGGATGCAAGAGTCCGCTGGGTGCCCACCGGGCCAGTGGATACTGTAAGACCCACACTGGTGCCCCCCCCCCCTTGTTGATGCTTTTTAAAAGTTCACAGAAAACTCTGGGCCGAGTTACGTATGCTGCCTGATGCTCTTTTACTTCCTGATAGAGGGGGCGCCAAACAGCAGTTCGGACACCGCAGGGTCAGCGTCGCCAGCCGCAGTCAGGGTACAGAGATGGGGCACCGACTCCCCACAGCCCGCGGTTGCAGCCCTTGCAGACCGCTCTCAGCCCGTCAGGGACCGGGCGCAGCCAGGCAGCAATGCAGGGACCCCGCCAGAGCCCTCCTGGCGCTCTAACCTTGTCTTTCCTGTCTCTGCGGCACCCCTGGGTAAGTTCTGCTTTTTTGTCTAGCGTTTGTGCAGCAGTGCTGGTTCTCAGACGACTGTACGCGGTTGCACCGGGGTCTTGGCTCAGTTGGCTTAGTGTTTGAATGCCGCTTATTTAGTCACTCTTATGTCTGGGACTGCATGCCTGATTGTGTTTTGGCAGCATCTGCAGGCTTGTGGTACACTTGTCGGGTGGTGAGGGGAGCTTCCAAGGTAAGCCCGCTCTGGACCGGGCACTTCAGAGCTTTCCGCTCCAGCTCTCACTGTGGCTTCCTGCGCTCCTCAGCCCCACTCGATTCCCACGGGCGATCGCGTTTGCCTTCTGTTACAGCTGCAATTCGGGCGAGCAGCAGCCCCCTGGTAGAGTGCCCCTCTCCTGAATGTAGGGCGGTTGGGGGTCCGTGCTTCCTCGCGTTGGGTTCTTCTCTTGTACAGCGCCGAGTGTTGGTGAGCCATTGCTATCCCAGCCCATGGGGGATGGGCACCTCCCTTGGGTTTCGTCTTCTCTTCTCTCCGTAGGCATGCGTTTGGGGGGACCTCGGCCGCTTATTTCTGGTTGCACACTTCTCACTTGGTTGCCAGTTCAACTCTGGGCTGGAATGCGCTCTAAATCATCCCTTTTCTCCCCGGTGGGCTGTGCCTTTATCTCTTCGGCTCTTCCTCCACGTCGCTATCGTCACAAAGTTCTACCGCTGTTCTAAATTGGCCGGTATCACCGGACTCTGGGTTCTCTACCTCACTGAACTGTCCGTGTTTACTCCTGAGGAGCTTGGATTACTGGGTTCCATGCATGATCAGTCCTGTTCACGGCTTCTGAGTGGAGTGTATGTACGAGCCTTTAGATGTATGTTCTTAACCACTCTGCTAGGAAATACTAGATTATATATAAAGTGCATATTCCGCTGAGGTTTTCTTTTATTATTGGGCGCTTGAGCTGTGAGGTTCTGTCCTATCTCTTCTCTGGGCTTATGATCAGGCGGGCTGCGTCTGCATCAGGGAGCTCCTGCGTAGCTGCCTACAGACCATGCGTGGTCAGATGGCGGCCCCCATTCTGCTCCGACCTTAACCCGTGTCGTCCGCTTCTCCACCAGAGCGCCGGTTCCCGCTTCCCCAGGTTGGATCGCCAGACCCATCGGCATAAACCGGAGGGGATTGCCCCGAGTTACGCCCTCCTCTGCTTCGCCAGGTCCCCAATGGCCCAAGGCAGCCCGGGACCCCGGGACTCCCGCTCTTTCCCAGCTGCCTGGGCTTCTGACCTTTCTCCTCCGTCTCCCGACTACACTTCCGGATCTCAGATGGGAGTCCGCCATGTCAGGCTGTCACCACTGCTGTTGGGTAAGCTTTCTGGCATGCTTCCGCCGACCACCTCTGGCGACAGAGATCCGCTGCTGCTTCCTGCTGCGCTGCGGTCTCGGGGTTGACACCACTCCCGACTGCTACGGTTTCAGTCGTACTTTGCTATATGTGCAACGTCTCATCTTTAGCTCCAGCTTCGGGTACAGACCGCTTCAATTTTACATGCTTTTAGCCGCTTCTAACTTCTTTCGTGTTCCCGCTCGGATGGAGAGGAGAGGAGCGCGTCTCCTCTAGTCGGCGGCCATCTTGGAATCCCCCTTTACTGTTCTTTTACGATGTTTGATGTATTTTATTAGTATTTTATCTTGAATTGCATTTATATGATACGTAATTATTTTATTTTTGTATTTTTCTTTTTTCATACATATGCTGTAATTGCGTGAAAAGTTTATATTGAACCATAACACAATAAAACATATATATTTTTTTAAATGCTGTAAAATTCAGAGGAATTGAAAACACTGTCAAATTATTTTCAAGTAAAAGATTCACAAAGACTGGAGAAGCACACACAAGCTATGTTCTTAGTGCTCTGCAGTAACAGGAAATAGGAAGTTGATTCTAAGATAACAGACAGGCCCGATAAAGGCTTGGTCTGAATGTGATTGCAAATATTTGCAGCTATATCTGTTGCAAAAAACACTACTGTGGGGGTCTGCTAATGTTGTGTGGTTAGTCCTGATCTAGGGGTCTGTGTCCATGTTACGAGGGCTAGCTGGAGTGAACAATTTGGTCTTCATGTTCAGTGGTTTTCACTTGTATTTGCTACACAGAAAAAGACCAAGTGTAAGCTCAAGTGCACCTTTGAGGGGCTGCCAAACACAGGGCAGCGGTGCAGACTCACACAGAACTCAGCCTGAGGTAGGGAGCACAGGGCTAGAAAAGCCCACACACTCAGTCTGGAAGTGTGGGAGTTTAGAGAGGAGGCTATAGTATACAGTTGGAGCAATATGGACAGTGTTACAAGGGTTGGCTCAGGGAGTTTGGAGAGAAGACTGGAGGCCACAAGGGAAGAGTTAGGAAGTTATACAAAGTAAGGAGGAGGTTGTAAAACATGAGGAGGTGGTCAGATGAAGTGGCAGGCAGGGAAGTACTTCAGTTGGAGGTTGCTGATAACCCAGTCCTCTGTGAACACAAGGAGAGGTGGAGATACCTAAGGGAAACACAGAAGAGAGGCATAATAGTCAGATGAAAAAGGTGCAAATGGGTCCTGTCAGACCATGGCAGGTACTGATGCAGGAGGAGGAACAAGCTTGGGGCAGGGAGATCAGAGTAGGTGTAGACAATTGAGAAGAATGATAGACGTCTAGATCCCAGGATGTAAATGCAAATAGACCCCAGGGAAAGACCTTCAGGTGGAGTAGGAGAAGGGTTGTGTGCTATGGAGAAGCTGCTGTTATACTTAAGGCTTGTTGGGTATACCAGGAAGTGTGCCAATGAGATTCAGCACAGAGGTCATCCGGCAAAAGGGCTCGGGACACTTAAAACCAATATGGGACAATTGAGAATGAGAAGGATGCTGGACACATCCAGGAATAAGACAGAGACAAAAGGTTCAGAAACACCTGTAAACCAGCAATCTAGTAAGAAGGTAACTCTATGGCGCAAGACTTGTTATTGTATTTTTCTGGTTTTCTCAATCAGATTTCTTGGTGTGTTGTAAGAATATAAGCTTTGCAATGGTATTTTCCTCATCTGGCCAATTTGTGCTTCCCACTCAACTATATGACAGGAGTATTTAAGGCAGTATGCAAGTACAGCATGGTTACTCATTATATGGCCCTCCAGATGTTTTGTACTACAACTTCCATGATCCTTCACCACAGACTGTGCTGGATAGGGCTGATGGGAGTTGAAGTGGGAAACACCTGGAGAGCCACATAATGAGTAACCAAGAATTAAGTGCAATAACTCAGCAGGGCTTCAATCCCATAACTCGTTTTCAGTTAAACTGCCTCAAGTTTCGTCCTAGAAACATGGAAGGAAAGGATTACATAAGCCAGTGGCCGAACGCTAGGCATGTCTTCACGTGAAGACGGCAATTGGAGCAGTGTATGCCACATTATTACAACCTTGCAATTGCCAAATGTCTGTTTTCAGCAATCCAACATGCAACTCCTCTGCTTCCTTGTGCAGAATACATTCTGTGAACCCTTCACGATTTTAACATTTTAGGGTATTGATATCAGCCAGTCCTGCATTAAGATAAAATACATGCCCTCACTTTCCCAAACTTTTGAATGCTTGCCAAGAGATGTGGACAGAATCAGAAAGAAAGCCTTTGCCTTTAGTGCCAAGTGCACCTGTAACCTCAGCTGAATGAGGCATTACATGTCCCATTATTATAAAAGGATCATCCTCTATATTTTGTAATTCAGAATGAAAGACTTCCAAATTGTGGATTCCGAATGTGGTTTCGTTCACAGAATGTGGAATATTGTGAAGTAAGCTTTCTAAAAACAGCTGCCTCTGGTTTGGGCTGCTGGTTATAATTTCAAAGATGTTGTGGCTTTAGGTATTTTCTATTTTATCTTTGTGAAGATTAAATCATAACTTCTCCAGTATATGTGTCTTTATTGGTAGATACTTTTCCTAAGGAGAAGATTATGGTATAGGGACCTCTTCTGTTTGCTGTGGCGTAGGAAGATTAATTTTTCTCTCAATCCTTTGCAATAAAAGATCCAAAAATGGATTTGACAACATATCACCCATAACTGTGGAAGTGATGTCTTGAGCCATATCTGAGGGCTCAGATGGTAGAGGGTCTTTTAGGAACATTGGTGATATAGCAGTTTCAACTATCTGCGATTTCTTCTACGAAATGTTTTATATATTAAAAAGATCATGTCTATGGACTTGTATGTTAATCAATGCAGAAGCATTATTTGTGGCTGCAATGTAAAGAGGAGCTCGGGATCTTTGAGTGAAATGTGAGTGGTCAGTAATGCTAGGCGGACACCTGCTTTTAGATTTCTCAAAATATGCCATTTTATTAAAGAAATTATATAAATAAAATACCTTGCTTGCCTTACTCTACAGAGGAATTCCCTGCCTAGTCTAATAGCTAAGGGAACATTCTCTAGCATAGTATAACTGGCCTCCGCACTAACCAACAAACACATACAGAAAATATATAGCAACACAATATAGTAAACGATGATAACACAATGTCTGAATGGCCTTCTCCTGTCCTGGGTAAGGTCCCTTGCCCAGGATTCAAAGTCAACTCAAAATGTTCAACAAAAGAAAAATAGAGGTTTGAAACCAGCTCTTGATAGTTCCAAGTCAAAGAAAGATGTTCATTAAACAAAAATCTACTGATAAAAATCTTTGCTCCTGGATGAAAGGTCCCCTTCCAACTTCCAAAAAAGAAATAGCACCAATGGTAATCCTGGTTATGATAAATTGTTTCTTCTTCAAGATAGTTTGCCACAGTTCAAAGGAGGGTGTAATATCCCCCACTGTCAACAACACAGTTCTTAATCAGCAGTTAGAACTTCGTTATTTACAACTTTACATTGGTATATTTGTCAGGATGATTTTTTTGTGCTGCTGCTTCCACTTCAATAACCATGCTTCTACTATTGGTACGATGAGAACGGCACAACGTCCTTTCATTGACAGTCTATTTTTCGATTGCTTTTTAATGAATATTTTTTGCTAAAAAAACTCATCGAAAAATATAGGTGGGACGTGGGGAGAGTGTATATAAGGGGTGGGTGGAGTCGGGAATAGTGAAAAAACAATAAGGGATGGGGGCATTGAGGGAACCCCCCAAAATAAAAAGAAAATCATTTCGATTTGTTTTTTCAGTAAAACATAATCGTTAAAAAACCCATCGAAAAAGGGACTGTCGATGAAATGACATAGAACCATGAGAACAGTCGCCTTTGTCCCACAGTACGTTACTGGTTCATACTATTTCAATGTTACATCTGCTGACAACTTATTATACCATCACAGTTTAAGTACTATACCACAGCTCAGTCCTTTGAATTGCTAGGTAGGTTTTGACAAGACTCTTCAACATCTTCAGGTAGGCAAGACATTCTTTATTTTAATACCTTTCTCAAAAAGGCAGCCTCTTTTGACTCTCCTGTCTGTCTGCCACAATAACAACCTGGTTCTGCCCACAAAACGCACTTCTCTCAAGCTTCTGCAGTCTTTGGCACCACAGGTTGGGTCTACTTTCAGAAAATTCTTCACAAGCAATTATTTACCCTTCTCCTGCTTTACTGACACATTTATGTTAGTTATCAGCCCCAAGTAACTACCCAAAAGCCTTAGCGCCACTCTCTCAGCTTCAGGCAATACTGGTACATTTGTATTTTAGGCCACTTGAGTGTCAACAACTTCACAGTGCAGTTGGATGCCTCTTTAACTCTTGGAAAGGTTGGTTTTACTATAATAAGGGGTTGCCTATTGGCTTGGGTAATGCCTGTTCTCTTCAATAGTTTAAACTCTTTACTTCGCAGAAATGAAAAGAATGTCACTTCTGTATACAATATAAGATTCAGTCTCTCAGTTGAAAACACAATTAGGCACATGCAACCTCTCTTTAGAATAGATTTCAAGATGAAAAGAGAATTGTATTCCTGTAACGGCAAAAGATAACTTTCTGACTTCCTTTAGGAATCACAATTAGCCACACGTGACCTCCTTTTGATGTAGTTTTCAGACGTTATACCTTGCAACTCGGGTATTGTCAAGAACACGTGACCACTCCGTTAGACAGCCATAGTCTTTAAGTAGTTCAACAATGGATTTCAATTACTTTAGCTCTCACACAAATGTTAGGTCTTTCACAGTATAGGCGAGTGCTATATTTTCTTTATGAATAATACTTAGAATTTAACTAACAGCTTCTGCTTGCATAAAGTCATACGCGACTCAATAAGGAGTTGGAAACAGTTACCGGCAAGGCTTGCACAGAGTGTTAGAACGATGTGCTTTACTAACTGGCTTCACAAACACTTGCTTTGCGGGTTGCACTGCTTTCTGGACTTCCACTACCACTTCTACTGGTTCTGGCTTGCTGGAGACCCACACCCTTCTAGGAAAACAGTGTCTCCGGTTCGGCCACTTGATTCCTCTCGAGACCCTTGGCTTGCCTCTTGCTTCTGGCCTCATTCTCCTGCACATTCACAGCTCTGCAATCACGGCAATAAGGGTCACGTGGGGAAAACGTTGTCTCCTGCACCTCGTCCGCTTTGCAGTGTCGGCAGTTCAGATTGTGGGAGACAGGACTCTCTCAGAACTTACAGGGGAAATCTGCTGTCTCCACATTCCGGCGTCCCTCTTGTGCTCCCACTTCCTTGTGATTTGCCAGCCTTGTGCTTCTTCTCTATTTCTACTACTACAGATTGCCTTCCAGCTCTTGTTCCAGCTCCTTGGATTGCTCCATTCCTGAAGGAGCCTTTTATGCCTCGCAGGTTCAGTAACAATTTTCAGGTGTGGGCTGTTAAGCTCAATTGCCTGACTACTGCAATGGCCATTAGGCTTAATTGCCTGGCTGCTACATCTGCCTGCCTCATCCGCCCTTTTCCACGTCACAGTTCCTCTGAAGTTCTCAGACTTGCCGTCCCATTCAACAAAATTAGTTCTGCTGACATTCTAGTTCTTTTTATGCGTAGATTTAATTTCCCTGTACTCTTTAAGAGAAGGACAGTAAGAATTAGTTGTTATAGAGGAAGGTAATTTATAAAAGACGCGATTTCCAGATTCCTGTACATTGTACCCTCGGGAGTAAGGAGGGTGTTTGATTTTGGATACCCAAAAAAATCTGTCCTTTGGTAAGGCTTGTTCGGTTTTTATAAGACTTGTGTCCACATTTCTAGTTTAAATATAGGAGTCAGGGACATTGCAATAATAATTAGTCATTACCTTTTTAGGTACATTGGGAAGAGTTTTCCTATCAGAGGAAAAATACTGTGCCTTATCCCAAGGAATCTCCTCACCACCTTGGGTCCTGTCTCCTCCCAGTTGATCCTCCCGCAGTACACCATCCCCAGGGTTGGGATCAGGAAACGTCTGTCTTCCCGATGCCACCTGGAAGAAGACTTTAGGCAGGGTTTCAGTGAGGGATCCGTAGGATTCTTCACAGAAAGCTGAGGTGAAAAGTCATTTTTTAACCGAAGGGGGGTAGGTGCTAAATGAGGAACAATACAAGCATTACTTGCTTAAAACGTCCCTCAATCGGAATTGCAGTGAAATACGCAAACTCTCCATCTTAACAATTGTGGGAAGAAAGCCACGGGGGTCTGGGGTGATCTGACTACTATGCAAATAACCTCCCTGTAATGTACTCTATGGAAGATATTTCTTTTTGTAAGGATTATTTTTGTAGAAGAACAACACTAATGTAATGCTCCCGATTGGCAAGAAAATGTCTGTTTTAATCAGAATATTCGATTTATATCAAAATGAAAAAAAAGGAAAGAATACATCAAGAAATCCAGGGTTGTCTCTGAACTTTCAATGCTGCTGGAGTATTTCACAACGTTTAAAATAAATACAGGTAGCTTGTCTACAGAATGAAAAACACAATCTGCCTGTTATTAGCTCATTAAGATTCAAATTTCCTAAAACATCCATATATAAAAAACAAGATACCAATTCACATTGATTTTCATAAACATTGAATACACAATCTGCAGTATAAAATTATAATTTCCTACCTGAAACCCACCTCTCACTAAAATAAAAAAGTGAAGCAGTTCTAAGAGTCAAGTTAAAAACAAAGAATTTACTTAGTTTTCTGACAATACTGACAAGTATTGGCATCAGAGAAAAATATTTGCACTAATATAAGCTTCTCTGATGTGTGTGTTAATTGAAATCTAATACGTTTGTATTTGTTTTATTTGTATAGCGCAGCCAGGCCCGAGGGCAACCGGGCGCATGTCTTCCACAGTAATTACAGGAATGACATATAATCAAAAGAGTAGTTACAATCATGGCAGAATTGCAGTTAACGTTACAAAACTTCATACGTTAGAACTATCTGTAACAAACTGTTGATTCATAGCTTGTGCGTGAATAGAGTTGGATCCCTTTGAAGTGTTGAAGTGGTTAGCAGCAGTTTCAAAAGGTTTTGGTTCAGGAATTCTGCTCCTTTTTGGAATGCAGGGACAGCAGTAGCTAACTCTTTCAATATTCTTTAGTGTCAACCCAGTAGATATGGTGCTAAAATTTTATAATAGTAAGGCGGTATTGGTAGCAAGGTATGGTATGGAGCTGTGTGGATACAAGAACGTACATTTGTTCCAAACAGCTGAAAATGATTTCTTTAAACAAGGATTGGGTCTTGCCCCCTCAACCTCTAATTACGGAGTACATTTAGAATTGGGTCATGAATTTATCAGCGATACTCAGCGATACATACTTGTATCACAAGTATGACACTGACACAAAAGGTAAACTTTGTAAAAAACCTTTATTGATGTTTCAATGGGGTTGACGAAACTCTTAGGTAGAGCCCTATGGCTAAGATGGGAGTAGTCTCGACCATAAAACAATAAATAAAACAGTCCTGGTTGAGTCTGTCAAATCAAAATGGCCATGCTAATGAAACCTAATTCTTTTTCTATATCTTGTACAAAAAGTGTAAAAGGAAGATGTATCCAAAGGAATGTCAGTGTTCAAATATAAAGAATAAATGTGTCTGAGTCAGCTCTCCTCCCCATGTTGGACAGCATGGGATAAGGCAGTCCCCGTAGGCACGATGACACACTCTGGCTCAGATTCTTAACACAAAGGCAGTTCACAACGTTGTTCGAGGCCCACCTGGCCTTCCACGTTATAGTCTCACGTTCCAATTTCCACAACACAGTTCACCATTAAGTTCACGTCGGTCTCCCTCTGTCGGGCTCAGACCTCTCAAAGCAAAACAAATCACTTTCCAGGGGTTCTCTTCCCAAAGCTCAACTCACCTCCTTTAAGGGGTTCACTTCCCCTAATGTATTACCCTTTCGGTCTCACTTAGTCGGCCTTGGACAGTTTCCTGAAGTCGAAGACTTTTGAATGTGCGTGGTTTTTCTACAGACCTACGCAGGACCACTTCGACTTTCCAGCTTTAAACTTACACTCTCGTGTCATTTGCCCCAGTGCTTCCTGGTCTGGGTAGTTCACTATTTATGCATCAAAGTTCAACGTTCACCTTTTACTTTCCCCTTTCACTGACACTTTCGAGTGGGCTACTCCCTTTCGCCAGACCACTCCATCACTCAGTATTGCTGACTTTATAGCTATCGTTACTTCAAAGTTAATTCGCAGGTCTGCCTTTCTTCGCGTCTCACCCACAGGTGTGCAGCCTTCAATTGTGCGATATAAAGTTGCTACTTCAATCTTTCTTTAGCACACACCGGTCTCTCATGTCATTTGCCAACTCAACGGCTGTGTGCGTTAAGTTCTGGTCCTCTGCTGTCTTTCAATTCGCGAGTCAGGGTTAATACCACAGGCTTGGCCTCGCCTCCCCAACTTTGCCGTTAACCCGGGAGGGTCGCTGGCGTCCTTGAAACACAATGCAGTCTTCTCGATGGGGATTTGGCCTTCTTCACGTGTCTTTCGCTGCCTTTTGTAGGCAACAACCTCCTGCAGGGAACTTCAGGGGTCCTCCAACCGTGGCTCTCATACCTCAGTCATTGCTCTGCTCTAGTAAGTTTGCCTTTGCCCCGGAAGTTCTGCTCTTACTTGCACAGAGTCTCTACGTTCCGCCTTTTATCTGTGTAAGGAGAGCTATTTGGCATCAGAGGTATCACTTAGAGTCAAGTGCCTGACCTTGCCTGACCCAATTAGTAGGACATGTCCAGTGCTATGTATACAAGTTAGCATTGTTACTCTCAGACACCCTCCTCCTCGGCCCAGTGTTTGTGTAAAATCGGGTATGGGGTTGGACATCGGATGATCCTATGTAATAGGAGGGATCATTGGTACGGGAAAGGGAGGAATACCCCGTCTCACCATCGACTGCCTCACCCGCTCCCTGAAGACCCCTCACCCAGTTGATCCTCCCGCACTGGTCCACCCCCAGGCTCTGGATCCAAAGGTGATGGCCGTGCCCTGGCCACCTAAGAGAGAGATCCCCGGGGACTATCAGGTGAGACAGCCTTTGGTTTCTCACAGTCTACACAGCCTTTACTCCACTCGCTCCGTTTATGGATCAATGCTAAGGCTGGCGTGATGCACAACCTAAGTTTTCTAGTTTTGAAAGACTAATGTCAGGATTATTTGTCTGTCATTCATAAAGTCAAGCCTGACGGAAGTTAATGCTGCCTCATCCTTTATCTCATTAGATATATTATGTAGAGTGGCAAAGGATTTAAAAACAAGAGCTATATCCTACAGGCTGGAGAAAATGGAGCCTCAGGAGCTATTGATACTATTTAATAGGAGACATGTGATTTTAACTACTCTTGGTATCCAACAATATTTATTATGGGCAGAGAATCCTTCTCAGATAATTTTAATTACCAGAGCACATTTTAATTGCCTCCACCTCAGAGCCTTGACTGCCGTACTGGAGCGCGACACTGTTAATTAATTTTTTCTACTGTGTAATGGACCTCTGGAGGATTTATGGATCAATGCTAAGGCTGGCGTGATGCACAACCTAATTAGTTTTCTAGTTTTGAAAGACTAATGTCAGGATTTTTTGTCTGTCATTCATAAAGTCAAGCCTGGCGGAAGTTAATGCTGCCTCATCCTTTATCTCATTAGATATATTATGTAGAGTGGCAAAGGATTTAAAAACAAGAGCTATATCCTACAGGCTGGAGAAAATGGAGTCTCAGGAGCTATTGATACTATTTAATAGGATACATGTGATTTTAACTACTCTTGGTATCCAACAATATTTATTATGGGCAGAGTATCCTTCTCAGAGAATTTTAATTACCAGAGCACATTTTAATTGCCTCCACCTCAGAGCCTTGACTGCCGTACTGGAGCGCGACACTGTTAATCAATTTTTTCTACTGTGTAATGGACCTCTGGAGGATTTGGCCCATTTTTTGTTGTTTTGTCCTGTGTATTCTGAGTTGAGAGTGAGGAATTTGAGGCTGCTATTGCAAGAACGTTCTTCAGTTCACTTAGTTTAGACCAGCATTGATTTATTTGTTGTGGGCTGGTTCCCCTAGAGTGGGCTCTGCTCTTTTATAACTTTGTAAGCGAACCTTGCACAAAAGTAAACTTTTAGTGAATTCTTAGATAATTGTATTTTGGCCTCTTATTTTATGACTGGTTTATTGTGTGTGTGAGCGGCTTGTTTTAATCCTTCTCATCCGCTATGTACTATTTCGGAATCATTGGCAAAGTATTTTTATATTTGTCTATGTTTTTATGAAAACTTTGTTATTTCCAAAATGTACTTTACTGATGATGAATATTCTCAAGGAATCAGGCTCACCATCAAAATACGCCAGTTCATTTGTTCATTAAGGAACATATTTCAATACTTTATCGTCTTAATCAGGCACCAATCAGAAAGGCTTGTTATTCCACATTTCATTTGGGGATGTATAAAGCCTTCAGTTGTTTTGGCATGTTTCAATGGGGTTTTACTTTTAAGGATTAGATTTGTGAACTTTTTCTGTGGGTCAAATCCTTGTATTAGTGTTATTAGTTTAGGGTAGCCAGGAAGCTAAAAGACTTGTTAAGATGAGGTGTCAGAACTTTGTTTAACGCCGGATTACAAGTGGTGGTGGCAGTGTTAGTCCCCATTAATTTGGAGTCCATAGGGGATTTCAGCAGAAATTCTCCTGATATTGCTGGAAAATGGAAGGATTTACTTCCAGCATGATGCTGCAGGTAAATCCCCCACTCCAGGGTCAAACTGGTAGCATGGCATAGCAGGAAAAGTGGCGGTAATTCCCTTACCAAAACTTTTTTCCCACACCGCCATATCTGTAATGAGGCCCAAGGACTTTTAAGAGTAGGTTATAAATGTTATGCTTTGGAATTAGCACCAACTAAGGGGCTAGGCACCTTTCAGAAAACTTTGTGTTACTACCTCTTGCACACTGTTTACTTTAGGATTAGCCTTTTTATTTAAAGTTTTTCTCCTAGTAACTATATACGTTCATCCAACCACGCACATCTTAAAGCTACTAATAAAACTGTTTCTGTTCAACCACCCAAACGGCAGTATCACATGTGTCATTGCTCGGCATCATTGCAGCAATCAGATACTGATTCCGCTTTCTAGTCATAAGATGACACCCTGAGTAATTATTTCTTCTTTTCCGTATCATGGACAAATAGGTCAATACTAAGCTTGCTGCAGATTTTGCTTTCTTTCTGAGTCGGATAAAGATTTTTACTTTTTCAGGATTGTTCAGTACCAGTGGTACTGGTTTGGCCCACGTTGGTAATGATTAAGAGGCACCAGGATCCTGCAGGAGCAAGCCTACTTCATTGCAAACACCCTTCCAATCCTCGAAGGAGCTCTGGCAGTAGTCATATCAATATCAAAGCCATGTGTAACTGCTCGGGGCGAGGCAGAGGATGCAGAGCTTTCTCTTAAGTGAAAAGGTCATCCTGTACCAAATTACAGGCTCTTGTCTAGCTACTTCACCCTTCAAGGGGTACTTTTTTTTCTTCACCTTCTATTTTTATTAGGTTTCAATACTCAAAACATACAGGCATCAAGCCCAACGGCCACCATAACCCACCCCTTCCCCACCCAACTGTTCATGGCAATACAGTGCATCAAATCGAAGATTGAATACGTCCACAGTAGTGTACAAGTGGCCAGCATTACATTTCATATTTTTCCTGATGTCAAGTCTATGTACCAGTATCCCTATTTTCGACTTCTTGTGGCAGAGCATTCTGCCCATCATCTTCATTGGACATTTATCTCCTAAATGGCAACCAATAATCTAACCGTCTAGTACTAGTCGGGAGGGTAGCAGCATACTGTGCCTCCCTGTTTTCACACATAGCCATGAAGGATAACCATTCTCGGAACTTCGGGGCAGTAGATTTCCCCCAGGATTTGGCAACAATAGACCTAGCGACAACAGATGCCATGCTTGCTAACCGTTTCTCAGACCTAGAGCCAGAGTCCATCGCTGACAGCATCCAGAACTCTGGAGAGTATTGCCAGGAATCACACAGCATGGCAGACATAGTTGCCTCAACGGCTGTCCAGGAGGGCCGCAAGCGAGGGAAGGTCCAAGTAACGTGCAAAAAGTCTGCCATATCTTGAGCGCATCTGTTACACTCAGATATTCTTTCAGGATCAAATCTGTGCAACCTTGCAGGAGAATAGCACACTGGTGTAAAAATTTAGTAATGGATTAAACACAGACCATTATTCAAGGATACAGATGTTGTTTGTCGGCAGATCCCTTTCCACTGGGCATCTGTCAATACCTTCTCCAACGCTGATTCCCATCTGGTCCTAGATTTATTGATCAACAAGGGTCTCCGTAATCAAATTTCCCTGTTTATTGTGGAGACCAGTGACTTGGCAGGGTGATGTAGTAATGTACTGCAGCAGTGAACGGGTTGCAGGAGTTTGTGGGTAATTAAGCTAAAGGCGGAAGTATGGAACAAGTTACTTACCTGTAACAATTTTTCTCCAGCATGGGTCTGGCATGGAGTAACATGCTCATGAATATTCCCTGTCGTCGGGCTGGAAATCCTGAGTAAAAGAAAAAACAGTTTCACTTTCACTTACAAACTGTATTTCTCCTTTAAACCAATCACTGTCCTCTGGGTCATACTGCCCCCATCCAATGACAGCCCCCTCACTAAGCGCATCCTCTGGCAGACATCTTCAGATTTGGTAAGCACGTGAAGTGGCAGTATGACCAAGAAGAGCCGCAGAGGGGTCGGAAGAAGGATTCGCATGTGAATCCATGTCAGACCCATGCTGGAGAACAATAGTTACAGGTAAGTAACTTGTTCCTTCTCCAGCATTGTGTCTGGCATATACTCAAATGCTCATGAACAACGAATACATAGCAGTACAGCATTACACAACCATCAAGGGAGCTCTCATTAATGCCAGGTCATTGATAGCCCATGCCACCGAAATTGCTGAGCTCATCCAAATAGGTGATTTTGATTTCCTAGCTATAAGGGAAACTTGGCTTCACCAAGCGGCTGGCCGTGCCCTGATGCTTGCCTTGCCCCCTAAGTATAACATTCTCAGAGAAGATAGAACCAATTCTCGAGGAGGCATAGCCATTATTGCAAAAAAATAACCGAACCATAAAAATAGAAACACCCTTGCATACCAAATCCTGTGAATCCTTAACTGCCAAACTCCTAACATCATCCTCTCAATACATCAACATTCACCTCATCTACAGACCACCAGACCCTATCGGAACCTTTGAAGAGGTCATCTCCATGATCCTTTCAAACAACCTAAAAAAGTCATCCCAAACTATCTTACTAGGAGATCTGAACTTAGGTTTCAATGACCACAAAGACCTGCAAGCGACTAATATATCCAACATCCTCACAGAACTTGGATTCACCCAAAGAATATCACAACCTGCCCACGAGAAAGGCCGAACACTTGACTGGGTAGCTGACCACAATTTCAATATAACTATTACTGCTTTCAGCCCACAAATTTGGACCGACCATGCATTAATAGCATTCCTCATAAATGTAAAAACCACTCAACCTCAGGAAAACATGTTAGCTACTTCCATGCCAATGAGAAATAAAAAAAAAATAACCACAGACAAACTACTACCACTGATCCTCCCAAACTTAAACTCTCTACCTGACACACTAGACCCTACATCTCTAGTTAACGAATTCAACTTAACCATGGCCAAAGCCCTGGATACCATTGCCCCATTGAAGCTGAGAAATAGCAAACCCACAGCACGCCTAAATGCCTGGTTCACCCCATACCTTAAGTCACTAAGGAAAGAAAAACACAGGTGCGAATCCTCTTGGAGACTGACTCCATCAGAGACCAATAAAGTAGCCCTCATCAACGCCTCCAACAAATACAAAAATGAAATACGGAGAGCTAAAAAAGACAGCTTTGACAATAGAATAATGCAGGCTAAATCTGGTACTAAAGAGTTATTCACTATTCTAAAGGAACTAGAAAACCTTATCCCAGTACCTGACAATTGTGACAAAAATAAAACGTGGTGCTCCAACATCCAAAAAGCACTAAATGATAAAATGCTACCCTCCAACTCAAAATAGAAAAAAAAAATATGCCCCCTACTAACAATCAGAGGGGCGAACTACCCACTGCTCCTAAACCTGAACCAAGATTTAATTTCAATAAAGTAACCATCTTAGAGGTTGAGAAAATAATACTCTCGCTCAAACCTTCAAACTGCTGAGATGACATCCGCCCAGCACAACTAATAAAAGATGCTGCGATAGATCTATCACCATTTATATCCAAACTCATTAATGCTTCCTTTGCATCAGGCATGATACCAAGTAATCTCAAGCAATCTTGGGTCCTCCCGCTCCTCAAGAAGCAAACCCTAGACCCGGCCATTCCTACAAACTACAGTCCGATTACAACGGTGCCATTTCTATTAAAAATCCTAGATAGAGTGGCTTACCTACAGATCCAAAAATTCTTGGAGTTGCATCAACTCCTAGGTACCCGGAAATCAGGTTTTAGACCACAGCACGGCACTGAAACTGCACTCATCGATCACAAAACCCAAGTCGACGAGCTGAGAGACCAAGGAAAAACAACCCTACTCCTCCTACTGGATCTCTCAGCAGCGTTTAATATGGTGGATCATAAGGTGCTCTGTACTCACCTAGAATCTGCTGCTCATTTCTCCTCACATGCCATAGCGTGGATCAAATCATTCTTAAGTGAAAAAACCAGGAGGGTTTCCTCAACTTCAGCAGTGGCTGACCCCGTACCCATTACATGTGGCAACGAGCTGGGGGTAGATCTCTCGCCGCAGCAGGGGCCTCCCTCTGGAACAGCCTTCCTGCCTCCCTGAAACTTGAGGAGAACCATCTCTGGTTCCGGAAGCATCTCAAAACCTTCCTCTTTGCCTCTGCTTTCTCTCCCTCTCTCCCCTGCTAAAATCACTGAACCTGCACTGAATCTGCAACTGGGCCACTCCCCGATTTCATTTCCTGGCCCAGCCACTTTTCCATGCACTGCCTACATGCACTACGGGACTGTCTCTGTATCCTACAGCCCCTTCTCCCGGCACTTACCTTTGCACTTGCCACCAGCTGGCCCTATTATTTATCTCGTATTCTATTAACCATGTACCACACTTTCCTTGCACTTGCCATCAGCTGGCCCTATTATTTATCTTGTATTCTACTAACCATGTACTGCACTTCCCCTCTCCCCTTCCCCTGCACTTTCCCAGTCCCCCTACCCTTGCACTTGCGCAATCTGAATGACACCTGGCCTAGTAGGATCGTTGTCTGTCTCCCTTTGTTCCCCCCGCCTCGTCGCGCCTTGAAACACTTGTGTATAGGCGCGTTACAAATGTCATATCATATCATATCATACCCCAGGGTTCCTTCCTCTCTCCTACCATGTATAACATTTTCACTAAGCACCTGTTTGATGATCTCGACCTTCTAGGTGTCACCTACACTAATTATGGAGATGACACCCAGATTCTCATCCCACTTTCGGGGGATTATGAACACGATTTGGCCTTGGTGAATAAGATATACCTCATCATCCAGGCATGGATGGCCGTCACAGTCTGTGTCTGAATGATGATAAAACATAACTCATCATACTGGGGACTACACAAAGCATTAAAAAACTGAACCCAGACTACTCCTCCTTTGTTATAGATGGCCATACCATCAAAGTAGCGAAAGAGGTAAAAACATTAGGTTTTTACCTCGACTCCTGCCTTAATCTGACAAAGCAAGTGAATGAGATGGCATCCGCTACCTCATACACTTGCAAGTTGGTCAGAACAGCAAAAACCTACTTGTCCACTACTAGCTGCCTCACACTGGCAAGAGCATTGGTATTATCCAAATTGGATTATTGCAATGCTCTATACCTGGGGTTCAATAAACATACTATGCAAAAAATCCAAATACTGCATAATAATGCTCTCAGAGCTCCCTTAGGAATCCCAAAAACAGAGCACATATCAGAAGTCAGAAGACAGTCCAACTGGTTCTCTACAGCTGACAAAAATAAACTGAAAACAGCCTCATTAACTTTCAAAAGTATCAATGACTTAGCACCCAAATACCTAATAGAAAGGTTAAAAAGAAGAACCACGAACAGACCCACCAGAGAAGCATACACCAACTGTCTAGCCGTGCCCTCATTCAAATTGACTACTGCCAGAGGAAACAGCTTCCCGGTCAAAGCAGCCCAATTGTGGAACTCCCTGCCAACCTCTCTAAGGTCTGACCAGTCCTACCTACACTTTAGACTAAACCTCATTAAATGGCTCAAAGAAAAACGACCTATAATGTAGCCTCCCTGACCACTTGAGTCTTGCCTAGCTGAAACCCTGCTGCTCGCCTTGCACTCTGCATACCTGTATATATATATATTTCCCCTTGTTGCGGATTAACATTTTCCTGTACATTGACTATCTGTGTATATATTTACTGTGCTGTACTTTTATCCTCGTGCTGTTAACCTTTCCTCATGCAACTGTGTAATCTGCAACTGTAACTTGTAAGCTTAAAGTATTCTTGACCACACGCCCGGATACCTTCGGGTCTGGCGCGCGCTGCAAATAAATAAACAAACAAACAAACAAACACAGAAGTGGCAAGTCTCAACAGAAGCAATTAACTCTTACCTACAGAACAGACTCACCTCAAGCGGAAAGGCTGCGTAGCACTGCTTGGCCGACTCTGGACTCCTCCCTGGAATCCCTGTCGACACAGTAGAACCTCGTGAAGGTGTGCATGGATCTCCACATAGTAGCCCTGCAGATGTGCAGCAGGGAAACACCAGACAGGAACGCTGTCATCGCAGCGATCGCTCTACCAACCAATGACAATACATGATGCAGCTAGAGAGCCACCTTGAAACGGAAGCCTTGGACAAGGCCTTCCCATGGCTCACAGGACAAAAGTTCATGAACAGTTGTGAAGTCTTCCGAAAACCTTTTGTGTGCGTCACGTAGAACTTCAAGGCACGAGCAACGTCAAACGTGTGCAAAGCCCTTTCAGCCGGTGACAAAGGTTTTGGGAAATAAACTGCTAACACCAAAGGCTCGTTGAGATGGAATTCCGATGGAACCTTTAAAATGAAAGAGGGGTGCATTTGCAGCACCACCCTCGATTCGTGGAAAGTCAGGTATGCTTGCTTGCAGGTTAGGGCCTGGATCTCACCCACCCTCCTGGCAGGGGGGATGGCCACAAGGAAAGCCGTTTTACACGAGAGGAACTTAAGAGGGGCCTGATGCACCGGTTCGAAGGGGGCCCGCCACAAGCCTTGTCAGAACGACGTTGAGTTCCCACGCCAGGGCAGGAGCCTTCACCGGCGGGAAAAGATCGAAAACATCCTTTGAAGAACTCCTTGATGAGTCGGTGAGACCACAGTGGAGATCTTCCCGGATACCTGGTGCAGCGGGAGATAGTCGCCAGATGCAACTTGATAGAAGCATGTGCCAGGCCGTCCTTGGCCAAGCACAGCTAGTATGGAAGAATTTTCAGGGCCATGACCCTCACTGGGGTAATCTTCTGCAACCGGCACCACGTAGCGAAAGGCTTCCACTTGTGACCGTAGCACTTCAAAGTCAACTACGCCCTGGCCTTAGCAAGGATCTCTCTGCAGTCCGCAGGCAACTCATATGCACCAAATTCTAGGGCTGCAGGAGCCAAGTCTTCAGGTTAAGAAACCTTGGGTCGTGATGCAGGATTGCGCCTCCTTCTCTAGTGAGAAAATCCCGAACTACCAGCAGCTTGACCGGGGGTGACGCCGACAGACTGAGAAGGTCCGGATGCCAAATCTGCCTCGGCCACGCCAGGGTGATGAGTATCATCCTGCATTGGCACTGTCTGAGTGTGTTGATGACTCGTAGCAGGAGAGGTAACGGAGGAAACGTGTACAGGAACAGGCCTTCCCACAGGAAGGAGAACGCGTCCCTCATGCTCCTTGGTTGGTGAAATCTGCTGGAAACTTCTGGCATTTGTAGTTAACCACTGTTGCAGACAGATAAATCTGGGGCCTGCCTCACTTGACGAAGATGCGGTCGCCTGGTCCTGCCGAAGTTCCCACTTGTGGCAGGAGCGCAACTCCCTGCTGAGGGAGTCTGCAATGGTGTTCTTGACTCCTGCTAGGTGAAGAGGAACGTGGAACATCTCTTGTCCGACGGCCAAGCGCCACAAGTCCTGTGCTTGTATATAGAGTGCTGGGGATCGAGTGCCCCTGTTTCCTGATGTAAAACATTGTGGTGGTGTTGTACGTAAAGATCCTCACCACCTTCCCCTTCAAAGACATGGAAGGAATGACTTAAAGGCCCAGAACACTGCTCCAGGATGTTGATATGGAGATCCTACTTCTACGGCAGCCGCAGGCCTCTGGCGTGCAGACGTCTGGTGTGGGCTCCCCAGCCTTCCAGGGAAGCGTCCGTGGTGTCCGCCTCCTGGTATGGAGGGTGTTAAACCCTGTGCCCCAGGCGATGTTGGAGCGAACGCCCCACCACCTTATCGCCAGACGGAACTCCTCGTTGAGTGGTATCTTGTCAGCAAAGCTTCCAGACATCTGTATCTAGCGAGCATCCAGGAACTCTTGAAGAGGTCGCATCTGTAACCTGCAGAGTCGGATGAGGTAAATGCAGGATGACATCATGCCGAGCAACGACTTGATGGTTCGCAGCGTGGCTGTCTTCATCAACAACAGCCACTGCACCTGCCCTTGAATAGCAGCTACACTCTCCTCCAAGGGTGACGCCAGGCAGGACACCATTAGGAACAGCACGTTCTGCGACGGTGTCAAGCAGGACTTTGTATTTGTATTTATTTTATTTATAAAGCGCACCAGGCCCAAGGGCATCCGGACGCATCATTTAGGTTACAAGCATAATACGGAATACATACAACAGAATACATAAAGGGAGGAAAACAAGCAGTGCAATAGAAAGGATAATTTGGGATAATATACAGATTCTATACATATTAACAATCAGGAAAAGCATCTAACAGTTGGGCGCTTGTGTAGTAAGTCCGGCAGACAGTAGGCGCTAAGAGTCAAGGCTGGTCTTGGGCTGACAGTCAAGCTTTGGCTTTGCTCTTGAAGGCCAAAAAGGACGGTTCCACTCTGAGTGGATTAGGTAAATAATTCCATAGTTTCACAGCCAAGACTGGGAAACTGCTCCTCACAGATCTCTGGAGGTTGAAGCGCGGAATGGAAAGGCAGTTGGTTTGGGCACTTCTGAGTGGTCTTGATGAAGTATGTAGAGAAAATCTACTGGCCAAGTAACTGGGTGCTTGGTTAGTGAGGCTTTTGTGGGTTAGCGATATACACATTAAGTGAGACTCTTTGGGAGACTGAGAGCCAGCGGCCGTCTGCAGTCAGAGATGTGGAGGTTCCTGGGGATGTATTTTGGATGATCTGTAGTTTGTTAATGTTGCCTTGGTTAGTGCCGAGATAGAGGGCGTTGCAATAGTCAATCTTAGACAGGAACAAGGTCCTGGCTAATGTGGTGCAGTTGGCTGGTGATAGGAACGGTCGACATGCCATAATGAGCTTACAAGTATATGAAGCAGCAGAAGAGACTGCATTAATTTGTCTAGAAAGTGAGAGAGTGGAGTTGATATACATACCAAGCATTTTTGTATCTTTGGCCACTTTGATGGTATTGCCATCAATTATGAAAGATTTGAAGGACGGGTCTAGCTTACTGAGTCTTTGGTGAGAGACTAGGATGAGAATCTCCGTCTTTTCATTGTTCAAGCACAGTTCATGCTGCCCCATCCAAGCCTGGATGACTTGGTAAATGGAGTTGATGGCTACAGTGTAAGGTTTGTGGTCACCTGTGATAGGGATGAGTATCTGGGTGTCATCAGCGTAATTAGTGTATGTGACACCCAGATAATCCAATATGTCAAAGAGTGGTTTCGTAAACACATTATAAAGTGTAGGGGAAAAACACGATCCTTGTGGAACCCCGCAGGTGACCGGCACGGGATCGGTGGTGGCAGAAGGGCGGAGACTCTCATGGATCTATTTTCCAGAAAGGAGGTAATCCAGGCCGTGGCTTTGTCCGAGAAGTGGGCGGCAGTTTTGAGGTGACGGCAGAGGATTTGGTGATTCACTAAGTCGAAGGCCGCAGAAAGATCTAAAATGAGTACTAGGGCTAGCTTGCCCTTGTCTTTTAGGTCTTCATTCTGAGTTTTAAGATCTAAGAGGGCAGTTTCCGTACCATATCAAGGGCGGAAACCTGATTGTCTTAGTCCCAGGAGATTATTAGTTTCCAGGTAATCTTGGATCTGCAAGTATGCAGCAAGATCAAGAATTTTTAAGAGGAAAGGGACCGTAGTGATAGGGCTGTAGTTGGTGGGTATGTTAGCATCCAAAGTAGGTTTTTTAGGAGAGCAATGACCCAGGCATCCTTTAGGTTGTCAGGGACAGTCCCGGAGCTGAATGATGAATTTATGAGCGTGGTAATGAAAGGTGCTAGATTGTGCGAGACTCCTTAATAATGGAGGCAGGACATAGGTCGCCCTGACAGTTAGAATGTTTGAGATTATTGATGATATGCTCAACTTCAGTGGTGGATAAGGGTGAGAAGCTGAATGGTTTCAAGGAATCACGATTAGTGTTGGTGTTGACCTGAAGGATTTTATGCTGCAGACTAGTCTGCAGGCTGTTTTTTTGTCATTGATTTTAGTTTGGAGAGTGGTGATTTTGCAGAGGAGGGCCTTTTGAATGTTAGTACACCAGGTACTGTCTTTGGAGCAGGTGTCAGGGGGAGTGGCAGGAGACTACAGTTCCTTTAAGATTCTGAATAGCTCCTTGGTGTTTGATTGAGCTTGTTCAATGCGTTTGTTATACTCGTCTCTTTTGGCCTGGAGTATGGCCTCTTTGTAATTTAGAGTAGCTAGAACAACGCTAGCTTTGTTTATGTCCGTTGGGTTACTTTTCCAGCATGATTAAAGGCTTCTTTTTTCTTTGCGAAGGGTTCTCAGCTGTGGCGTAAACCATGAGAAGAGGTGGGCCCGTGGTTTAGGTTTTCTAAGTTTGGTAGGTGCAATGAGGTTGAGGGCTTTCAGCATGGTCTGATTGTACATGTCTACCAGGACAGTAGGGTCAGAGCATGAGAGGGAGAGATGGGTGAGAGCAGGGAGGATGAGTGGGAGTAATTTAGCGCAGGTTATGTTGTGCTTGTTTCTTGTGGCGGTAGCAGGTGCGATATCAGGGGTGGTGTGGATGATTTTAGTGGGGATGCTGAAGGTGATGAGGTGGTGGTCTGTCCAAGCACATGGTTGGTTAGATACAATGTTAGTGTCACAGTTTAGGTTGGCTATCCAGTCGAGAATCCTACCCTTAGAGTGTGTTGGCATGTTGATCTGTTGTGTGAAGCCTAAATTAAGTAGCAGGTTGTTGATGTCGTGGGCTGAGGCATCATTATGGTCTTGGTAACCTAGGTTGAAGTCGCCAAGTACGATGATTTGGGACTTAGTCTTGGTGTTATCAGCAAGGATGTATGAGAGATCTTCAGCGAACGTGGATAAAGGACCAGGGGGTCTATAGATAAGGTGGATTGTAATGGACTGGTTAAGGGTAATGGCGAGCTTCACTGTGAGCAGTTCAGCTGAGCTGCTTTGGGGGGCAGAGGAGAGGCGAAGACTGATGGTATTTTTATGTGTAAAGGCAATGCCACCTCCTTTAGATTGACCGGTGTTGCGGTCACTTCCAATAATAGTATAACCTTCAGGGATCGCTAGAGATAGGAGTGGGCCTGAGGCTGCATGGAGCCAGGTTTCAGTAACAGCTATGAAATCAAGGTTGTGAGTTGTGATACGGTGGGCCACATCTAATGCGTATGCTGTAAGTGATCTAGTATTGATCAGTGCAGCCTTGAGGGATGCTGCAGGGGTATGGGGTTTGGTACTCGCATCAGTATTAGCACCCACTATGGGTGTGGGTAAGTGGTGATGGGTGAAGGCTATTAGCTCTGGATAAGATTGGTTAGTCTGCTGGTTAGTATTGGTGTGGCGGTGGGAAGCATGGGGTAGTCTAGATCCTAGCCTGAAGTTCCTCAAGGGCGCAATGCATGGTTGGTTGGGAGTTGGTTTGGATGCAAAATGATTGAGCCAAAGGGAAGGGGAGTTGAGGTAGGGGTTGGTGGGAAGAGCAGCAGTGGCAGTGGCCAGAGTAGGATTTTGCTGCCGTATGGAGCACGAGGAGCCACTGAGGCAAGGAGCGTGTGGGGTAGGATACATGATAGTTAATAGTTGTGGCATGCAGGAGAATGAAGGGTGCGTGTGTAGGCAGGTCAGTGACGAGGCTACTAGTAGGATGTTACTACAGAATAGGAATGGTCCTAGCAAAGCTAATAAATTGAGGGTGAGGCACAAAGCGCTGTCGGTAGAAACAGTGGGAGTGTGCTGGTCAACCATAGTAACAAATGTGACAAGGGTGAAAGGTTGCCAGAGTACAGTGTGCAGTCGGTTGGTAGGCAGTACTGTATATGAGGGTTAACTAGGCTGGCAGTCTAAGCGAATACACAAGTTAACAGTGGCGCAGGATAGCAAGGGAGAGAGAACAGGTGAACATTGTTGCATGGGTGGTAGTGTACTTAGGTGGGGAGGAGGGGCTAAAGTGCAAATGGTGGCAGGTAGATGGTCATGGGCCTCAAGGCGCTCAGGCAAGGTGGAGCAGTAGTCACAAATGCAGCAGTGGCAACACGTTAGCAGAGGGCATGAGTAAGGGAATAACGAGAGCAATATGAAACAGTAGCTGGTCACAAAATGCAGTGGCAACACGTTAGCAGAGGGCACATGAGTGAGGCAATAACGAGGGCAATAAGATAGTGGAGACTTAGATAGTTGATTGAGATTCCCAGATCCATCAGCAGCTGGACGGTCGCCTCCGTGTGTCTGACGGCAAATAGTCGCGAGCCGGCCCAGATGCGCCAGTCGTCGGGGTATGGGTATATGTGTATACCCCGTAGACGCAGATGGGCCACCACTGGCGCCAGGCACTTTGTGAACACTCTGGGGGCCGACTTCAAGCCGAAAGGTAGGGCCTTGAACTGGTAGTGCTGTCCCTGCACTACAAAGCATAGTAATTTTCGGTGCTTCCTGTGAATGGGGACGTGGAAGTAGGCATCCTCCGTGTCCAGCAACGTCAAGTAGTCTCCTTTTTCCAGTTGGCCGAGCGTGTTGCAGCATGACCATCCTGAATTTTTGGAACTTGAAGTATCTGTTCAGATGTCGTAGATCTAGAATGGACCTCCAGGCCCCTGTCTTCTTTCTGACCAAAAACTATCTGGAATACACTCCGGAATCCCTGAGTCGCTGGGGAACTAGCTCTATCGCCCCTTCTCGCAGCATGGCCCATACCTCCTCCAAGAGATGAGGGATGTGCTGCACCTGACGAGCCACCGAAGGGGTCTGCGGACACCTGCGCTGAAACTCCAGGGTGTGTCCGCCGGCGAGAGCGTTCAGCACCCATCTGTCAGTGGTGATTTATTTCCACTCACTGACGAACCCCGTCAGTCGGCCGCCCACCGGGGTGCACTGGTGGGGGCACGATATCTGGTCGTTTCAGGCTGACTTCGGAGCTGGCATCCTGCCCTGCAGGTGATGGCCGCTGTCCTCTGCCACCATAGGCCTGAGAACGGCCTCTGTAGGCTTCCTGAGTTATGGATCTGCAAGGTTGACGGTACAATGAGGAGAACCTTTGGAAGACCTGCTCGACTTTCCTCTGGAGGAGCGAAAAGAAGAGCAGTGCTGCTCGAGGGTGCTCAGGGAAAGGGCGTCTCCATATCCTCCTTGATGGCCTGTAGGAACTCGTCGAAGACCTTCCCAAAAAGGTTATCTCCATTGAAAGGCATGTTCAGTACCTTCGCTTGGACCTCCTGGCAGAAATTGGTGGCCTTCATCCAGCTTTGGTGACAAAGGCAGGAACCATTCCCCATCTGCCGGAACCCTGTGTCGGCAACATCCAGTGCCATTGTGATGGCGTGATCTGACGCTACCTCCCCTTCCTGGAAGACAGCGATTGACTCCATCTTCTTGTCCTCGGGGAGGAACTGCAAAATCGGACTCAGCTTGTACCACAGCTCACTGTCGTACCTGGCTAGGAACGCCAGTGGGTTGGCCATCTTCCTTCCCATGGCGTCATCTTCTTCCCTTTGCAGTCTGGAGGCACTGAAGACAACGAGGACGGGTTGGCCGACTGTTTCCTCTGAAACCACTGTATCCGGCAATGGAAGCTTTTTTCATTGAAAACTCGAGAACTCCCAACACTGAAGTGTGCGGTAAAAATCCTAAAATGGCTGCCAGAGGAGGGGCTTAGGGAGAGGGCTGTCATTGGATGGGGGCAGTATGACCCAGAGGACAGTGATTGGTTTAAGGGAGAAATACAGTTTGTAAGTGAAAGTGAAACTGTTTTTTTCTTTTACTGAGGATTCCCAGCCTGAAGACGGGGAATATTCATGAGCATGTGAATACATGCCAGACCCCATGCAGAAGAAAGAAACATTTTTACCATATTCCATTGACCTCTAGTTTTCAGGGCCTCCCAAGTGATCAAGCACCCATTCACCACTAGAGCCCCCAGAGACTGTATCCCCAGATTCTCAAAGTGTAGACAAAACATCTTTTGTGTGTGAGTGGTATTCCCCTTACCCTAAATATATTAAATGGCAATGAATAAAGGTTATACTCAAACAAGATAACTGCCGTTATTTTTACATGCCCTTCATGTTACCTCTTTTAGCTGTATCTCTATCTGATTCCCAGCGGTACCGGTACCCTGCCACAGCAGTAACCTCAGATCATCCGGAAACATAACCACTTTTTCCAGGGAAACATGTGGGAGATCAGCCGAGGGGGACCACCACCAAAAGGAGTACTGAAGTTGTGCAGCCAAAAAGCATAAGTAGAAATCTGAGAATTCCAAACCACTGTGTTCATAGGGTGCCGTTAACACATCGTTTTAAATTCTTGCCTGTTTCCCTGCCCATATCAGACATATCATTAATTTACGTACCCTAGACAAAAAACTGGGTGCAGGCCAGATTGGAGTATTGTTAAAAATGTATATGAATTTTTGAAGGATAACCATCTTAGCTAAAGACATTCGAGCAGCTTGAGAAATGGGGAGCAGGATCCATGTTTCCACTCTATGTTCCAGTCTTGTCAAAACTGTCACATAGATATTCCCAAATAGATCTGTCGGAGATGTCGTTATGTGTATACCCAGATAGCGTATGCCCCAAGGGCACCATTTAAAATGTATACCAACATCCCCTTCACATACCACAGGGGTCAAGGGCAATACCTCTGATTTGGACCAGTTGACCTTCATCCCGGAGATGTCCCCAAATTGTTGGATGGCAATAACAACTGGTTGCATTTTCCTTAGGATGTTTTATATACAACAACATATCGTCCGCGTACAGCAATATAATGGAAACATGAGAACGGACCCTAACACTCCAGTGAAGGTAGTAGTCCCTAAGAAAACATGCAAGCGGTTCAATGATATGGGCAAAAAGGATAGGGGACAAGCTCGTACCCCGGGACGGAAAGTGATATATTCAGACAGAATTTAGTTTGTGTATATCGCAGCCTGAGGAGGTAGGAAAAGCGCACGCCAGAGTATCTCAAATAGGAAGGGTCATTCTACTGAGTCGAAAGCTTTTTCAGCGTACATTGCGGCAACCACTATAGGGATTTCAGGGTTCACACTATGTATGAGAGTCAATAGCCGCCTTAAATTGTTCTGTATGGACCTACCAAGGATGAAGCCCGCCTGGTCTGGAAGAATAAGCTCAGGCATATATGGGAGGAGACGATCAGCTAAGATTTTGGCTAACATTTTATTGTCCGTATTAACTAAGGTTAGGGGGTCTATATGAAGAGCACTTTACAGGGTCTTTACCCTATTTCAACAACACCATCACGATGGCCGTTCTGGTGGATTCGGGTAGAACTCCATGGGTAAAGGCTTCATCGTACATGCAGTGTATATGTGAGACCAGTAAATCTGGATGTTCCTAATATAGTACTATGTGATCCCTTCTAGACCTGGGGCCTTACCGTTGGGAAGAGAGAGGATAGTTTTGCAAATTTCTGCCTCCGACGGAGGTTCATTAAGTTTCTCTCCTTGTGCTGGATCAAGCCACCCTGGGGCAAACTGGTCCAAAATCGAGATATGGAGTCTCGCCCCACATGTAGTGATGTATATGGTTGTGGTAATACCTAGTAAATGTCTCAGTGATCTGCAAAGGGTCCCTGCTTGTGGATCCATCAGGGAATTCAATCTCACCAATATCCTCTGGGAGGCGCTCCCGTTTAATTGCTCACGCTAAGGCTGGGACGGTATCCTTCCCCATATGTGGCTGCCCTAATAGGATCTCCCAGGAACCTCTCCTCCTGTTCCATAAGAAGGTGCAATTCTTCCCGTTTGATCTTAACAGTCTCCCATGTCAATTGGGAATCCCTCCACCCCTGTTGTACCTCCAGATCTTTAATTTGCTGCTCTTTACTAGAGATAAATCTACAAATATTTTTCAAATATCCCGCCTTCTCTAGACAACACTTTGAAGGCTTCCCACACAATCCTAGTATCAGAGGCAGACCCCACATTGGCCTAAAAAAAGGTTTGAATATCCTGTCTAATGTTCTCCCAGAAGAGGGCATCCTCCAGTGCACGTGCCCTTAAACACCATTGCATAAATTTCTGGGGCTGTGGGGGACAAGTAAAAATACCCATCACTGCGGAGTGATCTGAAAGGGAATGAGACAGAATCTGGGTGTCAGTGACAGCGGGTCGCAAATTTAATGTAACCATGACATAGTAAATCCTTGATGAGCTACCATGGACCCCTGAATAAAAGGAGTATTCTCTAGAGGTGGGGTGTAGCACTCTCCAAACATCATACAATATGTGGTATTCTGCAATGTCGAGCCATTTAGTTTCTACCCTGGACAGTATGTTCTTGTGTCATAGATCTACCTAAGTGCAGTGTCAGCGCTATATGAACATTGCCTGCCCTTATGATATCATAATCTGGAAATCTATGCAGGTGGTTAGCCTAATTCGGGAAAAAGCATGCAGATTCCATGTTCGGGAGTATACATTTCTTATGAGGTCCTCAAGACCCAGAACTTCCACTGCCAGGAGCATAAACCGGCCCCCCGGGTCCCCAACCTTTTCGTGGAGTTCATATGCCAGCGTTCAATGTATATATGTTGCAACTCACTGTGAATGTGTGGAAAAAGAAGAGCCATATCAGTGCACAGCCCAACCTGGCATATTAGGAGGCTCACAGTCTGGAGCTAAATGCGTCTCTTGTAAGCAAATAACATTCATACCGTGATTCCTGGCATAGTTGCAATGAGTCTGGACTTTTTTCAGTTTCTGAAACCCTGTATGTTCCAAGATAACAGAGAGATGCTATCTCCTACATTTGCTCCAGGTAAAGACATTGTTGCCCTTCAATTAAACAACAGGACGATTTTATGCACCAGCACAGTAGCACATTGCCCCAAAGAGGTCTAGCCAGTGCACACTCTTTTAAAATGATAAAACTACAGATTGGTGCACTAAAATTGCCATCCCAGACCCCCCTAAATCGCTTCAACTTCGCAATCCCATCCCCCATCAACACAAACCTAACAACTCCCATCGCAGAAACCAAAACATACCGGCCTCATCCCGCACCCCCACATAACAAACCAAGAACTGTGAACCTACAACTCCTGCATTGACTGTGGTAACGGAGTACCTTTGGCATCCAGGCAACTTGGGCGCATGACCAGACCATATGTCACCTTCCTGAAAAGTACATGTTCCTATATCTGGGAATGATTACTCATAGCAAGCATGTCTTGTAGCGTCACAGGGGTAAAGGAGAGTGGTGCAGTGAGTTACGAGGGTCTGGCAAATACATTGCAAACTGCTCCGCCGCCTCTAGTGTTGTAAAGAATGTGGCTTTACCAATGTGGAGCACACAGAGTTTGGCTGGGTATATCATTGCGTAGTGAACATTCTTCCCCCTTAAGATGTTCTTAGCTGATTGAAAGGGTCTCCTCTGCTCTTGTACCTGAGGACCGAAATCCGTAAATAGTCAGATTGTCACAGAGCTTCAGCGGAGTTCACCCTTCTCCCTGGCAGCTTTAAGCAATACATCCTTGTGACTGTAATTAAAAATGTGCGCATTAATGGGACGCTTAGGGGCACCAGGTGGAGGTGTAAATGCCAGGGTGCCTTGCGTTCTTTCCACGAAAAACATCTTGGACACAGGGGTGTCAGCTTGCACCACCTTAAGTGTTTTTTCAACAAATTGTTCCATATTATTAATGTGGGTGGACTCCGGTATACCAAGGATACGCACGTTATAACGCCACGACTTCCCTTCTAGGTCATCATTTTTAGCAGTGATTTTCTTGACAGTTTGTTCTAGAAGGGAGACCTCCCTCTGCAATGCCCAAACCTTGTTTCCCCCTCACTGATTCTATTCTCTGCTTCAGTCATGCGCTCATATAGTTTGTCTATTTGTAACGCTGAGATCTCGGAGGTATCTTGGAGGTAAATATGTCCGTTTAAGTGCCAATGGTGTCCATACTATTTTTTAGGGCCAAGAGAGTATGGTTAAGAGCTGCAACATCCAGCTGGGAGGGGCCCGTAGCTGGTGGCTGAGGAGGCGCTGATGCGTCCATTTTAGTGTATTGGTCCAACTTGGGGTTCACCATCACACACCGCACTGCAGGATATGAAGGGTCTCAAAAGCTCAGCTAAAGCTACTTGATATGTGTGCACATGTAAGTCATGCTAAACGCAAGTCAAGCAGCGTGTCGATTGTGTGGAAATTAGATGGCAGAGCAGGTTATCAGATCACGCCCTCAATCAAGCGCCACATATATCTTCAACATGCAAAGGTAAAATAGCTCTGTTGTAAAACTGTCGAGTAGCCTGCCTGTGGTCGGGGGACAAGGCGGTTCGCCAGCCTCCTCTAGACCCTGAGCAGCCACGATTAAGTGTGAGGGAGAGCAGATCATTCTAATATTCAAGCTGCTGGGAAACGTTCAGAGATTAGCATATAACAACATCCACCAAGTTAGAGCCCGCTGGCAGTTCAGTAGACTTAGCGAGATGTAGGAGACGGTGTCGCGGGAACACACGAGGGTTCACAACACAGCCTGCGAGCCTGGCCGTGTACTCCGTGGTTGTTGTTACAGGGCGGGAGGAGGGTCCAGCTGTACCTGTGGCTCCATTGGAGCCCTCCGAGGTCCGGCCCTTTGTGATCACTGCTCACAAGTCGAACACGGGAGGGCCTCCACCCACTCAGACGAGCCTCGCTCAGCAAAGCCAATGGCAATGCTCTCCTGCAGCACTGCAGGGCTGAAGGTGCGGGGGACACCAGGTGCCCGACTGGATCCTCACTATGCCGGGGCTGATGTAGTCGGCACATGAAAGTCAGGCTGTAAGCGCCACATTTCCTCTGGCAGGATGTTCTTTCCTCAGGTTCCAGCAGTCAAGAAACTATGCGTGCCTGCCGCCTTGTATACATACAGGCCACGCACCAGGCCTCCATCCACACACAACCAGTTTCTCACGGCTCGCAGATATTTCTCTGCTCTGGTATTAGCGACCACCATCCAAGACCATCAATCGAGATTTGAGTGCAGGAAGGCAAGGATATATGATAGGAGAGTGGAGCCACAGCCGGAGCTCTTTCAGGCAGCGACCATCTTCCGCGTCACGCAACAGCGCCCCCTTCAAGGGGTACTTTGATTTTCCCATCTGAGTTACCAACACCTCCGCACCAGGAATTGCTTCAGATGAGTTTGACAGGAGAAAACCTGTGTTAACTGAACCTGAGAAGACCCTCAAAGTGGGTGTGTGGTATAAAACCTGGTACTGACTGACGATGTCGAAAAACATATTCCCTTTTGATGTGCTCCCCTCTTGCAAATATTGTTGGCCTTTTGGATGACAACTAGGCCCTGCGTCACCGTTGGTTCCAGTACCAGCTGTGACATGGTAAGAAGACTATTCTGCAAAGACCTCAGATGCAAACCGATGCCAAGAACAAGAACTCACCGCAGGGTGATTTGCAGGCTGCGAAGGCACCGACAATTGCTTCCTTCAAACAATGCTGTGCTTAAGGCCTTGTATACAGCAAACGGTAAGGGAAGCACAGGCAAAAAAGAAAAGAAATTGAGTTATTCTGAAACAGCGACAGATAAGCGGTACCCTAAAAAAGCAACAGACATCATGGAGCAGCAATTAATCCCGATCTGCCAAAAGGCCGAAACAAACAGGAACTGGGTGTGTCACTTGGTGACAGACGGGTAGAGGGCTGGGTCAGCTCCCTGAAATATGCCTAAATGTATGACATATTCAAACTTTTTAGTAAGCTGTTCATGACCTGGTTGCAGGCTGAAGCAACTAGATAAGAAGAGACTGCAGGAAGATGTGCCTTTTCTATAATAGAATCTGGTAAAACACCTGTTCTTCCCCCTCCCTGTGCAACCCCTGTAGCTTGCAATTAACCTGTCCTGCTCAAACCCATACTGCGGTTTGTGTTGATGGATTTTATCATGTTTTATTAATCAAATAGTTAAGTCTGACTACCTTTGCTGTTTTAATTTTTGGCTTAGTCCCTTTCATTAAATGAAATTTTAATCTCTATGAGCTTTGTTCTAAATGTTTGCCGTTATTATAATTATGTACTTTTACGCTTGATAACAGTTAATCTGATGAAACTCAAGCCTCTGCTTTTATTTTTGTACACACCAGGGGTATGTTTCAGCCGTGGACAATCCAAACTTGATACATCCTATCCCTACACCACTTCAGAACAAAAAAGAAATTCTCTTTGGGAATCTTCCTGAAATCTATGAGTTTCATAATGGGTACGGAATAATAATTATTAATCATTCTAACCTGTGAATTACTGATCGCATTAAAACTTGCAATCTTTTCAATTAAAACATTATACTAGTTTTGCCTGTAATTTCAAATGTTTTCATATATATTTGTTGCATAAAACCACAACTGTGTGGCTTCTGCTTATGCTGTTGTGGCATGTCCTGACCTACGGATCTGTCCTAACTTTGTGAGGAATGTCTGGTATAAGCAATTCTGTCCGTATTTTCTATGTTTTCTAGCCGTATTTCGTACACATAAAAAAGTCCCAGTGTAAACTCGAGTGAGCCTATGAGGGGCTGCCAATACCAGACCCTCGTCAATTACACGGTAGAGGGGCAGACTCAGACATAGCCAAGCCCAGCCTGTGCTTAAGTGGTTGGCCCTTGCCCTGAGATAAAAGTGCCTTTAAAAAAATAAATAATCTTCTTTATTGATTGTTTCACGGCTCAAGACATTTAACATTACAGTATCAACTTGAGGTACAACATTGAGGCCAAATACAGGTAAGGTACGAAACAACAGGCAGCAGGGATCCCCCCGAAGGTGTGCAGTGGCAGACGAGTGGGGGGCAACATTAGTCGTGGGCTACATTCTGGCCCATTGGTTCATGCAGAAGTTATGCTGACACGAAGGGGCCCCAAATGTTCTTGGGCCTAGTCTGCTGACTGCACAATAGTCCGTATTCTTTGTCACTAAGCCAGATCAGATCCCTGATTCAAGTCTATAGCCCCAGGGGTTGCACTAATCCATCTCATTAAAATACATCTCACTGCCATTATCATACATGTTGTAAGCAATTTCCAGTTATGTTTAGGGGTCCCGGGTAACCAGCCAAACATGCAGCACCATAATTCACATAGTATTGCTCTCTCCAGCATAGCAGAAACAGCTTCCACCACCCCCTCCCAGAACTCCCGCAGTTTGGGACACATTCACAACATATGAATAAAATCAGCAGATTCAGTGTTAAATCTTGGGCAGTTGCTCGCATTGGTGCGGTCAATCAGATGGATGCGGGCCGGAGCCAGGTACGCCCTATGAAGAGTTTTGAACTGGATCAGTTGCTGTCGTGTATCAAATGCCCCAATGTGCGTAAGCTCACAGATCATTGCCCATTGTCTGTCTTTGAACGGGGTTCCAGTATCTTCCTCCCATTGATGCCTGCACTTAAGGGTTTCCATAAAGTGCGGAGACCACCCGCCTCGCAGCCAGGGTGCCAACCAAGTATTGCATCAGCGGGGAGGTCGTTGGGATGTTTGGGAACGACGGGGACCATGTTTTAAATGCTGCCCGCATTCTAAGGTACTGCAGTGGGAAATTAAGCCCCCCTCCCATCTTAGCAGAGAATTGCTCTTAAGATACAAATGTTCCCCCAGGGTACAGGTCGGTCATGCATTCAATCCCCACCCCCTTACATTCGTATAGTACAGCTTTGTCACATGTCCATGGGAGGCATTCTACTTTCCATATCTAAAGGCCTGGATCGAATGGGATATCTATCTGTAGTCTTTTCAGTGCACAGTTCCATGCATGTATCGTGCATGCCACAGGGTCACATTTACGTGTGTCTGCCACCTTCTGTGATATCATGACCCGCTGCAGTGTAAAAGGGTGCACCAAGCATCTCTCAATGCGTACGAGGGGGCATTGTGTTGCGCCCCGGCATCCAGTGGGACGCAAAATGTAGCTGTGCAGCAAAGAAGTACAACTCCATGTCTGGTGCTCCCACACTCCCAGGGGAGGACCAGGGTGTCCCAGCTTACTTGCGGGGGCCACGGGTGTCACGACAGCTTTATCATCTGAACCCCTATGCTCAGTAAAGAACCTGACGCCCGGCCACACAGGAATATTTTGGAAACTGTAGAGGAGTTTGGGAACTATCACCCTTTTGGCAATCGCTATCCGACCCAGCAGCGAGAGCAGGAGCTTACACAATACCTCTACCCTGGATCTCAGAACACTCAGATAGTTAATGTGATTATTCTCCAGCACCCTCCTGGCATCGCGGCTTACCCGCACTTCAAGGTACGTAACTGACTTTTGCTCCCATCTATAACCCCCCATGTCCGCCGGCTTAATCGTATTCCCGTCAGTGGGAATAAGTTGCATTTGTTCCAGTTTATTCCAGATGCCCGCCCAAACTATGCTATCTCCTGCAAGAGTGGTCCTAGATTAGTCACAGGGTCTTTAAGATACAGGATAGCGCCATCCGCATACAGCGACACCAACTCCCCAGTGCCCCGTAGCACCAGTCCCCTTGCCAGGTGCAGAAATGTACGTATCCGGGCTGCCATTGGCTCTATCGCCAATGCAAAGAGCAGTGGCAACAGTGGGCAGCCCTGTCTAGTTCCACGGCCTAAAGAGAAGATCCTGGATCGCTTGCCGTCTATACCAATTTGTGCATTTGCTCCCACATACAAAAGGCGCACTGCCGATAAGAAATACTCTGGGATGCCCACCTGCCGCAAGACCTCAAATAGGAAGCCCCACTCGACGGAGTCGAACGTCTTCATCACATCTAGCAGTGCCGCGATTGCTTGTACCTTCAGGTCTATCTGGGCAAGGATAGCAAAGAGTCTGCGCAGGCTCAGCAAGGTCCATCTTCCCGGGATAAAGCCTGATTGGTCTGCATAGACTATGATTGAGACAAACTGAAGTAGCCGGTCCGCCAGCACTTTAGCCTAGATTCCTGTATGTAAATTCAGCAGTCAGAAGGGGCGATACGAGGAGCATTCCATAGGGTCCTTCTCGGGCTTAAGTATCAGAGTGATCACTGCCTCCCGCATAGTCAGGGGAGTTGACCTACCTTAATCGCCTCCTCTCGACAGCCAGCTGGTGCTGAGCTACCTCAGGGCCTATCTCTTTGTAGAACTCGGCCGTGATTCCATCTGTACACGGTGCCTTGGCCGATGGGAGGGCACGTATAGCGAGCAGTATATCGCTGTGTGTAATGGGCTTTGCAAGAACTTCAGCCGCCTCGCATTGCAAAGTGGGTAGAGACGCCTCTCGCACATATTGCACCAGTTCAGGAGTTGGAATCGACCCTCTAGACGTGTATAGGCGAATATAATATTGGCAGAAGACGTCTAGGATAGTATCCGGCTTTGTGACCACCTCGCCGACTTTGTTTCTCACAGTGGCGATGACTGTGGCTCCCTGTTTGCACCTAATCATTGTGGCTATCTGCCTGCCCATTCTACCTTTCTCTCCGTATCTACGAGCCATCGCTGGGCGTGCTAGGCATTTGACCTCTCAGTCTGGCAGGCTGTTAAAGTGATCCAGTGCATCCCTAAGGCTGGACTTGTAGGCACCGTCTTCCCCACCTCAGACCTGCTTTCATAGCTCTTGATTTCCAGCTCAGTCTCAGATAGTTGCCTACGTATTGTCTTCAGCATTTCCAGCTCCAGTGATAGGCATCCTCCCGCAATGCCACCTTGAATCCGTCCCACATAAAGCTCATCGTAGGGACCATTCCCAAGTTCTCCTGGAAGTATAGGTTGACTAGGCTATGCACTTAACTCTTGAATACTATGTTCAACAGGGCTGCCGCTTTGAATCTCCGGAAGGGACGGGGGATTATCCTGTCAACCGGATCCAGAGACCAGAGGACAGGTGAGTGGTCGGAAAGCGTTCTGGGGAGGAGAGTACAATATATTGTCCTGCGTATAAGGGGCAGGATTGCTAAGACATAGGGCCTCATTTCGAGTGTGCCGGTCCGGTAGCAATGGTGCCGGTAAGCTACTAGTACTGTTGTTACCGGACCGGCACACACACCAGGTCTGACCTGGCGGGCGGTACGGCACCAGCTTACAGACATTGACGGAAGCACCGGCACTGTTGCACACAGTGCCGGTGCTTCCTTCCTCCCCATTCCCATTGAGTCCTATTGGACTCAATGGGAATGGGGAGTTATTTTTTTTGTCGCCTGGCTTCCAGGACCGCCGGGGCTGAAATTCTGCAAAGCCAGGAACTGTGAAAAAACACGACTCCAGTGGCAGCCGTGCCGTTTTTACCAGCACGGCTACCGCCACGGTCATAATGAGGCCCATAATCTCTGCGCGGAGAGGTGCTGTAAACCGTTGAGTGAAAGGCATACTCCCTGCCCTCCGGCCAGAGCAGCTGCCACACATCCATTAGCTCCAACTCCGCCATACATCTCTGCACCGCCTTCGCAGCTGTAGAGCACGGGTGAGCGCCCCCTACTGTTCTGTCTTTGGGCCTCATTACGACCCTGGCGGTACGGAGTGAACGGCACCGTAACAGGTGCCGGTGCCGTTCACTCCGTACCGCCGCATTACGAGTTCCCCTCGCGGGACACGGTAAGCACGCCTGGGAAAACCAGGCGTGCTTACTGGGTCCTGCGAGGGGAAGAGGGAGCAAACAACGGCCCATCTCGTAATGGCCCGTTGTTTGCTCCCTCTCCCATTCCCATTCAGCCCTATGAGAGCTGAAATGGGAATGGGGAAGGACCGTGTCCGGGTCCTTGGAGGGAGGAATTACAGGGCCTTCCGAACTCGGAATGGCCCGGTAAGTCCTCATTCCGAGGACCCGGACCCTGACACGATTTCGGCGGAAATAGCGGCATGGTTACCACCGAACTCGTAATGAGGGCCTTTCTCTGGGACAAGAGCAAGATTTAGGTCCCCCACCCATATAATATTGGTGTGTGAGAATTTGTGGCATTTGGATAATAAGGCCTCAAATAATGAAGGGTCATCCACGTTCGGACCATAGATATTGACGAACGTCATCAATGTGGAACCCCAGCACCCCGATACAATCAGAAAACACCCTGCCAGATCAATTACCGTTTTCTTCGTGTGAAAACAAAGTGACATGTGTATAAGTGTCATGGCCACTGCCGAGTATGTGGAGTCAGATGTGTAGTATTTGCACTCCCCCCAGGACCTTGCAACACCCTCATTACCTCTCCCAACCAGGTGAATTTCTTCTAAAAGGACCACCTCAGCTCTGTGCCTCTAACAGTACTGAATCACTTTGCGGGTTGTTAAGCCCAAGCAGATTCCAAATTATAACCTTGCAGCTAGCCATAGCCCCTGCATTGTTTCAGACAGGCCTGCCTCGCCACCATGTATTCCTGCCCCACTCCTCCGCAACAACCTGTGTACCTGAGACTTGAACCGTTTTGAAAAACCTCAACGTGCCCCCAACATCCCTCCACCCCTTAAGCAACCCCATAGTAACCAACATACCCTCTCCCTACCACACTACCCACCCCCAACTTGCAGTGAATTGACCCACCCCACAGCCCCCACAATGCCTCAACCATCGTGGGCCACCGCCCGGGGACGCCAGACTCCACAGCTCAAGGACCCGCCCATGGACCTCAGGGGGAGGTTTCTGTAAAAAAACAACTTAACACAGCAACTGAACCAATTCATTACATGGGCCAGCATATCTATTACCCACCAATAGGAGCATAGGAACAACAATAGTGGGCTCGCAGGGGCAACCTTCATTGTAGGCTGCCAGAGCCTTATCTTTCACATATACCATAGTATACAGCTGAGGGTGGGATCAGCCCCAAGTTTACTGGGCTAAGACTTCTATAATCCCCTCACACCTTTGGCAGTGGCCCTCATTACGACCCTGGCGGTAAGTAAGCTACATTACCGCCATGGCGTAATCATCGTTTACGCCATGGACCGATGGCGTAAAGAGCGCCATATTCCGACCCATCGCGCACGAGCATTACGCCATGGCGGTAATGTAAACTACGCCATGGCGTAAACAGCCCTTACCGGCATTGAATGCAGCGCTGGGTGACCTACCGCCACCCATCATAGCGGCGACCGTAATCAGCGGGCCCCGTAATTAGCGGTCACCGTAATTAGCGGTCACCGCAAATAAGCGGAACCGGAAGTAGCGTCATCGCGGCGGAACGGGAAAGAGCACAGCGGCCATATTTAAAAAAACAATCCATTGCCATCCCACCCAACCACACTACATCCGACCCTGAAACCCTGTGAATCCCATTACCCACCCATTTCCTCACCTAACCATGCCAAAAGTTGTTAAAAAAGCCTGCGACAGGCAGCGGCAGGACCGCTTCAGTCGCGAAGAACTGACTATGCTGGCAGAAACGCTGCAGGAGAAGGCAGACGTTGTCTTCTCATCAGAGATGACGAGACCAGCCATAGCCCGGAAAAAAGCAGTATGGGAACTCGTGGCACAACGCGTCAGTGCCGTAGGTACCACCCCACGCACCGCCAGACAGTGCCGCAAAAGGTGGGATGACCTCCGGCTCCGAGTAAGGGGCATACTGTCAGCAAACCGCAACCTGGGACTGGCAACTGGCGGTGGAGCAGACTCCCCACTGAAGACGCAGCCATGGGAGGAGACATGTGCCTCATTGATCGGCATAGAGTGCATCGAGGGCGTCGGCGGAATGGAGAGAGGAGCCCCGACATCAGGAGACACAGGTAGGTGCCTCCAAATCAGCCTTGCAAAACACCCTGAATCACACTTACATGGGAATCACAATGTCGCCCCATATGGCAAACGCAACACATCAGCAGAAGACCCACACCCTGCACACATGCAGCATGTACACTCTACAGCAGGCACACACATTCCTGCATGCTCAACCCACCCAAAAGAGAGACAACCTGTATGTCACGGCCTACAAAGTCCACCATCTATCCATCTAAACCATGGCACTCATCACAATGCCTGCTCAATGTCCGCTGAACCATCAATAACACTTTCCCTCCTCTGCTCCACCACAGGCTCACACTCGGACACCGGCCGGGACGAGAGTGGCACCACCCCAGCCAAGAAGACCAGGACAGAGGTAAGAGGCCACCAACCATCCACCTCTGCTGGACCCATGGCCAACCCACAGCAGGCCAATATTCCTGTTGCCGAACAGCCCAGGGCAGCAATTCCCCCCGAGGAAAGGGACATGATGGCACCCACGGCAGACCCACAACCACTGCTGCCCACTGAGGGGATCGTGTCTGCGGGGAGCAGTACAGTCGGGGAGACTGCAGCCATCGCAGCCTGTTCCGACAGCGATGTGGCGAATGGGGATGATGACATGGAAGGTCCCCCCCACACCCAATTTACCTCCCCACACCTGTCCCCATGTAGCCTGCATGGACAGGACACACAGGGGCAATCCCCTGGAGGTTCATGGCCAGCCACTCCAAGCCCAGTGGGAGTAGGGGAGGAGGGGAGTAGTCCCATTGGGCCTGCAATTGCAACCCCCATTGTGCCTGATTACAGCCAGGTGCTGGACCAAATATCAGCGAGGCAAGAACAACTGGCGTCAATCCTAACGCAGCATGTTGCTGATTGTGGAGGTGCCAGTTCAGGCATGGAGAGGTGTGCTGACAGCATCAAGGCAGCCATCCAATCAGCAAGCACGAACATATGCACGGAACTAGCAGTAGTGCGGAATATGATCAGTGAACTGATACGGACAATCATGGACACACGGCGTACCGAGCAGCCCGGTACCTCCTCAGCTGCAAGTTCGGCCCCATCCAGCCCCGTCCGCAGCTCATCCAGGACCCGGAGGAGTACAGGCAGGGGGGCCCCAGGTTCGGGGACAAGGGGCTGGCAATAGTGGCCGCACAGTGGACCACTAAAACATTACCCACTTCACCACAGGCACTGGCACTCCTTTGCAGGGATTTCTGGGGGGAGGGGAAGGGGGGATTGGGTGTGTTGGGGTGTTCAGGGGGGAGGGGGGATTGGGTGTGTTGGGGTGTTCAGGGGGAGGGGGGATTGGGTGTGTTGGGGTGTGTTGGGGTGTTCATGGGGGAGGGGGGATTGGGTGTGTTGGGGTGTTCAGGGGGGGATTGGGTGTGTTGGGGTGTGTTGGGGTGTTCAGGGGGGAGGGGGGATTGGGTGTGTTGGGGTGTTCAGGGGGGAGGGGGGATTGGGTGTGTCATATCTTTTCAGGAGCACAATACACTTTTACGTTTATCACAAACCAAATGTGTGGACATTGCTCATTGTGTATGTGTGCTTTATTGTTGTACAGTCTACAGTGTGCATATACCAGACACACACAGTGCCCCAAGTGCCGTCCACATGTTACACGCACACGCAGTGTGTGCTAGAAGCATTGGTCAATGAGATTCTGACGCATTTCACGGCCCTCCTGTGCATCGCTGCCTCCTTGAGGTGCTGCCCCATCCCCACCCTCATCATCCTCATCATCAGGTGGTTGCAGTTCTGCGTCAGGGGGCAGAGGCACGTTACGTCTGACGCACATATTGTGCAGCATGACACATGCCATGACGATCTTCGCAACCTTCTCATGGCGGTACAGGAGTGCCCCGCCAGACCTGCTGAGGCAGCGGAAACGTGCCTTCAGTAGGCCAAAGGCCTGCTCTATCACCACACGGGTACGTGCATGGGCACGGTTGAAGTCCTCCTCATGCTGGTTCTGTGGGTTCCGGACTGGTGTAAGGAGCCACCTCTTCAGGGGATAGCCTGCATCACCTGTAAATGGGCAACAATGTATGTGTCAGGAATGAGATTGCTTTCTGAACATGACGCGCCACCATGCCTTGCATTCAACTGTTACTTTGCACCAGATTTAGTTGTGCTAATGGATTCACACTATGCAACCGGTATATGTTCATGGCTCTCATGTACTGTTTTGCATGCCAAGACACAATGCATGGGGGGACAATTGCCTTGTGAGTGCCCATCCTCTGTGTCCGTTCAGGCCATTACTTTATGTGACCTGGCACGTGTCCTGTGAGGTCAATGCTCACATGATTGCAACATTGCTGTCTGGCTCATTATGACCCCAGGGAACAATACTGGTGTCAATGGGGGGAGTTTGTGGGTCTTGCTGTCTGTGTAGTGGTGCATTGATGTTCTTGTCCGACATGTGCCTCCTTTGTGCGCAGTTATGGGGGACAGGCCTTTCAGTTGATGGTGTTTGGTGACGTGCATGTAGGTGCGTTCCTTTGGAGTCAATGTGGTCACATTTCGTACAATGCACTTGCAGATGGTTGTGTCATGGTTGGGGTACACTTTCATTCACATGTTAGGGCTGATTAGATCAGGCATCATGTATACTGTTGTCAGATGACGTGAGTGCTGCCTCAGGGTATGATCTGGCTACTGCTAGTCGCAGCCATGTGACGTATGCATCATTCCCCCCCCCTTTCTGCCAGGTGCAGTATGCATTGGTACGTCGATCACCTACACACTTCGCATTTCCATGCTCATGACATTAGACTCACCGAGTAGGCAGGATCTTGGGCCTGCATGTCGCTCCATGTAGCGTGGTATTGTGGAGTTCCGAAGGACCATTGAATCATGCGTTGATCCGGGGAATCGGGCACAACAATGTGTGAAGATCCTGTTGGAGTCGCAGACCATTTGCACGTTGATTGAGTGAAATAGTTTACGGTTGCGGTATGGTACCTCCATGGCATGTGGGACCACCAATTCAACATGGGTGCAGTCAATGGCACCAATGCAACCAGGTATGCCAGCTAGTGCATGGAAACCCACTTTGGTGTTGGCAATCTCCTGGGCAGACCGTGGCAATGAGATGTGGTCGTCTGTGTGCTTGAGGAGGGCATCGAGCACTTGGATCAGTGTACGTGAGAATAATGGTTGGGATATGCCATGCAAGTGGCCCACTGTGTGCTGGTAGGTGCCTGTGGCCAGGAAGTGGAGCACGGACACGACCTTCAGTAGGGGCGGGATGGCGGTGGGTGTTTCTATCATGCTGACGATGTCGTTGTGTATCATGTGCACAATGTTGGTGATGGTGTCGCGGTCCAGTCGGTACAGGGTGTGGATCTGCTCTGCGGTGAGGTTGAATGGACTGGCTCTGATGCGTGGGATTGGGGGCTGCCTGTGTAGTGCCACTGGCTGTGCTGGTGGGGCTTGCTGGCCCTGCCTTGCCCTCCTTCTCCTCCTGCGTCTCCTCTGTGCAGGTTGTTGTTGTTGTTATTGCAGTTGTAGCACTCGCATTGCTATCAGGTCCTCCAGCCCCAACATTGCTAGTCCTATTGGTATCATTGTGGAGTGTGACTGGGGCTGGTAGGGGTGGGGTGTGCTCTTTTTGCACTGGGAGAGTCTGTATTGCCTCCACCAGTGCTGATTCTGTGCACCTGTGGCAGCTGGGGACACTGCACATGGCCATTTACGGTTGGTTCGCGATGGCAGAATTAGCGCCATGGCGGTAAGGTACTTTACGGCCTTGGCGATGGCGTTAGGGGCATGTCCGCTTGGTTTGTGATCTGCGTAGCTTTGCGCCATGCCGGTATTTACGGCATAGTGGGTCGCGCGCGCGCGACCTTGGTGCTGTTAGCGGCACCGTAAACTACGATGTCGCTAATTGCACTATCGCGGGTCATAATCGGACCTAGCGGTAAACGATGCCGGTATTCATTTACCGGCATCGTTTTCCGCTTACCGCCTGAGTCGTAATGAGGGTCAGTGTCTCCAAGAAGTTGTGCACAGCTCCAGGATCCGTAAAGAAGGGCACCTGGCCTCCGTGCTGCACCCGCAGCTTGGATGGATATAGCATGGCATATTGCAGTCCCCTTTCCCGTAGGGCGCGTTTTGCCACCAAAAAGGAGAGGCAAGCCTTCTGCAGCGATGGGGTGAAGTCTGGATAGAACGACGTTTGGGAGTTTTCGTAGTTCAAGTCTCCCAGCTCACGGGCCCTACATAGGATTGTGTCGCGATCTCTGTAATTGAGCAAATGGGCTATTATTGGGCGTGGGCTCTGGCCCGGTCTGGGGACCACCTGCAACACACAGTGCGCCCTTTCGATCAAGAATATGAGATGACAGTGGAGGCGTCTGCAACACTTCATGAACACACTTCTTCATAAAGATCTCCATATTCAGTCGAAGAATGTCTTGACCGACTCCTCGATCGAGACCTCTTTGGGTGTTTATGCCGCGTGGAGTCTCTGGACTCCGTGGCCTTTTTGTATTTCTTTGAAGAGCCCTTCGAAGCATCCCACCCCACCGCTAATTTACCTTTTCGTTTGCGAAGAGCTTTTCAAGTCATAGATTGACAGGAGCCACAGTCGTCAACTCGATGGTCTTTAGCCAGACACGAACGTCAAACGCGGGTCTGTGATGGACATTTTTGCTCCACAGTCATAACACTTTTTGAAACCTGATTTAGGGGTCGAATGAGTAGAAGAAGAGGACATTTATTCTTGAGGAAAAAACGAAGCGCGCCATTGTTCTCAAAGCCAAGGCCGGCAAAACGGAACTGAAGCCAACGAGCACGGCACAAGCTATTTGTACTACGAGTGGTGTTGTCACGCCACGGCTGCCCTCGGGGGACATCGATGCCACAACCTTGTGCACATCGCCCTCTGCCGGAAAGAAAATTCCAAAGCAGCGAAGCTACCGAGATACGTCTATCATAGATGAGGAATACGTGGGAGGACACAATCCATTCGAAATGTGAACTTACCGTTCATCTGCTGGCCGGAATATTCCAGTATTACTGGGATGTCAGGCAGCAGAAACAGTAAGCAGAGGTTGCTGGTAGGGTGCTGATGCTACCGGCAACCTCATAATGAGGGCCTATGTCTGCCTTTTGCCTTCGGAACCTGTCTTCTCTGACTCTAATGCTCTCTTATCACCTCGCCATATCTTTCCAAGTGTGTCTTCAATATTTATCTTAGTTGTGCACTTTTTGTTACAAACTAGTACTTTTAGCGCTCTGTTGTGTCACAGCTAGGTCTATGCTACAAACAAAACAGCATATGAATACACATGTTTTATTTCAGAATTTAGTTTCAGTTTGACTGAGAATCATTACTCTTATTAACAATATTCTAGGTTACAAGACTATTCAAAGATTTCTAAATCGGGTCCTATTCATTTCTACTATTAATTGGACTCTCAATCCTAGGAATCCTTTTCTCTCCATTTCTCCTAATTTTGACCTGTCTGGTTTACTTCAACTTCAGCACCAGTTGGCTTATCTTCCCCATGCCTCAGAGTAGCCAGCAGCAGTGCACTGGGTTTTCATCCTTATTGGCATTCTTCCCTCAAGGAACATGTCTTGGAAAACGCTTCCTCCAGCTGAGTGCTAGATTCAAATTTCTTAGACTCTGAGATATCCTAGCAATTTACAGATGGTTAGGGGATCTCATAACTACCAACATGGGTTGCTTCTTTTTTTAATCTTCCTGATAGTCTATTGCTTCACACTGTTCAAAACTAAAGTGATGAATTATCAAAATGCAGTGCAGTCTCACTATACTTGGAACACTTGTGAGGTCACTCCAATTCCCAGAACACAACACTCTGCTTTTACTTAATTTCATTGTCATACATGAAGTTTTGGAGATTTCACTCCGATTCCCATAATGCAGCGTTGTCTTGTTTCACGTAATCATTCTCACACACAAAATACTTTGGGATTTCACTACACATTTTCGGCATCATTTTGATAAAGCCGGAGAATCCATCAGAAGGTGCCCTACCTCTACTATGTTTACAGCATGGGACTTCTCACAGAATCCTCCTTTTATAGGTCTTAGGCAGAAACAGTTTATTACAGGTTGCTGATTTAAGCAGTAAGAGGCATGGCTTACATACAATTACAAATTCGAAGGTATCCATTTCAAGTGTTTACCTGGATCTGTAACTGCCCGTGGTAGGCCCTCTGTCACCAGATCGACATAGTGAATTAATAATTGTGCCCGGGGGTAAGGGTAGCAGCGGATTCTAGTCTATGTTAGTAAGTCTTTGACAATACAAATTACAACTCTGGACCAGCAAAGTAACGTTTACAGCAAGGGTTGGTGGATAGCCTCATGGTGAGATAGCAACATGTTTGACAGTATATTCAACTAATGATTGTGGATAACTCCCATTTAGAAGGCAATGTTTGTAGCACTAGTTGCACAGTACCTCAGATTATGCTAAAGTGCCAATGAGAAATTCACACTGAATGTCTGAGGATTAAAGGCTGATGTACAACAAACGGAATGTGCTTTATTGCAGTGGAAAAAGTCCAATGCCAGTCATTCATATAGTTACTCTGGGTGCAATTGGTCATCTGCAATCTTGCACCAACCCACTAATGACTTGTGTGACTGGGATACTACAAGTGTTCAATGATCCAATTTTGCAAAGATTCAAAAAGGACAGAGGCATTGCATAGAGTTAGAGTAATGACAAAAGGCAAAATAAAAAGCCTCCATTCAAAGGTCAGGTTGAAAATGGACCAAAAAACTGAAGGTTACATCAGTGCAGTTGTTTAGATGAAAGCTCAGTCCTTGTGTAGATGAAAAACGCAGCATCCAGTTATGATAAATCCAGATCACTGCTTCAGCTTGTTAGCATTCCCCAGTTTCACCATGCTCCCTGTACTCTAGCAACCTAATCATGCCCTCTGGATTTATTTCCTCACCCATATAGAATTCATAGCTTTTGAAGTGCAATAGAATACATTTAATTATCTCACCCGAATAGAATTCATAGCTTTTGAAGTGCAACAGAATACATTTGACTATTTATGAAGTCTCAGTTATACATTTTTTCACTTGGCCTCTTAAGGTTTGTCCTTTACCACTTTCATGTAATCTTTAATGCATTATTTGTTGGACTCCTTCATAAATCCAGTTTTCTTGAAGGAAGTGTGTTAGGCAGAATCCTGTGCAGTGACCTTAGGGACCACTACACACAATTAAGACTACAAGTGGTAATACAAGTTCACCTTTGGTACAGGCCTGTACTACACTGTTAAAAGTGGTAGCAGTAGCAGAGCAGCCAGACTTATCTTAAAAGTAAATGAGCAGTAGTAGAGATTACACAAAGGACCACAATTACTGTGACTCAAGCAAACACTGACTCAAGGTTTCAGGTAAAAAATACAAGTACATTTATTTTTAAACCATCTGTTATAACACAACACTTCCATCAATTCGAAACCACACGTACACTACACAACCAATTCCACTTGTTCCAGTAAGTTCAAGGTAAGTACATTAGGATTTCACAGACCGGTGTTGCGATACTAACGCGTACCCGCGGATAGAAATGCTCACGAAGTTAAAACACACTTTTGTACTTAAGAATTTCAAACAAGGGAAAAGTGAATAGAAATCATAAGCAATACTTTTCAAAGGCAAGGGGACTCAAGGACTTATTCAAAGAAACAGATTAAAGTCAATAGGCCTGCGCCAGTGTCAATGGAGCAGATGCTCAGTTACCGAGGATCACATGTTGACCTATTCGAGATTCGAGATGTCAAGAGTTCGTAAAGATTGTCAAATGGAAGGAAAAGTTATAAAAGGAAGGGAAGAAAGAACAAATCTTCGTGGAGGAAAAGGGTTCACCCCGATTCCGGCTGGACAGATGGAGAGAATGACCAAATGTGCACAGTACCTTATTCCGTTGGAGAAAGATGGTGCCACGGCAGTTGTTCCTGGTAGTTCCTGCAGACTCACGGTTCCTGCGGCTTCAATCGTGGGGACAAGAAGGAAGACGTCTGGAGCAATCTGCACTACCCAGGGATGAGGCCAGCAGCAGAGAAAAAGACGATACATAAAAGGTGCGCTCCTTTAAATCAGGAGAGGGCTCTTCTGATGGCTATCCGGACCACTAAAGCACAGCAGTGATTTCAACCCAGGAGAGGATTCTCTGACTGAAGAAAAGACGAGCTGGTTGATCCCACCAGGCTCAAGGGAAGAAGATTCCGGAATGGATCTTCCCTTAGTCGTTGAAGGGGTAGATAGCTCAGGACTGCAGCAGGGCTTCACCGGGACTCGGGGTTGCAGCAGCCGTCGTCTTCTCCGCTTCTCTTCGGTTCCTTGTAGTTCCAGAGGCGACTCTGCCTTCTAGCTCAAGAGTCCTGCATTTTATGCCAAGATCCCCCATTCACACAGCCTGGCTGTCAATCACTCAGCAGGGGGGTTGTCCAGCCAGGATAACCACCTCAGCCAATCAACACAAAGTGCGACTTGGGTCTCCAAGGAGACCCTGTGCAGGGGGTGACTACAACCCTCCCTCACATTCAGCCCACCCAGAGGCCAAAGGTCGGCGAACAAAGGAGGCAAACCTGGTTTGCCGCGCAAAGAAAGACCCAAGAGGGATGTTAACAAAAAGAAATTGCGATTTAGCCCAACGGAGCCGAAATAAAAAGTATTTGGACTAGCGGGTTTAGAGTTTGAGGCTACTACAATAGCCTAAAACAATACCACGTTATGTAATATAATCGCGGTAGGGAAATTAGGGTAGATACCACTGCCACCAGCCAAGACTTAATGTTAAGGGAGCGAAACAATGCTCCAAGAGGTACAGATAAAAAGGGCTAAGAATTAACCCTTTCCAGTACTCCATGTAGGATGGGGTGTACTGGATCTGTGGTTAAGTGACTATGTAAAGTTAATGACAACTTTACCCTTTTCTGGGGTACAGTAGTCAGCCCCAGAAATGGAGTCGGTGGGAAGTCTAAAAGACAACCCTGTGTCATTGCACTGAAGGTGCGGTGTAACACACAAAGGAAGGGGACTACTGAAGTGGTATACTCCAGAGTCCAAAATCACACCAAAACAGATGAAATACACATGGAAAAATACAAGTAAGAGGGGGGAAAAAGCTCACCCTCTTACCAAGTGGAGAAAATAAACTCCAGAAATCCAGCAAAGCTGCTGGGGGACTCACTAGGTAAGGGAAATTAGCCATAGAATGAGAATTCTCCCTAACACAGTGGTTCAATACTGATATACTATATCAACTCGACTCACTGTTGTAGTGTCTGTCATCTATTTCTGAACTCTGTAGATGACCCACCACCCCAGGCCCGAAATGTGAATTATTGATGCCCCCTTCTATCCTGGCAACAAACTCCCCCCTCCACCTCATAATAGATGGTATTGCTGGTCTGAACCAACTATAGATGTCTTATGTGAATCAAGCTGGCTCTTATAGTAAGTCCAAGGCTGTCAATTAAAATTACACATGGTCAGAATCGTTAGCGTAGATTTCTTCAAATACCATTTCCCCTAATGAGATTTCACTGAATATATTTCACAGAAAAGGGTAGGGAAAATGGTATATGTGTAATGCATAATAGGTGGGGTGTGGGTTAAGGGTATAAGTTAGGGTAGGGAGAGGTGGGGGCGCTCTGGGGGGTCTCCCCCGCATTAAAATAAATAAATAAATAAATAAATAAAGTCAAAAGAAGATTTGGTTTTTCAGTGAAATGGATTTGGTGAAATCTACATTAGGAGAAGTATATTCAAAGAAATCACATACATCCTGTAAGAATGGCTTACGACTTCAAGGTTCTTCGGGGCCTACCAGGATGTAAGGGGAATTGGCCCTGGGGCCGTCCCTCTCTCTCTCAACTTCCCTGGTGTTCTCCCCAAATCCCTAACCCTGGCATCCAAAATGGGGGAGAGGGTTTAGTAGTTCTCGAATCGGTAACCCCTAACTGTTGTTTTCTGACTTTGACAAAAGATGTTTTTCCCTAAGACGATGGCTACTTCTCTCCTTAGTGATCTTCTAGGCATTCCCCCGCTTAGTAGTCTTAGGGAGTTAGGAATGCTGCCTTCTTCCACCCAGTATCACTTTCGCTTCTTTCACACCCACTTATATCTGACCCTTCACCATACTGGTGTCTTTAAAATGTTCTCCGCCAACCATTTCTCTATCCCTCCAATCTCTCACTTAACCTTTTCACCTCCACCCTTCAATCTTACTTCCTTTCCTACTCCTTTTTTACTAACACTCGTACCTCCAACTACCCCTCTACCTATGTTGTCTGCACTTCCCTCCTTCCCCACACTCTGCTTCCCTGCTTCTTACTATTCTTCTACATATAATCTGTTTCACTCTACGCCAATAGCGACACCTCCTCTCCCACTCTCTTCCCATTCTCTGTCTATTATTGTTCCTACTTCGTTGCTCACACCTTCTCCTTACTACCTTCACCTCCCACTATCAGTACTGTAAGTTTATTTCTCTCTACTCACTGTCTCGTTCTACTACCCACTACCACTCTAATACCCATTTCTCTTGTTCACTATGCCCACTACCTACTGTCCTTGCTCCCAACAAGCACTACTACTTCACGAATCTCAGGGAGATGGTGCCCTGCTCACCCCTCTTCCTTATCCATCACTCTTAACACCACCCCTCTCCTACTCCTACTCTACCGCTACTAGGCACACTCTACTCTCACACACAAATACTCCACAGACCCCCCTGCGTAATAATAGCCTCCATACTTCAATCGCTCTCACCTCCTCTGGTATCTCGGACGTCCTCCACCACCTCCTGTCCTCACCCAACAAACCCACACTAAAGCATTCACACAGGCTTACTTAAATACCCCAACCCCTCCCAGGATTGGCCACTTAATTTAACCAATAGCTCACCTGGCTCCAGGGGGTGTAACAGGGGAAGGCCATGGTTGGGCTGAAAAGGGCTGGTAAGCCGCATGCCTTTCCAACATGGACCCTGCTGGGGTCCAGGGACATTGCGTTGCCCAATGCCTGCAGGGCCTTTTAAAAATAATAATATTCCCTGGTGGCATGATGGGTTTAAGACCTTCTGGGGCCTTTATTATAAAAAATAATCCCTAGTGGGTTAGCGGGGCTCCTTCTGCTGTAGATGCCAGCAGAAACCGGGCCTCATTACGAGGTTGGTGCCGCCAACCCTGTAACACTGATTCCATCCCCTGATGTCCCAGTGCCACCGGGATATCACAAGTGGCGGCGGAATGATAAATACCCATTCCCATGAAGTCCCACAGGACTCCATGGGAATGAGGGCACTGAAGCACGGGCACCGTTGCTAACAGTGCTTCAGTGAGAGTCATGGCGGTAGGGGCCTGATTTCCTGGCAGGTCACGCATTTTCGGGATCCGTGCCCCTACTGGCATTCTCATATTACGGAGGTCCTCAAAGGGTATGGTATGTTGCTACCCGGCACCCTTATTTCCGGACTGCTGTACTTGGAATGAGGCCCATTGTCTGCTGGAGCCTGCCGGTGTTGTGATGGACGCAACACCCCTTGGTCCTGCGTCTATCCTTGCTGTGACCTATAACCGGTGTTGTGGCGTTTTCTGGCTCCCCTTGCAAGGGAACACTGCGATCTCCAGCTTTTGAGATCCCGTCTCCCCCTGAGGATACATAAGGGCCCTGGTCACCAATCACAGCGATTATGAGATTAGCAGAGGAGGGAAAAAGGGAAGGAGGAGGTGAAAAGGAAAGTCTTGAGGAGCTTCCGGAATTTTAGGACGTCCTGCTCAAGATGGAGAGGAAGGGGGAGGCTGTTCCATAAGAGGGTGCCAGCTGAAGAAAGTGATCGGCCTCTGGCTCTGTTTAGGGAAAAGCTTTACCCACAGAGGGTTGGTGCCAGAGGAACGTAGAGGTCTAGACGGAGAGTATTTAGTAAGAGAGAGTTGCAGATAGTGTGGTCCCAGCCCCCAGACAGCCTTGTGGATGATGCAGACGGATTTGAATTTAATCCTTGCAGTCAAGCCAGTGAAGATTATTTAGGGCAGGAGAGATGCAGTCCCTGGGCTTGAGGCCAAGGGTAAGTCTTGTTGCCCTATTCTGGATTAACTAGGAGGGTCGTAGAGTGGAAGAAGGTAGATTCGGGAGAAGGCTATTGCAGTAGTGAAGCCTAGAAAGAACCAGGCCTCGGGTAACATTAAGCTTCTGGAGGAAAGTGAGAAAAGGTAGAATTCGAGAAGGAAGAGTTGAACGTGCAACTTCTCCTGAGTCTAAGGGAGGAAGGAGAGAGAGGAGTCGAAGATGACTCCAAGGTTTCTGGCTTCAGGTGAAAAGAGGATGGCCAAAGTGAGGGGAAAAAAGAGGGAGCAGGGGTCCCAATAGGAATGATCTCTGTCTTGCTGGCATTTGGGTAGAGATTGATGGACGTGCACCAGGAGTGGATGGCTGATAGGCAGTTGGGGATGATGTAAGATGTAAGAGGGTCAGCAGGCATTTTGAAAAAGAGTTGTGGCCATCTGCGTAACACTGGAAGTTGGCGGAGAATGAGGAAATGAGGCATGCCAGCTGAGCAAGGTAGGTGATGAAGAGCCAGGGGGAGAGGTTTGAGCCCTGGGGAACACCACAGGTGGAGAAGAAGGTAGGTGAGGAGAAGGTGCCCAAAATTACTTGGGACGAAAGGTCAGTTTGCCAGTCCAGTGCACACTCAGAGATACCAGAGGTATCATTGAGACATTTTAAGAGGATAGAATGGTTGACTGTGTCGAAGGCAGAGGAGAGATTGAGTAGGATGAGGACAGCTGGAGAGTTAGAGTCCAGAGATGCAAGACAGCTGGAGAGTTAGAGTTCAGAAGATGCTCTTCTGAACACCTTTACAGGTGTTCAGAAGAGCAGTTTCCGTGCCTCTGGATGCTTGGAATCCAGATTGATGGTCGTGGAGACCACCAACAAGTCCAGTGTGTGAGGTAAGTTGTGGAAAGTCCAGCTTCTCCCACAGTTTACCAAGGAAGGGAGTGATAGAAATAGGGTGGTAGTTGGCTGGACAGGTAGGGTCTGCTGAAGGTTTCTACAGAAGGGGGCACACAAGGGAGTGCTTGAGGGCGGAGGGGAAGATCCAGTGTCAAAAAAGTGGTTGCAGAGGTAAGCGAGTACAGGGGCAAGAGAGCCAATGTTGTCCTTGATGGTTCTAGAGGAGCAAGGGGAACCCTGTTTGGAAGAGACCTTCATGGAGCGGACAACTCTGGTGACTTCTTCAGGAGTGACAGGGAGAAGGAGGAGAGAGAGGAGAAGGAGTGTGAGAAGCCATAGGAGGCAAGGGAGTAAGGGACGGGTTGGGTGGCAGTATAACAAGGGTGCTCAGGATGTCCAGAGTTTTAGTGGTGAAGTGTGTGGCCAGTGCGTTGCAGAGGGCCTGGGTCGGAAGAGGGGAGGAGGAGATTGTGGAAGGGTTGGTTAGTTCCCTGCAGATTTTAAAGAGTTCAGCCGTGCTGTTGGATGCACCAGATACATGTGCCTGGATGTGGACCCTTTTCTTGGCACGGATGGAGAGTCTGTAATGCCTTTGGAGCAGGCATCAGGCCAGTTTGTCAGAGGGTGAGCATGAGGTTTGCCACTTCCGTTGCGCAGCTCTGCACTTGCGTTTCAGGGCTGCAAGTTCAGAGTTGCACCAGGTGTTAAAGGTGTTCCGTTTGGATGCGGGTTTCAGGAGGATCCTCATGACTGGGGCAAGAATGTCAAGGGTGTTGGTAATGGCCAAGTGGTAATTGCTGAGAGCAGAGTCGGTGGTGGAGTCTGGGAGAGGGTTAAGAGGGGAGATGAAGGTGGATACAAAGCCAACAGCTGACACTCATTCATCGGACAGATGTTCATGAGCAAGGTTGGCAGGGCTTTTGAAGGTGCGTCAGAGGGCCTTGGGGACCCAGGTGAGAGGAGAGGAGGGAATGGTCTGACCAAGAGTGTGGTGTGACCAGAGGGGGTGGAGAGAGAGGTCAGAATGGATAAGGGCATCCAGAGTGTGTCCAGCCGAGTGGTTTGACCCAGAATGGAGAATGGAGAGGGATTGAGAAGTGCAGGGGTCAAGCAAGAGAGTGGATGCTGTGACAGGGGAGGCCAATTGGATGTTGAAATCGTCCATGAGGAGGAGATTGGAGGTGGTTGAGAGAAGGGAGGAACAGAAATCAGCCCATTCAGAGAGGAACAGAGTGGTGCCACCAAGAGGCCTGTAGATGGTAGCAATGGTAAGAGAGGAGAAGGGAGAGATGACCAGCTTGCAGACCAGGCTCTCAAAGGAAGAGTAGAGCTGGTTGGGTATGACGGAAGAAGGAACCCACTCAGGGAAGATTAAGGCAACCCCACCACCAGCAATGTCATCAGGGAGATGGGAGTCAAAAGCATTGACTGAACTGGCCTTGAACCATGTCTCAGTAAGAGCGGGAATGTCAAAGTGTCTTCAAGAAGGAAGCAGATGTCGGCAGAGTGTTTGTTGACTGAGTAGGCATTAAGGGTTCTATGTCATTTCATCATCAGGCATTTCAAAGCCTGCAATTTAAACGTGTTTGACAGTTCATCAAATTATTATTTTTTTTTGATCGGGTTCCCCCGCCCCAATCACCCCCTCCTGCACCTATTTTGACCTATACCCAACCCCCCCAACCACTTATCTGCCCCTTCCCACCCCCCCAAAAATATTTGATGAAATGTAAAACAGGTTTAAACTGCAGGCTTTGAAATGCCTGATGATGAAAAAACATCGTATAGCATTAAGAGTAGCCTGGTGAAGGAGGTCTCTGCCTTTGAAGGTTGTCTGAGGTGGAGTACAGGGTCGTAGTACACCAGTCAGCAGGGGAGGGACAGAGAGAGTGGTGGGGGAGAGGCAGGTGAATGGAGGGAGTTAATGAGTGACGGCAGGCACTGTTCGAAAAGGAGGAGGTTGGGTTGATGACCCTGAACCTAGATAGTGCCTGTGTGGTAGACATTAATGATGCAGCATGATGATGATGAGAAGCCAGCCAAGAGGACTTCCCACTTGGCGCACCATTAATGGGAGAGGACGTGAAAGGGAGGGGAGTGGAGATGAGATGAGGTGTCCATAGATCAGGGGAAGGGACAGAGACAAGGATGTCAGTTAAGACCTCTCTGGCAGTTGCACTGACATAGGTGTCTGAGATTGGTAGGCCAGGGTTGGCTCTCAGTATGTCTTCTTTTTGCTTTTTGCTTCCAGACTTTGTAAGAGAGGAAGGGTAGGTGATAGTGAAGCAGTTGGAGAAGATAGGAGAGATGGTGAGTGCCATGGGGGTGGCAGAGAATAGTTGAAGGAAAGAGGAGAGGCTGCACTGCAAGCTCTGGCCCAGCTCACAAGGTGGTCTAGTGGTTACAGGAGGGGCACACAATGCAATGCAATCAGAGTGCAAGATGTTAAAAAGCACATCACCTAAGTTTGAAAATCAACAAACAGGGTACAAAATCCACTGCAATCAGTGGTGCAGGATGTTAAAAAGCACATCACCTAAGTTTGAAAGTCAACAAACAAGGTACAAAATGCAATGCAATCAGTGGTGCAGGATGTTAAAAAGCACAACATCTATCTTTGAAAGTAAAAAATAGGGTACAAGATGCACAGATCCACTCACCAGAAACTGATGCACGGTGTTACCTAAACCTGTCAGACAACTACTACACGGTATCCGGGTAGGATTTTCTGCAGGTGATCGAATTGCCACCTCTGGGCTGCAAGCTGATACACAACACTGGTGTGATTTAGCTTTGGTTCTAAGCTAAAAGCTAGGTGCCCTACGACTCCTAGGCAGTATATACTATTAACTCATGATTTTGGACTAATATTGATACCCTTCTTCCCCTCCCCTTTTCCGGACGAATAAGGCGTTATCACAAGGATATAAGTAGTAGATCGTTTAGTCACAGCACCTGAATTAATAATAAGATTAAATAGAATACACACTAAATAGCTCGCAGCTATACACATGCGTGCTATACAGGGGGCAAACTTACCCTGCTGTCTCTCTACCTTATGTTTCCCTTTAGGAAGCGGAGGTGTCACCTGGATCACAACAGAGATCCAGAGAGGGAGTGAACCCTACCACAAGAACAAATGGTCCTGAAGAAGATGACCCCAATCACTATGGTTATCGAAACTGGTCAACCCAAGCAGGCATGAGTGCTCTCATGCAGATGACGATGTTGAGCCTAACATATGTGCACACGTCACTTACAATGAGTTGTAATACTAGATAGCTGTATCAGCCTCTAGATATTTTTTCTCTCGTTGAGGAACATAATATTTGTAGATTACCAGAGTTAGGTTTGAGTTTACAGGACTACCTTTTGAAACTGGTGATTAAAAAGCAGAGCGAAATTCCAGATGATAGGATTAGTCCATGTCACTCTGAAAAAAAACTTAATTTAATGTTTTCTGTCTTGAAGTGCTACTCTGTTGACCTATATTTGATATTTTATCGATTGATACATAAAATTGTTGGATAGGGAGATTTATTTCTGCTATCCCTTTTAGATATGCGGTGCACCATCCGATTCCTAGGGAGAGATCAATTGGGATAGGGACAGGGTGTTCTTCACTAAAGGGACAGCCTCCCTGTGTGTGGTATTTAACTAACAAGAAAACAGATTTATTTCACCTCTTATTGTGTTCTCCAACACCGTTCTTTTGTGTTACGATACTGTATCCTAACGGCAGGAATGTATTTAGGACTTCACAGTCTTTAATTAATCCCTAGGTGTGCTTTCTTAATTCTAACCAACCAGGTATTCTATATACCATTTTTTGGGCCTCATTACGAGTTGGACAGTACGGGTTAAATTTGGTGCTATTACCATATACCGCCACATTACTGTACCGCCCAACTATGAGGTGGCTGGAACGTTGGGAGGATTCCCCTTCAGCTATGAGCTGGCGGTAAATCTGATGGCTTTCTTCCCATTTTTGGCAGAATTACTGCAGCAGAATTACCGCAGCAGAATTACTGTGGTGGTAATTCTGCCGAAAATGCACCATTGTTTCCTATGGACTCAAAAACATGTGGATTTACACAGCCACTTCTAATCCAGCTGTAATACTGCCGGACCAAGTGGTGGTAACCGTAATACCATTTGGTGGTATCTGGGCGGATTTACTGCACATATACCACTAAACTCGCAATGAGGCCCATTAGTTCTTAGAGATACCTAGTTGTCGATCTTTTGCAGGTAACCCAACCTTTTCATGACCACCTTTATGCCAGATGAAGTACAATTAGAGATGGGAACTAAATAGCGAACCAGGGATCAAAATGTACACTGGCCACTAGCCATTAGCTAGTGATAATTGGCTCTTGATGAATAAGAAATAGGGTTCTGTGTATATGTGTAGAATTGAGGTGGCGAGACACATTTTGTGCCTGGCTAGTAATTAGCTTAATATCCTCAGACACACCATAAAAAGTGTTACAACTTCCCCTTTTAGGCAAACGTTTCTTCAGACTCAAAGTTTCATGTGTGGAATCCAACTGGTCGGGAGAATTATCACCACTCAGGTAAGTTATGCTGTTTTCACAGAAATACGAGCTACACAGACAGTTAGTGAGCAATCATCCTTGCCAGAATCTAGAGGTATGCATTTATTTACTGTTAATACATAAGGTACTGTGATGAATCCTGTGGAGTCATCACTGACCCCCAGCCAGAAATCAACTCCCATGTAGCCAGGGGACGGCAGCCGCTACCTGATCCTCACCCTGGGGGTGGTATGATGAGGGAGGATCATGTGGGAGGAGATGGCTGTCGGGGGAAGGTGGTGACCCCATCAGGAGAGGAGCAGTATTCTTCCCTTTCTGAGGAAGAAACCCTTATAATGCCTAAATTCTTGATGGCCCGTTTTCACTATACAAATCCCTCCTGTTGTAAAACCCCAAAACCCCTTCATGCAAAACACTCTAGGCAGAATACCATTCATACCTCATATACACAGAACACACACCTAACATTTCCTGTCTTTGATATTTTTGTTCTAAATAAACATCCTAAACAATATCACTTTAGAAGTCCCAGAAATCCCATGGACTCCAACTCCCATAAAGCCTCAAGTATTGGACGAGCAAGGAGTTAATGTTAATTGAAGGAAACGCCAAGCTAGACATGCGCACTAGTGTTGTAATGAAGTCCGAATGTGCGAGTCATTTAAAATGGTGTATGCATTCAGAGAACTGGAGAAGGAAGCAGAACCGAGGGAGAAGGCAGCAGCAAGGGAACAAACAGTGCTGGAGAAGTCAGGCCCTTCCAAACTGCCGCTCGCAAGCATTACCTACCGGTGTGGCACAAGGCCAAAAGAGGCACAGCAGGCACAGTAGAACAGGCAGCAGCAGCAGAGCTACCAGGGACACGGTCGTGCCGAGAAGCAGCAGTCTTGCCGGTGGGTGAATGCAGACCTGGCAGAAGACCTGGTAGAAAGTCTGCAGTGCGAGAAACGCCATCCAAGAGAGGAAGCTTCACCGCAGCACCGCAGCACCGTGCCACTGGTTGGGAACACTACCAGAAATCAGTGAGTCTGCCCAGACATATTGGGGACCCCAGGGAATACCCACAGGCATGGAAGCAATTAAGAAACTGTTTTGAATACAGAGGAAGCAAAATACAAAGGGCCTCATCACGAGTTGGGCAGTAATGGGTATTCCCCTTTCCCCATTGGGTCCATTGGGGCATTTTTGGCGCAATTAGCGCGCGCTAATAGCATTGTGCTAATTGCGCCCGAAAATGGGTGTTAAGTTGACGCATTTACCCACAGCTTCTAACTGGGGGTAAATGCTGCCAGACTCAAGATTGGGCGGACCCTTAAAAGCGGCGGTAATAGCGTTACCACCGCATTTAAGGGCTACCGCCCAACTCGTGATGAGGCCCAAAGACAGAACTTGCACAACTCCTCATGTATGCAATTGATATTGATATTTTATTTGTATCGCGCTCGAACACAAGTGTTTCATAGCGCGACTAGGCAAGGGATGGGAACAAGGGAGAACAAAACAATGATCTTAGATGGCCCAGTGACATTGAGAATGCGCAAGTGCAGGGGAGAAGGAAGGGGGAAAGTACATAGGGGCAGGGGGAGAAGTGGAAAGTGCTGAGCAAAGGAATAAAAAGGCAACAGTGGTAGTGCAGTCAGCAAGTGGAAAGTGCTAGGTTTAAGGCAACAGACAGGGGGTTTCTGATAGGTGCAGAAAAAGGGGAGGGGGGGCTGTAGGCTTTACAGATACAGACCCAAGTGCAAAGGCTGCCAGGAGGCAGTGCGGGTGCGTGGTAGGGTGAACAGGTACCTGGGCCCGAAAACAGAGGGTAACCAGGTGCACAATGCCGAAGCAGAGCAGATCAGCAGGGGAGAGGAGGAGCGAAGGCGGAAGCAAAGAGGAATGTCTTGAGGTGCTTCCGGAACCGGAGATGGTTCTCCTCAAGTTTCAGAGTGGCAGGGAGGCTGTTCCAGAGGGAGGCCCCAGCCGAAGACAGAGATCTACCCACAGCTCGTTTCTTTGGGGAAACGACCGACCCTGAGGGAGTTGGAGGTGGAGGAGCGGAGAGCTCGGGAGGGAAGGTATTTACGGGGGGACAGCTGAAGGTATTTTGAACCCAGGCCCCAGAAAGCCTTGTGGACAATGCAAAGGGTCTTGAATTTAATCCTTGCAGGCCAAGGACAAGTCTCGCAGTCCTGTTCTGGATGAGTTGCAAAGGGCGCAGAGTAGAAGCAGGTAGATTTAGAAAGAGGTTGTTGCAATAATCCAACCTAGAGAGAACCAGGGCTCGAGAGACAGTGAGCTTCTGGGGGAAGGAGAGTAAAGGCAGAATACGTCTGAAGAGATGCAGTAGGAAGTTTGACTTTTTAGAGACCTCAGAGATGTGGGTAGAGAAGGAAAGGGTGGAGTCAAAGATGACCCCGAGGTTCTTAGCCTCACCGGTGGGGGTAGGAGGAGGGCCAAGGGAGGCCGCCCAGAGAGGAGGGGAAAGGATGGTGAAGGTGTGCCGATGAGGAGGATCTCTGCCTTGCTGTCATTCAGGCAGAGATCGTTGACGGCACATCAATCCTGAATAGCAGACAGGCAATCAGAGATGACGGAGAAGAGGTTGCTAAGGGAAGCCTGAAAATGAGTTGAGTGTCATCAGCATAGCACTGAAAATTGGAGCAGAAAACATCAATGCGATGGGAGAGGGTTGCCAGGTATTGGTTGAAAAGCCAGCATTAGAGGTTAGACCCCTGGGCAACATCACAGGTAGAAAGGGAGATAGAGGAAAGGAAGGACCCAAATTGGACCTGAGGGGGTCGATCAAAGAGGAAAGAGGTCAGTCAGGCCAGAGCCTGATCAGTGATACCCAGGTTGTCACTGAGACAGTTGAGCAGGATGGGATGGTTGACCGTGTCGAAGGCAGAAGAAAGATCGAGTAAGATGAGAACAGAAGGGGTGTTAGAGTCAAGGTTGGAGAGCAGATCTTCACGGATGATCAGTAGAGCAGTTTCCATGCTTCTGGTAGCTCTAAAGCCAGACAGATGGTCGTGGAGACAACCAACAGAATCAGAGTGAAGGTTAATTTGCGAGATAGCCAGCTTTTCCAGGAGTCTGCACAGGAAATTAGCGGTGGCGATCGGGCGTTAGTTTGCTAAGCAAGTAGGGTCCACTGTGGGTTTCTTGCGAAGAGGGTGCACAAGAGAGTGCTCCAGAGGGGAGGGGAAGGCCCCCGAGGCAAAGGAGAGGTTGCATAAATCAGCCAGGGCAGGAGCGAGGGGGTCAATGTGGTCCTTGATGGTTTTGGAGGAACAGGGAAGAACCTGTTTTGACAAGACTTTCATAGATCGGACTTGTATATGGACCTCGTCGGGGGAGAAAAAAGGAAGTAACGAGAAAAAAGGGTGGGACGCGGCTGTAGGAGGGCCAGAGTTCACAGAAGGAGAGGGGAGAAGAGGTGGAGGGGCGAGTAGGTGGACAGGATGTCCTGGGTTTTTTAGATGAAGTGAGAGGCAAAGGCCATGTCAGTATGGGGAAAGCTGGGGCACGTATTACCACAAGCAAATGAATATTAATGAAGAAGTTAAAAACAGAACTTGCACAAACCCTTATGTATAAGATGTCAATATGGGGAAAGTTAGGGCAAGTATTACCACAAGCAAATTAATACTAATGAAGAAGTTAAAAAACAGAGGGGTTCATTATGACCTTGGCGGTAGCCGTGGCAGTAAATACTGGCACAGCTGCCGCCAGACTCATTTTTTTTCCGGCACCCGCAAATGGGCAATTACCGGCTCATTACGGCCCCGCCGGACCCGGTAATTGCCAGTCGCGGAAACCGGAAAAAAATGCTCCCCATTCCCATTGAGCCCTATAGGGCTGGCGGGCGGGAAGGCACCCGGGAGCAGAACTTGTAGTTTGCTGGTCCGTTAACAACGGTACCAGCAACCTTACCGGTACCGCTGTTACTGGACCGGCAAACTTATAATGAGGCCCAGAACCTGCACAAATCCTCATGTATAAGAAGTCAATATGTGTAAAATTGGAGCAATATTACCACAAGTAAACAAATACTAATGAAGAAGTTAAAAGACAAAACTTGAACAAGTCTTTATATATTTATATATGAGATTTTAATGTGGGGAAAGATGGAACAAGTAGTACCTCAAGCTAATTAAGTATAGGCAAAGTGAAGGAATACAACTGCGCTATACTAAAAGACAGTGAACTCAGAGAAGAAGTCCTGGTGAAAGAAGCACATCAGGCAATGATCATTTTGGAGGGATGCTACCTGGCAGAGAACCATACCAGGGCATCAGCAAGACCGCAGAAGAGGATTCCTGGCAGGGGAGTACACCAAGCTATCCATTTGAAATAGACGGACAATTAAGGCATTGTGGGAAGATACCTGGCACGAGAGTATACCAGGGGATCTAAGAACCAGATGAAAGGAAGCCCTGGCAGTCAAAACACCAGGCAAATTGAAGTTAAATAAGCACATTAAAATAGCAGGAAGATACCTGGCAGGAGAGCATACCAGGGGATCTGATGAACCTATTAAGGAATTCCTGGCAGGGGAGTATACCAGAAAGACCACTAAAGTCATAGAAAGAAACATAGTTACCTTTGCAAAGCACTTGGTAAAACAAGTATACCAGAGAGTCTAAGAAAACAGGCAAGTGTTAGTTGTAAAACTGAACAAAGACCTTTTCCTGTTGAAATCCAAATACCCATCGGAAGGGTATAATCAGGGACTTAAAGAGCTCACATGAGGATTTCTGATGGACAAGTACATCAGGTTGTCCGTTAAAATATCAAAGAGGTTGAAGAGCATCTTATGTGGATCATCTCATTGCGAATGTGACCCTTTTGGTTTGTGAACTTAGTGCAAAGAAACCTAGGATGAGCCAATTGGTGCGGGACATATTGTTTGCACAGAAGCTTCCTGAACCAGGTATAAGGAACCAAAGAAACTGTTGTTTGAAAGAGAAACTTATATTTAGTTATTTATTTGTACATTTATAGCAGCACGCACAGCCCATAAGCATCTAGGTGCTAGTTACAAGTAGTGCAAACAGAAGTCAGTAGGGGCCGGGCAGGGGGAGGAGAGTCAGTTGAAGAACAGTGTTTTAAGATGCTTTCTGAAAACATTGTAGGAGGGTTCTGCATGCAGGTGGGGGGGGGCTAACTTGTTCCAGAGAGACGGCACCCGGACCGGGAAGCTGGTGGGACTGTAGGCAGCCATAGTGGGTCTTTCTGAGGAGTTTTTTCTTATAGATTGGCAGCAAGGTAGCCTGGAGCATGATTCGAGAGACAGCGGAGGGTAAGGGATAGGATTTTGAAAGTGATTCTATCCTCAATTGGAAGCCAGTGGGCCGATCTCCTGACCTCTGATATGTGTCCCGTTTGGCAGTGTAAAGGTCTGCTCTGAGTGCATTGATCTGGGTAGTTTGAAATTTGCAGAGGTTTTTTCTGAAGTGCCGCAAAGCAGGGAGTTGCAGTAGTCAAGTTTCGAGCATATTAGTGCTTGTGCAACTTCCAAACGGTTAGTGGTAGTGAGGAAAGGTTTGCTGGTGTTGATTAGTTTAATCACATAGCCTGATGTCGAAGCAATATGGTTGACGTGGGTCATGGAGAGCGATGAGTCGAGGTAGACCCCAATGGTCTTAAAAGAGGGTGTGACGATAATCTTGTGTCTGTCGATGACAAAGGATGTGTAGTCCTGGGGGAGACTCTCCAGGTGGGCAGGGGGCCCTATGAGTAGGAGTTCCTTTTTTTCATTGTTGATGCAGAGACTGTGTGATGCCACCCAGGGTTGAATAGATTTGTACATTTTGTTGATTCTAATGGTGTCTTTCAGGTGGTCACCCGAGAGGGAGATAAGAATTTGGGTATCGTCCACGTAGTAAGTATACGAGATTCCCAAGGTGTCAAGATGACACCAAGTGGCTTGGTGTAGATGTTGTACAAGGTGGGAGAGAGTGTTACCAAAAAACAGGTAAGGTTCCCAAACTTTTTTATCGGGGGACCAATACTCAAAGGGAACTAGCTCGTAGATGAGCACAATATGCAACATGAAAGTGAGTCTGGTACCCCTCTTTCCATTCCCCAGTGTTCTAAAGCGAAGCCACAATTAAATCAACCACAGATGCCTCACATATAGACTACTGTCTAAAAACCTAAACCCAAAATGTATATAATGATTACAAAAGACTTTATTGAAAAATATATTATTTGCACATGTTGTATAGCATTAAAAAGGCACTAAGTGCCAAACACACAATAAGACACATTTTAAGGCACTTTGCCAATGGATTAAAAAGGTATAAATCACAAGAAAAACCAAAAAAACGTTGTTCAACAATCAAACGTCTCAGAAAGGGGATACACACAAAAAGGTGTTATAACAAGGTTTCATATCATTCTAACCACTTTGTTCATGTGAAACACAATCCCATAGTGAATTAGCATGGGTATTCTAGATCGTTGTCGACATGTTTCGGCCTTTAATTTATTCCAGACACTATCCCTAGTGTCTTTAAACTTTCTTTTCTATGGCCATCTTCAGGACAGAATTTCTTCAAAATAAGTCAAAATAGACTTTATACCCCAGCAGAGCCCACGCATTAGGCGTAAATGACCTTTGTCTTTTGGCATTCGCTCCCCCCGGATGATTTTGGCAAGACAAGAAGCCGTGTAGCTGTGCCGTGGGATACTTTTTATGAGAGGCCTGTATATATAATAAATCACGGGCTATTTTTGGAAAAGATTCAGTTGTTCAAATCTACTGTTGGGGTATAAAGTCTATTTTGACTTATTTTGAAGAAATTCTGTCCTGAAGATGGCCATAGAAAAGAAAGTTTAAAGACACTAGGGATAGTGTCTGGAATAAATTAAAGGCCGAAACATGTCGACAACGATCTAGAATACCCATGCTAATTCACTATGGGATTGCGTTTCACATGAACAAAGTGGTTAGAATGATATGAAACCTTGTTATAACACCTTTTTGTGTGTATCCCCTTTCTGAGACGTTTGATTGTTGAACAACGTTTTTTTGGTTTTTCTTGTGATTTATACCTTTTTAATCCATTGGCAAAGTGCCTTAAAATGTGTCTTATTGTGTGTTTGGCACTTAGTGCCTTTTTAATGCTATACAACATGTGCAAATAATATATTTTTCAATAAAGTCTTTTGTAATCATTATATACATTTTGGGTTTAGGTTTTTAGACAGTAGTCTATATGTGAGGCATCTGTGGTTGATTTAATTGTGGCTTCGCTTTAGAACACTGGGGAATGGAAAGAGGGGTACCAGACTCACTTTCATGTTGCAAGGTGGGAGAGAGACAAGAGTCTTGGGGTACTCCACAAGAGTTGGATGTCAGAGAGGCAGTGGCCTCACGCACAAAAACTCTGGAGGATCTGTGAGACAAGAAGGAGGCGATCGAGTTGGTGGCTTCGGGGGAGTAGTGGGCAGACGATTTTAGGGATTGGTAGAGGATTTTATGGTCCACAAGGTCGAATGCCGCTGAGAGGTCAAGAAGGAGGAGCAGGGATAAAGATCCCTTAAAAAACTGCTGTTTGAAGGAGATTCTTTTTCCATCCTTAACAAACTATTGTTTGAAAGAGACGCTTTTGCCATTGTACCTAAATAATCCAGGGGAAGGGAACTACCCCCTGGATTCAAGGATCGCTCCTTTGAGAAGATTATTTTCGTTGAATTTATCTACTTGCTTTGATTGTGAACAGTTTTTGCCAAACCTAAGTTAGAGACATTTCCTTAAACCCTTGATTGTTCATGTTTAGTGTGAGGGTCAAAGTAACATGTTTTGGACACATCAGTTTATATCATTTTTTCGACGAGACACAGACTGATCATTAGTTTTAGTTTCTTAGGTAGAGAAACTCTCTTTAGGGTAGGGACAGCAAGGTCTTTCTCCAAACTTTTTATTTTAATAAAGATGTCTCACAATGAAAACATTACAACTTTGTGTCCTCCTTTCATTTCTGACCCCTCACATTACATACTGCACAGGAGAATCCAATATAGGGAATTCTTGTAGTGGGACTGACCAATAGTGGGGGTGCGTATATCTCAGTAGGGATTGCAAAGAGTCTCCCCCTTCTTCTATCGGACCACAAGGAATTTCAAAGTGAGCTTAACTATATTAGGAGATTTAACAGATGTCACTGGGACTCTGTTAACATTCAGCTATTCATTTAGATTGCCACCCTTCATGATTCAGACATTAGAATTGCCATGAATGTTAAAAACCTAGGGTCTGAGTCAGAGACATTGCTCAGTGTACACAAAAAGGTTTCAACCTTATTATTCAATTGTGCCATACCATAACAGTTGAAGATGTACGATTCTTTGTAGTCGAGACAATGGGATTTCCGTCTTCCATTTTTCCATTTATAAATGGAAGGGTAGGTACAACACTATAAAATCAATTAATCTTTATTGTTTACATATCAAATCACATAACATATGGTACTGAATCCATCATAAAACAGCATAAAAACAAACAATCAATATAGAATATATACAGATAAAGTGCATGACAACCACCTAAGCTCCCTGCAATGCAGGATGAATACAAAGTGCAAAGTGCAATATCCCCCGAGGGAGAAAGGAAAGGGGAGACCAATCTACCGGGGAGGATCAGAAAAAAATTGAAAAGGGGCAATCCTAATACTGACCCCAATCTCGAAATGCATGCACAGTCCAAAAATTAATTCTGGAATAGTTGCAGCTAGATTCAGAATTAATTTTATGTGATTTGATATGTAAACAATAAAGATTAATTGATTTTATTATCCTTCACCTGGCCTATCCCCTCATTTGGGCTCCCATACGATGGTTACTTATTTTGCTTGAGTGTCTCAGCAATTTGTTCCGTGTTACCCACATCTCCTTGTCTATTTCCACAAACAGCTGCAGGCATCAACCAACAAGAAACCAGTAACAGACCCTCCTCACAGGGCTCCCGGCTGTTCACCTGCCCCCCCATCAAAGCAGCCCACGGCTTGCCACAGCAACTGCTCTAGGAAGTTTGACCACATTACACCGATCCTACGAATTACACCGGCTCCCCATCCCAGCTAGAATCTGGTTCAAAATGGCGCTCCTCACCTACAATCCAACCACCGCCTGTGACAAGGCCAGTACCCTTCCCTTGTTAAGAGGATATCAGAGCTCCTCTCAATGAATAATATGAAAAGCCTAAAGCCTGCCTTAACTTGGGGAACACTAGAAAAGGAGACCCAAAGTTGTGTTTTCCCATCCGCTGCCAGTATGCTTGTTTTCAGAACCTTGCCTCCAAAGCCTTGCCTCTGGGTTTAGATATTCACCTAGTATTTTTCCTTCTTTTCAGGGAACCCCAGCAGAAGATCAAAAAATAAAAGAGAAGGCCAAGCGAGAGAAGCAACAATGGCACCCCACTGTCATGAACCACAGAACGCGCCCCTTCTGGACTTCCTGGTCCTTATCGCGGCGGGGCTTGCATTCATTGTATCTCCCACATGGCTGTATCACGTGACACGCCTCGCACCAGCCTTCACGGCGGACGTAGTACGTCCCAGAAATATGCCACTCCCCCGCGGCCCAGCGCGTCTCAACGCTATCAACAGGTAGTGACTAGACGTGTACTTCGCAGCTTGGCAAACCCTTCTGTTATCCAAGTTCCTGGACCCTTATTCCCACTCCTTCCAACCTCTCCTTTCCACCCTGTTCCTGGAATCCACGACCGCTTCTTCCTTCCTGGACGTCCTGAACCCGCGAGTATCCTGGAACGCTGAACGCACGCTGGAGTCGGAAGAGATTTGTGCGGGCCTGTACAAAACCTGATCCGCCCGCAAGAAGAATCTTCCCGTGGATCCCTGCAAGAAGCGATCTCAGGTGAGACGGGGGGAGATTCACGACAGTTTGAGACGCCCAACGACCGACATTGAAACCGATATGGAAGAAGCCATCCAGGATCTCATGCGTGGCATGCAAGAACTAACAACCGAGGTGCAGAACTTAAAAGCGGAGAATGCCGCATTAAAGCAACTCGTTTTGTCTCGCGATTCCGCTACAAAAGAGAGTGTTTTACTGGGTGGTGTCGTAGACAAGTATGACGGGTCTGCAAAATCCCTTTGTGGATTCCTGGACTCCTGTTTGGTGCATTTTACCTTTAAGCCCTATTATTTTTCAACTTCCAGGGCAAAGGTGGGCTTTATAATCTCGCACCTCGCAGGAAATGCATTGACTTGGGCTACTCCCATAGTCAATTCTGGAGATGCCCTCCTTGATGATTATGACGGATTCATACAGGCTCTCAAAACCATGTTCGACCGCCCAGAACAGGTATAGTGCCCAGGAACGCTTACTTGACTTTCGGCAAGGATCCCAGGACATGCCAACGTATGTCACAAGATTCAAACAATTGGCCAAGGAAGCAGATTGGTCCTCAGAAGCAAGTTTCACTCTTTTCCGTAGGGGCCGAAACGAGATATAAAAGATGAATTAGCCAGAGAGGCTCTTCCTAGCTCATTCCAGGCACTTATGGATTTAGCCATGCAGATAGACTTTCGTATCCAGGAAAGAAAGGCAGAGAAAAAAAAGACCAAGATGCCCTTCCAGAAAAGTTCTCTTGAGACTTCAGTAAAAACTGATCCTGTTCCAACCCCTGACACTGACCCGGAACCCATGCAAATAGGAGCCTTCTGTGGACCCATTTCCCCACATGAAAGGATGAGAAGGATCCACACGGGCTTGTCCATGTATTGTGTATCGGATAAACACCTGGTTAGAGAATGTCCTCTAGCCCCTCCACGGCGTTCGGGAAACGCCAGCTCTCGATCCTAGATGGAGCGAGGTGTCGGGAGAGAGATGTTTGCTCCACATCTATTGCATCCTTGAACTCTCCTGGACAGAACAACCTAGTGGTTCTACAAGCCTTCTTATCATTATCAAAGAAGGAGACCTACCCTATCCTGGCCTTGGTGGATTGTGGGACTATGGGAGTATTCACTGATCAAGATTGGGTCTTTAAGCACCACATTCCATATGAAGCGCGGAGTGTAATGCAACCTGTAGAGGCAATTGATGGAAGACCCCTCAGTTCAGGACCCATATCCTTGCAGACCAAGGAAATACAACTTTCAATAAACCATCACCAGGAATTGATCAAGTTTGATATCATCAAATCAGCCCACTACCCCATGGTACTAGGCATGCCCTGGTTGCAGAAACACAATCCATACATCAATTGGACAGCAGGATCCTTGTTTCTTGGTTCAGAGTATTGTCTGTCTCATTGTTTATCCCCAGATCCCTCCTCGATATCGTCTGAAAGTAATCCAACAGATCAACAAGAGGCACTGATGGTTTCCAATATCATTCAGGTCCCAAAGGCCTATCAAGGTAATGCTGATGTGTTTTCAACTGCCATAGTTCAGGCTCTACCCCCTCACAGACCTGAAGACTGCGCCATAGACACAGAGCCTTCAGCAGTGATTCCCTTTGGGAGGATGTTTATCCTATCCGAACCTGAAAAAAAGGCCCTCCGAGAATACTTGGATACCAATCTTGAAAATGGCACCATAAAACCATTGAAATCCCCAGCTGGAGCCTCGCTGTTCTTTGTTCCCAAGAAGGACACCAAGGAACTTAGACCTTCCCTCGATTATCGTGAATTAAATCAATGCACCCTCAAGGACCGCTACCCCTTACCCTTGATCTTGGATATCCTGGAAGCGGTGAGAGGAGCTGTAATCTTCACAAAACTGGATCTCAGGGGTGCCTATCATCTGATTCGTATCAAGGAAGGAGACGAATGGAAAACAGCCTTTACAACACCTTTTTGGACACTTCGAATATCTGGTCATGCCCTTTGGACTTGCTAATGCCCCTGCAGTCTTTCAACGACTCATGGATAAGGTGTTCTCTGACATGCTGTTTCTTTTTGTCATCGTCTACCTGGACGATATCTTGATTTACTCCAAGGACCTTTTAAAGCATGTAAAGGCAGTCTTACAACGACTACGTGAACACAGACTCCTAGCCAAACCTGAGAAATGCTTGTTTCACGTTACTTCTGTTCATTATCTAGGATTTGTCCTTAGTCCAGAAGGAATTGGTATGGATCATTCGAAGGTAAAGGCCATACTATCTTGGCCGGCTCCCACTTCCGTGAAACAAGTTCAATCCTTCCTGGGGCTTGCCAATTTCTACCGAAAGTTCATACCCACCTTTTCTGAGATTGTTCAACTGATCATCGCTCTGTTGAAGAAAGACACTCCCTTTCTCTGGTTTGCACCTCAAGACAAGGCATTCCAACGTCTAAAGACAGAGTTTACTCAAGCCCCCCTCCTAGCCCAACCCGACATTAATCGGCGTTCCTAGTGGAGACGGATGCCTCTAACTACGCCATAGGAGCAGTCTTGAAGCAAGAATTTGAGGACAAGTTGGAACACCCCATTGCTTACCTTTCACGAACCCTGACTCCCAGTGAGACACATTATTCTGTCTTGGAAAAGGAACTGTTAGCCATCCGCCAATCCTTCACAGAATGGCGACATCTACTCCTGGGAGCGAGACATCCAGTCCAGGTTTGCACGGACCATTGAAACCTTCAAGTTCTACAATCCTTGGAGTGTAGGAACAGTCGTCATGCCCGCTGGGCCTTCTTCTTTGCCCAGTACCAGTTCCAAATCAGTCATGTTCCTGGATCACAAAACATAATTGCTGACGCCTTATCTCGACGTCCTGATTACGAAAATACTGAAGATCGGGCCTATCCCAAGATGTTTCCCCACACGATTTTTGTAGCTCAAGCAGTCAGTCTTTTGGAAGAAGTCTGGATGCAAACCCAATCCTCTGAGCTCTGGAAGGATATTTCAAGGAAGAATCAATGGAATCTGAGAACCAAGGACGGATATTTGTTCAAAGATAACGCTCTAGTCATCCCCACACAGAAACTACAACAAAAGATAATAAACCTCTGCCACAATACCCTCCTCTCCGGACATCATGGCATCACTAACACTCTCTGTCTTATTCAAAGACAATTTTGGTGGCCTAGAATGAAGACTCACGTACAACTGTACATCCGAGCCTGCTCTATCTGCAGTCAAAACAAACACGATAACAAGAGACCGGCGGGTCTCCTACAGCAACCTACACTACCGACAAGGCCATGGAAATTCATTGCTACAGACTTCATTGTGGAATTACCTCCTTCCAGGGGATACACGACTATCATGGTCACCATTGACTTGTTCACTCATATGGCTCATTTTACACCCCTGTATAAACTACCATCCTCATCAGAACTTGCTGGAATCTTCCTGGAACACATTTTCCGCCTTCATGGACTTCCTTCCAAGATCATCTCAGACCGAGGATCTCAATACGTCTCACAATTCTGGAAACATCTCTGTCGCATACTAGGAATCCAACGTGCTCTTTCATCAGGTTATCACCCACAAACCAACGGAGCCACGCAACGTGTAAATCAGACCCTGGAACAATACCTTTGTTGTTTTGCCACCAAGGTACAGGATGATTGGTCGCTCCTTATACCTGTGGCTGAATTCGCCTACAACAATTTCGATCACTCAGCAGTCAAGACCAGCCCCTTCTATTGCAGTCAAGGATTCCACCCTTCAGTTTTACCTTCTGTTCTTCCACATCCAACACCAGTACCTACCGTCGACTCCTGGATCGAAACTCTCATCAACATACACAAGGAAGCCAAAGAACATGTAGAAAAGGCCCAAACACACACTAAGCGTTATGCGGATTCCAAGAGAAGACCAGGGCCTTCTTATTCATTTGGTGATCAAGTCTGATTGTCCTCGAAACTACTACCATGACATTTATGACCAAACAAATTGGCCCCCGGTACTATGGGCCATTCTCCATAAAAGAAGTCATCAACCCAGTCTCATTCCGGCTCAAGCTACCAGACTCCGGGAAGAAAATTCACCCAGTTTTTCACACTTCTTTATTGAAACCCTACATCCGATCCTCCCGTAAATCCTGCAGACCCAATCCTGTGGTTGTGGACGACCAACTGGAATATGAAGTATCCAGAATATGCGATTCCAGGTATAAACGGGGTCAACTTCAATGCCTGGTTGAGTGGAAAGGTTATCCTCCTAGTGAAGTAGGAACCAATTTCTAACCTGAACACCCCTCGATTGCTCAGAAGATATCCTCTCATACACCTGGGCAAACCTGGTGGAACAGGTTTTCGGAGGAGGCATGCTGTCATGACCCACAGAACGCGCCCCTTCTGGACTTCCTGGTCCTTATCGCGGCAGGACTTGCATTCATTGTGTCTCCCAACATGGCCGTATCACGTGACACGCCTTGCACCAGCCTTCACGGCGGACCTAGTACGTCCCATAAATATGCCACGCCCCCGCGGCCCTGCGCGTCTCAACGCTATCAACAGGTAGTGACTAGACGTGTACTTCGCAGCTTGGCGAACCCTTCTTTTATCCAAGTTCCTGGACCCTTATTGCCACTCCTTCCAACCTCTCCTTTCCACCCTGTTCCTAGAATCCACGTATCCTTGCGACCGCTTCTTCCTTCCTGGACGTCCTGAACCGGTGAGTACCCTGGAACGCTGAACGCACGCTGGAGTCGGAAGAGACTGGTGCGGGCCTGTACAAAACCCGATCCGCCCGCAAGAAGAATCTTCCAGCGGATCCCTGCAAGAAGCGATCTCAGGTGAGACGGGGGGAGATTCACGACACCCACACCGTAAAATAGTGAAAAAAAGTGGAAGAAAATAGCTGCTACAGGTTTGCAACAATCAGACTGCAGGCGCACATCAACAGGAGCGAGAAAGAGACCTGCCAAACTGCACCCATTCCAGTTCAGAGATCCAGCACTGCACAGTGGCCAGCGGGAAAGAGAGAGATCTGGTGCAGCATTGCATAGCCCCAGCACAGAGACCCACACAAAGAGAACAGGCAACATGTGCTGGAGGGCTCGCCCCCATAATACAATTTTTCCCCAAGCTTACCGGGCCCCAACTGGGAAAGAAACCCAGAACTGGAACATTGAACACTTTATGCAGCCCTACTCGAGGAGCGGTGAGCCAGTGCAGAGAAAGTGGGTGGGACTTTGCCTCCTTTTTAAGACTTTTCCTTGCACATACATGCACCATGGAGGGAAGAAAGACACTGTTTGGTTTAGGAAAAGGCGATCAAACCCCATAGGGGAAGGAATATTTAAGCAGGGGGCAGGAAGTGTGGGTTTGAGAGGTGGACGACGAACGAGAAACCAGCAGGAAGAAGGAAGGAGATGCAGCTTGTGGAGGAGCTTGTTGGAGCAGGTGAGGTATTGGTTTAGGATTGAAAGTGGTTCTGCAGTTGAAGTGTGCAAATTTGCGCGATGAGTAGAAAAAGTTAGTGTGAAGAGTGAACGTGAATTGACTGGAACAGAGTAGAAGAATGATGCTTGTGTACTTTGGAGCGTGGACTAGTAGTAGAAGGAGGCGAGTAGCACTGGTAGGATAGAAATAGAGTGGGTAGTAAAGATTATTAGTCGGATGAGTAGAGTAGTAGTGGGTAAAGGAGTGTAGTAGTGGGAGGAGGTGAGTAGTAGAAGAGAGGGGAGTAATGAAGTAGAGTGGGAGGAGTGGTAACATCAAAGGGTTAAGGCGAGGAGTAGGAGGAGATAAACATCTGAGAGATGGAGGATTAGTGGGAGGAGTATGTTGGAGGGAGTGGTAGTAAAATTAGCTGAGAAGAGGTGAGTGGGCTTGATTGAACTTGCCTGAACACAACAGAGCTAGATTTAAAAGCGCATATAAAGTGGCAGTAGGAACCAATAAAGAGCCACAGAGGGGTACCTTGAGGGTTGCATGTGAATCCATGAAAGGTACGAACACTGGAGAACAGGCGTTACAGGTAAGTAACTTGTTTCTTCTCCAGCATTGGATCTTTCATGGTTTCACAAGCTCATGCATATGATTATATAGCGGTACATACATAACAACCAATTGGAGGCGGTACAGGTCTCAACAGAAGCAATGGAAACAAACCCCGGGAGCATTTACGTCAAGCAAAAACATTGCAAAGCACCACCTGGCTGACAATGGACGCCTCCCAGGAATCCCTGTCAACGCAGTTGAACTCCGCGAAGGTGTGGGTAGACCTCCACATAGCACCCATGTAGATGTTGAGCAGAGAAACACCAGACAGGAACGCTGTAGTAGAGGCCATGGCTCTGGTGTAATGCGTCCTTGGTCTACCTGGCAGCAGTCTGTTCGCCAGCCGATGACAGTAGGAGAAGCCTTTGACAGGGCCCTCCCTTATTCAACAGGTCCAAATGTTACAAAAAGTTGTGAAGTTTTGCAAATGTCTTTTTTTTTAGCATGCAATATAAAACTTTAATGCACAGGCAATGTTCAGTGAATGCAATGCCCTCTCTGTCGAAGTAGTGGGAGAGCCAAAGAACACAGGTAGCACCAGAGGCTTGTTAAGGTGATAAGTCGATGCAATCTTTGGCATAAACGAGGTATGAGTGCACAGCATCACCCTGGATTGATGGAAAGTCAAATACGGTGGCTTGCAGGAGTGAGCTTGCAACTCCCCAACCTGTCTGGCAGAGCCAGAAAGACAGTCTTCTACGAGAGGTACTTTAGAGGGGCTCGATGAGGAGGTTCAAAAGGCAGGCCCATGAGCTTGGAGAGTACCACATTGCGCTCCCACGCTTGATCTGGTGATTTTAATGGAGGGAATGTCCAGAACAGACCCTTGAGGAACTCCTTAACCAGTCTATGGGACCATAGGGAAGATTTGCCCGCTGTGCAAGTGCAGCGAGAGACAGCTGCGAGATGGACCTTTATGGATGTGTGTGCCAGCCATGCCTTTACCAGTAACAGAAGATATGGCAGTATTTGATTAGCCTTGATCCGAAGAGGGTCTTGCTTTTGTGGATGGCACCATATAGTGCTTGTAGCAGGAGAGAGTGGACCGAGCTCTAGCCTTTGTCAGAATATTCTTGCAGCATAAAGGCAATGTGATGTGACCAAATTCTAGAGCTGCAGGAGCCAAGATGTCAACTTCAGGAACGCTAGGTCGTGGTGCAGCACAAAACCGCCTTCTCTAGAGAGCAGGTCTGGGCGAGGGGGAAGTCTGATGCAAGGTGCTATTGACAGATGTAGAAGGTCAGAATACCAAATCTACTTTGGTGACACCAGAGCAATGAGGATCATCCTGCATCGGCTCTGTTTGAGTGCCTAGATTACTCATAGAATAAGAGGAACTGGAGGGAATGCGTATAGGAACTGGCCCTCGCAGGGCACAGAGAAAGCGTCCCCATGACTCCTTCCTTGCGGGCCTGCTGGCAAACTGGTCAGACTTGGAGTTGGCTGTGTGGCAAACAAGTCAATCTGTGGGCGACCCCACCTTGGGAAAAGACAATGAACTTGATCTTGATGGAGTTCCCATTCGTGACAGGATTGCAGTCCCCTGCAGATGGAATCTCTGATAGTGTTGTCAGTCCCTGGTAGTTAAAAAGGAATGAGAAACATGCCCTGAAAAATCCAGTGTCTGCGTCTCCTTGGACAGAAAGGGAGAGTGGGTCCCACCCTGATCCTGATGTAGAACATTGTGGTGGTGTTGTCTGTGAAAATGCAAACCACCTAGTTTTGGAGCTGGGGTTGGAAGACCTTGAGTGCCCAGAACACAGCTCTGAGTTCCAACACATTGATGTGCAGTAGTTTCTCTTCCAGCTGTCGGAGTCCTCTGGCGTGGAACTTTCTGGTGTGCGCCCACCAACCCTCCAGAGTGGCATCTATTGTCAATGAGACTTGATGTGCCGGTAGGCGAGAGGGGGCACCTTTGAGAGGTGCTGCTGAAGAGCCCACCAATGCAGAGTCTGGTGAAACGCTGGGTTGAGCGAGATCTTGCCGTTCCAAGAGCCCGACTCTTGTTTCCACCTGGTATCTAAGAACTCCTGGAGAGGTCTCAGACGCAGTCTGCAGAGAGGTACTAGATGGATGCATGAGGACATCATCCAGAGTAATGACTTGATTGAGCGATCTGTTGTATCTGTTGGAGGGAGGACCGCTGCTAGTCGAAGAGACTGCACACGGATTAGCCAGTCTTCCAGGTAAAGGTAAACATACACACCTGTGTGGTGTAGATAGGCTGCCACTGGTGCTAGGCACTTGCTTCATACTCCTGGTGCCAACTTTAGTCCAAACGCCAGGGCCTTGAACTGATAGTGCTTCCCCTGCACCATGAAGCGAAGGAAACGCCTGTGCCACCGATGGATGGGTATGTGGAAGCATGCATCCTCCAAGTTCAGGGATGAGAGGAAATCCCCCTGTTCCAGTTGTTCCAGCACATGCTGAAGTTTGACCATGCCGCACTTTTGCGATTTTAGACAGCTAAGGTCCAGGATGGGTCTACATCCACCAGATTTCTTTCTCAACAAAAGTATCTGGAGTACACTCCGAACCCCCGGAAGTGCGATGGAACGGCTTCTATTGCCCTTTTTTGTAGCAGGGACTGAACCTCTTGTAGGAGAAGTGACAGATGTTGTTCTTGCCTTTCAAGTGGAGGAATGGAGAGCCATTTGCCTAGAAATTCCAGCATGTGACCATGGTGGATGATGTTGAGCACCCATCTGTTGGTGGTGATGCTCTGCCATTGCCCAACAAAACTTTGATAGCCAGCCTCCGACTGGGAGGCTGAAGTGGGGGCCCAAGTTCTGACGCTGAGCAGACTTGTTTCGGGGTTCACATGTGGGTGGAAGAATTGCATCATCTCTGCGTACCCCCTATACACCTGCAATCTTCCTCTGTACCCCTCATGCAAACTGGAGTGGGATGATTGGTGATAGCTAGGCCTATAATCTCTGGAGGTCCTGGAGAAGCTGCCCTTCCTGGAATGAAAGAACTGCCATCTCTGCAGCAGGGTAACCAGGGACCGAGTAGTATCTGTGTCCGTCTTGATGGCTAACAGTGTCTCGTCAACCTTTTTCCCAAAGAGGTCCACTCCATCAAAAGACATGTCCATATTCCTTTTGGGGCTTTCAACCAACCCTGGCGCCTTAGGACTGTCCATTGCCCATCTGACGGAATCATGTGTCAGCAATGTCCGGGGCCATGGCAATGGCATAATCTAGGCAGCTTCCCCCTCGTGCAGCAAAGCAAGAGCCTCAACCCGTTTGTTATCAGGCAGGAAGTCCCTGTCGTACCAGGAGAGAATGGCCAAGGAATTGGCTGCCTTAATGGTGGTGGCGGCTGTGGTTCCAAAAGCATTTAGCTGCTTGCCTTCCTTGTCTGGGGGCACCATGCAAGGGGACGACTGATTGGCCGACTGCTTTCTTGCTGCAGTGAACACCACAGAGCCAGGGCCTGGATGAGTGCTAAGACGTTTTGGAGCAGAATTAGTAACTGGATATTTCTTCCCCCAACTGTCTTTCTTTGGGGGTGCTGAGAAAGGGTTCTTCTTAATCAGCAGCCCATCCTCCCAGATGTCATCAAGGATTGGGACGAGACAGCAAATACAGATTTTCTGGAGGCATCCAGCCTCTGAAAAAGGAACCCCTCCTTTCGTTGTTGTTTTGGAACAAGGTCAAAAAGCGTCACAGCGTGGCCACCAGGGGGCGTGTGGATGAAGTTCACCTCCACGTGAGCTCCTGGATCTAGGGTCCTTCAAGAGGGACTGAGCCCCCACTTTGGACCCCCCCAACACTGCGATTTCCATCCCACAGGGTTTGTGAACCCCCCCCATATTGAAGAAAAAAGAGCGGAGACATTCTGTCAGGGAAAACAGGAGAAACACGCTCCGGGGTCTGAACCGAAAGTGAAACGGAACCTTGTCTTCCTGCGCACTCCCGGGGCTTGGCGAAACGAAAGGCTGTCCATCACCTGAGAAGGAAACACGTGGCCCTAACGAGGAAGAATCAAGTCTGTGTGGGAACCGTGATTCTCGCCCATTCCCCCACCTCCTCAACTGTGAGGCGGCTGCGGACTGGGCGGGCTGTGTGCTACAACAGCCTGCACGCATTGTGGATTCAGAGAGGGGGACGGTGGACGCACCGCAGCAAAAATGACTCCATTGACGAGCCAAAGATTGACCGCATACATAGAGCAGCGGGAGCTGCGGGAGGACCGAAGAACGTTCTTGCACGATTTCACAATTACTCTGATAAGGCTAGGATCCTGGAGAAAGCTAAACGTAATGGGCATTTCTCCCTTGACACAGCAAGAGTGACGATTTTTCAAGACTTACCATCGCTAACTCTTGCCATGAGAAGGATGTGTATGCCCCTCACTAAGTGGTTAAAAGAAAAAGGAGCCCGATACAGATGGGGCTATCCATTCTCCTTATCATTTGAATTAGAGGGAAATAGAGTAGGAGCCCGATACAGATAGGGCTATCCATTCTCCTTGTCATTTGAATTAGAGGGAAATAGAGTAAAGCTGAGAACGGCGAAGGATATAAAAAAATGGTATAGCTAACCTGCTGGTTAACCAGGACAAAAAACTGCAGAAGGAGGAGAGAAGAGATGACGACAGACAGTGGCGTATCCATGGACCAAAAAGGAGACGTATTGAGGGGGAGGTGGGGCGAGGCGTAGGAACAGGATTCTCTGCAAGTATAAATCGAGTGGTAACATGTGCATTGCATTGAGGGTATGGTTGCTGGGGCTCACTCTATGGTCAACTGATGCACAAAGGAAGAAATGGCGGTAGAAATAGGCTGTAAGGACAGAATCAGCAAGATCGGCTGGTGCCCCCCGGGCCCCCCCCCGCTCGAACGAGCGATGCTCAGGGACCCCTGGAGGGCTGAGATCGGGCACCGCGGCCTGTACGGGGAGAAGTGCTGGAGTGCTACATGGCCGTGATGCCGCCAGTGGAGCCGCGACCCACCGGAACCCGAGGGACGAGCGGGGGAAGCCGGGCCCGTCCCCCCCCCCTCGGCCAGCTCATCGCACATGTCGGAGGGGGCCCGGTGAACAGGCATCAGCACCAGTGAGCCCGGAGCGGATCCCCCTGTACGGGACGCAGCCCCCCGCCCGAGCGGGAGAAAGTTGTCCAGGGAGCGCGGACCAGCGGTTGGCACGGCCGCGGGTCCCAGGAACCTCCATCTGGGCATTGGAGCGGAGGGAGCCGGGCAACATCGCCCCTCGGCTCCAGCGGCAGACGCGGGTCGGCGACTTCGCTGGCCTGAGGACAGACGCCGGCCGTGATAGGCTTCGGCCGGCCCAGGGAGACTGCCCTGCCCCTGCCCCAGAACTCCCCCCACAAGAAGATCACGCGGACCATTGGTGCCCCTGCGGTGTGGACGGCCCTCCACCACGGAGCCTGACTGGGATGGGGCGCCTCCCCCGCCCCCCGAAAGGCCCAGGAGGACACAGGGCCTACATAAACAGTACGGACAGACAGAGGGGCAGTGGTATATTACCCCGAAAAGTAGGTGGTGGCCCACTGGGTTCACCCCCAGGGCGTGTGCCCGTCTAAAACAACCAGGAGTGAGCGGCAGGTGGGGAATCGCCTGAAACGACGTTATTATTGCTATCCCGAACCACCTGTCCCCATTGGCACAATGGAGCAGTACACCTAACAACATACACCACGGGATCTGGCTAGGGGTGTTTGCGGCCCGATCCCCGAAAACGGCTTGGCACAAGGCAACAACAAAAGCAGATGGACTTGGGATAGTGGGATCATCCACGATAATAAGCCTGGTTAACCCCCAACTGCATTGACACGGCAAGGGCAACACAAGAAATAAAACTCGCCGAGGCAAGGTACACAACGGAGGAGGGCAAGCCCCGTGTTCTGGATACGTGGGAGGACACAGCCCATTCCAGCAATATACAGTTATAGGAGCGAGGTACTGGGCACCCAGCGAAGCAGGAGCAACATCCATGCAGAGCAACTCAGATGCCGGGCGCCAGATCCAAAACGGGCACATCCAGAGCAAAAATTCCAGTGAGACCCCAGGAAGGGCAAATTGAGAAGTGCTGGCAGCAGAGGCGACAAACACACGCAGAATCACCATCCCCTCCTCCGGGGCTGACTCCTGCAGTAAAGGACCTCCCAACTAGTATAATGGCAACGGGCAAGGATGAACTCTTAAACTGCTTGAAAGGCATGGAGGCCAGAATGACCAAAGCTTTCCAGAATCAAATGGAACAATTAAGGGAGAACCTGAAATCATCCCTCCAGGAGGTCAATAAAGAAATGGCGGAGATGGGTGAAAGAGTGGACATAGTCGAAAGGGGCCTCTCGAATGTCACGGAAGAAACAAACCAAAATAGCCTGCTACTGGACCGGTTGGCGACCGCAACAAACAACTTAGAACTCCATGCGGAGGATTTGGAAAATCGTTCAAGGAGATCCAATATTAGGGTCAAGGTCCTGGCGGAATCGATACAGGACAAGGATCTGAAAGATACCATAAAACTCTGCTTCAGCAGCCTGCTAGCAGATGTCCAACCGGAGACGATCGGCTTCGACAGGATACACCGCGTGGGCCCAATACGCAATGAACCAGGGTCGAGACCCAGAGATGTCTTGATAGCAATGACATCGTATGGTCTGAAAAAGGAGGTGCTACGCTCGGCAAGAACAAACTGAGACCTTACGATTAATGGGTCTCGTACACAGTTGTACCAGGACCTGGCCCTATTTACTCTCCACAAAAGAAGGCTAATGCAACCTGTTACGAAGGCCCTTCAAACACAGCAAATCCGTTATAGATGGATGTACCCGTTTGGCCTGTCGTTTACATGGGAAGGAAAACAGAAGAGAATCGGGAATTGCGCAGAGGGCCTGGCGTTGCTGCACCTGGAGGATGAGCAGCCAGAGGCACCTGTGCGCCCACGCCCAAACATGAACGGCCCATCTAGCAAACCATGGGAATGGTCAACAGAGCGAAAGCAAAGACGAGGGAGAAGAGGAAGACCCGGAAGCTCACAGCCGGCTCATGACAGGGAACGGAGAGGCCCAACAGATCCAGACTCGGCCCATCACACGGACAACGAGTAAAGTGTTAACCAAATGTGAGAAAACAGCACGGCTGAATGGAACCGCCTGCATGGAGGTAGGAAGTCATAACTCTTGGAAACAGGATCAGGTAATACAATTCCTGACTATTGTGAACTGGGGAAGGGTCGGAGGCCCTAAGCCTGCGGTGACCAGCGGGGGGCCTCTTGGGAGCCCAGGCCTCATGCACCTCCAGGATTGGGAGGGGGTAGGGGGGTGGGTAAGGGAGGGAACTGGAACAAAGGACAGGAAAGCAGGGAACCAAAAGTCCGGGAAGGAAAAGGAGCCAGCTCCACGAGTGTATGAAACGGAAGCAAGAACAGGCAGAGTAAGCTATAGGGAACGAGAACATAGGGACCCACAGGCAGACAATCTCCACCTAGGGAGTAATGGAAGAAGTGAACATTGTCTCGATTAATGTCCAGGGGTTAAACTCACCCGCCAAAAGGCGTTCGATTTTAGATAGATTGGAAGCCATGCAATTAAAGATAGCAATCCTACAGGAGACGCATCTGCTCCAGAAAGATGAAAAAAGGATGCGGAGCAGAACATACCCTCTTCAGTTTTTCACCTCAAGCCAAACAAAAACAAAAGGGGTGGCAATCCTATGTAGCAGAGACTTAGACTTTCGCAAACAACAAACACTGAAGGATCAGGAAGGTAGATACCTGGGGGTGAAGGGTACTGTTAATGATCAATTGTATACAATACTAGCACTCTACGCCCCCAATGAAAAACAGGACCAGTACATCCCTAAATTACTCCAGAAGGTGGGAGGATGGTGCGAAGGCCGAGTGATAATAGGAGGGGATTTTAATTGTGTAATGGACCCACAATTGGACAAAACACTCCCCCCAACCACAGCAGATCAGCGAAACAGACAGGCCCTTGGAAAGCTTTTCAGAGATTTGGATGTGATAGAAACGTGGCGATTTTTCCACCCGGACACCCGAGAATACACACACTACTCAGCAGTGCACAGGGGTTACTCTAGAATAGACATGATCCTGGTGTCCTCTACATTGATCCCCTATGTCAAAAAAATAGAAATCGGAGTCCAATACCTCTCCGATCACGCCCCAGTCGTGACCCGCATAGATCTGCAAAGGACAATACATAGACCCCGACCACAATGGAGGCTAAATGAAACAATCCTAAGGGATATTGCACTTAGGGCACATATGGAAGAAGCCATAGGGAACTATTTCCTGGAAAAGGACAATGGAGAGGTGGACTGGAGGGTGGTGTGGGATGCGGGAAAAGCAGTAATTAGGGGGTAATTCATAGCACAAGCAACGCAATACTATAGGGAGCGAGCCCTTATAACGCGCAAATTAGAAGAAGAGGTTAGAAACGCTGAAAAGCTCCATAAAACCCGTCAGATGCCCAGAGCCTGGCGAGACCTTAAAAAGGCTATAGCCAAACTAGAAAACCATACCGCAGATAGAACGGCGCAAATACTGCTAAACACGAAACAATCATATTACATACACGGGGGGAAAGCGAGCAAATTCTTGGCAGCTAAACTACGCAAACAGAAGGCGCGAAATTATATCACCAGGCTAAGAAATAGTAGAGGGGAACTGCAGACGGGAGAAGAGGATAAACTAGAAACGATGGTCCACTTTCATAAAAAACTGCTGATTAGCGAAAATCTGAATGCAGCAGAACAGGAGTCATATTTGTCAGCCGTAAAACTGCCACAGATATCGGAACAACAAAAAGGAAAATTGGGGGACCCCATCACAATACAGGAAGTATGTGATGCGATAGCAGCACTACCCAGGGGAAAGGCACCAGGCCCCGACGGACTAGGGAATGGGTTTTACAAAATATTCCAGACACAATTGGCAACTCCCCTCACTCGCCTTTTCAATCTAATCAGGGATAGGGGAGCAGTTTCAAAGGATATGGGACACTCGACCACGATATTACCCCTAAAACCTGGGAAAGACCCAGTAGAATGCTCCAGTTACCGCCCCATAGCTCTCCTCAACACAGATGCAAAACTGTATGCGAAAATACTGGCAAATCGATTGGCAGCAGTACTGCCCGATATAATACACGCAGACCAGGCAGGCTTCGTAAGGGGGAGACATACTCAGGATAATGTCCGGCGTGTAATTGACATAATAGACTGGGGGGCCCAAAAATTCTCGATCGCCGCATTAGATGCCACACGAGCATTCAACAGCATAGATTGGAGGTACCTAAAACTGATATTGGAGTGTTTTGGCTGTGGACCGATATTCACCAAGATGGTTCTGGCAAATTACCAGCACCCATCTACGCAACTAATGGTGAATGGCTACACCTCAGAAAGAATCAATATCCGGAGGGGTACTCGGCAGGGGTGCCCTCTATCCCCGCTCATATTTGCCATGGCAATGGAACCATTTGCCTGCAGAATAAGGGAAGACCTGGGAATTAGAGGGGTGCGCACCGGGGAGATTCAAAACAAGATAGCCCTCTACGCAGATGATATCAAGCTCTATATGGCAGACTCAAGACACACATTACCCAGAATAATCAGAGAACTGCAGAAGTTCAAAAAGACATCACGGTTCACAATAAATTATTCAAAATCCAAAGCGCTGAATATAACCGAAGGTAGTGGGGACATAGCTTTCCTGAAGGAACATTATCCCCTGAAATGGGAAACACAGTCCCTGGAATACCTAGGAATCCATATCACTAGAACCGTCAAGAATCTGCTCAAGGCAAACATTACACCCCTATGGAAGCGCCTGCAGGAAGACCTGCAGAGATGGGATGCCCAGGAATTATCCTGGTTTGCTAGAATAGCGGCGATAAAAATGACCCTGGTACCCAAAGTACTGTATTTAGTAAACTCAACCCCAGTGGTCATCCCCCCAAAACAGATCCTCGAACTCCAAAAGGCGGTGTTTAAATTCATCTGGGGAAATAAGAAGCCGAGGATCCAAAAAAGGATCCTGATGCGGCCCACACTACTTGGTGGGCTGGGAGTCCCGGATATGGGGAGATACGTGTTAGCAGCCCAATTAGCACCACCATTGAAATGGCCGGGTAAAGACCCTCTTCCAGGCTGGGGGAAAATAGAACAGACTGCGACAGATATCCCTTTGAGTAAGCTACCATTCCTAAAAACAAAAGTAAGAAATACCGGAGGTATCCTATTAGCAGCCACTAAAACGACCCTACATAGCTGGGATAAGGCTATCCGTAACAGGGGGGTCGAATTAGTTCTGGGCCCACTATCCCCTATCACGCATAATCCAGATTTCTCACCTGGCCTTCACAAAAGATTCTGGGAAGGCTGGAACGAAGCAGACACATTGTCCCTACAAGATATGTATCAGGACGACGCCCCACTCACCTTCGAAGGATGTAAACATAGATTTGGCCTCGTAGAAAACCACAGATTTAAATATATTCAATTACGTCACTGGATCTCACACCCAGAGGTTAAAAGAGCAGGGTTACGACCCCCAGTGGGCCTAGAACTAACAATACGGGAGGGGACACATGAAAAAGGGATCACTAGACTATACAAGCTACTGGATAAGGCGCAAACAGACGACTCCCTCCAGTACATGAAAGATTGGGAGCGGGACATAGGAGAGGAGATTACGCAGGAAGAATGGAGTCAAATCTGGAGGAGGGCGCACAAATTATCCAAATCCACGGCAATCAAAGAATCGGCATACAAACTATGTTACCGCTGGTATTTACCCCCAAGTAGAATACACAGAATGATCCCCACGTACCCCCCAGAATGCTGGCGTCAGTGTGGAGAAAGAGGAGACATGTTCCATATGTGGTGGTCGTGCCCAAGGATAAAAATATACTGGAAAGAAATACTGAGCCTGATCAGGGACATAACGGGCGCAGACCTACCATGGTCCCCGAAAGTCATTCTGCTGGGGGCAGTGGCAGAAGGGAACTATGCAGCCTCAGGGAACAGAGCAGCCCTCATAACCCACCTGCTGGCTGCAGCAAGGATGACAGTGGCCCAACGATGGAAGACAGTGGAGGGCCCTACAACTCCATGGTGGTGTGTGAAAGTGTGGGGAGTTATGGCAATGGAAAACATTTGCGCCACAAAATCAGGGTCATATCTGAAATTCTTAGCCATATGGGACCCACTTCAGGACTATGTGGGGGAGCAGGAGAATAAATACTTTAAACCCCGGGCTCTTAGAAACATCCATATCAGATAAAGGCAGCAGAAGATATGGCGAGGGGTTACCTCTTGGAACTGTTCTGGTTACAACCATGGTTTTGATTGGTTCAATTAATAAAAGGAAGCGGGGGCGGGTGTGGAGGAGAGGGGGAAGGGGTGGGGAAAGTATGAAGACAATACTAGACTCTACAAGAAAGTTCAATAGTTGAATAAAAGGTTCATGTTGATAACAATGTTCTTAACATATGTTGTGATGAAAGCTCAACCATTGTCTTAAATTTAAAAAAAAAATGAAAATAAAGTTGGTTAAAAAAAAAGAAATAGGCCCTAAGAAAGGCAGTCCCCTCCGGGTGGGAACACCTCATTAGAAGAGGGTTACATCTAGAGATCACCAAGGTGTGGGTAGATGTGGGCGGTAGAGCTCTTGTGATAGTGGGCACTGTGCGAAAAATAACCTTTACACTCGCAACCCTGTATTCCCCTAATGAGGGTCAGTCCCGATTTCTGCAGAAAACAATCCCGAAAATAATGCTGGAGGTCTCGGGACATGTAATCCTGGGGGGGTAGGGGAATTCAACCCCTGGGCAGACTATACACTAGACAGACAAGCAGGTAACCCTAACGCACGCAAACCTATGGAGGGTGGCTGAGCGGAGGTGATGAAGATGTTAGAGATCTATGGGCTACGAGACATGTGGCGAGGTTTCCACCCAAGCAAGGCAGATACACTTTTTATTCGGCACCTCATGGCAAATTCACCAGAATTGACTACATGTATATCGCGGAGGGGTTAGGAGAGGTAGCGACCGGCTCAGAGATCTCACCAATCTCCTGGTCGGATCACGACATTGGTCATGGTCGATGTAGATCTGACAGGCCTCCCACACAGAGGGTCTAAGTGGCGATGCAACGAGACACTGTGGAAGGATACTGTTTTCGGTCAGAAATGGACACTGAGATAAAGGAATACTTCAAGACAAATAATACGGGAGAGGTATCAAGGAGGACGATGTGGGAAGCAGGGAAGGCAACGTGGCAAGGGGTCCTGATCAGGGAGGGGGCCAACAAAAGAGAGAAAGGGCTCTAATAGAGAGCAGACTAAGGAAGGAAATAGCCCAATTAGACAGGACTGCGTGGACCACCACAGAGGAGAGGGCTGACAAGATCTTGGAAGCCAAACAAACGAGAGACGAGCTTCGACTCCTAGAGCAAGGGCAAGTAGTCCAAAAACTACAGTTTCTCAAACAGAAGCATTATGAGAAGTGGGACAATGCAGATGCGCTGCTGGCCGCCAGACTAAGGGGACAACGAGCTGGGAGGTTGATTGCTGCCATAGACGGGGGAGGGGATACTCAGAAAGCAGAGACGGTGGGAATTCCAGAGGCGTTTGCAAAATGTTATGAGAACCTCTATAAATCTGAGACGGTTCATGGGGGAGCAGAGATAGATGGATACATGGAAGGTGTAGAAATGCCAAAGCTCTCCCATGAGGAAGCAGATACAACGGATGCCCCAATCACAGCAGAGGATTGAGCGAGCGGTGAAGAGGCTCCCACTAGGGAAGGCCCCAGGAGACAATGGATATACAGCAGGTTTCTATAAGACCTTTCTCTCGTCCCTCCTGCCTTTTATGGAGGAATTGTTTAACGATATTCTGGAGACAGGTGTGGCCCCGGACTCCTTCTCACAGGCACTCATTACCGTGATCCCCAAGGAGGGTAGAGATCCCAAGCAGTGTGGTTCATACTGCCTGATATCTTTACTAAATATAGACGCCAAAATCTACACAAGAGTACTGGCAATGTATAAGTACCCGAAGGCAACGGTAATGGTCAACTCTGAGTACTCTCGATGGTTCGATCTGGGTAGAGGAAAAGGCAGGGATGCCCACAATCTACGATGCTGCTCGCCCTCTCCCTCGAACCTTTGGCATAGAAACTCAGAGCAGATCAACAAGTAGAGGGACTTAAAGTGTACGGGAAGGAATATAAGGTAGCCCTGTATGCAGATGATCTATTATTACATTTAAGTAACCCAATGATATCCATACCAAGAGCAATACACCTGAATGAACATTATGGGGAATTATCTGGCTTTAAAATCAATAAATCTAAGTCAATCCTATTTCCATTGTGGGAACCCACTCAGGATGACACTACTAGATTCTCCTCTCTGGGTATAACGAATGGGGGGACCACTCTACGTTACTTGGGGATAAATCTTACGCGAAACCTGGACACTATGTATGATGCCAACTTTCTCTCACTCCTGTCTAGCTTTCGTGCTGACCTTGAAAATGGCAAAAGCTCACGGTATCTTGGCTTGGGAGATTGAATGCGGTCAAGATGGTATGTCTTCCCCGATTCCTGTATCCATGTCAAATGCTTCCAATCCGACTCCCGAAACTATTCTTTGGAGAGGTAAAAAGGGCAATCTTGAAATTCCTGTGGCAAGGTAAGAAGGCCAGAATAGCATACGAGGTCCTAACCATACCAAACTACAAGGGGGGTGTGGGTATACCAGATCTCAAGAAGTATTATGAAGCAGTGCAGTTAAGGGTTCTGGTCCCCCATATGAGAGGGGAGAAAGGGCTACAATGGATAGACTTAGACAATTCTAATTTGTCCCCGGCCACTGTCGCGGAATGGCTGTGAGTACCGAGGGACAGGCTACTGCAGAGAATTAAAAAATCACCCGATACTGGGTACCATCTGGGAGATCTGGAGGGAGGGGGTTAACATGCGTGGGGTTCCCCCATGGCCATCTCCTTTGAGTCATATTTGGGCACTGGGGGTTCGAGAAGAGATCCCTAATCATGAAAGATTTCAACCATAGTTTCAATCCGGTCTCGAGAGAGTGGGTCAACTTGGAGGGAGGGCAACTTTGTCACGATCATAGAATCAGAGGAAGCATTGGGGTTAGGCCCCTTACCAGTCTTTTCCTTTCTCCAACTCAAAGGAATCCTCACGTGGAACAAATGGAAGGAGAAAGTACAGAGAGACCTCACACCTTTTGAAGCACTCTTGCATAGCAGGACAGAGTTTAAAGGCCTGATTTCAGCCAAGTATAGCGCACTAAGCAGCACAGGAAAAGGGTCCACTTACAATCTAAAGCTTAGTTGGGAGAAAGATCTGGGCCCAGAGATAGATCCTGACATGTCGGAGAAAATATGTGAAGGGGCCTCACAAATATCAATAGCGAGCCAGTACAAATTACACACCATTAAGCTCTTACACAGATGGCAATACGCTCCCCACAGACTGTTTAAGATGTTCCAATCAACGAGTCCCCTATGCTGGCATCTGTGTGGCGAGAGGGCAGACTACAGGCATATGTGGTGGGAATGCCCCCGTATTAAGATGTTTTGGGATGAGGATCTGGCATGGATCAGGGAGGTGGATGGGATTCACCGGGAAGCCGTACCCCTCCTCATACTATTGTTACGCTCAGCTGGCTCCCACAGGGGCGTCGATCTGAACTGGACAGCTGCGAACTCCACCAATGTGACACGTAGTGCCGAGATGAAGGACTGGACTGGCCCACCTAGCTTCGTTTGCTTGGCCCGTAGAAATATTCTTCTGCAAATGGAGAAAGGGAATTAACCACCCGTGGAGTTGAGCGTTAACCCCCCCACTCCCGCTGATCTCCCCCACTGATCACCTTTGATGTCCCCTCTTATAGTCTCACCTGATGGTTTGAAAAGATGAGCTCTCCATACTGCATTGAGCGCAGGGCACGTAGATAACCAGTTGCTTCACTGGCTTGAAGGAATTGGTGAGTTCCAGAACAATATTGACTCTGAGATTCCCGGCAAGATGCCGTAAGTATGTAGTTCGTAAGAGTTCAAATGTCTGACTTTCACTCTGTCCGATTCCTTGCAGGTTGCAGCTTGACCCTAGCGAAGAGTTCCTCGTGGCTACCGGTAATGTTCAGGTAAGGATTTGTATTATCCAACACAGTTCGATAAAATAATGTCAGTATGTAACCTGTTGCTTTCTCCCTTATTCAGGCGCTGAGAGAAAGTATGAAGTCTCGGGGAATAATGCCTCCGGCGGTAAAATCAGGTAAGTATATTGTGTTGATGAGGTTTCCCCTTGTTTGTCCCTCTGTTTCACCTTGCCGTCCTTTTGTTTTCACCTTAGGGGCCGGGGTTCGGCGAGAATGCAGTGGAAGCTGCGCCGACCCGTGAAGAGGAATAGTACCCCCGGTGGTAAAATCAGGTAAGTCTATGGGGGGTAACTAATATTGCCTCTGTGTATTCCCTTGGCTCACTTTGCTGTTCTTGTCTTCCCCTTAGGTGCCGGAGTGTGGCGGGAACATGCAGAGGATGCAGTGGAATGTAAAGATGCTGCGAAGGCCAGTGAGTTCAGCGCAGCGCTGCATCAGGCGAGGCGACGCGCATAAAAAACCTTCTTTCTTCCAGCTCGAAGGCGCGATGCATCGGGAATCCAGGTAAGGATCAAAGTTATTGCTCTTGTTCTAACCTTTTCTCCTTCTTTCTCCCCTTTTCTAGGAGCTCCGGGCTCGAGGCGGGCGTGGCAGAAGACTGGATGCAGACTTGCAGGCAAGGTGAGTGTTACGCTGCTGGATGCAGAATAACGCGAAGCGTGTGCTGCTCTTCGGGCGTGGTTTAAATAGCCTCCAAAGTAGTCCCAGGTAAGTATTCCTCCCCAGCCCCACCCGAGTGAAAAAATAGTCCCTAAGTAAAGTAGTCCCTTCCAAGCCTCTTTTGGCTTGGAGCTCTTGGAGCATAGTCTGCATCAGGTAAGTTTGCAGCATGGTCTGCATCAGGTAAGTTTTGATCTATGAGCCTGGCACCTATGGCACCAGGACTGACTCTCCATATGAGCCTGGCGCCATAGACGCCAGGACTGCACCCAAATAGCCCCTAGCAGGGGTTGTTGGGCTTGCTTGGAATGGCTTGATGCCTGCTTCCGGGGTTGCTGGACTTGGTCTGGGTCCCCGGGGGTAGGCATCATGACAGCACTCGCCCCCCAAGGCACCTCCTATAGTCATTCTATCCCTGTGGTTTTGGTTTGTCTGGGAAATTTCAGTGGAATTTTTTCACCAATCGGGGTGCATGAATGTGGCCACTAGGTTCCCATGACCTTTCCTGTGGTCTGTAACCTTTCCAGTCGATTAAATAAAAAAGTTTTGACTTTATCAGCTTGGAGTCCAGGATGTTCTTAACTTCAAATTCGGGTTCTCCGTCTACAAGGATGGGGTCTGGTGGCTTGGTTAGTCTTGTCCCTGGTTGCACTGGCTTCAAAAGTGACACATGAAAGACGGAGTGAATTCGCATATTAGCAGGTAAATCCAACTTGACAGCCACCGGGTTGATAATGGCCTTAATAGAGTAAGGTCCCAAATATCTGGGGTTAAAGGTCTGTGTTCCCTTTAGAGGTATATGTTTGTGACTAACCATACTTGTTCCCCTATCTGGTATTGTGGAGTATCACTTCTATGCCGATCAGCATCTTTCTTGTATTTTTCTTTCGCCTGTTTTAAATGTGCAGTTGCTTCCTTAAAGGCTTGTGTAATCGTAGCGTGCAGATGGTCCACTGCGGGCATTTCTAAGTGTTGGGGTGAGTCAAGGTCTGAGGTTTGAGGATGGTGCCCATATAAGGTATAAAAGGGGCTTTGTCCAGTTCCAGAATGTACTGAATTATTGTATGCATATACGGCGATCCAAAGAATGTCTTTCCAATTACTCACAGTCTGATGTAATATACAACGCAGGTATTGTTCGAGAGTCTGGTTGGTCCTCTCCGTTTGACCATCGGTTTGGAGGTGGTGACTGGTCGATAACCTCACATCGATTTGCGCCAATTGACAACATTTTTTCCAAAAATGTGAAATGAATTGACTGCCCCGGTCAGAGACCAATACGGACAGAAATCTGTGTATGCGAACAATGTTTTCGAGGAACTCCTTGGCCAGGATTGAAGCTGAATGTAATCCCTTTAAAGGAATAAAGTGGGCCATCTTGGAAAAAAGATCCACAATAACTACAATGGTGTTAAATCCATTGCATGGGGGTAGATCAGTAATAAAGTCTAACGATAAGGTGTGCCATGGTGTAGGCGGAATGTCTAAAGGTTGTAAGAGTCCAGCTGGTTTTTTCTTTTGACTTTTGTTTTGGGCGCAAATGCCACAAGACATCACAAATGATTTAATATCCTTTCGTCAGGTGGGCCACCAGAATTGTCTCTTAATTTTAGCTTCAGTTTTTGCAATACCTGGGTGCCCCTCCATTAGGGTATCATGATAACGGGAAATTACTAGCTCTTGTAGTTCCTTGTGTGGCAGAAATAGCCGCCCTTGGTAATAAGGCAGGTTATTGGTGACAGAGTAGTCCGGGCCTTTCTTTACCCAGTCCTGCAGGGCTGTAGGATCAATGAGTTGCTGGATCTTTACCTGAATGTCTGATATTATAGGTACTGGTTCTGGGTTCACTTCTGTCTCTCCCATCCCTATTCGAGATAAGGCGTCTGCTTTACCATTCTTACAACCTGGTCGATAGGTTATCACAAAATCGAACTCGGCAAAGAACCATGCCCATCGGAATTGGCGTGACGATTGGGCCTTGGCTGTCTTTAAATGCTGTAAGTTCTGGTGATCGGTGATCACAGAAATGGTATGCCTGGCACCGAGAAGATAGTGCCACCAAGCCTTGAAGGCAGATTTAATGGCTAATAACTCCTTGTCGGTAACCGCATAGTTTAACTCGGGTGCCGAGAACTTTCTGGACCAAAACGCTACTGGGTGAAGCTGGCTAGTTTCACGGTTCTTTTGAGACAGGACAGCTCCCATGGCTAGACTGGATGCATCAGTTTCCACTATGTATGGAAGTTCAGGGCGCGGATGCTTTAATACAGATGCAGACGTGAATTTCGCTTTCAGCTCTTGGAAGGTATTTTCAGCTTCTTCAGTCCACATAAAGCGTTTATTTTTTCAGAAGAGTGCTGTGATGGGATGTACAACATGTGAAAAATCCGGGATGAATCTGCGGTAGAAATTGGCAAAGCATAGCATGCTTTGTACTCCTTTAACTGAACTTGGTGATGGCCACTTAAGGATTGCGTCCACCTTTCGTGAGTCCATCCGGCCTACTCTTGGGGTCAGGATAAACCCAAGGAATTCAACTTCTGTGGCATGAAAAACGAATTTTTCCAGTTTTGCATATAGTTTGTGCTGGCGCAATTTCTCAAGGACTGCTCGGAGGTGCTTCACATGGTCAGATTCTGAAGAGGAGTATACTAGAATATCATCGATATATACGACAACACAAACGTCAATGATTTCACAAAGGACATTGTTCATGAAGTATTGGAAGGCTGCTGGTGCATTGCACAACCCGAAAGGCATCACCTGGTATTCGAATAACCCATACTTAGTGCGAAAAGCAGTCTTCCATTCGCCCTCTTTTACGCGTACCAGATGGTATGCCCCCCGGAGATCTAACTTAGTGTATATGCAAGCGTCCTTCACTTGGTCTAGTAGTTCAGGGATCAGAGGCAATGGGTATCGGTTCTTAACAGTTATCTGGTTCAATGCGCGGTAGTCTATGCATGTTCTGAGGACACCTTCCTTTTTGGGCACGAAGAACAAAGCTGAAGATGCAGGGGACTTAGATGGGCGAATGAAGCCATTAGCAAGGTACTGGTCTAAGTATTGTTGTAGGTGAAGGTTCTCAGGTTCCGTAAGGGTGTAGATCCTGCTACAAGGGGGTTGTGCACCGGGTATGAGATCGATTTAACAATCGTACGACCTGTGAGGTGGTAAGGTGTTTGCCTGTTCTTTTTGGAAGACATCCTGAAATTCTTGGTATTCTGGAGGTAGTTGCATGACTGCTGTGGTTACTGTGGCAAGGCCTGCGTTCAGATTTTTCTTTGGGTAACAGGTTTGTGCACAATCCGGGAAGGTTATTCTCTTCTCTCGCCAATCAATACAAGGATTATGTGTTTCCAACCAAGGTATCCCCAGTATTATTTGGAACTGTGGGGCTTTGATTAGATCAAACACAATAGTCTCTCGATGCCCATCCTGACCCAATAGTGTCATCTCTGCGGTGGAATGAGTTACAGGCCCAGAGGCAATTTCAGTTCTATCGACTGTGGTGATGACATCTGAGGTGGTTTTTCGGCAGAGAGGTAGATTCATCCTGGAAGCCAATTCGTAGTCCACATAGTTTCCTAAGGCCCCGCTATCAATGTATGCCCTTACTGCGTGCATACGCGATGGCTGCCTTGGATCTACGAGGACCATTGGTATGATGAAATGCGAGGTCTGAGTATCCTTTTCAAGCTCAGCAAGCGGACCTCTACGCTTGTCGGGCGTGGTCGTTTCCCGAGTCTGACTCCATATGGCTTTTATCAGCAGCTCCTACCACCTTCTTGGGTGGTTTTACAGGGCAATCCCGTAGAAAATGCCCAAAAGTTCCACAATATAGACACAACTGCATTTGCTGTCTCCTTTCTCTTTCCTTCTGGGTTAAGGGTCCTTTAACCCCTCCGATTTGCTTGGGTTCTGAAGCATCTGCTCCTTTGGGGTTAGCTTGGGTTTTGACCAACACCCGATTCTCAAATTTGGCTCGATCAGCCTTTCGGTTCTGAAGTCTGTGATCTAACTGGACCACTAAGTCTATATATTCAGCGCAGTCTTGAGGTGGGTTCACGACTTGAGCCAAGACATCCTTGAGTTCTCCTCGAAGCCCTCGATTAAATAACGTGATTCGTTTTACCTCAGGCCATCCAGTTTCCACTAACAACCTGTTAAAGGTCACGATGTAGGATAGAAGGTCCTGGTTAACCTGTCGTAGGGACAAAAGTTTGTTATCCAGAGCTTGTCCTTGGGAGTGCCGGGCAAATAGTCTTTCCATGCTCATTTGAAAGCCCTGAAAATCCCGAAGAATTGGGTCATCCTGAGCAACTAGTGGAATTGACCAATCAGCTGCACTGCCGCTGAGATATGACAATACAAAGGCTACCTTGGCTTGATCGTTTGGGAAGGCTCCATGTCTGCATAAAAAGTGCAAGCGGCATTGGTTCATAAACACGACGAACCTTTTGGGATCTCCAGGCAAAGCGTTCGGGCGGAGCTAATGGAATATTTCCTGGTATGTTTATTTGCACAGGGCTACACGATGACACAGGAGCTGGATTTCCACCGGACCTGGTAGAGGTGCTTGTCCAGCCTGGCTTTGCAGTAGTTGCATAGCAAGGTCATCAGTTCGCTCCTTTGACAAAATCAGTTCTCTCCTAAGAGCATTGGTTTCTTGATGGGTGGAATGCACTTCAGCCCTCAGTTCCCCTAGTAATTGGGCCAATTGGTCAGTTTCTGAGGTATCCATAACGCCCGGGTGGGAATTTGTGGGTAGACTTCGCGTTCTGTTACGCCCACCTGGCTCCCACAGGGGCGTCGATCTGAACTGGACAGCTGCGGTCTCCACCAATGTGACGCGTAGTGCCGAGATGAAGGACTGGACTGGCCCACCTGGCTTCGTTTGCTTGGCCCGTAGAAATATTCTTCTGCAAATGGAGAAAGGGAATTAACCACCCGTGGAGTTGAGCGTTAACCCCCCCCACTCCCGCTGATCTCCCCACTGATCACCTTTGATGTCCCCCTCTTATAGTCTCACCTGATGGTTTGAAAAGATGAGCTCTCCATCGTGCATTGAGCGCAGGGGCGCGTAGATAACCAGTTGCTTCACTGGCTCGAAGGAATTGGTGAGTTCCAGAACAATATTGACTCCGAGATTCCCAGCAAGATGCCGTAAGTATGTAGTTCGTAAGAGTTCAAATGTCTGACTTTCACTCTGCCCGATTCCTTGCAGGTTGCAGCTTGACCCTAGCGAAGAGTTCCTCGTGGCAAACGCTAATGTTCAGTTAAGGATTTGTATTATCATACATAGTTCGATAAAATAATGTCAATATGTAACCTGTTGCTTTCTCCCTTATTCAGGCGCTGAGAGAAAGTATGAAGTCTCGGGGAATAATGCCTCTGGCGGTAAAATCAGGTAAGTCTATTGTGGTGATGAGGTTTCCCCTCGTTTGTCCCTTTGTTTCACCTTGCCGTCCTTTTGTTTTCCCCTTAGGGGCCGGGGTTCGGCGAGAATGCAGTGGAAGCTGCACCAACCTGTGAAGAGGAATAGTACCCCCGGTGGTAAAATCAGGTAAGTCTATGGGGGGTAACTAATATTGCCTCTGTGTATTCCCTTGGCTCACCTTGCTGTTCTTGTCTTCCGCTCAGGTGCCGGAGTGCGGCGGGAACATGCAGAAGGATGCGGTGGAATGTGAAGATGCTGCGAAGGCCGGTGAGTTCAGCGCGGCGCAGCAGCAGGCGAGGCGACGCGCATAAAATAACTTATTTCTTCCAGCTCGAGGGCGCGATGGATCAGGAATCCAGGTAAGGATCAAAGGTATTGCTCTTGTTCTAACCTTTTCTCCTTCTTTCTCCCTTTTTCTAGGAGCTCTGGACTCGAGGCGGACGTGGCAGAAGACTGGATGCAGACTTGCAGGCACGGTGAGCGTTACGCTGCTGGATGCAGAATAACGCGAAGCGTGTGCCGCTCTTCGGGCATGGTTTAAATAGCCTCCAAAGTAGTCCCAGGTAAGTATTCCTTCCCAGCCCCACCCGAGTGAAAAAATAGTCCCTAAATAAAGTAGTCACTTCCAAGCCTCTTTTGGCTTGGAGCTCTTGCAGCATGGTCTGCATCAGGTAAGTTTGCAGCATGGTCTGCATCAGGTAAGTTTTAATCTACGAGCCTGGCACCTATGGCCCCAGGACTGACTCTCCATATGAGCCTGGCGCCATAGACGCCAGGACTGCACCCAAATAGCCCCTAGCAGGGGTTGTTGGGTTTGCTTGGAATGGCTTGATGCCTGCTTCCGGGGTTGCTGGACTTGGTCTGGGTCCCCAGGGGTAGGCATCATGACAACTATTTGGTTTGGAGGAATGTGAGGGAGAACTCAGAGGAGTAACCGGCGTGGCGATGCCACTCCTGCTGGCTGCACGGGCCTGCCTCTCTGATAGAAAAGCGGCAAAGGTGCCGGGGAAGAGAAAATGGATAAATGTGCGCACGAATATCTGTATAATGGAAAAGATTACTGCAGCCCTTCATGGGAGATCCACTCAGTATGAACTTTTAAGGGGCGGTTTTGTGAGTGAATATATGCCCAACACCTAACGGAATGTGTTATATGTGGATTGAGGGTTGAGTTCAGAGCAGCCTCATGCTCATACCAAGGAAAAATGACTAAAGTCGTGGTGGTTTCTCACCCGAGAGGGCCCGTAGTTCTCTGTTGACTGTGTCCCATTCAACCGACCAGAGCTATGGAATGAGGATAAAATAGAAATAATGCTTGTATGCCACGCTCAGGAGTATGATGTATAAGGATATATAAAGGAGAAGACACTGTTCCATGGGGGCAGAGGGGAGGCCGGGTGAGAGACTGGTTTTATATTGATGGTTTGATGGTTGTTTGAGGGTGGGGTTGGAGGGGTATAAGTTGATTGTTATGACATACTCCAAGCAATATCTGTATGACGTGTAAAATGTTTTTGAAAACCTTAATAAAACCAAATTTAAAAAAAATAAACGTGTCACAGCTTGCAGGGTATGAAAAGAGCCAATTTCGTCCGGATGCGAATCTCTGGAGACTTCCCATCAGCCGGTACCAGGTCATCATACTCATCCCTAACAGTATGCGTGTCCAGAGAGGCGTCTGTATCCAGGCCAATATCTGTGTCGGTGTCAGCAGCTGGGGGGGCAGCAAACAGCTGAGAAGTAGGTTTTGGAGGAACCACTGCTTCATGTGGAGGCCCGGGAGGAGGCTTCTACTTGGTATACTTGGGCCACCTTGTGCACCTTGAGCTACTGGAGAAGGCAGGCGCTGCTACAATTCAGTGACTAGAGTTTGTAGAATAGACAGAATGTATACAGATAGGTCTCTAGGTGCTGCTGGTGTTCCCACGTCAAATATAGGTGCAGCCACTGGTGGAACAGGCACTGATAGGGGTGAGGCCCCTGGTGACTGTGGTGCTGGCAGAATTGAGTATGGTTCTTTCTCCATTTCCTCATGCTCAGAGAATGAAGCCTCCAGAGGCACTTCATCTCCTGAGAACACACTCTCTTGCATCAGCTGGGCCAGTGGTTTGGTCATAGCTGGTCGCGGTACGAAAGAGAATGTCGGTATCTCCTTGTGCACACTTGTGCTTCTAGGAAATGAAGCGAGAACTGGTGCCGTAGATGACAGCGGTGCAGATGTTGGCCTCGAAAGGCAGAGCAATCCTGTGTGCTGTCGTAGTCGTCATCAAAGCGATTGTGGACGAAGCAGTCGTCAAAGTGGTGGTAGATTTTCATTAATGGGGTTGTCGATGGGACTGACGTTGACGAGGTCGCAGGAGGCTCGTCAACGGGGTAGTCGTGGTCATCAACGGAACCCTTTTCTGAGAAGAGTGGGACGTGTGTGTTTAGTAGTCGCGTAGCCATGATCGTTAGACGGGACCGGAGATAGGGCCGCTGCCGATGTCGTCGACGGGGAGGCAGTCGGAACCTGCGACTTATGTCCCTCTTTAGGTTTCTTCCCCCAGGAAGTGTCCTCATGGGAACTTGACCTCCTTGTAGAGGGAATCCTATCTACAGGTCTACTAACCATGGAAGATGAATAACTTGAGGCAGAGTCAGAGGCCCTGGCACCCTCTTCCAGCCAAGCCACCAACCTTGTATAGCGATCCTTCTGGGTCTTCGTGGAGAAGACTTGGCAAATTGAGCAGTCTTCCACGCCACGCAGGTGCAAACAATAGATGCATTTCTCATGTTAATTGTCCACAAAAACAGTCGACACTTTAGACTAGGGCCCTAGAATAGGGCCTAAAGAGGCTCTTCTTACTGGCGTCCACCATGCCTGTGTAGAGAGGGCCTGAAAATCAAGCAGGCGGCCGCTCTGTAGATCGTTGATGTTCAGAAGATCGTTGGATGATCAAATCTTCACCGGCAACGTTAACGGCAGTCACAGCTGTGACAGATGAAGAAAAAAAGTTTGAAAATTGTCTCAAAAGTAGATGAAAAAGTCACATTTCAGGAGCCATACAGCGCGGACTCCAGGCACTGAAACGTGCAGTAAAAATCTGAAGATGGCCACCACGGTGGAGCTAAGGATGACCATTGTCATTGACTGGGTTAGTATGATCCAACGTGACAACAATAGGCTATACAGGTACCAAGCAGTTATTTAAAGTCTAAAGCAAAACTGCTTTAATATTAATGAAGATTCCCAGCCTGATGACGGGGAATATTCATGAGCATGTGAATCCATGAAATATTCAACGCTGGAGAAAATGGAAATGTGGTGGTGTAGTGGATCTCCAGAAAGGAGGACAGCTAGTAGGTTGTATTTAAATAGAGATATAGTGGAAGTAGTGCTGAGAGGTAGAGGAAGAGCATTCAGAGTAAGAAGCGAGGAGAGGAAGAGAACGGAAATAAGAGGGAGCGCAAGGGTCACGAGAGGTGGCAAAGAGGTAGACCAAGGATGATCGCAGGGAGCGAGGGGGGAGTAGGGAGTTAGATGGGCCAACAGGTATGATGGGGCAAGTCTGTGTATAGTTATGACAGTGATGCCAATTTATACTTTGCCCTCAGCCTGACTGACGACGGGATGAGGAGGAGGAATTGAAGCGGGGAAGGTTGAAGAGTGTATGGACAGCAAAGTTGGGGACTTTGCAGAGAGGTGAAAACGCATAGTTGGGAAGGTCATAGAGTAGACTGGCACAGTAGTCAAATCGAGAGAGTACTAAAGAGGAGATTAGGTGCCTAGCAGTGTTAAAGGGAAGATGTCTTATTTTTCTGATATTGAGGAGTCTGTATCAGAAAGTCTGGCCGCAAAGTCTGGCCGCGGTGGCAGATATGGAGATGAAGAGTGAGAAGTTGTGAGATGGGTCGAAGACGACACCAAGGTAGCCAGCAGAAGCAGAGTAGCAGACTTAGTCCGGAAAGAAGAATAGAAGAGGTGGAGAAGATCATCTTATATGACCTGAATGCTACAAACTATGAGCCCTTGCTACGGCTCTTAATAATGTGGCATGAGATACCTTGCATCCTGCAAACTCAATAATAAATTATGAGCTGTGAGACAGTCCCCCAAAATGTAGGACGGGTCAAGAAGTAGACAGAAGCAGGTTGCAAAAATAGAACAACAAGCAATTAAATTAGATGTGTCTGGTACCATTGTTACTCTTTTACCTTCCACTGCACCAAACTCTTATCGAGGGAAGCCTGCCCTATTGAAACGATTAGTCAAAACACGTAAATATCACCAAATCACTAAACAGAGTGGAGGGCATTGACTGCTGGGGCGATGGACAGCAGTCAGTGGACATCATAAGGAAAGTGCGGCAAGTGACTAGCAGCAAGGTAAGTTATGCAAGAGGCCTGTACTATCACTAACAAGCAGTGCGAGCAGCAACACACTCACGCTGCACTTCCTGGATGACGATGGTGGTGAAACTAATGCAAGTGAGCAGCCTCTTCCAAGTGCACGCAATTCCATCTGACATTCTCTTACTGGTAGTAAAGTCCAGACAGCTTTGCCATATCATCAAAACACTAACCCAACTCTTGTGGGTGGAGGTCTCTGGACTCTTCAGGTGAGGAAGTGGGGTATGGAGTTCTCCAACCTGGGAAATTCCCTGTCTATGCTGTCCAAACTCCAGACCAGTCATCTCCTCCTCTTCTCCCATGCCACTTGCGCACCCCTCCATTTTCCATCACCCACCCTGATTTCCAACCCATCAGACTGGGGTCTTCCTCTTAACCCACGGCCACCATTTCTGGGTTCAACAGCACCACCTCCAACTTTACCCACCTTCTTCTCTTGTTGTATACTCCACTTCCATTACTCTCCCGCTTCCTGACTTCTACTTCAGCCTCCTGATGTTTATTTAACCTTCTCCATATTAACCTATCATCCTTCCTTAATCACTCCTCCTACCACCTCCTCAAACTACTATCCAACCTCCTTCCTCTGGTCTTTCTCCACCTCCTCATTTGATGTAACTACATCCATTTGCAATACCTTCAACCCCCTGTAGCGTCTCATATTTCCTCCTGCACCACACAGTGCTCCTCCAGTCTACACACTCCTTTCTGCTGCTCTCTAGCTCTCTCCATAAGCCACCTTTCTGCTACTCCAAGAACCCACCTTCTGCACTCCTTTGGGCACTTCTCTCATAATCACAAATCCACCTTCTGGGCTTTTCTTTTTCAATATCCCAGGTCCTCCTCCCAGTCCATTGGGTCTCTTAAAACCTACAATTAATGGTATGTCTTTCCCCGTCCTCCTCTGCAGCCTCCGCCCTAATCCTTACCCCAGCTTTCTGCGTCTCTCCTCCTGCCACCTGCTTTCCCCAGGAGCAATAACCCATTCCCCTGTCTCCAGAGTCTTCTCTTCACCTCTCCATCCAGCTCCAAATGAGCTCTTCCTCCTGGCTCCCCCAACTGCTGGCTAAGCCCCTGGGTTTTTACAGGGCTTCGGCCCCTCCCTTCAGCCTCCCCCCTTGTGAAATGGGACATAGATCTACTAGATGGATTGAGGATTGACTGCAGGGCTCCACCTCTCGGGTTGACTTGCAGTTCTGGTATGGGATTAGCTTGACCTGCCCACCTGGATGGTCCACCTTTTGCCCGACAGACCATGGCTGTGCCTTTCAGACTTTCTCTGGGTTATAAGGCTGATTTTGCAGTCAAGACATTGAGCCTCATTACAAGTTTGCGGGTCCGGAAACAAGGGTGCTGCTAAGCTCACAGGCACCCTTGTTTTCAAACCAGCAAGCTACGAGTCTGCCTGCCGGAGCCGCCGTACCCGACAGGTCCGTCACAGAAGCACTGGCACAGTTGCTAACAGTGCCGGTGCTCCCATGTCCCCACTCCCATAAGGACTCTATGGGAGTGGCGATTAACAGTTTACTGGCGCCTGACTTCCCGGGCCGCTGGACTCGTAATGACCCGGTGGCACTGGGAAGTCAGGCAGCAGTAAATTATTCAGAGTCTGGCAGCAACACGCCGGTAGCACCCGCTTGGTTACCGCCAGACTCGGAATGAGGCCCATTGTTACACCACTGCTAGAATCAAACTGCCACTTTGTGGGTTGGCAAGTAGGGGAAAGTATGCATGAGAACTTTAAAAAGGAAGAGCTAGCTTGAAAAAAGGCTCAGATCTGGGGCATCAATGATCATTTACTGATTTAAGTCACTATACCCTTGATAGGCCTTGTTCTCCATTCCTCATTCCTCCCTCACTGGTAGTTGTTTCAATACAATCAATTTAATGACAGTCATATACAGAATGCTCAGGCCAGAATTCCCTCATTACAATTACATAAGATGCAGGGCATACCTTGAAGAACTTTATCCTAAGACCATCTAGCTACCACAGTGCAATTTTTCGGCAGGCAGTAACAATGGGATTATCTAGATCTCCACGGGAATACCTGCTAAATAGTGGTAACTATGTTTCATAGGGACGCTGTGTTGAACGACATAGGTTCACAGGAGATGCTGCCCAAAGACACGTAGCACGTTTGCTATGTCCACGCTACCGAGCCTATAAAATCTGAGGTTCGGACCCTCTGCAGTAAACCCCTCGCAGAACAAGGCCGCGGTGTTGAACGACGCAGGTTTGCAGGAGACGCTGCCCGACGACACGTAGCACTTTTGCTACATCCATGCTATCGAGCCTATAAAATCAGAGGTTCGGACCCTCTGCAGCAAAGCCCTCGCAGGACAAGGCTACGTTGTTGAAAGACGCAGGTTCGCAGGAGATGCTGCCCAACAACACATAGCACGTTTGCTACGTCCACAGTACTGAGCCTATAACATCTGAGGTTCAGACCCTCTGCAGCAAAGCCCTCACAGGAAAAGGTTGCAGTGTTGAACGACCAGATATTTGGCGAGAAAGGGTTCTGCGGCATAGATAGTGAGTGCGGGCACCCTCCTGTATGCGACCGCCAGGTAAGAAGTTGTAGGGGAGTGAGCTTGCTCTGCGCTTCTTAGCCCTTCGACTATGCCTCTCCCCTGACTGCAACTTTCTAAATCTACCTGCCTCTACTCTCCGTCCTCTGCAACTTATCCAGAACAGGGCTGCGAGACTTGTCCTTGGCCTCAAGCTCTGGGATCGTTCCTCTCCAGCCCTGAAATCTGTAACGCTCACCTGATTCCCGCAGAGGCGCCGGTCTTGACTGGGTGAATGCCGTATCTTCAAAGGTGATGTGTAACACACGGTTGGCTCTTTGGGCTGGACCTCTGTGCACTGTATGTCTGACTCGAAGAGTAAGATGTCTGCAGATAGAAAATATGGGATTAATGAACTGGGGTTATTGGGTGCCTCTCTCCTCTTCCCTTTCTCTTCTCCTGTAGAACCCCAAAGGTTAACGCCCTCACCTTAGGTAAGTGAACGCCGAGCTCTCCATCTGCCTCGGGGCAGGGTGCCGTAACCAGTTTCTTCACTGGATAAGGGTGCAGGCCTCTTGACCTTAGAGGACTGCTGTCCGTCGTTAACTGCACGAACGGTAGGTTCTGGGCACTTCAAATGTCTTAAAAGTCTTTTGTAATGATATCTCTTGTTTTGCAGGGTTCCGGCGATGGCGGATGGCGGGCTGATGAGAGTTGAGGATCGAACCCGCGTGAGGAATAGAAGCGCCTGGAAGCACGTAAGTAAGCGCTTGTAGCCCGCTTCACGATGCGCACTAACTGTCCCTTTTATCTTGCAGGTACAAGTTCGGAGCTTTAGAGAAGCTGAAGGGTGCTGGAATACCCACTGGATTCGGCGTGGGAAGGAGTAAGGGCACGTGAGTAATAAAGTTGCCCAATGTCTTTAAACGCACCTTCTTTTGTCTTTCAGATGCGGGATGCAGCGCCGAAGGCCTCCGGAGCGTGCGAAGAGCTGGTAAGCTTTTGTCTTTCAGATGCCGGAATGCAGTGCGAAGACCTCCGGAGCATGCGAAGAGTAGGTAAGCCTTTGTCTTTCAGATGCCGGAATGCAGCGCGAGGCGTTGGTGACAGCCGATGGACCAGGTAAGAGATGCGCTGCCACTGAAGACCGTAGTGCTAACCTGTTCTTTCTTTGTCTTTGCAGGTGCTGCTGAAGAATGGATTCCAGGATGGTAAGCCTTTGTTCCATTAGGCCCAGGATCAGAAGCAGAAGACACGATGAGCGTTCTGCTGCAGAGAATGCAGAATAACGCAAAGCAAGATTCATCCATCGGGTGTGGTTTAAATAGCCTCCTGTAGTGCTTAGGTGTCTCCTTCCACAGCCTCGCCTAGGTAAGAAAAGAGTTCCTGCTTTCCAGAAGAGTTCCAGTGTTCTGAACCTAGGGAGTGGCTCCTGCCCCACCCAACAGGAAAAGTAGTCCCAAACAGAAGAGGATCAGGGGCTCAACTGGCAGGTAAGTAAGCAGCATGGTCTGCTGCAGGTAAGTCCACCCAAGCATTATGAGCCCGGCGCTTCCAGCGCTGGGACTGGGCATCTTTATGAGCCTGGTGCCACTGGCGCCAGGACAGGGTCCAAAAGGTCCCAATTGGGACTGGCTGGCACTCGGAACCGGGGTTATGGGTCTGCTTCCAAGGGAGTCGGGCAAGTCCTGATCTTTTGGAAGCAGAGATCATGACAGCACCCCCCCTCAAGGCCCCTCCCAAACCGGGCTTCTCCGGGGGTTTGGGCTTGTTAGGAAATGTTCGATTAAATCTTTTGATTAGACGAGGGGCGTGGACATATTCTGCAGGTTCCCAGGATCTTTCTTGGGGACCGTAGCCTTTCCAGTCAATCAGGTAAAATAGTTTAGATTTGGAGATCTTGGAATCCAGGATGCTTTTGACTTCAAACTCGAGTTCTCCATCAACTAGAATAGGTTTTGGAGATTTAGTTAGTCGGGTTTGAGGTTGCACGGGTTATAATAGAGAGACGTGGAAGACCGGATGTATCTTCATGTGAGGGGGCAAGTCCAACTTGACCGCTACTGGATTTACTATGGTAGTGATGGAATAGGGACCAAGGTATCTTGGGTTGAATGTGCGTGGTCCTTTTAGAGGTAGATATTTGGTGGATAACCAGACTTGATCTCCTACTTGATATTGGGGGGCTTCCTTCCGATGTTGGTCTGCTCCTTTCTTGTATTGTTCTTTAGCCCTTTGAAGGTGAGAAACGGCTTCCTTAAAGGCTTGGGTGATTGTAGAATGCAGGTGGTCTACTGCTGGTGTTCCAAGATCTTGGAGTGGATCCAACTCCGAGGTTCGAGGGTGACTACCGTATAAAAGAAAAAACGAGGTCTTCCCAGTTCCCGAGTGGACAGAGTTATTGTAGGCATATTCGGCTATCCAAAGGATATCTTTCCAAGTTTTTTCAGTTTGTTGTAGCATGCAGCGCAAATACTGTTCCAGAGTTTGATTGGTCCTCTCGGTTTGTCCGTCGGTTTGAGGGTGGTGGCTGGTCGAAAGTCTCACATCCATTTGAGCCGACCGACAGCAACTTCGCCAAAAATGAGAAATAAATTGACTACCTCGATCCGAAATGAGAACTGAAGGAAAACCGTGCAGTCGGACGATGTTTTCGAGAAATTCTCGTGCCAGAGTTGTTGCTGTTGGTAAGCCTTTGAGTGGAATGAAATGCACCATCTTGGAGAATAGGTCCACGATTACTAGGATCGTATTGTATCCGGAGCATGGAGGTAGATCGGTGATGAAGTCCATGGAAAGCGTATGCCAAGGGCGAGGTGGGATGTCAATAGAGCGTAAGAGGCCGGCTGGTTTTTCCTTTTGACTCTTGTTTTGGGCGCATACTCCACAGGACATTATAAAGTCTCTGATATCTTTTTTCCAAGAAGGCCACCAGAAGTAGCGCTTGATCTTTTCCGAGGTCTTGGTCATACCGGGATGTCCTTCCATTAAAGAATCGTGATAACAAGAGATTACCTTTTTCTGTAAATCTGTGCTGGGCAGTGTCTTGATATGGGCAAAATCTTCCTCGGGGCCAGCCCTTTGAGAGCAAAAATACCCAATTCAGCCCAAAATACAGGTTCTATTGTGCTGAGCAGTGATCTCATGCTAGTGACAAATGACACCCTCAAAGTTTTAGCATATTTATTCTAAGCAGTGAATTTCATATACATTTGGGATTCAAGTTAGAGAATATTACAAAGCATAAAACAAAGAGCAATGCAAAATATAGTGAAACATGGAACTTAGATAAACATAGAGAAACATAAAGAAATATAGAGAAACATAGAGAAACACAGTCTTACGTCCCTTAATCTCAGCCCTGGGAGACCTGGGTTTTTCATAGAAAAACAAGGCTGGAGGACACCGTGAGAGCCAATTCCGGGCACCTGACTGTACACGAATCAAGTCCACAGGCGATCTCCCCTCGAGTCATGTGTGCATGGATATTTTATAATCTCTTGCTGTCAGTCACCATGACGCACAGTTCCAGAACTTTCCCTGTGCAACTGGCTCATGGAAAAAACCCAACTCTCTCTGAGAGGCACCCTGCTCGCTCCTACCCCTCCCTGGTTCCCATCTGTGCTGGCTGAGGAATGTCTTATCAGTACCTTCCCAGAGAAAAGGAAGATTAGCTTGGAGCCAGGGCTACCGTTAGTGAGGCTGAATATTCTAAGGGAAGCAGGGATGTATTAACCCCATCTGCAAGCTCTAAAAGGCATGCACTCATAGCTTAGTGTTTATAGCGCTTAAGACTGGCTATCTAAGCGCTATATAGGTGCCATGATGTTCCAAACACTCCAAAAATACCTATTAGCTACATAGCTGGGGCCCTCCCTGCCTGTCTATCAACAATGACCTATTTCATACTAGGCCTGCATATCCCTTGTAGCTCACTACTGCATAATGGAAGTGCTACAACAGACTACTGTCAGCATTTTTAGCACATACTTTGAATACACTATTAGCTGTCAGCGGCTAATGCTGTCATCTAAAGCCCTGATTGGCAAGGTTGCAATTTCGTGTATCACTACATTCCACCCCTATTCAACGTTTGTGCGACAAATGCTGACTAATACCTATCAATATAGTATTTAGTGCAGTGATAAAGACCTTAGGGCTTTGCAAGAGGTTTAAGCAAACTATCTTCTAGCGGTTAGTTAGCGTGGCATGCAAGGTAAAACACTACCTAAACAAAAATGTACACAAAGTGAACAGTGACATATACCCTTGCCAAAACCTGGCCTACACAAAAATACCTACACAAAGTGAACATGGACATTTACTCTAGCCAAAACCTGGCCTACACAAAAATACCTAAATCAATTTTGTATAACTGATTGTCAGTTAAAAAGCAGCATGCAGTTAGAATGTCAAGGCAATCCAGTGTAGTCTAATCTACAATGCACTATTGCATCTATGTATGGTTACCAATTCTAAAACCTGGCAGCCTTTCACTCTAAGGGCCTACCCTCCCCCTGATCCCAGGGCATTCAAGCGTGACTGTGGGCTGTGTGACTAGACACTTCCCCCATGTAGGTGGAACCCAACCAGAAACCATCTAATTTCGTGAACAAGGTGAACCCATGGGCACCAGGTTATCTAAATAAAAACAATTCTACTAATTTACATCAAAGCATGGCATGTGTTATTCATGCAATCAAAAGCAAGCAATTCAATCCATATGTATGCTGGTAACTGTAGCTCTGCGTGCCAGTGTGTGGAGGATGGTTGCCCCCACCCAGTAAAAAGCCAACACCTGCTGATTTAACAATGTTTGCCATACAATGCATCGTGTGTATATAGCAGTCTTGTTGACCTGCCCTATGGCAGACAAAAATGTCTTCATGTCTAAAATTCTGTCATCTTCAATTGGCTGTCAATACTTGTAGCAGTGCTGGGCATATCAATGGGCCCCACTAGGCCAGAAGTTCTATAGCAGAGCTGGCATCAGAACCCATAGTGGCTAGCTTATTGTGCACAGTTTCTATGTCACAAGCATATAAAGCTCCTGCAATTAATGAATCTAGCTCCCTAGCTACGCGCACTCTAGTGATGGGCCATAGAAATGGACTCCATTTGTAGCAGCTTGGTAGTACTAAGGAAACATTGCCTCATGGTAAATCTATGTCTAAGTGTAGCACTGTAATAATGAAGGTGTGCATTACCAGTCTACCTATTGTGACTTGGAGAATACCCTTCTTCAAGTGGGATATCTACCATATACAATATTAGTTTTTTAGCCACAAACACCATACTACTATCCGGCAGTGGCTGTTTCATCACACCATGGAAAAAATTCATTTAGTCAAGTTATAGTCCATAAAATCTTGGCGAGAACACTCGCTGAAGTTCTTGGTCAGAAAAACATCACATTAGACAAATTAAACAAATGGTATCCATTCAGTGACAAAAGATGCCCGACAATGTGCCAGGCCAGTACACTAGCAATTCCATGTGGATACTCATTTGTAGCGCTTTTCCAAAGAATTATTCCAAATGTCTACAATCAAAAGGTGACTCTTTGCATTAGTGTGCTGGAGACAGCTGTCCCCACAAAAACATGAAACTGGTTGGTTTAACAAAAACCGTGTCACACTCTGTGTCATAAAGTCAAACATCAAGTCAGTCATGGTTTCATTTACCTGCCTTAAGCTGGCTGTAAAAGTATCCAGTGTTTCAAAGATTACCATTTCAAATTATAGCTCATACACTTGGCAGCATTACTTCAATTAAGAATCTTAACCTACGCACAGGTGACTTTGATGTGCGCACTCATCTTATCTCAAAATAAATTACGCTCCTGCTTGCATAATTCTGCTGCCCCAACAGTTCATAAATCATTCTCCTGCCTACGTGCAATGTAGAATATTTTTTTTTTTTCAAAAAACAAAACATCTCTGGTTAAAGCCATTCAGTTGGAAGAGTAAAACCATTTGGTTTTTTCAGATTCATCTCAACAGTGCATTTAAAAACCATTTTTCAATGTGTTAGCATTCAATTGCTGTGTCACACAGCTGTATGTGGTGCCTGATGTTACAGTCCACAATTCATTGTCCATAGTCCTTTAAACAAGAAAGGGCAAAACATGTCATTTAAATGTGTAGCATCAAATACTTGATAATTAGCCAAGTCTGCATCGTGCCAGTTCAGCAAAAGTTATTACTCTGTTGGACACTATTCGCAGGTTACAGCATTGAGTGCGGTGCAGGGCACGTTAAAGTTGAAATAGCATGTCGCAGTGGCTCGCTTTCTCTGAGAATGCGTCTGACCCTTCTTTGATCAGTGTCACCCACAAACTGCATATTAATTTTCTGATATTGTAAAATGTCTTGTCGTGCTTTGTCTAGGCAAAATACAAACAGAAATGTTAGGATTTCATCAAAAGTTCAATATCATTATTATCCATGTTAGGATGTCATCAAAACTTCAATATCAGCGTTATCCACCCCTTCCCATAATACCACCCCCATCTTCAAAAAGTCTCATCAGGTAACTACACATTTTGTCATTGCTACTGCAATTATTTATCACCTTTCTGCATGTTTCTGGGGGCTTATTTACACTCAACCATACGGGGTGTAACTGCCTAATCACAAACTCATTTGTGCAATGCAATCATAGCTGGTCAATGGTACCTCAGACTGATCTGTGCTTTTACAAAGCCATATAGTAAGTACCCAGGTCGCACAATGCTTTTTTTTTTTTTTTTTTTCACCAAAGCGATCACAAATGCCAGGCGCCAACTTGCTTCCAGTGTCCCATGATCTTGGTTTAGGTTGCCCTGCTGGCATCACTCCATTTTTCAAAGGTAAAGTCTTTCAGTCCAATACCGCTTACAGTTGCACAAACAGCTGTTTATTCAAGCCTCTGGTTTTTTCACTTGTCATTTTTTTTTCAAAGGGCGTTTGCTGTTTCCTGAACCACCCCTTTGAGTGCGATAGTCTGAGTCAGTTTCTTTTGTTGCTTCAACAAATCATTCATTCTTGCACTAAGCCGTGTGGCTTCTGGATCATGGCTAATGTGCAGTGTTCATGTTGTACTTCAAAGCCCCGCTCTGCATGTTATCTCTTGCAAAACGGCTAAGCACTTTTTGTCAGTTTTGCTTCCATCTGGAATGCCATAATGTCTTTGTCAGTTACTCCATCCCTGGCAATGTAGCTTGCAGTTTGCCAGATGTGTATTTTCTCTTCTCAAAGCGCCTAGAGGTTTCTTCTCCAGTGCACAGCGCTTTACTTCACTTCACATCACATCACATGGGAATGCGGTTTGCACAGTAATGTCTGTTGGAATGGGCAGCTGTCTTTTCTTGGCCCATTCACAGATGCATAGGTAAATGTTCAGATGTGATGTGCCCGTCTGCCATCCTGCATGAAGCCTTTGCTCCGTACCACAGTTTACTGGGCAAATTCTTTACTTTTTGAACAGCTCTCTGTTTTTGCTCCCCCTTCCTCAGGAATGCAGGCATGTTTATCTTTCGTGTGCACCTGGCAGCGCCATGAGCACGCAGCTTATCTCTTTTTGCTCTATAACTCATACACTGTGGCACTCGTTTCAGACAGTTCATCCAGATTAACTCTTTCTTGTACTGTTTCTGCTTTTGTTTGCCTTCCTGCACCTCGCCCAAGACAGCTTCAAGGCACAAGCTCTGCACACACAGCAAGACTCTTGTTTTCAAAAGCGGCACTTTTCTTGTAATGTGCGATCTTTCAAGAGAACTCGCAACCCATTAAATCTTTGTGCTATCTTATCACACACAGATGTTTCATTCTGTTGTACCATTGCCAAACTATAACCACTCAGTTCAGTGCATTTAAAAAATAAAAATGCCAATGTTAGTTTGCAGCTCCCTGCACGTTTTTTTTTTCTGCAAGAACAACCCACACTCTATTGCTTGTGGGCTGTTTAATGTGTCAACAACATTTTTCCCCATGTATCACAGTCAACAGGTCACTATTTCCAAATCATACATCACTTATAAGGCAACAGCACAAATCCATGGCATAGCATGGGGACAGTCAAAAATACTCCAGGGGCAATTTAGAAAAATATAAATTGTTTTTCTCCCCAAACCATTGCAAACTGGTTCTGCAAATTCAAATCAATACACAAAATCGAAAATCCAAATAACATTCACTCACTTTCCTTTTTAAGTGAGTCTCTCACCCAATATAAGCATGGCACAGCCTAAAATGCAATATAACCATTTTAGTGTGTTTCCTTTAAACAGAATTTGCCACCATTAGCACATGGAATTTTACAGTTGCCAAAAGAAAGAAAAAACTCTTTAGGCTCTCAGCACAGATGTTACTCATTCTCCTAAGCATGGCTCCTCATTATTCAGGAATGCCAACATTCAAAAGCATACATCAAAAAAAGCGAACCTTCGCCTCCGAACATTACAGCCCCCACTCGCTAGCACACTGGGGCTGAGTCAATGGTTAAATCACTATTCACAATTTGCATGTCAAATCCCTGCAATTATTTTTTTTTTCCTGCCCTCATGACAGAATAGAGATGAGAACTCCGTCTCATTATGCATTCCAAATTACAACTTTAAACTTGGGAAACCACATGATAAAATTCTTTTTCTAATTGAGCATACATCTTTCTTAACCATTCATCGGAGTGCTTTAAACAAAGCCATTTCCCGCTTGTTTATCGCCTTGTACTCCCTGGCACCAATCCCATGCAATAAGTCAGTCACGACTGATTTACTGAAGGGAGTCTTAACCACACAAGCTATCGGCCACGGCAAGCCGACACAACATTGCTGCCTTTTGAAGTCTCAGAGCTGCAGTGAGACCATCAAGGAAATGCGACAGCCTGCTCCCCACTCTACACTGTGTTCTCTCACACCATTTGTCATGTCAGCATGGCACTGCTCTTCACAAATCCCACCGCTGCCACCAAATGTCTTGATATGGGCAAAATCTTCCTCGGGGCCAGCCCTTTGAGAGCAAAAATACCCAATTCAGCCCAAAATACAGGTTCTATTGTGCTGAGCAGTGATCTCATGCTAGTGACAAATGACACCCTCAAAGTTTTAGCATATTTATTCTAAGCAGTGAATTTCATATACATTTGGGATTCAAGTTAGAGAATATTACAAAGCATAAAACAAAGAGCAATGCAAAATATAGTGAAACATGGAACTTAGATAAACATAGAGAAACATAAAGAAATATAGAGAAACATAGAGAAACACAGTCTTACGTCCCTTTAATCAGCACTGGGAGACCATGGTTTTTCATAGAAAAACAATGCTGGAGGACACCGTGAGAGCCAATTCCGGGCACCTGACTGTACACGAATCAAGTCCACAGACGATCTCCCCTCGAGTCATGTGTGCATGGATATTTTATAATCTCTTGCTGTCAGTCACCATGACGCACAGTTCCAGAACTTTCCCTGTGCAACTGGCTCATGGAAAAAACCCAACTCTCTCTGAGAGGCACCCTGCTCGCTCCTACCCCTCCCTGGTTCCCATCTGCGCTGGCTGAGGAATGTCTTATCAGTACCTTCCCAGAGAAAAGGAAGATTAGCTTGGAGCCAGGGCTACCGTTAGTGAGGCTGAATATTCTAAGGGAAGCAGGGATGTATTAACCCCATCTGCAAGCTCTAAAAGGCATGCACTCATAGCTTAGTGTTTATAGCGCTTAAGACTGGCTATCTAAGCGCTATATAGGTGCCATGATGTTCCAAACACTCCAAAAATACCTATTAGCTACATAGCTGGGGCCCTCCCTGCCTGTCTATCAACAATGACCTATTTCATACTAGGCCTGCATATCCCTTGTAGCTCACTACTGCATAATGGAAGTGCTACAACAGACTACTGTCAGCATTTTTAGCACATACTTTGAATACACTATTAGCTGTCAGCGGCTAATGCTGTCATCTAAAGCCCTGATTGGCAAGGTTGCAATTTCGTGTATCACTACAGGCAGGTATAACCGTTCTTGGAAACATAATAGGTTGTCCTTCACCGTAAAGTCCTTTCCCTGCAGATGCCAATTCTGTATGTCTGCTGGAGTTACCAGTAGCCTGGCTTTATCCTTAACTTCCTCTATGGATTGTGTGGCGATTACACCTAGAATTCTTTGTTCGTGAATGATAGGTACAGGTTTAGGATTGATCAAATGTTCTTCCACTCCCATCCGAGAAAGGGCATCAGCTTTACCGTTTTTTGTACCAGGTCGATAGGTAATTATGAAGTCAAACTCGGCAAAGAATAGTGCCCAACAGAGTTGCCTAGAGGATTGAGCTTTTGCGGTTTTCAAATATTGCAGGTTTCGGTGATCTGTAATCACAGTAACGGTGTGTCGGGCCCCCAGAAGATAATGCCGCCAAGCCTTAAAGGCGGACTTGATAGCTAGAAGTTCCTTATCAGTAATAGTGTAATTGATTTCAGGAGGCGAGAATTTGCGGGACCAAAATGCCACGGGATGCAACTGATTGGTTACTGGGTCCTTTTGTGATAGAACTGCCCCCATGGCAAGGCTCGAAGCATCAGTTTCAACGATGTAGGGGAGTTCTGGGCGAGGATGTTTTAAGATCGGTGCAGAGATAAATCTAGTCTTCAAATTCTGGAAAGCTTGTTCCGCCTCGGTAGACCATTCAAAACGTTTGTTTTTCTTTAACAAGGCGGTGATGGGCTGGACTATTCGAGAGAATTCGGGGATAAACCTGCGGTAAAAGTTAGCGAAGCCTAACATGCTTTGAACACCTTTTACGGAGGATGGCGATGGCCATTTGAGAATTGCATCGACCTTCTTTGAATCCATACGCACTCCGCTAGGTGATAATATGAATCCCAAGAATTCAACTTCAGTCACGTTGAAAACACATTTTTCCAACTTAGCGAAAAGTTTGTGTTGACGCAATCTCTCGAGGACCATTTTCACGTGTTTCCGATGTTCAGTTTCCGATGAAGAATAAACGAGGATGTTGTCAATGTAAACCACAACACACACATCTATGAGCTCTCTGAGGACATCGTTCATAAAATATTGAAAGGCGGCCGGGGCATTGCAAAGTCCGAAGGGCATGACCTGATATTCAAATAGCCCATACTTGGTGCGGAAGGCCGTCTTCCATTCATCGCCCTCTTTTACTCGTACCAAGTGGTAGGCTCCTCTAAGATCCAGCTTTGTATATATGCATGCTTTTCTGACTTGGTCCAGGAGTTCAGGGATCAAAGGTAACGGATATCTATTCTTAACGGTGATCTGGTTCAGGGCGCGATAAACTATACAAGTTCTAAGGTCCCCTTCTTTTTTTGGAACGAAGAACAAAGCTGAGGAAGCAGGGGACTTGGAAGGACGAATAAACCCATTCGCTAGGTATTGATCCAGGTATTGTCGGAGGTGAAGATTATCAGGCTCGGTGAGGGCATAAATTCTACTACAAGGAGGAGTAGATCCAGGTATCAGGTCTATCTGGCAGTCATAAGACCTATGAGGAGGTAGAGAGTTAGCCTGATCCTTCCGGAAAACATCTTGGAATTCTAGGTATTCAGGAGGTAACTGGGGAGCCTCCGAGGAAATTGCTGCCAGTGCAACACCAGGTCGAGGGTGACAAGTAGAGACACATTCTGGAAACTGAACCGTTCTTGCTCGCCAATCGATCTGAGGATTGTGCTTCTCTAACCAAGGAATTCCTAGAATAATCTGGAAGTGAGGGGCCTTGATCACATCGAACACGATCTTCTCATGGTGTCCATCTTGACTTACTAGCGTCACTTCTTGGGTGGTATGCGTTACTGGTCCGGAGGCTATCTCCGTACCATCCACCGTAGTAATGACGTCCTTTACAGCCTTTGGACAAAGAGTCAGATTCATCCTCAAAACCATTTCATGATCCACATAATTGCCGATGGCACCGCTGTCGACGTAAGCTTCAATCGCATGTAATCGATCCGGATGTTCAGGGCTAATGAGGACCTTAGGTATCACGAAATGCGAGGTCACGGAACTGGTTTTAACACTCGGCAAGAGGACCTCTATTCTTGTCGGGCGAGGTCGTTTCCCTGCTCAGAGTTTGTGACCCTGGTAACTGCAGCTCCTACTGCCTTCTTGGCTGGTTTCACCGGACAGTCTCGAAGAAAGTGCCCCGAGTTTCCGCAATAGAGGCATAATTGCAGCTGTTTTCTCCTTTCCCGCTCCTTTTGTGTTAGTGGTCCTTTCAGGCCCCCTATTTGCATGGGTTCCCCGGAGTCTTCTCCTTTGGTAGGAGTTGGTGGTTTGGAAAATACTCGAGCATCAAACTTGGAACGATCGGCCTTCCTGTTCTGCAGTCTGTGGTCAATTTGAACGACTAAGTCAATATAGTCCGAACAGTCTTGCGGGGGATTCACTACTTGGGCTAACACATCTTTGAGCTCTCCACGTAGACCTCTATAAAACAGCGTAATCCTTTTGTCCTCAGGCCATCGAGTTTCCACTATCAGTCTGTTGAAAGACGCAATATAAGCCAAAAGGTCTTGATTACCCTGTCGCAATGAGAGGAGCTCATTGTCCAAGGCCTGCCCCTGTGAATGTCTTGCAAACAGTTTTTCCATACTGAGCTGAAAAGCTTGAAAATCATGGAGAACCGGATCATCTTGATTAACTAGAGGGATCGACCAGTCTGCCGCATTGCCACTAAGGCACGAAAGCACGAAAGCTACCTTAGCTTGATCAGTTGGAAAGGCTGCTGGCCGGCATAAGAAGTGCAACCGGCACTGATTAATAAATACTGCAAACCTCTTTGCGTCACCAGAAAATCGTTCGGGCGGAGCCAGAGGTACATTCCCAGGTAGGTTGATCTGCACTGGGTTCGTAGAGGATGTTGAAGGAAGATTTGCCCCTGATGCGGGTAACAGAGTTTGTCTGGCTTGTGACTGTAGCAATTGTCTAGCGAGATCGTCTGTTCGCTCCTTGGAAATAATCAGTTCCCTTCTTAGTGCATTCGTTTCCTGACGGGCTGCATGCACTTCTGCTCTTAGTTCCCCAAGTAACTGGGCTAGCTGGTCGGTATCCGAGGTTTCCATAGCGCCTGGGTGGGAGTTTTGCGGTAGGCTTTGCGTTCTGTAACGCTCACCTGATTCCCGCAGAGGCGCCGGTCTTGACTGGGTGAATGCCGTATCTTCAAAGGTGATGTGTAACACACGGTTGGCTCTTTGGGCTGGACCTCTGTGCACTGTATGTCTGACTCGAAGAGTAAGATGTCTGCAGATAGAAAATATGGGATTAATGAACTGGGGTTATTGGGTGCCTCTCTCCTCTTCCCTTTCTCTTCTCCTGTAGAACCCCAAAGGTTAACGCCCTTACCTTAGGTAAGTGAACGCCGAGCTCTCCATCTGCCTCGGGGCAGGGTGCCGTAACCAGTTTCTTCACTGGATAAGGGTGCAGGCCTCTTGACCTCAGAGGACTGCTGTCCGTCGTTAACTGCACGAACGGTAAGTTCTGGGCACTTCAAATGTCTTAAAAGTCTTTTGTAATGATATCTCTTGTTTTGCAGGGTTCCGGCGATGGCGGATGGCGGGCTGATGAGAGTTGAGGATCGAACCCGCGTGAGGAATAGAAGCGCCTGGAAGCACATAAGTAAGCGCTTGTAGCCTGCTTCACGATGCGCACTAACTGTCCCTTTTATCTTGCAGGTACAAGTTCGGAGCTTTAGAGAAGCTGAAGGGTGCTGGAATACCCACTGGATTCGGCGTGGGAAGGAGTAAGGGCACGTGAGTAATAAAGTTGCCCAATGTCTTTAAACGCACCTTCTTTTGTCTTTCAGATGCGGGATGCAGCGCCGAAGGCCTCCGGAGCGTGCGAAGAGCTGGTAAGCTTTTGTCTTTCAGATGCCGGAATGCAGTGCGAAGACCTCCGGAGCATGCGAAGAGTAGGTAAGCCTTTGTCTTTCAGATGCCGGAATGCAGCGCGAGGCGTTGGTGACAGCCGATGGACCAGGTAAGAGATGCGCTGCCACTGAAGACCGTAGTGCTAACCTGTTCTTTCTTTGTCTTTACAGGTGCTGCTGAAGACTGGATTCCAGGATGGTAAGCCTTTATTCCATTAGGCCCAGGATCAGAAGCAGAAGACACGATGAGCGTTCTGCTGCAGAGAATGCAGAATAACGCAAAGCAAGATTCATCCATCGGGTGTCGTTTAAATAGCCTCCTGTAGTGCTTAGGTGTCTCCTTCCACAGCCTCGCCTAGGTAAGAAAAGAGTTCCTGCTTTCCAGAAGAGTTCCAGTATTCTGAACCTAGGGAGTGGCTCCTGCCCCACCCAACAGGAAAAGTAGTCCCAAACAGAAGAGGATCAGGGGCTCAACTGGCAGGTAAGTAAGCAGCATGGTCTGCTGCAGGTAAGTCCACCCAAGCATTATGAGCCCGGCGCTTCCAGCGCTGGGACTGGGCATCTTTATGAGCCTGGTGCCACTGGCGCCAGGACAGGGTCCAAAAGGTCCCAATTGGGACTGGCTGGCACTCGGAACCGGGGTTATGGGTCTGCTTCCAAGGGAGTCAGGCAAGTCCTGATCTTTTGGAAGCAGAGATCATGACAAAATCTCTCCATTGGCTCTCAGTGGATGCAAGGATTAAATTCAAAACCCTCTGCATTGTCCACAAGGCTTTCTGGGGCCCGTGTCCAAAATACCTTCAGCTATCCCTCCGCAAATACCTCCCCTCTCGAGCTCTTCGCTCCTCTACCTCTAACTCCCACCTGGTCAATCGTTTTTCAAAGAAACAAGCTGGGGGTAGATCTCTATCTTCGGCTCGGGCCTCCCTCTGGAACAGCCTCCCTGCCAATCTAAAACTTGAGGAGAACCATCTCTGGTTCCGGAAGAACCTCAAGACCTTCCTCTTTGCTTCTGCCTTCGCTCCCCCTCTCCCCTGCTGATCTGCTCTCTCTTGGCACTGTGCACCTGGCCACCCTCTGTCCCCTGGGCCCAGGTACCTGCTCACCCTGCCACCCTCCTGCACTTCCTCCTGGCCACTCCTTGCACTGGGGACTGTATCTGTACCCATACAGCCCCCCCATGTTTCTTCTTTTTCTGCACTTATCAGACTTATCAAGTCTGCTGCCTTAAACACAGTACTTGTCACTTGCTTGCTGCACTACCACTGTTTATTGCCTCCATTTTCTATTTATTTTTATTGTACTGCCTACCCCCATTTGTTTCTCTCACTCTTCTCCTTAGGTTCTCCTTAGGTTCCCCTTGATCACTGCTCATTTATCTAGTCCTAGCTCTACCTGGTTTGTTCCCTGCTGTGTCCTTCTCTTTAAGGTGCCCTCATCCTAGCCATATAAAGTACTGCCTACTTCTGTATGTTTTCTCACACTAGTCCTTAGGTTCCCTTGATCTTCATTTTCTAGCCCCTGCTCTGCCTGGGTGTCCGCCTGCTGTATCTTTTTTTCCTTTAGGTCGTCTCATTCTTACTCTGTTAACTGGATTGTTTTTCACCTCTATTTGACTACTCTTCTCTTGTCCCTTTGAGCCCTTCATTTAATCAGCTTGTTACTTATAACTTGTTCCTGTCTCGTCTGCTTGCACACCCCCCTTGTGTCCTCCCCCTTTCCGTTTTCCCTTTCCTTGCCCCCCTTCCTCTCTCCTCTTTCCCCCACCACTGGATCCTCTATGGTGCTCTCTCATTCTCTTATCTTCTCTAACTGCTTTTCTATTGCCTATCCTGCTCTTCTCACTAAGTCTGGGAGAAAGAAGTTCAAAAAGGATATCTTGGTCTCAACCCAGGCCTCCCTATCGCTGATACCTATACAAGCGCTTCCTCTAGACAGACCCTCATGACATCCTCTGTGTCGTTCCTTCGCCAGACCTATGGACTCCTCAGATGGTCTCTGTGCTCTCTCCTTTTTCTTCCTCTCCCATTCATGGTGGCACCCAGCGGGAGGCCCTCCTGGCCCCCTTCCACTACTCTAAGGTTATTATTAATGTTTTCCTGAATGTCACCGTCTTGGTCCAAGGCCCTCAGGCCAACCTCCTCCTCTTTGAAAGACGCTTCCCGCGCCTTATCAATTTCCTTTCCATTCCTGCTGTCCCTTCTCTACCTTCTTTGGCTCCCTTGCCTCCTCTCTCTGCCACCCCTCTGGCAACCTCATCCTCCTCCTTGGCTACTTGTCCTCTCCTCCTTCCTCTTCCGTCCTCCCTCTGGCTCCTTCTACACTTCCGCAGGGAGTACCTCTAATATGTACCCCGCTCGGAAGTCTTTCAAGGTTGACAACCTTCTCTACCTTGCCACTCTCAACTCTCGCTCATCTGTCAAACACTCCTCTGACATCTGCTGTCTTCTGGAAGAACTCGACCTTGATGTCCTTGGTCTCACTGAGACATGGTTCATGGCCAGCTCTGTCACAAGCTTTGACACTCTCTTCTCTGTTGGCTACAAGATCCTCTCCACGCCCACACCCAACCGTTCCGGTGGGGGTGTAGCCTTCATCTTCCCGGAGGGGATTCCAGCCTCTATCATTCCTATGCAGGCCTACTCCTCCTTTGAATGCCTTGTCTGCAGGCACTCTCTCTCTTTCTGTCCTGGCCACTCTCTCACTGTGGCTACTATCTACCGGCTACCTGGTCAGATAACCTCCTTCCTCTCCGAGTGGGCAGACCTCTCTTCCCTCCTGTCCTCGACCACTCAGCTCCTCCTCCTTGTAGACCTCAACATCCACCTGGATGCTTCCTGTCCCTCATCTGGACTCTTTTGCGACCTCTGCAACTCTCTCTCTAATCTTCCCTCTGGCCCGACTCACTCTGCAGGACACACTCTCGATGTTTTGATCTCCTCAGACCTTCCCCTCTCTAACCCTCTCACCACTCCTCTCTCCTGGAGTGACCACATTCTCCTCTCATCTCTCTCTACCCCTCAGGCCGAGTCAACCCCCACACTGCCACCCACTTTCTCGGTCATTCAACCCATGAGGCGTGTGTCAGTTGAGGCTTTCGCCGCCACATTCTCTCCTCCTCCTACACCTCTGGCTGTCTCACAACCTGACACAGCTCTTTCCAAGCACCGCTCTTCTATCTATGATACTCTTGATGCACTTGCCCCGGTCATGAGGATCCATTTGAAGCCCAAAGCCAAGTGCAACTGCTGGTACGACTCAGACCATGCCACCCTTAAACGCAAGTGTAGGGTGGCTGAGAGGAAATGGCTAACTTTCGGTGCATCCTGAAAAACTGGCCTGCCACCTGCTCCAAAGGCAATACCTACTCTCTGTCCTCACCAAGAAGAGCGCTCACATCCAAGCCCGCGTCTCTACAGCATCTAACACTTCGGCCTTACTCTTTAAAATCTGCAAGGAGCTGGCCAATCCTGCTGCAGTCTCTACCCCTCCTGTCCCCTCCCAGGCCCTCATCACGGCCATGGCTTCTCATTTCATCTCTAAAACCCAGGACATTATGTTCACCCTCTTCTCCTTCTCCCTCTACTTTATCCTCTACCTCTGGCCTCCCTGCGGCCATCTCTCCTCCTCCCTTCTCTGCCTTTCCTCTGTTCACCCGACAAGGTTTCTAGACAAGTCGGATCTATGAAAGTCTCATCAAAACATGTTCTTCCCTGTTCTTCCAAAACCGTCAAGGACTACATTGACAACCTCGCTCCAGCCTTGGCCGACTTCTGCAAGCACTCTTTCCTCACTGGAACCTTCTCCTCCCCTCTGAAGTACTCTCTTGTGCACCCTCTTCTGAAGAAACCCTCAGCTGATCCCTTCTGTCCAGCTAACTATCGCCCGATCTCCATTGCTCCTTTCCTGGGCAAACTCTTGGAAAAGCTAGCCATCTCCCAGCTTAATCTTCACACTGAATCTGTTGGTTGTCTCCATGACCATCAGTCTGGCTTCAGATCAGCCAAAAGCACGGAAACTCTCTCTCCTCTCCAACTCATCCAGAGCAGGACTGCAAGATTTGTCCTTGGCCTCAAGCCCAGGGATCGTATCACTCCAGCCCTAAAATCTCTCCATTGGCTCCCAGTGCTGCAAGGATGAAGTTCAAGGCCCTCTGCATTTTCCACAAGGCCTTCTGGGGCGTGGGACCGCAATACCTCCAACTCTGCCTTTGGAAATATCTTCCTACTCGAGATCTTTGCTCCTCCACCTCCAACTCCTTGAGGGTCAGTCGCTTCTCCAAGAAAGAGTTGCGAGTAGATCTTTTTCTTCAGCTGGAGCCTCTCTCTAGAACAGCCTCCCTGTCTCTCTGAAACTTGAGCAGAACCATCTCTAGTTCCGGAAGCACCTCAAGACCTTCCTCTTTGCTTCTGCCTTCCCTCTTCCTCTCACCTGCTGATCTCCTGTTTTATACAGCAGTAGTCACCTGATTACCCTCTGAACTCGGGGCCAGGTCCCTGCTCGCCCAGTTGCATCCCTGCACTGCCTCCTGGTAACCCTTGCACTTGGTCTGTATCTGCAACCCTACAGTCCCCTTACCTGCACTTATTAGACACTTGATGTCTGTACTTTAACCCTCGCACTTGCCACTTGCTGGCCGCACTACTTGTTGTTTATCCCATGTTCGGCACTTGCCCATTCTCCCCTCCACAATGGTACTTTTCCCTCTCCTCTGCACTTGCACGATCTCAATGTCACTAGGCCTAGTAAGATCGTTGTCTTTGTCCTCCCTCTGTTTCCCCTCAATTACCTCATTGCTCCTTGAAGCACTTGTGTATAGGCGCTTTATAAATGCTATATCATATCTAGTGCTCCAGATAAGATTTTGAGGTGGGAGTATTTTACTCCCTTTTTTCAAACTTTGAGAGTAAATGTGATTTTAAGAGAGTAAAAATGACTTTTCTCCTTTGCAAGAGAGTAAAGTGTATGTGACATCCAGACGACGTGTGCAAAATCTGTATGGAAATCATTACTATCGGTAGCTTTCTGCATTGTGACAGAATACACATTTCATTATTTCTCTAAGGTCTGGTCATTTCATCTTCCTGTATATATTTAAATGTTGAAAACACAGAAACCTAGCCAATTACATAGTAAAGCAAACATAAATTGTATTGTGTGTTTTGAGATTCGACAGCAGAATTGTCTTTTGATGTTTAATGAAAGTCCTCATTTCCAGGAGCTATTACTACCTAATGGTATGCCGATGTTATGATACAACAGTGCAGGGAGGCAAGGACTCCATGCTATACCTATATCTAATCTCATAGTCAAATGGTTAATAGCACTATTGGCAAAGAGCTGTACATAGAACATAGTTTTCACAATTATCACCAAACCGAAGTCAGTACTCCTTTATCGACCTTGAAAGGATGAAAGGTTGAGTTGGCCTTGCCGGGATTCGAACCTGCAACCTACAGATAACGCATAGATCACAGCAATGAGTGCTCAACCGGCTGAGCGATCTTATTGGCAAACTTCCTTCAGAGGTCGGTTAACTGAGTATCAACAGAGATATAATAATCACAGTGCCTAAATGTTGGACTAACCATGTATGAAGCACTACATAAAGTTAAATACATACCTGGATTATCACTGGGCCAGGTTTTGCTTAAGTCTCTATTTCAGTTACAAAGGTAACTTTCATTTGTTTGTTTTTGAACAGCGCTGGTACTTCCTGGAGAGTCAGGTTTTGAGTGTTTTAATTATAGTCTTTTAGATTTGAGAGGCAAGAACACCTGTAATTGGTGTAATGCCAATCACTTACCCTTAAGCAAAAACTCTGTTGCCACTGACCATTTATACTAATGACCCCCTTTGACTGCAAGGTTGAATGGATGTAAACTAGACCGTGCATAGTTATCATTTTAAACACTGTTTTTATAATTAGAGTATACATTAAATTATAAGTGTACAAATGATCTGCCTTCGCATGATTATGCACACAGCACAGAAACTCTGAAAATACAATTGTGAAATACTGGTTTGCTTTCACTGGAAAGAAAAGCATAATTTGTTACAAGATGTTCATTCTCAATTGCAACTTAGTTTTCAACCTTATTAATTATACAATCTTAAAATGCTAGTAAAATAAATATGCAGATTGCTTCTGTTTGCTACATGGGCATCAACACAGTTGAATGGAAATAAACCGTTCCTTTAATCACAGTGTGCAGTTTCTTTTTTGAAAGGCTTCAGAGAAGTACTTTCTGTTTCAGAGTCTTTTATACATGGCTTGAAATGACATACATGTAGATAAAAATCAAAAGAAGCGTTCTGGTTTGTGTCAAGTAACCTGACCTTTGCACTGCCCTCTGCTCTAAACTTGGTAAATGTACACAGGAAAATAATAAAGCTGTCGTATTTACAAGATTTTCATACATAAAAAGGCATGGTACGCACCTTATCTGAAGGCCTGATCATATCATATATCAGCGTAAGAGGAGAACTCACTTTCAAAGAGAGGGTAACCTTGTAGAGGAATTACACCACAAATGGGATAACTTGGGTGAGTGGGTATTATGTTGTATTAATCGCATAATACAGAGGCTTATATTATACATAGGGTTTCCTATTTTAGGGGTTTATTATTTTTTACTCCCGGGGGTGTTTTTTTCAGTGTTTTCAAAATGTTTCAGGGTCAGTGTTTATCAGTGTTTTCCCTTTTGCCCACTTTAAAAAATCACAGAAAACTGTTTCTTCTGGTGTAAACACACAAATATTCTTTTATTGTTTCATCACACGCATAAGTAGGGTAATGTCTCTTAGAGCAAGATGTTATGAACATTTTCCAGACAATTAAGATTAATGTGTTAATCCAATAATATCTAACATTTCTACAAGTCAAAATTATTGTAGTAAATTATGCCACGCTTTTTCAGGAACTCTTTGCCCAACCTTGCCCTTTCTTGTCTTCCCATGAAGACTTTGATTTGTGAAAACGAACTTTCCACATTGTACAGACTTCTAATTTGAGCAGATAAAGCATAGCATGATAAAAGGATTTGCCGGGGAGCATTCACTTTTGGTGTAGATAAGCATTATTTTGACTGTCAAAATAAATAAACTCCAAGCAGATAATAATTGTTTATCAAGTGCTGCTCACTAAAAAAATGTCTCATTAATGTACCCCTTGAGGCTTGATTGGAGGGTGTGAGCAGACCAAAACAGGTTGCTTGGTGTGGGAATATCAGGAATCCTATAGCAAGATTTTTCAAAGGCAACTCAACAGGTTAGGTGATTGTTGCTGAGATGTTATATGTTTATACCTTCCTGTAAATCGTAAGATTTTTGTCCTATTCCTGCTGCAACAGGTGCTGTAAAAAGTGTTGTTTTGACTGGGGATGAGCATGGCTCTCTCGCTTCACTCTGTGTGGGAGCTTTTGTCCCCATAGCGAAAATCAAACGCTGGCACTCATGAATATACGCACATTAAGTAAACATATCTTAAAGTGAAATATACAAATGTAGTTCAATTGACCTTCCCCTTAGACAGAAGTGTGCTAGACAAAAGAGCATTGGACTTTAAAAAAAAGTAATGAACACCAGAAAAATAACCTGAGAGAGGAAATGTTCCAATAAAAATGCTGGAAAAGTATAAAAGGTGCTCCCCTTTTAAACCCAGCAACCTATAGTGAAATATTCCCTGGAAAACAAAATCCCAATGTTTGTTTTTTTGTGGACAAGAGTCTGCAATGGGAACATGACAACCTGAGTAAAATCCTGGTAGCCAAATACTTGAGCAAGTTTGCCAACCTAAAAAAAAACCAAAGGGTTACGTCCACCCTCAAGTTACGCTGTCCACCCACATGTATCCCTTAAATGAGCCATCGTTTAGAGATCATTCCCAATTTATAAACTCCCCTTGAAGAAAGAAAGTGCCAAGCAGCCATTGAGGGGTCTGCAGCTTGTGATGGGCTGCTGGGTGTGGGTGCTCTAGAGAGCCACATGAGGTTGGGAGGTGACCGTGACACTGTGGTCTCACGTAGGCACTACATGGAAGCCTCGCACAGCTTTCCTTTTAAAGCCGACAGGTAGCTGACACTTTTCTGCTCTCCAGACAAATACACATACAGAGAGGGCCTCTGACCACAAACCGAGACACTGAAAAATCCATTTTAAACCATTTTTTGTAAATACAAATATTTGTCAGTGGTCAAGGACTATTTTGAGAATTTTAGCCAATTTTAAGACGTGAATCGGCAACCATAAAAATGGCTGCGATTTGTGTACAAATCCACAAAAATAGCTCTGACCACATATGAATACATTTTCTTTTTTTACAAAGAAAACAATGTAACATTGAATGTACAATGTTTTTAATAAGGTCAGGGGTCAGGAGGGGAAGCAATGGGAGAAAGCAAACAAGCATACATGGGGGATTAGGGCCCTTTACCTATTGTCTGCCAAGCCCCCGCTCCAGTCACCCATTCAACTCCAAACTTCATCCCGTCCCTGCTCATACTAAGGCACCACTGGGAAAGGGGAAACAGTGTTTTTCAGTTAAACCCGAGGGGGCACTTTTTCTTCCAGGGGTGTTTTTCCGGTGTTTATCAGATTTCTCTGAAAACAAGAAAGCCTAATTATGCATAACCTCTTTAATGCAACTCAACCTAAGCAGTGGTAACCACAACATCGTCCTGAGAACATAAAAGATGGGTTCTCAAAAGGCGATTAGCCCTTCCTTTCAATGCATTTGATACTCTGCCACAGATAAGCAGTTAGCTACACTTCACTTCTTTTTGGACATCCTTCCCTTTCCCCTCATGATATGGTTGGGTTTTTTCGCATTTTTGTTTGACATGACGGTATTTTGACATGTTTGCTATATGGCTCCTTGCAGTTTGGTGCCCCTCGTTTGGGGCCCTGGCTTGCTGCATTGAACACTGTCTTGGAAATTCTCTTGCTTTCTACCTGTTTTGTCACTTCTTAACTCACCCACTCTCCTCTAATTACCCTTCTTCAGTGTGCTCAGAGGGCCGCCACTCTCCCTGCTGGATATGGCTCTTTTACAAGAGCAGCCTTTTTTGCATGGCTTGCTCTGCCACTGTAGGCCACGAGGCACATTATCATGTCTATACTGTCTACTCAGTTCTCCCTTTTGGTGAGCCTCGTAGTCTTTTGGATTTTCCCTAGTGATAGAGGTTGGTAGGTATGTTTGTTTGGATCGCACAATCCTCCATCATGGTCAGGGGCCCACAGGCATTAACACAGCAACGGTGATGGATGAAATGTTCATATCCAGCGAATTGGAAGCGGCCTCTGAGACGCTGTGATGTTCGTCAGCGTGAGTGAGCGAGATTCGGCTTGATTCGCGTCGGTGCTGGTACGTTGGGGCGTGCTAGTGTGGGCTGTCGCGAGGTCCATTCCTCGAATTGGCGCAGCCGAGGTGGCTTGGGTCGTGGGGCGCCCCCCGAGGAATTCGACGCAGGGCGGAAGGGCAGAAGGAGTCTCAACGGTCTGGAAACCTGCACAGGCATGAGTAAGCAAGTTGCCGTTGCTGTCGGACGGCAGACTAAGGAGCGCTGAAGTGTGTCGTTTCAGCGTACTCGACACGCTTGGTTGAACTCTGCAGTCTGGAGTTCCAGCTAGGAGAAACAGGTAAGGTAGCCACGTGGCGCCCGATCTCCTCCCCTCTTTTGAGCCCTGTGTAATTGCCCGATAGGCGACTGAGTGCTATTTTTGGAGCGAGGACATAGGTTAAGTGTATATCTAAGAGGGAGTTTCCCTCCCCTTTCTCCTTGCCTCCTGTTACTCCCCCTCCCGGTTGCCCACGGGGTGTGGTGATATATTACAAGCTTAAAGGGCTTAATTATTAGCCCTTAAAGTCCAATTGTATTTCAGTATTGTACCAAGCATAAACCTGTGTGGGGTAGTGGATAGAATATGCCTGGGAAAGCCAATAGTCGCAATAAAACAGCAGGAACACGGGGTAAGAAACCTTACAGCCTGCGCGCTAATAACAAGCTGCCCATATCTAATGATAATGTAGGGCCAAAGGAGTAAGGGGAAAGGCCCAGGTAGTACATAAAGGCACCTTGGATGCCTTTTTCCCCACGAAAATCCTCTGAACTTGTAACAGCAGTCGCCAATCAGGACTGTATAATGCCCCAATTGGAGGGAGAGGGCAGTTATGCCCCACTGGATTTGGACAATGATTCACTACTGCAATTATGCTATGCCCTGCAGGACCGAGTGATAACGCAGACTGCAGCACATGTAGAAGAATCTTTAGTTAATCTCTCTACTGTAGAATGCCCTCCTTGAAAAGCAGGTGAGGTGGAGAGTGTAAAAAGCCTGGAAGATAAGCTGCCTGGAGCAACTCTACCTGCAGTAACAACTGCAACGCAGGATATACTACCTGAGGGGCCACAGGAACAGCATAATAAATTATCAGAGCCTTTGAATGCGGTGAGGGGTTCCAGACTTTCTGCAAGTCCTAATATGTTATTTGATTCTGCAAACCCCTCCCACGAATCCACACAAACTGAGTTTAGTACACATGATACTTCCCATACAAGTCAGGCGGTGCTCAGTTTTGAGGTAAAGATTCTACTTAAATTGTGCGGCACCATACATGAAGATCTTAAAGATCAGGGGAAAATGATTGCTGCCCTTTATTCGCACTCGTTCAAGACAAAAGGTAACCTGCGTATTATTGACTTGAGGGGTGAGGCACCCCCTATTAAACCTAAGAGCAATAACCAAGTTGAGAAATCCCTGTTAGTCTTGGACAAAGTGCATGAACCCCACTTGGATGCAGAGAAAAAGATTGCGGAAGATAAGGGAGCCAACTCGCCCGCTGCCCCAGCATCAAGGAAGCAGGTTTGCATTGGCAAACAAACACCTTGCTAAGGGCTGCACCTACCCAAAGTCAGTCGCGACGGGTTTGGAAGTCAGCGCACAAGAAGGGGCTCCTCTACCGCCACGAAATTCTAAGCCACGACCTATGAGTAGCAACATCTCCAAAAAGCAGCGTAAGCGGGCAGCAAGGCGCAAGAGAAGGTCTGCGCAGACTGTCGGAACACTAACCAGCTGGCTTTGTGACAAACAGCCGCAGCTAGTTGGTTAGTGTTCCGCCCATGAGCACGCAACAAGGGGAAAAGAGGACCAGATATACATCTCCGGCTGACCCTAATTACTGTCCTTCTTTTCAACCGGATATAACGCAACAGTTAAATGTTGAGAACTCTTTAGTGTCCACCCTCTCTCACTTGTCGGGGAAGAGAGAGGAGCAGGGAGCATCTATCCACAAGGCTGATCTGAGAAAGGTGATAATCATGCCGACGGTCGGCACTAAGACTGAGCTTCAATTGAATCGTCCCAACTTGTTTGCCTTGTTTGCCAAAATACCCTTGCTGCGCATACTAAACTCACGCGACGTGGATTTTGCGGAACCCGTGCGGATACCGGGAGCAAAACTTACATCAATTCATTGTTGCTTACCGGAAACTGCAGCTATGATACGGTTACATCAGGAGTCTCTGGGCTACTTAGGATATACCCTAGATCCACCCTTAACTAAAGCCCCAGTTATGGACGTATGCCGCACCTGCATCGGTGAAATTAGGGAATGGAAGAACAGAAACTAAACTTACAGATGAACAAGGTTGGGAGTGGCTTCAAGAAGTGTTTGCCCAAAGGAAAGGAGGGTGAATCTCTACTGTAAGAAGCTGGAACACGAGGGGCTTCAGCCATTAGATAAATGCTGGTGGCTCTCGAGAATGGCTTTTGCGATCTGACCTTTTTCTCTTGCAAGAATCCTGGATCAATTCGGAAGTGGAATTTGACGGTTTTGTTACCTTCCAGTCACTGGCTACTAAGGGAAATGTGGGCAGACCTAGTGGTGGTTTACTAACCAGTGTTAAATCTTCTTTTAATCCTAAACTGATCCATGGAGGCTTCCCGGGTGGCAATCTTTTGGCTATACAGATTCCCCCCCCCTGGGGCTTGGGGAGGCTATAATGACCTTCTAGTAGTCAATATATATGACTCCCCGGGGGTTACACTCACGGAGGGGCTTGGAGATACACTGGATTCAATATTAACTACATGGTCCATGGGTAAAGCCCTTAATCCTGTGTTACTGTGTGGAGACTTTAATGCTAAATGTTTGGACTTGGAAGGTTGTGGGAATTATGCACAAGTTACCAACAGATGTAGCCTCCCTGTAGCCAGGAGTACACCGAAAGGAAAAATGTGGCTGGATATCCTTAGGGAATGGAATCGGACTCTGCTTAATGGACGCACGGTGGGCGATTCTCCGGGCAACTATATATGGGCTGCTGGGGTAAAACGCTCTGTGCTTGACTATATAGCAGTGTCCGAATGCCTCCTTGGTCATGTCCTGCAATTAAAAATGTCTTTAAATAATTTCAGCGACCATAAGGCTGAGCATGGAGGGAAGAGGCAGGCCCATTCTTAAGGGAATATGCCAAGGGGTCACGTCCAACCATGCTGGAACAAGGATACGCTGGACCAAGTGGAAAATTGATAAAAATGAACTTCATTTTCTTCCCGAGCCACATTGAAATTAAACAGCTGCTTTGGGGGAAAAACCCTGAGGCGATTGAACACCTGCCAGGGTCTGTTTAAGGATTTCCCTACTTCCAGGATAGGATGGAAGTCAGGTGGACAGGTGGCTTTTGATGTTAACATACGTGATAAGAAAGAAATGAGACGCTCTATCCGAGCATTAAGGAGGTCCCTGGTGACTGGGTTGGCTCGTAGCTCAATAAAGGATGAAATTAAGGAGGTAAAATGTCGATTCCGCTCTTGGTTACGTCATTACCGCTTAAATCAGCAGAGAGAACAGTGGCAAGAATTCACTGAGACACTTTGCAATAGAAACACCCGTGCAATATGGCACTGTTTGGCCAAAGCAAGAGGGGAACAGAAGTTGAAAGTCCTGAATCCAATCTCAGGAGAAAACTGATCCAGTTATATTACCCATACATTTCATCAGGAAGGGGCTATTGCTACACAAGTTCCTGTGAGTGAAAAACCGTGGCCACTTCATCTCAGCCACAATATCATCAAACAATCTATTCTGAAACTAAAATCACCCAATGCGCTGGGCCCTAATGGGCTGGCAAAGGCAGTGCTGAAAAAAGATCCTAGCAATTGGGCCCAGGTGCTGCTCACCCTATTCTCTCGTATCTGCAGGACTCGCAGTGTGCTATCGACTTGGAAAACATCTCTCTTGATAACTGTGCACAAAAAGGGTGATAGGGAATCTCCTGCTAACTATAGACAATTGTCTATGTTAAATGTGACAAGTAAAATCTTTATGTCCTTGGTACTGAAGGAAGTTGAAGCCTGGGTAACGGAAAATCAGATCCTCGATTATGCACAAACTGGATTTAGACCTGGGGCCAGTACTACCCACAACATCCGGGTCTTGGACCAGTTGATTAACAACACCTCTAGTAGCCAGGAGAGTACCCTATACATTGCCTTTATTGATTTCAGCAGTGCTTTTGATATGGAGGTTCGGGATACCCTTTGGTGTAAACTTAGAAGTATGAACTGTCCGCCCTGAATTCTCCAGATATTAATCGAGCTACATTGCGACACCTCGACTAAAGTCCACCTCAATGATAATGGCGGCCTATCTACCTCTATACTTATCAACGTAGGGGTGAAACAGGGCTCCGTGTAGCGCCTATGCTCTATAATCTATACATAGCAGATCTATTGAGACGCATGTTCACGAAAGCAAACTGCCCACCCACACTGGGCGTTACTCCCATTATTGGCATGCTCTACGCCGACGATCTAATTATATTTGATCGAACTCTATCTGGCATAAAGTGTATGTTAAATGAGCTGACAGAGTACGCATCCCAATTGGGCTTGATTATTAATCTGGATAAGTCTAAAGTAATGGCTATTGCCCGGAAAGCCCCTACCCGCACTGGCATTGACACTAAGCTGGGAACTATAGCAGTGGTAGAATCGTATCCCTACTTGGGTTTGGACTTTAAAGCACCGGCTAATTACGAGGGAATTATTCTTAGCAAAAAAACGGCGTGCCAAGTTGATAACCCTCAGGTATGCAAATTTGCCAGGGGCACGGCAGGTTTCAGTATGGCAGGAATACTAAAACTTTACCAACAGTGCTTTGTTCCTGCCATTCTCTATGGTTTAGAGGCTTTAGCCATACAAGACTTGAAGTGGTTGAATATTCTTGAGGGCTTTACGCGGAAGAGGTGCTTTCAACCTTAAAGCGCGACTCAATCCTCTCTGTAGACTTTTGAAGCTGTCTGGGGAGAACTATGAGATAGAGAAGCACCCTTGTGGATCCAACTATCAAGCTCTAAAAGAAGCCCTCTTTAAGGAGATCGATTGGTCCCAGGAGAATAAATCTCAGCTACCGTATATTCACATGAAACACTCATTTGAAGAAAAGTTGAATAGATGGGACTGGTCTATGAATTCTGTTCATCTGGCCAAATTAAAAGGGTATGAAGCTGCAGCACATGTAACTCATAGATATCAGAAACCCCAGCCTTATTTGCTATTGTGCCCGGTGCCGGATGTGAGGCATTTTATATTGTGCCTCAGGACAAATCAGCTCCCGGTACTTGCTATCACTGGGGGGCGCATGAAGATACCCCTGGAGGCAAGAAATTGCCGGATTTGCCAAAATGCAGGAGCTTTGGAAACCAGCCGACATGTGTTAACTCTTTGCCCTAAACTTGGCCCTGTATACATGTGTGCCGTCTCTAAATGGGTCCATAATTATAAGCACATTATGAGTGTAGATTTTTGGATCAGCTGTCTGAATACTGAGACAATGGGACTCCAGCTGGCCCTTTTAGGACGTGGACACAAGTAAAACCTCTATTGGCAGCTGAACTTGGACAGTGATGCGTCTATTGCCATCTTCCTTCCTCTTTCGTCATTTTCCTTTCCTTACCCGTTCTTCTCCTTCTCTTTTCTTTTCTTTGCCTATTCCTATTCTTATTCTTGCTTGATTGTTAGATTGATTTTGTAGAGGTTGACATATTTGATACTTTTAATATCTTTATCATCTATATTATCTTATTTTATTTATCCTTTATTTATCCTGTTTGCCTTTCTTGCATTTTATATATTTGATATTTTTGATATAATAAGATATGGTATGATACTCGTGGTTATGTTGATGTTTATGTTGATACCTTTGTTTATAGTTATGTATATATTTAAGTGTTATTTGTGTAAAATCCTAATAATTTGGATTATATCACAATAAAGTATTAAAAATTAAAACAGCAACACAAAGCTCACACCACTGCTGCAGTTTCCCTGAAGAGGGAAGGTTGTTTTAGTGCGTTGGCCACAGCATTGAGGCTGCTTTCATTGCTAAGCAAAAACAAACGAAGAAAAGTAAGGCATAGAGGAAGGAAAAAAAAAGTATCAAACTGCATCCCGGCTGAAACGTTTAGAATAGAGGATTCACTGTGTAAGGCTGTTACCTATGGCTACTTGGGGGGAGGATGGTGCTCTGCATTACTCTGCCGCCTATCTCAGTGACAGCAAACATTTAATCCTCAGAGCCACAGGGTTGTAAGATCCATGGTTTAGATGAGGGCCTTAGGATGGATGGCCCATGGCCAGCTCCTGGATGTTGCAGGCCTGCTGATCAAGACGCTCAACATCACCAAGGGGGCTTCTGTTTCTAACACACTGCTAGACCAATGATCTGGGCTGGCTCCAAAGCACCCAACATTTGATAGACAATAACGATATTTTGCCTGTCAAACGCCTGAGGCAGGATCTCTAAGAACGTCACTAAATTGGCTACGTTATAATCAGGTGTGTTCTTTAAGAAGCTTTCATAAAGGAAATGCCTGACTATATAGGGATCTATACCTCATTCAAACCACAGAACATATATAGGGTCTTCAATGACAGGGGCCATGTATTTGGAAAGGCTAGGTCATCTAGGAGCCAACTCAGGATGTGGTCAGAAGGCAAGATGCACTTTCTTTGTTGGTATCTACCCCAGTTCAGGCCTCACCAAGCCTCTTAATTCCTCAACCTCATGGATATCGGGCTAGTATTTCGCCTGTCAAGATCCCACCCTGGTGGTGATTACAGCTCTGATAAGTGAGGGCTCTTCTACCCATGTTCAGGAGTTAACGTTGCTGGACCATTTTGCCTGTGTGGACAAAAGTATATCGGATCCTTGTATTGGGGGTCGTGTGACGCTATAAGAAATTATTCTGGGTGCATTTGGCCAACCATTGCACGTTCGCTGCCCGCCCCTCCTCCCTCTCCACACACACCCTGTTTCTTTCTACCAATAAGGCATGCTTGGTCAACCAAGAGATAGCCTGCTGTGATGAATCCGGTGGAGTCATCACTGATTCCCCGGCAGTGACCTTCTCCTATGTGGCCAGGGGACGGCAGTGGCTATCTGATCCTGACCCGGGAAGTCGAAATATGAGGGAGAATCACATGGAAGGAGACGGCTGTTGGGGGGAGGTGGTGACTCCATCAGATGAGACGAAGTATTCTCCCCTTCCTCCTTAAGACCTTATAATACCTACATTCTTGATGGCGTGTTGGCATACCACAAATCCCACCTATTATAAAAGCCAGCAACCCCTTCCTTATTGTCACTCTAGACAAATTTCCATTCATACCTCAAACATATACAACACACATATAACATCTCCTGTTTTTGATGTTTCTTTGTCTACAACTTTAAAAAAAACATCCTTTCAGAAATCTGCCTTCCATAAAGCCTCAAGTGCTGAGACGAAGAAGGGGAGGAAGGAGTAGATGCAGACTGACAAGATCTCAAAGAAAAACAAGCAGTTGTTTCCCAAACCCTAAAGTTTGCAGGCCTTTGAAAACCAGAAGCCGCACTGTGGGAAGGGAGAGTGCAGGAGAGGACATCAGTTGCCAGCTAGAGGCTCACAGATGCTAAGCACACAGGATCTGTGAAGTCTGCCAGTGCTGGGGGAGAAACGCGCTGATGAGCACGACGGATGGTCCCGGGTGCATTGGGAGCAAATCAGAAGCTCCCAGGTTGCAGGCCGCTCAAAGATACAGCAACTCTGTACCGGGACCGAAGAGGTAAGCCAACCTGTAACCGCAGAGCTGCGGGACAGCTAGAAGGATGTTCACACCCTCAAAGCAGGAGAACGGATGAAGGAATAATCCTGCCAAGACAGAAACCACATCTGAGGAGCAAAGAAGACCCGGAGAGTCCACCTAAAGTTGCTGGGGACTCTAAAAACAGCATCAGCATGTGAATGCAGAGAATACATATGAGTTATTTGAAGGCAGACAAGACAAAGTACAAAAGCCAAGATTAGATTATTTAAATACAGACAACCCCCATGTTAAAGCTTGCCCAAAAGGGGGAAAATTTGAATACCGACCATGTAAAGTGCAGCAGCAAAACCTGAATGAATATCTATGCATGAAATATCAATGTTGGGGAAAGCTGAAGCAAGTGTTACCCTAAGTTAACATATTGAAGCACAACAAAGTTGATATGAGTGTGGCATAGGGAAAGAAGACACTGAAACCAATGAGAAGTCCTGGTAAAAGGAATACACCAGCCAGTTGACATTTGGGGAAAGATACCTGGAAGAGATGTATACCAGGGGATCTGCAGGACCCGAGATAAGATTTCCTGGCGGAGGAGTACACCAGGTAATCCACCAAAGTCGCATACAGTCTCTAACATTGTGGTAAGATACCTGGCAGGGAAGTATACCAGGGGATCTAAGAAGTCCATACGAGAAGGAATCCTGGCAGGGGGATATAACAGGCAATCCAACAAAGCTGCATAACATCTCTAACACTGTGGCAATATACCTGGCAGGGAAGTATACTAGACGATCTAAGAAGTCCATAAAAGAAAGTCTTGGCAACCAAATATACCAGGCATTTTGAAACTGAATAAGAACTTTCAATATGTGAGACCATACCTGGCAGGGGAGTATGTCAGGGGATCTGAAGAGCCCATGAGAGGATGCCCTGCAGGGGAGTATTCCAGGCAATCCACCAAAGATGTAAAGACAAGTCTAAAATTGTGGGAAGATACCTGGCAGGAGAGTACACCAGGGGATCTGAAGAACCCATACAAGAATTCCTGGCAGGGAAGTATACCAGGAGTTACATCCACGATTGTAGAAGGAAGCTTAACTATGTTAAAACTGAACTGGCAGGGAAGCATACCAGAGCAATTAAGTAGCACATGAAAAGTCCTGGTAGGTAGTATACAAAGACGTTTAACACTGTGACAAGATACCTGGCAGGGGAGTATATCAGGCGATCTGGAGAGCTCGCAAGAGGATTCCTGGTAAAGGAGTACACCAGACAATCAGCTAAAGTACAAAAGAAGTTAAAGAAAGCTTATTGTGGAATTTATTCTGTGAACTTTGTGAATCCAGTGTAAAGAACCAGGAAACTGTTATTCGAAAGAGACACATTTGCCAACCAGCCTTACATTCTCTCCACTGGCTCCCGGTTGTTGCAAGGATCAAATTCAAAACCCTCTGCATCATCCACAAGGCTGTCTGGGGCCTGGAACCACACAACTTGCAACAATCTCTTACTAAATACTCTCCTTCTAGATCCCTCCAATCTTCTGTCTCCAACTCTCTGCTGATCAAATGGTTCTCCAAGCAGAGAGCTGGGGGCAGATCTCTCGCCTCAGCTGGCTCCCGCCTATAGAACTGTCTCCCGCTCTCTCTCTGTCTTGAACCGGACCACCTCAAGTTCCACAATCAACTCAAGACCTTTCTCTTCTCCTCCTCCTTCCCTCTCACCATCCTATGCTAACCATCCCCTCTGTTGCTGAGATTGGCAGCCTGGTCCCTCAATAGTTCAATAGGGTCCTAGACTGCTGCCCAATTGCCCCCAGCACTGCCCACTGGGCCCACACCCGCCTGTCGGGTGGGTCCGCCTCTGCCCTGCACTTACGTGATGGGCAGTAGACCTCCCTCTTCCCCTTGGTTGTCTCCACCCATGCACTTACCTGTTGCCTCCTGAAAGGGCACCTCTGACACTTCCTCCCCTAGGGGACCCTAACAGCACTTACAATCACCCCAGCCCCCTTTGTTTTTCCTTTTCTTTTCACTGCACTTACACGCTCCAAGTATCACAAGACTTAGTAGGACCAGTTTCTTTCTATTTATTCATTGTTATTTTCATTGTTTATTTTTCTCCATTGTCCCCTTCACTTGTGCCTTGTGGCGCTTTGAAACACTGGCCCTCATTCTGAGTTTGGAGGTAAGTAACGTCCCTTACCGGCATCGCGTAAATAGCGACCGCTAATAACGGTCAATGCTATTTACGGTCACCGCTAATAAGCGGAACCGGAAGTATCGTCATCGCACAGGAACAGGAAGGAGCACGGTGGCCATCTTTAAACACACAATCCATTGCCATCCTAACCACACAGTACCCCTAGGACTCTGCTGATTCTTGGAAAAGACACCTCCAACACCACTATGCCCAAGGCCCTGAAGAACGGAGCTGCCCGCCAGCGTAAAGAAAGGTTCAACGAGGACGAGCTGCAGATGCTGGTAGACACACTGCAGGAGCATGCTGCCATAGTGTTCGCAAACAACATGAAAGGAGAGGCAGTACTTCAGAAGAAAGAGACCTGGGCACTTGTTGCCCAGAAGGTCAGTGCTGTGGGGAACACCCCATGCACGAATAAAGACTGTCGCAAGCGCTGGGACGACCTGCGACTAAGGGTGAGAAACATCCTCTCAGTGAACCGCAGCCAGGCCATGGGAACAGGAGAAGGTCCCAGTTCCCCGATCAAGCTCACCCCATGGGAGGACATCTGCGCCAGTTGATAGGGATGGAAGGCATCAAAGGTGTTGACGAGATGGAGTGTGGCGCCACAACATAGGGCGATGGAGGTGAGTGTCCAAAGTGAACATTGCTATGCCAAATCCTGTGAAAGTCAACCAATATGTCAGTTCAAATAGTCAATCCATTGGCCCACACATACACACACTCCCAGCAAAGTAGGCTGATGCATTACAGACACATGCAGATGCCTGGTGCAAGGCAATATCGTACATGACACATACCACATAAAGATTTAAATGCCACGAGTCACACAGCGTGCATCCCCAAAATACTATGCATGTCAGATAGCACAGCTCTTGGCCTACATGAGTGACGCCGACATATGCCTGCATAAACGACCCATGTATCAAAGAACGTGCTCACCCAAACACAAATGCCTATTACCCCCAATTGTGTGGGTGAGCAATTGTCCTAATGTATGTATGATGCCTATCAATACATCACTCATGCCGTCCCTCTCCTCGACCCCCACAGGCACTGACCATGACAAAGATGGGCAGGACCCAACCCCTGCACAGGCCACACCCCAGAAGAGGTCCCGGGATGACAGCAACCACCCTTCAACCTCAAGGGGACAACCCAGGGGGTGTCAAGGAGTTCCACCCCTTCTCACCTGAGTTCGATCTTTGCTGGATTTCTTGATCGATGCATTCTTGCGGACGGATCGAGTCTTGACTAAGGCTGCACGAGTCTCTTCCGACTCCAGCGTGCGTTCAAAGTTCCGGGATGCAAGGATCCAGGAATCCGGGAAATTCACAGAGTGCGCTACTAGCACACGAGTCCAGGAATCAAGAAAGGAAGGAAAGGGACTAGGAATGGGGTTGGCTGGAAGAAGCAAGGAAAACAATACCGCTAGCTACGGAGCACACGTCTGGTCGCTACTTCGCAATAGCATTGAGACGCGCGGAGCCGCAGGAGGCGTGTTCTATTAATAGATCACGCTACGTCCAAGGTGTAGAGCAAGGAAGGTGTTTCACAGTGGACGGCCATGTTGGAAGTACAAGGGAGTGTAAGCCCCGTTGAGACAAGGACCAGGAAGTCCAAAAGGGGCGTGTTCTGAAGTTCAAGACAGCATGCCTCCTCCGAAGACCCGTTCCTCCGGGTTTGCCCGGGTGTATAAGATGAAATCTTCTGAGCAGTCGAGGGGCCTTGAGATTAGAAAGTGGTTCCCAGGTTCTTTCACTAGGAGGATATCCTTTCCATTCAACCCCAGGTATTGAAGCTAACCCCGTTTATACCTGGAGTCACATATTCGGGATACTTCATATTCCAATTGGTTGTCGACCAGCAGAGGAGGAGGTCGGCAGGATTTCCGGGAGGATTGGGTGTAGGGTTTTAATAAGGATGTGTGAAATACTGGGTGAATTTTCTTCCAGGAGTCTGGTAGTCTGATCCGGTATGAAACTGGATTGATAATTTCCTTGATGGGAAATGGACCATAGTACCAAGGGGCCAACTTGTTTGGCCGTAGATGTCGGGGTAGTAATTTCGAGGACAACCAGACTTGATCACCAATTGCATAAGAAGGACCTGATCTTATTTTGGAATCCGCATACCTCTTAGTCTGTGTTCTGGCCCTCTCTAAGTTTTCTTTGGCCTCCTGGTGTACGTTGATGAGGGTTTCTATCCAGGAGTCGACAGTAGGTACTGGTGTAGGATGAGGGAGAACAGAGGGTATAACCGATGGATGGAAACCTTGGCTACAATAAAAGGGACTGGTCTTAAGTGCTGAATGATCGGAATTGTTGTAGGCGAATTCAGCCACGGGTATCAGGAGCGACCAGCCATCCTGAACCTTGGTGGCGAAACATCGAAGATACTGCTCCAGGGTCTGATTAGCACGTTCTGTGGCCCCGTTGGTTTGGGGATGATAACCAGATGAGAGGGCGCGTTGGATTCCCAAAATGCGACACAGATGTTTCCAGAATTGAGAGAAGTATTGAGGTCCTCGATCAGATATGATCTTGGAAGGAAGTCCATGTAAACGGAATATGTGTTCCAGGAAGAATCCAGCAAGCTCGGACAAGGATGGTAGCTTACACAGGGGTGTAAAATGAGCCATATGAGTGAACAAGTCTATGGTAACCATGATGGTCGTATATATCCTCGGGAAGGTGGTAATTCCACAATGAAGTCTGTAGCAATGAATTCCCATGGCCTTGTTGGCAGTGTAGGTTGAAGTAGAAGACCCGCCGGTCTCTTGTTATCATGTTTATTTTGACTGCAGATAGTACAAGCTTTGATGTACTGCTGTACGTTGGTCTTCATTCCAGGCCACCAAAACTGTCTTTGTATGAGACGGAGGGTGTTGGTTATGCCACGATGTCCGGAGTGAAGGGTATCATGACAGAGGTTTATTATTCTTTGTTGTAATTTCTGTGTAGAAATGACCAGTGCATCGTCCTTGAATAAATATCCTTCTTTAACTCTTAGGCTCCATGGATTCTTCCTTGAAATATCCTTCCAGAGGTCAGAGGATTGGGTTTGCACTCAAATTTCTTCCAGGAGGTTGACTGCTTCAGCTACAAAGATCGTGTGGGGAAACATCTTAGGATAGGCCCTGTCTTCAGTAGTTACATAGTCAGGACGTCGAGATAAGGCGTGAGCAATCATGTTTTGTGATCCGGGAACATGAGTGATTTGGTATTGGTACTGGGCAAAGAAGTAGGCCCAACGCGCCTGACGACTGTTCCTGCACTCCAACGACTGGTGAATTTGAAGATTCCGATGGTCCGTGCGGACCTGAACTGGTTATCTAGCACCCAGAAGTAGATGTCGCCATTCAGTGAAGGCTTGGCGGATGGCTAACAGTTCCTTTTCCAGGACGGAGTAATGTGTCTCACTGGGAGTCAGGTTTCGTGAGAAGTAAGCAATGGGGTGTTCCAGTTTATCCTCAAGTTCCTGCTTCAAGACCGCTCCTATGGCTTAGTTAGAGGCATCCGTTTCCACTAGGAATCGTCCCAACTTGTTTGCCTTGTTTGCCAAAATACCCTTGCTGCGCATACTAAACTCACGCGACGTGGATTTTGCAGAACCCGTGCGGATACCTGGAGCAAAAGTTACATCAATTCATTGTTGCTTACCGGAAACTGCAGCTATGATATGGTTACATCAGGAGTCTCTGGGCTACTTAGGATATACCCTAGATCCACCCTTAACTAAAGCCCCAGTTAGAGACGTATGCCGCACCTGCATCGGTGAAATTAGGAAATGGAAGAACAGAAACTAAACTTACAGATGAACAAGGTTGGGAGTGGCTTCAAGAAGTGTTTGCCCAAAGGAAAGGAGGGTGAATCTCTACTGTAGTAAGCTGGAACACGAGGGGCTTCAGCCATTGGATAAATGCTGGTGGCTCTCGAGAATGGCTTTTGCGATCTGATCTTTTTCTCTTGCAAGAATCCTGGATCAATTCGGAAGTGGAATTTGACGGTTTTGTTACCTTCCAGTCACTGGCTACTAAGGGAAATGTGGGCAGACCTAGTGGTGGTTTACTAACCAGTGTTAAATCTTCTTTTAATCCTAAGCTGATCCATGGAGGCTTCCCGGGTGGCATCTTTTGGCTATACAGATTTCCCCCCCTGGGGTTTGGGGAGGCTATAATGACCTTCTAGTAGTCAATATATATGACCCCCTGGGGTTACACTCACGGAGGGGCTTGGAGATACACTGGATTCAATATTCACTACATGGTCCATGGGTAAAGCCCTTAATCCTGTGTTACTGTGTGGAGACTTTAATGCTAAATGTTTGGACTTGGAAGGTTGTGGGAATTATGCACAAGTTACCAACAGATGTAGCCTCCCTGTAGCCAGGAGTACACCGAAAGGAAAAATGTGACTGGATATCCTTAGGGAATGGAATCTGACTCTGCTTAATGGACGCACGGTGGGCGATTCTCCGGGCAACTATACATGGGCTGCTGGGGTAAAACGCTCTGTGCTTGACTATATAGCAGTGTCCGAATGCCTCCTTGGTCGTGTCCTGCAATTAAAAATGTCTTTAAATAATTTCAGCCACCATAATGCTCAGCATGGAGGGAAGAGGCAGGCCCATTCTTAAGGGAATATGCCAAGGGGTCACGTCCAACCATGCTGGAACAAGGATACGCTGGACCAAGTGGAAAATTGATAAAAATGAACTTCATTTTCTTCCCAAGGCACATTGAAATTAAACAGCTGCTTTGGGGGAAAAACCCTGAGGCGATTGAACACCTGCCAGGGTCTGTTTAAGGATTTCCCTACTTCCAGGATAGGATGGAAGTCAGGTGGACAGGTGGTTTTTGATGTTAACATACTGAATAAGAAAAAAATGAGACGCTCTATCCGAGCATTAAGGAGGTCCCTGGTGACTGGGTTGGCTCGTAGCTTAATAAAGGATGAAATTAAGGAGGTAAAATGTCATTACCGCTTAAATCAGCAGAGAGAACAGTGGCAAGAATTCACTGAGACACTTTGCAATAGAAACACCCGTGCAATATGGCACTGTTTGGCCAAAGCAAGAGGGGAACAGAAGTTGAAAGTCCTGAATCCAATCTCAGGAGAAAACTGGTCCAGTTATATTACCCATTCATTTCATCAGGAAGGGGCTATTGCTACAAAAGTTCCTGTGAGTGAAAAACCATGGCCACTTCATCTCAGCCACAATATCATCAAACAATCTATTCTGAAACTAAAATCACCCAATGCGCTGGGCCCTAATGGGCTGGCAAATGCAGTGCTGAAAAAAGATCCTAGCAATTGGGCCCAGGTGCTGCTCACCCTATTCTCTTGTATCTGCAGGACTCGCTGTGTGCTATCGACTTGGAAAACATCTCTCGTGATACCTGTGCACAAAAAGGGTGATAGGGGATCTTCTGCTAACTATAGACAATTGTCTATGTTAAATGTGACAAGTAAAATCTTTATGTCCTTGGTACTGAAGGAAGTTGAAGCCTGGGTAACGGAAAATCAGATCCTCGATTATGCACAAACTGGATTTAGACCTGGGGCCAGTACTACCCACAACATCCGGGTCTTGGACCAGTTGATTAACAACACCTCTAGTAGCCAGGAGAGTACCCTATACATTGCCTTTATTGATTTCAGCAGTGCTTTTGATATGGAGGTTCGGGATACCCTTTGGTGTAAACTTAGAAGTATGAACTGTCCGCCCTGGATTCTCCAGATATTAATCGAGCTACATTGCAACACCTCTACTAAAGTCCGCCTCAATGATAATGGCGGCCTATCTTCCTCTATACTTATCAACGAAGGGGTGAAACAGGGCTCCGTAGGGCGCCTATGCTCTATAATCTATACATCGCAGATCTATTGAGACGCATGTTCACGAAAGCAAACTGCCCCCCCACACTGGGCGTTACTCCCATTATTGGCATGCTCTATGCCGACGATCTAATTATATTTGATCGAACTCTATCTGGCATAAAGTGTATGTTAAATGAGCTGACAGAGTACGCATCCCAATTGGGCTTGATTATTAATCTGGATAAGTGTAAAGTAATGGCTATTGCCCGGAAAGCCCCTACCCGCACTGGCATTGACACTAAGCTGGGAACTATAGCAGTGGTAGAATCTTATCCCTACTTGGGTTTGGACTTTAAAGCGCCGGCTAATTACGAGGGAATTATTCTTAGCAAAAAAAATGGCGTGCCAAGTTGATAACCCTCAGGTATGCAAATTTGCCAGGGGCACGGCAGGTTTCAGTATGGCAGGAATACTAAAACTTTACCAACAGTGCTTTGTTCCTGCCATTCTCTATGGTTTAGAGGCTTTAGCCATGCAAGACTTGGAGCGGTTGAATATTCTTGAATATTCTTGAGGGCTTTACGCGCAAGAGGTGCTTTCAACCTTAAAGCGCGACTCAATCCTCTCTGTAGACTTTTGAAGCTGTCTGGGGAGAACTATGAGATAGAGAAGCACCCTTGTGGATCCAACTATCAAGCTCTAAAAGAAGCCCTCTTTAAGGAGATTGATTGGTCCCAGGAGAATAAATCTCAGCTACCGTATATTCACATGAAACACTCATTTGAAGAAAATAATTCTGATCATCTGGCCAAATTAAGAGGGTATGAAGCTGCAGCACATGTAACTCATAGATATCGGAAACCCTAGCCTTATTTGCTATTGTGCCCGCCGCCGGATGTGAGGCATTTTATATTGTGCCTCAGGACAAATCAGCTCCCGGTACTTGCTATCACTGGGGGACGCATGAAGATACGCCTGGAGGCAAGAAATTGCCAGAAACCAGCCGACATGTGTTAACTCTTTGCCCTAAACCTGGCCTTGTATACATATGTGCCGTCTCTAAATGGGTCCATAATTATAAGCACATTATGAGTGTAGATTTTTGGATCAGCTGTCTGAATACTGAGACAATGGGACTCCAGCTGGCCCTTTTAGGACGTGGACACAAGTAAAACCTCTATTGGCAGCTGAACTTGGACAATGATGCGTCTATTGCCATCTTCCTTCCTCTTTCGTCATTTTCCTTTCCTTACCCGTTCTTCTCCTTCTCTTTTCTTTTCTTTGCCTATTCCTATTATTATTCTTGCTTGATTGTTTGATTGATTTTGTAGAGGTTGACATATTTGATACTTTTAATATCTTTTATCACCTGTATTATCTTATTTTATTTATCCTTTATTTATCCTGTTTGCCTTTCTTGCATTTTATATATTTGATATTTTTGAAATAATAAGATATGGTATGATACTCGTGGTTATGTTGATGTTTATGTTGATACCTTTGTTTATAGTTATGTATATATTTAAGTGTTATTTGTGTAAAATCCTAATAATTTGGATTATATCACAATAAAGTATTAATAATTAACACAGCAACACAAAGCTCACACCACTGCTGCAGTTTACCTGAAGAGGGAAGGTTGTTTTAGTGCGTTGGCCACGGCATTGAGGCTGCTTTCATTTCTAAGCAAAAACAAACGAAGAAAAGTAAGGCATAGAGGAAGGAAAAAAAGTATCAAACTGCATCCCGGCTGAAACGTTTAGAATAGAGCATTCACTGTATAAGGCTGTTACCTATGGCTACTTGGGGGGAGGAGGGTGCTCTGCAATACTCTGCCGCCTATCTCAGTGACAGCAAACATTTAATCCTCAGAGCCACAGGGTTGTAAGATCCATGGTTTAGATGAGGGCCTTAGGATGGATGTGCCATGGCCAGCTCCTGGATGTTGCAGGCCTCCTGATCAAGACGCTCAACATCACCAAGGGGGCTTCTGTTTCTAACACACTGCTAGACCAATGATCTGGGCTGGCTCCAAAGCACCCAACATTTGATAGACAATAACGATATTTTGCCTGTCAAACGCCTGAGGCGGGATCTTTAAGAACGTCACTAAATTGGCTATGTTATAATCAGGTGTGTTCTTTAAGAAGCTTAGATTATTTAAATACAGACGACCCCCATGTTAAAGCTTCCCCAAAAGGGAGAACATTTGAATACCGACCATGTAAAGTGCAGCAGCAAAACCTGAATGAATATCTATGCATGAAATATCAATGTTGGGGAAAGCTGAAGCAAGTGTTACCCTAAGTTAACATATTGAAGCACAACAAAGTTGATATGAGTGTGGCATAGGGAAAGAAGACACTGAAACCAATGAGAAGTCCTGGTAAAAGGAATACACCAGGCAGTTGACATTTGGGGAAAGATACCTGGCAGAGATGTATACCAGGGGATCTGCAGGACCCGAGATAAGATTTCCTGGCGGAGGAGTACACCAGGTAATCCACCAAAGTCGCATACAGTCTCTAACATTGTGGTAAGATACCTGGCAGGGAAGTATACCAGGGGATCTAAGAAGTCCATACGAGAAGGATTCCTGGCAGGGGGATATAACAGGCAATCCACCAAAGTTGCATAACGTCTCTAACACTGTGGCAATATACGTGGCAGGGAAGTATACCAGACGATCTAAGAAGTCCATAAAAGAAAGTCTTGGCAACCAAATATACCAGGCATTTTGAAACTGAATAAGAACTTTCAATATGTGAGACGATACCTGGCAGGGGAGTATGTCAGGGGACCTGAAGAGCCCATGAGAGGATGCCCTGCAGGGGAGTATTCCAGGCAATCCACCAAAGATGTAAAGACAAGTCTAAAATTGTGGGAAGATACCTGGCAGGAGAGTACACCAGGGGATCTGAAGAACCCATACAAGAATTCCTGGCAGGGAAGTATACCAGGAGCTACACCCACGATTGTAGAAGGAAGCTTAACTATGTTACAACTGAACTGGCAGGGAAGCATACCAGAGCAATTAAGTAGCACATGAAAAGTCCTGGTAGGTAGTATACAAAGACTTTTAACACTGTGACAAGATACCTGGCAGGGGAGTATATCAGGCGATCTGGAGAGCTCGCAAGAGGATTCCTGGTAAAGGAGTACACCAGACAATCAGCTAAAGTACAAAAGAAGTTAAAGAAAGCTTATTGTGGAATTTATTCTGTGAACTTTGTGAATCCAGTATAAAGAACCAGGAAACTGTTATTCGAAAGAGACACATTTGCCAACCAGCCTTACATTCTCTCCACTGGCTCCCGGTTGTTGCAAGGATCGAATTCAAAACCCTCTGCATCATCCACAAGGCTGTCTGGGGCCTGCAACCACACAACTTGCAACTATCTCTTACTAAATAATCTCCTTCTAGATCCCTCCAATCTTCTGTCTCCAACTCTCTGCTGATCAAACGGTTCTCCAAGCAGAGAGCTGGGGGCAGATCTCACGCCTCAGCTGGCTCCCGCCTATAGAACTGTCTCCCGCTCTCTCTCTGTCTTGAACCGGACCACCTCAAGTTCCACAATCAACTCAAGACCTTTCTCTTCTCCTCCTCCTTCCCTCTCACCATCCTATGCTAACCATCCCCTCTGTTGCTGAGATTGGCAGCCTGGTCCCTCAATAGTTCAATAGGGTCCTAGACTACTGCCCAATTGCCCCCAGCACTGCCCACTGGGCCCACACCCACCTGTCGGGTGGGTCCGCCTCTGCCCTGCACTTACGTGATGGGCGGTAGACCTCCCTCTTCCCCTTGGTTGTCTCCACCCATGCACTTACCTGTTGCCTCCTGAAAGGGCACCTCTGACACTTCCTCCCCTAGGGGACCCTAACAGCACTTACAATCACCCCAGCCCCCTTTGTTTTTCCTTTTCTTTTCACTGCACTTACACGCTCCAAGTATCACAAGACTTAGTAGGACCAGTTTCTTTCTATTTATTCATTGTTATTTTCATTGTTTATTTTTCTCCCTTGTCCCCTTCCCTTGTGCCTTCTGGCCCTTTGAAACACTGGCCCTCAATCTGAGTTTGGAGGTAAGTAACGTCCCTTACCGGCATCGCGTAAATAGCGACCGCTAATAACGGTCACCGCTATTTACGGTCACCGCTAATAAGCGGAACCGGAAGTATCGTCATCGCACAGGAACGGGAAGGAGCACGCTGGCCATCTTTAAACACACAATCCATTGCCATCCTAACCACACAGGACCCCTGGGACTCTGCTGATTCTTGGAAAAGACACCTCCAACACCACTATGCCCAAGGCCCTGAAGAACGGAGCTGCCCACCAGCGTAAAGAAAGGTTCAACGAGGACGAGCTGCAGATGCTGGTAGACACACTGCAGGAGCATGCTGCCATAGTGTTCGCAAACAACATGAAAGGAGAGGCAGTACTTCAGAAGAAAGAGACCTCGGCACTTGTTGCCCAGAAGGTCAGTTCTGTGGGGAACACCCCATGCACGAATAAAGACTGTCGCAAGCGCTGGGACGACCTGCGACTAAGGGTGAGAAACATCCTCTCAGTGAACCGCAGCCAGGCCATGGGAACAGGAGAAGGTCCCAGTTCCCCGATCAAGCTCACCCCATGGGAGGACATCTGTGCCAGCATGATAGGGATGGAAGGCATCAAAGGTGTTGGCGAGATGGAGTGTGGCGCCACAACAGAGGGCGATGGAGGTGAGTGTCCAAAGTAAACATTGCTATGCCAAATCCTGTGAAAGTCAACCAATATGTCAGTTCAAATAGTCAATCCATTGGCCCACACACACACACACTCCCAGCAAAGTAGGCTGATGCATTACAGACACATGCAGATGCCTGGTGCAAGGCAATATCGTACATGACACATACCACATAAAGATTTAAATGCCATGAGTCACACAGCGTGCATGGCCAAAATACTATGCATGTCAGATAGCACAGCTCTTGGCCAACATGAGTGACGCCGACATATGCCTGCATAAACGACCCATGTATCAAAGAACGTGCTCACCCAAACACAAATGCCTATTACCCCCAATTGTGTGGGTGAGCAATTGTCCTAATGTATGATGTATGATGCCTATCAATACATCACTCATGCCGTCCCTCTCCTCGACCCCCACAGGCACTGACCATGACAAAGATGGGCAGGACGCAACCCCTGCACAGGCCACACCCCAGAAGAGGTCCCGGGATGACAGCAACCGCCCTTCAACCTCAAGGGGACAACCCAGGGGGTGTCAAGGAGTACCCCCCCTTCTCACCTGAGTTCGATCTTTGCTGGATTTCTTGATCGATGCATTCTTGCGGAAGGATCGAGTCTTGAATAAGGCTGCACGAGTCTCTTCCGACTCCAGCGTGCGTTCAAAGTTCCGGGATGCAAGGATCCAGGAATCCGGGAAACTCACAGAGTGCGCTACTAGCACACGAGTCCAGGAATCAAGAAAGGAAGGAAAGGGACTAGGAATGGGGTTGGCTGGAAGAAGCAAGGAAAACAATACCGCGAGCTACGGAGCACACGTCTGGTCGCTACTTCGCAATAGCATTGAGACGCGCGGAGCCGCAGGAGGCGTGTTCTATTAATAGATCACGCTACGTCCAAGGTGTAGAGCAAGGAAGGTGTTTCACAGTGGACGGCCATGTTGGAAGTACAAGGGAGTGTAAGCCCCATTGAGACAAGGACCAGGAAATCCAAAAGGGGCGTGTTCTGAAGTTCAAGACAGCATGTCTCCTCCGAAGACCCGTTCCTCCGGGTTTGCCCGGGTGTATAAGAGGAAATCTTCTGAGCAGTCGAGGGGCCTTGAGATTAGAAAGTGGTTCCCAGGTTCTTTCACTAGGAGGATATCCTTTCCATTCAACCCCAGGTATTGAAGCTAACCCCGTTTATACCTGGAGTCACATATTCAGGATACTTCATATTCCAATTGGTTGTCGACCAGGAGAAGAGGAGGTCGGCAGGATTTCCGGGAGGATTGGGTGTAGGGTTTTAATAAGGATGTGTGAAATGCTGGGTGAATTTTCTTCCAGGAGTCTGGTAGTCTGATCCGGTATGAAACTGGATTGATAATTTCCTTGATGGGAAATGGACCATAGTACCAAGGGGCCAACTTGTTTGGCCGTAGATGTCAGGGTAGTAATTTTGAGGACAACCAGACTTGATCACCAATTGCATAAGAAGGACCTGATCTTATTTTGGAATCCGCATACCTCTTAGTCTGTGTTCTGGCCCTCTCTAAGTTTTCTTTGGCCTCCTGGTGTACGTTGATGAGGGTTTCTATCCAGGAGTCGACAGTGGGTACTGGTGTAGGATGAGGGAGAACAGAGGGTAGAACCGATGGATGGAAACCTTGGCTACAATAAAAGGGACTGGTCTTAAGTGCTGAATGATCGGAATTGTTGTAGGCGAATTCAGCCACGGGTATCAGGAGCGACCAGTCATCCTGAACCTTGGTGGCGAAACATCGAAGATACTACTCCAGGGTCTGATTAGCACGTTCTGTGGCCCCGTTGGTTTGGGGATGATAACCAGATGAGAGGGCGCGTTGGATTCCCAAAATCCGACACAGATGTTTCCAGAATTGAGAGACGTATTGAGGTCCTCGATCAGATATGATCTTGGAAGGAAGTCCATGTAAACGGAATATGTGTTCCAGGAAGATTCCAGCAAGCTCGGACAAGGATGGTAGCTTACACAGGGGTGTAAAATGAGCCATATGAGTGAACAAGTCTATGGTAACCATGATGGTCGTATATCCTCGGGAAGGTGGTAATTCCACAATGAAGTCTGTAGCAATGAATTCCCATGGCCTTGTTGGCAGTGTAGGTTGCAGTAGAAGACCCGCCGTCTCTTGTTATCATGTTTATTTTGACTGCAGATAGTACAAGCTTTGATGTACTGCTGTACGTTGGTCTTCATTCCAGGCCACCAAAACTGTCTTTGTATGAGACGGAGGGTGTTGGTTATGCCACGATGTCCGGAGTGAAGGGTATCATGACAGAGGTTTATTATTCTTTGTTGTAATTTCTGTGTAGGAATGACCAGTGCATTGTCCTTGAATAAATATCCTTCTTTAACTCTTAGGTTCCATGGATTCTTCCTTGAAATATCCTTCCAGAGGTCAGAGGATTGGGTTTGCACTCGAATTTCTTCCAGGAGGTTGACTGCTTCAGCTACAAAGATCGTGTGGGGAAACATCTTAGGATAGGCCCTGTCTTCAGTAGTTACATAGTCAGGACGTCGAGATAAGGCGTCAGCAATCATGTTTTGTGATCCGGGAACATGAGTGATTTGGAATTGGTACTGGGCAAAGAAGTAGGCCCAACGCGCCTGACGACTGTTCCTGCACTCCAACGACTGTAGAATTTGAAGATTCCGATGGTCCGTGCGGACCTGAACTGGTTATCTAGCACCCAGAAGTAGATGTCGCCATTCAGTGAAGGCTTGGCGGATGGCTAACAGTTCCTTTTCCAGGACGGAGTAATGTGTCTCACTGGGAGTCAGGTTTCGTGAGAGGTAAGCAATGGGGTGTTCCAGTTTATCCTCAAGTTCCTGCTTCAAGACCGCTCCTATGTCGTAGTTAGAGGCATCGGTTTCCACTAGGAATGGCCGATTTATGTCGGGTTGGGCCAAGATGAGGGCTTGCGTTAACTCTGTATTTAAACGTTGGAATACCTTATCTTGCGGTGTAGACCAGATAAAGGGGGTGTCTTTCTTCAAGAGGCCAACGATCGGCTGAACGATCTCGGAAAAGGTAGAAATGAACCTCCGGTAGAAGTGGGCAAGCCCCAGGAAGGATTGAACTTGTTTCACGGACGTGGGAGCGGTTCCCCAATTCCTTCTGGGCTAAGGATGAATCCTAGGTAGTGAACAGAAGTAACGTGAAACAAGCATTTTTCGGGTTTGGCTAAAAGGTTGTGTTCACGGAGTCGTTGTAATACTGCCTTTACATGTTCTTCATGCTTTAGAGGATCCTTGGAAAAGATCAATATGTCATCCAGATAGACAATGACGAAGAGGAATAACATGTCAGAAAACACCATATCCATAAAACGTTGAAAAACTGCAGGGGCATTAGCTAGTCCAAAGGGCATGACTAGATATTCATAGTGACCAAGGGGTGTTCTAAAGGCTGTTTTCCATTCGTCTCCTTCCCGGACACGGATCAAATGATAGGCACCCCGGAGATCGAACTTCGTGAATATTACAGCGCCTCTCACAGCTTCCAGGATATATGAGATCAGGGGCAGTGGGTACCGATCTTTGAGGGTGCATTGATTTAAGCCACGATAGTCGAGGCAAGGTCTGAGTTCCTTGGTGTCCTTCTTGGGAACAAAGAACAACGAAGCACCCGCTGGAGATTTTGAGGGTCTTATGGTGCCGTTTTCAAGGTTGGTATCCAGGTATTCTCGGAGGGCCTTTTGCTCTGGTTCGGAAAGGATGAACATTCTGCCGAAGGGAATCACTGCTGAGGGATCTGTATCTATGGCACAGTCTTCAGGTCTGTGAGGGGGTAAGGCCTGGACTATGGCAGTTGAAAATACATCAGTATATCCCTTATAGGCCTCTGGAACTTGTATGATATTGTAAACCATGAGTGGTGTTTGCTGATCTCTTAGTGGGTCTTTAGGGGGTGTCGAGGAGGGATCAAGGAATAGCCAGTGGGACATACAAAACTCTGAGCCTAGGAATAGTGATCCTGCTGTCCAATTGATATACGGATTGTGCTTCTGTAACCAGGGCATACCCAATACCATGGGGTAATGAGCTGACTTAATGAAGTTGAATGTAATCCGCTCTTGGTGATGGTTTATGGAAAGCTGGATCTCTTTTGTCTGCAGGCTTATGGGTCCTGAAGTGAGGGGTCTTCCGTCGATTGCTTCCACCGGCTGCATGGTGCTTTGTGTCTCGTCCGGAATATGATGACTAACAACCCAGTCTTGATCAATGAAAATTCCCACAGCTCTGCAGTCTACCAAGGCCAGAATGGGATAGGTCTTATTCTTGGAGGGTGGCAGGAAGGCCTGTAGTATCACCAAACTGTTTTGTCCAGGAGAGTTCAAGGATGGAATTGATGCAGAGCAAACATCTCTCTCCCGAAGCTCTGCTCCATCTAGGATCGGGAGCTGGCGTTTCTCGAATGCCGAGGAGGTGCCAGAGGACATTCCCTGACCTAATGTTTGTCTGAGGCACAATACATACACAAACCCGTATGGATCCTTCTCAATCTTTCTTGAGGTGATATGGGTCCACGAAACGCTCCAATTTGCATGGGTTCAGGTTCTGGGGCTGGACTTGGGTTTGCGTCCATTCTGGCTGGGCTCTCAAAGGATGTCTTGGGTGGGTTTCCCTTGGATTTCTTCCTTTCAGTCTTCCTTTCCTGGATGCGAAAGTCTATTTGCAAGGCCAGGTCCATTAGTGCTTAGAATGAATTTGGTCTGGCCACCCTGGCAAGTTCATCCTTGATCTCATCATTCAGGCCTCTCCTGAACAGGGTAAAACTAGCCTCAGAGGACCAGTCTGCTTCCTTAGCTAATTGTTTAAATCTGGTCACATAAGTGTGCATATCTTGGGAGCCCTGTAGAAAGTCCAGCAAGCGTTCTTGGGCAGTATAGACCTGCTCTGGACGGTCAAACATGCCTTTAAGGGCCTGTATGAACCCATCATAGTCGTCTAGGAGGGCATCGCCGGAGTTAACAAGGGGTGTTGCCCAAGTTAAGGCGTTGCCGGAAAGGTGGGATATGATGAAACCCACCTTAGCCCTAGGAGTTGAGAAATAATAGGGCTTAAAGGTAAAGTGGACCAGGCATGAATCCAGGAATCCGCGAAGTGTTATTGCCGAACCATCATACTTGTCAACAATACCGCCCAACAGGGCACCCTCCTTTGTAGCAGAATCCCGGGATAAGACCAATTGTTTGAGCGCTGCGTTTTCCGCCTTAAGATTTTGAACCTCGGTTGATAATTCTTGCATGCTTCGCATTAAGTTCTGCACGGCGGCTTCCATCTCGTTTTTAGGTTCGATCGGGTGGCCTTTTCAAACTGTCAAGGAGTTCCGCCCTTCTCACCTGGGTCCGGTGTTTGCCGGTGTCTTCGATCGCTGCCTTCTTGCGAACGCTCCTGGTCTTGAACAGCGCTGCTCGAGTCTCGTCTGGTTCCAGGTTGCGTTTAGTTCCGGGAGCGCTGAGGAATTCTTCTTATTTTCGCACACGAATGGTACAATTATGACAGCATTACTCACGCAGAGGACAACGTTGAGGTATAAGCCTCTAGCATATTACAGTGGGATTTTGGACTCATAGGGGGTCACTTGCCTTGCGAACAATCTTTAGCAGCTGCCGCGTTCGCCATTGAGAAAGCTGTTAGCATAATAATGGGGTATTCCATTACATTTTTTGTTGAACATGCTTTGTTTGCTATTTTGGAAAAGCCTAAAGGGACGTTGTCGTCTCAAAGGGCTGTTGCCTATGTCAAGGAGTTCCCCCCTTCTCACCTGGGTCCGGTGTTTGCCGGTGTCTTCAATCGTTGCCTTCTTGCGATCGCTCCTGGTCTTGAACGGCGCTGCTCGAGTCTCGTCTGGTTCCAGGTTGCGTTTAGTTCCGGGAGCGCGAGTCCAGGAATCCAGGAGTCTGGGAAAGGCTAGTAATGCTCGGAACCAAGAAGGGAGAAAGGGTCAGGAGTGGGTAATAGCATTTGGACAAAGGAAACAATAGCGCGAGCTACGAACACACGTCTGAGGCTACTCTGCAATAGCATTGAGACGCGCGGAGCCGCGGAAGGCGTGGTCTATAAATAGATCACGCCGCGTTCAGCGCATGGAGCGGGCAAGGGCTTCAGCGCTGGACGGCCATGTTGGAAGTAGTACGGAATGTAAGCCCCGTTGAGACAAGGACCAGGAAGTCCAAAAGGGGCGTGATCTGAAGTTCATGACAGCCTATGAGGTGGCCATATTGAATCCAGCGATTAAAATAGTCAGATGTAGAATAGTGAACCCTGCCATGTTTGTAGCAGAACCACTGGCAGAAGACGAACATGCACATGATTGCTAGAATTATGAGGAATTCTATGATGAACTCCTGAGGGTGAAGGAATATGCTTTGGCAGCTGGAGGAATCCTCTTGATTGATGGTTTTTTGAAAATGTATCAAAACGATGGGCAAAGATATACAGGTGCCGCTGTGGTAAAGCACAGGGCCAATGGGGAATTTGAAGTATTGATAAGTGCATGACTACCATCTCACTTTTCAGCACAGGCTTTAGAATTAGTGGCGCTGATTGTCACGCTCAAGAAAAACGCAGACCAGGAAGTAACAGTGTACAGTGACTCTGCCTATGTGACGTTGACAGTACACACAGGGTTAGCACATTGGAAGAGGAGGGGTTACCTCCTAACGGACGGCACTCCAGTGCAACATGCCGCCTTATTGGACAGACTTATTAAAGCACTACAGCTCCCAGTAGCCTTCGTGGTCATGAAGTGCGCAGCGCACATGAAAGGAGCAGACTTGATCTCGCTTGGAAATCAAGCCGCAGACAAAGAAGCAAAACGAGTTGCATGTTCAGAAGATATAATGAGCTTTTATACGCCTGATGTGAATGAAAGAATGGTGGTGATGATGAGTGTATATGACAGTTTGAACAGTTTGTTTAAAACTCAATTGATGGAGATTCAAGGGGAAGCACCATAGGATGAGAAAGATCTATGGACACAGAGAGGGTGTTCTTTATCCCCTTCCAAAGCATTGTGGCGACAAGAAAGCACTGGTAAACCAGTGATGCCTGTAGCCTTATTAAGGGTGGCGTTGGAACAGCTGCACTACCCTGCGCATGTCACTAGAGAAAGCTTTGCAGCAGCTATTGTGGAGGACTGGTTCGTACCGAACCTGTTAGAACACGTTGCATTTTATGTAGTAAATTGTATTGTATGTCAAAAGTTTACTGCTGGGCACACACTGCGTACAGTCAGAGGAGTTATCTCGCGACCTAATGGTCCTTTTCAGCCTTTACACATCGACTACGTCGATATGCCGCAGATCTGTAATGGATAGAGATATATGATCGTGGTAGTATATCCCTTTTCAAGGTGGATTGAAGCTGGTCCATGTACACATCCAGATTCCACCTGCACAGTTACATTTTTAGTACGAGAAGTGTTTCCTAGATGGGGAATGTGTGAAGCATTAAGATCAGACTTTCTCCCGGTGACCAGGTGTTAATCAGGAATTTTGTCCGCAAGTGGAATGAACCTCGCTTTTAGGGCCCTTTCATTGTGGAAGATGTTACACTTTCGGCATTAAAACTCTTGAGAAGACGAGCATGGATATTCCTTGGCGACGTAAAGGACTACACCGGAGAGTCCCCTTCACCCCCACCCCATTCGGAAGGAAGCATCGGGGAAGATGTCCAGCATATGCAGACTAGATCGGTGACGAGGAAGAAGGATCCAGAGACTGTCTAATAGACAGATAAAGAGTAAATTGGACTCTGGTTCTTTCGGGACACTCTTTGTAATTGCTAAACAAGGAGTGAAAGAAAAGTTATATATTTAGAATTCCTTTTCGACGACTGGAAGAGGGAACAGTTCCCCGATTCCTTTCTCACAAGTTTCTTTTTGGAGGCACCCATGGTAGTGCATGATGGCCACGTTCAGCGTCCTGAGTACAGTTTGGAAAACATATATGCCCCTATCTCAGGACAATGCTAATATACTAGTTGGAATGATCTTTTATTTCTGATTGAACAATGTCCTCCTCTTGTTGGAAGACAAACTGACATTTGTACTTTCCTGAGAGATCCAAGAAAACCAGTGGCGCTTAATCAATTGCTACATGACATTAAAGAGCAAGTTTGTATATTTTCCGAAGCAATGCCGCAAGCATCCTGAATGTGGCTGTCAAGTGAAGAGATTCAGAACTTATTGTCCTTGGTTTTCTATTACTTACTGGAAACACATCTATATTTCGTTGGGCCGAAGGACAACTCCTTTGTGTACATCAGGAATCCTGTCAATCGTCCTGCAATCGGCCAGCTGCTTGAAGAGCTTGTGGAGCAGATCCAGATACTGCCAGAGTATTTTATGATGTTGCCCGAATAAAGTTTGATTTTTCCTTCCTTAAAAAAGATTGAGAATGGGCAACATCAACAGTAATAATAATGTGCCTAACAATGAGAGGCCACCACGACGAGCAAGGAGATATTGCTGCGTCAAGTGGGCCTATTGGTATATAATTTATTCCTGCATCTTGTTCATTGTGATTCTTCTTTCACTCACAGTACGTACTGCCTATTATGTGGACCCAAATAAAGCAAGGGTCCCTGTGTATCTTCCTATGCAGCAGGGGGATACAGATGTGGCAACTACTGGACAACCGAGACCTTATGTAATTGTCCCCACTCCAGAGGTACATTTGAAGGCACCTAGTCCTGTGATAGATAAATCTAGGCTTCCTTTCGGGGGGAGGTTGGCTTTGGAAGTTATACGTGACTCTATGTTACCATCATATTATGTTAATAGGATGAGGCTTCTGGAGCTTATCCTACACAAGTAGCACATGTAAAGACACCAGGTTCACTGACAAATGTTCCTATGATTTCCCCAGTAAGAAGGAATTATGCTGACATACTTCAGGAGATGATTAAGAAAATTCATGAGACAAGAGGGAGGCCTAAGAGAAGTGCTAGGGAAGATCATCATGAGCTGAATGATTATCTGGATAGAACATCACATTTGGGAAACAACATGTGGTATCAGCACATGAAACAAGTGAGAAGAAGGACCTCGAAGGAGGAATGCTATGTATGTGCACTCCGGCCTTAAAGTCTAAGATTTTCATAGCTATTTAAATAGATGTCCAGACTGCACATTGCCTATCACACATCGCACTCTGCCAAACAAGAGGTCAGTTCACGGGTCGAACAGCCTATCTGAAATGGGCAACTGAATGGACAGATCCAGAGATAGACGACTATGTCCAAGACACAAAGACAAGACTAAGAGCGCATACCAAGAATCACGTGATAAGATACGAAAAGCCTGGAGTAAAAGGAGCTTGAATCAGCTGGGAAGTAAACGGAAAACTTGAGAGTCCAGAAGAATCTGCAGAAGAAATTTGAAGATAGAAGAACAGATGCCAGATGCAGATTTGGGAATCAGTGCTTCCACCAGATGGATGGGAAGAAGGAGTGGTCCTCTGCAGAGCGTGGGTAGTCATTGGTTTCTACCAGCCAAACGTTGACATAGTACAGGATGGATGCAAACCTTTATGGCTGAAACCTGCTAAACTACTGACATGGGTCTAAGATAAAGCAGGACCTTTGCAGATAGTTCCCTTGGAAAATACAAAACTGTGTTTCAGAAACAATGGCACAAGAAAAGTTGGAGAGAATCAGAACTGTAGTTGAATCTTTGACGTACCAGGAGTGAGCATTGGAACAGCAGTGATAATGGATCACTACTGGGCTTGTGGATCCAGAGCTTACATGAAGGTGCCCAAAGATTGGGGAGGACGATTTCTATAGTGAATTGTCATGCTCCAGCATTGGTGATTCCTAAGAGTGATTTGAACATTGGCGAATTTCCAAAGGCAGATGCTCATCTGAGGAAGAAGAGATCTGTGGAGCTGATGAATCGAATGAAGAGAGAGAACTATTTTTCAGCCAAGTCAATAGAAGCTTTTGATTCCATCCCCTATGAACACAGATTATTCAGTCAGACTTCATCGATATTCACGATAATCTTCATGCCAAGGATCCAGACAGCAGCAAATACTAAGTGGTTACAAATAACTTAAGTTAAATAATTTAACTTCCTCTGTCTAGTTTTAAAAGCCCTCTATTGTCTTGCCCCTCCCTATCTATCCTCCCTTCTCACTTTCTACACTCCTTCTCGTTCTCTCCGTTCTGCATATCAATTCCTTCTCTCTCCTCCTCCTCCACCCTGTGCCCCTTCCCGCTTCTGCTCTTTCCAACTTCTCGCTCCTTTCCATTGGAACCGCCTACCCCTCCCTGCCCGCTCTATTACCTCCTACCCCTCATTTCGCACTTCTCTAAAATCCTATCTCTTCCATTCACCCACCTAGTATCTCTTTGCTTCCTTGTAACGCTCACCTGAACTCTGCGGGAACCTTCTGGAACTCCAACTGACTTCTACCTTCCTGGGAACTAGACACAGAATTTCTGTGAAGAAAATAACAATTTTCCCTTCCTTAGTTTTCTTGTTAAATAGGAGGAACAGACTGGTAACTATAGGGCCAACAATAGCTCACCTTGGTATTTAATTTGTTGAGCTCTCCATCCTGTTCTATACAGGGGCGCAAGTCCTGAAGATGGGACACAGGAGAATGTTTCTTTTTTTTCTCTTTTTTTCTTTTATAAGGGGCTAAATGGGCTCTGTGATGGAGAGCAATTATCACTGGGAAGAGGAATGAAAGTAACCCTATCCTAATTTGACCTAAAAAGGGGCTATATGCTGTGGTGAGATGCGTGTGTAAAGATACAGACAAAAGAGCAGTGAAGAACTATTACGACTTGCCAACTTCCTCACAACAATGCGTGACAGAATAGTAAACCCCTGAAACTAAGTAGAAGGGTCAAAGAACTACTCAGCCGGAAACATGGAAGCACCTTATGACTTTGCGTAATATGAACATGAGTGTGACCAAAAAATCTGACTAGAAACAAACTTCCAAGGCAAACTCCACAGCCAGGCAAGAACCCGCTAATTACAACGTAATACCCTGGAATGCGTGAGGAATTCTAATAACATTTATACACAATTTGAAGTATCTGATAAGGCAGCAAAAACGAAGCAAATGCATTCGCACATCACTGGGAGTACTTGCGTGAGAGAAACTGCAACGGACTGTGAGGTGAGGAGACCGCTATGACAGGACTCCGGACTACGGACTGTGACTCGAGCCGGGGCAACTGCAAACTGGAAAAAACAGGAAGGGAACTGATATCTAGTAATAGTTACTGATGGAACGAACAGTAATTATATGTGGACAAGGAATATTTGAGCTGTGACAGGAAACGGAGGTACGCGGCGAGCGTTCCATCTGAACTCAGACGAACGACGCGAAGCGCAAGCCTCCTGATGGGCGGGGCTTAAATAGCCGGCACATGAAAACAACTAGACCCGCTAGCTAACTGACTAAGAGGCACCACCTAGCGGCCATTAAAGAAACTCCAACCAACCATTAACATGGGGGAATTAGAATCAATAACCAGCTAGGGCAACATGAATTCCATATGAACCTGTATCTCTTAGGACTAGTATGGGAAACCTAACCTGTGGTCATGACAGTACCCCTCCTCAAGGACTCTCCTCCCGGTTTATTGGGGTGATTGTGATGAAATCTCTTTAACAATCTAGTGGCATGTATGTTTTCTTTAGGTTCCCAAGATTTATCTAAGGGACCGTAACCTTTCCAGTCAACCAGATAAAAAACCTTATGCCTGACAACCTTGGAGTCTAAAATATCCTTCACTTCATATTCAGATTGATTGTCTTCAAGCTCAACGGGAGCAGGAGCTGGTTCTAAACGAGTATCTGGCGTTACTGGTTTCAGTAAAGACACATGAAAAACTGGATGAATTTGCATCTTCCGAGGAAGGGTCAATTTCATTGCCACTGGATTGATGATGGCTTCTATGGAGAACGGACCCAAAAATCGGGGAAGAAATTTCTTTGAACCTTTCAACATCAAATTTCTGGAGGATAGCCACACAGAGTCTCCGACTTGAAACTTAGGAGCTACACTTCGATGGCGATCAGCAAACTTCTTCTGACTTTCCTTGGCTGCAGATAAGCTAGCTTGAGCCCTAGTGTGGGCCGTTGAGATGAATTCATGGAGAGTTTTCACAGCAGGCATCTCTAAAGGTTCTGGAGGGTCAAAGGCAGAAGTTCGAGGATGTCTACCATGTAATGTATAGAATGGCGTAAGCCCAGTAGAGGAATGAGTTGAATTGTTGTAAGCATATTCTGCCACCCACAATATATCGAACCAAGAATCTTCTGTTTGGTGAACCATGCAACGTAAATACTGTTCTAAAGTCTGGTTGGTGCGCTCCGTCTGACCATCGGTTTGGGGATGATGGCTGGTGGATAGTCGAACATCAATCTTGGCCAGAGCACAACATTGCCTCCAAAATTTAGAAACGAATTGACTACCTCGGTCTGAGATTACAATGGAGGGAAAACCATGCGCCTTAACAATGTTCTCCAGAACTATCTTGGCCAATCCAGAAGCAGTCGGAAGTCCTTGGACTGCGATAAAATGTGCCATCTTGGAAAATAAGTCAACCACCACTAGAATGGTGTCAAAACCCCTACATGGAGGAAGATCGGTAATAAAATCCATTGACACAGTATGCCAAGGACTCGGTGATACATCCAAAGGTTGAAGAAGACCGGCCGGTCTTTTCTTAGTGTTCTTATTTTGTGCACAGGTTCCACAGGTTTGAATAAATTGAATGACATCCTTGCGCCACGTAGGCCACCAGTAGTGTCTCTTGATTTTTTCCAAAGACTTTGTGACCCCTGGATGACCCTCAATCAAGGAGCTATGGTAGTTAGAAATTACTTGTCTTCTCAGTTCTTCAGTAGGTAGGTACAAGCGATTTTGATAATGAGGTATATCCTCCTGCAGGGTGAATTGATCGCCTTGATTAGTCCAGGCAAGCAGCTCTTCAGGAACCACATTCCTCTTCACTTCCTTCAGTAGGTCTTCATAAAATGGGTCTGAAGTGTTTAGTAATCCTAAAACCCTTTCTCCAGCAATGATGTTGTTTGGAACTTGGGGAACAAAGGTCTTGTCTTCAATGCCAATCCGGGACAAGGCATCAGCTTTCCCATTTCGAACTCCTGGCCGAAAGGTGATGACAAAGTCGTACTCTACGAAGAATAAAGCCCATCGCAGTTGTCTAGCTGATTGGGCCTTGACTGAGCGGAGATACTGCAAGTTTCGGTGGTCAGTAAGGATGGTGACTGTGTGTTGAGCACCTAGCAAATAATGTCTCCATTCTTTTAAGGCGCACTTGATTGCCAATAGTTCCCTGTCTGTAATTGTATAATTTCGTTCTGCAGCTGAAAATATTTTCGACCAAAACGCCACTGGATGCAAAACTTGAGTCTGTGGATCTCGTTGTGACAAAACAGCCCCATGGCAGCACTAGAGGCATCTGTCTCTACAATGAAAGGTAAGTCAGGATGAGGATGTCTCAATATAGGAGCCTCAGTAAACTTGGACTTGAGAGCCTGAAACGCAACTGTGGCCTCCGGGGTCCAGGCAAACTTCTGGTTCTTTTTAAGCAAAGACGTGATGGGATGAACCAACTGCGAGAAATTTTCCACAAATCTTCTATAGAAATTTGCAAAGCCTAAAAAACTTTGGACCCCTTTCACAGAAGTTGGAACCGGCCATGATAGAATTGCCTCCACCTTACGAACATCCATCTTAACTCCTTGAGAGGACAGCACAAACCCTAGAAACTCTACTTCAGAAACATGAAATGAACATTTTTCCATTTTCAAAAAAAGGGAGTTCTCTCGCAATTTTTTCAAAACTGCTGAAACGTGATTCACATGCTCCGAGGGGGTTGCTGAAAAAAATCAAGATATCGTCAATGTAGACTACTGCGCAGACATCGAGCAAATCTTTCAAAACGTCATTCATAAAGCACTGAAATGCTGCTGGCGCGTTGCATAACCCGAATGGCATGACTTGGTATTCGAAGAGGCCATACTTTGTGCGAAATGCAGTCTTCCACTCGTCGCCTTCCTTAACTCGGATCAGGTGATACGCCCCTCTAAGATCCAGTTTGGTGAATATCTGAGCTCCTTTAATTTGGTCCAACAAATTTGAAATGAGAGGAATAGGATATCGATTCTTGACAGTAATCTGGTTGAGTGCGCGGTAATCGATACAAGTTCTGAGATCGCCTTCATTCTTGGCGACAAAAAAAAGAGGCTAAGCAGCAGGAGACTTAGAGGGTCGAATGAAACCATTGGCTAAGTATTGGTCTAAGTATTTCTTTAGGTGAGAATTTTCTTTCTCCGTTAACGAATAAATCCGACTACACAGAATTTCACTTCCAGGAAGAAGATCAATTTGACAATCATAGGGTCGATGTGGAGGAAGCTCCTCGGCCAATTTCTCTTCAAAGACGTCTCGGAATTCTGCATACTCGAGAGGTAGTAAGCCGATTATTCCTAACGTTGAAACAGAGACCTTCTTCATTAAACGGGAATCATCCTGGGTGTTTTTTTTACAGCAAGATTCTCTACATTCAGCAGCAAAGGTCAGAGACCGAGTTCGCCAATCAATCCTTGGGTTATGTTTCTCCAACCAGGGCAAGCCAAGTATAATTTGGAGTTGGGGAGCGCTAATAAGGTCGAACATGATTCTCTCTTCATGTTTCCCCTGACAACACATAATAAGGTTCGCCGTGCGTTGAGTAACAGAACCTGAAGCCAAAGGCGTACCATCAACTGCTGATACATTTTCAGCTTCATGCTTGTTCACACGAGGAAAACCCATCCTAGTTGCCAAATCGATATCCATATAATTTCCAACTGCTCCACAATCGGTGTAGGCTTGCAAAGTCTGCATTCTGGTGGGCTGTTCTGTACTGGATAAAGTAATGGGAAAAACAAAGTGTGAGGTCACCAAACCTTTTTCCATGCTCGACAAGTTGACCTCTACACTTGTCGGGCACTGGAGTTTTCCGAATTCAAGACCTTCTTGTCTGGGTTAACACCTCCAATAGGCTTCCGGGAAGGTTTAATAGGACACTCCTTGAGAAAATGACCAGCCTTACCACAGTAAAGACACAACTGTTGTTGGCGTCTCTTGTCTCTTTCAGCTTGTGATATCGGTCCTCTGACGGCTCCCAACTGCATGGGTTCAACGGAACTCTCTGAACTGGCTCTCAACTGATTTTCCTTGGGGCGCACAAAATAAGTTCTGTTTTCTGAGCGAGAGCGATCCATCCTTCTGTCTTGCAATCTCTGATAAAGTTGTACCGTTAAATCAATAAATTCTGCAATTCCTTCTAGAGGATTCACCACCTGAGCCAAGACGTCTTTCAATTCATTACGTAGTCCTCTCTGAAATAAGGTGGTTCTTTTCTCTGTGGGCTAATTTGTTTCTGCCACCAATCTGTTAAAAGTTGCTACATACGCCAACAATTCCTGGTTACCTTGGCGAAGTGAAAGCAACTCATTATCCAGAGCCTGACCCTGAGAATGACGTGCAAACAATTTCTCCATCTGAAAGTCTGCAACATTTCTCAAAATCGGATCATCCCTATTTACTAACGGGATTGACCAATCAGCTGCATACCCACCCAAATAGGATAATATAAACGCTGCATTGGCCTGATCAGAAGGAAATACCCCGGGCGACAGAGGAAATGAAGCCGGCATTGGTTAAGAGAAACCGCAAACTTCTTAGGATCTCCTAGAAAGCGTTCAGGAGGAGCTAATGGGGTATTGCCGGGAACAATTACTTGAACTGGTGAAGGAGGCGTGACTGAAACGGGGGCAGAAGCCCTGGCAGGAGGCAAGAGAGTTTGACCCGCTTGGGCTTGCAACATCTGGCGAGCTAAATCATCAGTGCGATCCCGGTTAACAATTAATTCTCTCCAGAGAGCACTGGTTTCTGAGCGGGCTGCATGGACCTCAGCCCTTAGTTCCCCCAATAACTGGGCCAACTGGTCTACTTCTGGAGTTTCCATAATGTCCAGGCAGAGTATTTTTCAAAGTGGGCTTCGCGTTCTGTAACGCTCACCTGAACTCTGCGGGAACCTTCTGGAACTCCAACTGACTTCTACCTTCCTGGGAACTAGACACAGAATTTCTGTGAAGAAAATAACAATTTTCCCTTCCTTAGTTTTCTTGTTAAATAGGAGGAACAGACTGGTAACTATAGGACCAGCAATAGCTCACCTTGGTATTTAATTTGTTGAGCTCTCCATCCTGTTCTATACAGGGGCGCAAGTCCTGAAGATGGGAAACAGGAGAATGTTTCTTTTTTTTTAATTTATTTTTTCTTTTATAAGGGGCTAAATGGGCTCTGTGATGGAGAGCAATTATCACTGGGAAGAGGAATGAAAGTAACCCTATCCTAATTTGACCTAAAAAGGGGCAATATGCTGTGGTGAGATGTGTGTGTAAAAATACAGACAAAAGAGCAGTGAAGAACTATTACGACTTGCCAACTTCCTCACAACAATGCGTGACAGAATAGTAAACCCCTGAAACTAAGTAGAAGGGTCAAAGAACTACTCAGTCGGAAACATGGAAGCACCTTATGACTTTGCGTAATATGAACATGAGTGTGACCAAAAAATCTGACTAGAAACAAACTTCCAAGGCAAACTCCACAGCCAGGCAAGAACCCGCTAATGACAACGTAATACCCTGGAATGCGTGAGGAATTCTAATAACATTTATACACAATTCAAAGTATCTGAGAAGGCAGCAAAAACGAAGCAAATGCATTCGCACATCACTGGGAGTACTTGCGTGAGAGAAACTGCAACGGACTGTGAGGTGAGGAGACCGCTATGACAGGACTCCGGACTACGGACTGTGACTGGAGCCGGGGCGACTGCAAACTGGAAAAAACAGGAAGGGAACTGATATCTAGTAATAGTTACTGATGGAACGAATGGTAATTATATGTGGACAAGGAATATTTGAGCTGTGACAGGAAACGGAGGTACGCAGCGAGCGTTCCATCTGAACTCAGACGAACGACGCAAAGCGCGAGCCTCCTGATGGGCGGGGCTTAAATAGCCGGCACATGAAAATACCTAGACCCGCTAGCTAACTGTCTAAGAGGCACCACCTAGCGGCCATTAAAGAAACTCCAACCAACCATTAACATGGGGGAATTAGAATCAATAACCAGCTAGGGCAACATGAATTCCATATGAACCTGTATCTCTTAGGACTAGTATGGGAAACCTAACCTGTGGTCATGACACTCCTCTCTCACCACTGAAATCTCCTCCTCCTTCACCTCCTACCCCCCTCTCTCACTTTGGTCGCCTCCAATTGGCTTAACCTCATCAATAATGTAAATTGTTACTTGTACTGTTTTCTGGTTTGATTCAGTGTCATGTATTGCTTGTTGTATTTGTTTGTTCCTCATGTAAAGCACTTTGGATTAAAGCGCTATATAAATCTAAATAAATACAAATACAAATAACCAGATGGCAGTTGTTGCAGACAATCAACACTACCATAAAGGGATTCAATGCTATCAGGGAAGATCTGAGAGCCATACGACAAATGACTCTTCAGAACAGATACGTCCTGGACATGATCACAGCTATGATGGAGATGTTTGTGCCAAAATTGGAGAATCATGTTGCACAATTATTGTTAGGACTGGTAGGCTCCGCTGGTCCCTCTGGCTTCGCCAGAGACAGATTGTGTGGTTCTCTACGGGGCTCCCAACATGGCGCCCTTGTGTGAAAGCATTATTCCAGCTTCCACCATTCTACGTGTCTGGCTCTGCCCCCTTTTCTTCAGCCACACAGTTGTGAGGCTCTGCCTGCAGTTGGTCCTTGCATCACTACTCCCTATAGACAACGCTTCTCCGGTCGCCCTGACCTCCTCAATTCCTCTCTCACCTTCGTTCCTGGAGCCGGCATTTCGTGGAGCGCTGCGTCGTTGCTAGGCAACGAAAGCCACTTCTGCGAAGCTGTCAGTTACAGATCTTTTTCCGGCGAACTCCCGATCCACCATGTGACTACCAACAAGATGCAGCAGATCTCTGAGCTCGCATTCGGGTGCTTAGAAATGCCTGCCAAGGTAATAAAGCCTGTTCCGATGCACACACGTGTAGCCGAGAGAATCATTAGTTTCCTACTTGCAGTCTGCCTTCTGAAGACCTCCAAGATCGTGGACAGCCAACCCCCATCAATACTTTAGGAGAGAAACAGCACATTCTAGGGAGTCATGATGGAAGAGACAGCCGTCCAGACTCATTAAGCAACACTTCCCACGCTACTCCACCGAAGACAGCATTCAACCAGGGGTTTCTTCCCCAGAGGGTTTCCCTGCGGGTACTGGGTTTCCCCATTTCTGTCATTTCAGAGCGTGAGGTGCAAGACTCACAGGGGTATTTCTCTATAGCAGCACATCGCTACATCTGGTCCAGGTTAGTGGAATTAATATTGTTCGTTGTTGTGTTATAGCGTTCACGATTTTAACATTCATACCTTCCCATGATGATGAGAATGATACCTTGACAGAGGCCATAGAGATGCTGATGAAGTTACACATCCAGATGGTAGACAAAGTGGAAGATATTGCTGATGAGAGCTGGTTTGTATCACTCTTTTTGTGGGTTCCACAATGGATGGAAGATATGTTCAAATTCTTTGGAGCCCTGATAATGATGTTATTGCTTGGATTCTGTGTAATCAGATTGGCTATTTCACAAAGCGCAACAACTGCAAAGAAAGCAATAGGGATGAAGATCATGATTGATGTTGAATCAGGGTGGATACCAAAGAGCTGACAGATGAAGAAATCAGAGATTATGTGAAAGCCAGCATCCATGCACCTGAGGGAATGAAATTCATGTACCAAAATAACCATAAGAAGTATGTGGGGAAATGGATCTACTGCAGTCCAAGTGGACAGTGCATGCTTAGGACATGGAACAAGGATGAGCATGTGAAATCAGCTGGATGCCTAAAAGGAGTGATATAGATATATGGGTCCCGAAAAAGTATTTCTTTAGACAATGATGCCTAGATGTGAAGGATGATGGAAGAGTGGTCAATGAATCACCCATAGGGGGGAGTGTAGAGAAGTACCCCCACCTCAAGCATCACTCCCATGCTGCCTATATGCTGGGAACCAGAATGTGAGACACGAGCAGTGCCATTAAATATACCAATACCAAGAAGTATCCTGGAAGCAAGGTTCCCATTGAGAAAACCATTGTTGCATACACGACAATATGATGATCATTTGAATGAAATTCCGGAGGAAATGTGAAAAGTGAGCAAAAAGGAAGATTGGTGACGTCACACGAAGCAAAACTGACACACCCAGAAGAGATGAAGAGATGAGAGAACATAAACATTGTATAAGGTGTTAAGAAAGTATTGGAGATAAGCAACATTACGGGATCGAGATGAAGATGTTTTGCTACAGAAACAATGAAGATATCAAGTCATTTTATACATGTACAGATGCAAAGAAACGTAAGTAGACAAAAGTATTCTTAAGGCTAGCTATGTAGTAGTGAACAGATGGCGGCATATATAGGAGTGAGTGAACTATGGACGATTCCACTACACATTTTGGCAGAGCTGGAGTAAGGCTTTTCCAGTGTGTCGCAGTTGAAAAGCAATTGAATTATAGAGGTGAATCAAAGAAGGGCGAAGCTAGATCAGTCCCAAGAAGCCAAGGCCACATTGAGCAGGAATGATAAGACAGTAGTTACAAACATGTAAAAGAATAAACTTCTGTTCAGAAGACAGGCACGAGGACACTGACAACGTCAGAGGTTCATTAAATAAGAGTATTTAAAAGCAGTAGAGCTATAAAACATGGTCTTCAGTCACGTGTATGGGTGATCGTGACGAGCTACGCCAACGCAAGGAGACAAGAGTATGCTATACTCCCTTTTATTCTCAGGCATGAAGAACAAAGTCAAGGCCAATCTTCAAAGGGCTAATTGACTGGCAGACAGCAGAGTGATGATGGATAGTAGGATAATTGGTGCGAAGCTATGATCAAGACCAATCCACTAGCACCTGGAGGCCAGCCTGCGTGCTGCTGGCGTATGTGGAAAAGTACTGACGGAAGTTAGGGTGTCAACCAATTATAGAGGGCCACGTAGTGAAGAGCCCTATAGTTTGTGTAACCAATGGGACATCATCTGCTGAATCCAGAACCGACTGAAGAGACTCGCACATGGCTTCCTTGCTGTCTCTAACAATAGCCAAGAAACTGTCTCTTTAGAATACAGACCCATTGAGTGAATGAAAACTTTGCCAAGGCACATGTGGAGTTGGCTGACTTGGGATGGTTGGGCAAGCTGCCTGTTTTGAGGTTGCAGTAGCTGCCTGCACCACCAGACTTTCTGGGGTGGGGTGTTTTGACAAGTAGTCAGGGTCACTTCTAGATGAGTGGTATTTTATTGTCAAGTTCTTGTTTACTGCCAGATTTGACTCTGGCATCTCCCAATTGGCAGACACCCTTTTTTGAAGCGCAATATGGAAAGGTAAAATGGGATCCATTCACAGACCCTTATAAAGGATGTCTGTTAGATCATCCTGCTCGAAGGGGAGGGTAGGTCTACTCCATCCCAAATAATCAACAACCTTAGACATCAACTGTCTATATGATGCATCTGCATGTTTACCAGATTCAGGTTTACCAAATTCTAGCTGTGGTGAAGTGTCCACTCGAATGGCTTTTTGTAAGTTGTCATAAAGATCTTTTAGTCTTGACTCCTCTGATATAAAGCTATCAGGGACATTTGGTGTACCATATTGTAGCCCAAACAGCGCATTGTTATCTTATGGCTAATTATCCTCATAAATGGAGGTTAGTGATTTAAAATAAACCTTTCTAGGTAAAAAAAGTATACGTTTTATCTGTTATGGACACCAGAGGCTTCAAAGATTTTGAACTCGAGGCTTGAGGAGTCAACGATATTTTCAATGAAGTCGATTTCGACTTATATGGCACCAAAGGCTTCGATAGCATTGATGGTGTCGAAGGCGCCATTGATGCCGATGGCGCAGCTGGCGTTGAAAGCGGAGCTGGCCTCGATGGCCTCAATGGTGTCGATAACCTTGACCTCAACTTATTCTTCCACTAGTGGCTCGAAGGATCCTTCGATGATTTCTCATCGCTTCGAGGCCTCGGAGACTCTCAATGTGGATGTAGCCTTCATCCCGGGCTCGAAGGCGTGCAGGATTTGGCTCCAGCCCTTTCCTTACCAGCTTTTTCAGAAGGCGCAGTAGGTATGGCTTGTCAAAGGTTTTCGTTTTTCAAATATTTTCAGCATTTCTAACCTGAATGCTTCCCATTCGGCAGGAGTGGAGGCCTTTGTGGGACAGGACATAGCTCTCTCAGGAGAGGAGTCCGACGAAGAAGTTGAAGTGGGCGACCTATGGTGCCTCTTGTTCGACTTCCTTGACGATGATGAGAAGTGGTGGGAGCCACACCTCGACCTGGACCTTTTCACCTTCTTCCTTCAACGAGAGTCGCCTCTCGCATCGTCCAAAGGTTTCTTCGACAGGGTAGGCGATGGGGATTTCTTGAGGTTTCTAACTACCGCCAATTTTCCCTTTCGCTTCTCCAGAGCTTTTCCGGTCATCGATTGGCATATAGAGCAGGTCGAGGTCTTGTGCTCCACACCACACAAGCATACCCGATGTGGATCCGTTATCGACATTTTGGAACCGCAGTCCTGACACTTCTTAAACCCGGTCTTCGGGGTAGTAGGTTGGAATATGAAGACATTTTTGTATTTTTGCGGATGAAACTATTGAAACGCGCCGTATTTCTCGAAGCGTAAGCTTACTTGGAAAAAAGGGAACTGAAGCCAACGGGCACTGGGTGTGCTATATATACCTTCGATTACATCATCCTCGAGACTGAGGCCTTCGAGGGGCATCGAGTCGTTGGCATCGACACACAGCGCTCTCTGCCAAAAAAAATTAATTCTGAGGCAGCTGAAGCTGGATATTGAATATCAAAGATGAGGAATATGTGAGAGGACATAATCCATTTGAAATGTTCTGCACGATAAGACGTGAATGCCAGAGGCTGCAAGGTCTGATATAAAAGACAAGACACAGTCAATAGAAGCCTGTCGATGATCGAGCTGTTTAGCTAGACACCAATGACAACAACGAAGCCATTTACTTTTGTACTGAGCCCTCGTAGAAGGCGTACGTGCCGCCTGAATTATGCGCATTTTATCCTCTGAAAGACTAAACCGCTGAACTCAGCTATCAGGCCGCCAAGCTGAAGGATTGTGGGGAGGGTTGCCACACCTGTTGTTTGCTGTGGTGAAGATGGTCGGGAATCTGCGCCAACCTGATCGGATCAGCAGCAGCTTCGAAAACCACAACCTGGCTGCCCACCAAGGAGCTATGAAGAGGAGAGTGCAGTTGGAGGCACTCCTGAGTTTCCAGAGCGACCCATCAATCAATGGTAAAGGCGGGAACGCATAAGTCTTCATGTTGTCCCAATGAATCTCGAGGACATCCCCCAAGGAAGATGCTCCGAGACCATCCCTGGAAGCACAGAGTGTTAGTTTTCTGTTTGTTGCAGTCACAAAGAGGTCCATTGTTGGAGAACTCCATTGCTGGAAAAGTTTGGTAAGAACATGGCTGTTCATTTCCCATTTGTAATTCATGGCAGACTGCCGGCTCAGGGAATCTGCTGCAACATTGATCTGACCCGGAATGTGCACAGCCCATAGCCAAACATTGGCCCTCATTACGACCCAGGCGGTAAGTTACCGCCTGGGTCGTACCCTTACCACCATGGCGTAAACTACGTTCACGCCATGGTGGTTGGCGGATTTACCGCCCCATTCCAAGGTGAGTGGGGCGGTAAATCCCCATTTCCCATTTTACCCTTCCCCATTCCCATTTTTGCCCCATAGGGCATAATGGGAATGGGGAAAGGTGCTAATTACGCCACCGTAATTTACGGTGGCATAATTAGCACCAAGGTCCCTTTGCGGCATGGGTTTTAACGCCTGCAAAAAGCAGGCATTAAAATCACCATCCCGCAAAGGGACCTTGGAATCAGGCGTTAAGGGACGGCGCCGTTTACGGCGCCGTAAACCCCTTAACGCCTGGGTCCTAATGAGGGCCATTGTGTTGGACTGCCCAATTCCAAATCTGGATAGCTAGATCGACCAGGGCAGGAGCCCTGGGGCCCCTTGCTTGTTGATGTAGAATATAGCAACAGAATTGTCTGTGCAAATTTGCACCACTCTGTCGATGATAAAAGGTTGGAAAGTCTTCAATGCCAGAAAGATTGCCAGGAGTTCTAGGTAGTTGATATGAGACTTTCTGTCCAGTGGCGTCCACAGATCGTACACCTCGAGGTGCCCCAGCGTCGCTCCCCACCTTAGGAGGGAGGCGTATGCTATAATGGTAATCTGTGGGTATGGCTCCTGGAAGGAGGTTCACACTAAAAGGTTGCTGGGGGTTGACCACAACTTAAGATCCGCCATCATAGAGGATATTCAGAATCATTTTGTCTGGGTCCACAGCTTGGGACCAGCAGCTCCGTAGCACTAGCTGTGTGCGCCTAATTTTCAGTCTTGCAAGAGGTAGGGCTAACACGCAAGAAACCATCATGGCCAGGAGTCTATGGAACCACCAGGCCGACATGTGGGAGGAATTCAGGAAAAAATGGCATGTGGCTGATAAATCCACAATTCTGTCCTCTGTCAGGAACACTCTGGCACTGACAGTATACCAACGGAAACCCAAAAATATCAGGTCTTGAGCAACCATTATAGATGATTCCCGCCAGTTCACCGACAGCCCCAGTTGAAACAGGAGCTGGAGGAGTGACTGAAGATTGGCTGTTGCAGCCCGTGGACAAGGACTCTGCACAAGCCAATCATCCAAATATGGATAGACATGAACTCCCTGCAGTCTGAGGAATGCTGCGATAACCGCCATTATCTTCGTGAAGACATGTGGTGCCGAGCGGAGACCAAATGGCAGCACTCGATACTGAAAGTGTTCCGTTCCAATGGAAAACCGAAGGTATTTCCGATGTGGGCCCCAGATCAGGATGTGCATGTAAGCGTCCTGAAGATCTACCAAACTGAGCCAATCGTCCTTCCGGAAATAGGACCTTATCTGGCAGGGAGTGATCATCTTGAATTTTTCTTGAGGTAGGAAAAGATTGAAGTTGGAGAGGTCGAGGATAGTGTGCAGGCCAGCCTGGTTGGGTTTGGGCACTGTAAACAGACAGGAGTAATAGCCCTCCTCTAGCTCCCACAAGGGAACAGGTTCCACCACTCTGAGGTCCAGAGGTTTCTGTACCTCGGCTCTGAGGGGGGGAGACCCAGTCTGCTGAAGAGGAGGGTGAGAGGGTGCGCTATAAGGGAGGGGCAAGCGCAAGCCCGCCCTGGCGACGGACAATGCCTAGCGGTCGTCTGTGATGGTCTGCCACGCCTCCAGATGAGACGATATATACGTCCTCCCACTGGTTTCTCATGTGAATGATAGAAAACATAATTTGGATGGTTTGTCAGCTGTGAGACTACCTGTTGCCGAAAAGGAGGCTGATGACCGGGAGAGAAACCGGCCACTTTGCCTTTGTTGCTTGCGATGAGGTGCACCATAGGAACTTCCTGCCCGGCATGCTCAACGCTCTCGGAACCCTCTGAAACTTGAGAAGGACCTTGTCTGGTTCCCCGACCTCTGCGTATAGGCCACTTTAGCTGGAGGTTTTGCAAGGACTGACAAATATTTAGCTGTTTGCGTGCTTGCCTTTGTTTTATTGAGCTCCTCATCGGTGAAGGAGTGGGACAGCTCTTTACCTTTGAAGGGAAGTTCAACTACTTTGTCCGGACCCTCCTTAGAGAACTTTATAGCATGTAACCATGTCTACTCCCACCATAAGGCCCAAGGCAGAAGTGTCTACATGTGTTACTCACCGCTCCGGTGATGGGTTAGCGTGGTGTGGCAAGGTTTCGGAATCCTGTTTTTCTGACTTGATTGACGAGCCTGGGTTTGTGAAAGCCAGGCCTCCTCTCTTGAGGGAAAACTCTTTTCTGCGATATATGCTCCTTTGCTGAATGAACTAAGGCAGACAAAGGGACTGATCACCTAAAAGAGCTGGGGGAACACCCCACCACGGTACCAGCTGTAAGGGAAAAAGGTACAGGTCAATGGTTGTTAAGTGCACGATAGTAAGCCATGGGTAGGTGGTGAGGTATAACCACCTGTTTCCCCTCCCTAATAGAGAAGATGGCGTATGAATCGCTACAAGGTCTTATCCCTACAAAATATAACAAGAGATTTGGCTAAGTACAAGGATGATTCTACAGCACAACTATCGAATGTCTAATAAAGACTACTGAAGTTTCTTACTGTTCTTTTGGAATGGTCGGGAATAGTGGTGAGAGTGTTTGATGCAGAGTACATTGGCAGGATAAAATAAAGAAGTAAGTTATTAAGGGAAGACTTGATACAGGCGGCACGAGGGACGTGCTGGAGTCGGGAGGGTGTACCGGCTGCAAAGCGTCCTGAGGTGCACAGCGGTCGATGCTGAGGATTCCAGGAGTTCAGGCGCAGACAGATGAAATCTGTGGAAATGCAGGCCGAAGTTCAGTGCACGTGAGTTCCAAAGATAATGTTACGTGAGGCAAAGGCAATCCGTGAAAGCGTAGCAGGAGAAGTTACAAGGGTGTTCAGAATGGAGCAAGGCGTAAGCAAAAGGCAGTCTGTGTTAACAAAGCGGAATTCGGTACACAGGAGTTTGGAATGGAGAAAGCATGAATCAAAGGCAATCCGTATAAACGTAGCAGGATTCGGTACACAGGATTTCGGAATGGAGCAAGGCGTGAATAAAAAGGCAGTCCGTGTAAGCGTAGCCGAGTCGGTACAGGGATCCAAGGTAGGTCAGCGATACAGGGGAGTCCGAAATCTCCGGGAGTTAACTGCAAATAAAAGCAGCGTTTGAGGATTCAATGACAAACGAGGGACTGAACATCCACTGGCTGCTTGAGTCACCTGACAAACGCTGAACGGGGAAACTATGGCGACGTTCCCTTGATAATAGCCGGCTGTCGTAGCCCGTTTCCAGGGCAACCTCCAACGCCGGAGGAATGGGGCAAAGAAACGCCATATGGCTGGATAAACCTTGTATTTTCCAACCCTAATGGTGATGTGCTTGCTAGGGTTGTTAAACCGGGCATGGGTTGCCGGAGCAGCCTTCTGAGTTGTGACAACATGATGGGCTGTGGCCTCCAGCAGGTCCTGACCCAGATCTCTGGCATCGGATAGGCCCTCTTTAAAATCTTACAGCCTCTCCTAAGGGACACATTCCTGAAATTTGGAAAGCTCCTTCCACAGATTGAGATTTGCCACTGCAAGGATGACTTTGGTATTCACCTGGCGCAGCTGAAGGCCGGAATTGGAAATTACTTTTTTCCCAATGGCGTCAAGAAGTTTGTCCTTTTTGGACAGGACCTGAGAGGCAGCTGCAGAGGATGTTGAGGACGGCTTAGACTGGAGCGTAGCTGCTGCCACCACCATTGATGAGGGGAGTGGACATGCAGCCAAGGGTATGTCTTCTGACGACTGTAGCTTGTAGTGGGCGTCAATTGTCCTATTTACGTGCTTCCCGGAGTGAAGTTTTTCCCACACCTTGTGGGCTTCAGCAAACACATCCTTTTGAAGGAAAACACCTGTGCGCACCTGTGCAATACGCATTAAGGCTCCTGAAAGTACACCTTCTTGCGGAGCCGGAGACTCGGGTATTGCAATATCCAGCAATGCCATCATATTCACAACCTGGTCATGAAAGGCTCTGACAGAGTAGGGAGGGTCTTTGCTTTCCGGCTCCGTTTGATCCTCGTCAGTTGTGGCAGGAACAGAAAACTGATCCGCAGCATGTGGTTCCTCAGAGACTGTGGGCGTACTCGTCTGCTTAGCTGGTGTCTTAAGCGCTGGTGAAAGTGGAGGCAGTGGTGACAGTGGAGGGGGGCCCACCGGAAGATGTGGGGGAGGCACTACCGAAACCTGCTGACGGGTAGTAGGAGCAGGCTGCGGCTCGAGAGGCTTAGAATACATTTCTTTGAATAGATCCTTAAAGTATGCCTTAATTGGGTCAGAGTGCATAAGGGCCTGGAACTTGCCAAAGAACGCATCCTCAGAGGAAGGTCTAGGTTGAGGAGTGGGTAGAGTCCACTCTGGAGGGGCATACCCCCACGATTGTAAAGAGGCTGGTTGCCAGGATGGCCTGCCACCAACTGGATCCACATAAACTAAGGGATCGGACACAGGAGGAAGCAAGGCTGTGTGTGGCAGCGGAAACCGAGCATGCCAATCCATTGGAGGGCAGAAAGGATTCCTATTGTCCACATTCCGTGGAAAATGCTGCTCAGCCCCAAATATAGGCCTCTCTGCACCAGCCGTTGAGAACGCTGGTGTGAAAGAGCTCATAAAAATGGCTGCCTCAGACCGCATGGGTTGAAACGCCATTTTGTCACTGCCAGAGGTGATCTGTGTCACAGGTTTCAGTGAGGCCATTGTCACCATAGGGCTTTTTTTATCCATTTTAGCCTTGTGACAGAGAATCGCAGATCTAGAGTGCTTTTGAGCCCCTTTGGATTCTGCGGAAGAATTAGCCCTCTGTGAGGGAACCTCGGCTGGGCCGGTACTTGAAGATTTAGGGCCTTTGCGCTCCTTATTTGCCCCCTCAGGAGGATCGGTTTGACCACAAGATAGTTTGTGGGAAGTCTTAGGGTCACACCTCGTAGCCAGTGCCCCTGGAGAAGGCCCCTCGATCTTGCCGGTTTTAATTATAGCCCCTAATCGGGTATCCTGAGGGATAACGTCGGTACCTTTAGTCACTGTACAGGAAACCTTGAGACGAGGCTTTGTACATTTAGTTCCAGACTTGGAAACCCCGGGAATAACCCTGGTTAAAACAGCCCCAGAAATGTTGGGCTTAGCCTTAGCCCCCAGATGGGGAACCTCGGATGAATATCCGGTCCTGACAGCCCCTTGACAGGGAGCCTCAGAGCAAACTCTGGAATTCAGGTTAGATCCCTTTTGGGACGCCTCAGGGAGGACCCTGGTACCAGAGCCACTTGGACCCCTCCCGGAACCAGAAGACCCCGGGAAGGAATCCCCTGGCCAGGGTGCCCTAAAAAGGAAGGAACTTACCGCACACTTTCTTTTTTCGTCGATGAACTGCTGTAAATGTGGAGGAGGAAGCCGTTGGAACACTTCCCACCTGACAAGCCTATGCTGGAGTGCCCGGTCAGAGAGGGAGTTGCAGGAAGCAAGAGTCCCACCGATGTTCCGGGCCCAAGCACTCCAGACAGAGAGAATGGGGATCCGCCCTCACGAAACGACATTCGCACAAAGCACAGGACACAAATCCCAGATGCTCTGGCATAGACGGAGGAAAGAAGACCATGGAACCGGAGCAGGAAGATGAAGGACAAGGGAACAAAAAAATAAATTTCCCTATGTAGCAAGTGCACCCGACCCGGACCGCACAGAGAAAAGGACTGAAGGTGGTGCGGAGCTCAGGAACGTGGGTCTACGGTCACATGCGAAGGCGCTGCGTAAAAATAAAAGAAGGACAACACATTATTTTTGATGCTTCAAAAGTGCTCCGGTCCCGTCCCGATTGTCTTGTGACTCATTGAGCCCCATTGTCACACACATTGAGAACAGAAGTCACCACAGACATAGTTCCAAGCAGACAATGAAACTTGTCTAGTGGTTGGCCTAATAGGCAATGATTTCCATTGTATCCCTGAGGCCGTTTAGTAATTACTCTATAGCAGTTTGACCAGGAAGAGGAAGTCTGAGATTGGTCTAAAGTTGGCCACGGCCGTGGGGTCAGCCTGTGGTTTCTGAAGGAGCAGGTTACGTAGGCTACCTTAATTCTTCAGGTGCAATTCCAGAAACAAAAGAATAGTTCAGAAGATGATGTTCTTTCTTCTGCAGAAGTCTAGGAAGACTAGTCACCTCTTTGACATAAAACCGCAGATGAGCCTAATGTCCTTTTTTGGCATCTATTGACACAGGTGCTCATTCTGATTCCAGTTGCGCAAATATTTTAAAATAGAAAAACATTTAATTACTGATGTCTTTTAATCCTACTGCTGTATTTAGGCAAATTCATGAACACTACACCTGTATGTCTTCACTGAATATAAATTACAATATTTCAAGAAATGCTCTTTAGTGCCGGGTGCTGTTAAATTATAACTTTCCTTCGAACGTGCAGCAGGTGATGCATTTGGCGAGGCAGAGACGTGATCCTATGGTGTTGATTACACTGCTTGATGTTGACTCTTTCATACAAGAAATTTAGAGGAAGGCTAATTTGAATTTCATATGGTTGACACATTGGAATCATGAACACAAGAGTGTTCCCATCTTTATAAAAGTGTATGTTGAAAAGTATATACTGCTTTTTAGCATTTATGATTTTGAATAATATGTTTTGTTAATTAAGAACTCAAATCTATGATGATGATAAAAGAATTGGTCACTGTAATGACCTTTTTGTAGAGTGACTGGGTTTCCATCAGTGTGTCTGATGACTAGGTTTGTGCATATGATGCTCACACACAATAAATACTGCACCACAATAAGGAATGTCCACTTATTGCTTCAAGTGTAAACTATTATGTGTTGTAATTATATTCTAAATAGAACACCTTGTGCCCCCTCCCAATGCCCCCTGTCCACACACCCCATCCCCACAAACCCCTCAGTGTCCCCACACTCCTTCCCCACACACACCCTCTCCACATACCCCGTTCCTCATAAGTCCTCTCCACTCCCCACACACCCCAAACACCCCGAAGTAAAAAATAACAGTGTCACTCCAAGAGTCATTTTCTCTGCATCTTAGTCACAGTGACCTTGCATGGCCCAGGTGTAGAGGAAATCCGCTGGGAGTGGTGTCTTGGGCTGCCCTGCTGCAAGCTCCCAGGGGTGTTGATGGTTGAGGTCAGGTCAGACCACTGGACCCCCAAGTGCTCTAGGGTGAACTGCAGGGTGTGGATGAGGGACTCAGCCATGTCAGAGATCCCCCAATTCTCCTTGCAGACGCTTTGTGCCAGGGCAGCAGAGGTAGGTCCCTGTGCCCATGCACTCTTGCCGCTGCTGACCTGTATACATTCCTACAGCAGCCGCAGCTCATTGAGCTGCTGCTGGGCCAATTCTGTCATTGCCCCGTGCCGGTCCTCGATTGCACGGAGCCGGACATCCATGTCCCAGATGTTGGGCATGGGTGGCTGAGGGGGGATGTGCTATATTGCCGGGCTGAACAATGGGGTTGGGTAGGGGGTGTGGTCCTCCTCTGATGTGGTAGGGGTGTGGTCCTCCTCTGATGTGCTGTACCAACCACATTAGCCTGCTGACTGGTGAGCCCAAGGTGGTGTGGAGGGCACAGGAAGGACGGTGGAGCCACTGACCACAAGTTTGGTTTTGAGGTAGCTGGCGGTGGCACAGCTGGTTGTGGTAGTGGAGCTGGTGCAGGAGGAGGAGGAGGTGGTGCTGGCGCAGGAGGTGGCCGAGCTGGCGCAGGAGGTGGCTGTGCTGGTACAGGCGGTGGCTCTGCTGGTGCAGGAGGTGGCCGTGGTGTGGACTGAACGTGCTGAGCCTGACAACGGTCCAGCCACATGTCTGTCACCATCGGAGGATGTACCTGTTGGCGTGAGATGAGCATGCTGGTAGTTGTCTGGGAGTCACATCTGCGGGCTTACATTACACTCATGGTACATTGAGTGTTTCCTACTCGTGTCATGCTGCTTGTTTGGTCTGTTTGCTACAATGGGGGTCATTACAAGTTTGGAGGTAGCCATGCCGCTATTGGCGGCATGGCTACCCAACTTACCGGGTACCGGGTCCGGGTTCCTCGAATGAGGAATTACCGGGCCATTCCGACCTTGGAGGGCCCGGTAATTCCTTATTCAAGGAACCCATCCCGATTCCCATTTGAGCCCCCATAGGGCTCAATGGGGAGGGTGCTAACAACAGGCCCATTAATAACGGGCCCGTTGTTAGCACCCTGGTCTGCTCGCGGGACCCACTAAGGGCGCCTGGTAAAACCAGGCATCCTTAGCAGGCTCCCGCGAGCAGACTCGTAATGAGGCGGTAAGGGGTTGACGGCTCTGACACCTTTACCAGCGCCGTTAACCCCTTACCGCCTCACTTGTAATGACCACCAATGTGTGCTTCTACACGTGTGCTTCTACACGTGGGTGGTGGGAGTGCACACTGTCTGTTGGTCTGCCAAGGTTGCGTGTTGTTGTGTGTGCGGTGGGACTATGATTCCTGTCCTGTTCTCCCTTGGCACACATGGGCACTCATATGTCGATGTCTGGGGCAGTACATTTTGGCTATAATGCTTGTGCATGGCTACATCGGTCCGCAATCCCTTGTATGTATGTGTGTGTGATTGGCCCATTGGGTGTGATTGACATGTGTTGGAATTGTTCCTTTGCCCATTTAGTGTTTCTCTGCCTAGGGATGCATTTATTTGGACTCGAAATTGGCACTTACATGGGGTTTGTTGTACTTATCACCACTGCCTTGAGTCCCAGCTCCGGCCCCTGCTGCCCCGATTCCCTTGATGCCCTCCATGTGCAAGCTGGAGGTGCACGTCTCCTCCCACGGCATCAGCGTCAGGGATGCCACTGGTCCTTTCTCTGTCACAGTAGATTCCCTTTATTGGTGGCCAGGCTGTTACGGCCCCACAGCCTCAAGTCATCCCATCGCTTGTGGCAGTCACGTGGCGTGAGTGGGGCAGTCTACACAGCTGTCTCCTTGTAGGACACCTCCTACCAAATGGCCGTCTTACTCCTCTGGCTGGTCCTGTGATTACCAGTGCTGGAGAGGGCCTCTGCATTCGCAACCACATTGTCCCACTTCCTGGCATGTCTGCAGTCTCAGATGGTGTGGATGGGAGCAGGAACTGGGGGATTTTAAGTGGGCTGAGTTTTTTTAAATGGCCACCGGCGGGCTTCCTGTTCCTGCAATGACGCTATTTCCGGTATCGGTAATTCTAGCACCAGAAATTCTGGCATCGGAAATATCGGAACCAGTGATTCCAGCAGTTGGCTACTGGTATCAGTGTTTCTGACACATTTCTGCTGGAAACACTGGCATTTATGTGTCGACATCGGTCATTCCGGCACAGTGGTACTACTGTTTGAGGCAAGTGGTTGTGCGTGCTCTCGCAGACCTTTCATGTGGTAGTAATTCCAGCGGCATGCCTGCCAGAAACAGTAGTACTAGCACACCGGAATTACCAGCATTTTTCTAGAATACTTGTAATGGGGCCATAGTCTTCCCTGACATGGGTAGACAATTATACATTTTCTAATATAATCACAGATTCGCAGGTCTGAAAGTGATAAGTCCTGAACAGAAGTGCTTTGTGAGTGGTATAAATAACAAGTTGTGTTACTTGATTGGTGAGATCTGGGTTTTTTCAAAATAGGTCACATCTAACATGTATCCTCGTCTGTGTGATCATCAAGATAAAAGTTCTGTGATGCTATAGCCTAAAGAGTCATTATAGTATGTAACCACGCAAAGGATATCAAAGAGCATCAAAATGATTTGTGTTGATGAATTTAAAGGTCATTGCGCCTCACTATGGGTCTGGCAGTAACCCTGCCGGAAAAACAGGCGGATTGCCGCCGGACCTGAAAAAAATGACCGGCACCTGACTTCCGGCTGCCACCGAGCTATTCCGAGTCCAGTGGCCGGAAAGTCATGCGCCAGTAATTTTATTAGTCCCCATTCCTATGGAGTCCAAAAGGACTCCATGGGAATGGGGCACGGGAACACCAGCACCATTAACAACGCTGTTGGTGCTCCCGTGAGAACTCTGCGAGCAGGTGCCGTCCCACCCGGGAGGTCTGACCCTGGCGGGCAGGCGAACCGGCACCCGCCCGCATAGTTGTAATGTGCCTGTCTGGAAACAACGGTGCCGGTATGCTTACCGGCACCGTTGTTTCCAGACCGACACAGTTGTAATGAGGCCCACTGCTTTCTAAACTACTTAAAGTAAGGGTTCTAACTGAATGGCACACAAGGGAAACTTGCAAATGAACACAAGCTTAACATTTTAAAGGTCCAAAGAACGTTATGATGGTTATTAAGAAAAGTTAAGATTTAAAAATACCAATTTATGGAATTCTCCCTTCTTCCTCCCCCCAGAATTTTTCTGAACGAGTTGACAAATTGCATAGAAAACCCAGATTTACTTGGAACGTGCTTTCTAAAACGGGTAAGAGAACACAACTAATTACTTCATAAATATGACCATCCTGTGTATTTCAGATTTCAATCATACTGAAAAATGTTTTCCTTTTATACATGCATTTAACAATGTTGTGATTTGTAGGCACTTGTACACATCTGAAACATACTTACATTATAGAACAAATTCGAGGGTCTCTCTAAAGAAAGAACCAAAGTGTGCATAGATGGCAGGCTCGAGCTCCACCAATCACTAAGGCTCTGGAGCTCTATGGCCTGATACAGCCATCCTGTGCAGGCAATCATTTTTCTATCTGGTATCCATACACACTAAACAGTGCCTTTTCAATGTGCAAATAACAAGGTCATGGGATTTTTAGAAGAAACCTACGTTGGCACTTTCATGATAGGAAGTATTATCAAATGTAACAAAAGAAATACATTGACATTGGGAAGTGTGCGAAACCTGAAGGTGTCTCCCTGACTAGTCCCTGGGGATCTGTCATCCAGGTGGCCAGGACACGGCCATCGCTATTGGATCGAGTTGCTGGGGGTGAGTACGGGGACCAGTAAGTGAGGATCACCTGGATGGAGGGTCCTCTGGGAGGGCAAGTGGGACACCGACGGGTGAGACGCGGTATTACTCTTCTTTAAGACCGTTTCCCCATCCTATCATGTAGGATGCTCAAACCCTCTACTCCCCCGCCCCATTCCGAAAGAAACACTTTTGCACACTACGAAAAACAACAGACTTACACCAGAGCCATTTACCTGACATGTCCCAACACAAGGGTCAAGTAAAGTCAGGCAATTGACCAGAATCACGCACACCTTACGGCCCTTTCCCTTCCCCACAGGGATAAAAGGTGGAGCACAAGAGCATGATACGAGCTAGGGTGACCGCATGAGGAGAGCTATCCAAGCACAGCGGTTTAAGAGGAGAAAGTCGGCGAGAACCGAAAGGGTGACAAGGAGAGAAGCAACCTTGCCCTTTCTGAGCCAGACCCGTGAAACCTCCAGAGAAAGAATTGTAAGACTGCAAACAATAGCCAGTGTGTTGCAGCAGATGTCAATGGTAAAAAGGGCCCTCCTCCACTGATAGCCAAGCAAGGGAGAGACGCCGGCTACCGTGGTACCGTCCTTGACTACAGAGACAAGGAAAGCCAAGTGATTCATCAGTCCTGGTGAGTCAAGTAGAGAGCCGATAAGAAACCGTACTGTGTTTAACAAAAGTAGCAAACAGCTAATTGAAGAAAAGTACAAAGAACTGTTAATACGAGAGGGCAGAAAAGCTGTAGTGGAATCCGGCACCACTTGGGTGCTCACTCGAGAAACTCTGGGCGATTCCCCTATTGTTGAAACTACGGTTACCAGCAGGCCTTGGGAATGGGGTGAGAAAGGAGTCAAGGTGGTCACACAGGGAGCAAAATCCTCTGTACAGTCGAAAGTCTTTGACCGGTAGATGATTGTAAAGCTAAGGGAAGTGAATCCTACATTGTAAGAAAAGTAGAAGGAACTGTATGTTTGGCAAAAGTTGGCAAGAGTGAACCTGACAGGGGGATACCGATGGAAAGGGGCAAAAGTCCTGATGAACAGTGTGTTGACAAAAGGTGAACCCCACAGAGGGATGTCCACAGTGAACTGTTTAAAAAGACATTGGACCTCATTAAAAGTTTGGCGGTAGCCTTGCCGGTAAAACCGGCAGGCTGCCGCCAAACTTGCACTTTTTTCCAGCACCCGTGAATAGGCAATTACCGGGTCATTACGGCCCAGCCAGACCCGGTAATTGCCCATTCGCGGGCGCTGGAATGCATGACTCCCCATTCCCATTGAGCCCTATGGGGCTCAATGGGAATGGGGAGGTCCGATGCACCGGCACCATTGAGAATGGTGCCGGTGCATCCGACATGCTCTGCTCACGGGTGCCGGTTTGGCCACCAGGACAGACCTGGCGGCCGTAATGGCACACGCGAGTAGAACTCGTATTTTGCCGGTCCGGGAACTACGATACCCGGACCGGCAAACTTGTAATGACCCCCATTAAGAGTTGTGAATGCCATAAGTGAAGTTGATTGAAGAAAGCCGTATTGAACCTGAGGCTAACATTCGAGAGGGGTCTGAACCCGGAAAAGGTGGCCCCAGAGGTGAAAAGGCATCACCCAATGTGTAAGTAAAACTGAACTTTTGTATATTATTTTGGGAACATATCAAGTCCTCAGAGGCAAGAGACCTTTTTGTAAGAAAAGAGACTTAACCAGCGAAGGTCCTGATTGCTGAAAGCAGAACTGTTGTCTCGTGCTGGAGAAGCTCGAACGAGTCACGCCTTGTCTCATGCTCAAAACATGGGGAAAGGAGACACCCGCTAACACATCCTGACTTATTATTTGTAAACACTTCTTTCTTCCTTGTGAACCTCATCCCACACTCTTTTGTATTTAGTTGTAAGGATTGGCAAGTTATTTTTAGTATAGGCCCTTTTATTTGACAAGACGTCACTAGGACTGCCTTATTAGTATTTGATGGTCGTAGCTTGTTCCCATCTTAGATTTAGGTTTAGATTAGGGGTTTTTCCAACCCGCATATACAGTTTAATAAACACCCTTGAACTATGATCACTTGTGTCTCTCTTTACTGTTGCCACCATGAGATCCTTACACATGGTGTCAGAAGTAGGTTGCGACTCAAGTGAAACTAATTGGGCAACACTACAATTTCAAAAACCTAGTCAGAGAGCCTCTAACCCTTCCATTACCACCAAGGAATCAATAGCGTTTGATATCTGTAATGGTAGGGAAGCTATTATTCCCCCAGGTAAAAGAGGAATGATTCCTACGGACTTGTGTTTAATACCACCTCCAGGGTGTTACATACGATTGGCCCCAAAATCTGGCCTAGCATGGAAGTTCGGGATAGACGTCTTAGCAAGCGTTATTGATCGCAACTTCCGGGGAGATGTGACGGTTCTCTTACAGAATCATGGCGAGATCCCTTTTCAGGTACGTCAGGGAGATCATATTGCCCAGGGAATTTTGGAAAAAGCTCTATTCCCTCAGTTTAAAGAAAGTGAACTAGACAAAACAGGCAGAGGCGACTTAGGCTTTGGGGAAGCTGATTAATCTCTTAACATGAAGAAAGGAAGGGAGAAGAGCCCACAATCTATCCCGACCTAACCTTCGCCCAGCAAAATGATCCTGCTCTTGCTGAAGCTTTTCTACAAGCAATCCCAGAACGAGAAGGCTTGTAGAAGGGAAGTCCCTTTTTCATCCTAAAACAAAGATTGCTTTATAGAAGAGAAACATCTCCAGAAGGCTTAGTAAAAACACAATTATCACCTTACCTGGGGGCATTTAGGACCATCTAAAACCCAGGCGCGTATTAGTGGGAAGATTTACTGGCCAGGTATCCACGCTGATAACAAAACCTTGATCTAGAAATGCAAAATTTGTCAAAAGACCAGCACACACATCTCATTACCTGCCCCTTGGAACCCATTGCCAATTATAGAAATACCCTTTTCAAGAATTGGTATGGACATAATTGGTCCCCTAGAGACTTCCAGGTTATGCAATAAATATGTCCTTGTGATCATAGATTATGCAACTCGATATCCCGAGGCATCCCCAATGCAGAATAATACCACACAGCAGATCCTCAAACGCCTTCTACCATATTTCTCCAGGGTCGTATTAATGGCAAAAGTCGGCAAGAGTGAATCCAATGGAGGGATACCGATGCAAAGGGGCAAACTCTAAGGTTTTGATTAACAGTTTGTTGACAAAAGGTGAACCCGACAAAGGGATGTCCACAGTGAACTGTTTAAAAAGACAATCAGACCCACAACAAGGGTCGCACCCTGGACTGGCTAGTAGATATTTAATTTTATTTTTTTAGATTTGTAGAGCGCACTATAGCCCTTAGGCATCGAGGCGCTGGTACATGCAGTTTGTAAGCAGGGTTCATTTAAGGTTATATTAGTAGCTCCCAAAATTGGGAGTTCTTAGTTACACATCTAGTTGACGAGAGACAGTGGACAGTTCATGCAATGGTTAATCATTAGGTCACTTCATTGAGTTTTAGCAGAAGGATGCAGTCATACGAATAGCCTGGTTTTGACAGCGTTGCGGAAGGAAAGCCAACTCACTATGCCTATGGTCAGACCACCATATCATCACATACTCACTCCCAGAAGGCCCACCACCCAAACCCTTTACCAACCCTACTCCATCCACCTCTGCCGGCAATGAACGCTAACTCATGAAGGATAACCTCATCCCATTCCTCAACGTCCTTAATCCGGACAACCTAGAAACCACAGACCCAACACTCCTAGCACAACACTACCCCACCTTGTTACCTGGTACATTTCTGATTCTGCACTCTTTTAGTTTCTTTGAGATGCATCGGATTCTAATGGACTGGCCTTGCCAAAGGACTGGCCCAACAACTAAAAGCCATGAAGGCAATGTCGCAGAGAACAGCAGCACTTCTGTGGAATGCCACAGGCCTCGGAGATGGGCATCAGTAGCCCTCCCTCTTTGAGAAGTACAAAGTTCTGAAGCTGCTGGCTCAAGTCCCAAGGCTGCCAGATAAGACGCCTCGCTGAAGCAGCCTACCAGTTACGAAATGTACTTTATTCCCCCTCTTTGGCGAAATGACCTGTTGTTATGAATACGTACTGTTAATGGGAAGAGAATAATATGTAGCTTTTGCTCTCACTAAAGCCATCAATACTATTGCACCCGTAGCCACCAAAAAAGCAAAACCAGCTGTCCACATTAACGCCCGGTACACTCAAACGCTTGCCACTCTCAGAGCTGAGAAAAGACTAGCTGAGACGAATTGGAAAACCTCCCCATCTGAATCATCCAAACGTGCCTTTTCCATTCTCTTGAACCAGTACAAAAAGGCTATTCTACTTGCCAAGGCCTCCCCCTTAACACTAGGATTTCCAATGCTAGCTGAGACTCCAAGGAACTGTTCACCTCCCTCAAAGAACTGGAAACACCAATCCCCCAAGTCTCCATGATCAACATAGACTCTACCTGGTGCAACACCATTTAGAACACCCTACTAACCAAAATTGAGACATTGAAACAAAAAATCCAGTCAAAAAAAGCAATCATTATGCAACAATCTCTGCCCATGCACACACTGTCAGCTTACACTCCTGGTGCCCCACCGTTCGGCTTAAATAATGTCACCATACAGCAAACCACCAGCATCCTTCAAAGCCTAAAACCCTCAAGATGTAAAGGGGATATCTGCCCTGCTTCATTAATCAGAGACTGTGCCCTTGAACTAGCCCTCTTCATCACAGCCTTCATCAATGCTTCCTTCAACATGGGCACAGTACCCTCTTGCCTTAAAGAAGCCCAGGTCCTCCCGTTATTTAAAAAAACCACACTTGACCCTACCATCACCAACAATTACCGACCAATCACCACTGAACCATTCCTGCTAAAAATCCTAGATAGAGCAGCCTATCTACAAATTCAATGTCACTTGGAAAACAATCAAATCTTAGACACCCGTCAATCTGGTTTCCGTCCAGGCCAGGCACAGAGTCTGCCCTCCTGAACCTCAAAATTCAGACTCCCAGAGAGACAATGGGAAGCTGGCCATGCTTCTCCTCTTGGATCTATCTGTGGCCTTCGATCTAGTTGATCACGACATCTTATGCCACCACCTAACCTCATCGGCTGCCTTCTCCCAAGAAGCTGCCACCTGAATCTCCTCCTTCCTCGAAGAGAGAGTAATGAAAGTCTTTGCCGACAATGCCTGTGCCACTCCATCCATAATCAGATGCGGGATCCTACAAGGATCCTGTGTCTCACATACGCTGTACAACATTTTCAAAAAGCCCCTCTATAACCACCTGGACGCACTCGGCATAGCCTCCACTAATTATGCTGATAACACGCAGAGTCTTCTCCCACGCACAAGGTCTTACCATACACATTCCTCCACCCTCAGCACTACCTACGCCACGATCCAAGCCTGGATGGCAACCCATGGCCTCTGTCTCAATGAAGAGAAGACAGAGCTCCTCATTGTCGGTCTGGCAGCAGCCCTAAACACCCTTGACTCCCGATACTCCACCTTCAATATTGACAGATCTGTGATACCTGTCTCCCCTTCTGTAAAAAGTCTAGGAGTCTGCCTAGAGATGCCACTCTCTCCATGATCGGCAAGTAAATGCCATCTCCTCCGTAGCAGCCTACTCAACCGAACTGCTCAATGCAGCTAGGCCATTCTTATCCAAAAACAATTGCCTAACCATCACCCAGGCAGTGATCGGCACCAGACTCGATTACTACAATGTCCTCTTCGCCGGCACATCTACCCACAACCTAAAAAGACTTCAAACCATTCAGAACATTGCCCTACGTACCGCCACCAACATCCCACACGCTGAACACATCTCGGCCAGCCGAAGAGCTGCCCACTGGTTAGCCATCAAGGACAAAATCTTATTCTCAAGACTCTCTGAATCACCTACAAGTGCCTCTCTAACACAGCCCCACCTTACCTAGTACAGAACATTAATAAAGCACACTCCAATAGACCTACCAGAGCTCAACATTCTCATAAACTGATCCAACCCAAGTTCAAACAAACCAAAGCGGGAGGGACCAGTTTCCCAGTTCACACTGTCAAATACGTGAACTCTCTCCCACCTGCACTCAGAGCGGAAGAATTATACTGGGTTTTTCGCAAAAACCTCAATACTTGGTTCTTTACATAATTTCACATAATATTACTCCACCGTAGGCTGTCTGCACTTTTAATATTTTTATGATGTTCTGGCTTAATCTGTGTATCTTTTCTAGCAATCTGTAGCTGTGTTACCTTTCTGTAACTATATCTCTGTAGTTATGTCATATTCCTATGGCCACATATTGTTCCCCATGACCAAATGCCTGTAATGCTGTTTATTGCACTTATGCCCATGCCAAATCTGGGCTTGCGTAACTGGAAAAAATGCCCTGATGCCCATAGGTTTGTGTGCGCTATACCAATGTAAAAGATAAATAAATAAATAAAAGTTCCATCAATCACGCGGGCCTCTGTAGGTGTCTTTGTAGACACCTAATTGTCAACCTTGTTCCATTGCAGAGTCCTTGTGATGGCATAAGATTGTGTAATAGCATAATTACAGCACCTACTTTCAGTTTTAGCTTGTGAGGAGGCATTCATCCTCCAGCTTTTCACTCTTTAGAGACTGGAACGTTGAGCTGGTAATTATCTGTTAATTGACACTGGAACCTCCGTTCCCTGTGTGAAGAGAAGTGGGGGTGGAAAGAAGTAACTTGAAATTATTCCGAATGTTTGCGATAGTGGGAGGTGAAGGTGACCATGTAGAACCATGCTCATTCTGTTTGTTGAAATGATAGCTATTGTTGAAGTCGGTGCACTTTGCCATTTGGACAGCAGAGGGCAACTTAATACCCACTTTGCCATTTGGACAGCAGAGGGCAGCTTAACACTGACAAATTGCAGCAGCTGAGTACGGAAACATACCTAAGCGCTTTATATATATAGATAGATGGCTCAAGTTGCTAACAACATACATTTAGTGAAAGGATAAATAAGTGTGCAGTGATAACCCTCCATCAACCTTTGTCTTAATTGTTCTTGACACGTTCTGGATGGATTTTGTTCCCATAAGCAAACCAGTGATCTGTACGTATGGAGACCAGGGCGTTACATGTAGAACAAAATGCTTACATGTTTCCAAATAAGGTATGCCACAGAGTCTGCATCTCCTTAATTCCCTGTTTAGTCCAGCTGTTGCCCCATCACTTCTAACGACTCTGCAATGTTAAATTGATATATCACATATTCTCTTCTCGTAAATGACTAGGGAAGTCTTTCAGATAATTCTAGGTCGTATAATAAGCAATGATATGGGGGATATAGTTTCTATTATGGGCGATCGTGGAGAGATTAATCATAATTTGTTCCCAGTCTATATTCTCCACTGTCCTTTTGACCATGGATTTAAATATAGGTAGGGATGTGCCAAAAGGTGTTAAAGTATGGCCCTGTCACCACATATATCCCACTTGTAGTAGCATATGATTGATGCAGTGCATGTATAACACCCCAGTGTTTCAGGATCTCTAACTAGCAATTCCCACAGTGTATTAGGCTCAGAGTTAATCATCATCCAATACAGATTCAGTTGTTTTTTAGTTATTTGCGACGGAATGAAACAGATGCCAAGTTCTATTCGCAGATAGATAGCTAGACCGCTTATGCTTTACATGTTGTGTAGATGAGGACTAATGTTTTTTAATAGGTTATCTCAAATACAGATTCAGTTGTTTCTTAGTTATTTGCGACTGAATGAAACAGATGGCAAGTTATATTCGCTGATAGATAGCTAGTAAGCATTTAGGCATATCAGTAATGGCTCTTAAGCAATAGTTTTCCAGTTTCATTAGTTCCTTGATACAGCTTCGCCCCCACACTTAAGCTCCATTTACCATCATTGGCATTTATTTTTACTTTGTAATTGCAATATAAGTGAATATCCACAATTAGAGTAGGAAAAATATAATTGCTCCAATGTGACGATGTATTGAGTTAGTGATGTATTTTAAATGGGATTACCATTATAGATTACGCTCCAAGAAAATCCTCTGATCAGAGATCAAAAATAATTGGATAAGCAGGTGCAAAAAGTAGTTCCTGGGTATCTAGCATTTGGCAGCAACCAGGAGCTACCCCTGGGAAGGAGGAGCTACTACATAGTGTTCCACAAATCTAACATCCACATAAGGTGCAAACATATCATTTCATCCATTACTTATGACCCCTTATGCTTTACATGTTGTGTAGATGAGGAGTCATTCTTTTTATAGGTATCTCAAATGCACAGATGCAATTCACATAGGTGTGTTTGTTTGGCATCAATTGGCCAAGGGAGCTAAAAGTATCTCCTGGTAGATATTGGTATCACGCTAACTAGGCTCTTCTAGGCAACAAGCATGAGCTAAATAGCTCCCAGCTCCCCTCAATTTCAAACCCTTCAGATATTTATAGTTAGCCACACAATCTACAGGAGTATCATTGATCTTTCAAGTGAAGCTGATTCTCTAATATTTGCACTTATATGGGAAGCACATGATATTAGTCTGATTAATGTTAATCACTAAGACATTCTCTAATGAGTATTTGCACAGGAGAGTATTTGCCGTTAATCGAGCACAGGCATTCTCGATTAATCATATCAAACACTGAGCTGAAGTCAATCAAGCTAACATACAACGATTGTTCAGAATCCAAACTCTCTCTATAGATGTGGTTAAGGCTAGTATTTCGGTCAAGGTGGTATACCCTTTTCTGAATCCTGCTTGATAGAGTGGTAGGACTTTTCTAGTATTTAGCCACTCATTTAATTCAGCTAATAGAATTCTAACACAGATTTTTGCTGGAGCATCAGGCGTGTCCAAGATATGATAGTTGTTAGCACCGTTCTTAGAGCCACGCTTAGGTATAGGATTGATGATGCTCTGGATCAAGCTACTTATCAGAATGTGTAGAATGTGTGTATTACTAATATGTCTGAATAGCATATGGCGTAGTTTGGCCCAGATACTAGAATTATTTTTTAATAGGACACTGCAGGTGCCATCCAGGCGTGGGGCGCTAGTCATTCATTTACTTAATAACGGCAAAAATGTAATGAATGGTGTGACGAAAGTTCCATTTATGGGTCAAAATAGACTAATAGCCATTATTAACTGGAGTCCTAACATTCGAGTCATATATATGTTCTTTGCATTGTGCTTTGGACATGCCCACACTAATATTATTATGAGCTTGTCCAACCTTTACTAATTTTCAGAATGGTCGGCCATCGTTGGATTTACTAATTTCGACTAGTTGTTCCCAAGGTTCCCTTTTCTTCTTTTTGTGATGTGACCTGAGCCATTTCTGATAAATAGTTCTCTCTCTATGGATGTCATTACAGACCTGTGAGCTTGCCAATGAGTCCATTGATGTAGTTGATTTTTTTACCTGGAGCAGCAGCAATCTCAGGATCATAGACACCCGAATGTCCTTTAGATTGGTTGTAGTGAGTCATGTGTCCTATACCATTTTTCCTGTTTGGAGATGTGACACTAAACACCATGTTGTTCATTATATTGTTATATATTTCCAAGTAGTTAGGTTGCCCAAACAAGAATTCAATGTCTACATTAATATAATTTCCATGTCGGTGAGCCATTTCACTTGTATGCATTGATCAATGAACAAATGGCTTCATCAAATGCTCTTCTTGCCACGTCTATCCTATTTCGATTCCAGCTGAGACAATTGAGGGTTAGGTTAATGTCTAAAGTACCAAAAGAGTCAAAGCTGGTGGGAGGATTCTCAAAAGAAAAGCTAATGAGCATGGGGTAATGGTCACTATCTTCTCTGTACTCAGTTTTAAAACGTAATGCAAAAAGTATGTGTGTATAAGTCATAAAACAAAAATCAATAGTAGTTGGCGAACAGTGAGATACTCTAGTGAACTGACCTGTAATGTCTCCCATTGTTTTACTGTTCAACATGTATACATCATGTAAAACTATGGCTTAATAACAACTCCTTCCTTTGGCATCACTGCAATTCTGCATTAATGTAGCTTCATTAGTATCATAAGCCATCGTCTTATTAATATCATCCACCGAGGGACCCACAGAGGGAATCTTGGCATTGAAATCTCTGAGTATCGCTACAGCCATATTTTATTGCAGCTAACATTGATCAACAGGTCCATTTCAATAGCTTTGATTTCTTCATGCTTGGAGAACCCTGGAGGATCATACATATGATTACACAGAAAGCTTGCAAAGGGGCCAAACCAGTCACTCTTAACTAGCCCAGCTATTAGATGGTCTGAGGGGCCAAAGGTCTCCTCCACATGGCAGTGGTGTTTTACACTACGAATGAGGTTACCCATAGGATCTCCACGTTTCCATTATAAGCCATCTTTTGAATAGTATTGCGACCATCAAATACTATGTCCAGGGACCAAGTTTCCTGTAGTGCGACAACCATGTGTAACTCCATAGTCTCATATAACCCTTTTTCCTGGAAATAATGTGTGTGTGCTTGTGAGTTCCATGATACAATCGATAGGGATTCATTCGGGCCTCATTAGTATTTTACGTTGTAATGCAGCTGGTAGCCAGCTTCATTCACTCTTCTTATTATCATGTGAACCTATCGCAGGCATTGTTTCCAGGCTAGCCATGCAACATCCATAGCCTCTAAGTTCTACAAGTTTGCAGACTGTGGCTTGTCAGGACTCATGATTGAAAAGTGTGAGATTTCTTTAAGCAGGTTTGGCCAAGTAACAAATAAATCAAAAGACATCAAAATAAGGTGCTTAATAGTTGGATCCACTAGAAGGGAACCTCAATAGGAGGTTGGTTTGTACCTCTCCGCCAGTGCTCTACTTTTCAATCTTAGTTACTTGAGTGCAAAGTGACCACCTACCAAGTGGCTGTGATTATACAGAGCCCACCCGCAACAAGAAAATAAATGTAGGCACATTAAAAAAAGAAAAGCAAATTTGAAAAAACGAAAGGAATAGAGCAACAATAAGTAAAAGGACAATGGTTGTCTACCATGGTCCAAATGTAGGCACTCACTGTGTTTGAAGGAAAGACTATTTCCAGAACACTCAGTAGCGCAGCTCCTTGGCAACTGTAGACAAAAGACAGAACATTTTTTATGGACAGATTCATGTTTAAACTAGGTAATCAGTGGCTGGGTTGTAAAAACAATTTACTTTTTAACTTGTATACAATCACCAAACAGAATGTATCTTATTATTGGGAAATTGTGTACCCATGTCTGAATCTATGCATCAGTTAAGCTTAGAGACTATTTTAAGAATGAAAGGCCTTTCATAAATGGAATCAGTGATGTAATCCCGCACAGCATGTGCTGCATATAAATGTATGTAAGCATGTATGTGCTTACCAACCAGAGCGCTGGTATTGTAGAGTATTGGACACGACACTTGGAGAAGGCAGCAGGGCTCCAGATAAGATATGAAGTAAGAGTATGTTATTCCATATTTTTTTAAGTTGAAGATGGAAATAAAGTGGTTATCACAGAATAAAAACGAATTCACATTTTCAGTGTATGTATTTTTATGCAAGTATAAATATATTTTAATACTGAAAGAATATTTTTGTAATCCAAAAGTTCCTCTTCAGATCTGGTAGTAATACTCCTTCCTGTTACAGTACTCTGCTGGCTAGACTGAACCAAACAGATCTGTGAAGCTAAATGGGTGATAGCAGGGGGCATCCTTGTAAGTGTCAGTTACTTATTTTGGTGTTGGGAGTACTTTTACCCCCATTATGTTTTGTTGAGTGAAGTTGCCAATTTTTAGATGGTAGTAGTAGGCGGTAGGGTGCTTACATGTAGAATTGGAAGGCATTGATGAATGATTACCCCAGTTTCATTCATTGGCTGGAGTGAAAGTGGTGGCAAAAGCCTCAACTGACACACGCTTCATGGGCCGGATGTCCGAGAAGGTAGGTGGCAGTGTTGGGGTAGGCTTGGCTTGGGGGGAAGAGAGGGAGAGATGAGAGGAGAGGAGGGAGTGATCGCTCCAGGAGAGAGGAGTGGTCAGAGGGATGGAGAGGGAGAGGTCAGAGGAGATCAAGACATCGAGTGTGTGCCTTGCAGAGTGAGTCGGGCCAGAGGGGAGGATGGACAGGGAGAGTGAGTCGCAGAGGTCACGGAAGAGTACAGAGGACGAGCAAGGAGAGTCTAAATGTATATTGAGGTCACCGAGGAGGAGAAGTTGAGTGGTAGAGGGCAGGAGGGAGGAGGAGATGTCTGCCCACTCAGAGAGAAGTGAGGTGATTTGACCAGAAGGCCGGTAGATGGTAACCACAGTAAGAGAATGGGTAGGTGAGAGAGAAAGCCTACAGACAAGGCATTCAAAAGAGGAGTAGGTCTGAGTGGGAATGATAGAGGCAGGAATCCACTCAGGAAAGATCAGGGCTACTCCCCCACTGGACCAGGAGGATCTGGGTGCTGAGAGGATCTTGTAGCCCGCAAGAAGGAGAGTGTCAAAGCTCGTGACAGAGCTGGCCATGAACCATGTCTCAGTAAGACAAAGGACATCAAGGTCTAATTCTTCAAGGAGGTGGCAGATGTCAGAGGTGTGTTTGACAGCAGAGCGAGTGTTGAGAGTGGCCATATGAAGAAGGTTGCCAGCCTTAAATACCTTCCGGGGAGGGGTACAGATCAGAGGTACGCCTTGCAGAGGAGAAAAAGCCCCAGGAGGAGCAGAGGAGGAGGAGGAGGAGAGAGAGGGCAAGGTAGCCACAGGAGGAGGGGAGGGGACAGCAGGAGATGAGAGGAAATTGATGAGGCGAGGGAAGCGCCTATCAAAGAGGAGGAGATTAGCCTGAGGGCCTTGGACCATGACAGTGCCATTTAGGTAGACATTAATGATGACTTTAGAGGAGTTGAAGGAAGCCATGAGAACTTCCCAGCAAGTGCCTCCATTAATGGGAGAAGGAGATAGGGCAGAGCACAGAGACCATATGAGGAGTCCATAAATCTGGCGAAGGAACGACAAAGAAAATGTCGGTGAGGGTCTGTCTGGTGGAAGCATTGGAGTAGGTGTCAGCGATAGGAAGACCAGGGTTAGAGGCCAAGATATCCTTTTCAAACTTTTTCCTACCAGACTTAGTGAGAAGGGAAGGATAGTCAATGGAGAAGCAGTTGGAAAAGATGGGAGAAACAGAAAGCGCCAATGGGGTTGAAGCGAGGAGAGGATGGAGATACTGGGGGGGGGGCAAGGCAGGTAGGTGTGGGACAAAAGAGAGTGGTGAGGTCACTGGGCTGGCAAGTTACAGAGAAGAAACAGTATACAAGCAAAATACAGAGAATTTGGCAATGGGCAGCAAAATTTGACTTTTTAGCACAAAGCAAAAACAGCAAGATTTGAATTTTTAGCACAAAGCAAAAACAGCAAGATTTGACTTTTTAGCAAAAAGCAAAAACAGCAAGATTTGACTTTTTAGAACAAAGCAAAAACAGCAAGATTTGACTTTTCAGAACAAAGCAAAAACAGCAAGATTTGACTTTTTAGCACAAAGCAAAAACAGCACGATTTGACTTTTCAATCTTTGAATCGGATGTTAGCAAAGGGTTTTAGGAAGCACTGTGCATCAGGATGACAACATGGGAGTAACAAGCAGAAAGAACAGTGATAGTCAAAGGTAGTAGGAGTGAGTCCATAAGGAGGGAACTAACCCATAGTTCTGGAGGAGGCAAAGTCAAGACAGTCCCGATTTCTTAGAGGAGTGAGGTGGCAGCATCATTGTGGTTAAGGTGCAGGGAGGACCTCAATTAGCATTCTGGAAGCGGACAAGGAGCAGACAGGGGCCTTAGAAGTGGGCCTTTGCTGAGGGCCGGCTGAAGCCTGCCGGTCCCTGACTGGATGGAAGGAAACACTCAACAACCAATGGGAGTGCAGCACAGGGAGAGGTGGTTCAGCACAGGCTGCCTACACAACAAAGAAAACCAAGGTGGCCATCTTGGAAGGGCCAAAAAACAATCAAATAAGCAGGCAATAGTGGGAAAAAACTTGTGCTTTCAAAATAGCAAGGCAGCTACAGGTATCAAAAAGCTCAAAAAATGGCAGCACGATGAAAATGCCAAATAAAACAGTTCTTTCCAACAATTGTATGCACATTTTGTTTTTTTTCTTTTTCTTCTCTTTTTTTTCCAATTTCGATTTTTCAGGATCAATAATTCCCCTGGAGGTGCAGTAATGCACAGAAAGTGCACCTACCTAATGGAATGGTCAGCAGCCAGGCACAAACTCCACATGTGCAGGAGAACAACAGATGACCAGGAGGGTGGAAACAGGACCTCACTCTCAGTGAGAAGCAGATGAAATTCTTTTACTGAAAGAGGTTCTTAAGAACCGCATGACCGAATTGAGCATCGGCTCTGGAGCCCAGGTCTAAGCAGTAATGCTTACAAAAAGCTGATGGGTAAGCCCACGTAGCTGCTCTGGCAATGGTTTCCCAGGGAACATACTTCAGGAAGTCAACAGCAGCCGCTTTGCCCCACACACGATGGACATCAATTCCTTTTGGAGGCTGAAGGCCCTGAACGGTATACACCTCTGATATACAGGAAGCAATCCATCGGGAGATAGTTGCTTTCCAGGCCGGCATTCCTTTCGGATCTCCAAAGGTCACAAAAAGCTGCGAAGAGTTCCTAAGTTTAGATGTTCTGTCCAAATAAAACTTAAGCGCTCGTCTGACATCCAAAATGTGCAATACCCTCTCGGCATCTGAGGCCGGATCGGAAAGAAGACGGGTAAAGAAATAGACTGCTTCAGATGAAAATCGGATACCACCTTTGGAAGGAAAGAAGGATTAGTCCAGAGGACAACCTTATCCTTATGAAAGGTGAGGAATAGAAGGAATGGATGTTCTACAGACAAGGCCTGAAGCTCGCTTACATGACTTGCCGAAGTCACCGCAATCAGAAAAGCCATTTTCCACGACAGGAACTTCAAGTCCACTGTAGCCATGGGTTCAAAAGGTTTATGGCATAAGGCAGTGAGGACCACATTCAATTTCCACTTAGGATGCGGGTTGCGCACTGGTGGATAAAGATTCAATAGACCTGCAAAGTGTCTTTTAATGACAGGGTTTGTCAATGAAAAAGAGCAAGTGTCCGTGGACAGGTAAGCAGCGTTAGCCAACAAATAAGTCCTACAAGACAAGACATGTATGCCTGCAGTAGCCAGATGAGAAACGAAAGACAGGGCTGTGTCGATGGTAGCATCTCTGGGGTCCAGCTGCTTAGCTAAACACCAGTGACAGAACCAGAGCCACTTGCTCCTATACTGAGACCTTGTCGAAGGTTTTCTAGCTGCCTGGATAATACGCATATTATCTGCAGACAAGTTGAAACTCTCTAAGTATTTGAACTCAGGCACCAGGCCGCCAAGCTGAATGATTGTAGGGAGGGGTGCCACATCTGCTGATTGCTCTGGTGAAGCAGGTCGGGGGTCAGCAGAAGCCTGATCGGTGAGCACACTGGCAGATGCTGAAGCTCTGAAAACCAGAATCTGGCTGGCCACCAAGAGGTTATGAACAGGAGAGTGCAAGTCATTGTGTTCCTGAGCTTGCATAGCACCCAGTAAATCAGAGGAAGAGGCAGGAAGGCGTAGGCCCTCATGTTGTGCCACAGAATTTCGAGAGCATACCCAAGGGAAGAAGCTCCGAATCCGTTCTTGGAAGCATAAAGAGGAAGTTTCCTGTTTGATGACGTCGCAAACAGGTCCACTTCTGGAGTGCCCCAATGGCGAAAAAGGTCAGAGAGGATCTCTGTGTTCATTTCCCACTCGTAGCTGACCACTGCTTGTCGGCTGAGAGAGTCTGCAGTCACATTAAGTTAGCCCGGAATGTGCACTGCCAGCAGCCAAACACTGTGCTGAATGGCCCATTCCCAAATCTGAATGGCTAGATCTACAAGGGGAGGTGATCTGCTACCCCCCCTGCTTGTTGATGTAAAACATGGATACTGCATTGTCTGTGCGGATGCGGACCACTTTGTTCACAATCACTGGCTTGAAAGCTTTGAGCGCCAGGAAAATCGCCAAGAGCTGCAGATAATTTATGTGAAACTGTCCTGAGGCGACCATAGGTCGAAAACCTTAAGATGATCCAATGTTGCGCCCCACCCAATAAGGGAGGAGTCTGTCGTAATGGTCGTTTGAGGGGAGGGCTCCTGAAAAGTAGCACCCACCAACAGATTGCTGGAAGATGACCACCGTAGGAGATCTGTTATCATGCAGGGTGGAGCCGGAACCATTTTGATGTCCGGGTCCACTGCCTGAAGCCAGGAGCTCTGAAGAGCCATCTGCATGAATCGCATCTTGAGACGAGCAAGGGGAAGAGAAAGCACGCACAAGGCCATGAGGCATAGAAGCCTCTGGAACCACCAGGCCGACATGCTCTCTGACTGAATGAAAACCTGGCAAATGTTCAACAGATCCGCCATCTAGTCGATAGTCAGGTACACTTTGCAGTCGATCGTGTTCCAACGGAAACCCAGGAATATCAGGTCCTGAGAGATCGTCATGGAGGATTTCCGCCAGTTCACCGACAGCCTAAGGCAGAAAAGGAGCTGGAGGAGAGACTGAAGGTTGCTTGAGGCTTTCACTGTACAAGCACTGCGCAGAAGCCCGTCTTCCAAATATGGATACACATAAATACCCTGTAGCCGAAGAAAAGCTGCAGTGACCGACATCATCTTCATGAAGACACGCAGCGCCGCTGAGCTGAGACCAAAAGGGAGCACTCAGAATTGGAAGTGCTCCTCTCCCAGGGAGAACCGCAGATATTTCCAATGCAGGCTCCAGATCAGGATATGCATATACGCGTCCTGAAGGTCCACAACGCTGAGCCAGTCGCCCTTCTGGAGAGAGGACTTTATTTGGCAGGGCGTGATCATCTTTAATTTCTCTTGGGGAATAGAAAGGTTGAACTGGTAAAAGTCTAGGATGGTGCACAGGCCAGCCTGTTTGGGTTTGGGCACCATGAACTGACAAGAGTGAAAAACCCTCCCCTCGGCCCACTAGGGGAACGGGTTCCACCGCCTTGAGATCTAGAAGCTTCTGGACCTCGGCTCTGAGGGAGGGAGTCCCTGACTGCTGAAAGGGAGGATTGAAGGATGGGGTAGAGAGGAGGGGCAAGCGGAAGCCCGCCCGAGTGATGGACAAAACCCACCGGTCTTCGGTGATAGTTTTCCACGCCTCCAGATGAGACGAGATTCATCCTCCAACCGTAGTCTCGTGCGAGTGCCAAAAAATATCATTTTGAAGACCTTTCGGCAGAGAGACTACCTGTCCCTGAAGAAGATGCTGAAGACTGAGAGAAAAATCTACCCCGTTGCTGTCTCCAACAGGAGCTGTATTTCGGAGGATCAGCTCTGCATGACCAGCGGTCCTGGAACCCTCTGAAGCCTGAGGAGGACCGAGACTGGGATCCAGATCTATGAGCTTTGACTGGGGGCTTCACAAGCACCGACAGAGACTTGGCAGTTTGCATGCTCGCCTTAGCCTTTGTAAGGTCGTCATCCGTTGAGGAATGAAACAACTCTTTGCCATCAAAAGGCAGGTCCAGAAGCTTGACAAGAGGTGTCCACCCCAACATAAGGCCCCGAGCTGAGGTATCAACATGGTGTGCAGCAGCCTCCAGCATATCCTCTGCCAATACCCTGGCATCTGACAAACCACCTTTAAAGTCTTTCAGGCTGTCCCCAGGAATGAACTCCTGGAAGTCTGCCAAAACCCTCCGCAGTTTCATATTTGCTGCCGCGAAAATGAGCTCCACGTTAGCCTGACGCAATTGTAGCACCGAGTTGGCAAAAACCTTCTTGGCTAAGGAATCGAGCAACTTGTCTTCCTTGACCAGAACTTGAGCCGGAGCAGCCGAGGTCGCAGAGGCCGGCTTGGATTGCAGAGTGGTGGCCGCTACCACCGTTGAGGATGGGAGCGGACAGGCTACTTCCTCGGAGGTGTGAAGCCTGTAACAGGCGTCAATTCTCTTATTAATATGCAGCCTAGTGTGGGGTTTATCCCAGACTTTGTGGGTCTCGGCCAGAACATCCCTCTAAAGGAAAAGGGTAGTGCACTCATGCAGAGACAAGGTGAGCGCCCCCGAAAGCAACCCTTCATGCGGAGCGGGTGCCTATGGTACTGGTATGTCAAGGAGTGACATCATGTCCAGGACCTGGTCATGGAATGCTCTCAAAGAGCGGTCCTCACTACCCTGATCTGCCTGAGGGTCGTCCAGTACGTCAGGATCAGCCGGTTACGATGCGACCAGTATCAAATTGACGCCTCGCTCTGCTGGAGTCTTGTCAACCGGGGACAAGGGAGGCAGAGGCGGAAGAGATGGAGGCGGGCCGGGAGGTAGAGGCGGTACTGCTGCCAGGGCCGCAGGTGCGGTGACTGGAACTGTCAGGGCAGGATGCAGCACTGAAGGGCAGATCTCCCAAAAGAGACCTTTAAAGTACTCCCTCATGGGATCAGAGTTCATAAAACTGTGAAACTTCCCGAAAAAGGCATCCTCTTCCGAAGCTTTAGGCACTGGAGTGAGCAGAGGCCGCTCAGGAGGGGCCTACCCCCACGAACGTAGAGAGGAAGGCTGCCAAAAGGGCCCGCCACCAACCGGGTCTACATAGACCAATGGGGCAGAAGTAGGAGGAAGCAAGGCCGTATGCAGCAGTGACATCCGAGCACGCCAATCATAAGAAGGGCAGAGCAGATTCACACTGTCCCGCGGAAAAGGTTGTCCACCAAAAACAAGGCTCCCAGCACCCACTGTCGATAGCGTGGGTGTGAGGAAAGAATCCAAAATGGCCACCGTAGACCATGCGGGAAGACCCGCCATTTTGTTAGCATCTGAGGAGAACTGCGTCACATGTGTGGATGAGGCAGGTGACTCCACAGACTGGTCAGGGGACTTGATCGAAACTTTAGCCTTGACACAAGGATCCTCGGCAGAGCCGGTACTATGGGTCCTTGGATGTTTATTGGACATCCTGACATGACCTCATCAATTAGCCTCCAAGAGAGGAACCTCAGTAAAGCCGGTAACAGAGGAGAAACAGTCAGCGACCTCTCCCTGTGCCCCCTCAACAGTACCAGTATCACCGCAAGCGCGGGAATGTTCAGGAATCCACCTCACAGACAAGACCTTAACTGGTCCCTCAGTTCAGTCGGTACACACCTTACCCTCAATGAAAGGAACCTCAGAACGGATTCCGGTCTGTATAGCTCCCCCGGGAGGGGCCTCAAACCTTGGTTCGGTACAGAAAGCCTCAACGGAGGCCTCAGGGTGTACCACGGTGTCTGTATGGGAAGCTCCAGACAAGGAGACCTTGGAGCGAACTCCGGTACCCAAAGCCTCAGCACGACTGGGCTGGCTATTAGCACCTGATTGGTGAACCTCGGATCGTAATCCGGTGTCGGCAGGCCCCTCGCTGGAACCCTCAGAGAAAACCATGGTACGCCTATTAGGCCTGCGAGGTACCTCAGGGGAAACCCTGGTAGCAGAGCTTTTGAAGCCTCTCCCCGACCTGGAGGACCCTGGGAAGGATTCCTCCGGCCGGGGTGCCCAACAAAGTAAGAAACGTACTGGGCGTCTCTTCTTTTCATCGATGAAGAGTTAAAAATGCAGTGGAGGAACTCGCTTTTGAAGATCTCCTCCCACCGACGAAGACGATTCTGAAGTGCCCGGACCGAAAGGGAGTCGCAGTAGAAACACGATTCCCAACGGTGATCCAGTCCCAGACACTCCAAACTGAAACAATGGGGATCCGCCCTAGCGAAGCGACGTTCGCAAGAGGAAAAAGAGACAAATCCCAAACCATTCGGCATAGACGGAGGTCTACGCGACCGCAGAACCGAAGCAGGAGAGAAGGACAACATGAAACAAGAAAAAATGTCTTCCCGGTGATGCAAGTGCATCCAGCCCCAACAGCGTGGAGAAAAGGACTGAAGGGCGATGCGTGGGGCGGAGCTAAGGAGGGTGTGGTTACTGCTGCGTGCGGTACCCCGCGTAAAAAGGGAAGAAGGACACATTTTTCAATTTGATGCTTTTTTACAAAAGTGCTCTGGTCCCGTCCCACAGGACGGAATGTCCCAAAAGTATGGAGGAAAAGGGATGGGACGTAGGAGTATAACAGTTACTCCTACAAGAGCCAGCAGAAACATCCACCCGTCACCTTACAACTTAGTCACATGCATACCAATAAGACCTACAAAGAGTTTTTATTATGCAATCTGAGCGAAGAGATAGAGTAGCACAAAATCAAAGGATAAGGACATCGGCCACGGAGCGGCCAAACTTTAAAAGGTGGTGTAACCATATAGAAGGGGAGGTGTGGACATTTTATAGATGAAAGGATTATTGTGCTTGCTTTCATTTGCCATTTCCCCTATAAGCGTTGTTTGCTAGGCTTGTGGCAAAACGACAGTGTGCCACATGACTGTATCAGGCTTGTATCTTGAGCATTCTGAGGTCAAAACTGTGTCAACATGTGTTGATATACCTGTTTCGGTCAAGTAAAAAAGAGTAATATGTCCAAACATTGCTCCTTATTACATCAGTTAAAATCTAGTTTAGAAAGTACTTAGTAAGGTGGTTTACGGTTTAAGGTGGTCACTGCAGACTAAACATTTGGTAGGGAGTAAATACTGCCCTTGTTTTCACCTTTCGTCAGGCAAATAATCTCTTCAGATCCACAAGAAATCTTCATAATTTAAAAAGTACAACTGGATGAGCACTTTATCAGAATCGTGTACAACTTGTTAAAACTCTGTACAACTAACTTAAGTAGCAATTATTTTCAACATTACTATAACATCGAATTGTTAATAGTGAGTTATTATGGTGACATGACTAATATTTCAGTATAACTACTTAAAATATATTCTTTTTATTTCAGAAAGAAGATCTTAAAGTTTATGAAAAATATTGCCAAAACAAACCAAGGTCGGAAGCTCTGTGGAGACAATGTGGGGATAGTTCTTTTTTTCAGGTAAACCTAATGTGAAAAATCCAAAATCTTTTGCAGGATATGAATCATCTGTTTCTATGCACACAATGCTCTCACCATTCAACCATATCCTAAATCAGTTACAAACCGCTTTGAGAAGCCTGAACACCTAAATCATGATTTCATTATTATTACCAAAGAATGCCAAGAATGAAGAGAACATATTTCATCATAAGAATCTTTAAACAATAGCAAATAAAAACCACTCTTAACATGGGGAAAATCTAATTTATCACATACAATAAACAAAAATGGATACATGTATAAGGTGTTACGCGCCACAGCTTAACACCTTATACATGTAGATATGAGGCCACATACATTCAGATCGTGCATCTTCCACTTGCTGATAACCCCTTCACAGTAATGCAATCATTACCCCCTGAATTATGGCTAGGACCGACGTGACCTTTATGAGCTGGAAAATCCGGGGGTTAGGCAATTACAAAAAGATGCGGCAGATTCAGCTCCATGCTGAGCGCCACAGAGTTAAAATCCTATGTCTACAGGAAACCCACGCTCGCTCTGAGCAATATGAGCGATTCGCTAGACAATGGGGACCTCAGAGGTATTATACCAACTATTCCACTCAAAGCCATGGCACCCTCACCTTAATACACAAGAGCCTGAAATTCACATGTCACCACTCCCACATTGATCCACTTGATAGGTATGTATTGATCACTGGCATACTACAACATCAGGAGGTGGTCATCCTGAATATATATGGTCCCAATGTTGACGACCCCGATTTCTACCTACACCTGACAACTCTACTTGAAAGCTACCCCCTGATTCCTATTTTATCGGGAGGGATTTTAATACAATACTGGATGTTACCCTAGATAGATTGGGCTCTAGACCTCGCCAACTGTCTAAAGCAGCATATGCTGTCCTTACAACACTTCCCCGTCTGGCACTGGTGGATGCCTGGCGTCTGATGAACCCTGATTCCCGTACATACTCCTTTTACTCCTCAGTACATGATTCCCTTTCTAGAATAGACAGATGGCTCATTACAGACATGTTGGTCAGATGCCTATCTCACCTGGCTATACTCCCCAGGACACTATCAGACCATTCACCGGTAATTATCTCCTTAAACTGGGGACCAGATGCCAATAAAACCAGGCAGTGGAGGAGGAGTCCTCATTCGCTTCTCGACCAGGTTTTTGCGTCTGAAATGGAGTCCTCTACTGAGGAATACTACGAGATCAATACAAAGTCTGTGTCAACACAAGCTGTACTCTGGGAATCCTTCAAAGCACACACGAGAGGGATCGCCATCTCCAAAAGTTGTGGAATCCTGAAGGGCATCCGCGCCGATATTGCCGCTAGCGAATCGGCCCTGGCTGTCCACAAATCCCAATATGCTGAAGATCACTCCCCAGCCACCCTAGCAGCGCTGGGATCTGAGCTGGACAGGTTCCGTGCCCTTGCTGAACGCGAGGTTAAGTTCCTGGATTCCCCTCAATCGGCGAGGAAATACAGTGAAGGAGAGCGACCTGGTCGAATGCTGGCTAGACTATTGCGTCGTGAACTTGGTGCCCCCAATATTCCGGCCATAACTAGACCTGATGGCTCACTCGCCACCTCCCCACAGGACATCAATTCTGAATTCCTTTCGTTCTACACTTCCTTATACTCAGAGGCCGACGGGCCCCAGGTTCCCGAAATTGACTCATACTTAGAGAATCTTCCCCTTTCAGTCCTCTCAGCCGACGCAAGCAGCTTCCTTGAGAGAGCCTTTACACTAGAGGAACTTATCGAAGCCATTGAGTCGCTGACATCTGGGAAGGCCCCTGGCTCCCTATGGACTTCTACAAACAATACAAATTTCACCTAACACCACACTTACTGGCCCTGTGGAAGGAATCATGCGACAGAGGAATACTTCACCCGTCTCTCCGTGAGGCACTGATTACAGTGCTCCTCAAACCTGGCAAGCCCCCTACTCAGTGTGGCTCATACCAACCACTCTTGCTGATTAACAGTGATATTAAAATATATGCGAAACTGCTAGCCAACCGCTTAGCCCCGTACATGCCCCACATCATCCACCCCGACCAGTCGGGATTTGTCCCTGGTAGGTCCACTTTCCTGAATCTGCAAAGGCTCTTCAATGTGATCAGCAGGATCAGCCCATCTACACAGGCAGTTGCGGCCACACTAGACATGCAGAAGGCATTTGACTCGGTCTCGTGGAAATATCTATGGCGAGTTCGAGAAATGCAAGTTCGGCCCCAACTTCCGATCCTGGTTAAAGCTGCTCTACACCGCTCCGTCGGCCAGAGTCCGTACGGAAGACAGATGCTCCGTCTCCTTCCATATATCCAGAGGCACACGCCAAGGATGCCCCTTCTCCCCACTCATCTTTGCCATAGCCATGGAGCCCTTTGCTGACATGGTTCGGAAATCACACTCGCACAGGGGAATGCGCACTGCCAGCCAATCCGACATAGTTTCCCTCTATGCTGACGATGCCCTCCTATACATCCGTTCCCCCGAAACCAACCTTGCCCCCATACTGGCGGATGTGGCCCGTTTTGGAGACATATCCGGTTTGAAAGTAAACTGCTCCAAGTCTACCTTATTCCCACTCACAGACTCAACGCAACCCCCGCCCCGGACCTACATGGGTTCAACTGGTCTCTGTCTGGTTTCACTTACCTTGGGGTGGTGGTCTCCCGACACACGGCGCAACTACGCGACGACAATTACTAGAGTTACCTTACTAACTTGGCGACAAAAACCTCTTACTTGCCTAGGCTCCCCATCTCACTAGCAGGCAGAATTGGAATACTTAAAATGGTTGTATTACCCCAATTACTTTACCGATTTACCAATCTGCCTGTGCGCCCCAGTGATGCTTTTTTCCAAACACTGCGCTCCATCAGCAACACATTCCTCTGGCACTCGGGCGCGGTCCGCCTCAACCTTTCCACGCTGACCGCCCCCAAGATGCTGGGTGGGTTCAACGCGCCAGATTTTATCAGATACTGGGTGGTGGCCCAGTCTCAATTCGCTGCACATTGGTTCAACACCATCGACCCCCCACCCACATGTTCGCCTGGAGAGGCTGACGGTCAGTGACCAAGTGATTGGATCTCTGATCCTCAAGCCGATCCCCCCTGACTCAAACTCTGCAGACCCTGTCGCTAGCACATCCTTGGCATTAACCAAACTGTGGGCAATGGTCGACGCTCCTCACCCATTTCACGGGGATCTGCCATTATGGAACTTCCTTCCCGATATCCCACTCATTCCACGATCAGTAGTTTCTCACTGGGCGGATGCCGGCTTTCTGATGCTCCACAATGCCTTTGAACAAGAAAACTTTATCGAGTGGCCTTATCTCCCTCTTTTACTCAAACGTCGACCCTCAGTGTGGCTGCAATACTCTTCACTCTGAGTCTCAAATCCAGATATCCCGATTTCCCTGCCTTGCCTGACGAGCCTATAGTTGGTGAGCTTTGTTCCTATCTCTCCTTCAGGGGTAAGGTGTCGAGACTTTATTCCTTATGCAGAGTAGAGCCGCCCCCCCTTCACCAAGCTGAGGCGCAGGTTGGAAGAGGATCTTGGGGTTGAAATTACGGACGAGAGATGGTTTCGAATGTGTGGTCGAACCCACTATGTGTCCTATAACACCAAATTTAAACTAATCCAATTCAAGGTTCTGCACAGGTACCACCATACACCAATGAAACTTCATCGCATTTTCCACACCACCCCTCCCACATGCCCCAGGTGTGGCATGGACCAAGCTTCCTATATCCATATGCTATGGTACTGTCCCCGCCTAACCCAATTTTGGCTGGACATCTGCTCCACACTGTCGGACATTCTGGAACACACTATTGCCCCCACCTCACTGCACTGCTTGGTCCATGACCTGCCCAATTGGCCCGCAACTCTAAGAATCTAGCAGGTCTCTGCATGCTGTTGGCAGTCCGCTGCATATTACTATGTTGGCTCCGCCCTAGGGCGCCTACCTACACACAGTGGATCAGATCAGTCACATGGGCTCACGACACTGAGCAGTCCTGGAACGCAATGCAACACTCGCATTCCAGGCCAAGGGACATTTGGCGTAGATTCCGGGAATATATGACCGCCATGGCCTCACCATCAAATTCTCCGGCTTTCTCTCCGGTGGGCTCCCCGTAGATGCATGCTCCTTTGGTACAGTTTTTAGTACTTTGTTTATTGCCTGTTTTCAATGGTGCTTCAGTCTACTCAATATGTGTTGCCTAATTTATATATTGTTTGTGCTTTAATGCTGGCGCCGTGTGGCACCTCCTGTTGTGTGTTAAGCTGTCAATTCGAATAAAAAAAGTAAAAAAAAATAAAAAGAAGAATCCCACCACCCATACACCCCGGTCATTCTTCTTCACGTCCCTCTGATAAATCATTCCTGAACACCCAATCTATCTTGACAAAACACTACTGTTCCCTCAATCCCCTCAGTTCAATTCACGATCCCGGCTATCCCCGTTTGCTTCCTAAACCTACCAATCCCGCCCCTCAGATTATCATTTTCCGAACTCCCAATCGAATGTGACCAGCAACTACAGTTCCCACGACCCCTCTTCCTCTCGATATCCAGTAGGATACTCACTCTACCTGCCCCCCTTCCGACACAAACTCTTTCACACACCACAAAAGACAAGGGACTAAGTCCAAACCCGTTTACCTGACATGTCCCAACCCAAGGGCCAGGCAAAGTCAGGCATTTGACCAAAATCACACACACCTGATGGCCCTTCCCTTTCCCCACAGGGATAAAAGGTGGAGCACAAGAGTGCTATATGAGCAAGGCAGACCGCACAACGTGAGAGCTAACTCAACACAGCAGTTTAAGAGGAGGCGAAAGCCGGCGAATACCGAGAGGGTGACAAGGAGAGAAGGTACTTTGCCCTTTCCGATCAAAGCATGTGAAACCTTCGCAGATGGAAACATAAGACCGCGAACAAAGGTCAACGTGTGTTGCAGCCGTTGTCAATGGTACACAAGACCCTCCTCTGCTGATTACCAAGCCGGTGAGAAACGCTGGTCTCTGTGGTACTAACCTCGACTCGAAGGAGAAGAAAGCCAAGCGATTCATCACAGCCAGTGAGTGAAGGGGTGAGTCGATAAGAAACCAAACTGTGTTGAACGAAAAATAGCCAACAGCTAATTTGAACTCTGAAACGTTTAAAGAAACCATTGATGACAGAGGGGGAAAATCAGCAACATAGGTGTCCAGCACCACGTGGGTGCTCACGCAGGAAACTCTGGGCAATTACCTGATGGTAGAGTACCGTAACCAGAAGGCCTTGGGAAGAGGCGAAGAAAGGTAAAAGTTGTCATACAGGCGTCTTGTAAAATCCTCTGTACCATCGAAAGTCTTTGACCGACAGATGATTGTGAAGTAAAGGGAGATGAGTGCTGGATGGTGAAACTAGCGTATGAACTGTGTGTCGTAAAGGTTGGCAAGAGTGAACACGGCGGAGGGATGCTAACAAGAAGGGACAAAGTCTGAAGTCCCATGAACAGTGTGTTGACAGGAATGAACCCGATGGAGGGATGTCCACAGTAAATTGTTTGAAAAGACATTAAGGTTTGTGAGTGCAAGAAGGATTGACAGACCAGGGGAGGTGGATTGTCCCCCTTAGCATTAGGATCCGAACCCAGCAGAGCAAGATCCAGGGAGTGGAAAGGCATCACCCCAACGTTCATTTGAAGAGGAACTTTTTGTTTGTTTGATAAATAAAATACATAAGGCCCTCGAGGGGCAAGAGACTTTTATTGAAAAGAGACTTGGCCATCGAAGAACCTGATAGCTGGTACAGAACTGTTGACTCGTGCTGGGAAGTCTCAAGTGTGTGCTCTGCTCAGGAGATCCACCTTGTCCCGTGCTCAAACGTAGGGAAGGGAGACCCATGGCAATCACATCCTGACTTATTATTTGTGAACACTTCTTTCTTTATTGAAAACCCTTTCCCACACTCTTTCTGCAATTAGTTGTAAGGAATTGGCAACAGGTTGTTCTTTAGTCTAGGCCCTTTTATTTTGACACAATGCCGCAAGGACTGCCTTATTTTTCATTTGATGGTTGAAGTTTGCCCCCATCTTAGATTTAGATTAGGCGTTTTTCCATCCTGCAATTATAGTTTAACAAACACCCTTGAACTGTGATCACTTGTTTCTGTGTTTACTGTTGCCACCATTAGTTCCTTAAAGAACCCTGAGAGGACTACAGAGTTATTGGAAGCTGAACTTTTGTGTGTTGCATCAGAGGGGCCTCAGTTTGGGGAAGGGAACCCTGAGAGGACCAATAAGGCTGAATACTTATTTTGAATCAGAGAGGCATAAGCTTGGGGAAGGGAAACCTGAGAAGCCTACGAGGAACTGTGTTGTATTTTGTTCGAAACTTGGAAGTGTTGAAGCTTGGGGAAGGGAATCCCAAGGAACTAGAGACCTTGAAAATTGTTTGAAAGTATTGCAAGAACCCTGTGGAGAAGGTTTCACAAACAACCCTTTTTTGATTGTAAATATTTTTAGGACATTGGCAGAACTACACCTGGTGGGAAAACCACCTGTACGCAGCCTCTGTTTATATTTCTTTTTGGAACCGCTATTTTTCTTTTATAAATACCTTCAGCTATCCCTCTGCAAATACCTCCCTTCTCGAGCTCTTTGCTCCTCTACCTCCAACTCCCTCAGGGTCAGTCGTTTTTCAAAGAAGCAAGCTGGGGGTAGATCTCTGTCTTCGGCTGGGGCCTCCCTCTGGAACAGCCTCCCTGCCACTCTAAAACTTGAGGAGAACCATCTCCAGTTCCGGAAGCACCTCAAGACCTTCCTCTTTTCTTCTGCCTTCGCTCTCCCTCTCCCCTACAGATCTGTTCTCTCTTGGCACTGTGCACCTGGCCACCCTCTGTCCTCCGGGCCCAGGTACCTGCTCATCTTGCCACCCTCCCGCACTGCCTCCAGGCCACCCCTTGCACTGGGGTCTGTATCTGTACCCATACAGCCCCCCCTTTTTCTTCCTGCAGTTATCAGACCTACCCTTTCTTCTGCCTTAAAGCTAGCACTTGCAAATTGCTGGCTGCACTACCACTGTTTGTTGCCCTTATTATTTATTTATTGTTATTTATCTGTTTCTCCTCTGCTTCGCACTTTCCACTTCTCCCCCTTCCATGCACTTTTCCCCTCCCCTTCTCCCATGCACTTGCACGTTCTCAATGTCACTGGGCCTAGTAAGATCGCTGTTTTGTTCTCCCCTGTTCCCCTCCCTTGCCTTGTCACGCTCTGTACCACTTGTGTACTAGCGCGATAGAAATAAAATATCAATATCAATATCAATGAAGACTTCCTACCACATTTTGTCAAAGAGTGAGGGCAAGCATAGGTTTAGACATACAGATTTTTGTTCTGGGCTTGCAGACATCAACGGCCCTTAGAAACATCAGTTGAGTGAATAATCCCTTTAGAGTTAGAGCCAGTTAGGTATTACACCAACCCCAGAACTTTATTAAATAAAGGTTTTCAAACAGTTACTTTTGATTCTTTGTCTCTCTTGATACCATGTCTGTCTCACATATGGTGTCTGAAGTGGGCTGCATCTCAACTGAAACAGATTGGGGGACCCTGAAATATAATAAATTAAGTAGTAGAGCCTCCAACCTTTGATCTTTGTAGTAGTCTTTCAGAAACCATCCCGCCAAAAGAAAGAAGTCTCATCAATACTGATCTTGTCCTTATTCCACCTCCTAGAACCTACATCGGATTGGCACCAAAATCAGGATTTGCTTGGAAGTTTGGCATTGATGTCCTAGCAGGGGTGATCGACCCTGATTTTAGAGGGGGTGTGAAAGTATTACAATCATGGGGGAGAGGCCTTTCAGATCCACTCAGGGGATCAAATAGCCCAGGGGATACTAGAAAGCATAATGCTACCTGTCCTCAAAGGATAGGCTAAGAAATGATAAGTTACTCATCGTAGTGACTAACATACTCTTAGTCCTATTCCCCTTTCCTGCATACTGTATGGGCGTCTCTTCCAAGGGACGGAAGACAGAACCCTTGTCCTTGTGAAAGGTTGTATATGGTTCCGAGGCGATAAGCGCCTGGATTTCGCTGACTCTACCAGCCGAAGTGAGGCCGACTAGTAAGGCCGTCTTGATGGTGACCAGCCTGATGTCCACGGACGCCACTGGCCCGAACGGTTTGTACGCCAGGGCGCCCAAGACTATGTTAAGGTCCCACACTGGGTGCAGTCTCTTGATGGGCAGGTAGAGCCTTGCGAGTCCCGTCAGATGTTTCTTGACGATAGGGTTGGAGGAGGAGAAGATGCCCTCCTCCAAGTTCCTGTAAGCCCCAATGGCTGAGAGGTATATGCGGTAGGTGTCTACCTGCACGCCTGGGTGGGTGAGGTGTGCCGAGAAGGAGAGCATGTCATCCAAGGTGCACGCCAGGGGGTTGATTCCCTTGGACTCTGCCCAGTGGCAGAATCTGGTCCATTTGCTTTTGTACTGGGCCCTGGTAGCCTTGCTCCTGGCGCCCTGTATGATCTCCAGATTGGCCTGTGAGAGGCTGAGGTGCTGCAGCGTTACCTGCTCAGGTACCACGCTGTGAGGGCTAGTTTCCCTGGCGCAGGGTGGATGACTCTGTCCCCTTGCTGTGCCAGAAGATGTGCTGGGCCCGCCGGGAGGTGAATCAGGGGCACTTCTGAGAGACTGAGCAGCTCCGGAAACTATGGCCTGGCCAGCCACCATGAAGCTATTAGAATGATGAGGAGTTTGCGATACTTCTTGATCTTGCAAATTACTCTGTGAATCAGGGGCGTGGGCGGAAAGGCGTAGGCTTTCATGCCAGTCCACTGGAGGTGAAATACGTCGCTCAGAAAGCCGGAGCCCTGACCTTGCCAGGATGCAAACTGGGGGCACTTCTTGTTGTTCCAGGTGGCAAAGAGATCCACCTGGGGTTAACCCCACCTGTTGAAGACCTCCTGAATAACGAGGTTGTTAAGCTGCCACTCGTAATTGTCTGCTTCCAGCCTGCTGAGCCTGTCCACTTCCAGGTTGGATTCTCCCGGGAGGTGGACTGCTGTGAGGAAAATGTTGTTTTTCAGGGCCCACTCCCACATGCTGATCGCCAGTCTGCACAGAGGAAGGGATCTGGTGCCTCCCTGCTTGTTGACGTACTACGTGCTGGTCGAGTTGTTTGTCTGGATGAGGACTAACTTGCCCCTGAGCAGTGGTAGGAATGCCTTGAGCGCCAGCCAGATGGCGTTCAGCTCTAACCAATTGATGTGATATTCCAGCTCCTGGCGAGTCCAGGTGCCGTGGATGGAGGGTGGCTCCCCAGCCCTCGAGAGAGGAATCCGTGGTGACGGTGGTCTGCGGAGTGGGCGGTAGGAAGGGCTTGCCCATCTGTAGGTTGCAGTCTCTGGACCACCAAGTTAGGTCCGGGTAGAGAGATGGAGAAACGTTGACCATCTCGGATTGAGAGCCCCGCTCCTGGTTCCATGAAGCCACGAAGTGCAGCTGAATCCTCCTCATCCTTAGTCTTGTGTGCGGGATGGCTAATAGGACCGCTGTCATTAGACCAAGGAGATGTTGGTACCACCATGCCGAGGTCACTTCTCTGTGGAGGAAGTGGGTGGTGGCCCTCTTGATAGCCGAGATTGTGTCCTCCGAAGGAAATACCTTCTGGGTGCATGTGTCCCAGATGAGGCCCAAAAATGTCAGAGTCTGTGTGGTTGCAGCTGCGACTTCTTGAGATTGTGCGAAAAGCCCAGATCGTGCAGAGTGTTCATAAGGGCATGGGAAGAGTGGTGAACCGCTTCCAGAGATGTAGCCCTGACTAGCCGGTCGTCGAGGTATGGGTAGATGTGGAGGCCCTGCGCTCTGAGGAGGGCCCCCACCATATTCATGAGCCTGGTGAAGACTCTGGGGGCCGGGTTGAGGCCAAACGGAAGGACCTTGTACTGAAAATGGTTGCCCATGATCCTAAACCGAAGGAAAGAATGATGAGGCTGCCAAATAAGGACATGCAGGTATGCGTCCTTCAGGTCCAGGGAACACATCCAGTCTCCCTTGTCCCATGTCTCCGCTATAAAAGCTGGCGTAAACATCTTGAATTTTTGCAGGGGTAAGGGGATGTTGAGGGTGGAAAGGTCCAGCAAAACTCTCAGGCCCGCCTGGTTCTTCTTCTGAATATCAAAAATCCTGGAGTAAAAGCCAAAGCATCGCTGGAAGGCTGGGACTTCCTCCACTGCCTGGCTCTCTACGAGCGACCGGATCTTTGCCAAAAGAGTTGCTGTCCCAACCTGTGGGACTGGAGGGGAGGAGGGAGGAGAGGCTGGGATAAGGATGTGGTACCCCGTGGATACAACGGAGAGGATCCAGGGGTCCGCGAAATACTGGCGCCAGAAATGTGCATGGAGAACAAGCCTGCCCCCCACCGGAGACACGTGGACCCGAGGGGGCGAGTCCTGCCTTCTTTCCCCCAGAGGCTGTCGTGGAGGAGGGGGACTGGAAAAAGCCCTTGCCCCCCACTCCCATCCTTTTTGTTGCTTGCCCCGGCTCTGAGGTGGCGAGCGGTCAGGCTGCCTGGATCTATGCTCCTGGAAGCCTCAGAACCCTCCATATGTATGACCCCTCTCGGAGCGCTGCTGAGATTGGGTGCACAATTTGGGCGTGGTCTTTGTAAGAATGGACAAAGACTTGGCCGTTTGTGAGCTGTTTTTCTTCTTGTCCAGCTCTTCACTCGTGGAGGAGTGGAAAAGGCTCCCCCCCTCGAACGGTAGATATAATATGCGTTCCTGGAAGTCTGGGTTGAATTTTGTTGCCCAGAAGGCTGTCCTTCTCATGTCCGTGGCGATACAGATGGCACAGCCAGAGGTATAAATATGGGCCACAGAGGATTCCATGAGATCATGCGCTACCAGCTTGACCTCGGCTAGCCCTGCCTTAAAGCGTTATTGGCTCTGGATGGGGAGTTCCAGGAGGAAGTCTGCAATTTTCCGCCATAATCTTTGGTTGGCGGCAGCCAGCATGGCATAAGCGTTGGCCTGATGAAGATGTAAGGATGCGTTGGAATAGAGTTTCTTGCCCTACGTCTCCAAGATCTTCTCCTCCTTGCCTAGCAGAGCCGCAGAGGAGGAGGCTGAGGACGACTGAGGCTTGGAATATAGTGATGTTGCAGCGATCACCGAGGAGTGTGGCTGAGGATGGCCCGAGAGCAAGAGTGTATCCCCCTCAATCTGCCTGTACTTGGCGTCCAGGCGTCGATTGATCGGCTGGGCTGAGTGGGGTTTGATCGGTCTGCATAGGAATCCCCGATTTGGCTACTCGACCTTGGGTTGGGGTAGGCCCAAATACTCCGCCAGCCCAGCAAGACGTTCGTGGAAGGCCCTGGCTGAGGATGGTGTGTCTGGATCTTCCTCATCATCCTTATCCTGCGGATCTGGGGGATCCTGTGGAGGAGGAGGCGTAGTAGGCGCCGGAGGCTGGGGTACAGGGACCGCGGCCGGAGACTGAGGAGGCAGCACCCAAATATTCGGTGTACCCGTGGTGAGAAGTAGCAGACTCCGGCACAAAATACACTAGTACAAAGCAAGTAGTGCTGCTACTGAGAGAGGTTTGTCCTGATTATTTGTCATTGAATAAAGCATGACCAATCTATAATATCAAGGAACCTTAACTTTGTTTACTAATAGATTATATCTTGAATAAATTGACCCAAAAAAATGTCCAGAGGAAAAAACCAACATCTACTACAAGGGCTGTGAAAACAAATGTCTTGTATTGAAAACACATACTTATAAATATATACAAAACATTTTTAACTTTTTGATTGTAAACAACAACAAATCAAATATTTACAAATAAACAATGCAGCTTAAACAAAGTGTTGTAGAGAAAGATCCTGAAATAAAACATGTAATAAGAAACAAGCAAAGAAAAAACAAAGAGGTGTTTAGAGTGTGCAGGGAATATAGCACATATCTATATTAGTCGACAGCTTGTGAAAAAAGAATTCCTGGGTTGTTCCAGTAGTCTTGGGACTATCTAGTTGGGTAGATTCTATCTGGGTACCAAAGAACAAATGTCTGTGCTGGTAAGTCCTATTGGGACCAAGTGAGCCCAACTAGCTGTATGCCAACGTCGCAGGGGGTATATTGGTGAAAGGTCCACATCGAAGTGAAAAAGTAAACATGCAGTATTGTCTTACTGAACCACAATAAGTTCGTTCATAAGTCCCCCTTGCTTCAAAAATGACGTTTCGGCGGCCGTGGCGTCCATCTTGTAACCAAATTTGAGGGACGTGAAAGCCACCTTCTTCAGGGCGATTGAGTGACCCCTGTAATGGAGAAACCAAGAGAAAAACAAAGATCAATTTTTCTCCTGGTGTAGTGGTATTTCCCTATTGGACTTTTCTGGGTATATTAGTAAACAGAGGTGGAAAAAAATCAGAACCTGAGGGGAAATAATTCCCTGTAGATAAATGCTAAAAAGTAAAAGAAGAGGGGGACCTGATAGTAGAGATGGAGTGAATTACTTATAAACTCCTATCTCTAGTTCATTGTAGTGGATGTATGAAATAAAATATCTCACCACAAAAACCTTGTGGGCACGCTCTTGATATTGCAGGCTCCCCGGTATGAGTTTAGCGGGATGCAGGGCTGGCTGCTGTGCTTGAAACGATGTAGGACGATGTAATGTCGCCTTCCTGGGTCCGAAGTGTGTTGGTAATACTCCTGAAGTTTTAGTGATGAAACTCTGTTGGTATAAAGCAGATAAAGAGGTATTGATAAGGGTTGTGGATGGTAGAAAGTGTCTGGACAAATTCCAGACATGTGTGGTCTTGAGTTACTAGCATATATGTCAATTACGAATATACATAAGGTATTATCTGCCAAAGTAGAATGAGTGAATGTTATACGTGGGTTTAAAGATTTTTTATTGCAGTCCGTGCGTTCTTCTAGGGTGAGGAACCTCATTCAGGTACTCGGTCCTCATGCGTCACACTCCTCCCTGGCGCATGTCGACTTCTACAGGGTTCAGCAGGTGTCCAGCCTGCAACGGGCTCTTCCCAACTTCAGACCACCACGCCCTCTGCCTACGTTGCCTTGGCCCAGACCATGGTTGGCAAGCTTGTTCAGCCTGTGGCTCGCTGTCCTCGAAAGCGCTGAAGAACAGACTACCAAGGTGGAGGGAGCTCTTCCAGAAGTCACCTCCAGAGGACCTCAAGAACTTCGTGAAACATCGAACCAAGCCCAAGGTAGGGCTGAAATTGTCCCTCACACCCCGCAAGGTCCCAGGGACTCTCCCGCGCGGGAGGGACCGCTCAGGTCCTTCTACCAGCACGTGCACCGAGGCTGCTGCAGCTACCAGCCTCCGAGCCGAGGGATCCTCGGATCCTCCCGGTGACAGTGTTGATGGACCGGAAGGTTCTTTTACCAGGTATTTACCCGAGCGGCTCCGCCCTCGTACCGGCACCATGGCCGAGGGGCTCTGTCCTTCTACTGGCAATACATCCGAGGGGGCACCTAAACGCAGCTCTACCGACTCCCGGGTCGAGGGTGCCACACCTACCGGGCCTAGGCCCGAAGAGCAGGGTAGGCCTTGTGATCCACATGCAGAGTCTTGGACGAGGCTGGGCCCGGCGGGCTGAGCAACACGTCGCAGGCACGTGGCAGGCAGCTTGACAAAATGGCCGCCGCACCAGACAGAGGCACCTGTGCGACGCCATTCCTTGAATTCGGCGAAGAACGATTGTCAAGGTGGGACTGGCCTATACCAGGTACGTGGCCTACAGCCTACCCCTCTTTTGGGCAGGGCAGCTTTCTTTTGCGTCCATATGGGCAGGGTAGGCAGAGGCTCCAGCAGCTCCCCGCTACCCGTCAGCACCCCCTGCCACCTCTTCGGACAGTGAAGAGGTCTTCTTCGAGAGGTTCCTCCGCCTCATGAAGTCTTCTCGGATGGGCGTTATCCTCAAAGACGCCACCTGGGAAGTCCTTACCGCAATGCTAGCGGCACCACAGACGCCTCTGCCAGCGCCGCAGGCCCGGGTGCCGCTGCCTCCTCCTGCTCCCCAGCCGACTCCTCAGGCGGTTCCGTACCAGCTTCTGCCGCCTCCTCAGTCTTTTGGCACCAGGCTCATAAGTAAGAAGGAAGGGCTGTTAAAACTAGGTCCCATTTATGTACATGGGCCTTTAAATCCAACATGGAAGCACCCACACAGCCTAGTTCTAAGAACCAAGCCATGCAGTCTAGTGTTTTGGGTGTGGCAGGCCTGGAACTACTTTCCTTGGTACTACTTTACCTGGGCTATATAAACCACACCCTGACTGCAGAACATGCTTTGCGTTATTCTGTAACCAGCAGCGTGACGTCACCGTGTCCAGCTCCTGGTCTTCAGCATCTTCCTGTAATCCTGCAAGAACAAGATTATTCTGTCTTACCTGAGAAAACACCATCCAGCACTCAGCATCTCAACCGGGCTGCAATCTGTGGAAACCGAGAGAAGAAGAAACATCACTCACCTGTGAGTACTAGCTTAAGGACTTCCGGTGAACCGCTACCACAGCTGCTGCTCGAACATTGCGACCTGCAATAACGAGAAAGGGATAAACAATATTAGAACGCGCGCTTCCAAAACATCGAATTCCATCAGTCTTACCTGAATTCCATCACGCTATGCCACGCTTCCATCCGGAGCAACATCTGCAAAGGAAAAGAGACATATTCAGGTTTGCTTTCAATATTAAACAACCGCACAGCGCTGTACTTACCTTAACGGATTCCGGGGGCCTGTTTTTCATCGCGCTCTTACCCACTCGCAACACCACAGCGGCCTGTGAGGAGAAGAAGAAGAAAACACAAGTTAGCTTTAAAAGACAATAAAGGCGCTGCACTTCGTGCTTTCTCTTAACTAGAAACGTGCCTCTCCATCCGGCACGCCAGCATCAAGACCTTTCGCACCTGAAAAGAAGGAGATAAAGACATTAACGAATTCCCACCATAAACAGAACAAAGACTTACAATTAACAAACCTACCTGCCTACCAGCAGATTTGGGGTCGCAGCAGGCCTGGGCCCAAGGAAGGCGTACTGCACCAGTGAAGCAACTCGGGCAGCTCGCCAACAAACGTCAAGCGCCCCTGCACAAGAAATGTAGGACGGATAGCTCACCCGACAAATAAATAAGGTGAGAAAAGAACCCAGTGGGAAGGGAATCGGTCAGAGGGAGGTGGGAGATTCACCCATTAGAGACAGTTATCATAAATCCGCCCTTCTGTAATTGCAGATTCATTATTGAGCACTGGGCAACTATGCATCCAGGGTTCCAGATCTCAGAGCCTTCCAGACGCCCCCGGGGATTTCAGGTGAGCGTAACATATACCACCACGGAGCGTGAACTTCTGGCTATCCGTGACGCCTTCAAGGAATGGCGACATCATTTACTTGGGGCTTCTCATCAACCCTGCTTGCTATGAAGTCCGTCAAATGTTCCACCTTACGACATGCTAGATGGCATGAGTTCTTTTCAATGTTTGATTTTCTGATTACCTATCGACCAGGTCATCTCCACTCAAAAGCCGATGCTCTTTCACGTATGCACGTTCCGGACCAGGGTGTCCCTTCCTTATCTCGTCCTTGCTGCTGATCTCCCCGCTAATAGGACTCATTCTTTGGCTTACCAGACTGCCTCTGCTTTTGTGATTCTGTCGTTCATTGCCCACAAGCTGCCAAACCATTTCTGTGTACTGGACTGCTTCTGCTTTTGTGATTATGTCATTGACTGCACGCTGCCAACACATTTCTGCATACCGGACTGCCTCAGCTTTTGTGATACTGCCCTTCATTGCTCGCACGTTAACAGACCCATTTACCCTAACAGAATTCTGCTGCCTGCCCCTACTACCATCTGTGTGCTTTGGTTGGCCCATTCCTTCCACAAGGAAACTACTCACCACCCTACCTGCAGAAATACCAGCCTTCTTTGGACCCTTGGAACAGTTCTTGGAAACACGTCTCAACTTTCCACTGCACAGGCTAATCAAAGACTAGAGACCTTCTTTGCTATACTTCTAGGCGTCCTTGTGCCGTCGGGATAGACCCTGGATTTTGGGACTTGCTGTAACTCTCTGGCATCCTCGTGCCGTCGGGGTAGGGCTTTGGACTTTGGACCTTGGACCTTTGGACCTTAGACCTGGGACTACAGACATACTATGAAACACCTAATGGTAAGATCCATTTCCCCCTCCATGTATATTGTACTCTGAGAATTCTTACACACCGATTCCTCAAAAGGTTCTCATTTTGTTCTTGTACTTGCTTGCTTAGGAATTCCCTGGCTCTATTGAGGATACCTCCACTACCCTTCTGTGATATCGGCACTGACTGTAGCCGTTCAGGTTGGTGTAGTTTTAATATTCTGTTACTTATGGTCATATGAAATTACAACAGTACTGATCTTGGTTTTTCTCTGTTGTTCCCAGTTGGTGTCCACGTGTGTGTGTCTCCTCTTCCATCTATTTGATCCTTCTGTCTGTAACTTTTACACAGCAGAAAGTTACAATGGTGGGAAGAATTCAACATCGACTCCCAGAGCTTTTGCAACCAGTGCTCCTGCCGTATTTACATTCCGGTGGTGAGTCCTAACAGATTGCTACCAGTTTACCGCAGGGAGAGACGGAATACGCCAGGAAGAACCTGTGAGTTCACAAAATGGAGTCGGGTACACCAGCCATATTAGCAGACATGCCAAACAGCATTCATGAATAAGAAAGCCCTTGAAAGAAAATGTACAAGTGAACATTGCTATAAAAGGAGAAAAGTAATCAGAATAAGAGACTTACAACCCTGTGAGTGTATGCAATACACATGTAAAAGAAATCCTGGCAGAATACTATATCAGGCAGATACTATCAATATTGGAAATGTGCACAGAGGCCACATAATAAAGCCCTAAAAGGAGAGTAACCAGGCAGTTTGAAAAGAAACCCCTGTGTACAAAAAGCCCTGGCAGGAGAGTATACCAGGCAAATGAAAGTGCAAGACTGTTCATAAAACAAAGTTCTTCGCAGGAAAGCATATCACGTGGATGCTAATAGTAAACATGTGTCTTCATAAGAAAGCCCTGACAGGAAAACATATCAGGCATGAAGACGAACAAAGTGTAAAGAGAAGTTGACTCAAGCAAATCCTGATCAGAGCACACCAGGGAAAGGCAGAGGAAATATATGAAAGGAGAAAAGAAACCTGACAGGAGAGTACACCAGGTATCCTAACACGACAAAGTCCAAGAGTCAAGTTGTTGTGTGTACCAGTCATGTTCAAGCTCAAGAGACTAGTAATCCTGAACGGAAACCAAGGTGGAGATAAATGCGAGGGAAGGTAGCCACCCTCTGGAACAAGGAACTTTATCCTTTTGGAACTTGTTGTGTTGGAATTTCGCATTTTCTTTTGGAACATTTATATATCACTCACAGCCAAAGACATTTTCCCTTTCCACTTTAGAGTTGTTTTGTTAGAATGTGAGGGTCAAAATAGAACTTTCGATACAGGACATTTTGTTTTGGACATTCTGACAGATCCTTAGTTTTGGTTTTAGGCAGGGAAACTCCTCTAGTGCAGGGACAGAGAGGCATTTTCCAACCTCCTTTTATTTAAATAAAATTCTTTGACCGAGGGGGGCGATCAAGCGCCAGCAACCAAGATGGCTGCCGATATCTGAGCTCTGACATTGACCTGAAGGAGGAGGCCCATATATACTTTGGCCCTGGAAAGGAAGTCCGAACATGCTATAGTGGTGCCCGAAGCGCGGGTGATCCTGCGGCTCTGCTGTGAGAGCTGGAACCTGCTGCATTGCAAAGAGGTGAACCGCCGTCCGCTCACCGCCTCCGTCTCCCCCTCCGAGCCTTGCACTGAGGGACGGCATAGACGGAGCGGTGAGATCTACTCAGCGAGCCCGCTGAGTTGACAGGCGGGGCTCCGACAAGGGGGCGAGTCTGGTGGCACATCCATCGGGGCTCGCAGGATCCAGTTGACTACAATGCACCCCCTGGTATGAGGACTTAGCGTGGGCTGCTCAGGGTTGTGTGACGCTGCCACCTGGATGCTTGAAGCACCCGTGGCCTGGATTTGCAGTGCGATCCGCATGTCGATCACCCCATAGACAGGGGAGTGGGAGTAAAAGCTGCTGGCGTTATCCTGTCGCTCCTCCCATGCTACCAGCAGGGGCCTGGAAATACGGAGACGGGGGCAAGCGAACGCTGTTGGTAAAGCCCAACTAAATACTAGAGCAAATAAATACCTGTGTGCTGCTGGAGGTGGTTTGATGGAACTATAAGGCTCGGTGGAATTAACCCCACCCCCATTTACGCCCCAAAGGGCTGCAAGTACTTCAGCAGATTTCAACACTAACTGCTGCGGGGACTGAGATTGGTGTGGCAGCAAATTATTTTCTAGCCCAGTGCTGACCCCCATTGTGGGCTATCACTGGGGACTTGAAATATTGGGACCCCCCCCCCCTTTCTGATTTACAGCTTCAATAGCACAGAGAAGTGAGGATCCCAACTTGGAGTACCTTCGGCAGTTCTCCTTCAGGCGATATAACATGCTTTGCTACCAGGTAAGCAGATAGTTACTTGTTGTGTGCGTAGCTGAAGATCAGTAGAGGCACATTAAGCTATTGTCTGATATCCCGGAAACGGTACAAGCCTCAGGTACACAAACTAAGGCGAGGGACTTGGCTGATCTCTCAGAGAAATTGTGCAGTTGATACGAAAGAATTCATCAGTGGATACTGGCTATTATTGTGAAACCCGAGGCAGAACCTATATGCAGCACTACTATTGAATGGCAAAGGGAAACAAGAAGCAGGGTCGCCTGCAGTTCAGTCAAAAGGAGGGACTGGCACTACATGAGAGCACTATGGCTTCACCCAGGCTGGCAGGGAGTGAAGGTGAGAGTGTTGCTGATTCGCACAGTACCCTACCTGAGAACGTTGGAGACCGCCACTCAGAGCTAAGTGTAGTGCTTGCGGAAATGAAGAACGGATTAGCTCCTGTTAATACCAAATTAGACGGTATGGAGTATAAAATGGATCGAATGCAAGAAAGAATAGAAAAAGAGAGCGTCCGCCTTAGAGAAGCTGAGCATAGGGTTTGTGTGCTTGAAGACACAAGTGGTGAAATCACGGCTGCGATTTGAGGTCTGCAGAAGGAGGTCAAGGAAATAAGAGAAAAACAAAGACTTGGAGATACAATCCATCCGTAATAATGTCAGGGTTACGGGGATTCCGGAATCAATACCAACACGCATTATGGAACAATATATGGAGTCTTTCTTTAAAGAGGTGCTCCAAGATCTTCAGCTATCCCTCCAATTTATAGTGGAATGAGCACACAGAATATTGGGACAGATGCAGAGATCAGGGCAAAACCCACACCTGGTCATTGTGAGACTCTTAAATTACTGTGACAGGGATACCATTCTACGAAGAGCACGACTGCTGGATGACTTGGAGTACGAGGGGGCAAGAGTGTCCTTCGATCAAGATTTCACACCGTCAGTAGAAAGAGTTTGATTGTCCTTTCTGGCAGTGCAGAAACTCCTACGAGATAAACATATACAGTATGCAATGTTATATCCTTCTAAATTGCGAGTTTTAAAAGACAATAAGACTCTCTATTTCTCCGACCCGGCTGAGGTTGCTGCTTTTGTGGAATCCTTACCCTCGTCATGAGGGGTTATGCTCTTATGTGGTGGTCTATTAATATGTGATATGCCTGTATCAGTCTTGCTGGGTAAGAGGGCATGCCATCCCAGTATTTTCGGGAATGCTTGGATCTATGGCAGGGTTGAGTGTTATAATGTAACAAACAGGCTCATTTGCCTAAAATCCTATTTGTAGGGATGTTCTCTTCCTGGATGGCGGGGCAGATATGGGTGGGTTGAATGAGGTTCCTGTGTCCACGCCCCCGGGTAGGCATCCTAGTTAAAAAGTTTTGTTGAGGAAGTTGGGTGTCGGAGGGAAGTGGTTACTGCTGGTTGGGATTTGGCAGTGGGGGTGGGGGAGGGAATTGTTCAGGGAAGGGACAGGAGTTTTTGCAATGAGGATGGGGAGATGGAATGTTGATAAGGTTCATAGAAAAAAGGTTCATGTGTTAGGCGGTAAGAGCGTGGAGTGCACGAGAAGACTAAGTTGGTGTGGGTCGTCTAGGTATGCGAGCAGGCTGCTCAATAAGGCTAATGGCAGGAAATGTAAACTCTGACTGCTGTACCCTCCTTAGTTGAAACCTCAGGGGCCTCAATAACCATGCCAAAATGTGCAAAGTCGTGGCATATAGTGAATGACATGGTGTTAAAATATTGTTTCTCCAAGAAACACACTTGCAGGGGAGCTTGAATGTTGGTTTTGCGAGATCATGGAGAGACATCAGATATTATACATCTTTTTCCTCTTACTCAATAATCATTCATAAATCCTAAGGGTTTAAGCCACTAGAGCAAGATTGTGACCCAGAGGGCCGGTATGTTATCATTACTGGAGAACTAGTGGGGTTAAGGTAAAAAAAGTGAATGTGTACGGGCAAACTTGGAAGACCCTGGATTTTACATGGTCCTGTGGTCGAAATGTATGAAATATGCGTATACGCGTCTAATTGTGGCTGGGGACCTGAATGCGGTACTGCAAGTGAAGCTGGATAGATCCTCTATGGTTGTGAGATCGGAATCGTCAGTTGCTAAAGCTATCCAACGGGGGATGACAGAGTTGGGACTGGTTGATGTGTGAAGGGCTTTGCATCCAGATGAGAGGGGTTATTCTTTGTATTCCTCCATGCATGACTCGAGTTCACGCATAAATTACATCTTAGCTTGAAAATAGTGGATTCTCGAAAGTATATCTTGTACTATGCCCCCGATCACTCCCCCGTGGTAAAGCAGTTCAGGTTGTCTGGCATAACATTGGGTTGACCACGCTGGCGCTTTCAGGGTCAAGCCCTACGGGATATGATTTACTGCAGCAAAGTAGTTTCAGGAAATGAACACATCATATTTCACGATAAATGAGGGCTCTGTAGCGTCTGTTAGTAGCCTGTGTGAGGCGTTTAATGTTACTCTGAGCGGTCATTGCATTTCAATTGAATGTGTTGTATTGAAAGGGATCTGTGGTAGATTGGACGAATTAGAGCAAACTCTCTAAGATATGGAAGTCGGTTGTAGGAAGGGTAGCTCCTCTGAATCCTTGTTAGCGATTCGGGATGTTCTGAGTAAATTTAATGTGGAGGCGGACAGAGAAGTGCAATTCCTGGCCACGCAGCAGATGAAAGTAGGTATGAAGGAAGTAGGCAGACCAGGCAGGTATTTAGCGAGAATGCTGAGTAGCACTAGAGGGCAGACTGATATACCCGCTATACGCTTTTCAGACAGATCCCTGGCGACGTATCCGGGAGGTATAATGGCAGAATTCCATGGTTTTTATATAAATAAGTATGCTGCAAGAGCTAGAGGGCAACAGGATACTCTGTGAAACTTTGTGCGAGGCGCCACCCTGAAGTTGCTCAGTGAACAGGCAGTCTTCTGTCGGCTAAGGCTCAGAGGGTCGGATGAGCTTACTTCTTAATTTTTTAAAGTGCGAAGTATTTATTGGAAACATGGTGTGAGAGCGTAGAGGTGGGACTATTGCCCCCGACAATGCGGGAAGGGATAATTACCTTGATATTGAAACCAGAAAAGGACCCTCTGGAGTGCGCATCTTATTCACTGATCTCTCTTATTAATTAATGTAGATACAAACATTTTCTCCAAAGATTTTGTGGTTAAACTGCTGCCATTCCTCTCCTCCATCATACATGAAGATCAGGCTGGTTTTATCCCGGGGAGAAGTTTGGCCCTTAACCTAAGAAGGCTCTTTGGAGTGCTAGTGCAGGTTGACCCCTCAGTCCAGGCAAAAGAAGCACTACTAGATATGGAAAAAGCTTTTGATTCGGTTGCATGGGATTCCCTGTTTGCAGTACTCAAGGAGATTGGGGTCCCACCCTACTTTAAGCCCTATGTTAAGACATTATGTAGATTTGCTAAGGGGACTGCTGGCTTTAGTATGGCTGGTATTATGAAGTTGTACATGCAGTGCTTTGTCCCTGCTGTACTATATGGCCTGGAGGCCTTAGCAATGCAAGACTTGACGTGGCTAAACATTCTAGAGGGACACTATTGGCGCTCTGTCTTTGGCCTGGGACCTTCTTGTTCAGTACAGTATCTAAGATTGGAACTGGGTCTTGTCTCCCTGAGTGGGATGGCACTGCGCGCGAGAGGCTCCTTCTACTTGAAAGCCTTAGCCAACCCACGTTGTAAATTGCTCAAACTGACAGGGCAAAGCTTTGATCTGGAAAAACATCCTAGGGGTGGGTCTTATAAACAGTTGAATGAATCACTGTTTATGGAGATTGACTGGCCCTATGAAAAGCTAAAACACTTACCGTTTATTCACCAGAAAAGAGCATTCCAAGATAAGCTGAACAAGTGGGACTGGTGTTTGAATGTGGAGCATTTAGCTACCCTAAAAGGGTATGAGGCAGTACTTCATGTCACCCATAGATATCTTAGACCCCAGGTGTATCTCTTGCTCACCCCGGCACCTGATGTTAGACGCTTTTTGCTACAATTAAGAACTAACCAGCTCCCGGTGCTTACCATAATTGGTCCAAGGCTAAAAATCCCTCGTGAATCCAGAACATGTAGAATATGTAAGAAAATAGGAGTTCTGGAATCGGCACGGCATGTATTAACACTTTGCCCAAAATTGGGACCGCTATATATAAATTCATATGAAAAATGGGTCCACAACCTTGAGGCAATAAAAGATGAGTTCTTTTGGTATGGATGTCTGAATCCAGTCACTTTAGGCCTTCAGTTAGCTCTCTTTAGGGTATGGAACCATGTGAAGCCTTTACTTCAGTGAAAACCTTATCACTTTAGTAACAAAGTGATACTTAATGGTCTCTTCTACACACTGTTGTATTGGGATGGGGAATTCCCAATAACTATAGGTGCTCACCTGTTAGTGTAACTCACCCACCTTAAACCATAACTTATCAAACTCCTCTACGTGGCTGTTATGTGATGTATCTGTACTTTTAATTTATATTTTATATTTTATTTTTATATCTTATATTTTTATATGATTGAGTTGATCTTTCTTGTTTATGCTCTGTTTATGTTTATGTTTTGTTTGTACTTTGAGATGTATATATGTTCTTGGGATGTATATACCTATGAGTTGTGTAAAACCCAATTTTTGGATTGTATCACAATAAAGTATATATATATTATATTCAGGGGTGACGGCCAGGATTGGGTTATTTGGCAGGGATTCTGAAGCCTCTGACCTTGGGCTGGGGATGCGTCAGGGGTGCCCATTGTCTCCACTTCTTTTTGCTATAGCGATGGAACCACTGGCTATGAGGCTGAGGCGATTCTATGTGCAGCTAGGCTTGGCACTGGGGATGGGGGGGGGTGATACACGTGAACTGATTTCGCTTTATGCGGATGACGTAACTTTATATATTAGGGATTCCAGTAGTAACCTGATCCCCCTCTCTCAGGAAATTGAAATGTTTGGGGATGTATCGGGCTGAGAGTGAGCTGGTCCAAATCAATCCTATTCCTGTTAAATGAGAGTAGGCTGCGTCCTGGGGGCATGGAAAGATTCAGATGATACAAAGTACCTGGGAATAGATATTAGCAGGTCCAGGGCGCAACCTTTCCGGGATAACTATGGGGTCTACATGGTCTACATGGAAGATCTTAAAGGCCGAATTGACCGCTGGAAACTGCTTCCGATTTCTCTTCTTGGGAAAGTAGTGATTATAAAGATGATTATGTTACCGAAACTGCTATATCTATTTCTTAATGTCCCGATATGGCCGGGCTCCCAATTATTTGCAGAATTAAAATCATTAATGGGTAAATTGGTGCGGGCCCAAAACCACCTAGCATAAGGGGGGGGATTACCTTGTTAGAACTTGGGAGAAGGGAGGCATCAGTTTTGGATTTTGAGTTGTACTTTCTGGCAGCGCAAGTTTCTTTTGTTTCCTATTGGATGCCACAATCTGTAAATCCCAGCGTATTAAGCTAGAAAGGAGGTCCACGTGTCCGTACTCTTTAAACAGCTCCCTGCTCTCGTTTAACATAAATGAAAGATGCATCTTTGATCCGGCGGTGTGTTCAGTGCATGTATGGAAAAGGTTGTGTTGTAAGCTACTCGTGTCCATTCCTTATACTCCAGGGCTTGGCTTTTGGAGTATTCAGAATTTGCCCCCAAAATGCCATGACAGAATAAGAGGGGAATGGTTGAGGAATGGAGTACAAACTTTGCCAGAGGTTTATCCTTGGGGATCATTTGTTTCTTGGGGAACAGTTAAGGCAAAACTGGGGGACTTCTTTGGGTTAGCGTTTCAGCTTCACAGACTTAAGGAAGCATTCAGGGCATGGTCACCATCATTCCCGGAGGAGCCCTGCACAGTCCCATTGTTGATATTTCTAGAGGAGGAAATGGCTAGTAAATCAAAAGGGGAAGCGGATGTAGGCGTGGAATTGGGGGACGCAAGATGGACATTTATGTGTGTACATACTAAGAAAGTGGCAATGAACTCCCGTTTTAAGCTGATACAACTAAAGATCCTCCACTCGTCATATGTATCTCAAGCGGTACAGACAAATATCGATAGTAAATGTGATGGAAAAAGTCCTAAATGTAAATGTGATATCGTTGATTTCAAAGCAGGAATAAACTACTGTCTAGATGTCTGTTGTTGGCAAAACGTTGCATATTGATGTCTTGGTCGTGCCCCACAGCTCCAACACTGTCCAAATGGTTAAGAGAATTAGGTTGGTGCTGTGATGTGGAACAGGTTTATTGTAGGACATTACAGTCGGATTCCTGACCTGTAGACATTTGGGACTGTGCTGTACGTGCCTTGCTGTTCTCGAGGGATGCTGTTGTCTGAGAGAGAGAAGCAGGCAAGGGTGCATCGACTAGGGCTATATACAAAATCTTGTGGAGGCTCCAGCAACGCAGGACATCCCCCCCCCCCCCCCACTTCTGTCAGAGTTTCATTCCTGACTCCTCACAGCTCCCCCTCCGACCTTGGTTCCTCAGTCAGGTAGAATCCCAGCTCTAAGGCATTTGGCTCGCCGCTTGCTCACCCTCCTCTGTTATATTTGTGACAGGAATAAACAGAACAGTGTCCTTCACTGAACAATGGCGCTCATGCTGTGTTCAGCATTGCCTGTAGCCAACACATGTAACAAAGGATCTTTGTGGAATAGAGTCATTCCAGGAGATACTAAAGTCTATTCCACATCCATATAGCCAGACAAGGTGGTTTGGACTGGGAGTTCCCCTCTGGAATGGGAGCCTGTGTCCTCAAGAGGGGAGTCACTCCTAGTGAGGCCCCACTTGCCCAGACCCCTAGGCAGGGTCTTGGGTAGCGGGCTCACCTCCCTACCCTCAAAGGCGGTGGCTCCCTTCTGGGGAGAAGGGACAAATTGTCCAGAGTAGTCACAATTGAAAGAATGAGTTTAATTCTTTTTTTTTTTATCAACAGATGAAATGGGAGCACAGTTGGGGTGCAAGCAGACTTAAGGCTGCTGCCATTAGAATGCAGCACAGGGAAATTAGAACCTATTTCTTCAAAAAACACTTATCCGACTTTAATCAGGCGAACCTTCAATGGGGAACACAAACAATTGTTGCAACCTATAAGGAAGCTGGTAGGCCTAGATGCTCTCCGCTTAAACCACTTTGCTAAGGGCCAACTGCTTAGGAAGTAACGCAAGCAGGGTGGCAATACACAAATAGGTGAGGAAAGCCCACCTGGCGGAGGTCAGTCCCTGTTTACCTAGGCTAGGAAAAAAAGACAAGGAACAAGTCAACATGCAAGGAAACACAGTATACATACCACATCCGACCATAAACCTGATGTACCAGGAAAGCAGATTTAAGATCGGAGTGCCCATAAGGCAGAGGCGAAAGGGCATCGGACAACTCAATGGAGCACAGGGTGTGGGTTACCTATTCTTTCTGCAGGTAACTAGACAGTAGTCCCTAGATTTGTAGCAGTGATAAGAAAATGCCAAAAGCGGGAGCTAAACTTGGATCCCCATCTGAAACAAGAACTGATGGAAGACCATGTATATAAAATATGCTATGCAGAAGGAACACTCCTAATTGGGGAGAGCTAAGTACACTCCTGCCAGGAACATTTTAATGCCATAGTCAATGGCAAGCACTATGTTATGTTATATGGCATTTGTATAGCGCCTACTGCCATTGGTATGGTCTCGAAGTGCTGTGGGTATGAACGCTCTTCGGAGGACCGTGATCTGAGATGTGAGATGTGAAGGAAGGATTCTAAAATACGTGTGTGCATTTTCTTGCCAGCACAAAGGTATGTAGGGATTAGCTAGGTCCTTAATATTCTAAAATGTGTGTGTGCCTTTTTTTAGCTAACACGTAGGTAGTGAGGGAGTGGCTAGGTCTCTAGTAGCAGCCCATAGAAATCAGATGAGAGGACGGTTGTCGTGACAGTCTACCAGGGGAATAGAAGAGACATGGGTTTTGTGCAGAATCCAGAACGCCCTTGTTGTAACCCAGCAGCTGAGAATCTTCTGCATTTCGTTTTGCTGCGCTCATAATATGTGGATGTGAGAAAGCAGACGATCATCCCGATATTGAAGAGAAATACATGTACACAATGTTGTCCTCCATTGATCTTCCTTCTACAAGCAGAGCCACTTTATGTTGCTTGGGCATTTCAATCCTATTTGAGGAGGGCCTGGAGTGCTAGTAAACGTTGCTTGGGCAATGCCGTTTGAACTGTTTGCCTGATTAGGAGGATTTAGTGTGGGAGCACTTTAAAATCTAAATGAACTATGTACATGTTATTTATTGAGAGAAATGTATTTTAGGGTCCTCACATTGCTATTTTATTCTATGTGATCTAACACAACTTTATTTGGCGGTTGGACCCGTAAAACCAAAAACAATACATTCCATTAAAAAACACTTCATGAAGCACAGTGCTTCATCACAAAAATTCACCATGGAACCATAATAAATTAACATCAAAGTATTAAAAAACGAACCAGTCATTTCTAAAATACATACTACAGCGTGTGTCGACCTCAACATATATACAATTTTAAAAGGCTGTGCACAGGGTATTAGTTTCTCCTCTGGGGCAATAAAGGGGGCTACAGTGATATCTCCTAGGATAATCAAAGCAGGGGGATCCCTATTACTTTGGTCTTATTAGCCAGATTCGTTGTAAGAATATAGATGCAGCAAACACAGCGACCGGTCCATGGCATTGAGACAGAGCTCCAAGGCATCTTGCGGCAACCTCACATTCCTGAGTTTAACAGATAGCGTGATCTCAGGTCTTTGTATCTATCACAAAATGCATAAAGTGCATGGTGTATTTGTTGGCTGCCCCAAAGGCTGCACACAGAGTACTATTACTCTCCTTCCATTTAGCAGTAAAGAAAGCTACTTTCATGGTGATGGTACACTACTGTATGTAAAGCGAACAGGCATAACCTGGGCTAACATTGTCAAGATATTCCTCGAATCCATGTGATCATTTGTAAGACAGATATGATCACCTTGTGCTCAAAACCATGCAGTCCTGTTTCATCTGTTTTGTTAGCGCTTTGAGGTAAGGTTGCTTCACCACCAACCTTGAACCTTGTGTTATGCTCTGCGGATTCTCCCATAATTCGGCCGTATCAAGTTTGGTGAGCTCTGCGAGTAAAACAGTAAACCAAGGAAGAGAGTGTGCCCCACCCGTAGTTAGAAAATTGGTCAGTGCCAATCGGTAGGGTGCTAGATATTCATTTGACCTAATTTGACTTAATCCTGACCCAAAAAAACACTGGTTTATTCTATGTAATGTTTAATGTATTTTATCCGAATAAACTTATATATTGATGATGAATTGGAGAGTCATGGGGATTCGGCTGCATTCTAATGGAAATAATGATGTTCTTGGGTGGGTGAAGTGGAGCAGTGTTTATTGCAGAAGTATGGGGGTGGGTGGCCATGCCCCGAGAGGGGTACAGCTATGTTCTATTGTGATGGAGTGCTAGACATTCCAGTGAAGGAAGGTTGACACCTTGTTAAAACAGGAATGGGAGATTTTGCCGCAGCAATTTTTTTGTTGAAGTAGTTTTTATTACATTTTTTCCAATGGATTTTGCCAAAAATATGTGGTGGGTGGGTTTAGGTTAATAATAAATGTAGGGAGGCATGAGAGGGAGGGGTGAATGTGGTGCCCCCACACATATATTGTTGGCAAAATCACCCATTGAAAAAAGAAATTCTGTGAAAAGTACTTCAGAAAAACCCCTGCATTCTTTTCAGGGAAGGGCAGTAGTTTACCCAGGAGATGGACTAAGTCTGTAAGGACACAGAAGAAAAAAGCCATGTTTTCAGAGCCTTCCTGAAGGCGAGGTGATCCTCTATGCAGCGGATGGTAAGTGGGATTGAGTTACAGATAGTGGGTGCTTGGACTGGGAAAGACAAGCCCCCTATTCTGGTTAATTTTGCACTGGAATGAAAAGAAGGAGTGCTGAGTCTGATTTCAGGTTTCTAGTGGCCCATTAGCGTGTACATTTATGTTGCAGATTAATAAAGTTACTCACCGTAGTGACTACCTTACTCCTAGTCCATAGTCCCCTTTCCTCCATACTTGTGGGACATTCCGTCCTTTGGGACGGGACCAGAGCACTTTTGTAAAAAGCATCAAAATATGTTTGTCCTTTTCTAACGCCAGGTCTGAGACCATTTGAGCAATAATAGAGGATACTTTTTAGAGGGGACGGCTGGCGTATGGAGGAAAGGGGACTATAGACCAGGAGTAAGGTAGTCACTACGGTGAGTAACTTTATTATACTCCTACGTCCCGTCCCCTTTCCTCCATACTTGTGGGAGATTCCCAAGCATGCACCACAGTTAGTTAGGGTGGATGGAAAAAAAAAAACCTTACTGGAATAAATTCCTAAGGGCGGCCTGACCAAACTGGGCATCAGCCCTGGAGCTCAGGTACAAGTAGTTATGCTTACAAAAAGCTGATGGGGATGCCCACGTAGCCGCCTTGGCGATGGTTTCCCAGGGAACATACTTATGGAAGGCAACAGCAGGCGCTTTGCCACTTACAAGATGGGCATGGATGCCCTTCGGTGGTTGAAGGCCCTGAATGGTATAGGCTTCAGAAATGCAGGGGGCAATCCATCGGGAGATAGGTGCCTTTGAAGCAGGTTTCCCTTTCGGGTCTCCAAATATGACAAAGAGTTGTGAGGAGCCCCTGGGTTCACTAGTTCTGTCGAGGTAAAACTTTAGGGCTCGCCTGACATCCAAGTTGTGTAAGACTCTCTCTGCATCTGAGGCCAGATTCGGAAAAAAGACAGGTAATGAGATTGATTGATTCAAATGAAAATCGGTAACCACTTTAGGTAGGAAAGAAGGATGAGTGGGGAGCACAACCTTATCCTTATGAAAGATGAGGAACGGATGTTCCACAGACAGAGCCTTGAGCTCGCTTACTCGTCTCGCTGATGTCACTGCAATCAAAAAGGCGACCTTCCAAGAAAGGTATTTGAAATCAGTAGTGGCCATGGGTTCAAATGGTTTATGGCACAAGGCAGTGAGTACCACATTCAAATCCCATTTGGGATGAGGATTGCGTACCGGTGGGAAAAGATGTAATAGTCCCGCAAAATGCCTTTTAATAAATGGATTAGTCAAAGAAAAGGAACAGCTGTCAGTGGACAATTAGGCCGCAATAGCAGACAAGTAAGTCCTGCAAGACAAGACATGAATGCCCGAGGCTGCGAGATGAGATATGAACGAAAGAAAAGTGTCAATCGTAGCTTGCTTGGAGTCGAGCTGTTTAGCTAAACACCAGTGGCAAAAACAGAGCCACTTGCTCCGATATTGAGACCTCGAAGAAGGTTTTCTGGCCGCTTGGATTATGCGCATATTGTCCTCGGACAAGTTAAACTGCGCTAACGATCTGAATTCAGGCACCAGGCCACCAAGCTGAATGATTGTGGGGAGGGGTGCCACATCTGGCGATCGCATTGGTGAAGCAGGTCGGGAATCAACAGCAATCTGATTGGAGGAAGAATCGACAGATGCTGAAGTTCTGAGAACCAGAATCTGGCTGGCCACCAAGGAGCTTTGAACAGGAGAGCGCCTTTCAATGTATTCCTGAGCTTGCTGAGTGACCGATGAACTAGAGGTAGTGGTCGGAAAGCATAGGACTTCATGTTGTGTCAGGGAATCTCGAGGGCGTCCCCTATGGAGGAGACCCAGAGACCGTTCCTGGGTGCATATAGAGGAAGTTTTCTGTTTGTAAAATTCGCAAAAAGGCCCACTTCTGGAGTGCCCCGTTGGCGAAAAATGGTGCAGAGGACATCCGTGTTCAGTACCCACTCGTAACTGGCTGCTGACTGGCGGCTGAGTGAGTCTGCAGTTACATTGATGTGACCCGGAATGTGTACAGCCAGGAGCCAAATGCTGTGCTGTATGGCCCATTCCCAAATCCGTATGGCTAGGTTCACATGGAGAGGTGATTTGGTGCCACCCTGCTTGTTAATGTAAAACATTGCCACAGAGTTGTTTGTACGAATACGGACCACTTTGTTCACGATGGACGGTTAGGAAGCTTTGAGTGCCAGAAAAACATCTAGGAGTTCCAGATAATTTATATGAAACTGCCTGTCCTGAAGTGTCCACAGGTCGAATACCTGGAGATGATCCAGCATCGCGCCCCACCCCAAAAGGGAGTAGTCCGTGGGAACTGTCACTTGTGGGCCAGGTTCCTGAAAGGAGGCCTCTACTTAAAGGTTGTTGGTCGAGGACCACCATATTAGATCCGACATCATGCAGGATGGAACTGGAATCATCTTGGAATCCGGGTCCAAAGCCTGAGACCAAGAGCTCTGAAGAGCCAGCTGAGTACGCCCCATCTTCAGGGATGGGCTAGCACGCAAGAAGCCACGAGGCCCGGGAGTCTCTGAAACTACCAAGCCGTCATGTGCGAAGACTGGAGGAAGAGCTGACATGTGGTGGATGGATCCGCAATTCTGTCTGCCGTTAGGAACACCCTGGTATTGACCATATTCCAGCGGAAACCCAGGAAAATCAGGACTTGGGAGACCATCATAGAAGATTTCCGCCAGTTCACCAACAGCCCAAGGTGGAACAGGAGCTGGAGGAGAGACTGGAGATTGTTCAATGCCGTCTGTGGGCAAGGACTGAGTAGGAGCCAGTCGCATCATCTTCGTAAAGACACACAGCGCCGAGCTGAGACCAAAAAGGAGCACCCGGAACTGAAAATGTTCCCCTTCCAGAGAGAACCGCAGATATTTCCGATGCAGCCTCCAAATCAGGATGTGCATGTAAACACCCGGAAGGTCAACTACACTGAGCCAGTTGCCCTCCTGAAGAGAGGACTTTATTTGGCAAGGCGTGATCATCTTGAATTTCTCTTGGGCAAGAGAAAGATTGAACTGGGAAAGATTGAGGATAGTGCACAAGCCAGCCTGGTCTGGTTTGGGCACTGTGAACAGTATCCAGAGCCACAGACGAACTGGGCTGAACCTCAGCACCCAAATAGTGAACCTCGGAACGACGTCCGGTACTGGCAGGTCTGCTGAGGGATCCCTCGGAGAACACTCACGTGCGCCTATTATGCCGTTGGGGTACCGCAGGGAAACCCCTGGTGATAGAGCTACACGAGCCCCTCTCGGACCTGGAAGACCCCAGGAAGGAGTCCCCTGGCCGGGGTGCCCTAAAGAGTAAAGAACTTGCCGGGCTTTTCTTCCTTTTCATTGATGAAAAACTGGAAATGGGGTGGAGGAATGCGCTGAAATACCTCCCACCGAAGAAGATAACGTTGGAGTGCCCGGACGGAAAAAGTGAGTTGCAGTAGAAGCACGAATCACAACGATGTTCAGGGCCTAGACAGTCCAAGCAAAGAGAGTGGGGATCTGCCCTATCGAAGCAACGTTCGCATGAAGCACAGGGCACGAATCCCAGACGCTCCGGCATAGACGGAGGACTAGATGGCCGAGGAACCGGAGCAGGAAGGAAGGACAAAGGGAAAAAAATAAAATTCCCAGTGATGCTTGTGCGCCCAGCCCAGACCGCGTGGAAAAAAGGACTGAAGGGTGATGCGGGTGGAGCTCAAAGGGCAAGGTTATGGCCACGTGCAGAACCCCACGTAAAAATAAAAGAAGGACAACCATTTAAAAATGTTTTGATGCTTTTTACAAAAGTGCTCCGGTCCTGTCCCGAAGGACGGAATGTCTCACAAGTATGGAGGAAAAGGGACAGGACGTAGAGTAATTCTGATCCTGTGTTGTGGAGAGCTTGGTGGGTGAACACATTACCTTGAAGGTGAATCGTCACCCAATCGGCAGCCAGTGTAGGACACAGAGGGCAGGTGTGATGTGTTCTCTAGGGCAAGGAGGAGCCTTGCTGCAGTGTTTTGTACCCGTTGGGAGTTTTCATAGTTGTGATGCTGGGGCCAACAGGTATAGGGCGTTAGCATAATCTAGCCGTGAGAGGACATTAACAACAATGGCAGAGACTGTGTGGGAAGGGAAGGTCAGGTAGGAGATGTGGCGGAGAATGAGCATGTGTAGGCAGCAGATTTTTGTCATGGAATTGATGTGATGTGATAAGGTCAGGTCCACATACATAATGCATCCAAGGTTTGTTACTGTGTTGAAGGTGCCAGGGGGTGGGGCTAGAGAGAGCGGCCACAGGGTCAGTTGAGGGAAAAGGGCAGTCTTCCCACAGAGCATTATCTCATTTTTTCCTGGGTTGAGAAGGAGGTGGTTTGCAATCATCTAGTTTTCGATTTCTGAGGCATGATGCAAGATCAGGGGGTGGTGGAGGAGGGGCCCTCTAGGATTTTGAAGATGATTTGAGTGTCATCTTCATAGTTATAGTAAGATAGGCGGTAGGATCGGATGAGTGCAGGGAGGTGCCTCATAAAGATTAAAGAGCAGAGGGAGAGGGAGGCGCCCTGTGACACCTGTGTTATTTGAGATCTACTCGAGAGAAATTGTCGAAGGCTGCCGAGAGGTCGAGTAGACTATATATGTATCTACGTCTACGTACCATTGCTCCCAACTTTCCTAACTATGATACTACACCAACCCTCAGTCCCCCTCCTACACCACCAATTTCTTAACTATGATACTACACCAACCCTCAGTCCCCCTCCTACACCATCTGAACATTCTCCATCCTCCACAGCCCATACCAATCACACACTCTAAAACGCACCCTGATTAAAGCCAGATCCATCTCGGCTCATGCTCCTGACATACACAACCTTATCACCATCAACAATCTAGACATCCTTCTATATCTGAAACCTGAAACCATGCACCAGCTGGCACTGCCTTAACCATCGCCATCCCTCCAAGACAAACCATCCTCCGTAGTGACAGAACTGCCAGCAGTGACGGCAGGGTAGCATCGATCTATAGAGAGATTCTCCTTATTAGGGCGTTCAACACCAGTCCTCCAACAAATTGCGACCTTCCGTCAGCTAAAATATCTCTATCCCCCACTGCCACTGCCACCTTACACCTGTAGGGCAGACCACCGGCAACCAGATAAATAAAATACATTCCTCTAAGGAAAAAGGCTTAGTGCAACTCTTGGCAGGATAACAAGGTTTTATTTCTCAAATAAAGAAAATACCATGTCAGTAGCGGCATTTAATCCCTAAAGCCATGGGGTGCACTGGTTAGTTCAAAGCAATACAGTACATTTTAAATGGAGTTGTCATCATGGGTGATGCAGGAGTATACAGTATTAATTCCCCCAGCTCATTGGTCTTCCCCTATCTACATACCACTCGCTCCATATGGGATGCAGAGTGATTAGTTATGGTTTCTTTGTGCCAATCCCCTTCCACCTTGTCTTTGGCCTTGTTACTCTAGGTTCCAGAGATATGATTGGATCCTACATTGAGGATACTTCTCTCCCAACTAAAAACTCACATGATGTGCACCTTGTAGTTGAACCTGAGCTCAGTGGACACTCTTGAGGTCAAATTGACCCTCTGAAATTCGAGGAGCTGTTTTGGATCCCAGACACGCTAGTGTCCCCACCATGCCTCCCCGACACTGACCTAGATTTGTTATCCTCACCCTGTGCACCTCGCAGTACAAATCATCAAACATCCTGCTCTGTGCTACCCACTTGGCAGCTGCCCCCTTCCCGGATCCTTCACCTGAGCTCTGCCAGAACTACATCAATCTGTCAACCAGTGAGGGATTTAAGAATTCTAATGGTGGGCTTCTGGTAGTTCAGAGTGACTAGTATCATGGGGTCACCACGGCCATTAATCTGAACTGGGCTGCTTCGGCAGCTCAAGGCCTTCGCCCTGTCTCCCAGGAAATCTTCCTTCAGAGACGGCGCCGCCCTGCTCGCGTTTGGATATTCATATTACTTTCTAGTTGCATAAGTCTGCAAAGAGGGACAATGGGACAGTTGTATCTATTTGGTGTGAAGGCCTTTTAATCTGCTAAATGAGCTGGGAACAGGGATGGGAAAATGTGTTGGTGTTAAATGCCAGGATATGCTATTGATAATGCAGGGGTCTGGCCTTTCTAGGCATCAATCTCAAAATGGCCATAGTTCAGTATTTCCTGTTGCAGGGATGAGCTAGCTCTTCCATCCTTCATTACTATAAGCAATTATGTTCCCTCGCCCCTAAAGTACAACCCCCTGCACCCTACAGTCACGCTTCTACGTTACTTTATACCTCTAATATATTTTCCTCAACCTAAATCATTTTGGGGAACTGGGGACCTGGATATGCATCCCAACACACCTTATATACCGATCCCCAGGTCCTACCCTCTCCTTCAAAGAGGACCTCCTGCGACTCCACACCACCGACTTAAAGCCTACCTCTAGACTCCTATTCCTAGGCAATCTGAACTTAGGCTTCAATGATACTGCGGACAAATACGCAATCTCCTTAGTGTGAGAAATCTGATGGTATCATCACTCCTTTCCTGGCGTTGACCTCTTCCCATGCAGACGACACTCAGATCCTGATCTGGCTGGATCTTGATCGGGATGAGATGTCGGCTTGCCTGCAGGGATGTCTGGCGGCTGTGGGAGATTGGTTGGACCACAATTGGCTCAAATTGAACGGGGACAAAACTGAGATGATGGTGGTGGGTTGTCCTCCTGATCCTTCACTTTGGGTGTCTTCATTCTGGCCTCCTTCCCCAGGTCCCTTGCGCACCCCGGCAGACAAGGTTAAAAACCTTGGGGTTATACTATCTGCTTCATTGTCTATGGATAAGCAAGTAACAGCCGTATGTCAAGCTGGTCACTTTCAACTCAAGACACTTAGAAAGGTACTCCCCATGATCCCTGCCCCTCTGCGCCCTCCTGTAGTGGCGGCTTTGGTGATCTCACGGCTGGACTATTCTAACTCCCTTTATTTGGGTCAACCCAAGGGAGTTATCTGCCGGCTTCACCGGCTCCAAAATCTGGCCGCAGGGGTTGCCACCGGCTCCCCTTATGGAGCCCACATATCTCCAGTACTTCGAGCCCTGCATTGGCTTCCGGTAAACCAACGTTATTTTTAAGTCACTATGCATTGTGCACCGGTCCATACATGGCCAAAGAGCTGAATATCTTCAGAAGAAATTCTCGCTATATGTACCTCTTCCGTCCCTCCACTCTACCTCGGCTGACCTCTTAGTGGTCCTGGCTATAAACGGACCAGGGTTGGAGGATGTGCCTTTTCTGTGGCTGTCGCAGTATTGTGGAATGGCCTTCCAATGACCATAAAGAAAAATCATAGCTACTTAGTGTTCAGGAAGGCCATAAATACTCGTGGTTTCACTAGGATCCTCTCACCTCAGTGCCATGATACCTTTGGTGGACCGCGCACTTTACAAGTTGGATTAACATAACATAACATGGAGCCAGGGGATGGCAGCTGCTACCTGATCCTGACGCCAGGGGTGGCTAAATGAGGGAGGAACACATGGGGGGAGACAACCTCTGGGAGGGAGTGATGTTATCAGTGGGTGAGACATGGTATCCCCTTTCCCCTTGCAGGATAAATCTCCCAATTACAAAACTCTAATGATCTATTGTAAAACCTCTCCTTCTCCCTCCAAGGAGCGTATTAAATCCCTTTTTGTTACAACCTATATGCCAACTCTCAAACATGGAGGTATGTGAATAGAAGCAGCTGTACTCGTGCTTGCACTCCTTATGATCTGCTCAATATAAACCACAATTTGAGACTATCTTTTTATATTCCGCAAATTCTTATTTTTTGAATCATGCTGAATTTTTGCAATATTTGTTCAATTGCCTTCATTCAGCTGTATTGCTTAATTGGTACATTCATTAGTTGAATTGTCTTCATTCATCCAAACCTTGTTGTTGTGTTATGTTTTATTCAGCTCACTTTTTTACTGTCCCTTATGTAGCGATTATCCCTTTTGTAGCTGTGATCCCTTAGTAGCTGTTATCCCGACACGTGTTTCCCCGTCTTGTTGCCAACAGTTCTTCAGGGGATGTGGATCATTTGTTATTGTAAGGCTATATGGTAGAAGGAGTTGTATTTGCCAATTATGGCTCTTATGCTTTTGTATGGATTCCTGAAAAATGGAAGGTGATAAACCAATGAGGGTCATTATTTATATTCTCAAGATTTGTTTGTTGTAATTTAAAGAATATACTTGATACTTACTTAGTACGCTTGCCTCTTGGGATTATTTGCAGCGCTGACAGCTTAGTGCCATTCAGACCTTCTATTTGTCCTCTTAGCTTGATTGAATTATGAAAATGTGCATCAAATAGTTGTTTTACGCTCCCTAAAGGTGGAAACATTACATACATTAGTTTTGTGGCTGCTGGCCCAAACAATGCTTTCATTTAAATGGTTGCGTTGCATACGGTTTGAATTTATTTAGATTAAAAAAACTCTTTACTACATGTAGGATATTACCTTATATCTCGCTATTACTCAAATACTTACTATCCTCAGGTCTATGCTATTTAAATTTTTCTTTCAAGCTTGTGCTTACCATATTGTGAATATCCATGGTTTGCTGCTCACTCCCGGTACGATTGCCGTGAATTTCAAACCGCGGAAATGTTGTTTTTATTTAGCGTGATAACGTCATACGTAGTGAACGTAATGACGTCACGCTGTGCCGCCATGTTGTACTGGGTTTAGTTAGGCGGATATATTATCATTTGCTACTGTGATTACTTTCTCTAATATGTGGATATTGATGACTCTTTTTGGTTAATATTGTTTGCCTGCAGCTAACTTGTTTGCTTGAATACTCTTTGTTGTTAAAAACGCTGAGGTTTGAAATTAAATATGTACAAAGAGGCTACTTACTTAGTTGTTCATTTTTACAATTACGGTATTCGGCTATTATGATTTCAACCAGGTGTTGTGGTGTTCTGTGGTTCCAACACTGAATCTGCACGGTTAAAACATACTATTATACTTACCAATTGTTAATCTGGACATTTACCATGAACATGCATAAATCAATATAATGTTCATTTTATGAGATATGCTCAGTTTTGTACAGAAAATGGTACATCTCTTGGTCTATTTTCAAACCAGAATGGCATGTATCCATACTGCATATCCAAAATGCCTCTCTTCTTCGTAGTGGTATGTCCATGTTACCTCCTCTTGGTGGAGTCAATATTTTCTCAATTCCAAAGCATTTTATTTGCGTGATGTCTGATTGCTTGTACTGTTTCTGAAAATGTGTTGCAAGAGGCGATCTTGTATCTTGGTTGGTAATTGCTCTTAAATGTTCTCCTATCCTTATTTTGAGTTTTCTGATCGTGCTGCCTATATATAATCTGTGGCATGTACAATCTATTCCATACACATTGTACTTGCTGTTGCAGTTGATAAGGTTCTTAATGGTAGCATTAGTTCCGTTAGATTTAGTGACGTCTTGTTTAGCATTGATATGATATGATATATGATATGACATTTGTAACGCGCCTATACACAAGTGTTTCAAGGCGCGACGAGGCAGGGAGGGGGGAACAAGGGGAAGACAGACAGCGATCCTACTAGGCCAGGTGTCATTCAGACCGCGCAAGTGCAGGGGTAGGGGGAAGGGAAAAGTGCAAGGGGAAGGGGAGGGGGGAAGAGCAGTACAAGTAAGTAGAATAAGTAAATAAATAGGGCCAGCTGGTGGCAAGTGCAAGGTAAGTGCAGACAAGTGCTGGGAAAAGGGGGGCTGTAGGGATACAGAGACAGTCCCTCAGTGCAGGGGTTGCCAGGGAGGCAGTGCAAGAGGAGAGTGGCTGGGACCAGGACCGAGGTCGGTGAGATCATATGTCTACAGATGTGGCACTGGCCACAGCTGTAGTTTCCTGTGGTCGGTGGTTGGAGCCATGACTTTGGGTCCTGATTCTTGGATTTCTTGAATTTTTTGAATCTGTTGTCGTCACAGAACAAGGGACTTAATATTTGTTTCAAATTTTTGCATTTGCGGAAGGTAATGCTTGGATGATTATCCAGAATTTTGTGTATGTCTGCATCTGCACGTAGTATATTCCTGTTTTTTTGTAAAATTCTCTTTATTGTGGAGTTATTTGTACTGTAGGTTGTTATGAATCTTATTTTTGCTGATTGCGATGGTGTTTGTGGTTTGATCTTCTTTTGAAGAAGATCAGATCTTGATCGTCTGGTTGTTTTTTTAAGTATTGTTCGTAGGTGTTTGGTACTATATCCTCTTCGTTCAAATTTTTCAGTTGCTGTAGTTGCATGCTTGCTGAATTCCTCTTGTGTTGTGCAATTTCTCTTAGTTCGTGTATTGTGTGATACGGATGATTGTTCGAAGCATGTAAGATGCTGTTGACGGCTGTCAGTTTAGTATACAGAGTGGTGTGTATGGGGTGATCTTTGATATAAAGATGAAGATCCAAAAAGTCTATTGCTTGTTGGTTATAGTTGATAGTAAGTTTCAAGTTATAGGTGTTGTTGTTCAAATATTTATAGTAGTCCATGAGTTGCTTTTCTCTGCCCTTCCATATTATAATAATATCATCGATATATCTGCCCGAGAAGGCGACCCTGTTGTGAGTTGAAAAATCAGAATATTACGACGCGTATTGTGTCTCAAAGTGCCCCATATAGAGATTGAATGGTGGGGCACAAATTGTGCCCCATCGCTGTTTCTTCAGTTTGTTGAACAGTTGGCCTCCAAAGCAGAAGATATTGTTTGTAAGGGTGAAATTGAGCATCTCTAAGATCATTTGTTTCTGTTCCTGAAAAGATATTGAGCGTGTTGTGAAAAATGATTGGTGGTGAGAATGCCTTTTTTGTGTAGTATACTTGTATATAGTGCTGTGACATCTAAGGTCACAAACCAGTAGTTAGTTTCCCAATGGATAGTTTCTAGTTGTTGGATGTTATGAGTAGTATCTATGATATATGAAGTTAGTCCTGCTGCAAGCGGTTGTAGGTGGTGATCTATGCATTCTGATATTCGCTCTGTCAATGAGCCTATGCTGTTTATTATTGGTCGACATTGTGGTAGATCTGAAAAAGGTTTATGGATTTGTGGTACAAAGTATATGGTTGGTAGACTAGTATTGGGTGTGACACAATCATGTACAGGTATTCTTCTTCCGTCAGTAGACCTTGATCTTTCCAGTGTGAGCTCATGTGGTGCCAATCCTGCTGTAATTCAGTTATTGGGTTTGAAGTGAGATTTGGTAGCATACATTGTTGTTCAATTGTTCCTTGGCTATTTTCACATAGTCTTCTGTTTTAAGCAGAACAATATTTCCTCCTTTGTCTGCAATCTTGACAGTGATGCCGTAATTATCATTAAGTTGTTTTAAGGCTTGTTGTTGGAGTTGGCTTAGATTTTGTTTGATTTTTGGTGTGGTTCCCTTAAGAGTAAAGTTGTCTTAATTCTAGTTGGCTCGCCTTGAAGAACAGATCTATCGTATTGTTTGTTCCTAATATTGGGACAAATTGAGATTTTGGTTTTAGCTTTGTCTCCTCTGAGAGTCCCAAAGTTATCCCTTGTTCTTGGGAGAAAGATTCTGTGGTATGAATGTCCTCTGGTACTGCCAGGTTAAATAGATTGATAGTTTTTTCCATGGGAATTGCTGATAATTCAGAGCATATTTCTTTACTGGTAGCTTTAGGTTGGATAGGGGTGTTTAGAAAGTATTTTCTAAGTTTTAGTTTCCTGCTGAAACGGTATAGATCAATAGTTGTCTCAAAATAGTCATACGTGTTGGTAGGGCAAAACGTTAGCCCTTTATTAAGTACTGTAATTAGATGTTTAGGCAGGTACGGCTTTATTAGGTTGACTACTAGGTTTTCCTCACTGGAGTTGGTTCTTTGATCTTGTTTGTATGCCATTGTTTTTGTTTATTTGATCTTCTTTGCTTGTTGCCTTGTCCCCTTTTTCCCCTCCTGGTCCATTTTTGTTTTGAATGTGTGTCAAAGTATATCCCCATTTTTGATTTTGTTCAAAATGTTGACTTTTAAAAAAAAATTGTTTGTACTCTTCTAAAAAAGTTGAAGGGGTTGATGGGATGGATGTTATTCCTTGGTCTTGTGAGCCTGCTGTGCTTTGTTCTATTGAGTCATGGTCTAGATCACTCACAGAGTCTGTTTCTGAAGAGGATGGTGTTGCTTGTTGAGGTTGTGTGCTCAGTGTCTGTTTTTGTGGTTTTATACTGGTATTTTTTCTCCCCAGTGTTTTGTTGAATGTGTATACTCGCTTAAATTGTAGTTAAGTTCATCCCTGATGAACTGTCTTTGTTTCTTGATTTTGATTTCTTCTTCAAATCGATCTATTACATCATCTAGTATTTGGTAGTGGTAATATCTTTGATGATTTGATCATGCTGTTTTTTAGAATTCTGTATTAATTTGTGGATCATTTGCCTTGAAGTATTTGGTCAGTAAGTCTTCCCAATCCTTGAGACTCTCAACATCTTCTTCGTCAAAAGGTGGAAATATACAGATTCTAAGACCTCTTGGTATTTGTCCTACTTTTAACTACTGTTCTAGGGTTCTGATTTCCCACCAACGTGATAGTTCTGATTTGAGCAATTTCTCTTGCTGTTCAAATAGTTTCCTTGTGTTGCTGTGCCTTGTTTCCAATATTGGTTTGGTGAGATTTGAAAATAATGTTTCTGCCTCCTTATCTCTATTCGAAAAATTCCTCAGCATTTTCTTTTTTTTGAATTTATTATGTGCTGTCTCCTGTTTGCAGATGTCTGGTTTATCAATGTTTATAGATTTTGTTGGATGATGCTGCCTTGTGCTGCTTATTTAACAAACTATAAAATGAATTTCAGCCTTAGCAGCTTATGGCGCTTCTTCTTGGTTTTCACAGTTTTATTTTACTGCTGTGCTTGCTGCGAGTGGCTGATTCTTAACCTGAGACTGTGCAGGATTCTGACAATATGGAGATATGTGAATAGAAGCATCTGTACTCACGCTTGCACTCCTTATGATCTGCTCAATATAAACCACAATTTGAGACTTCCTTTTTTATGCTCCTCAGCACCTTTTTTTTTAAAATCATGCTGAATTTTTGCATTATTTGTTGAATTGTCTTCATTCATTTAATATAACTTGTTGAATTAATCTTTATTCAACCGCATTGCTTAATTGGTACATTCATTAGTTGAATTGTCTTCATTTATCTAAAACTTGTTGTTGTGTTATGTTTTATTCAGCTCACTTTTTTACTGTCCCTTATGTAGCTATTATCCCTTTTGTAGCTGTGATCTCTCAGTAGCTGTTATCCCGACACGTGTTTCCCCGTCTGGTTGTCGACGGTTCTTCAGGGGATGTGGATCATTTGTTATTGTAAGGCTATATTGTGGTACAACTCTCTAACATGGTCTTGCTTTGCAAATCTGCTAAATCCATCTTTCATAACTCCACAAACCAATCCTCCATGGATGACTTGCCATCAAAGTCCATTATGTACATTCATCCAACGTTTTCATGCAAGATGCAGCAGGAAGCAGGGGGACGGAAAGCGAATCGTCTCGAGGAAGAAAGCACCCGAAGAATGTTACTGGCCGGCTTTGAGAAGAATAAGGAACGCTGTGAAGAACCGGTGAGTCCATGCTGGGACAAAGGGAACACCGGGCCGCATTGGCGGCTATGCCAAATACGAATAATTAAACATAACTGAACTGAGAGAGAAAGAGAGCCTTTAACAAAACCTGAGAGAAAGTAAAAGTGCATATTCTAAGGGGAGACTTTGAAGTTTGCAAGTATCTGCATTATTTGCATATAAGAAACACTAAACAGGCAATATACAATGGACAGAGTGTATTAGCCAAAAAGGCAAATATGATGAACTATAGAGTGGCAGTGTGAGCAAAAGCACACAAGTGGAAAGCCCTGGCAGGAGAATATACCAGGCAATTGCAAGAGTGTAATTCTAGGAAGCCTGCCAGGAGAGTATACCAGGCAGCTACAAGTGTAAAATGAAAGTCCTGGTAGGGAAACGTACCAGGCAAGGACACATTTGGTCCCAGAGACTAATGAGCATAAACCTGGCAGGGGAGTACACTAGGTATCATGACAGGACCAAAGGGCCAAACAATTTTTGTGTATGATTTTGTTGTCAATCAAGAGAAAAAACAAGTACTGTTATTTGTAAGAAAACATGAAGAAGAATCCATGGGAAGGGAGACACCCTCTGGAGCAAGGAGTCATATCCTTGAGAGACCTTTTGTTGTAGGTGCATATTTCTTTACCCGTTTGAACATTTCTAGAACACTGAAGGCCAAATACATTATCCTTTTCACCTTAGAGTTAATAGGCCTCATCACGAGTCTGAAAGTAACCCTGCCTCCGTACTCATAACATTGTACCAGCACCTAGCTTCCCAGTGCCACCGGGATATTACAAGCCCCGGCGGACCGGGAACCTAGGTCCATTCCCGTGGGGTCCCATTGAACTCCATGGGAATGGGTTCACGGAAGTACTAGCACCATTACTAACGTTACACTGTACTTCCATGGTGAGTCTGCCTACCGGGGCCGCAGCGCCCGGCAGGGTCAGACCTGTCGGGTGCAGCAGCCCCGGCAGGCAGACCCGGAGTGTGGCGGTCTGGAAACAAGGGTGCCGATTACCGGCACCCTTGTTTACGGACCGCCACACTCATAATGAGGCCCAATGTCTTTAGAATGCAAGGGTCAGAATAGTACTTTGGACACAGGACGGTTTCGGTTTGGAGATTCTGACACTGACAGATCCTTAGTTTTGAGTTCAGGTAGGGAGACACCTCTAGTGCAGGTACAGCGAGACATTTTTCCAAACCCTTTTTATTTATCAGGTCTAGTTTATGGAGTCCTAGTTCAGGCACACAAGTCAAAATTGGGTACATCACTGATCAACTGAGGTCAGCATCACCATGCCAAGAAGCTGGATCCTCTTCCGTGTGTCTGGGTCGCGGGCAGTTTTGACATCCTGGCAGTAACAGAGCCAGACAACGCAAAGTTTCATCAAGAAGGAAGAGAAGGCCTTCCCGATAGGGTAGGCCGCCCGTGAGGGTGACATTGGATGTGAAAAAGGAGCAGTGTGGTACTAAACCCACTGTTTTATGTGGACCCAAAAAGACCAATGTATACTATTGGTTCCAGAACCAGGAGTAATGGTTCTAAAGCTGAAGGTGCAGGGTCTGGGACAAAGCATTGGCCATGGCATGCTGAGCGTCAAGCCATTACGTTCATTCAAATTGTATGCAGAAAAAAAATAATAGCATGCAGAGTGTGCATTGAAGCATCAAGCTGATGCCAAATCTAACAGGTTCTTGTGGTCAGTACAGCGCAGGACCCAGTCATGGGACCCTTGCAAATAATGCCACCATTCTTCATTGACAGCTTTGATGGATAGACGCACATGATTAGTAGTGTTTTAGATATATTCGGATGTGGTTAATTTGCGTGAAAATAATGCAACAGGGATCAAAAAATGTATCTCCAGGCATTTCTATGAGAAAACATCCTCAACAATGACAGATGAAGGGTCAGCCTCCACATAGAAAGGCAGGGCAAGGCTAACCATGACGGGGGTAGGAATGAAAGCCTCCTTTACTGCCACAAATGCCAATTAAGCTTTAGATGACAATGCACATTTATTCGGGACACTGGTGAGGCGAATCAGGGGTTTGGCAATGGCAGAAAATCCATGCATAAAGCCGATAAAAATGGTTGAATCCCAAAAACCCCTATAAGGTCTTCAGGTTATGATGATAACCCGGCATAAGACCACACAAACCTTCCATGTGAACTCCTGCCAAGTACAAGATGAAATCCAGAAATTCGATTGTGTCCACACTAAGCCTGAACTTCTCCAAATTGGCATAAAGGCTATGGTTAGGCAGGATATTTGGACAGAGAAGATATAGGGCCTCATTACGAGTTCGGCGGTAGCCGTGCCGGTAAAACCGGCAGACTGCCGCCGGACTCGTGAATTTTTTCGGCGCCTGGCTCCATGGAAACACCAGGGGATTACGAGCCTGGGGTTCCTGGAAGTCTTGCGCGGGAAAAATGTTAATCACCATGCCCATTTGAGTCCCATAGGACTCAATGGGAATGGGGATGAAAAAAGCACATGCACCGTTAACAACGGTGCCGGTGCTTCCTGGAAAGTCAGCGGGCGGGTGCTGTCTCGCCCGCCAGGTCAGACCTGGCGGTCGCCCACTGACTCAGAGTGTGCTGGTCCGGTAACAACGGTGCCAGTAGGCTTACTAGCACCGTTGTTACCGGACCGGCATGCTCGTAATGAGGCCCATAGTCTACATGTTCAACCAATGTTGGTGGTAGGTGTGCTTCAGTTTTGGCTTCCCGAAGGGTGCAAGCCATTTTAGCTAATTGGAAGCCCAATGTAGCCCTTTGGCAGGCATTGGATAACAATTATTTTGTATGCTCCTTCCATTTTGTTTCCTAGTGCTCCCTTTGTTTAGGGTGTTTTCGTAAGCCTATCATAGCAGGCTCAAATTGGTCCTGACTGCTTTAGCCCACTAAAGTCGCTGGACTATCCCTCTCTCCTGCGGGGGTGGCTAAGGCTAAGCAGCGGTCGTAGTGACCATACAGAATAGTTGCTCATCTGACTCTTAACCCCTAGCCCCTTTAGTGATTGGCGTGCTTGCTTTTGGCAAGCTAAGTGTATTCAGGCTTTGTCCTGCTCCTTCTTCGCTTGGTGTCCTGCTCTGCAGCATGGAGGAAGGCAATCCCTGCCTATTTAGCCATTTTAAGCCCTGACTTGACCACACTGGTTAATGTAAGGAAGGCATGGTATCAAGCAGTAAGACAGGCACAAGTGATCACAGTACAAGGATGTTTATTAAACTTCAGTTGGGTTTGAAAAGCACCTGGCCTGGGGCCTCAATACCTTCAACTCTCTCTACCTAAATATCTACCTTCTCGAGCTCTTTGCTCATCCTCCTCCAACTCCCTCAGGGTCAGTCGCTTCCCCAGGCAACGAGTTGGTGGTAGATCTCTTTCCTCGGCTGGTTCCTCCCTCTGGAGCACCCTCTCTTAAACTTGAGGAGAACCATCTCCGGTTCCGGAAGCTCCTCAAAACCTTTCTCTTTGCTTCTGCTTTTTCCCCTCCCCTCCTCTGCTGACCTACTAGTACAACTAGAAACTGCACTGGCTACCTGGACACCCTCTGATCTCGGGACCAGGTTCTCCCCTGCCAGCGTTTCACACCTGCACTGCCCACCGGGCAACCCCCGCACTTGGGGACTGTCTCTGTATCTTTACAGTTCCCCTCCCAGCCCTGACACCTGATGTCCGCACTTACTCATGCACTTGTCACATGCTGGCAGCTACTTACCTATTGTTATCATCTTGCCATGTACTGCACTTTTCCTGCCCCCTTCCCACACACTTGCGCAATCTGAATGACACTGGGCCTAGTAGGATCGCTGTCCGGCCTCCCTATGTTCCCCTCCCTTGCCTCGTTGCACCTTAAAACACTTGTGTATAGGCGCATTAAAAATGACATATCATATCATATCAAATCATACCTATCTAATAAATCTAAATTTGGGAGGAAGCTACGACCATCCAATAATAATAACGCAGTCCTAGTGGAATCTTGTCAAAATAAAAGGGGCCTATATTATTAAACCTATTGCCAATCATTACTTCTAAATACAAATAGTGTGGGAAACAATGTTATGCAAAAGAAAAGTGTTCAAGAAATGATATGTCGGGATATTTGAGCCCTTGGCTTCCCTTCCCCATGTTTTAAGCATGGGACAAGGTAGCACACTCGAGTTTAGCACACGCTCTGGCTTTTCTAACATGAGGATGCAGTTCAAAACCTCAGCATCAGGGCCTTCTGTGCCAAAGTCTCTTTGCCATTAAAAGTCTCTTATTTCAGAGGCCCTGATGCAACATAACAAACATTAAAGTTTCTTCCCTGTCAGGATTTTACATGGACAACTACTCGGGTGATTTACTGTTCACTCCGGGTTCCCGTTCGCTGGGCTCAAACACACTGTAACACACAACCTTCACTTGGTCTCCCTCCGCCGGGCTTGGACCAAATTTATCTACTTTTCCAAACTTTCTTTACTTAATCAAAAATCGAAGACTTTCAACTGTGCGCAGGATTTTGCTCGACCCATCGCAGGACCACTTAGTTTCACAATTCTTTGTTCTCTTCTTAATATAACCTTTTTAACTTTCACTTATGCCACTTCTCAGCAGGATACCTTAACCTTCGATTAAGCACAATGCAGGATTCTTCAGCCTGGTTTCCTGGTCTTACGCTTTATAATCTTGTGAGCTTTTGAAAGTAATGGTTCCTTGTCGGAAATGTCAAGGGAATTTCCCTCCTTGCGATCCCCTCCTGTTTTGCCGTCTTTCTTCGCTCGTTCAGCTGCCGTCTCGAAACTGCTGTTTCCTCATGTGCTTTGCCTCGCTCAGAGTGTGCTCTCGTGCTCCGCCTTTTATCTGTGCGGGGAAGCTTAATGGAAGTCGGGTGTGTGTGATGGTCAGTAATTGCCTGATGATGCCTGTTCATTGTATTGGGACACGTCAGGTATACTGCTCAGGTGTTAGTCTTTTTTCTCCCATAGCGGGCTGTCTGTGGGAAAGTGTTTGTGTTGTAAAGCGCGGGAGAGGAGGTAGAGTTCCTAAGTATCCTACCTGGTAGGATGGGGTAAAGGTGTTACAGGGAAAAGGATACTGCTTCTCACCATCCGGTGTCCCTATCCCACTCCCGAAGGCCCCTCACCCAGGTGATCCTCCCACACCGGTCCACCCACAGGAACTGGATCCAAAAGCAATGGCTGTGTCCTGGCCACCTGGATGACAGATACCCAGGGACTAGTGGGCGAGACACCTTCTGGTTTCTCACACTAAGTGTAGTGGTTTAGGCATATCCTGCTTTGGTTTTTTTGCCTCTAGACGTTCAGCCCGGCTTCCCTGTACGTTGCTTCTCTCTCCCCGCATCTGCTGGGTCTAACTGTTCTCACCAGGACCGCTGACTGGCAAGTTTAGCTTCTTCCACCTGCCATTTACTGCCAGAATCATCCAATTGGCTGAAGATTGCTGCTGTTCTCAACTGCCTGCCAGATCTTCAGCTTATGATGTCTGAGCATGCCACCATCAGTTGTCCCCATCCTAGTACTGTTTTCTGCAGAGTTGCCTCCCTTCTTGGACCACTGGGAGCGATCAGCAAAACAAAGGAGGTGATGGCTGAAATGTTTAGAATTAATCTTAACTTCTGCCATTGCTCTGGGAAACCCGCCAGACCATTGTTCTTTGCCTGCCAAGCCAACGAAAGAAAGCCATTACTGTCACGCTCACCTGAAAACTCAGCAGGAGCGATGGATTCTCTGGGCCTCTGCTCTCCTATCTGAATTCTGTTCTCTCTCTCTCTCTTGCCTGGGGTTCTTTCTGTGAGGGTAGGTAAAGAGCGGGTTAAATACTATACCAGGACCCGATAACAACCCCCTCCCAGCTCCCAGAGTGAGTGCAGTGTTTTGGGGCTCACCTCCTAATGTGGTAAGGCGGGCTCTCTGTCCTGGCTCAGCAGGGGCGCTATGGTGCGGGGCCGGATGGCTGTTGTGCTGTATGGGATGCTGCCCCTGTTTGTGAGTGTTGCGGCGGTAGACCGCCTCTTCGAGTCTTTGTTGTTCCAGGGATCCGGGATTTAATCCAAGGGCAGTTTATTCACTGCCCTTAAATGGCTGTCCAATGTCCAAGTGTCCGCCAAGGCCTAGTTACTTCACTAGGCGCAGGTAAAGATGAGACCCAGTTACTTCACTAGGCGCAGGTAAGGATGAGGCCCAGTTACTTCCCTAGGCGCAGGTAAGGAGAAAAGAAGTATGTCCTTTGGGGTTCTTGTACTAGAATTGTCTATAGTGACTAATCTGCTTTTCTTTTGTCTTCTCCCCAACAAGTTTGTCAAGAAGTACCTCTGCAGAAAGGAAATCCAGATGGACTGCAGAAGCCAGATGGTCCGCGTGATGAAGATCGAACTGGAAGGACGATCGGACCGCCGAAGAACAGGTGAGTAGAAAAACGAAGCTTACTAATGCTTTCTGTTGTTTTCCTTCCTGCAGGTGCGAAGCTCGAGGACGCGAGGATGTCGTCCGGACAAGGATCAGGACTGCAGGAAGCCGTAGAATGGCTCCGGAGACTGGACCAGGTAAGCGCATTCTCACTGCTACAGAGAAAACACACGAAGCAAGTTCTACTCTCCGGTCCAGGTTGGCACAAAGGAAGTCATGTAAAATGAACAGGAAGTCCCTCACTATCCTATGGGGGTAAGCGGTTTCTAAATGGAATCATGGATATTAACCTGACCTTGCCCTCCAAGCTCTTACCCATACTGTTCCCGCCTGATTTCTCCTCGTGTTACCATGAGCTAGGTATGAAATCGACTGGCCTGTTTGACCTGACCTAGTACCCATGACAATTACAGAAAGGGGAAAGACCATATGAAAATCAGACTCGGTCCCACAGATTAATTCTAAACCTTACAGCCATCACCCCTTGGTTTTACACTGGGGGCTGTCTTCACTGGTTCCTTGCCTTTCCTGGTCTTCCTTCCTGAAGTCTTTCATAGGTTTGTAGGCAGATGCTGTGGGTAGGGCCTTTGTTTCTTTCTAGAGTCGCTGGGATCTTCGCCGGTTCAGGGTGGCAGACCATGAGAACCGAATCCTGCAAAGCCGCACCTGTGGGAAAGAGCAGTTTACTCACTGGCTTGTTGCGTTCTAAAGGAGCAGTTTTCACCAAAACATCTAACAGGATTACTTTTCTTTTTGTTCTGGGGTAGGTAATTACTCGAGAAACTAACCCTCTGGTCTGGAATAGAGATTCCATCTCCATCGATTTCTAGTCTGTTCTGCTGCATCTTCCTCTGGGGTTCAGGGGCCATCTTCTGATCTCTTGAAATACTTCTTTGGGATCTCCTGAGGCCTTCCTTGGGGCTGCTCACCATGGAATCAGCCCAAGTGGGGTAAATCAGACTTACCATCACTGAAGAGGATATCCCTTTAATTCTCCCCCATTCATTTCAATGGTATTGTGAGCTTACTCCCTAACCCTCCTAGAATTGACTCTTATATGCCCTGGGATATTTATCCTAGGTTCACAAGGGGTCCAGTGAACATGTATATCCTTAGTTCTTACCAGTGATTTTTAATTCATTTTTAAAGGCATGTAAAGCATTTCTACTATGGTGAATGTTCTTTAAACAATATGGGCCTCATCACGAGTTGGGCTGTAGCCCTTAAATGCAGTGGTAAATGTATTCCCGACGCATTTAAGGGCTGGGCCTATCACGAGTTGGGCGCTAAATGGGCTGTTTTACCTCTAGTCTTTCTCTGGAGGTGAAAATCCCCTGTTTTCGGCTGTATTACCGCCAGCTGTATTAGCCCGCATAATTAGCGCTGAAAATGCCCCATTGAATCTAATGGACCCATTGGGGAATGGGGATTTACCGTTAACACCCAACCCGTGATCTGGCGGTAATACCGCCGGACAGGTCAGTGCTAGGGATATTACTGTCGGGCAGTATTACAGCCGAGATACAGCCCAACTCATGATGAGACCCTATGACTGAATCTGGTACCAATGTGTATATTTTTCCCTAAAACTTATAAGGAAGGTAACTGTTCTAAAATGTTTCATTTAGTCTATGGTTTATAATTGTTTCATGCTGTCTATGGCTACATTGTACTATTTTACGAGCCTTAGCATTCATTTTAATGCTATGTACTAGTGAGTCTAAAATTAATGTGGAGTAATATGCTAGGTCTTAGAGATGTTACAATGTTTCCTGCTGGTAACATTGTGTGTTTTACGTTTCCCCATCCCCTACCACGTTATGCAGTGACCACATATACTAGGGTTCGGTCATGCCTTTAGGACACTGCACAGATCTTGTGCAGGCCCATAGGGGGCTTTCATACTTTTATGTTGGGTGCTTACCTGGTCCATATATAGTATTAGGGCTATAGACTTTTATTAGTGAGCAAATAAAAGAGAAACCCCTATCTGACCGTAGATCTATGAGGGGTTTCCCTGCCACAACTATTTGTATTTAGAAGTAATGATTGGCAATAGGTTTAATAGTATAGGCCCCTTTTATTTTGACAAGATTCCACTAGGACTGCTTATTATTATTGGATGGTCGTAGCTTCCTCCCAAATTTAGATTTAGGATTGGATAGGTATGATATGATATGGCATTTGTAACGCGCCTATACACAAGTGTTTCAAGGCGCGACGAGGCAGGGAGGGGGGAACAAGGGGAGACAGACAAACGATCCTACTAGGCCAGGTGTCATTAAGATCGCGCAAGTGCATGGGTAGGGGGGACGGGAAAGTGCAAGGGGGAAAGGGAGAGGGGAAAGTGCAGTACAAAGTGATTAGTAAAATACAAGATAAATAATAAGGGCCAGCTGGTGGCAAGTGCAGGATAAGTGCAGACAAGTGCTGGGAAGGGCGGCTGTAAGGATACAGAGACAGTCCCGCAGTGCAGGGGTTGCCAGGGAGGCAGTGAAGGGGAGAGTGGCTGGGCCAAGGGCCGAGATTGGTGAGTGGCCCAGTTGCTGATTCAGTACAGTTTCAGTGATTTAGCAGTGGAGAGGGAGAGAGAAAGCAGAAGCAAAGAGGAAGGTTTTGAGGTGCTTCCGGAACCGGAGATGGTTCTCCTCAAGTTTCAGGGAGGCAGGAAGGCTGTTCCAGAGGGAGGCCCCTGCTGCGGAGAGAGATCTCCCCCCAACTCGTTGCTTGGAGAAGCGGCTGACCCTGAGGGAGTTGGAGGCGGATGAGCGAAGAGCTCGAGAAGGAAGATATTTAGGAAGAGAGAGTTGAAGGTATTTTGGCCCAAGGCCCCAGAAGGCCTTGTGGACAATGCAGAGGGTTTTGAACTTAATCCTCGCAGCCACAGGGAGCCAGTGTAGCGATTTCAGTCCTGGAGAGATACGGTCCCTGGGCTTGAGGCCTGTTCTGGATGAGTTGCAGCGGGCGGAGAGTAGAGGCAGGCAGATTTAGATAGAGGCTGTTACAGTAGTCCAGCTTCGAGAGAACCAGGGCTCTGGAGACGGTGAGCTTCTGGGGAAAGGAGAGGAAAGGAAGGATACCTCTGAGGAGGTGCAACTGGTAGTGTGACTTCTTAGAAACGTCAGAAATGTGAGGAGAGAAGGAGAGTGTGGAGTCGAAGATGACCCCGAGGTTTTTTGCCTTGCAGGTAGGAGCAGGAAGAGGGCCAAGAGAGGCCAGCCAGAGAGCTGCAGGGAAGGAGGGAGTGGATGTGCCGATGAGTAGAATCTCAGTCTTACTGGCATTAAGGCAGAGGTCGTTGGCGGCACACCATTCCTGGATAGCAGAAAGACAATCAGAGATGAGAGAAGGAGAAGAGGAGGCCGAGGGTAACCTGAAAATGAGCTGGGTATCATCCGCATAGCACTGAAAGTTGGGGCAGAGAGCAGCGATGCGGTGGGCAAGAAGTGCCAGATACTGGTTGAACAGCCAGGGAGAGAGGTTAGAACCCTGGGGGACACCACAGGTAGAGAAAAAGATGTCAGAGAGGAAAGACCCCAGTTGGACCTGGGAGGGTCGATTTGAGAGGAAAGAGGTCAGCCAAGCCAGAGCCTGTCCAGAGATACCCAGGTTATCACGGAGACGGTTGAGCAGTATGGTATGGTTGACAGTATCAAAGGCAGAAGAGAGATCAAGCAAGATGAGAACACATGGAATGTTAGAGTCAAGGTTCGAGAGTAGTTCCTCACGGATGTTCAGGAGAGCAGTTTCCGTGCTTCTGGTGGCTCTGAAGCCAGACTGATGGTCATGAAGGCTACCAACAGATTCAGCATGGAGATTAAGCTGGGAGATGGCCAGTTTCTCCAGGAGCTTGCCCAGGAAGGGAGTGATAGAGATTGGGCGATAGTTAGCTGGGCAGGAAGGGTCGGAAGAGGGTTTCTTAAGAAGGGGGGCACAAGGGAGTGCTTGAGAGGGGATGGGAAGACTCCAGAGGCGAAGGAGTGGTTGCAGAAGTCAGCAAGGGCAGGAGCCAAGGCGTCGATGTGGTCCTTGATAGTTTTGGAGGAACAGGGGTGGACCTGTTTTGACGAGACTTTCATAGATTGGACTTGTCTCGAAACCTTGTCAGCAGAAAAAAGGGGAAAGGCAGGGAAGGAGAGAGGAGGGGTGGCTGCAGAGGGGCCAGAGGACGGGCAGGGAGTAGAGGGGGGGAGGTGATAGGAGGAGGGTGAGGACAGGATGTCCTGAGTTTTTGAAATGAAGTGGGAGGCCAGTGCCGTACAGAGGGCCTGGGGATAGGAGAGGTAGATACTGCAGCAGGATTGGCCAGCTCCTTGCAGATTTTAAAGAGTTCGGCCGAATTGTTAGATGCCGCAGTGATGCTGGCTTGGATAAGGGCTCTCTTCTTGGTGAGAACGGAGAGCCGGTATTGCCTTTGGAGCAGGCGACAGGCCAGTTTGTCAGAGGATGAACATGAAGCACGCCATTTCCTCTCTGCCACCCTACACTTGCGTTTAAGGGTGACGAGATCAGAGTCATACCAGGAGTTGGATTTGGCTTTGGGCTTCAGGCGGATTCTCATGACAGGGGCAAGGATATCAAGAGTATCAGATATAGCAGAGTGGAGAGAGGAGAGGGCTGTGTCAGGATGGGAGTCAGCCGAGGGGGGAAGAGGGGCCGAGAAGGTGGCAGCGAAAGCCTCAACTGACACACGCTTCATGGGTCGGATGACCGAGAAGGAAGGTGGCAGTGATGAGGGTGGCTTTGCCAGTGGGGTAGGGAGGGTGAGGTGGGAAGAAAGGAGAAAGTGATCACTCCAGGAGAGAGGAGTGGAGAGAGGGACAGAGAGGGGAAGGTCAGAAGAGATCAGGGCATCTAGAGTGTGCCCTGCAGAATTGGTCGGCCCAGACGGGAGAATAGAGAGTGAGAGAGAGTCGCAGAGGTCGCGAAAGAGTCCAGAGGTGGACAGGAGGCATCCAGGTGGATGTTGATGTCTCCAAGAATGAGGAGTTGAGTGGTTGAGGACAAGAGTGAGGAGGAGAGGTCCGCCCACTCGGAGAGGAAGGAGGAAATTTGACCAGGTGGCCGATAGATAGTAGCCACGGTGAGGGAATGGCTAGGAGAGAGAGAGAGTCGGCAGACAAGACATTCGAAAGAGGAGTAGGTCTGCGTGGGAATAGCCGTGGCAGGAATCCACTCAGGGAAGATAAGGGTCACACACCCCCAGCACGGCTGGGCCTGGGCACGGAGAGGATCTTGTAGCCGTCAGGTAGGAGTGTGTCAAAGCTGGTGACAGAGCTGGCCGTGAACCATGTCTCAGTGAGACCGAGTACGTCAAGGTCCAGTTCCTCAAGAAGGCGGCAGATATCAGAGGAATGTTTGACGGCAGAGCGAGAGTTAAGAGTGGCAATGTGGAGAAGGTTGCCATCTTTAAAGGACTTCCGGGGATGGGTACAGATCAGAGGTACGCCCTGCGGAGGTGAAGAAGGAGCAAGGGAGGGGGCAGAGAGGGAGGGTAGAGGCAAGGTAGCCGAGGACAGAGAAGGGGGGACAGCAGGAGAGGAAAGGAAGTTGATGAGGCGCCGGAAGCGTCTATCAAAGAGGTGAAGGTTGGCCTGAGGGCCTTGGACCAAGACGGTCCCATTAGTGTAGACATTAATGATGGCCTTAGAGGAGTGGAAGGAGGCCAGGAGGACATCCCAACGGGTACCGCCATTAATGGGAGAAGAGGAGAAAGGAGAGAGCACAGAGACCATATGAATGGTCCATAGGTCAGGTGAAGGCACGAAAAAGAGGATGTCAGTGAGAGTTTCCTTAGATGAGGCACTGGTGTAGGTGTCAGCGATAGGGAGGCCTGGGTTGGAGACCAGGATGTCCTTTTTAAACTTTTTCCTACCAGTTTTAGTGAGGAGAGCAGGATAGTCAATGGAGAAGCAGTTAGAAAAAATAGGAGAGATAGAGAGCACCATGGGATAGGAGGGGGGGGACAGGACAAGCGCAAGCAGACAGGAAGAGAGCGACAAGCCCTGGTTTACCACAAATTCAGGACAAAGTGAACACAGTAAAGCATAACAGGTACCCGGTGGAGAGGCCACCTAAGTTTGAAAATCCTGCGAGGGGAGAAAAAAGTCCCTAGTTTACCACAAATTCAGGACACACAGTGAACACAGTAAAGAATAACAGGTACCCGGTGGAGAGGCCACCTAAGTTTGAAAATCCTGCGAGGGGAGAAAAAGTACCTAGTTTACCACAAATTCAGGACACACAGTGAACACAGTAAAGCATAACAGGTACCCAGTGGAGAGGCCACCTAAGTTTGACAATCCTGCGAGGGGAGAAAAAGTCCCTAGTTTACCACTAATTCAGGACACACAGTGAACACAGTAAAGCATAACAGGTACCCAGTGGAGAGGCCACCTAAGTTTGACAATCCTGCGAGGGGAGAAAAAGTCCCTAGTTTACCACTAATTCAGGACACACAGTGAGCACAGTAAAGCATAACAGGTACCCAGTGGAGAGGCCACCTAAGTTTGAAAATCCTGCGAGGGGAGAAAAAGTCCCTAGTTTACCACCAATTGCAGGGCAAAGTGAGGTCAGGGCACCATGCGAATGAAGGGAATAGGTGTAGGTGTAGGTGCGGCAGGCCGAGGGAGCAGGTGGAGCTCACAAGGTGGACCAGCGCCAGGCGTCCCCTGCGGACACCTGCAGACACAGTGGGAGCCGCAGCTGTAGGAGCTGCCCTTTGCCTGAGGGGCCCATAGCCGTGGGGGCTGCCGGGCAGGGGGCTGCCCAGGGGGATCAGTATATGGGGGAGGGGGGAGGTGGGCGGGCAGGGAGGCGGGATGGGGAGGGCACCAGGAAGAGGCTGCAAGGGGAGGGGGGAGGAGGAAAACACACGCGCTCGGAGCGCAGGGAAAAATTTAACAGTTTAAACAAAAAAAAAAACATGCTTAATTCCATCCCTTATACTATAAATTCAGCTAAGAACGAGGGGTGGTTTTATTATTGGTCCAGAAGAATGGCTCACTTCTTCTGGACAACAATCCAGAGTTCAGTTCTGGGTGAAGCAAACTAAAATGTTCTTCTCCTGAAATGTAAATCAAGAGTTTCAAAAAAGGTTCTTTGAGTGTATTCCAACAAAAACACACAAAACAAAAGTCTTGTATCTTCAGATCATAAGGGCAATGACTCCCTTCCCCTAACCTTTCTTTGGTTTCTCAATGGTTTTCACAATTCCAGGACAAGTGTCTTTTTTCTCCTGGCCTTTAACAGAAGGGAATAGTTTCTTACCTGTAACTCCATTTCTCCAGCATTGGTATCTTTCATGGATTCACATGCTTAGAATATTCCCCGTCGTCAGGCTGGGAATCCCCGGTACATTATATAGACCCTTTCCCGTAGGAAAACTTTTTCGACGCTTATGCGTCCTATCCACCTCGTTTTGTATCATGCGTGCCCGCACCATCAGGACGTCATGATATAAATACAGGACCCGCCCCCGCGCTCCCTCAGATTTCGGCCCCCAAAGTAGTGGGGGAACCGGTTTGCATGTTCAGGGGAGGCAGGTGGGCGCATGTGAATCCATGAAAGATACCAATGCTGGAGAAATGGAGTTACAGGTAAGAAACTATTCCCTTCTCCAGCATTGGATCTTTCATGGATTCACATGCTTAGAATAGATTACATAGCAGTACACCCCCAAGAGAGGAGGCGTGCATGCAAACCCATATACTTTCTTCGCAAAGCCCGTTCCCTATGATCATGTATACATTAGTAATCGTTAACATAGGAAAACGAACCACATACAGTCATAAATTCCACAGGATGCAACCCCTCAGTCGGGGCTTACCTTATTGGAATAGGTGTCGGAGCACCGCCTGTCCCATCCGGGTATCTTCGGCATGTTGCTGCGACAGGCAGTAATGGCGGGTAAAGGTGTGTGTAGCCGCCCAGGTAGCCGCCATGCAGATGTCCCCCAGAGGGACTCCGGCCCACAGTGCCGTCGACGATGCCGCTGCTCTAGTTGAATGAGCTCTTGGCCGTTGTAGAAGAGGCTTCCCTGCCCTGGAATGGCAGTACGAAATGGTAGATGACACCCATCTTGACAGTCCTTGCTTTGAAATGGCTTTTCCTCTAGCACCCAAACCATAGGCCACGAACAGTTGTCTCGTTTCTCTGAATGGTTGCGTACGATGAAGATAAAACTTGAGAGCCCTTTTTACATCCAATGTGTGTAACGTGCGCTCCGCTCCCGAGCATGGCTCCGGAAAAAACGTAGGCAACACAATAGAGGAGTGTTTATGGAACACCGAAGGAGCTTTCGGTATGAACTGTGGGTTAGTGGCAAGGGCTACCTTGTTCTTGAAAAATCGTAAGTATGGTGGGTCTACCATTAGAGCCTGAACTTCTGAAATACGTCGGGCTGAAGTGATGGCCACCAGGAAGGCCAATTTCCACGACAAAAACTTTAGAGACGATGATGACATTGGCTCAAAAGAAGGCTTCATAAGAGACGTTAAGACCAGATTGAGGCTCCACTCCGGCGGAAATTTCTTCTCTGGAGGGAAACTCCGAAAGAGGCCTTTAAGGAAGTGCTTAATCAGGCGGTCGCTGAACAATGGTGCCGAATGCCGTCGACGAGTAAACCTGGAAATGGCGGCCAGGTGTACTTTTATTGACGATACCGATAGGCCCTTTTGAGCTAAGAACAGCAGGTATGGAAGGAGCTGTTCCGGCTTAATCGATTGCGGGGCCAAACCTGGTTGATCCTCACACCACTGACAGAAACTTCTCCATTTGTACGTGTATGAGGCGTTTGTGGAAGGCGCTCTTGCCGCTTGCAGGATACGCCGACAGTCCTCCGGAATCGTTAGCCGACCGAATTCGGCGAAGTCAGGAGCCAGGCCGTCAACTTGAGGCTGTCCGGGTCGTGATGCCAAACGACACCCTCCTGTCGAGACAGAAGGTTGGGGGTCTTCTGGAATCTCATCGGTTCCGCCACCGCTAAGTGTAGCAGGTCTGAAAACCACACCTGTCTGGCCCAGTACGGGGCCATCAAAATTACCCGACATGGGTACCTGAGGATCCATTGCAACGTCCTCCGGACAAGGGGAAATGGAGGGAATGCGTACAGGAATTTGTTCGACCATGGGAAGGAGAACGCATCCCCCAGTGAGCCCTGCTGAGGCCATCTGCTTGCGTACTGATGGCATTTCCTGTTGTTCTTCGTCGCGAACAAATCTATGGAAGGCTGTCCCCATTTCTTGAATACTTGCTGTAGTTGTTGGTCGTTCAGCACCCATTCGTGAACTTCGTTCATTTCTCTGCTGAGGGCATCGGCTTCCACATTTCTCACGCCTGGCAGGTGGAACGCCAAGATTTGCATGTTGTGTTGTAGGGCCCAATGCCAGATTTTCTGTGCCTCCGTCGATAGGGACCTGGAACGTGTCCCTCCTTGTTTCCTCAAGTAGAACATCGTAGTGGTGTTGTCCGTCATGACACGCACCACCGAGTCCCTCAGTTGAGGAAGAAAAGATTTCAGAGCCCATCGCACTGCTCTCAGTTCTAGCAGGTTGATATGCAGGGAGGACTCCTGCAACGACCACTGGCCTTGTACCTGTAACGTATCCAGATGAGCTCCCCATCCGCTCAGCGAAGCATCCGTCACCACCGTCTTTTGGAACTCCGGTTCCAGTAGAGGCATTCCTTTCGTTAGATGAGTAGACACTCTCCACCAACAGAGTGCTTGTACTAGTTGTTCGTCGACGACCAGTCTGTCGGACCAGCGACCTCGGCTCTGCGCCCAACGGTCCGCTAGAAATTCCTGGCAAGGCCTCATAAACAGACGGCAGTTGCTTATCAACGGAATGCAGGACGACATGGTCCCTAGCAGGGACATGTATGTGCGCACCGACACCTTGGTACCGCATCTCCATTCCGACGCCTTGCTTTTCAGTTTCTGAATTCTTTCGCTGGATGGTCTCACCAGGCTTGTGTGTGTATGAAACTCCGCTCCTAGAAAGACCAAGGTCCTCAAAGGCTCTACGGAGGACTTGTTGAAGTTTATTGCGAAGCCCAGTTCCTGTAAGAGGGACATTGTGGCCCTTAGACTGTTTCGTGTTTGTTCCCTGGACGAACCTCTGACCAGCCAGTCGTCCAGATATGGATAGACATGGTGACCATCCTTCCTTAAATGGGCCGCCATAGGGGCCAAGCACTTGGTGAACGTCCTGGGGGAGGACTTGAGCCCGAACGGGAGGACCTTGAACTGAAAATGCTCTCTCCCGACGACGAACCTTAAATATCTCCTGTGTCGTGGGCGTATTGGGATGTGAAAATAGGCGTCTTGAAGGTTTAGTGACGACAGATAATCCATGGGTTGCACCGACCTGATAACCTCCTGGAGCTTTAGCATTTTGAATTTTAGGCTCTTTAGCCATTTGTTGAGTACCCTCAGGTCGAGAATGGGCCTCCATTTTCCATTTGGCTTCTTGACAACGAAGAACCGGGAATAAACTCTGTGTCCTTCCTGTGCCACAGGAACTCTCTCTACCGCTCCTTTTCGCAACATAACCGCCGCCTCTTGTCGTAGGATTCGGAGGTGGGGCTGGGTTGAAAATACAGGCGGAAGAAGTGGAGGCTTGTCTTTGAATTGTAGCGCATGACCCATGCGAATCGTGTCCAGAACCCATCGATCTGTGGTGATGCATTTCCATTGGTCGAAGTGATGAGAGACTCGTCCCCCCAGGACGTTCCGAAGGCCGTCATTGGTTGCTGGTTTGCTTGTTCTTCGTGGACGAGGGACCCGAGCCTCGCCGCCTGGAAGCTTGATAGTCTCTGCTTCTACGTGCCGACTGGGACGCTCGTCTGAACCCTTGTGAAGAGTACGAGGGCCTGTTAAATCCACGGTCCCTCGAGGCTCCAAAGCTGGGGTTTCCAGAAGCACCCCTAAAGGGGCGAAAAGAGCGAAAGTTTCTACCCGTTTGGAGGGCGCCGAGGGACCTAGCAGTATCCGTGTCTTCCTTCATCCCCTTCAACGCTTCATCAACCTTTTCGCCAAACAGGTGTTCCCCTTCACATGGCATGTCAAGGACTTTGTACTGGACTTCAGGACGGAAAGTAGTACATTTGAGCCACGCTTGTCGACGAAGTACTACGCCATGGTTGATTTGTTTGAAGCCAGATTCTGCTAGGTCAACTGCAATATTAATTGCGTGGTTCGAGGCCTCTTCGCCATCCCGCACCAGTAACATGGCTGCTTTCCGGTGTTCGTCTGGCAGGTGTTCTAGGATAGGGGCTAGTTTGTGCCACATTTCTCTATCGTATCGTGACACGATCGCTAAGGAATTGGCTGCTCTTACCGTCGTCGCACCGACCGAGAGCACCTTTTTTCCAAAGGCGTCTTGCCTCCTAGCCTCGCTTTCTGGTGGAGTTGAACATTTTTGCTGTACCCTGGCCTTCCTAGCCGCTGCCGCCGACACCACCGAGTCAGACAGAGGTTGTGATGTTAGACATTTTGGAGTGGACTCCGGAGCTTTAAACTTTTTCTCAATCCGCCCCTTTATAGCTGGCTCCGAGAACGGATGGTGCATCGTCTTGAGACCTTCTTGCCACACGTGGTCCAGAATTGGGATGGCAAATACCGATTTCCTCCTTTGACCCATATGGTCAAAAAGGAAACAGTCTTTCTTCTGCTCCTCAGGAATCAAGCCGAACTCGGAACAAGCTTTTCCCATCATTGCATGGAAGGCTCCCACATCATCCGGAGGAGATGGCTGTGTCTGGCTCCTCGTAGACTCTACCTCTACATCCGAATTCCATGTTGGGTCCCTCGACGGTGACAGGGAGATATCTGACCCTGAGTCACCCAGTATAGAATCGGACTCCGACAACTCACCCTCCTCCTGTGCTCGAGGACGATCTTTTACCGCCTGGGGAGCCGATGGGTTTTTAGTCGTCGAGGGAGCCGCACAAGTTTGCTCGTCGACGGAAGGTACAGAATAAGGTGACGATGAAGTCCCAGGTTGAGGGATCTGCGTATCCAGCCGCTGCAGGAGCTTCTGAAGAGTATTAAGCACATCCAGAGACAAAACTGTCTGGGGGGTCAGTAACGTTGATGATATAGGTACCATACCCCCACTCGCACTCGTCGTCGTCGCCGACGTGGAAGGCCGTAAGCCTAAATCCGATGGCTGCAGAACCGTGCCACCTTCTCCTTCCGCCGAGCAGGCCGTGTCTGGCTGCAGTAAGACTTCAGGGGGGATCGGGTCATAGACCTCTGGCAGCCAAGCCATAGACTGAGTCTCCGTCGACGAAGGAATCCCAACCGCTGCTGCCTGAACGGTAATAGGCATCGTCAATGACACCGAGGTCGACGAGCAAGTAGTCGTCGTCGAGCCCTTAGACTTCGTCGCCGATTTCGATGCCGACTTCCCGGCTGAAGCGTCTCGACTCACGGAAGACCTGGGACGGTCCCCTGAGGAGGATTTTGACAGCGCTTGCCTCTCCGTCTTAGATGATGAGGAGGAGGAGGTCTTTTTATGTGATGAGGAAGACCCAGCATGCTTCCCCTTATGCTTGTCCTCAGCGCGGTTTTCTGCTGGCCGTACCTTTTTCGATGGAGGTTCCGACTTGCTCCTGGAGGCCGTGGAGCCAACTTCCGAAGCCGCGTAGGCACCCGCTCCGTCATTAAGCCAGTTGACCAGCCTTCTTTTACGGTCCTTAAGGGTTTTTTGGGAGAAACCCTGGCATATCTCACATGTATCCGCCGTGTGGTGCGGGTGGAGACAGTAGATACAATCCATGTGGGCATCTCCTTCATAAACTTTTTTGAGGCCACATGTCGCACAAGGGCGAAATAACGCTTTTCCAGACATAATTCTCCAGAATTTGAACGTCGCCGAAGCGAAACAGAAAAAACAACCTAGTTTCCACTAGCAGTAATCACGAGGATCCCACTACTTTGAAAGACGGTTGAAATCTGAGGGAGCGCGGGGGCGGGTCCTGTATTTATATCATGACGTCCTGACGGTGCGGGCACGCATGATACAAAACGAGGTGGATAGGACGCATAAGCGTCGAAAAAGTTTTCCTACGGGAAAGGGTCTATATAATGTACCGGGGATTCCCAGCCTGACGACGGGGAATATTCTAAGCATGTGAATCCATGAAAGATCCAATGCTGGAGAAGTTTCACAAACCAAGGTGGACACTTCCCTCCTCTTGGTTCTTTACACAATGTTCATAAAGACCAAGGGGTATGTCTCCCTTCCCCTGGTCTTTTCAAAGCTACTCAGGATGCTAAGAGAATAGCTCCCTTTTCTTCGCTCGTACAACAATGTTCATAAAACAAAGGGGTTTGTCTCCCTTCCCCCTGGCCTTACTCAAGCACTTCTGGATGCCAAGAGACTAACTTCCTTCTCTTGGCTGGTTCAACAGTAAGACCACAGGGTATGTCTTCCTTCCCCTGGCCCTTCTCAAGCGCTTCAGGATGCCAAGAGAATGACTCCCTTCTCTTGGCTGGTTCAACAATGTTCATAAGACCAAAGGGTTTGCATCCCTTCCCGTGGACTTTCTCATGTCTTCGGGATGCCAAGAGAATGATTCCATTCTCTTCGTGGGTTCAAAAATGTTCATAAGACCAAGGGGTTTGTCTCCCTTCCCCTGGCCTTCTCAAGCTCTGCCAAAAGGCTGCCACGAGAATGCTGGATCAATTTCTTTAATTTTTATTTTATTGGGTATTTATAATGTGCCTATACAGCAAATGGTGTTTCAAGGCGCCACAAGACAAAGGGAGGTGTAGGGGGGAACAGTAATCAAGAATAAAAAAGTTTGGGTTGGCGGTCAGGGGAGAACGAAGTGCTTGGCTAGACTGGACGAAGCGGGCCCGATACCCTGTAAGACTCAGAAGGCACCAGGCAGCCAGTCAAACTGCAGCAGAGTAGGAGATTAGCAGGGGGGGGTGAAGGAAGAAGAGAAAGGGAGGGTCTTGAGAAGCTTCTGTAACTTAAGGAGATGCAGCTCAAGTCTGAGAGGGGCAAGGAGGTTCCAGAGTTAGGCTTGTGAGGAAGAAAGAGACCTACCCCCCACTCTCTGCTTGGAGAAGCGTCAGATCTGCAGAGAGTTTTAGCTAGCAGACCCAGGGGCTCTAGCAGGGAGCTATCTAGGGAGAGAGAGTTGGAGGTAGCAGGGTCCCAGGACCTAGAAAGCCTTGTGGGTGAATCAAAGGGTCTTGAACTTGATCCTTGCAGCAACCGGGAGCCAGTGGAGAGATTTTAGGGCTGGAGATATGCGGTTCTTGGGCTTGAGGCCAAGGATAAATCTTGCTGTCCTATTCTGAATAAGTTGAACGTGGCTAAGGGAGGATTTAGGCACATTGAGGAAGAGGCTGTTGCAATAGTCCAGCCTAGAGCGGACCAGGGATCTGGAGACAATACGTTTCTGGGGGAGGGCGAAGAAAGGGAGAATGCCTCTGAGGAGGTGCAGCTGAAAGTGGGCCTTCTTGGCAAGGTCCGCAATGTGAGGAGAGAAGAGAGAGAAGAGTCGAAGATGACACCAAGTTTTTTTGCCTCACAAGAGGGTGTTGGGACGAGACCCATGGAGGGCTACCAGAGAGAAGGAGGGAAGGAGAGAGAAGAGGTCCCAATGAGAAGGATCTCAGTCTTACTGGCATTAAGGCAGAGATTGTTAGCAGCGCACCATGCCTCAATAGCAGTCAGACAGACAGGGATGAGAAAGGAAGAGAAGGATGAAGTGGAGGGAAGGTTGAAGGAGAGCTGTGTGTTGTCTGCTTAACACAGGAAGTGTGGAGAGAAGGCAGAGATCAAATGGGTTAGAGGGGTAAGGTAGATGTTCAAGAGCCTCAGCGAGAGGATAGAGCCCTGAGGGACACTGCAGGTGGAGAGTGTGATGGGGAGAGAAAAGGCCAAATTGAACCTGGAAAGGTCATTTAGAGAGGAAGGAGGTCAACCAGTCCAGTGCCAGGTGTGTTATGCCAATGGTATCATAGAGCCGATTTATAAGGGTGGCATGATTGACCATATCAAAGGCAGAGGAAAGGTTAATAAGAATGAGAACGGATGAAATCGAGATTTGAGAGCAAGTCTTCACGGGACTCTGGCTACTCTGAAGCCAGACTGGTGGTCATGGACACAACAGCTGATTCAGTGTGGTGGATCAGCTGGGAGAGGACCAGCTTCTCCAAGGGTTTGCCCAGGAAAGGAGTAAAGGAAATAGGGTAGTAGTTTGCCAGGCAGCAGGGATCGGCAGAAGGCTTTTTGAAGAGAGAGTGCACAAGGGAGTGCTTGAGAGGTAGCGGGAAGGAGCCAGTGGCAAAGGAATGTTTTCAGAAATCAGCCGAGAGTGGAGCAAGGGATGCAATGTTGTCCTTGATAGTTCTGGAGGAGCAGGGGAGCACCTCTTTTGAGGAGATTTTCATAGAGAGGACTTGTCTAGAGATCTCATTTGGTGGTATGGGTGAGAAAGAGGAGCGTAAGAGGGAAGGGGTGAGGGGGGCCAAGGAAGGACAGGATGTCCTGAGTTTTGGTTACGAAGTGAGAGTCCAGTGCAGTGCAGAGGGTCAGGGATGAGAGAGGAGAGGTGGAGACTGCAAGAGAATTGGCAAGCTCCTTGCAGATTTTAAAAAGTTCAGCCCGTGTGGTTTGTGGCCCCAGAGATGCAGGCTTGTATATAGGCCTTCTTCCTCGAGCGGATGGAGATTCTCTATTGCTTTTGGAGCAGGCGGCAGGCCAGTCTGTCAGAGGATGTGCTTGATGCCTGCCATTTCCGCTCAGCAACTCTGCACTTGAGTTTCAGAGTGGCTAGCTTGGAATCCTACCAGGTGTTGCGCTTGGAGGCAGGCTTCATGCAGATCCTCATGACAGGGGCAAGGATGTCCAGAGTGTTGGAGATGGAGAGGTGAAGGTTAGCAAGGCGGTGTCAGTGTGAGAGTCAGAGGCCGGAGTGGGAATGAGAGTGGCGGCAAACAGCAGCAACTGACACTTGCTTCATCTGTCGAATGACAGAGAAGGAGACTGGATGTGAGGGCAGAGGCTTAGCCGGGGGACTCTCAAGAGATCCAGGTGAGAGGACAGGAGGGCATGGTCAGATCAGGAGAGGGGTGTAGTGAGAGGGTTGGACATGGGGATGTCTGCTGAGATGAGGGCATCCAAGGTGTGTCCAGCTGAGTGTGTCGGACCAGTGGGAAGAATGGTGAGGGAAAGAGTCACAGAGGTTGCAAAACAGTCCAGAGGCCGCATCAGGAGAGTGAAGGTGTATATTGAAGTCTCAGAGGAAGAGAACCTTGGAGGTGGAGGCCAGGGTTCCTGTAGATGGTGGCAAGAGTCAGCGAGAGGAATGGAGAGACACCAAGTATGCAGACGTGGCATTTGAAGGAAAAGTAGGTCTGAGTGGGTATGACAGTAGCAGGCACCCGTTCAGGGATGATGAGGGCCACTCCTCTCCAAAGCCGATTAGACCTTGGCTTAGAGAGGATATGGTAGCCCTTCGGGAGGAGTGTGTCAAAAACAGTGAGAGCTGGCAGTGAACCATGTCTTGGTGAGAGTGAGGACGTCAAGGTCAAAGTCTTCAAGGAGGTGGCAGATGTCAGAAGAGTGTTTAACACAAGAGCAAGAGTTGAGGGTAGCTAAGTGGAGCTGGTTGCCACCTTTGAAGGTCTTAGAAGGAGGGGTACAGGAATGTGGTATGCTCGTCGGTGGTGGTGAAGGGACCGGAGGGATGGGAAAAGGAGGAGTGGCATGGGTGGGGGTGGTAATGAGAGACAGAAGATGCCTATCAAGAAGGAAGAGGTTGGGCTGAGAGCCCTGGCCCATGACAGTGCCATTCAGGCACATTAATGAAGCTCCTAAGGGATGGGAACTGTGCCAAGCGTACTTCCCATCAGGTTCCACCATTAATGGGCAAAGAAGAGAGAGAGGGGAGAGGAATGAGACAATATGAGGAATCCAAAGGTCCTGGGAGGAAATGATAAATAGGATGTCAGGGACAGTCTGCTTGTAAGAAACGTTGAGGTAGGTGTCAGCGATGGGTGGGATTGGAGACCAGGAGATTCTTCTTGAACTTTTTACTTCCAGACTTCGAAAGAGAGACAGGATAGGTGATAGAGAAGATGGAGAAGACAGAGAGCACCATGGAGGAGGAGGGCAGAGAGATGGAAAGGGGGAGAAAGAAAGGGATGGAGAAACTGCACAATGCACAACAAACTCACAAGGTCTTACGTTCCTCTCAGGGCTGTGCCATGGCTTTTCCCACAGGTTTTGGTGGGTGTTGCAGGCACTTCTGTATGAAGTTCAGCCTTACAACTATATAGTTACAACTACACCCCTCCGCCCCCACCTCCAAGCATTTGGCATAAGGTTTATAATATGCAGCACCACATCCAGTAAGGCAGGAAAGTAGATGGGCAGTGATGGGATGCCGGTTAGCGAGTCTTCTCTGAGGCCACAGTAAAAAACTGGAGCCTTCTTAGCTTCTGGAAAATCAGCAGAGGCTACAAGATGATTAAAGTATGCTGATGCATGTGCTGTAGACAATGCTTACTGCACTGATGCAAGTCCTCTAAATCAGACGCATGCATTTCATACCATGCATTGAAGAACAGTTCTACTGTTGTAGTAAGGGAATCAAAGGAGTACAGTACGGCATTGATTCCCTCGAGCCATCTGCTGGCCCACCCTGCAAATACCTGTAATGTTTTTGACTAAAACATTAAGCCTCCGTGCAGTGCATTTTGGGGGCGCCCAAAGCCATTAATTGACATTTCCTCCAGGCCTCAGTGGAAGTTGTACTTGATGCAAACTCTTTTCATATTGTTCCACTGGTAAACATGTTTTCAGCGCTGCCTATTGCTTATGTTATTTTGCATTTTTGAGAGAAGATGCAGGCATAGGCTAGAATGAGCCGGTGCCGGCTGGTTCCTGATAACGTTGTTACGGAATTTGCTAAAGCTTAAGAAAAGTTATGCAGTTATATTTTGCTGCTTCCTTGCAAAAGTGAAGAGTTTTGCCTCTTCGGGTTATCATGGGTAATTCTGGCCCAGTGTCATTCTGGCCCATGACAACCATCAACAGGTAGAGACTTGGAAATACAGAAAGTTCTGGAAAATGCCATCACGTATTTGCGGGTGGCTTTAAACGAGGGGCACCCGAGCAGTCAGACAGAAAGCTTCCCTGGAGGATAGACGCATCGCTCCAGGCCCGTTGATACCAATTTCTATCTACCTGACTGTTTGGGAGCTTGTCATGGACTGCTGGCGAGATGAGGGTGTGCCTTCCAGCAGTGTCAACGGTGATGTATTTTAATTATATTTCTTTTATTCATTTAATCTTTTATTATTCTTGCTGCATTTATTAATTCATGGTTATGGTTTTCGTGAATAAACAGGCCGTATAAGAGCCATTTTACAGGCTAAGTTGAGTGTCTGTGTGAATACTTGCCCTCCAGCGTCCTAAGTTTTTCATTCAGTGTAGTCGGGAGAAAAAGAGAAATATATGTGTGCACTCTGTGAAAAGCAAAACAATACCCCACCCAAATAAGACAAGAGGAATGCCTTTGATGGGCGAGTCGGCAGAAAAGTCTGACTTACACCGAGGAAGATGTGGTACATTTTGGTGTCCTTACACGAAAAGCACAAGGGGGATCTGAAACGGAAACAAGCATTGGTAATGGCAACAGTTTGGGCTTTTGTGTAGGCAGGGGAAATGCACTTGACAGGTACTGCTTAGTTGTATAAGCTGCCCATTGACGGTAGCAGGTGCAAAATTGTGCGAGTACCTGGTGTGACGAATCCCATGAGGGCAGGGAGATGAGGCCGCTACCCGACAGTTCCCCTGGGGTGATACTCAGTGGGAGGATTGCATGGGGAGGCATCCCCCCTGTGGGAACAGGGACGACTATCAGGGAGAATACAGTATTCCCAGAGTCTATCAACCCCTGCCTCTACCTCATGTTTTTAACAAACTCCTTCAATACCACACACTTCAATATGTAGCCCTGGAAGAAAGTCCTAGATACTACTTGAGGAGTACCGAGACGAGAGAGAAACACAGATCCATGAAGATCACTATGAGAAACAACTATAGTGAGGGGAGAAGCCTGCCGTGGAGGAACTGGGAGGTTCGAAGGCGAGGGGAGAAGAGAGCAAACCTTTGGTAACGTTCTTTCGACTGGATGTTCCTCCAGTGTATTCCTCATCTTTCATATTAGAGTCTACTTGCACCTTGCTTCGGAAAATATTTTTCATGAAGTCAGGCGCCGTGCAGTGTCAAGTCATGGCCCTCAACGGCCTCTGTCCTCTCCTCACGTGTGACGTTGACGCTGGTATAAACAGCATGAACGTCGACCGTTGCCTCAGTTCAAGTGTTTTTTTTCTGCATGGTCGACCAAGGATAGACACGAACCTGGCGCTGCGAGAGAGGAAGGTGTTACAACACAGTAATTCTTGGTATGAGGTGAAGGATGGGAGGGCGATGAGGAATAAGTGGGAGGAACATCCAGTCAAAAGAAAGTTACCATGTGTAAGGAACTTGTTCTTCGAATGGATTTTGTCCTCCCACGTATTCCTCATCGTGGATACACTCCCATAGTGGTCTGAATGAGAAGGTGAGTGCTAAGAATTTCTATTTATTAATGCTGTGAAGAACAGCTTTGCCAAACATGGCCTCCTCCCCTGACATAAAAATCTAGGCAGTAGAATCTGATGAAGGTATGAAGAGACAACCAAGTAGCCGCCTTACAGATTTTCCTGCATGGGCACCCATCTTTCTAGAGCTGAAGAAGCAGCCACTACTCTAGTGGAATGGCCCTCAAACCATCAGGCAAGTCTTTGCTCCGGTGGAAACAGGTTTCTCAAACCTTTTTAAGAATTGTATCACAATCGGGACCTTAAAATAAGATCCTTCATCTGGTGACCTTTTAAAAATTGTAGTGCTGCTAAATAGCCCTTGATTGTGGTTACTTGTAGGCCTGAATGGGCTAAATAGAGTAAAAAAGGAAGAACAGTAGATATTTCACACGCAAAGGAACCACATTTCTTCTCCCTGCACAACTGCAAAACTTCATGGTCATGGTTTTCTCGAACCTCTTCAACCTCCTGATTACATGAGGAATGACGGGAGCTGGTTGAAACGCGTACAGAAGTGGAAACTCTCAGTCCACTCAGTCCACCACAAACGTGTCCCCTAAAGCTCGTCTTTGAGGAAATTCCCAGGAGTAAAACTGTTTGCACCTGTTTGAACAGATCCACTTGAGGGGTTCCCCAAAGTGCGACGATCTCCATAAGGTCTTCCTGAGCTAACTCCCATGAGTGGGAGATCGTGCTCTGCCTGGTCAAAGCGTCCGTCGCTTTGTTTACTTCGCCAACTACATGATCTGCCAGAAGAGAGATTCCTTCCCTTAGTGCTGAGAACTAGAGCTGCAGTGCCTCTCTGTACAGGGGCAGAGACCCCACACCTCCTCTCTTGTTCACGTAGTGCATGGCCATTGTGTTGTCTGTCATTATCAGGACACTTCTTCCTCATATCAAAGGCAGCAAGGCCATCAGCGCCAGTCTGATTGCCCTCAGCTCTAAAAGGTTGATATGAAGCCTGGACTCCAACTGAGACCAGTGTACACTGACTGAAAGATCCTTCATGTGTGCCGCCCATCCTGAGAAGGAGGCGTCTGTCACAACTGTCATCTCCGGCCATGGTTGCCAAAAGGGTTTCCCCTATCATTATATTCTCTTGGCAGGCCCTTCACACAAGATCCTGGGCAAACTTTCTCTGGTCTGTCATTCTTCCGGAGAATTGAGACCACTGGCACCTGAGAGCCCACTTTAGGGATCTCATTCTCATACAGGATTCTGGCACCAGTAAAATGCAGGATGCCACAAGGCCGAGCAACCTTAGGAAGTCGAAGGCCGGGAGATGTTGGGCACTATGACATTTCTGGATCATCTGCAAAAGATCTTGACCCATCAACTGGGGGGTGGGTGGTTAGGATTTTCCTGAGGCTGAATCCAGTACTGCTCCAATAAATTGAAGCTTTTGAGAAAGTGTCAAGTGGGACTTCTTGAAGTTCAGGGAGAAGCCCAACTTGTGGAGGAAGTGGCAAGTGTGACTGGGGTGATTCCAAACCTGTTCCAGAGAACAAGCTCTGATCAACCAGTCATCCAGGTAGAGGTATATTTGAATCCCCTCTCTCCTTAGACCTGCTGCCACCACTGCCATAAGCTTGGTGAAGACCTTCGGGAAGAGGTGAGACCGAATGGCAAAACCTGAAACTGATAGTGAGAACTTTCAACCGGGAACCTCAGATACTTTCTGTGGTTCTGATGGATGGGCATATGAAAGTATGTATCTTGAAGGTCCAATGACACCAACCAATCCTGCAGTCGAAGGGCCTGAAAGATCTGCAAAAGAGTTACCATCTTGAGCTTATCATTCCTGAGGAACTTGTTCACGCATCTCAAGTTCAAGATGGGTCGCACTCCTCCGTCCTTCTTGGGGATTAGGAAATAAGGAGAGTACCATCCCTGATCCCGCTCCGCTGCAGGTACTAGCTCTATCACACCGCCCAATAGGGTAGGAATTTCCTGTTAAATGAAATGAGCTGGACCTGAGACAGACCAACCTCTTGGGGGGCAATTTGGGGGTTTTTCTAGGAATGGGAGGCAGTAACCATAGGCCACTGTCTGCAGCACCCATGCATCACGTGGTTATGCCCGGCCAACTCTGAAGATGCATTGATAGTCTGCCCCCCACCACTGTTTCATGGGTAAGGGAGTCATAGAGGTGTTGCTGATCCAGCTGCAGCTGAGGGCAAGGGGGATGAAGCTACGCGGGGAGTCCTTCCTCCTCTACCTCTGGACCCATGTTGGGCCCTTCTCTGACCTATTTGAGAATATGGCCCTCTTTATCTTGAGACTGAAGAATAGAAACGAAAAGGACACCATAAGATTGGGATTGGGAAATTTGAGGGATTTTGCTGCCACCCTCGAAGCTTGCAGTTTTTCTAAACTGTCCTCAGCTTTCTCTCCGAACAACTGGGCCCCATCAAAAGGCATGTTGAACAAGGGTGCTTGGACATCCGGCGCAAAGCTTGATTTCCTGAGCCACGCCAAACATCTTAACACTGTGCTGGCTGCCATGGCCCTACTCCCTGTGTCAACTGTGTCAAAGCTGGATTGCAGTGATTGTCTTATGGCCTCCTTGCCATCCTGGATAAGGGTCAAAATCCTTCCCTCTCCTCACCTTAAGGGAGGTGTTCTGCTGTCAACGCAGCGACTCCCCATAATGCATATGTGTATTTGGCAAGGGCACTGGTGGCATTGGCAGACTTAAGGAAAATGCTGCAAGCACAGAACATCCTCTTTCCCATGGCATATATTTTCCTATCCTCATTGTCTGCCGGGACAGAAGTATATGCTGTAGCTTTAGAGGAAGATGTCGCTGCTTTCCACACTAGGCGTTCTGGTGCTGGGTGTCTTGTTAGGAAAGGAGGGTAGATAGAGGCAGATCTATATTTTTGTGTTATGTTTTGTTCACTGCTGGAGTGGAATCCGGCTTAAGACAATTTTCCTTGACCCTTACGCTCAATGCGATGTGTAATGGCAGCACCACCTCTCTCACTGGCCCACTGTCCAGTATATCTGTGAGATCATCTTTCTCAACTATGGCAGCTAGATTTGCCCAACCCAGATACTCTGACACTTTACTCATTACTGACCTATATGATGGGTCAGAGTAACCAGCCACCTCAGGATTTCCAAAGTCAGTCTCAGGAGAGGTTACCCAACTACTGGCCTCTTTCAGAGTATCAACAAGATTTTTCATCTTGAATTCTGAAATCAGCTCCTCTGGTACACTGGGAATTCCACACTCGTACCCAAAGGGACTATCCTTGTCATCCTCTTCTTCCGCGAAGATTGAACCCATACACCTAACGAATTCCGGCCTTGGTAAAGGTTTAAACATCTTAGATTCTAAGACTTAGAAGAATCGATCAGCGGCCTTAAAGACTTCGGAGGTACCAAAGGCGTCAAAGCCGCCTGAGGCGCTGAGGGAGTCAAGCCTAACTGCTGCTGCTTCGAGTAACTTCGGTTGAGGTAAATGGCTCGACAGCTTAGTCGGCTTAGGTGAATGCCTCGATACGGGTGACGAGGGACCTGAGCCCTTGGCCATCGAAGAGGAGGTTGGTGACTAAGCTCTATGCCTCGAGGAAGACTCTTTCGACTTCTGTCGTGGAGTCTCTCTTTCTGGGCTCTACGGCGTGTGGGTAGACACATGGGGTGCCCTACTGGTCTTGAGAGACGCAGAGGGACAGGAAGACTTCTCCGACTCCTTCAGAGGGGCACTCGGAGGAGCCGCGCTCTGACAAATGTCTAACATTTTTAAACGAAAATTTTTCCATTCTGCAGAAGACAAGGACTTACTTAGAAAGGAGACCTTCCTGTCAGGTGAGGAGGAAGTTGCAGTCTACAAAGATCTATGGCATTGTTTCTTACTTTTATTGTGGGAAGAGCACGACGAACATCGAGACCTTGACCTTGAGCGCTTTTGACGTCTGGAGCGCTTTCTCTCCAGAGACACGTCTCTAGAGTCATCAGACGATTTTCTTTTTGAGAGGGTAAGGGAGGGGGATTTAGGAGAGGGCATACCTGCTTCGAGTTTCCCCTTCCTCTCACGCAAAGCCTTGATTGTCATCGATTGGCAAGACCCTCAGTCATTGACGTTTTGACCTACCCCCAAACAACACAAACAGATTTGGTGTGGGTCTGTTATAGAAATGTTTGCCCCATAATCAGCATACCACTTAAGACCAGTTGTAGTCTGTTTGTTTGTTTGTTTGTTTTTTTATTTGTAAGGTGCACCGCACCCAAGGGTATCTGGGCGCAGCAATTACAAGCATACTTTAGGCATGGGTTACAGGTTGCATCAGGGTAAACACGACATTACATGGATAAACATATTTATATACATACAGAGGATTCATCATGTGCCCGCATAATCAGTAGTTATATACATGAGCAGTTCTGTACAGCGTGAGCGTGTAACAGCAGGGTATAGGAGTGTCAGGTAGTAAGAGGGTCAGTGATCATTGGCTATGAGCCAATTAAGGGTGTTGGTACCTGAATTATTGGAAGATTTGGTCCACTCTTTATGGTGGAGGGAGAGCATTCCATTGCTGCACCGCCAAGACGGGGAAGCTGCTCCCCCTGCTTTTTGTAGTTTGAATCTGGGGACTACCAGGCAGCATGCATGAGCTGTCCTGGTAAGGCGATCTGAGATTTTCCCAATGATGAGCTCAGAGAGGTAAAGTGGGGTAGCTTTATTGAGGCATTTATGGGTTAGTAAAACAGTTTTTAGTAAGATTTTGTCTTTTATAGATCATCATTTGTTCTGTCTCCTCAATTCTGATATATGCTCTCTCCTCAGAAGGCCCTGTGCCGTCCTAAGGGCATTCTTTTGGAGGATTTGGATCTTGGTGATGATGTACTTGCTGGCCCCCCAAGTACAAGGCATTACAATAGTCCAGTTTGGAAAGTATGAGGGTTCTGGCTAGGATTGTGCAGCTGATCTTGGATAGGAATGGTTTGCATGCTCTGATCAGCTTGCAGGTGTATGCTGTGGCTGAGGCCATGGCATTGACCTTTTTGCCTAGTGTGGGAGTTGAGTCGAGGTAGAAACCTAAAGCTTCACCTCTTTTACCACTTTGTTGTGGTTACCATCTATGTTGAATGAGGTGTGTTTAGGGTTGAGTTTGTTCAAGTTGACTGAAGTGCCAAGTAAGAGGATCTCAGTTCTATCGTCATTCAAGCACAGTCCATTGGCAGCCATCCATGCCTGAATGATTAGATACATTTTATTTACAAGGGCAGTGTCCACGTCATAGTCCCCGGTGAGGGGTATGAGGATCTGGGTGTCATCTGCATAATTAGTGTAGGTGACACCCAGATGATCGAGATCATCGAACACAGGCTTAGTAAATGTTATACATTGTTGGCGTGACACAGGAACCCTGAGGCACCCCACATGTAATTGGATTGGATCGGCCGCCGCTGATGGCGAGAAGACTCTCATGGTCCTGTTATTCAAAAAGGACAGGTTCCATGCTATGGCTTCCTGTGAAAAGTGAGGGCTGAGTCGAGATGATTACAAAGTACTTTATGGTCCACCAGATCGAAGTCAGCTGAGAGATCAAGGAGGCGCAGCAGGGCTATTTTTCCTTTGTCTTTCAGTTCATCGATCTGAGTTTTGAGATCAATCAGCGCCGTTTCAGTACCATGTTGAGGTCTGAAACCGGATTGGCGGACTCCCAGGAGGTGGTTGGGTTCTAGATGCTTCTGAATTTGTATGTATGCTGCTTTGTCTAGTATCGTAAGCAGGAATGGTACTGTCGTGATAGGCATGTAATTGGTAGGTATGGATGGGTCTAAAGATTGTTTCTTCAGGAGGGGTAGGACCAAGGATTCCTTTAAATTGTTAGGGAAGGGGAAAGATGAGAAGGAGGCATTGATTAATTTTGCAATGAAAGGTGCCAAGTCTCTCGCTGCATCTTTGATAAGCTGGGCTGGACAGCTATCTCCCTGACAGTTTGAGAGTTTGAGTGATGAGATGATTTTTTCTACCTCAAGGATGGAGACTCGTGGGAATCTGAAACGTTGAGGCGGATTTATAAGTTGCGTGGCAGTGTTGGCATGAGAGGTTAGGTTGGGTACGTTCGCTTTTTTGTCAACGATCTTATTCTGGAGGTGGTTGATTTTGCATGAAAGGGCATTCTGGATGTTGGTACACCAAGGTTTATCTTTCAGGCCATTGCCAGTGGGTGATATGGGGGCTTCCAACTCCCTTGGGATCAAACAAAGTTCCTTGGTATTAGAACTGGCTTCATGGATTCTATTGTTATACGTCTCTTGTTTTGTGCATTTGATTATTTTTTTGTAATGGGCAGAGATGTTGATCAAGTTGGTTTTATTTTCTTCGGTGGGTGAGTGTCTCCAGAGGAGTTCAAGTTTTCTTTTTTCTGTTCTCAGTAATTTAAGTTGGGGAGTAAACGAGGAGTTCAGGTGAGCTCTGGGCAGCTTTAGTGGGGCGATTAGGTCTAAGGCTTTAGACATGGTTGCATTGTACTCTACTACTAGAGTATCAAGGTCGGTTGAGGCTGGCAGAGCATTGAGTGTGGGGATTATGAGGGGTAAGATTTTATCCAAAGTTATGTTCTTTTTTTCCTCGTGAGTAGAGGAGGTGCTCTGGACTGGATCTTTGTGGTAGGGGTTTTAGCTGCTATGGTAAAGGACAGGAGGAAGTGATCAATCCAGAGTTAAGGAGTGATAGCAGTTATACAGGTATTGCAGTTCAAATCAGCCACCCAGTCCAAGGTTCTGCCTTTGTCATGAGTGGGCTGAGTCACTCTTTTGGTAAAGCCATGTTCAACGAGCAAGTTGGCTGTCGTTAACACGTGTTGATCCTTAGGGTCGTTGAAACCTAGGTTGAAACCTAGGTTTAGATCTCCAAGCAATAATACTTGGGAGGCGGCTTTGGTGTTGTCAGAAAGTATTATAGATATATCCTCCTCAAATACACCAATGGGACCTGGGGGTCTGTAAATAATATGTGTAGTGAGGATTCGGGAGTCAGAGATGGGCAGTTTAATGGTGAGTAGTTCACAGGATTTGACCGCAGGTGAAGGGGCTAGTCTAATTTCTAGCTTGGACTTTGCAATGATTGCTATGCCTCCCCCTCTGGCGTCAGCTCTGTCTACTCTAAGAAAAGTATAATTGTCAGGTGCTGCCAGTAGGAGGGCAGGTCTGCAGCTGCATGTAACCATGACTCGGTAATAGCTAGGAAGTCGTAATCTTCAGCCCTGATCAAGTCGGCTATCTCGATCGCATGTGCCACCAGAGATCTGGCATTGAGTAATGCACCCTTAATGTTGGCTGTGTTAAAATTGTTGGGAGGATTAGTGGATGGATTGTCATTCTTAGGTACTTTGGTAGGAATGGTGGGTGTAGGTTTGAGATGGTGTCGTTTTGTGCTGGGATGATCGAAGGTCTTCACTAACGGGGGACATGGTTTGTACATTGTTCTGGCTTGCGGCTCACGGTGTCTGGCTAATCTTGCGCGTAGTCTAAAATTTCTCACTATAGTGGAGCAGGGTAGGTAGGTTGTTGTCAACTTGGTGTTGGTGAGAGGCAGAAAGTTTTGTGGCCGGCAGCTATTAGGTGCTGGGTTTCGGAGTTTGATGTCTGAGATCAGTGCAGGTATATCAACACGTTTCGTAGTTACAGTTGTCATAAGGTTTGAGTTCAAAACAGGCAGGAGTGGGGAGCGTTTTATGCCCATTATTGATGCGATTGAGATTGCCATGGTCGGGTACTGTAAATGTATGCTACTTACAGCTATGGCCCATTGGCTTACTGCCAGGAGGGCGCACAGTACAATTAGTGTCCTGTGGGTAGTGGTATTTATAGTGCACATATAGTGCCAGTGTGGTTGGGCTGGTACACAGAATTGAACAGGATCCACTGTTAGCGATAAGTCCAGTTCGTGGTCGCAAGCTAGTGCAGGTGAGTGTGCTAGTATAAGTTACAGGGACCATGCAAAGGCATATGTAGAAATAAAAAAACTGAATATTTGCATTAGGCAGAATCAGCAGGAGGAGGTAGGCGCAACACGCGTCAGATGCAGCATTAGCATAGGGCGTGTCACATGTCAGAAGCAGAGCCGATTCAGAATTGATCATTAGACAGAAACAGCAGCTAGGAGTGGGCATTGCATAAGTCACATGTAAGTTTGAATGTTGGCAATGGGTGCGCCACAAGCTAAGTCAAGAGCAGATTCAGATATTTAACATGAGATGGAATCAGCAAATAGTAATGGGCGCAACACAAATCACAACACAATATAAAACAGGTGCAAGTGGAAAATCTTAGCGTGGGACGGAGGCCAACAATCGCATTGAGCATAGCCAGAATCAGGTGTTAATTCAGATGTTAACGTGGGACACAACGCAGGATTAAACGCAAAAATAGATCGCAGAGCGGAAGTTTAAAGGTCGAGCTGATCCAAATCTTTCATGGCCTCACAGAGGTTGGTCTAAGGGCGAAGAAGTTAAGGATTGCACAGGAGTTACCCAGAGCACAAATCATGTATCCAGACGTGGGACGTTAAACAGTACTGCGTGAAGCAGAATAATAGAGCATAAGTATAGTACAGGGTAACAATGTCTTGATGCAGCACACAATACTGATGCAATAGTTAGTAAATGCGCACACAGTGATGGGACAGTGATAACTCAAAGCGGCAGACTCAGCGAGACGCACGCAGCATGTATACACTGGGCGTAAGTGGGGATCGAGTATATTAGTTCAATGGACAGTTGAGCGGCGGTCAGTTAGAATCTTTCGCCAATAGTCTGAGGAAAGGAAGGTATGGCTTGTTAAATAGGTCCATACCAGTGGTTGGCAGTGGTGCGCTCATATGCAGGACTCAAAGATAGCGCATGGTAGAGAGCACACTGATAGTGTGACCAGGGGCGGTCACAGTACAGTTCATTTGTCTGCGTGAAGGGTTACAAAGTTTTGGGCAGGCTGCTTACCTCGTCCATCATGCCGACGGGACTCCGGGCTCCCCGGCGACACGAACAGACACAAACAGGGCCTTGAGTGTGGGCCTTAGGTGGGAGACCGGCGTTCGCCTGCCAGCTCCCCGATTGCGCATCTTAAAGCAAGAGCTGCCCAATCCAGTGGTGTGAAAAGTTTGAAAGAGTTAACACTCTGGTGTTAAATAAGCAGCAGCCATCTTGGAAGATAATTCGACCATGTTGTCGAGTACACAAATAAATTATTTAATTAAGCTGAAGGCGTGCCTTGACTTCTTAGGATTCATGCACATTGCGCTAAGGAGCAGCAACAAATATAGAAATCAGCGGTGAAATCTTAATAGAAATACGCGAATTGCCTTGGGGGGCTTACCTTGCTGGGAAGGTGGTGCGGGGGCACGCTGGCTCCTGTCAGATGCTCCACATCAAAAGGACACGCAGCTCCTTCCTGTGGTGACTGGAACAGGTGTCAAGGACATTATGTATGTAGTAGAAAATGTGCTGATGCGATATTGCTCCGAAGCTCGCTAACATGCAGAAAAAAAGGAACTGAGGCAATGGTTGCAGCATGTTCTGTTTATTTCAGCGTCAATGTCACAGCCTGAGGAAGGCCAGAGGAAGGGCGACATTCCCCTAACATTGTGAACCGTGGACCGGAGGGGAGGGAGTCATCCTCCTGGTCGAGAAGATTAAGGAAAGCAGTATATGAAAGGCCAGGGAAAGGAGGTCCTTTCCCTTGGAAACTAGCCAAGAAAAACCCAATAGTGAAGACAACTATGGGCAATAAGCAATGCTGATGTTTCTTTGATGTGTACTTTGAGAACCTTTAAGCCCAGAACTTTGTGTTCTCCTAGAATCGAGATTGCAATCTATGGAAGGGATGCATTCACTCGGGATACAGTCTTACATTGGAACTCTTGAATACTCCCAACTTCCTTAGGTTAGTATTTAATGTAAGGGAAGGAAATAGGTTTCTGACACAGGACCATGGACTCTTTATTTTGGAAATTCTGACAGACATGTAGTATTTTTAGTTGAGGCAGGAAAACCCTTCTTAGAAATAGGGTAAGATCTCCTTTTCCTTTTTGTACTTAAAATTATGTTTTTTTTCCAATCAACATGACAACATTGTGTCAGAGACTCGTACCTCTGCACCCTTACGCTGGGCATCTAATAGCAGTGCCTGGCAAATGCCTAATAGTTATACACAAGCCAAAACTATTGGCTTTGCCAATGCTTGTTTTTAACAAGACTTCACTGGAGGACATGCAGAGTATTTATAGAAATCGAGTGGCTGAAGGCAGAAGGCAGACCCGGGTACAATATTTATATTACACCAGAATTGGGATTACAACCCCAATTAAGTTATTAACTCATGGAAACTGCCTTCAGAAAACACTGGCAGGTACTCTGAGGGCCAAGTTTGATGGTAAGGCTTGATTAAAGCAAGCTCAAAGAGTTCCCATGTGGAGGTGTTTTGGGCAGGGAGGGGAACTGGTTGGCAATGGCCATAGGGATTAACATAGCCATGGGTAGTCAATTCACAGGATCTTGTAACTTCTCCCCAGAGGGGAGACCTTCCCTGTGAGGCTAGGGAGGTGAGCCTGCTACGTAACAACCCCCCTAGGATTGGCAGTAAGCAGGAACTCACAGGGAGAGATTCCCCTCTCTGGGATAAGGACTCCTGTTCCATCAAACCTACCTAAGCCCCTTTATGCAGAGCCACTAATACCATTAGAGCTTCATAGGAACCATCCCAAACAAGTCAGTTTGTTATTTTAACATCACACAAAATAACCAACAGAAAGACAAACATATGAGACGAAGAACAGTGTGCAAGAAGTTACTTACCAAACTGGTAACGTTCTTTCGATGGGATGTTCCTCTGACGTATTCCTTATCTTTTATATAATCCATTCCAGCTTGCTGGCCTCGGAAATTTTTTGTCAGTAGAGGGCGCTGCGCGTCGACGTCCCTCGAGACGGTGTCCCTCGACAGCCTCCCTATCGTCGCCTACGTCACCCTGAGTTTAAGTAGACTCGCACAGCGTCCGTTGCTCAGTTCCGTTTCGGAGTTTAGTTTTGCTTTGCATGAATTGGTTAGTAACCTTGAAGGAGCGTAAGCTGCAACTACAAGGAAAGTTTTACTGCGGGAATGGATGAGAGGGGCGATAAGGAATACGTCGGAGGAACAACCCATCGAAAGAACGTTACCAGTTTGGTAAGTAACTTGTTCTTCGAAGGGATTGTGTCCTCCGACGTATTCCTTATCTTTGATAGACTTCCATAGCAGTAGTATAAAGAGGAGGCGGGAGTAAAAATGAAATGTTTCCCTTTAAAGATGAACAGAATGCAACACAGCTTTTCCAAATTTTGTCTCCTGGCTACAGGAGGAATCATGTCCTTAATCGGAACCCCTCTTTGGAGAGCCAAAGAGGCTGCGATACCCCTGGTTGAATGAGCTCTAAGATGTTGAGGGGGCTCTTTCTCCGCCAATTTATAGCATTCTATAATGGTTAAAATAATCCATCTTGAAATGGTTTGTTTTGTAATTGGCAACCCTAATTTTTGCCGTGCATATCCAACAAACAATTGGTCTGCTTGTCTGATTCTTGCCAGTCTGTTAATGTAAAAGCTTAAGGCACGCCTTGGATCCAGCCTGTGTAATCTCTCTTCCTCTTTCCCTGGATGGGGAGGAGGATAGAACGAGGGTAAAGTTATTTTCTGAGTAATGTGGAATTCAGAGACCACCTTTGGGAGAAAATTAGGCTTCACTTGTAAAATAACCTTGTCTTTATGAAAGATTGTATGAGGAGGTTTGCAAGATAGAGCTTGTAATTCGCTCACTCTTTTGGCGGACGTTAGAGCCACTAGAAAGACTGTTTTAAGAGTGAGAAATCTTAACGAACAGGAATGAAGTGGTTCAAAAGGAGTACCCATCAGAAATGTTAAGACTAGATTTAGGTCCCACAATGGAACTTGAAAAGGCTTTGGGGGATAAACATTAGTTAATCCTTTCAGAAATTGGATTACCAAGGGTAATTTGAAATATGAAGGCTCCTCAGCAGTACGCTTAAAGATTGACAGCGCTGCGAGATAGCCCTTGATCGTACCAACTTGAAGACCTGAATTTGCTAAGTAAAGCAAGAAAGATAACACCATCGGTGTACTACATGAAAAGGGTTCAATATTCTTTTCTCTACACCAGCTGCAAAATTTGTTCCAACGGCAGCAGTATAAAGTCTTTGTCGCTGGCCTTCTGGCTGAAAGCAACACCTCCATGACGTCATCCAGGAGATCCCAACCCTTGTATCTCAACCTTTCAGAAACCAGACGTGCAGGTTGAGGGTTCTGATATCCGGATGGAGAACTTGACCTCCCTTTCTTCTAGAGAAGATCCTCTCTTTGCGGAAGACGAATTGGAGGACAGATGGACATGTCTAGAAGATCCGGGTACCACGTTCTCCTTGCCCAATCTGGGGCAATTAGGATCATGGGTTTCCGGAATCTTCTCAACATCCTGATCATTTGAGGAATGACGGGGACTGGAGGAAACGCGCATAGAAGTGAATAATCCCAGTCCACTACGAACGTGTCCCCTAGAGCTCCTCTCGGGGTAAATTCCCTTGAGTGAGCAATACTAATTGCACTTCCTGTTGATGCTGGTGGCGAACAGATCCACTTGAGGGGTTCCCCAAGGGCGAAGATCTCTTGAAGGACTTCCTGAGCTAGTTCCCACTTTTGAGAGACTGTGCTCTGCCTGCTCAGAGCGTCCGCCATCAAGTTTTTCTCTCCGGCTAGGTGAACTGCCGATAGAGAGATTCATTCTTGAATTCCCCAAACCAAAGATGCATTGCCTCTCTGCACAGTGGTAGTGACCCTACGCCTCCTCTTTTGTTGAGGTAGTGCATGGCCTCTGTGTTGTCCGTCATTATCAGGACATTCTTTCCCTTGACTGATGGCAGAAAAGCTTTCAGCGCTAGTCTGATCGCTCTCAGCTCCAATAGGTTGATGTGTAGTCTGGACTCCAATGGAGACCAACGACCGCTGATGGTCAAGTCGTTGGCATGGGCTCCCCACCCTGTGAGTGAAGCATCCGTGACTACTGTTACCTCTGGCCATGGTTGCCAAAACTGTTCTCCTTTTATGATGTTCTCCCGACAGGCCCACCAATGAAGGTTTCAAGCTACTCTGTCTGGGACTGACATTTTTCCTGGGAATTAGTCTCGTGCCTTATTTTTGGATCTACTCACTCCAAAAATAAGGCACGAGACTATTCATTCTCAGAAACTCAAATTTATCACCAGATTCAATTCAGATAGTTCGCTGCTTTACAATGTAATCAAACGGCATTGGCACATTCTACAACTTGATCACGACATAACTCCTTGGGTGGACAACTCACCAAGTTTCATTTATACTAAGGCAAATAATCTCAAAAATATACTTTCTCCTTCTTTTATGTCAATTCCACCCAAGCAACATACTTGGCTACATCAGCCCCCACGCCCTGGTTTTTACAAGTGTGGGGGTTGTTCTATGTGTACTCATGCACTGGAAACTACCTCTATTGATTTCGGTAACTTAGGCACATATAAGATTCAGTCTTTTATTAATTGTAATTCAAAATTCTGTATTTACTGCATTAAATGTGTCTGTGGACTTTTCTATATTGGGAGTACCATACGCCCGCTGAAAATTCGTATCAGAGAACATCTGCATTCAATCACCCAACCTGATTCAAAATATCCGTTGGCTCTGCATTGGCAAAGATCCCATCAAATGGACAATAAAACAAGCATCCAATTTGCTGGGATGATGAAGGTGACTCTTCCACAACGTGGAGGCAATCAGATCCTAAAACTCAGACAATTAGAAGCACGATTAATTTGCCAATACCGTACTGTAGAGTCTGGCCTGAACACAGACCATGAACTATCTGTTTTCCTATGATTTTAAGTTGTTAAATAAGTCATGCTACATGTGTTTAATTATGTTCTTTGCACATATATGTCAATAGACATTGACTTGGTCTATGGATGCTAATGGTAATCAGCCACCATCTACATGATAATAATTAATTATTGTGTCATCTATCTGGATGGAGTGGGCTCCCTCCTCTTCATTTTCTAAAGGCACACATTTGTGAGCATGGGCGTGGGCGTGGTGTCCTAGTTTACACTACTGACATCCGCGGACAGCCCAAATGATTTTATACTCCAATTAATGATCACACGGTCCTTTTTTTGGTTCTTCATTCCGGTCAATTTTATACCGATTGTACAACCGGTATGCACAATTTCCTTGGTATACTTACATATAATACGCATCCTTGCCCAACCCAATTAAGCGTACTGGCTTACATTACATAATACTCACACTAGTCCATCATGGCGCCTTCCTTTTCCACTTATTCCTGTGTTGATTCGCCCGAGCGCGGGCGTCTTCGCTGTCGCTTCCCGGACAGTTCCGAGTTATACTCGGCTATGGAGGGTCTTCGGTTGGCTCCATTTCCTCACTTAACAGTGAACGCACTGGTGAGTCAACGCTGTTAATTTGCACATGGCCCCTTCTTGTGCGCTTCTCTTGCTGTCTCGAATGTCCTTAGAGATAAACTGCCTAATTAGTCAATTGACTCCTTGTTATCTTGTTTCTCTTGGCTCTTGCCGTCTCTGCATTCCTCGCCTTCCTCCCGTGCTGCAGCAAGTTAATAATTTACCGATAACCTATCCGTGCAACTGCAAATTAATGGTAGGTCAATTTTTTAATTAATTTATTTTTTTTTTTATTCTTCAATTTACTGCTAGGTGTATATCGCGTCAGCCAGACTTGGATACAAACCATTATTCCATTCTTGCTTTATAGGGAGCCCATGGTCAATAATTTGTGTCAGATTAATTACACCTCTTAGGTAAGTGAGGGTATAACGATACATACACACTAAAAAATTGTTCTTTTACAGTTTCTAAAACATCCCTAATTGTCACTTTTAACAATTTCTTCAATATTGTATTTTCTTTAGTATTTACAATTTACCCAAGCCAAGACTAAGGTACAATTCCACTGTTTAGTGGCCTTATACATGTACTTTGGGCTGATTACCACGAGCATCCTTTCTCATCGAATAACCTTGTTGTTTTCTTTTCTCCCTCTCCCCTCTTTCTTACCATGGTTATTATGTGATGTGGTTTTCCTTATCTAATTATGCACTCGTTGTGATTTTCTTTTCTTTTGAATTGTGTTATTATGTGCATTTGGTGTATCTGCTTGTTACTTCTAATCACACATCTTATGTGTTGGTTTGGCAATTCCCAACTGCCTCTCTGCCCTGGGATTGGGGTTTGGTTTGTTTTCCTACTGAATCATGGTCAACAAATGTTTTTTTCTATACATTTATTGATTAGAACTTTGCACAAACAGCCTCAGTAGAAGAGCGTTTAGCTCGAAACACGTGTCAGGCTGCATTAGTTTTTGATTAAAACCATTCATATATATTTGCAATTGCCTATTTACTTTATGTGTGTGCGCAGCTGGAGAGCAAAACCCCTTTGTCCTTTATCGGGGTCGACAACGGTATCAAAGACAGCGTCGATGAAACTGATTTATGTGTCGAAGGTTACCTCCAGATACCATGGCAATTGCTTCTTCTCTGCTAACCCATGATTCCCATACAGCTCCTGCAGACAGCACATCACCAGGGTTTCCTTCCCCAGTTTTCCCTATTACATTTCGGGGGTGACAAGGATTTTAGGGGAATTCCTTTGTATCATCTCACCTCTACTGCATCAACTCAAGTCAGTCGCCTTCTATAGTGTGGGCTGCTACCCATTCCAACCAGTGCTGTGGAAGGAACATTTGTTTTGCCATCCTGAGGAGAGTATTAGGTAAAAGAGACATTTGTTTTACCTTTAAGAGACTGGTTTTGACACAGAACATTGTGAACAGTTTTCCTGAGACAGTCCAGGGGAAAGGACCCAACACCTGGACATAAGGATTGATTTGATTGAAGTTATATATTTCAATAAGCCTGCAACTGTGACAAGGGTGCAGCTTTTCTGTTGAATGCTTTCATTTGGAAAAACGTGAACAGAGGATTTATTTTGCTAAAGAAGTGCTCCTGAATTACTTTTGCTTCTGCCATTTTAAGGGCCTGGATAACGCCCATTCAGGAAGTAGGAGGCATAAGAACTGAACCCCGTCGCCCTCGCAGCGATAAGCCTGCAGCTGTGACAAGGGCGCAGCTTTTCTGTTGGGCTGTTGGGCTGGTCACTGGTAGAATTCCTATTACTGAGGTTCCTGGTGGCTGAAACTTCAACGCTCATATCTACTTTCGACTAAAGATTGGGCCTGCTTTACCAACCCAGGTGATAACTTTCTGGCATCAAGCCGTCTTGTTCGTCTTAAAGTGTAGTACACTGGTAATTTGCAGAGTGAACTGACAGGACGGTGAGGGGGAGTCGGACTCAGGCAGCTCCTTAAGCTGCCGGGTGTGCCCCGCCCTGTCAGTTGGAAGAGAAGCGGAAGCCTTTCCCTCCGCATTTAATATTGCATTGTTACAGAGTTTATAAAGATGGGAGAGCAATTTGTTACGCTCACCTGGCTCCCAAAGAGGCGTCGATCTGAACTGGACAGCTGTGTTCTCCACCAATGTGACGCGTAGGGCCGAGATGACGGACTGGACTGGCCCACCTAGCTTCGTTTGCTTGGCCCGTAGGAATATTCTTCTGCAAATGGAGAAAGGGAATTAACCACCCGTTGGGTTGAGCGTAAATCCCCCCACCCCCGCTGTTCTCCCCACAGATCACCTTTGATGTCCCTCTTATAGTCTCACCTGATGGTTTGAAAAGATGAGCTCTCCATCCTGCATTGAGCGCAGGGGCGCGTTGATAACCAGTTGCTTCACTGGCTCGAAGGAATTGGTGAGTTCCAGAACAATAATGACTCCGAAAAGTATGTAGTTCGTAAGAGTTCACATGTCTGACCTTCACTCTTGTCCGATTCCTTGCAGTTTGCAGCTTGACCCCAGCGAAGAGTTCCTCGTGGTAGCTGACGAAGTTCAGGTAAGGATTTTGCTTATCCTACACAGTTCAATAAAATAAAGCCTGTGGCTTGCTCCCTTATTCAGGTGTGGCGAGAAAATATGAAGTTCGGGGAATAATGCCTCCGGCGGTAAAATTAGGTAAGTCTATTGTGGTGAGAAGAGTTCCCCTTGTTTGTCCCTTTGTCTCACCTTGTTGTCCTTTTGTTCCCCTTAGGGGCCGGGATACGGCGTGGATGCAATGGAGACTGCGCCGACCCGTGAAGAGGAATAGTACCCCCGGCGGTAATCAGGTAATTCTATGGGGGTAGTTACTATTGCCTCTGTTTATTCCCTTGGCTCACCTTTGCTGTTCTTGTGTTCCCCTTAGGTGCCAGAGTGCGGCGGGAACGTGCAGAAGGATGCAGTGGATCGTGAGGATGCTGCGAAGGCCGGTGTGTTCAGCGCGGCGCTACAGCAGGCGAGGCGGCGTGCGTAAAATGCTTCTTTCTTCCAGCTCGAAGGCGCGGTGGATCCGGAATTCAGGTAAGGATCGAAGGTTTTGCTCTTATTCTAACCTCTTCTCCTTCTGTTCCTCCCTTTTTCTAGGAGCTGCAGAAGGCTGGATGCAGGCTTGCAGACACGGTGAGCGTTGCGCTGCTGGATGTAGAATAACGCAAAGCGTGTGCTGCTCTTCGGGCGTGGTTTAAATAGCCTCCAAAGTAGTCCCAGGTAAGTATTCCTCCCCAGCCCCACCCTAGTAAAAAATAGTCCCTAGGTAAAATAGTCCCTTCCAAGCCTCATTTGGCTTGGAGCTCTGCTGCATGGTCTGCATCAGGTAAGCTTGCAGCATGGTCTGCATCAGGTAAGTTCTACTCTATGAGCCTGGCGCCTATGGCGCCAGGACTGACTCTCCATATGAGCCTGGCGCCATAGGCGCCAGGACCGCACCCAAACAGCCCCTAGCAGGGGTTTTTGGGCTTGCTCAAAATAACTTATTGCCTGCTTTCGGGGTTGCTGGACCTGGTCTGGTTTCCCGGGGGTTGGCATCATGACACAATTCTCGGCAGGACATCTGCAGTGGTATAGAAAACGGTTGGGAGCTGCGAGGGTTCCTCGCCCCCTATATTAGTACATGTTAAGAAAGGAAGAAGGCATACTATGGCAAAAGGGAAAATGCACACAGTTGCACTGTGAACAACTCTGAATCTAACAACGTGTATATAATACCCAAGTCTTGTGTATATATGTAAAACCCAGGAACGTCAATAAGGTAAAACAGTATTACCAATATAGGAAAAGGGATGTGGGGTAAACACTTAGGACCTCCTTATGACTGAAAGGAAAGTCGGCAAACTCTTTACCCACTATGCTCTTACAGATACTGACAGCGCTAAACCCACGTAGCGGGCAAGCAAGGACAGATTCTGTGAACTGACAATCTGTAGAATACTGAATAAGGAAATTATAAACAGTACTCACGAGGACCGGAAAGACCACTTGAATGTCAGTAATTCACGAACCCTGTAGATCAAACAGGGACCCAGAAGGCTGTAAAAGCAAAAGGGTTAAAGATAACAAAATACATAAACCCTAGTAAAAGGCAAGTCTGAATTGTGATAATAAATCGTGAGGAAAACTAAAAGGGGAACACTCTGGAACTTGTAACAACAAACCCACACCTAATAATCAATGGAAAATGAATGCAGAAGTGTAATGGAAAACATGGAGTGGAATCTCAATAAAGTAGGATCAGGAGCAGGGAAAATGATATACATAAACCCTAGTAAAAGGTAAGTCTGAATTGTGATAATAAATCGTGAGGAAAACTAAAAGGGGAACACTCTGGAACTTGTAACAACAAACCCACACCTAATAATCAATGGAAAATGAATGCAGAAGTGTAATGGAAAACATGGAGTGGAATCTCAATAAAGTAGGATCAGGAGCAGGGAAAATGATATACATAAACCCTAGTAAAAGGTAAGTCTGAATTGTGATAATAAATCGTGAGGAAAACTAAAAGGGGAACACTCTGGAACTTGTAACAACAAACCCACACCTAATAATCAATGGAAAATGAATGCAGAAGTGTAATGGAAAACATGGAGTGGAATCTCAATAAAGTAGGATCAGGAGCAGGGAAAATGATATCACAAAAGGAAATCTTTCCCACCCAATCCAAGGAGAAAAGGCTGTACTAATTCTACGAAAGTAAATATTAATACATCATGCTTTTCAGTAACCAGGACAGCATAAAGGGACAGAAAACACCGGCAGACTGGGCTGCATCAAATAGTAAAGTACAGAGAAAGGCTGTCTGCAGACAGAGGAAGACAGAAAGGTAAATTCAGAAAGCATAAATCAAATAAGCGCATAAATCCGAAATCCAGGACAGAGGAACAAGATACAGGAACTAGTAACTGGGCACAAAGCTAGAAACAGGAACTAGGTACAAGGCATGGAACTAGGAACAAGGAACTGGAACTAGATACTTGGCACAATATCTATGAACAAAGAACTGGAACTAGGTACAAGGCACAGAAACTAGGAACAAGGAACTGGAAATAGATACTTGGCTCAATATCTATGAACAGGGAACTGGAACTAGGTACAAGGCACAGAAACTAAGTACAGGAAACAGGGACTAGTCACAACAGGAACACTGCTACAATGACCAGCGCCGGACTGAAGCAAACTGAGGCTTTTAAAGCTGCTTAACGAGCACACCCCTCAGGCGTGCCTGCCTGCTGCACCTGCAGCCACAGGTGTTGCCTATCCTCCTCCCAGCGTTGTGCTGCAAGGGAGGAGATGATGCAGTGAGCCAGGCATTCTGGGAAGCAGGAGGTGAAACAGTGAGCCAAGGCATTCTGGGAAACATAGTCATTTGATTTAAGTAGCATGCTGGATGCCAGGGAGGAGATGAAGCAGTGAGCCAGGCATTCTGGGAAGCAGGAGGTGAAACAGTGAGCCAAGGCATTCTGGGAAACATAGTCATTTGATTTAAATAGCATGCTGGCTGCCAAAAACCAGGAATGGATCCGGAAGGGAAGTAACTGGGAAAATAAGGTTTTAACGCTCCCCATTCATCAGAACACTGTAGCAGAGGGTTCGAAGGAAATGTCCAGTAAGGAATAAACCCCAGAACATGCCCCCAAGTGGCGGGGACGGGAACGAAGGGAGCGAGAACGGGAGCGAAGAGAGCGAGCCGTGACACTATACCCCCTCCCACGGCCGACTCCAGGCGGCCGTTACTCGCACAAAACATCTTCCTTCCATGACTGGAGCGCTTTGTCTTTGGAGGTGGCACTGACGAAAACAATGATCCACAGGCAGAAGCAGAAGGACTGGAATGAATAGAATCAGGCTGCAGTCTATAAGAGTCATAGGCAGGTTTTCGGTGAGGAAAGGACTCATGGGTTGAAGAAAAGCATGAAGGATTTGCAGGACCCGAAGCAGAGTTGGAAAGTCCAGGAAGGTCAGTCTCTGGGAGCGAACACTCATACATCATTGAGGAGGGAGGCTGGCTGGTGCATGCTTTGGACAATTATAGATTCTCTGGTAGCCCCCCTGCTGAGAGCGAACACGCAGGAGGTGAGAAAACAGCGGATTTCAGACAATGTTCATGTTCAGACAAAGAAGGTGGTGACTGGTTCAAGGCCTGTGGTTGAGGGTGACCAAGGTTTGATTGCATTTGTTCCACACCTTGGGGGTCTGGAAGTCCAATGGGTTGTACAAGGCTGGCATTCCTGATGTCAGTCATATGGCCACCTTGTTGCACGTGGGATACAACCGCAGGGACGTTTGGCATACCGATAGGAGTGATAGACACAGTACTTGGTACATCAGGCACACTCGCAGCTGGAGCAATAACAGGCACATCTTGAACTGCAGCAGTCATATCCTCCCTTTGGCTACTTGCACCCGAATGGTGCAGCAGTTGGGGAACCGTGCCCGTCCCTTCCTTCAGGCTCATGTGAGATCCGGCAACAAAAGGGCTGTCAAGCGGCTTGTCCAAACCGGCCCCCAAATGTGAACCGTCCGGCCCGTTATCCTGGTTGGCTGCTTGTTCGATGTCTAGGCGATGGCTGATGGTATCCGTCACCCTCTTGTAACACTCCAGGCAAATCCAACGGCCTTGCATGTAAGACTCTCCCAAGTCGTGAACCAGCTTGATGTTTTTGGCAGAAGTCTCAGACTCAGATGTAGCATATGCGGGAGGTGCTAATTCTACAGACAAGCAGTTGGAGGAATTAGCTTGTGTAAAAGGCAGGCCTTCTGGTGATCCTCCTGAAGCATAGGATGGGCAGATTGGATGTTCATCCGTAATAAATGGCTGGGATTTAGGAGGTAGCTCTGAAGTAGATGAATCTGCAACATGATCAAACAGAGCAGACAGGTTCACCTCCGATATTGGCAGCGAGGCTGAGCAGGATACAGGTCCTTCATGAACTGAAGCCAAACTAGCAGTAGGCTCTGGGACCGGAGACAGGCACTCAAGATGTGCTACCGGAGGCTTCATGGCTGAAGGATAAACTGTTGGATGAGTCACTGTATCTGAAAACAGGCATGCCAGAGGAAATTCAGAGGCTGAGGGCATGCAAGCTGGAGCCGTCTCGTTAGCTGAAGACAAACTTGTCAAGGTCTTTGGCTCTGACCACGTACATGGTGAAGGCTCTTGAGTGACTGGCAGACATAGCAATTGTTCATTGATTGAAGACACGTTTGACAATGATGACTGCAGAGCCGTGGACTGGGTAGTCGAAGAGTCAATAGTTGTAGAAGGACAGACTGAAGTCCCAGAAGTCGACAGACATATTTGTGGCTCAGGAATGGAAAGCACCTTTAAGGCGGTTGACTCCATGACACCATTAACCAAAGACTGAGCTGGACCCATGCCATACCTTTCCTTAGTGGATGACACAGAGTCATTTCCAAAGTCTCTGTTAATCGGGATTTCGTCAAGTGTCCATTCCTTTGTCTTAACTTCTGAAGGTGGCAGATTATCAATCAACAGTTCAGGAATCGCTTGCCTGGTCCTTGTTTTAGTATACTGTGGAATGAGTCCATCAAAACAAGAATTATGTACTGTCTTTGATTGTTCATTGTGACAAGAATTGGCAGAAGGAGGAGGGAACACAGAGGTAGCATCGTTTTCCACATCAGCTTGAGTGTTTACTTCAGTCTCAGCAGCTGGATCAAGGGCTGAACCTAAGCCTACAGTAATGACTGATTCTGTGTACGCAACCATTGTGGATTGTGTTTGGGATACAGAAGCATGTATGTGTTCAAACTCTGAATTATGAATGACTGCTATAGAGGAATTCTTAGGCAAAGGAGTGACTTGTAAATCTTCTACTAACAGCAATTCCTGACCAACGGTAGAACAATTGTCAGAATCTGTGCTCTGAATAAGTGTTGTGCAAGAAAGAGGACTTTCACTCCCAATAGGTTTTTCATATTGACAAGTATCATGACCTTCTAAAACCTCCTCACTCAGAGATTGAACAGTATTCACTTCATCAACGGATAAAGTTTGAGGTGTAGTCAGAAAAATTCGTAAAGTTTTATTCTCCTCTAGTAAACTGATGTATTCTCGTCTTAATTCCTCAAATTCAACTCTTAACATGCCCAGGCTTAACTGTACATCCCTATCAGTAGTCACAAGGGAAGGCATGGTGGCATCGGGGCTGGAACCTGCCCTAGTCATCTGGACGTGTACTGATTGTACATCGTTATTTACTGCTTGCAAGTCTTGTGATCTATACTCTCGCTTACCGACTTGGTCTGTGTTACCCTTAAGTAAACTACTGACATCAGACCTCTTGACATTAGGGACTACAGTAAGTACTTGTGCAGAGGAGTAAGCAGTTGGCTGAGGGCTGAAAACAGAAGTTATGTAATGAACCCCTTTATTCTTTATGTTTGAATCATGAAACTGTTCAATCTGAGGTAAAGCACAACCGGAATCATGGGGTTCAACAACAGATGTACTCATATTTAGTAAATCTAACAGTGTTTTATTTTCCGCTGCTAAGGCTTGTGCGGACATATCTGGATCAAAATTAAAAACAGAATTAGGATCAGGCAATGTATGATGAGCCAGGCGATGGGTATAATATTTTGCACGTAAATACCCATTCGTGTCAAGGAGTTCATTTAAGTCTGGATCAGTGTTTTGATTATCACAGGCAAACGTAGTCAAAACTTTCTGTACACATTTTTTAGTAGCCTTGCTACCCTTCTTTCTTGATCTGGCCGTATACAAACGGGAAGAAGGGCTGGTCATTCTGTTAAGAAAGGAAGAAGGCATACTATGGCAAAAGGGAAAATGCACACAGTTGCACTGTGAACAACTCTGAATCTAACAACGTGTATATAATACCCAAGTCTTGTGTATATATGTAAAACCCAGGAACGTCAATAAGGTAAAACAGTATTACCAATATAGGAAAAGGGATGTGGGGTAAACACTTAGGACCTCCTTATGACTGAAAGGAAAGTCGGCAAACTCTTTACCCACTATGCTCTTACAGATACTGACAGCGCTAAACCCACGTAGCGGGCAAGCAAGGACAGATTCTGTGAACTGACAATCTGTAGAATACTGAATAAGGAAATTATAAACAGTACTCACGAGGACCGGAAAGACCACTTGAATGTCAGTAATTCACGAACCCTGTAGATCAAACAGGGACCCAGAAGGCTGTAAAAGCAAAAGGGTTAAAGATAACAAAATACATAAACCCTAGTAAAAGGCAAGTCTGAATTGTGATAATAAATCGTGAGGAAAACTAAAAGGGGAACACTCTGGAACTTGTAACAACAAACCCACACCTAATAATCAATGGAAAATGAATGCAGAAGTGTAATGGAAAACATGGAGTGGAATCTCAATAAAGTAGGATCAGGAGCAGGGAAAATGATATACATAAACCCTAGTAAAAGGTAAGTCTGAATTGTGATAATAAATCGTGAGGAAAACTAAAAGGGGAACACTCTGGAACTTGTAACAACAAACCCACACCTAATAATCAATGGAAAATGAATGCAGAAGTGTAATGGAAAACATGGAGTGGAATCTCAATAAAGTAGGATCAGGAGCAGGGAAAATGATATACATAAACCCTAGTAAAAGGTAAGTCTGAATTGTGATAATAAATCGTGAGGAAAACTAAAAGGGGAAACCCACACCTAATAATCAATGGAAAATGAATGCAGAAGTGTAATGGAAAACATGGAGTGGAATCTCAATAAAGTAGGATCAGGAGCAGGGAAAATGATATCACAAAAGGAAATCTTTCCCACCCAATCCAAGGAGAAAAGGCTGTACTAATTCTACGAAAGTAAATATTAATACATCATGCTTTTCAGTAACCAGGACAGCATAAAGGGACAGAAAACACCGGCAGACTGGGCTGCATCAAATAGTAAAGTACAGAGAAAGGCTGTCTGCAGACAGAGGAAGACAGAAAGGTAAATTCAGAAAGCATAAATCAAATAAGCGCATAAATCCGAAATCCAGGACAGAGGAACAAGATACAGGAACTAGTAACTGGGCACAAAGCTAGAAACAGGAACTAGGTACAAGGCATGGAACTAGGAACAAGGAACTGGAACTAGATACTTGGCACAATATCTATGAACAAAGAACTGGAACTAGGTACAAGGCACAGAAACTAGGAACAAGGAACTGGAAATAGATACTTGGCTCAATATCTATGAACAGGGAACTGGAACTAGGTACAAGGCACAGAAACTAAGTACAGGAAACAGGGACTAGTCACAACAGGAACACAGCTACAATGACCAGCGCCGGACTGAAGCAAACTGAGGCTTTTAAAGCTGCTTAACGAGCACACCCCTCAGGCGTGCCTGCCTGCTGCACCTGCAGCCACAGGTGTTGCCTATCCTCCTCCCAGCGTTGTGCTGCAAGGGAGGAGATGATGCAGTGAGCCAGGCATTCTGGGAAGCAGGAGGTGAAACAGTGAGCCAAGGCATTCTGGGAAACATAGTCATTTGATTTAAGTAGCATGCCGGATGCCAGGGAGGAGATGAAGCAGTGAGCCAGGCATTCTGGGAAGCAGGAAGTGAAACAGTGAGCCAAGGCATTCTGGGAAACATAGTCATTTGATTTAAATAGCATGCTGGCTGCCAAAAACCAGGAATGAATCCGGAAGGGAAGTAACTGGGAAAATAAGGTTTTAACGCTCCCCATTCATCAGAACACTGTAGCATAGGGTTCGAAGGAAATGTCCAGTAAGGAATAAACCCCAGAACATGCCCCCAAGTGGCGGGGACGGGAACGAAGGGAGCGAGAACGGGAGCGAAGAGAGCGAGCCGTGACAGTACACAACTTTAACTTACCTTAGAGTTGATAAGCTGCGCCGAATGGGCATTTAGCAAAGCACTTCTTATATTAATTATTTAAACCCCGACATAAGGGGAACCTGTTTTATATTGAATTTTATACTATTGATTGTATATTTTGCATTTGCACTTTGCATTGAGAATTTCACATAGGCACTTTATATGGTCAAACACCACTGATCGTTTAGATTGCATAGGCACTTTAACAGAGAGCTCAGCTTTACTGAGACTTGTGGAGGACAAGGATAGTCACAAAATATTGGAACCTCAGCTGGCGAATCTGACAGGAAGTAAAAATACAAAGTTTGTAGGAATACTTCTTTGTGGTATAATATAGAACTATTAGGATGGCTCCCAAATTAAGGTCACAGAAGAACAAGTTACTTTCTTACCTGGTAACGTTCTTTCGACGGGATGTTCCTCTGACGTATTCCTTATCTTTGATATACATTTCCAGCTTGCTGGCCTCAGAAATTTTTTCTCTGTAGAGGGTGCTGCGTGCCGACGTCCGCCGAGTCGATGTCCCTCGACGGCCACCGTATCGGCGCCGACGTCACTATGCCCATAAATAGACACGCACTGCGTCCGTTGCTCAGTTCCGTTTTGTAGTATAAGAAAGACTGGCCTGAATTGGTTAGTAACCTTGAAGGAGCGAAAGCTGCAACCACAAGGGAAGTTATCACTGCGGGGATGGATGGGAGGGGCGATAAGGAATACGTCGGAGGAACATCCCGTCGAAAGAACGTTACCAGGTAAGAAAGTAACTTGTTCTTCGAAGGGATTGTGTCCTCCGACGTATTCCTTATCTTTGATAGACTCCCATAGCAGTGGTATGTAATTGGAGGAGGGAGTGATAGTGTTATATATCCCTTCAGGGATGGACCGAGTGTAATACGGCTTTGCCAAATCTGGTCTCTTGAGCAGTGGAGGAATCCAGATTGTAAAATTTTGTGTATGTATGTGCGGACGACCATGTGGCAGCCGCACATATGTCCCGGACCGGTACCCCTCTCTGGAGAGCCGAAGAAGCTGCGATACCCCTGGTTGAATGAGCCCTGAGGTTTTGGGGTGGCTCTTTCCCTGCTAGTCTATAACATTCCAGGATGGCCAAGATAATCCACCTGGAGATGGTTTGTTTTGTTATGGGTAGTCCCAACTTGTGACCTGAGTATCCTACAAACAGCTGGTCTGCTTGCCTGATTCTAGCCATTCTGCTGACGTAAAAGCTGGGAGTTCGCCTAGGGTCCAGCCTCTGTAGCCTTTCCTCCTCTTTCCCTGGATGGGGAGGAGGGTAGAATGAAGGAAAGGTAATTTTGTGAGTAATATGGAATTCAGAAACCACCTTTGGGAGAAAATTAGGCTTCACCTGGAGGACAACCTTGTCCTTGTGGAAGATTGTATGTGGGGGTTTACAGGAGAGAGCTTGTAGCTCACTCACCCTCCTAGCCGATGTTAGTGCTACAAGTAGGACAGTTTTAAGTGTGAGAAATCTTATTGCGCATGAGTGAAGTGGCTCGAATGGAGTGCCCATTAAGAAGTTCAAGACTAAATTTAAGTCCCATAATGGAACCTGGAATGGTTTTGGAGGGTAAACATTAGTCAGACCCTTGAGAAATTGTACGACTAGAGGAATTTTGAAATACGATGGTTCCTCCGCAGTGCGCTTGAAGATAGAAAGCACTGCGAGATAGCCTTTTACAGTGCCAACTTGAAGGCCTGAGTTTGCCAAGTAGAGTAGAAACGATAGCACCGTTGGTGTATCGCATGAAAAAGGGTCGATATTCTCTTCCCTACACCAGCTGCAAAACTTGTTCCAACGGCAGCGGTATAAAGACTTTGTTGCTGGTCTTCTGGCCGAAAGCAACACCTCCATGACGTCATCAGGGAGATCCCAATCCTTGTACCTCAACCTTTCAGAAGCCAAGCGTGAAGGTTGAGGGTTCTGATGTCTGGATGGAGAACCTGACCTCCCTTCTGCGAGAGAAGATTCTCTTTGAGTGGAAGACGGATTGGAGGACAGATGGACATATCTAGAAGGGCCGGGTACCACTTTCTCCTGGCCCAGTCCGGGGCAATTAGGATCATGGTTTTCCGGAATCTTCTCAACCTCCTGATCATTTGAGGAATAACAGGGACTGGTGGAAACGTGTAGAGGAGTGGAAACTCCCAGTCCACTACGAACGCGTCTCCCAGAGCTCCTCTCGGGGGAAATTCCCTTGAACAGAACAGATCGCACTTCCTGTTGGTGCTTGTGGCAAACAGATCCACCTGAGGGGTTCCCCAAAGGGCAAAGATCTCTTGAAGGACTTCCTTGCTAGCTCCCATTCATGGGAGACTGTGCTCTGCCTGCTCAGAGCGTCCGCTGTCAAATTCTTCTCTCCGGCTAGATGGACTGCCAATAGAGAGATTCCTTCCCGAATTGCCCAAAACCAGAGCTGCATTGCCTCTCTGCACAGTGGTAGTGATCCTACGCCTCCTCTTTTGTTGAGGTAGTGCATGGCCACCGTGTTGTCTGTCATTATCAGGACATTTCTCCCCTGTACTGATGGCAGGAAAGCTTTCAGCGCTAGTCTGATCGCTCTCAGCTCTAATAGGTTGATAGGTAGTCTGGACTCCGATGGAGACCAACGACCGCTGATGGTCAAGTCGTTGGCATGGGCTCCCCACCCTGTGAGCGAGGCGTCTGTGACTACTGTTATCTCCGGCCATGGTTGCCAAAACAGTTCTCCTTTCAAGATGTTCTCTGAATAGGCCCAACACTGAAAGTCGTGGGCTACCTTGTCCGGAATCCGGAGGAGGTCTGACATTATCCTTGAGAATTGTGACCACTGACTTCTCAGTGCCCACTGAAGAGATCTCATTCTCAGGCGAGCCTCTGGCACAAGGAAGATGCAGGATGCCATGAGGCCTAGCAACCTCAAAAAGTCGAAGGGTGGGAGACGTAGGGCATTTTGAAACTTGGTGACCATCTGTAGAATATCTTGAGCCCTCACCTCTGGTGGCGAGGCTTTTCCCAGGAAAGTGTCCGGGACCGCTCCAATGAACTGGAGTCTCTGAGATGGTATCATCTGTGACTTCTTTAAATTGAGGGAGAAGCCCAGTCTGTGAAGGAAGAGGCAGACATAATCTAGCTGGGTACGGGCCTGTTCCGAAGATACGGCCCTGATCAGCCAACCGTCCAGGTAGGGATAGACGTGGATCCTTTCCCTCCTTAGACTCGCCGCCACTACCAACATCAGCTTGGTGAAGACCCTCGGGGCGGAGGTCAGCCCAAATGGCAGAACTCGAAATTGATAATGAGAGTTGCCAATTGCGAACCTCAGGTATTTCCTGTGCTTGAGATGGATTGGCACATGGAAATAAGCATCCTGAAGGTCCAGAGATACCAGCCAGTCCTGGAGCTGGAGGGCCTGAAGGATCTGAGAGAGAGTTACCATCTTGAACTTGTCCTTCCTGAGGAACTTGTTCAATTCTCTTAAGTCCAGGATGGGTCTCAGTCCTCTGTCCTTCTTTGGTATGAGAAAGTAGGGGGAGTACCAGCCCTTGTTCCTGTCCGCTACAGGTACCGGTTATATGGCACCTTTCTCTAGCAGGTCCATAATTTCCTGCAAGAGGAGCGGATCTGGAACTTTTCGGGAGCTGTTCCCCGGTGGATGACTCTGAGGGATGTGTAGAAAGGGTAGGCAGTAACCTTGGGCAACTGTCTCCAACGCCCAAGCATCTGACGTTATAGCTTGCCATTCCGTCAGATGGTGAGTTCACCTGCCCCCTACAGGTGCCTTGTGTGCAAAGGCCTCAGAGTGGTTTGGGGGCGGCTGATGCAGATGCCGAGGGTAAAGAGGCACCTGCTGCTGCTGCGGTCTTTGTACCTTTGACCCGTCCACCTCGGGTGGATCTTCTTTGGCCTCTTTGAGCCGGCTGTCCTCTGCCTTTTCCGAATGCGGAATAATAGCGAAAGGACTTTCCTCTCCCAGAGGTTCCTGAGGGGCGAAAAGGAGTTTGGCGGATAGCAGCTCCTAAGGATTTTGCTGCTGCTTTACAGGTCTGTAACTTTTCCAGACTGTCATCAGCCTTTTTTCCGAATAACGAAGAGCCATCAAAGGGCATATTCAAAAGTCTGGCCTGTACATCTGGAGCAAAGCCAGACTTTCGCAACCACGCATGCCTGCGGATTGTTGTACTAGCCGCCATGGCCCTGCTGATACTGTCAGCGGAATCGATGCCAGTTTGAAGAGACTCGCACATGGCATCTTTGCCATCTTGAATGATGTTAAGGAAGGCTTCCTTCTCCTCTCCATCGGGTATGCAGTCAGCCGCTGATGAAGCACACTCCCATAATGTGTGACTGAACCTGGCGAGCGTACAGGTTGAGTTGATGGACTTCAACGCCATACTACAGGCAGAGAAGACTTTCTTTGCCATTGAGTCGTACCTCTTGTCATCCCTGTCCTGTGGGACAGTAGGGTAAGCAGTCCTACTGCTGGATGAAGTTGCCGCTTGAACCACCAGGCTCTCTGGGGTCGGGTGTTTTGACAGGTATTCATGGTCAGCAGCCGCTACCCTATACTTTGTCGACAGTCTTTTATTGACTGCTGGGATGACTTCGGGAGTCTCCCAATTGGATGCAATTTTTCTTTGTAGGGCTGCATGGAAGGGGACCACCGGGTCCTCCTGTGGGCCTTTGTCCAATATATCCGTTAGATCATCCTGTTGGAAAACAGGTGAAGGCGCAGACCAACCCATAAACTCAATTACTCTTGCCATCAGGGTTCTATATGGTGTTTCGGCATGTTCCCCTGGGTCTGGCTTTACAAATTCCACTTCTGGGGAAGTGTCAAGTCCACTGGCCTCATGAAGTGAGTCCTGTAGTTCCTTCAGCCTCCTTCCTTCAGAGGTGAAATCCTCTGCAGCAGGCAGTGAGGATCTCTGTAAACCAAAGGTTTCTTGGTCAGGGTCTTCTCTTTCTTCATAAATTGAAGAAAGACCAGGGTATTCTGATCTCTGAAATGGAGTAAAGCCCATCTCTAGGGCTGAAGGAGCCAAACTCGTCGTTATTGGACGATAAAATGTCAAAGTCGTCGACGCCGATGTAACTGGCCTCGAAGGCGCCGAAAATGGCGTTGAAAAAACTGGAAGGGGCCTCGAAGAATTCGAGAGGATCGGGATCCTACTCGAGGGCATCGACGACTGTCTCGGCGTCGTGCCGGAGGCCCTTGAAAACACTGTTGGCTGTGGAGCCTTGGTCCTCTCTTTCATCGGCGTCGACATCGGCGTCGACGATGGCGTCGAGTCGATCGACCGATGCGTGGAGGAACCCTTCGACAACGGCGTCGATGGCGCCGACGCGTGCGTCGAGGGAATCTCCGACGACGCCGTCGAAGGAACCCTCTATGACGGCATCGAAGACGGTGCCTTCTTTCCCGATGGCTCATGACGCTCTCGGGTGGAATGTTTCGCCGGGTGTGCGACTCGCAGCGTTTTGATTTTTTGGGGTTTTCACCCGGGGTATCACCCTCAGCTGTCTTCGAGGGGGTCGAGGCCGCGTTCTCGAAGACGCTTAACATTTTCTTTCTGAATTTCTCCCACTCAGTTTGAGAACTGTGTTTGGTGGGACAGGAAACTCTTTCTGGGGACACCGAAGACGACGAGGAATGGGACCTTCGACGTCTCTTTTTTGAGTGTCTAGATCTCGACGAATGGTGGGAGCTGCTTCGAGATCTAGAATGGGAGTGTTTTCGACGGCGAGGAGACGAATGCCTCGACTCGGCCGACGAAACCTTCGAGGAGGTTTTGGCTGACTTACCTCTCTCGAGCTTCCCCTTTCGCTCCTTCAGGGCTTTCGCCGTCATGGACATGCAGTCCTCACACTCCGAACAATGGTGCTCGGACCCCAAGCACCATAAACAGACCCTGTGTGGATCCGTTATTGACATTTTTTTACTGCAGTCTCGACATTTCTTGAAGCCGGATCGTGGCGTCGTCGGTTCTGACGAAGAAGCCATTGAGAACGATAAGGAATATTCGTCGAAATAGATTTAGATAAACCTGACTGAACTGAGCAACGACGTTCGGAGGCCCCACGAAGCGCGGAAAAACGGAACTGAGCAACGGACGCAGCGCGTGTCTATTTATGGGCATGGTGACGTCGGCGCCAATACGGTGGCCGTCGAGGGACATCGACTCGGCGGACGTCGACACGCAGCGCCCTCTACAGAGAAAAAATTTCCGAGGCCAGCAAGCTGGAAACGTATATCAAAGATGAGGAATACGTCGGAGGACACAATGCCTTCGAAAGGGAGAAGGAACAAAGGTATAAAAGGAACTACCCGTATCAAGGTTTTAGTAAAACAAACTATGAGGGAGAATTCTAAAATATCAGGGGAAACTGACCACTCCAAACTAGAATAACCATAAATTCTGGATTTCTTGACTAAAAAGAAGGTGGCAAGGAATGCTCTAATGAGGGGATAGCCCAAAATTCAGGGAACAGCACTGTAGTAGATAATAATTCTCTTCTTAATGTTTGTAAGGATTTTCGACGCCAATCCATGGGTCAATTGATAGGTCCACCAATGAATGAAGATATACTTTTATCTAACATGCAACATGACTTTCGTAGACACTCTATGGGATTGGTTATTGGAGGGGATAGGCAATTGACTGAGATAAGTATGGAGAACTTGACAAATATGAATAATATAAGTGGCACTAATCTGTCTATAACCCCTGATTTAGAGAAATTGGTGAGAGATAATATCTCGTTAGAGGAAGTAGCCAACGGTTCTTGGTGCAGCTCTGATTTAGTGGTAGATAGCACACTCACTCTAAATGGGAAAATCAATGCTTTTTACTGACCACTGTTGATATTCTGCTGGTGGTCTGCACTAAGATGATGAATGAACAGCAGAAGCTGAAAGAGCTAGTGGTGGTGATGGAAGCAAACAAAATAAGAACTAAGGTGCAAGGGGAGGAGGATAAACAAAAGACACGCACCAAAGTAAATGTCAGAATATACGAACAAAAGGGTGATGAATTGAGTGCTCTCTGTATGCTGGTAAATGGTGGACAGGTGGGGAACAATACAGAAGTGATGGATGGGACAGGAATACCAATCATGGCTACAGATTTGGAAAGTAGCAGAATGATGGAGAGTGAGGTGTTAGGAGATATTTCACACTCTCAGGGGCATAAAAGATGAGCCCATCGTAAAAGAAAATACAAAAAGGCAACAAAAGTAAAGTGGTAAGCCCAGAAAGAAGAATATAACTAAAATGAACAGAATTGCATTTGCTGAGACTTCCCTAAATGACATAGAATGTATTGAGGTTGTAAACAGACTTGAGCTTAATCTAAATAAGGAAGATATTATAACAGGTGGTAACATATGGAGACAAAAGGAATGGGGTTTGAAGGATTGGCTAAAGGAAAAGGGAAAGGAATGGGTAAGAAGGATGGACCCGGGAGTGAGGAACCTAATACAATCATTCTGGATAATAGCAAACCAATTGTAGATGTGTTGGGGGTAGAGGAGGGATATGTTGAAATGTTAGAGGAAATGGAGGTGTTGATGTACCGTTAAATATGGAAAGAGCTGACTCAAATCCCAGAGCAAGAAAGATATATAGGGGTGAAATGGAAGGGTTGGTGATGAGTAGGAATAGAAATGAGAAAGAAATGGAAAGTTGGGGAAACAAGACATAAGAAGGGTGGTTAACAGAGGTAAGAGTGTAAAAATAATAGAAAAATACCCCAAAAATGATAGCCCTTTCTTTAATCAAAATTGATTACTGCAAAGTCACCATAAAGTACCCAAATTTCAATGTATTAAGACCACAGATATAGAAAGGGTTATACTACCGGAAGCAGGCAGCTGGGAACATTGGGCTATTGTCCAATTCGGAACAGCAGTTATTGTAGAATTAATCAATGATCATTTGAATGAGATATGGAATAATGATTTTGAATTCATTGTTTGTAACAACGTTGGGGGTACGGATGAGAAAGGCAGTAACAATGTCAGAAAAAATGAAGGGAGCAACGAGAGATAGTGTGGAAGTAATGTAATGGAGAAATGATTCCAGATGAGAACTATCGATTGGAAGGCTGAGATAGGGAGGAGAGGTCAACCCTCTCAATAATATCACAGAATAGTAGGGGCTTCCGCTCTATACTGCATAAAGATAGTATTGCCCTCTTGAAAAGTTGTGACATCTTTGCCCTCCAAGAAACCTGGGCGCAGGGAATGATTTTAATAGAAGGGTATAACACGCTGATCAAACCTGCTAGTATCGGGGAAAGGGGCAAACCTAAAGGGGGGTTATATATGGGGGTTTAAAAAAAACGTAACAGTGAGAGAATATGGAAGATTTGGTAACTCAGATTCCATCATGTGGGTAATAATAGATAACTATGGTACGGGTGAGGAGCTGTTATTGATCAATGTATACTCCCGCCCGTTGGGAGTTAATTTAAAGGAGACTGGGAAAGTCATCATGGATACTATGGAGGGTTGGCCTTTGGAATCCCCTAAGGCAAATATAATGATTGCAGGGAATTTAAACGCTTACTGTGATGTTGCCAAAGCTAAGATGGAAGAATGGAATGCCCTGTGTTGAGAATATGAGACGCCAAACCAGGATGACTGTAAGAATTTAGACACACCCCTAACCCCTCATCCCCAAATATTGAATGGTATGACCTGGATGAATTTGCTACAAAGCTGGGGCCTAGAATTTCTAGAACCTGAAATCGCGGGTGGTAACTATCCAACATGGTCCAGCGGTAGGGTGAACCATCCACTGGACTATATGTTTGTTAATAATGCGCTGTACAAATTGGTAAAATGGAAGACATATTCTCTAATCATAGCGATCACCAAATGTTGAAATGCACTTTGATAAGACATGAATGGTATGTTAGGAGGAAGGATGAATGTATGAATATTCAAAGCAATACAAGAGGAAATAGGATATGTTGGACAGAGACCAATTTGGTCAAATTTGACACAATGTTTAACAATTTGTACAAGAGATAGCTCTAAATGGACTGAAGGTTAATGGAGATCTCTTGGGATGATTCAGAAGACGGATTATCGAATGTCTATTAATAAAAGGACAGGTAAAAAACATACAAATGACTATGACTGCCAGATAGATACCAAGAAAAAATGATTGCCAGATAGATACCAATAAAAGAGGTAAAGAGTAAAATTAAATGTATTAAAAGTGATGCGGGAATGAATGAATTGGAAAGAAGACAGAACATTGCAAAGCTACATATGAATTACAAGAATTGGCTGAGGGGACATAAGAATAATATACAGAATGCCAATTGGAAAATTGTATTCAAACTGTCAGGAATTATGATGCAAAAAAATGTTGGTCTCTGTGCAGACAATATATTATAGAAGAAAACAATTCTGACGTTAACATAATTTCCATTGAAGCTTGGACTGAATACATCTCTTTATTATACTTTGAGCAACGGAGGCTAAAACCTTAAAGTGAGATAAGATGGAAAAGGGAAGAAATGGTATTTCTGTTTGGGCAAGAGGATGTTTTAAAGATTATAAAAAAGCTGAAATCCTCTAGGGCTCCGGGTCCTGATAGATTGGCAAACATTGTGATCAAGCGGAATCCAGAAAAATGGGCAGAAATCTTGATGGAATTAGATACGGAAATTTCGAGGAGTGGTAAGATACTGGACAGCAGGAGGGGGACCATATTCATCCCAATTAATAAAAAAAGGGGGAAGAATTTGCCCGAGGTACTATAGCCTGTTAGCCATGATAGACTCCAGCTGTAAGATTTTCTGCTCCTTACTGCTACAAATGATCAATAATTGGAGTGCTACAAATACACTTATCTCGCCTTTGCAAACAGGCTTTAGGGCAGGCTTCAGCATGATAGACAACATGGTGACTTTAAACTACGTTGTGGCTGAAGCCATGAAGAAGAAAACACAACTATATGACTGTTATATAGATTTTTCTAGTGCGTTTGATTGTGTGAATAGGGAAAGATTGTGGGGAAAATTAGAAAAATGGAAAATGTGTCCCATAGTTATGCACTTCCTCAAAGAAATGTAGAGCGAGACAACTGTAACCTTATGTGTGAATAAAGGAAAGGAAGGGTCTTCACAATTTAGAATTAATATGGGGATCAAACAGGGGTGCATGACATTGCCTACTCTGTACAATTTATATGTGTCTGATATGGGTGAAAGCTTTGATGGTATAATCAACTTTCCACCGAAGATTGGAGAATTGGCGATAAGTTGGATGTCCTATGTGGATAATACCATTAATTTGGATAAAACCACTATAGGACTCCAAAGGATGCTATGTGGATTAAATCAGTATGCCAAAGACAATAATCTTACTATGAATGTGGTCAAAACTAAGATACTTATATTTGGGGGGTAAGGGAGGCATGAGGAAAAAAATGCAAATTCAGATGGAAAGTTGACTCACAAGATATTGAGGTAGTGGAGACCTACACCTATCTGGGAATGCCAATAAAATACAATCCACCCAGATATTATTGTGAAGACATGATAATGAGCAAGGTGTTAAAAAAATTGAAAGATACCAGAGCTTATATGTCCACAAAGGGAGGTCACTCAATTGAGGGACTATTGGAAATATATAAGATTTGCATTATTCCTGGTGTTTTGTATGTGTTAGAGACGGTGAAGCCGAGATTTACAAGGGATTCAAGCAAAATAGAAGGCAAACTTTGGAGACCTGCACTGAGACTAGCCAAATCCACTCCAATAGAAGGTGTGAGTTAGGTATGACTTCTCGGATGACCTTATGGAAAATCAGATGCTGTAAAGTGTATATAAAAATGACTCTAGAAGAAAATTAGGCTGATAGTATGTTAAAGATGATAGGTATTATTATGAAAAAACAAGGGAAAACAAATGCAGCAATGAAGGATTTGGAAACTGCTTCTCTCTCTTTTATGAATATGATAAATATGCAGAAAACTAAATAAACAGATAACGTGAGTGCCCTGTATAAAAAGCTTTACCATGGGACCTAATTAATAATTTGGAGAGGTTGACTATGAAGAGTAGATTTGCAACATACTGTCTACAGGGAACGCTATTTAACAAACCTCGGAATTACCTGTGGAAGGTTGGAAACAGAGAATTTTCCAGATGCATTACGTTGCTGAGATTTAATATGCTACCTAGCTATGAATATGTGGGAGCTTGGAGAGGTTTTCCAACTGAAAAAAGAGTTTGTAGGTTCTGTAAATTGGAAGTCGAGACACCTAAGCACTTACTCACGGCCTGCATAAAAATGGAGTGATGGTATAACAATGGATATAAGGATCTAGTATATGATGAGAGAATGATGATGTCTGATCAATTTTGGTCCAGAATTTATATGGCAGTCTTTGGTGTATGTGGGAGCTGCATTTTATGTTTGGAAAATAATGGTTCTTGAAGGGGACAAACTGAAACTTGAGTTTAAGACAACAGAGAAACTTCAGAAGGACAAATATGACTAAACCAATAGTATATGTCTGCATTAGATGGAATAATCAATTGTATTGAGTAGGTGGATGTCAGAGAATATAAATATGAAGAAAACAACACCTTACTCTGAAGAAGTGTCTTTTTAATAGAAACAAAAAATGTACTTAATATATAGGAATTATGATGTGATTAACATAAGGATGATTGTAATTATAATTGTAACTGTGATTGTGTATACGAGGCGTGGTAATATGGCAATATTTTATTAAGTTTTACCAATTGTGTAATATGTGGTATTGAAAATAATGATTAATTATTGTGATGTATTTTAATGAATTATTGTGATGTATTTTAATATCAAGTTTTGTTTATGTAAGTGATTTAGGTTTAATTAACCAAATACACTATAATAAAAAAAATATGTTGGAGTTTTGCACATTTCTGTTGAATTGAACTTTGAAACATTTACCATGCACCTTGTGCTTGTGTTTGTTAGTGTGAGGGTCAGATTGACTTTGGACACAAGGTAAGCCTGTTTTAGTTTCATAGGAAGGGACATTCTCTTTAGGATAGGGAAAGTTAGACCTTCATAAAAAACCCTTTTCGTTAATAAAATGACTAATTTTGAAAATATTACCACTTTTTGTCCGCCTCTCATTTCTGATCCCTCCCAAAACTGAGTGGAAGGAACTGGCAAACTGTGGCTAGTGAACAATCACAGGAGTTCATATTCAATCATTTCCTGTTATGCTCCCAATCAAGAAAAACGCAGACAGGTCTCAGTACAAGTATGCGGGTCCAGAAATAGCGGTGCCAGTCGCTCCGTACCGGCACCTTTTCCCAGACCGGCATACTCAGAGTCGCGATGCCCCTAACTCCTTCATCATAAGTGAGCTACCATATCCGGCAGCATCGTGAACGGAATCTACGGAATAACGTGTCGGCCGTGCCTGAGACACGGGCATGTCGGTAGGATGTGCACATTCCAAGTACCACGTACACGGAAACACCGCCATTAAAGTGACAGTAGCACCATGATGATAGCCCCCCGGAAACACTGGCATCGCGGACCAGGCGTTAAACAGTGTCAGGCGTGCAGAAACAGGACACAGGTGGCCCAAATCAACCCAGGTGGCCACCATGATCACTGAAAAAGCACCAAAGGACCACTCCCACACCCCAGAACCCTCCCAAAACTACCATGCTTGCAGCAGCAGTAGCAGTAATAGAGCTGGAGGCCCAGCATGCAGGGTTACAACTTGAAGAGGCAGAGAAGCAGAGGAGGCGGCAGATGTGCAGGAGGAGAAGGAGGGCCATCATGGCCATTCAAAATAACAAAGTGGGCCTGATCCACAATGACCTTGTTATCCTCATCCAGATCAGTACTGCCATGCTCAAGGTAGTGTCTGTTATACACTTCCTTGCCACCGGCACAATCCAACACACTGCGGGTGAACTGCATGGGCTATCCCAACCATGTTTTTCACAGGTACTCTTTAAGGTCATTGATGCCTTACTACGGCATGTGTGTGATCACATAGGCCTACTCAGAACACCTGAACAGGTTAATGCCACGAAAATAGCATTCCATGCCCATTCCGGTATGATCAATGTGATTGGAGCATTGGACTGCACATGTGGAGTTGGTGTCCAGACATGCCGTTGAGGCTGTGTACAGGAACCGTAAACTATACCACTCCCAGAATGTGCAGAGGGTGTGTGATGCACACCACCTCATCACCCATTGCTGTGCAAGATTCCCAGGATCAACCCACGATTCCATGGTGCTGAGGAACTCCACTCTGCCTGGGTACATGGCATGTCACAGCAGAGAGCATACCTGGCTGTTGGGCGAGTGGAATGATCAAAGCGTGTGCATTGTGGAATTGTGGGGGGAGGGCATAATACACCCTAGCGTACCTGGCTTTTGGGTGAGTGTATGATCAAATCATGTGCACTGTGGAATTGGGTAGGGGGCATAATACACCCTAGCATACCTGGCAGTTGTGTGAGTGTAATGATCAAAGCATGTCCACCGTGGAATTGGGGGGGGGGGTCACAACTATCTGCAGTGCATGTGTGCAATGCAATGTCCGACACATGAATAGTATGCCTGAGTTGAAGGCCATGACTCACGTGTATCAAATAGACAGACAGAGTATGTGCAAGCATAATAACATCAAAGCTGGACTGCAATATAAAAAACAGTATAGGTACCAGAATGCATCACACCAATGTCCCAAATCCATGAAAAAAAACACTGGGCACAACCCACACCGCCTGCAGCACAGACTAATCATCCAAATGCAGCACAACACACCACCTCCAAACTACTAGCGTACCTCACACCATGTAGCCATGTCCCCTGCATGTCCCAAGTGCACATACACATATGCATGTGACCAGAACAGCAATAAAATAGCTTTGACATATCAATGGATGGGTGATAGGACCATCATAGGACATGCAAATCGAAACAAAATCAGAACACACATTAATCTGATTTGCGTGTGTTGTAGTGAAAGGGTCATAGGTCAAGGTGGGTGTGAATGGGCCATGGAAAAGTGACAGCAAACCACACATCCACCACGCAAAGCATATTGGCTGCCTGGGAATCATTAGGCTGTCATCGCCTTCCCAATCCAATCAATTCGCTTCTATGGTACATCCACATCCCTCATTTTCCCAGATTCACTGATGCTCGTCAGCTACTCCCATGCAGCACATCATGTACATCGAAATCCAAGTATGCCTTCACGCCAGTACTAAATCTCAAAATAATAGCAAATCTTTTTTTCACGTAAAGCAACGTTATTACCTATGACAGCTCTGCCTAGTAGGTCTGCCGCCCCCAGCAGGATCTGACCTGTCAGGCACACCAGATGTGTCTGGCAGATTTCTATTTTGCAGGCCCAGATTCCACCTAGTAATGTCACCAGCACACTTACACCCGGACAAGCCCAATTTGCCATTTACCCATGTGATTACATTGACATTGATGACTGCAGACAGAAATCCTTAAGATCACCCTGATTCTACACAAAACTGTCCATACAACGCACAGACATCAATTCCCACTGACAACGGGTGTGTTACCATGCTAATCTATGACATATGCTACTTCTTCTGCAATAAACACTTACATTGGTGAGTGAACAATATACAGACTGTACATGATATAGGCCCCACAGTGAGTTTTCCCCCTTTCTGTCCCTCCCGTGCTGGTGACGCTGGATACAGTTTGATGCCATGGCTGATGACCCCCGTAAGGCAACCACAGAACCAGCACAAGCAAGGATACAACCGCGCTCACATCAGGACACGTTGTACGACTGAGCAGACATTTGGCCTGTTAAAGGCAAGATTCCCCTGCCTGAGCAGATCAGAGGGTTCGGGGGGCACTGATGTACAACCCTGTGAAGGTGGGCAAAGTAGTCCTTGCCTGTGCCATCTTGCACAACATGTGTATCAGGAGCAACATACCACGGCCCCCGGACATAGACATACACCCACCTGATGCAGAGGATGAGAATGACAGTGATGAGGAACTGCCATTGGCCCATCGCAGGGATCCGGTGGCTGGCCGTGAGGTACGCAATGCACTGATTACCCACTATTTCTGAGCACATCACACAAGCACATGGCCTAGGACAGCTAACACACTCAGCACTGTACAGGAATTAAATCACTGAGTCACACTAAAAATGAATGTCCAGTCATGATTTCAATGCAACACCAAGTGTAATGTGTATAATTGAATGAATAACAAATGTGGAACTACACCAACTACCTAAACTATCCGTCCGCACTCCCTCTTCCCAACTATCCCTCCCAACTAGCCCTCCCCAACTATCCCTCCCCACTGCCCCTCTCCAACTATCTCTCCACAACTCCTGTCATGTTGTACATGTAGTCCTTGCAGAAGACACATACAGGGCACATGCCTGTTGTGGGCCTATTTGCGTCCCCTTTTGGTATCTGGCGTGCGACTGTGTGCAGAGGTGGACAGGTGCATCGAACGTCACCTTGGGCTGCTGGGCACAGAACCTGCAGGCGTGGAACTTGTGGATGGTGTGTGGGCCTGCTCAGTCGGCTGTCTGTCGAGGAATGCCTGAAGGCACATTGCCATTGTCTCTTCAATGGAGGACATGACACTATTGCCCTTGCGTACCCTCCTGGCCATCTGGTCAATGGCAGTTGTGCCACATCCAAGGACACGTGCATTTCGACACCCAGTGGCCTGGACACTCTCCCGCATCGACTGCGCCTCATGGAGGTGCTGCTGCACTAGGGCAGTTAAGGCATCCTGACGTTCCTCGATGCGCCGGAGTCTGCCATCCATTTCCCTGACACTGGGGAAGGGTGGGCGTTGTGGGCTCATTGGGTCCATGGAGCTGAATTCTAATTGCTCATAGCTGCTGTGGTCGCTGGTCTCCCCTGTGTCCAATCCACCACCATCAGCTATGTCCTCTGCTCTTGATAGATGGGCACGTGCATGTGTCTGCTCTGCTGGTAGTGCTACAGCAGCTGGGGCTGCCGGGATGGGCACAGCTGAGCCGACAGTGATGGTAGGTGCTGTCGGGATGGACGCAGCTGAGCTGCCAGTGATGGTAGGTGCTGCCGGGATGGGCACAGCTGTGCTTACTGTGATGGTAGATGCTGCCGGGATGGGCGCAGCTGAGCTAACAGTGATGGTAGGTGCTGCCGGGATGGGCGCAGCTGAGCTGACAGTGATGGTAGGTGCTCCAGGGATGGGCGCAGCTGAGCTGACAGTGAGATTAGGTGATGGCGGGATGGGCACAGCTGAGCTGACTGTGGCCGTTGTGCCAGTGGAGGCTGTGGTGTCCTGGGTGGTGGTGGTGGTCCGTGGAGCCCTGCTGCAGCGGTTGGTGCCCCTTGAGGTGCTTGCCTGGGCCACTTCATTGTCAGCTGATGTCCCTGAGGGAGTCAGAAACGCAGGTTGTCAGTGAACAGTGTAGATTGATGAAGCAGAGATATATGCATTATGTTGGTCGCGGCTGTGCTGCGTCGGGGACAGTGCATGGTAAATGGCATGGTGCACACACGCTTGTGTTATCCGTACTGAGTGGAAGGATGTGTGATGTTTGTACATGGTAGAGTAGTGCGCTGGGGATACTCTTGTGGTGTACTGCCAATTGCTGGGTACGGTGTTGGGGGGCGGGGGAAAGTTCATGCTGTGGGATGTTGGGGTGGGGAGGGGTGTGATATGGATGGGGTCATCATGAGCTTGCTACCTGTACCAGTTACAGGGACAGTTGTTCATTTATGGTCCGAGCTCGGGCTGGCTGTGATGAGGGGGTCACATGTTGGCTTTGTGTGCAGAGGTGGTCATTTGTGGGTGGAGCTGGGGCTTAGCACTGCTGTGATTTTGTGCTTGGGGAAGCAACGGGCACACATGCATTACGCTGTGCCAGAGCGATGTGTATCTGTGTGGGAGCAGATGCATGTTCAGTTGGCCGTACAGGGTGCCGATGCTGGGTTCTACGTCTATTACTGGGATGGGACATGTTTTGGTGGCCAGGGTGTATGTCTATGTATGCATCCAGGTTGTTGTTCTGTTGGGGGGAGTGGTATGTAGGGTGTTTTTGGGGTTGTGGACGATGCAATTGCCATTTCTGTGATATGTTGGTACACTGGTGGGTGCAGAATGGCCAGGGAGTTTGATATTACATTGGGGTTATGTGTACTCACCGGCCTCTTCAGGTGTCCCGGCTCCGGCCTCCGCAGCACCGACCCCTTTAATGAACTCTAGGTGAAGCACACTGCTGCATGTCTCCTCCCAGGGCATCAGCCATATTGGAGATACGCTCCCGCCACCTGTGGCCACGCCCTGTGTCAGCTGGTTCGAAAGGAAGTTGCGTACCCTCAGGCCATCCCATTGCTTCTGGCAGTCTCGCACTGTGCGAGGGGTTGTGCCAACTGCTGACACCTTCTGGACCACCACCTCCCAGATGCTCTTCTTGCGTAGCTGTGTATCCCTGCGTTGGTCGTTGCTAAAGAGCTCAGTGGCATGGTGGACAATGGTGTTTGCTAGCATGTTCAGCTCAGGCTCAGAGAAGTGTGGCTTCCGCTTGCGGGTTTCACAGACTCTGGATAACATGCTGAGAGTAGAGTTTGTCTGGTCAGGAGGGGTGGATGTCACCTGTGCTTTGAGGATTGCAATGGATTGTGTTTTTAAAATGGCTGCTTGCCGATTTCTGCTGTTACCGGTGCCGCTGGGTCTGGGACCGTGATACCGGATTCAGTGGCACCGGCACCGAGGACAACTGTGTTGTCCGTTTTTGGGTATTTTGATGGTGTTTCTGTGATGCCGGTACTGCTGTTTGCGGGCATGCCAGAATGCGCGTGCCCGACAACACGTAATCAACCGGTGATTCCGGAATCACGGGTTGCCAGAAATGGTGGCACCGGCATGACGATAACTGGGAATACTTACCGGCATACTTGTAATGAGGCCCAGGATACTCCTTTACAAACTGGTTAGGCACCTGAACCATATAATTGAAGAGGGGACTTATACATAACATTGAATAACAATTACGACTAAACAATAGCAAAAGAACTAGAACCAGAGTCAATGGGCCTCATTACGAGTATGGCGGTAAGGCAACAACGGCGCCGGTATCGCTACCGGCACCATTGCTACCGTACCACCATACTAGGAGTTCTGCTTGCGGGAGCCCTTTTGCAGCCACCAAGTTTTACCTGGTGGCGGTACCGGCACCCGTGAGCAGAACTTGATGGTAGCAACGGTACTGTTAAAAACGGTACCATTGCTGCCACCCTCCACATTCCCATTGAGCCCTACGGGGCTCAAATGGGAATAGGGAATCATTTTTACCGGCGCCCAGAAAAGGGCAATTACCGGGTCCGTCAATGTCATAATGACCCGGTAATTGCCCTTTTCAGGGCGCCGGATTAAAATCAATACCGGCGGCAGCTGTGCCTGTACTACAGGCACGGCTACCATGAGTCTCGTAATGAGGCCCAATATATCTTATATCCCTCGGCGTCTAAGACAAAGCATGTGGCTAACAGATGAGTTGTGAGTTGAAAACATGAATGCATGACAAAACAGCTCTCTCTGCATAAAAGCCTTTAAGGAGACAATCTTCACTAAACTGGCGTAATTTATCCAGGCAAATGTACGTTATACTTCAGTGGAGATTGTTAGGGGCACACTTTAAAACCTTCCAAGAGCAGAAAATATTGTTTTTAGGATTAGGAATTAAAAATGAAAAAAGATAGGCTATCTTTATGCTTCATTAAGGGGTGGAGTCTCCAAATGCAATTTTCCAATATCAGAACAATCCTACAGCAGGAGCAATTTGACTAACATTGAACACTAAAAGAGCTTAAGAAAGGCAATATTGGTGTAAAGAAATATTTCTATAATAATAACAACTGTAAGACAAAAACAGAAGAACAAGGATAAGCCATGTATCAGTATAAGAGTTTGGGAATTTTCATCAAAGGAAAGAATATGACTGCGAGGAACAGCAGCAGTATATTAATCAAATCGAATAAAGTAAGGTTAAATGCCGAATTTGAAAGCACTCACTCTTACTGCAGCAATACTGACCTCAGAGTAACAGAGTCAGAATATCACAGGTGGGCACAAAAGGCCACTCTCCACAGAAGCCTCTTCCCTGTTCTGCCACTACAGTGGTGATTGCACCTCATAAAACATAACATATTGTTACTCTCAACAGATAATGAAAGATAGTAGGGAGCCACTATCTCGGTGCAGAACAAACATTGCCATCTTTGCTAACAATAAAAAATAAGAACCCTATGGACGTTCGTGTAAGCTTATTTAGCTATTAAACCACATAATATAATGTTCTTTAAAATACTGGTGAATAGATACCTTAAGCGTAAACCCATATGGCAAGAATGCTTTCTTAATCTAAAGCACAGATTCAACACTGGTTGGGATTGTACAGATTACAAATAGAATGCTTTCTATACTGGATTACGCCACAACCGCACAAAATGACAACATTTGTGGTAGGTAATGGATAGGATTGGTCTGAGACCTAGTGTGTGGGGGGAAGGGGGTGTTGTATCAAGCTGCCTATTTTATTTTTAATAGAACTGCAAATTAAACTGAAAAACGTACAAGCATATATTGAAATGAGAAAGAAATCCACCAGCTATCTGGTTAAATCTGGATACATTAGTGTCATTGCAATACGAAGAGGAAAAGAAGCAATTCTTGTAAATATGTAGGTCAAGGAACTAATATTGTCAGCAGTCAAGTAGTTCATATATTTAGGTGCTGGGTGCTTGACACCACCTTTCAGCAACTTCAAAGTGCTTCTTTGCTAGGTGGAGATGAACAAGTTACTTCTTACCTGGTAATGTTCTTTCGACGGATGTTCCTCCGACGTATTCCTTATCTTTGATATACGTTTCCAGCTTGCTGGCCTCGGAAATTTTTTCTGTAGAGGGCGCTGCGCATCGACGGCCACCGAGTCGATGTCCTTCGACGGCCACCGTATCAGCGCCAACGTCACCATGCCCATAAATAGACACGCGCTGCATCCGTTGCTCAGTTCCGTTTTGTAGTATAAGAAAAGACATGCCTGAATTGGTTAGTAACCTTGAAGGAGCGAAAGCTGCAACCACAAGGGAAGTTATCACTGCGGGGATGGATGGGAGGGGCGATAAGGAATACGTCGGAGGAACATCCCGTCGAAAGAACGTTACCAGGTAAGAAGTAACTTGTTCTTCGAAGGGATTGTGTCCTCCGACGTATTCCTTATCTTTGATAGACTCCCATAGCAGTGGTATGTAATTGGAGGAGGGAGTGATAGTGTTATGTATCCCTTTAGGGATGGACCGAGTGTAATACGGCCTTGCCAAATCTGGTCTCTTGAGCAGTGGAGGAATCCAGATTGTAAAATTTTGTGAATGTATTGCGGACGACCTTGTGGCAGCCGCACATGTCCCGGACCGGTACCCCTCTCTGAAGAGCCGAAGAAGCTGCGATACCCCTGGTTGAATGAGCCCTGAGGTTTTGGGGTGGCTCTTTCCCTGCTAGTCTATAACATTCCAGGATGGCCAAGATAATCCACCTGGAGATGGTTTGTTTTGTTATGGGTTGTCCCAATTTGTGACCTGAGTATCCTACAAACAGCTGGTCTGCTTGCCTGATTCTAGCCATTCTGCTGACGTAAAAGCTGAGAGCTCGCCTAGGGTCCAGCCTGTGTAGCCTTTCCTCCTCTTTCCCCCGGATGGGGAGGAGGGTAGAATGAAGGAAAGGTAATTTTTTGAGTAATATGGAATTCAGAAACCACCTTTGGGAGAAAATTAGGCTTCACCTGGAGGACAACCTTGTCCTTGTGGAAGATTGTATGTGGGGGTTTACAGGAGAGAGCTTGTAGCTCACTCACCCTCCTAGCAGATGTTAGTGCTACAAGTAGGACAGTTTTAAGTGTGAGAAATCTCAATGCGCAAGAGTGAAGTGGCTCGAATGGAGTGCCCATTAAGACGTTTAAGACTAAATTTAAGTCCCATAATGGAACCTGGAATGGTTTTGGAGGGTAAACATTAGTCAGACCCTTGAGAAATTGTACCACTAGAGGAATTTTGAAATACGATGGTTCCTCCGCAGTGCGCTTGAAGATAGAAAGCGCTGCGAGATAGCCTTTTCCAGTGCCAACTTGAAGGCCTGAGTTTGCCAAGTAGAGTAGAAACGATAACACCGTTGGTGTATCACATGAAAAAGGGTTGATATTCTCTTCCCTACACCAGCTGCAAAACTTGTTCCAACGGCAGTGGTATAAAGACTTTGTTGCTGGTCTTCTGGCCGAAAGCAACACCTCCATGACATCATCAGGGAGATCCCAATCCTTGTACCTCAACCTTTCAGAAGCCAAGCATGAAGGTTGAGGGTTCTGATGTCTGGATGGAGAACCTGACCTCCCTTCTGCGAGAGAAGATTCTCTTTGAGTGGAAGACGGATGGGAGGACAGATGGACATATCTAGAAGGTCCGGGTACCACGTTCTCCTGGCCCAGTCCGGGGCAATTAGGATCATGGTTTTCTGGAATCTTCTCAACCTCCTGATCATTTGAGGAATAACAGGGACTGGTGGAAACGCGTAGAGGAGTGGAAACTCCCAGTCCACTACGAACGCGTCTCCTAGAGCTCCTCTCGGGGGAAATTCCCTTGAACAGAATAGATCGCACTTCCTGTTGGTGCTTGTGGCAAACAGATACACCTGAGGGGTTCCCCAAAGGGCAAAGATCTCTTGAAGGACTTCCTGAGCTAGCTCCCATTCGTGGGAGACTGTGCTCTGCCTGCTCAGAGCGTCCGCTGTCAAATTCTTCTCTCCGGCTAGGTGGACTGCCGATAGAGAGATTCCTTCCCGAATTGCCCAAAACCAGAGCTGCATTGCCTCTCTGCACAGTAGCAGTGATCCTACGCCTCCTCTTTTGTTGAGGTAGTGCACGGCCACCGTGTTGTCCGTCATTATTAGGACATTTCTCCCCTGTACTGATGGCAGGAAAGCTTTCAGCGCTAGTCTGATCGCTCTCAGCTCTAATAGGTTGATATGTAGTCTGGACTCCGAAGGAGACCAATGACCGCTGATGGTCAAGTCGTTGGCATGGGCTCCCCACCCTGTGAGCGAGGCGTCTGTGACTACTGTTATTTCCGGCCATGGTTGCCAAAACAGTTCTCCTTTCAAGATGTTCTCTGAATAGGCCCACCATTGAAGGTCGTGGGCTACCTTGTCTGGAATCCGGAGGAGGTCTGACATTCTCCCTGAGAATTGTGACCACTGACTTCTCAGTGCCCACTGAAGAGATCTCATTCTCAGGTGAGCCTCTGGCACAAGGAAGATGCAGGATGCCATGAGGCCTAGCAACCTCAAAAAGTCGAAGGCTGGGAGACGCTGGGCATTCTGAAACTTGGTGACCATCTGTAGAATATCTTGAGCCCTCACTTCTGGTGGCGAGGCTTTTCCCAGGGAAGTGTCCAGGACCGCTCAAATGAACTGGAGACTCTGAGATGGTATCATCTGTGACTTCTTTAAATAGAGGGAGAAGCCCAGTCTGTGAAGGAAGAGGCAGACATAATCTAGCTGGGTCCGGGCCTGTTCCGAAGATACGGCCCTGATCAGCCAATCGTCCAGGTAGGGATAGACGTGGATCCCTTCCCTCCTTAGACTCGCCGCCACTACCGACATCAGCTTGGTGAAGACCCTTGGGGCGGAGGTCAGCCCAAATGGCAGGACTCGAAATTGATAATGAGAGTTGCCAATTGCGAACCTCAGGTATTTCCTGTGCTTGAGATGGATTGGCACCTGGAAATAAGCATTCGGAAGGTCCAGAGATACCAGCCAGTCCTGGAGCTGGAGGGCCTGAAGGATCTTAGAGAGAGTTACCATCTTGAACTTGTCCTTCCTGAGGAACTTGTTCAATTCCCGTAAGTCCAGGATGGGTCTAAGTCCTCCGTCCTTCTTTGGTATGAGAAAGTACCAGCCCTTGTTCCTGTCCGCTACAGGTACCGGTTCTATGGCACCTTTCTCTAGCAGGTCCATAATTTCCTGCAAGAGGAGCGGATCTGGAACTTTTAGGGAGCTGTTCCCCGGTGGATGACTCTGAGGGATGTGTAGAAAGGGTAGGCAGTAACCTTGGGCAACTGTCTCCAACGCCCAAGCATCTGATGTTATAGCCTGCCATTCCGTCAGATGGTGAGTTAACCTGCCCCCTACAGGTGTCTTGTGTGCGAAGGCCTCAGAGTGGTTTGGGGGCGGCTGATGCAGATGCCGAGGGTAAAGAGGCACCTGCTGCTGCTGCGGTCTTAGTACCTTTGACCCGTCCACCTCCGGTGGATCTTCTTTGGCCTCTTTGAGCCGGCTGTCCTCTGCCTTTTCCGAATGCGGAATAATAGCAAAAGGACTTTCCTCTCCCAGAGGTTCCTGAGGGGCGAAAAGGAGTTTGGCGGATAGCAGCTCCTAAGGATTTTGCTGCTGCTTTAGAAGTCTGTAACTTTTCCAGACAGTCATCAGCCTTTTTTCCGAATAATGAAGAGCCGTCAAAGGGCATATTCAAAAGTCTGGCCTGTACATCTGGAGCAAAGCCAGACTTTCGCAACCACGCATGCCTGCGCATTGTTGTACTAGCCGCCATGGCCCTGCTGATACTGTCAGCGGAATCGATGCCAGTTTGAAGAGACTCGCACATGGCATCTTTGCCATCTTGAATGATGTTAAGGAAGGCTTCCTTCTCCTCTCCATCGGGTATGCAGTCAGCCGCTGATGAAGCACACTCCCATAATGTGTGACTGAACCTGGCGAGCGTACAGGTGGCGTTGATGGACTTCAACGCCATACTACAGGCAGAGAAGACTTTCTTTGCCATAGAGTCGTACATCTTCTCATCCCTGTCCTGTGGGACAGTAGGGTAAGCAGTCCTACTGCTGGTTGAAGTTGCTGCTTGAACCACCAGGGCTCTCTGGGGTCGGGTGTTTTGACAGGTATTCAGGGTCAGCAGCCGCTACCCTATACTTTGTCGACAGTCTTTTATTGACTGCTGGGATGACTTCGGGAGTCTCCCAATTGGATGCAATTTTTCTTTGTAGGGCTGCATGGAAGGGGACCACCGGGTCCTCCTGTGGGCCTTTGTCCAATATATCCGTTAGATCATCCTGTTGGAAAACAGGTGAAGGCACAGACCAACCCATAAACTCAATTATTCTTGCCATCAGACTTTCAATTGGCTGCCTCCTCCAATCAAAATCTTGCTCCTGATTCTACTAAAGAGGGGTCCAATATTTCACAAAATCACGGAAATGACGCCGCTGTTGAAGTCTATGACATCTTTAAGCACCCCACGAACGGCCCCATTACAGGTCCAAAAACGGAAACTGTGGAGGCAACGAAGCCAAAAAATCAAAAAACATACTAACAAAAAAAAGGAACCGAGGAAATTATTCCAGGAAATTTTTGCGTAACATAAAAACGGTGAATGTAATTGTTAATAAAACAATCTCAAAAGAAACAAAGGGTGCATTAGACCCTCCGTTAAATGCTGCATCTAACAATCTGGACCTGATCGCAGATCCTACAATCAATTTATGTGGCACATCTGAGGACCTGCTAAACATGTCTGTATACGAAGAGGATTTTACTGAGGACGTGGAGAAGGCTGCTGAGTTTGACACTCTACCGGCGAGCCCTCTCAATGTACACAAGCAGCCTGGCAATTCAACCGGTCTTTTGAGTGCTGCTTGTCCTCACATGACTAACCAGCCTGACACTGGAGTAAATCCATCTGGACATAATCTCACTCATCCACAAGCGCCAGCCTCGAAGTCCTCCAGAATTGTATCCCTAGGTGAAAAAATTGGTCAATCCACAACTCCCATAGACGACACGGACACCTGGTCGCAACCCTTCATGACTTTAGAGGAGAAATGCCGTAAAACGTGTGACCCACGCAACACTGGCCAATCCAAGATGGAAGATCCTGAGTCACTAGTTCCCTCTGCTCCTTGTGTCAACCTGTCATCCTCGGTAGCTGCTAAAAATGACTCATCTGGCTCTAATTCTAGGGGTATCCTGCCTAAGTTGCTGCAACCCAAGGCTACTGGGGGGTCGCAAAGAAACTTATCATTGAGTAAGCAAACAACAAACGAATCCCTCAAGAACAAATATTGGAAGAATGAGCCTACTTACCACCAAGTACTTCTAGAACGTATCGACTCTGCTGATGACTTGATAATGAATCGCCATAATGTGTTATGGCTTTGTCATCTAGTACCGAGCCTGCGAGCAATAGAATCTGGTGATCTAAAAATTGTAGAATTTCTTGAAGAAAGCAAAAATGATGCAGTTATTCTACATGTACAGTCCAAATTGATAGCTGATACACTGCTCCAAGCCGGACCTGTTTTAATGTCGCTGGGCTTTGACATTTCCCTAGCCCCTACACGGATTCCAGAAGAAGCTCTGAATAAAGCTGCGATCTTGCTGGAGGTCGGAAGAGACCACAATAACCCATCTGATCGCTCCTGTGAGAGGGTCACTGAAGTTCCGCACTTAACATCCTTCCCTCCGGCACAGAATACCAGCAAGTCCGTGAACGAGACATCTAGCTTAAAAAACATCAAGATTACAATCTCAGGTGCCAGTCAAACACATCATACTGAAGTTTTGCAAGGGTCTGATATGCTGCCGAGGGGTCAAGAGAAGGAATGGGCGTGGATTGCTGAATCTTTAAATAATATCACGCCTCGCTAACGCCAGGTCCTCAAACACCCTTCCAGCAACAAAACACTTACTCTGGGATCATGGAACACAAGGGGCTTCACTCATCTGTTTAATACCACCTGGGCCGATGACTTGGACCTTATTTGCCTACAGGAGACATGGCTACGTGAAAAACCCATTCTGGAAGGATTTGAAATTGCCTATATTCCAGCCTTCAAACAGACTAGAGGAAGACCAATGTCAGGCCTTCTGGTAGCCGTTAGGATTAATTCAGGTCTTCGGATCCTAAACTCAATTGTTATTTCTCCATTTATTCAAGTGACCACGGTCGGGGTGGGCAGCATGGCTGCTGATGCGACAACTAACATCTGCATCTTTAATCTGTACTGGAACCACGCGGCCAGTGGAACTACAAACTTCATAGATGAAGTCACCAAGGCGTTGGACGAGCAGATTGAAGCCTGCCCCCTAATTAACTTAATAGTCTGTGGAGACCTTAATATCGATTGTCTTGACCATCAGGACACACCAGGTCACAAGAAGACTGTCAACAATTTAGAATCTCAATTGGCAACTCAATGGTCTCTGGAAATGGAACTACGCGACTTGATGATATTGAATGGTCAAACGGTAGGCGATATTCCTGCTGCCCCCACGTGGAGAAGAGGCGACCTAAATTCAACCTTGGATTATATCATTGTCTCCAGTGGGATTCATACGAAAACATCCAGACTGTCCGTCCGATCAATGCAACACAGCGATCACGGGATGGTGGTACTGTCATTTGCGGCAACTGACATAAGACCTCAAGATCGCTGGGCCTTTCCAACTCGAACAGGAGTCGGTAGGATTCGCCTAAAACTAGACCACACTGAGACAGGTAATATCTTGAAAGGTCTCCAGATTTCCGAACTCACGGAATACAGCCACCTCCTAACACAATATCAAGAACGCAAAAATCACATGGCCAATAGTCTTTTTTTTCCAAAACATAAATTTGATCTTGAAGTGCAACAACGGAAACGTCTCCTACGTTGGCAGATATGATCGACCCACAAACAAACATCTAGTGCTGCAAATGGGCTTATAAAAAATTTCAAACAAAGCTATAAGAACTGGCTTAAGTCCCATAAATCTATTATGCTACAGAATGATGCGGAGTTGATGCTATCAAAAATGAAGAGCTCTAACGCTGCTGATTATTGGAGACTGATAAAGGACAGCTTTGCTCCTCAACATGCTCTCCAGGCAAACCTGGTCTCTGAGTCTGAGTGGGTATCTTTTTATACCAACCTCTTTTGTAACAATAATGAGGTCGCTGATTGGAGCCCACCAGCGCTGCCACTTTGGGACTTGACCTTTGATTATGAGGAAATATTGAGAGTCATTAGGAATTTACACAACTCTAGAGCCCCCGGTCCTGATGGCTTAACAAACTTTACGCTCAAGCTCCAACCTGAACTATGGACTACCTTTTGTGAGCTACTGTTCAAAAGAATCGTCAAAAACCGCAAGACCCCTCTGTCTTGGAAATCAGCAGTGATCATACCTATCTTTAAAAAAGGCGATCGTTGGAATCCTAAGAACTACAGACCCATTGCACTTCTTGACGTACTGGGCAAGGTGTATGCCACTCTCCTTCAACAAAAACTGACTGAGTGGTCAACAAAATGCAATCAGATGGACCCTAGACAAACGGGATTCGTCAAAGGCTTGGGCTGCGGCATTAACCTATTAATACTAAACCTACTGAAAATGGAAGCCTTGCGCTCCAATGCCAAGATCTATCTCGCCTTGGTAGACTTGTCTCAGGCGTTCGACAGTATTAACAGAGATCTACTCTGGACTAAACTGACCAAATGGAATTGCCCTGCAAGTCTGCTGGCCGCTATTCATGAACTCCATACGAACACGACCATCAGAGTCCGCCTAGATCAAAAAGGCAATCTATCTGTACCCATCAACACCTCGCGAGGTGTCAAACAAGGCTGCCCGCTTGCAGCAACCATATTTAATTTGTTCATATCCGACATCAAGGACGTATTTAGTGGCCTACGCACGTTCCCGCCAAAACTCCATGGCTCCCATGTGGACTATTTAGTCTATGCAGATGATATCATTTTGATAGACTCAACCCCCATAGGTTTACAGCGCAAACTAAATGCTGTGGAAAAATACCTAACAGATAACGGGTTAGTTATCAATAGAGGGAAATGCGAAATAATGGTCCTTGAAAGAATGCAAGGTTCCAATTTAAACCGGCAAAAATTCAACTGGTACGTGAACAAAGAACCCATCGGACGCGTTCTTAACACCAGATACTTAGGAATGCAACTAAGTGCCAGCAGAAATGACGCTCCCTGGGTGGACTCCGTGAAGAACAAATGCCGTCAATTGGCGTGCCAAGCAGCCATAATCAACAAAAAATTTGGGAAATTTACCTTAAGACCGACGTTAACCTTCTTTCAGCAGAAGGTGGTACCTTCTCTAATTTATGCTGGCGAAAATGCCTTTGGATGTGGGTTTGAAATGTGGAATTCCATAGAAAACATCTTCTGGACCAGGGTTCTCCACCTACCCAAAGGCACCTCCACTGTTTGCATTAGATATGAACTTGGCTATATATCGATGCAAGCGAGGGTCGCTTGGAATCTTCTAAGCATCTTCAGGAAAGTAAACCTTAACACCGTTTTGCCTCAGATGAAGATTCTTCACAGCCTACAGTTCGCCAAAGCACCCACAATTGCATTCCAATGGAATAAGACATGTTATGATGTACTCAGTTTCTATGACATTTCGATGCAATTGCTGCTTGAAAATCCAGATGCCGCAAAACTGAAACTTTGGCGAAATGACTGGATCCAGACTTGCGACAAAAGAGCTAAATCTAAATCGATGCGTGAAGTACCGGCCGAAGCAAGAGCTTACGGAAACGTAGCTCCATATCTAGCTTGCTTCCCGGACCAGTGGGCCCGGGCCGCCTACCTTCAGTTTAGGCTGAACGCTATGCCAACTAAAGAACGTCTTTGCTACTGGTCCCAATCTTCGGACTCGGACCTTGTGTGTCGATTCTGATCTAACACAAAGGAATCACTTAAACACCTTATCATAACGTGCTCCGAGTTTGAGTCTGAGAGAATTAACATTTTCAACCCACTAATAATGAACTCTCAGTGCCTCACTCGTGATGACTGGTGGAAAGCTATGTTTGATGGAGCAAACAGAGCGTTGTTATATGCTTTGATTTCCTTCCTTCGTGCTATAAAGGAACGTTTACACGATAGCCCGGTGGTCCCGCTCGTTGTGAGACCCTGAGATCCGCATCTAGCACAAGTTATGGGAACCAGATGATGGGAGGAGGACTGGTATCGATTTGTGATGAATGTAGAATGCATAGCTTGGTTTTGTCTTCTTTCCTTTCTTCTTGCTTCTTTCTTTTTAAAGGTTTGTAATATAACCAATAAAAAAATTTTAAAAAAAATATGGTGTTTCGGCATGTTCCCCTGGGTCTGGCTTTACAAATTCCACTTCTGGGGAAGTGTCAAGTCCACTGGCATCATGAAGTGAGTCCTGTAGTTCCTTTAGCCTCCTTTCTTCAGAGGTGAAATCCTCTGCAGCAGGCAGTGAGGATCTCTGTAAACCAAAAGTTTCTTGGTCAGAGTCTTCTCTTTCTTCATAAGTTGAAGAAAGACCAGGGTATTCTGATCTCTGAAATGGAGTAAAGCCCATCTCTAGGGCCGAAGGAGCCAAACTCGTCGTTATTGGACGAGAAAATGTCGAAGTCGTCGACGCCGATGCAACCGGCCTCGAAGGCGCCGAAAATGGCGTCGAAAAAACTGGAAGGGGCCTCGAACAATTCGAGAGGATCGGGATCCTACTCGAGGGCATCGACGACGGTCTCGGCGTCGTGCCGGAGGCCCTTGAAAACACTGTTGGCTGTGGAGCCTTGGTCCTCTCTTTCATCGGCGTCGACGTCGGCGTCGACGATGGCGTCGAGTCGATCGACCAATGCGTCGAGGAACCCTTCGACAAGACCGGGCCTTCTTAACCGATGGCTCATGGCGCTCTCGGGTGGAATGTTTCGCCGGGTGCTGCGACTCACTGCATTTTGATTTTTTGGGTTTTTCACCTTGGGTATCACCCTCAGCTGTCTTCGAGGGGGTCGAGGCCGCGTTCTCGAAGACGCTTAACATTTTCTTTCTGAATTCCTCCCACTCAGCTCGAGAACTGTGTTTGGTGGGACAGGAAACTCTTTCTGGGGACACCGAAGACGACGAGGAATGGGACCTTCGACGTCTCTTTTTTGAGTGTCTAGATCTCGACGAATGGTGGGAGCTGCTTAGAGATCTAGAATGGGAGTCTTTTCGACCGCGAGGAGACGAATGCCTCGACTCGGCCGACGAAACCTTCGAGGAGGATTTGGCTGACTTACCTCTCTCGAGCTTCCCCTTTCGCTCCTTCAGGGCTTTCGCCGTCATGGACATGCAGTCCTCACACTCCGAACAATGGTGCTCGGACCCCAAGCACCATAAACAGACCCTGTGCGGATCCGTTATTGACATTTTTTTACCGCAGTCTCGACATTTCTTGAAGCCGGATCGCGGCGTCGTCGGTTCTGGTGAAGAAGCCATCGAGAACGATAAGGAATATTCGTCGAAATAGATTTCGATAAACCTGACTGAACTGAGCAACGACGTTCGGAGGCCCCACGAAGCGCGGAAAAACGGAACTGAGCAACGGACGCAGCGTGTGTCTATTTCTGGGCATGGTGACGTCGGCGCCAATACGGTGGCCGTCGAAGGACATCGACTCGGCGGACGTCGACGCGCAGCGCACTCTACAGAAAAAATGTCCGAGGCCAGCAAGCTGGAAACGTATATTAAATAATAAGGAATAAGTCGGAGGGCACAATCCCTTCGAATGTGAGGTTCTAAATTCCGACCTACTATCAATTGTACTTTGGGATTATGTGATCTGCTAATATTCATTTAGTCTGGAGTTTAAAGTTGAGCAATTACACAAGATCTACAATTGTTGCAGCCGAGTTGCGCAGAACATGGGGAGGGCCCGTTTTTCTATTTGAAAAAACTAGAAGCTGACTATTTTGCTTTGAATAGAGTTGCTGAAGTGACACATAATTTGATCAATGTCTTTAAACTAATGTGAAGTCTCTGTGTATATCACATTTGCATGATCAATGAAACTCAAATTTAACAGGAATTAGAATTTGCTATTTTTGTTTTAAAAACATCTTTTATTTACATTGTTGCCAAAAGGACTGTCAGCGAAAACTGGATCACAAACTATCCCTTGATGCATACCTGTTGAAGCCAGTTCAAAGAATTACAAAGTATCAGCTGCTTTTAAAGGTAAGAGCTTGTAAACAGTGCATTCATATGATCATTTTCTAGACCTTTAATATGGATTATAGTCTTTTAGTTTTTGTCCAAACCCGGTATCCAACTGTTTGAGCCTCAGTCGACAGGATTCTGGATACTGGTCTACTGTTTGTTTGTAACAGAATGAAACGAAAGACTATGCTTTGGAAGGAAGAAAATAAGGCTTTTGAGTAAGAAGAATTAAGACAACACAAGCACGATCATATGGTAGTGATTGTGCATCTATAAACTGGCCTGTTGGATCACTACTTTAGCCATTTGCCAGTTATAATTGATTCATGCTGAGTAAGAAATGTTGTGCTCTGTGTGTGTATAGAATTGGGATGGCAAGTGACTTTTTATGGATGGCTAGTGACTTCCAACTTTAAAACTTTCACACTGACTACGTGGCCAATAAGTGCTATTGTTTTTTGTATTCCAAAAACAATTGGTAAATAAGCAATTGGAGCTGCCTGTAGCAAAGTGGAGTGAACTGGGCAATAATGCGCCTCCCACCGCTTTTCAACTTATTAAGTTAAACAAACAGCCCTGCTATTTTGGTGCCTTGGTGTTCAATTGTACATCAAGGCTTTCCTTGTGGGCGTGGGTAAAAAGTAAGACTTATCTGCATTAAAAAAAGAAAATCACTACTATTCCAGTCAAGTTCTTTTGGTGGTTTTGTAATATCCATGATTTGAAATTGTATGCAAATGTAACATGAACTAGCACCTATTCTGTGCACTCAGTACTTCCTCAAGGCTGAAAAAGTAAGGTATGATTTATCACACCTCAAAGTAAAATGATGCCAAATTGTTGTTTAACTGTAGTTCAGCAGTTATTGTAATTTAATATGGTTTCATAGAATTCTATACTGTGGTCAGAAGACGCGAGGCTTAGGATGAGATGGGCAACTCATTATCCTGCTCTATTTTATCCCACCTTTGCGTGCAACTTGATTGGGCTCTTTAAAAATCTACACAAAAAGCCAGAGAAGCCCTGCAAGATGAAATATCGATGGCCTCATAGGATCTCTAGGCTGTAGATCTACAAAATGATTGTTGTTTGCACTATTGACATGGAAACTGGAATGTTTATATTTACGACCTCCCTTTTCTGGCCCTTGGTAAGAATTATGGCATAAATTGTGGCAGAGAATCTAGTGATTGAGGAGACTAGTACCACAAATCATAAGTAGATTCAGTCCACATGTTTGGGGGATTTCCTCATAAAGGTTGCAAAACATTTAACTGCACTGGAATATTAAGCTTAGAAAAAGGCGTCCTTTGCTTTTCCACACGTTTCTATCTCAGTGAATTTCAAATTTATTGACTGTCGATAACGAAAACACAATGGGTTGCCACCAACAGCAACACTTGTCATCAATGATGGTGCTAACAGTGTACAATGAGAGGCACTCACTGATGGGACTTGCTATGACAAAATGACATCTGGCACGGGTGCAAAAGCACTCTTAAAAAGAAATCATGAATATATAGATGCACATGTTTCTGGACGGGAGGTCCCCTAATCAGACCCCCTTTCAAAAGGCTTGATACCAAAATTGCAGTACACTGGTACCTGACATAACAGCACCAGCTCTGTTGTAGCACACAACAGGTTCAAAGGTCACCTGTAAATCCCTGACAAATGTTGGGACACACAGTTACTTCAGGCAGAGGTAATCATTTCAACTTCTGCTCCTCTAATATACATTATTACAATAAAACAATCTGAGGGTTCTACACGCGTGAAGGATCATGGGTACAGTGGACGTCACACTAGGGATAGTATTACTGGCACGCCCTGTGTCGACGCCCATTTTCGAGTTTCGAAAAACAAACTGTAATACTCTGCAGCTTCCACTAGATGTCGGCCTATGCGCAGCATGTGATCTAAGCAGATTCCACAAGCCTCAGAAACATTATTACAATAATAGTCTGTCGTAAACAGTCTGGTGGCAGGTACATCTCCAAATATAAGCCGGCTTCGAGGTTGTGACAAGTGGGTGATAGCAGCACACACTTATCAAAGCCACAATAATATATCACACCAATGTCAGCTCTGTGAGGATATCCCTGATGTGATAGGACTGATGTGTAGTGATGTTTTATCCTGACTGGCCCCACTGCTCATTTGTGGCACAATGGCCAATATGCTGCCTGATTTTGTTCTCCAGGCAGAAGGAGCCAAGCTTTCCCATTGGCACAGAAACTTCTCCGAGGAGGTATGTTGCGAACGGTGCTTCAAAGGCAGCACAGACATTACAAAGCCAGCCTCACATCAGGGTGCAAATCCCTCAAATAGTTTTGAAACTAGCATGCATGAGAAGGGGGAATGGCTAGAATAGCCCGAGAGGAAATGTAGGCCTGGAGGGGGGTCCCACCATCCAGCTTTCTGTTAGGGTTCTCTTCTCTTTATTGTCCCATCCATTTTCTGCAAGCAAGCCGCTCTGGGTGTCATGTCATAAGGCAACAGGTACTTGTTACAACAGGGATTGGACCACATACAGCAGGCTTGCTTTGGTCCAATCCCCTGTGGTATTTTACCTTCAAAAAGAGAGGGGCACCCCCACCTTCTTTAATTCATCTTTGCACCAGAAAGAAGAATACACTCTTTTTTTAAATTGTTGTTTTAGTCAAGAGATTAGGCTTGATTCTTTTCAACTTACAAACCATATTAAAAAATGAAAACAAAAATAAAAACATTCAAAATATCATAAAGAGATTCTACATAATGATATGCAATATTCAGAGTTTTCAATCAATACATAGCATTGTTGATGAGTATTTGCTTGCATTTCAGTATATTTAAAATATAGCACACCAAGCTTGTTACATTATGGGTCTGATAACAAGTCGTTATATGAAATGATTACAGTTTGCTTTCAATCACTGCTTTTTTTGGCATGCCTATGCTGTATAGAAAATTAAGAATGGCATACCTTACTGCTTTAATAGTGGTATGATATAGAAACTCCCAGAGTTTCTCGCTTGTGTAAAAAATAATGGTCCTCAAATAACAGCTTGAAACAATTGATTCTTTGTGATAACAAGTTGGGACATTCAACAAATAGATGTTTGATTGTTTCGGGAGCTATTTTACACAAACGACAGCGTTCATCTTTAGATGTCACTTGCCTAAAATTGTACAAGACTTCCTTTGTAGGCCATAGTTTAAGGCGAAAGTGCAAATAGTCATCACGTTGGTGTGAATTAGGAAATAGGTATAAATAGCTTTGAGCCCGAACATGTCGTTTCAAGGCAAAGGGATAATGCACAAAGTTATAGTATGTGTAAGGAACAAGTTACTTACCTGTGTTCTCCAGCATGGGTCTGGCATGGATTCACATGCTCATGAATATTTCCCGTCGTCAGGCCGGGAATCCTCGGTATAGAAAAAATCAGTATCAGTTTAGTTTCTGATCTGTCTTTCTTAGTAGTAACCAATCACTGGTCTCTGGGTCATACTGCCCCCACCCAATGACTGCCCTCTCCCTAAAACCCGCCTCTGGCAGCCATCCTCAGATTTGGTAGCACGTAAAGTGGCAGTATGACCAAGTGAAGAGCCGCAGAGGGGTAGGCGGGAGGGTTCGCATGTGAATCCATGCCAGACCCATGCTGGAGAACAACAGTTACAAGTAAGTAACTTGTTCCTTCTCCAGCATGGGGTCTGACATGGATTCACATGCTCATGAATAAGAGAATACATAGCAGTACACACATGCACAACCACGGGAGGTGGCAACAGGCTCAACATTAAGCAATACAACAACTCAACATTAAGCATCTCTTACCTCCTCACCAGGCTCACCTTAGGCGAACAGGTTGTGCAGCACTGCTTGGCCGACCCTGGACTCCTCCCTGGAGTCCCGATCGACGCAGTAGAATCTTGTGAAGGTGTGCGTCGACCTCCACGTCGCAGCCCTGCAGATGTCTAGCAGGGGCACACCAGACAGGAACGCCGTGGTAGCAGCGATCGCTCTGGTCGAAAGGGCTCTCGGACGGCCGTGCAGCGGTCGGTTTGCCAACCGGTGACAGTGCATGATGCAGCCGGAGAGCCATCTGCAAATGGAAGTCTTCGAGAGAGCCTTCCCTTGATTCACAGTCCCAAAGTTCACAAACAGCTGTGACGTCTTCCAAAAACTCTTTGTGCGGTCCACGTAGAACTTCAGCGCTCTAGCTACATCCAGCGAGTGCAAAGTCCTCTCGGCCAGCGACGAAGGCGACGGGAAGAAAACTGGCAACACCAAGAGCTCGTTGAGGTGGAAGTCCGACGGCACCTTGGGCATAAAGGAGGGGTGCGTCCTCAGCACCACCCTCGTGTCATGAAAAGTAAAGTATGGAGGCTTGCAAGATAGGGACTGGATCTCTCCCACTCGTCGTGCGGAGGTGATGGCCATGAGGAAAGCTGTCTTCCATGACAGGAACTGCATAGGCTCGAATGGGGCCCCCATGAGCCTGGTCAGCACCACATTAAGCTCCCACGCCGGGGCAGGAGCCTTCACCGGCGGGAATTATGGAATAGTCCCTTCATGAATTCTTTCACCAGGCGATGAGACCACAAGGACGCCCGTCCCGTAGTCCTGGTATATCGGGAGATTGCAGCCAGATGTATTTTGATGGAGGCGTGAGCCAGTCCAGCTTTGGCCAGCGACAGCAGGTACGGCAGTACTTGAGGGGCCGTAATCCGCAGAGGGTTAATCTTCTGTGCATGGCACCAGACAGAGAACCTCTTCCATTTATGTCCGTAGCACTTGAGAGTTGAGGACGCCCTGGCCTTTGCAAGAACCTCTCTGCAGTCGGCCGGGATGTCGTACCCTCCAAACTCTAGTGCTGCAGGAGCCAGGCCTTCAAGTTCAGCGACTCCGGGTTGTGGTGAAGAATGGCGCCTCCTTCTCTGGAGAGAAGGTCTGCGTCCGTCGGCAGCTTGACTGGTGTGGACGTTGACAAGTCCAGAAGGTCCGGGAACCAGATATGTCTCGGCCACGCCGGTGCGACGGGGATCATCCTGCACCGGGACCTCTTGAGCTGGTTGATGAGCCGGAGCAGCAACGGCAGCAGAGGTAATGCATAAAGAAAAGAAATAGCCCGTCCCAGGGGTACGAGAAAGCATCGCCCATACTCCTCGGCTGGGGGAACCTGCTGGCGTACCTCCGGCACTTGGAATTCGTCACCGTCGCGAAGAGATCGATTTGGGGTTCGCCCCATCGTCGGAAGAGTCGATCCACTTGATCCTGGCGTAGTTCCCACTCATGGCACGAGCGCAGCTCCCTGCTGAGTGAGTCGGCGATCGTGTTTTTTATTCCTGCCAGATGAAGAGGCACCAGAAACATCTGTTGGGCGACGGCCCAATGCCACAGATCCTGGGCTTCCTTGGATAGGGCCAGGGACCTGGTCCCGCCCTGTTTCCGAATGTAGAACATCGTGGTGGTGGTGTTGTCGGCGAAGATCCTCACCACCTTGCCCTTGAGGGACGGAAGAAAAGACCTGAGAGCCCAGAACACTGCGCGGAGCTCCAAAATGTTGATGTGGAGTGACTTCTCCTCCGGGAGCCAAAGGCCTCTCGCGTGAAGATCTCCGGAGTGCGCTCCCCAACCTTCCGTCCGTCGTCACCGTCACCTGGTGAGCTGGGATCTGAAAGTCCGTGCCCGCCGACAGATGGGAGCGGGTACCCCACCACCGGATCGCCTGACGGTACGTCTCGTTGAGAGGGATCCTGTCCTCAAAGCTGCCCGTCGACTGGACCCAGAGGGCGTCGAGGAACTCTTGTAAGGGGCGCATCCGGATCCTGCAAAGGCGCACCAGATAAATGCAGGAGGACATCATCCCGAGGAGGGACTTGACAGATCTTACCCTGGCCATGTCCACGGCCAGCAGACGCTGCACCTTGCCCAGAATGGTCCTGGTCCTTTCCTCCGACGGCGAGGCCAGCCGCGCCACTGTGTCGAGCTTGGCTCCCAGAAACAGGGCTTCCTGCGACGGAACCAGGTGGGATTTTGGAAAGTTGATGGAGAATCCCAGGTCCGTGAGCAGCTGGACGGTCTTCGCAGTGTGCTCCACGGCGAGCTCCCTCGTCCTTGCCCCGATGAGCCAGTCGTCCAGGTAGGGGTAGACGTGGATCCCCTGTAGGCGCAGCCGCGCCACCACCGGTGCGAGGCACTTGGTGAACACCCTGGGTGCCGACTTCAATCCGAACGGGAGGGCCTTGAACTGGTAGTGCCGCCCTTGGACCACGAACCTGAGGAACTTTCGGTGTCTTTTTAGAATGGGGATGTGGAAGTGCACATCCTCCAAGTCCAACGACGACAGGAAATCGCCCTCCTCCAGCTGTCCCAGCACGTGCTGGAGGGTGACCATACGGAACTTCTGCGCCTTGATGTACTTGTTCAGTCGTCGTAGGTCCAGGATGGGGCGCCATCCTCCTGTCTTCTTTTTTACGAGGAAGTACCTTGAGTGAACTCCAGAGCCCCGAAAGCCTCTTTGGGACGAGCTCGATGGCACCCTGCACCCTTACTTCCAACATTAGTTGAGGGATGTGATTTTCCTTCCTGGCCACGGGTGGAACGCGAGGGCACTTCTTCTGAAACCCGAGGGCGTGCCCTTGGGCCAGGGCGTCCAGCACCCAACGGTGGGCGAAGATGGACTCCCACACGCTGACGAACCTCGCCAGCCGGCCTCCCACCGGGGTGCTTCGGTGGGGGCCCGACCCCACGGTCGGTTCAATCTTGTTTGGAGACCGCCTTGCCTCCTTGACCTCCCTGTCGACGACGACGGGCACCACCTGACTTGCCGCGTCCCCTGTAGGCTTCCTGGGACGAAGATCTTGCCGCTTGGCGGTACGTGGAGGAGCCACTGCCGGATCCCTTGGAGGCACCTTGTCTGCCTCCGGAGCTCCGAAAGGACGGCCGTCGTTGTTGGAGCACTCCCAGTGCCCGGGCAGTCTCTGTGTCTGTCTTGATGGCCTGAAGGGACTCATCAACCGCCTTCCCAAACAGGTTGTTGCCGTCGAAGGGCATGTCCAAAACCTTGCTTTGTACGTCCTGGCGGAAATCCGTGGCCTTGAGCCATCCTCGTCATCTCAAGCAAACGCTGTTGCCCAACTGACGGAAACCGGTGTTGGCGATGTCCGTTGCCACCGTGATGGCGTGGTCCGAGGCAATCTCACCCTCCTGTAGGATTTCAAGGGACTCAGCCCTTTTGGCGTCCGAAAGGAAGTCTAACAGAGGGGCAATTTTGAACCACAACTCCCTGTCGTAGCGGGCTACGATAGCCAGGGCGTTGGCCGCCTTCATAGTCGTTGCTGCGGATGAGATGATCCGTCGTCCCATCGTGTCCAACTTCCTGCCCTCGCCGTCCGGCAGGGAAGTTGATGTCGAGGCCGATCCCCCCCCAGCTTTCTTCTTTGCCGCCGCCGAGACGACCGAATCCGGGGTAGGTTGTGCCCGAAGGCACAAGGGCGCAGCGTCGGGGACCCGGTTCTTCTTCTCGTACCGGTCCCTCTTTGCCGGCGCCGTGGCAGGGTTCTTGAGGAGGGCGAGCCCCTCATCCCAGATGTCATCAAGAAGCGGTACGGCGAGGACCGTCTTCCTTTTAGCCTCACGCCATTGGTAAAGGAACCCTTCTTTCTTCTTCTCTTCTGGGCAGAGCTGGAAAAGCTCGGATGCCCTGGAAATCATGGCATGAAAGGATCCAATCTCGTCGGGTGGGGACGCCCGAGCAGGGGGCGATGGGGGACACGTCCCGTCGTCGCCTTCGTCGTCATCTGTACCCGTCGTAGCCATGTCCGTGCCTGTATCATCCCCCTGGGTAGTAGACCGGGGGGAAGGCAGAGCAGGCCGCAGAGGTGGGAGAGGTGGCGTAGGATGCGTCCTCCTCCTCTTATGCGGTGGACTTTCTGAAGGTCCTGGCTCCGGTTCCCCCGTCGGGTCTGGCTCAGGTACATCCGTCAGGGGAAGGGGCAACCTTGTCCTTATCTCCGAGCATAAAGACTGGATCGCTGACAAAATGGCCGCCGAAGTGTCCTGCGTCGTCGCCCTCGTCGGGATCCCTCCCGATGGGCTGGGCCTCTTCCACGACTTCGATGAGCTCTTCTTTAGAGGTCGTGTCCGTATCCACGATGGCCACCAGCCCCTCCCCCACCTTTTCCAACAAGGACTTCGTGGGGGTCTTCTCAATGGGCCTGAAAGACGACTCCCTCCGCGGTGGCAGGGAGACTCTGGGTCCTGAGGGCGCCTCCACTGGTGTAGCCTCCACAGGCTGAGCCAGGGCCGCGGCGACATCCTCAATCGAGGTCTTAGCAGGGTGAATTAAGGCCATCGTCACCTTCTGGACGCCTGGGGCCTTCACCTTGGGGGGAGGGTCCCAGCCTCGCTCCCCCTCTGCCGGAATCTTCGAGATCGACTGGGGCCTCTCCAGAAGCTTCGCCAGGTTCTCGGACTTCCTCTTACCCGAGCCAGATCGTTGGCTCGTGGTTGATGGCACCGGGGAGGATGCGCCCTGCCTGGCAGCCAAGGAGCCGGACCGTTCGGTGCTCCCGGTGCCCGCGGACTCGCGGTGCTTAGCCTTTTGTCGGGCCCCTGTCGCCGGGGCGCCCTCACAGGACTTAGAAGACCGCTCAGACTTCTTTTTCTTCTTCTCGCCTGACGGGCTCTTCCCTTCCAGCCAGTTGGCGAGACAGAGGTGGCGATCCTTCATGGTCCGCTCCGACATGTTCCCACAAAACGCACAGTCCTTCTCTGTGTGCGTCTTGTCCTCATGGAGACAGTAGAGGCATAACGAATGCTCGTCCTCCTTGAAAACATTCTGAAGCTGGCATCTAGGGCAGGTCCCGAACAGCTTCCCGGCCGTCGAGCTTCCTTTCTCCTGGGCCATGTCCGGGGTAGGCCTCGGAACTTCTGGAATCCTCCAAAAGCGTAACTGGACGAAAACTTCACCCTTGAGGGGCGTAGAAAACTCTGAAACGGATCCCCGTTGATCGGATGTAGAAACGGTGGAGCTTGAGGCTCTATTTACCCGAAAAATTAGAAAAATCTCCTGAAAAAGCGCGAAAACGTAGTAAAAGCTCGAGAGCTACAGCACGAGGACTCCCAACACTTGAACGTGCGGTAAAAATCTGAGGATGGCTGCCAGAGGCGGGGCTTAGGGAGAGGGCAGTCATTGGCTGGGAGCAGTATGACCCAGAGACCAGTGATTGGTTACTACTAAGAAAGACAGATCAGAAAAGAAAATGATACTGATTTTTTTCTATACCGAGGATTCCCGGCCTGACGACGGGGAATATTCATGAGCATGTGAATCCATGCCAGACCCCATGCTGGAGGACATGCACTTCTTGTTTGTATCCAATCATAGTCCCACACCTGCTTTTTAGCTTTATCAGGATTCTCCAATAGTAATTTCAACGAAATGCCCGAATTATGAAGGACTCTTTGCGCTTTCACTCGCCATGTCTCCGCAAAGAAATCAATGGAGTTTAAAAGATCATTTGAAATAAGACATAATATTCCCGTTGTGCCAATTGCCAAAATACATTTGCCATAAAGAGAACACAACTTCCACTTGAAAACGGCATACAACGATAACAGGCCCAGTTCATGTCTCACTAAACATATAGGTTCTGATGCTGGTAAATTCCACACTTGTTTCCAACAAGTCCCTTCTAGTCGCGCCCAGTATTCGTATGGTTTCCCTGATGTTGCGTCCGAGCCATACAGAATTACTGGCGTAAATTTTTTTTTGCTTATAGAAAGTTATGATGGCAATAATAGAACATTTACTAAATTTGGCTTTAATTACACGGGCTGAGATGTGGCGTAAGTAATTTCTGTCTTAGATGATGGTTTTGACATCTATGACCTACTTGATTGGTTACTATAGTGCCTAGATAAATGTATGATGTAATTGGCATCAATATTGATCCCTGTAAAGGCCACTTATATCTTATATGCCCTAGTGTGTTGCTTTATATTCATGAATTGCATGACTTTAGTCTTTGAAATATTCATCGATATACAATTTTTTGGAGTATAAAGTTCAAGGCCACCTAATAAAATTCGTAATCCTTTGGGGGTCTTGGAAAACAGGACCATATCATCTGCATAAAGTAAGTATTTAACTTGTGTACCATTTACCTTGGGTGAATCAGTTAAAAGCTTCTTAAAGTAATTACCAATGTCAGAAATGAAAACATTAAACAAGGCAGATGCCAAAAGGCAGTCTTGTTTTAAACCACGAGCAGTTTGAAATGGGGTCGTGAGTAAACCATAGTAGTCCCAGTATGCAAATCAATTATCCATTTCAAGATAAACCATGGACAGTTTTTGTCCATCAGTTTCTTATATAGCAATTCATGAGGCACAGTGTCAAAAGCCATGCGAAAGTCAATGAACGCAATATATAAGGCCTGATGACGTTGCCAAGCTTGGTGCATGATACTGTTAAGAGAGATGATGTTATTAACTGTTCCAAGGCCTGGCATGAAACCCGTTTTGAATGCATCGTGTAACTTTTCAGATGACAACCAGGAATTAAATTGGGCCAAAACTAGATGCGCAAATATCTTCCCAGGGCAGTCTAACAATGCAGTGGGGCGATATGATTTGGGTTTGTCCCTGTTACCCTTTTTAGAAATTGGCAATATTATTGATTGCTTCCATTATTTACACTTGCATATGCCACATGGCGATTTATTTGCATTAAATGTGATTCTGTTGGAATTTTCCACCAAATGTGGGGAATAAATGTAAATTTAGATCCCCCACTATGATGGTGTGGGCTATCTCTGGGTCCAGGAGCTGTGTGTCAAGTATTAGAAGCAGTTGGTTAAAGAATGTATGGGGAGCCATGGTAAATCTGCTCCAATAAATATTAATAATGACAATACTTAATGGGCCTTTAACTAGCTTTACCACTTGAAAACATGGAGAGGGGGGTGGGCATTCAACACTTGCAAAGCCAGTATGTTTCCTGACTGATAGTAGAAGACCCCCTTTCTTAGTGGCTGCGGTTGAAATGATTGTGTGAGTGGACCATACAGGCGTATCCATAAGCCAGTTTCCTGGAGTGCGATTACATATTCACAAGACCACTTTTGTTAGAATTAATAATATGTTTGTGGCCTTGTGTGTTCCAGGAAATCAAATTAATATTTGTAGTAGACTTGCTACATTATGATCCAGTATGGTATATTTGTGTTGCTGATTTATAGTGTATGGATGCAGAGTCATCTTCGTGGCCTCTTGTAGGCATGATTCCTCCAAGACGCAGGAATCATTCCTACTGTGAATATGTGCTTAAATATTTGGAATAGAATTTGTGCCCATTCTTGTGGAGGATTCTTTAACATTCCATTATGCAGTCCATCATGCCCTGCCGCTCGAGAAAGACTTAAGTTGCCAATGCAATGTAGAATATCACTAGCTTCTAAAGGAAACGAATGAGAGACACTTTGTATGATAACTTCTTCATGTAAGTCGGGAAAAGGGGTACGATACAATTCTTGAAAATAATTTTGCCACACCTCATTTGAGGTGGGGCTAATTTGCATGGCACCTTGTATCATGCTGGTGGCTGAATTCAAACAGGACTAAACACCGCTTGTTGATTTATTTAAAATGTGTTCCAACATGTGTTCACCATTGGAGAAATTTGCGCTCCTTCAGCCATGTTTTATGAGCTAAATTCAATTGTTTCTTTTCCACAATTCTTGCTGCGATAGAGAGGTGTTTCAAATTGTGGATGTTCCACCTTAAAAGAGCTTTTATTTGATGGACCTCTAGATCGAATGCAGGACAATGTTTATACTTAATGGTCTGATCTGGCAAGATGGAGTTCTTAAAGACTTGCATCAATTGTACATAGCAGTCAGATCCATCTAATTGTGGTACAGTAAAACGCTCATTAAGACGACTACTAAATTGTTGCAATTTAAACGAAGTCCAATGTAATCGATTACCACCATTATTTACACTTGCATATGCCACATGGCGATTTATTTGCATTAAGTGTGATTCTGTTGGAATTTTCCACCAAATGTGGGGAATAAATGTAAATTTAGATCCCCCACTATGATGGTGTGGGCTATCTCTGGGTCCAGGAGCTGTGTGTCAAGTATTAGAAGCAGTTGGTTAAAGAATGTATGGGGAGCCATGGTAAATCTGCTCCAATAAATATTAATAATGACAATACTTAATGGGCCTTTAACTAGCTTTACCACTTGAAAACATGGAGAGGGGGATGGGCATTCAACACTCGCAAAGCCAGTATGTTTCCTGACTGATAGTAGAAGACCCCCTTTCTTAGTGGCTGCGGTTGAAATGATTGTGTGAGTGGACCATACAGGCGTATCCATAAGACAGTTTCCTGGAGTGCGATTACATATTCACAAGACCACTTTTGTTAGAATTAATAATATGTTTGTGGCCTTGTGTGTTCCAGGAAATCAAATTAATATTTGTAGTAGACTTGCTACATTATGATCCAGTATGGTATATTTGTGTTGCTGATTTATAGTGTATGGATGGCAGAGTCATCTTCGTGGCCTCTTGTGGCCCAGACTTATAAATGTTCAAATGAGGGCGTTCCATACGCTCGGCTTGTTGCTTGACATCTTGTGTCAATATGAAGCCCAAATCAAACAGAATCATTCTTGTCTGCCACAGCATGTTGGCTACTAGACCAGATCGCATGTATATCTTGGCTTTCGATAGATCATCCTTGTTGATAAATTCTACTAAATCAATATCCGTTGTAGCTAAATTCCGCAACGTCGGTATCTCCCCACATATGTTCAAAATGTTGGCTCTGTTCAAAACATATTTATTACACAGTGAATCTCGACATTTTAATACTAAACAATGGGCAGTTTTGCGTTGATTTAAAGGGCCACTGTTAAGAAGATGTTGTTCATGGATATCCACATATGGAGGATAGGCATGACTAGAAAGGCTAGGATGAACTGTATTTGCCTCCTGATGAGGCCTGTCTGAACTGAACACTTTAGCAGAAATTTGTGATTGTAAACTGACATCAGGAAAGATGGAATTACGGGCATCAGTACCCAGTCGGTTCCCATCACGATTTTGTGCGATGTATTAATCGATGGATAATAATTTTATAACGTCTCTGAGTTCCTGCTGTTGGCCATGTCTCTGACTAGTCGATGGCACTTGTAGCAATGAATTTAGAATAGTTTCTATGGGAGACTGAGTTTGCAGCAATGAACAAGTATTTTTCGCGGACTGGTGATTAGTATCTTGTGAGACCAAGTTGACAGTTGGAACTTTCATGGGAGTGACCTTGGGTTTAGGAGCTACTGCCGGTATCAAACTGCTAACTCCTGAAGGTAATACCAGATCATTATCTCAAGGGTCAGTGATTCTTTCTTGAGTAGAGTCTGAAGTTCTTGTTGCTAAGGTATTCTGCTTTATATATAATTCAATAGAAGCTCTTATTTCTTCTCTAAGTTCTGTAATGGTCGGTTGACGAATAGGTGAAGCAGTAACAGTAATTGAAGCCGTGGACGTGGATATATCATCTCCCACTTTAACAGCAATAGAAAGAGATTTGACCAGTGATGTATTTTTAGAACTGTCTGTAATATGTCTGGAGTCAGCCAAAGGCACCGCATTGAGAGATAGAGCTACTAAATAGTCCAATCGCTCATAAGATTTTGGTGCTAGGGAGCTCACTTTTACACATGTATTTTCCTGTAATTCATTTAACTTACTGTGAATCTTCACATATTTTCTCTCATTGCTTTTAATTGGTCGACAGCGACTTTTTCTGGTCGCCTTATGTGATTGTTTCAAATCTGAGTGTGGTATGGAATGTAATACCCTCTGATCTGCTAGCTTATTTGAAACTGAAGCAAAGAGATCAAAAACATTTGTTTTGTTATCGGCATCGTGTTGGAGATTAAGGGATTATCATGTGGCACATCCTGCCCCATTGAAACACTCATCTCGATCACTTTAGAGGAATTATGAGGATGTATAATGGGCTGTAATGTCATTGGATCCATTACGGAAATAGCTGGCTCATTTCTCAAGAGGTGACTGTTGTCCTGAGTAGACAGTGGAGCATTACTAGGTGGAATATCTACATCTACTGGTTGCTCGAGCAGCACATTTTTTTGGTGCGGTGCAGTTAATAGATGACCCCAGGGAATTAACATGATCGACGAGATGTTCTGAGGGTGAGGTTTGTTGATTCATTCTGGTATCCAGTATCTCATAGAGTTTAGCCACAGCCAGAAGAGCTGTGTTCGTGGCACTCAATGTATTATTGAGTGCAGGGGCTTCTGGAAATGAAAAACGTTTAGATTGGGTCTTGTGAATGAAACATTCTGATTCTTGGGCTGCTTCCTGAAAACAGGAACGTCTTGGAGTGGGTGCTATGAATGATGGAGATTCATTGACAAAATGAATGTGGGTCTTATTCTGGGGTACTGGGGGAGTGAGGGCAACTGAATTCTGTGCATGATGAAATGCAATGTTCATTGACTCTTGCCCAAGTTGATTGGAAGCATTATTAAATGTATAATCTTCCTGTAACTGTATTAAGTCACCAGAGTTTTAGCAGTTGTATTGAATCTCCTGAGATGGTGAATCGGATTTACTGGATATATCCATAAAGTCTCTAGCATCGTCGTCAATTTCTCCAGCCATAGTTAACACATCGGGAGCCTTGCGAAGTCGTTGTTGGGCGTCTACTGAACATCGCACAGGCTCCAATAGGTTACTTGAATTGGGAGACCTTATATTAGGCGGCTCACTGGTGAATTGCATTTCCCCAGCCAGACATGTGGACTCAAGAGTGGTATGCGTTACTTCGCCATTCAATGAATTAGGTATCAAATTAAGATGGGAATTTACTTGCATCATGTCGTGGCTGGAATTCAATGAGATCAGTGTCGTAATGATTGTCGTCTGTGGATCTTAAAGGTTAGTAGGATTCTCACTCGAGTTCGTTGCCTGGGTGGGGGAATGATTTGAACAAGCACCTGGCAGCACTTCTGTTTTGCTCTCGCTCTTGTAACTGGGTTCTTTAGAATAAAAGGTACGAATATCTAGGGAGATAGAAGCTGATTGAGTGGATTTGGTCTTTAGAAAACCGGCGCCGGGCAGGGCCGCCTTTAGTGGCAGGACAAGATGGTCTGGAAGCCACTTTGGACGCCGCCATCTTGAATTGGGCTATCGATACTAGTTGTACAGGAGGCACATTTGGCATGCCTGTTTTAAGGGTGAACCTTTTAGTCACCATTAAAACGCCTGGAGCACTATAGGGGAAAAGACTAAACAAATATAACAGTCTATTAGGGCCTTCCCTATCGCCCGCTAGCCAGCTAAACAGCGAAACAGCCCTTCACTTCAGCACTGCACTTCCACCACTGCGCGCGTGCCAATGCGCGTGCTATATGGTGATATTGGATGCTTGGACCGAGGGGTGGGCTCTAGCCTCTGGGAAAACAAAGAGAGAAACAACAATATTAGAACCGCTCGCCAAGGCATAACAGGGAAGGTAGGTGTTACGTAACGGGCTACGCCCCTTCAAACGTTGTTTTGCAGCTAATAGCGGCAAGCTTATCCGTACCAATGTGGGGTAGCCAATGAAAGCGAGCCAATGAGACAGTGGAAAGTTTCCAGGCAAGGTCCCAATGTTAGCGTGCAAAGTCCGTATCTATTGGCTGTGGCAATAAAGAAGCAGGGAGCAGCGGAGACCAGCGAAACAGCACTACACTTCAGCACTGCACTTACACCACTGACCTTTGTTGGTTGTGTAGTCTATTCCTGAGTCCTCTCCCACATGGGTGAAGACACAAGGCATCCAAGGCATAGCAAAGCATTGTCATGTAACCACCCCCTGGGAAAAGTGGAGGTGAGCTGTTGTGGACCAATTCCTGCCCTCAGCCAGCTGCACTGGAATCAGGCTCCTCACTGGAGGGGAAGGAACCCCTGTAGGTGCCAGCTAAGCTCTCTGGACTGGGAGTGCATAGCAAGAAGGACTCACCTTGTCCTTCATCCTTCAAGCTGACACATGACCTGCTATGCTGCTTTTGGCACACCACAGTCACATCGATCCAACAGAACCTCGACGCGACCTGCTGGAAACCATTGTGTCACTCGTCTACTCGATCTGGCGAAAGCATCGGTACAGCAAGTTTCAACCACCATTTGGAAGCTGTTGGAACACATTGAACTGCACCTCGAGCACCAATTCGATCCACACAGAGCCAAGTCTCAAAACCAACTCTATACTGACTCACCGCTGGATCAACAAGGTTAAATGCATCTTGACTGCAGGAAACAACAGAGGCCCAGCTTGACACTGTCGAGTACCTGAGAAAAAGAAATAAGGTACTGTGAAGCGGCCCTGACCCCCAAGTCCTCTTTTGGGACCATAGTGATTTTTAAGCCTGCTTGTCTGCCTTTTTCTTATATGATAGTTCCTTGAACACTGACATTGTGACTATTCAGTGCCTGAACACCTGCTTATCTACCCAGAGTGCTATACTACGACAGCTTTCATATTTAGTATTCATTTAAAGAGCTGGGTTGTTTCCTTGATTTTTAGATAGTTACTTGCATCTTTGTTTTATTAAAAGTCTACATTTTTATAAAACCTTGATTGGACATCGTTTTATTTTGAACTATTGTACCAAGGTTGTATGCTGCTATCACCTCACACCCCTCCCGAGGCTATAGCCTGTCCTTAGCCCACATTATAACAAAACTTGAAGGAGGTATACCTGTCGGGCTGGCCCGAAAAACCCTTCCCTATCAGACCAAATCCGAAGGAAGAAACTAATCGGAGAGCCTTGCCTCTCCCAGTGGTAAAACAAAGTGGAACCCCAGGAGAAGTCGTTGGAAGGAGGAAACCTCTTATCTCCACCATGCCGACGTGTTTCTCCTGTTGAAAAAAGGGTCATTTCGCCCGAGCTTGTCCCAAAAACCTTTTTGAAAGCACCCATAGAGATAGGATAATGAAATGGGGCAGAGGAATGGTCAGGAGAAGGAGATGAAAGGGAGGTAGATCTGGAAAAGGTAGAGATTTGATACTGCACTACTCAGCCCTTCCAAACTCAAGAAACCGTCCGAGTCAATGACATCTGGGCTAGAGCTCTAATTGACTCAGGGAGCAAACAAACCGGAGCAGAAAAATCACCTATGTGCATGGCGATGTAAAGGCCTATCCCAAAATTCGACTCCCACTAGAAGTGACAGGTTGTCCCTACAAGGTAAGAGCTGCAGTGGTACCAGGCCTACCAGAGGAAGTCATAATAGGTACTGATTTACCAACCTTTCCGAACCTTTTAACCCATCCTTCTCTGGGAAATGCTTGAAAGAAGTACACTCCCTTATCATCCTGGGAATGCTTTGTAGAAAAGAAGGACCAATCTAATCTGTACGGGTCTGGGAAAATGGTAACCTCAGAGGAACAGCAATCTCACAAGAGGGAAGATCCTGTTTATGGAGAGGAGTATGTGACGAATCTGGGGAATTCGTCCCTTCTTCCCTAGTGAGAATGTGAAGGCATCATGAAGTAAAACACAGACAACAGATTCAAGGTTCAAACAGAAAGGCTTTATTAACACAAATATCAGGATTGATGCAGGTCTAACTTGCCCTAAACTAAGGTGGGACTTTCCTACCTGAATGAAACTAAGGAAATTCTGAGTCAGAAAGTTCAATTTAAAAGTCTGTCTCTGTCCAAAACCTATCCTTGCCCCCACAACTAAAGCTAAACAATGGGTTGGGATCTCAGCAATGAAAGAAATGATGACTGAAATAAAGTTTTGAGTTTCTTCCAGCTTCTAGCTCACTTTCATCTCCCCTTCTCCAAGTTCAAGAAAGTTCCACAAAAGTCCTGGGATTACCTTTCCCAAGTTCAAGGCAGTTCTACAAATCCTCAGGGTTCATTTCCCCAAGTTCAAGACAGTTCCACAAATCCCCAGGGTTCCCTTCCTCAAGTTCAAATAACACAGTTCCAAAGAAAAGGGTCTTGAAGTTCCCATCCTCAGACAGCACCATAAGCCAATTTATACTTCGTCTCAGTCTCTCAATGTACAAAACAACTTCAGATCAACTTGACACTGCTGGATTGAATTAACAGTTCAGTCAAATTAATCCTTCTTGGTTTACTTCAACAATGTCTTTGGTTTTCACCATTAAGGGTTCCCTTGTCTAGGCGCAGTTGTCAGACCACACGGTCCACCCACTACAGGTCACACAACCAGGAACCCTAGGGTCGTTGGCCGCACAAGTCCTTCTGTATCTGCCCTTGTGTGAATGTTCACACTCACTTGGCTTCTCCTTGTGAGCCCTCACTTGGCTTCTCCTGGTCAGCCTCTTTGCTTTGCCACAATGTGTCACAAATCATTTGCCAGTCTTTGGCCTTTCCACACTGTAATCATGCATAAAATTTACTTTGCAGTGGTTTTATTTCTTCCCCACCTTTCTGTTGGGTTCTTTCGCAATCTCGTATCTTGTGCGTTGCTTTCAAATGGGCAATTTCACATTCATCTGACATCAGGTCGTAACTCTGCCCATAAAATGATCATTCAGTTCGGTATTCAATATTAGTGATCATTCACTTTTGCCACTTCGCTTTTCTCCCAAACCATGGATTTGGGTTTGTTTCATTGTGCGCATACTATTCTGTTCATTTGGCATTTGATGCGCTTCCACACAGCCCCACAAGAGCGCCACGATTTCAAGTGACTTTCCCCTTCACTCACCGGTCTCTGGCATTCCCTCCCAGCAGCTGCGCTGTTCCGTTCCTGCTCCGCCTAATGACTTACCTTTAACCGTGAGCCCTGTTCCCACTTCGGATGCTCCTGCGTTCCCGCCAGCAGCTCTGCTTCTCTGCCGCAGATGCTGGCGGCCACTTTGTTTCCTTTTCTTTGCCCGCAGCTCAGGCTGCATATCTCTGACCACAGAGGCTCCCACAGCAGTGTATTTCTTATAGCCCACATGCTCATGGGCACCATAGTACCTTGGGGTTGTCTGCCGGCATCCTGGCTCTCTTGCAGGACCCACCACGGGTGCCTCCTCACAAATAGGATACCATGCTGGTATATTTGCTGCTGGTCTCCTCCTTTTTTATACACCTGCAACTACTTGACAGGTTGCAGGTGTGCGTTCCCAATTGAAATTGCCTGACTCCAATTAGAGGACAGCTTGGGACATGCCTGACCTTTACAATACTCTTCAGGCCTCTTCCTCGTCTCAGTACTAGAGTGGTGAAATGACTTACTAGTGTTCACTACTCATAGTTGCCTTCTCCTAGTCCAAGTACTGTAATAGGTTGAATGAGGGAACACGAAGGCAGATGTTTTCCCAGTACTGTAGTAGGTTGAATGAGTAAAAATGAGGTGAGATGTTTCATAACAGCCCAAAAAGACCAGGGGAGGGTTTGGTTGGTTCTCATAAGGGAAAGGGCTATACCATGTTCCACCCTTAAAGCTTCTCTTCTTCATCCTCTTCCTGGTGTTTCTATACCAATAAAATCTCCTAGTGTTTTCTTGGTCAGTGGGACAGGGGTAGCAATACTCCATATCTGCATTTGGGATTGAGGGCTCCTCCTGAAATGGAAATGAGGGATACCGCATCTCACCCAAGGACATCTCATCCCCAATCCCCAAGGACCATCTACCTAGTTGATCCTCCCTCGTTTCTCTATTCACCCCGAGTCGGGATCCTAAAGCGATGGCCTTTCTCTCACCAACTGATAAGAGGACACACAGGGAGTAGATCTGAGTACGCCCTCAGGTGTCTAACGGGAGCCACCCCCTTCAAGGCTAGGAAGGTGAACATGTTCTGCAAAACCCTCACTACGGGTTTGGCTGAGCGGCACCTCACTGGGGATGGCTCCCCTTTTGGGAACAAGGGCTCGATTCCCATGCGGAACTCCCTATACCCGATGAACTCTCGGCCTATATGGGAATAAGAAGAGAAGATAAGACATCTATGTGTTTGGCTAAAGGTAATGTTGAACTTTCCTCCTGCTTGACAACTTTTAATGAACATCACGCTCCTTCTCATTACAGGAGCGAGAATAAAGGGACACCAACCCTTGAATGGAGCAGATTACCAACGACGAAGCAACTCACTGACGTGAGAGCATCAGCAGGGGGAGGACCGCAGAGAGCAGCTGAGCCTGTTGCATCGCGGAAGGAGGTGGATGCCTGTCTGAAATGCCACATGAGGAAACGTGCAAGGCCGGAGTAGCGGAGGCTGAGCGGAGCAAACCAAAACTGGAGGCGGGACCACGTACAGGAAGTGGTGGGCCCGGAGCCCACTAACCAACGCCAAGTCCAGGGACGAAGGGAGGCTTCAATCCTCTGATAACAGCACAAGAGCCAGCGAAGAGCAAGAGATAAGAGAGACTTAAGGAACCCGAAATCCGCCAACATCCACCTGTGAAAAGCGGCAAGCTGCAGAAAATGCCGCTGCTGCTTGCAAGACAACCCTGCCTGGAGAAAACATTGCAACAAAACAGGTATTCGAGTTGCCCAGGTCGGAGGGAGCAAGAGAGCCAAGTGAACAAGTGAGGAGGAGGGAAGGTCCATCCTAGGCCCATTCAATGGTCACACAGCGACCTGAGATACTTGAAAGAACATGAGGAGTTAAAGGGTTGAGGGAGCCAGAGAAGCTGGAGCAGCACAAGCTAATAAAAGGGACACAGGGACCCAAAGAAACCCAGAAAACTAGAAGTAGAAAATTATGAGAGGGACCCTAGCAAACTGATATATTGGGTCAGGGGAACCCAGATAAGCCACATGGTCAAAATAAGCAGAGCAAAGGGAAGATGTCACTGGAGCACAAGAGCACCCTGAAGTTGACCGAAGTGTGGAGAGATCGACCAAGTTGCTAGAAGGGGATCAAGGAAATATCCCTCCACGTAAAGAAGATGGGAAACTTTGTTTTTTGCTTTTTCCAGGCACTTAACACTATTTTGAACTTTGGAAATCTTTGAAGAACTTTTGATAGACTGACAAGAACAATTCTTTTTACAGGAACGTTTGTTCTCTAATAATATTAAGAAGTTCTATTTTGTCTTCTATATTTGAATGTTTGGGTCGAAGGAGTCAAATTAGATGGTATCAAAGGAGTCTTCGAAGAGACTGATGACGTCTTCGACAAAGGTGTCGAAAACGTTTTTGTCTTCGATGTCGAAGCCGTCAGTGCCGATGGCGTTGACTAAGTCGTCGAGGGCTTCAACAACTTATGTTTTTAGTCAGTGTCGGGGAAACACTCAATTCTCGATGCATCTTCGATGATTTGATGTCGACTCGAGACTTTCGAGGTTCTACTTTACTACTGGATTTTTCCACAGTAGTTCCTGACTTCCCTGTGTTGTCCAATGGAGCGACCGGGGTCTGGCTCTTTTGAGGCTTCTTTGAGGGGGTTGAGGCAGCATTCTCAAAGACCATCATCATCTTCCTTCTAAATTCATCCCATTTTCTTGGGGAATCCGACTTATTTGGGCATCGGACCAATTTGGTAGGCATATCAGAGGAAGTGGACGGAGATCTATGTCTCCTCTTAACCTTTTTTGAAGAGGAAGATGAAGAGCGTCTCGATCTACTGCGTGATCGAGACCTCTTGGAATGTTTACGGCGATCCGATTCTTTCGAATCGCTCGATTTCGTATGTTTTTTTGACGAGGCCTTCGAGGGGGCCCTGGAAGCTTCCCGCCCCACCGCCAGTTTACCTTTCCTCTCACGAAGGGCATCCTCCGTCATCGACTTACAAGAGCCACAGTCGCCGGTTCGATGGTCTGAACCTAGGCACCAAAGACAAACGCAGTGAGGATCTGTAATCGACATCTTCGATCCGCAACCGATACATTTTTTTAACCCCGTTTTAGGAGTAGAAGGGGTGGAAGAAGACGACATTTTCTGAAGAAACTTTCGAAGCATGCCATTCTCGAGAGCGAAGCAATCGGAAAAACAGAACTGAAGCCAACGGGCGCGGCACAAGCTATTTATACTGATGGTGACGTCGACATGGTACGGAGCCCGTCGAGGGACATTGACGCCACGACCTTGTGCACCGCACCCTCTGCCGAGAAAAACAAATTCTGAAGCAGCGAAGCTGGCGAGATACGAATATCATAAAATGAGGAATATGTGGGGGGACACAATCCATTTGAAATATTGGTATGGATAACTGACCCAGATTATAGCGGTGACATAGAAGTTCTAATGCAAAATAATGGTAAAAAGCATGCCAAGTAAAGGCTGAGGAAAGAATAGCAGAAGGCATTCTGGAATGTGCTCTGATCCCAAAGCTTAAAGAAATTACAAATTCTGGGACAACAGGAAGAGGAACTCAAGGGTTTGGGGAAGCAGATCAGACACAAAAATCTCCCCCGACTATAGATAAAGAGTATGAAATGATCCCTGACTTAGCTTTCGCTCCGTATAATGGCCCTTTACTATCAGAGGCCTTTAAACAAACCACCAACGAAACAGAAGACAGAGGAAAAGGTGGCCTATTTTTTTCAGCAAAATGAGTTATTGTATCAGTGCGATGTGCATCCATTTGGTAATCCACGAACGCAGATAGTAGTACCAAAAAGTCATGAAGATATTGTAATGGAGATGGATCTTGATCTTCTGACCGGGGGACATTTAAGGATCCACAAAACCCAAGCACAAATTGTCAATAGGTATTATGGGCCCAGTATCTACGCTGAAATTAAAAAGTTTATAAAAACCTGTGAACTTTTGTCAAAAGACCCGCATAAAAATACCTCCTCCTGCCCACTTACAGCCTTTAGCTATTATTGACGTTCCTTTCGCATGAATCGAAATGGATATAGTTGGACCTTTGAAAACCTCAAAATAACGTAATACAACTATTCTGGCGATCCTAGACTATGATACCAAATATCCTGAAGCGTTCTCTAAGAAATATTACATCTCAACAAATCTTAAAGCTTTTATTACTGTTTTTTTCTCTAACAGGTTTCCCAAGAGATTCTAACTGACCAAGGTTCCACTATTATGAGTAAACTTATGCCTAAAGTAAAAGACATCAAGAAACAGAAAAGATATGTCCAGAGCAAAATATGTTTAGAAAAAATGTATCCAAATTTATTAAAGGTGATACAAAAATTGAAAACTAGTGAATAAATCACTCAAAATTATTATACACTGATCATTTTAACATAACAGAACAGCAGCAACAATATGCCGAAAATCGGCTAAAACTTCATCACTCATACTCAACATACATAGTACATACATACACACACAACTCATCATACCGTGGCATACATCCAAAGTACTAAAAACACAGAAAACATGCTAAGAACCAATGGGGAAGAGGAATTCATAACTAGTCCCCATAATAACACTCATTATTGCGGTGTTTACAAACAATAGAAATAATTCACAAACAATCTATTGTCAGGGTGGATAGGAAGAACAAATGCAAAGATCACATCCCTGTAGAATTTTTCTCTCGACCGGTTTCGACGTGTAGTGGTGGTTAACTGAACGTCTTCCTCAGGAGGTGGGTGTTACCATTCTGATGAAAACCTAGCTGCTGCAAAAATCTATGCAGTGTAGTGTGGCCAGTCACGCGAGACAATTCAGGACTAAAACATAACCTGGAGGGCGCCCCATGCAGTTTAAGATGATCCAGCGCTGCATGTATTTGAAAAGTGAAGAGGCAGCGCAACTTAGCCTGAGCCTTCAACGCCGTCTGTAAATGACTGCAAAACGGTTGCTGTATAATGGAATTGTCCAGCAACGAGGGAGAACAGATGGTAATCTCTTTGTTTAAAACTAGTTGTAAATTCGAAACGCTACGCATGCGTGTAGGGACCTGCAAGGAGTGGCTGGCTGTGAGCGCATGCGTAGCGTTTACAATTTACAACTAGTTTTAAACAAAGAGATTACCATCTGTTCTCCCTCGTTGCTGGACAATTCCATTATACAGCAACCGTTTTGCAGTCATTTACAGACGGCGTTGAAGGCTCAGGCTAAGTTGCGCTGCCTCTTCACTTTTCAAATACATGCAGCGCTGGATCATCTTAAACTGCATGGGGCGCCCTCCAGGTTATGTTTTAGTCCTGAATTGTCTCGCGTGACTGGCCACACTACACTGCATAGATTTTTGCAGCAGCTAGGTTTTCATCAGAATGGTAACACCCACCTCCTGAGGAAGACGTTCAGTTAACCACCACTACACGTCGAAACCGGTCGAGAGAAAAATTCTACAGGGATGTGATCTTTGCATTTGTTCTTCCTATCCACCCTGACAATAGATTGTTTGTGAATTATTTCTATTGTTTGTAAACACCGCAATAATGAGTGTTATTATGGGGACTAGTTATGAATTCCTCTTCCCCATTGGTTCTTAGCATGTTTTCTGTGTTTTTAGTACTTTGGATGTATGCCACGGTATGATGAGTTGTGTGTGTATGTATGTACTATGTATGTTGAGTATGAGTGATGAAGTTTTAGCCGATTTTCGGCATATTGTTGCTGCTGTTCTGTTATGTTAAAATGATCAGTGTATAATAATTTTGAGTGATTTATTCACTAGTTTTCAATTTTTGTATCACCTTTAATAAATTTGGATACATTTTTTCTAAACATATTTTGCTCTGGACATATCTTTTCTGTTTCTTGATGTTATTATAATACTCTGGTCCAGAGGCTAGAGTTACCCTGCTCCTTTCAGTGTTTGCATTAAAGTAAAAGACATTCTTCAGATTAAAACGCTCACAACCTCAATTTATCATCCCCAGACAGATGGATTAGTTGAAAGATTCAGCCATACTCTAAAACATATTCTGAAAAAGTTGGTCGAAGTAGATGGGAGAAACCTGGATGTTATGATACCTTGGGCCTTGTTTGCCATCCGGAAAATTTCAGTCATCTACTGGAGTTTCCCCCTTTGAGTTGTTGTATAGAAGGGAACCCTGAGACATACTAGATACGTTAAGAGACCTGGAAAGAGAGGGAAAGAGACACCTTTCCTTTATCCCAAACTGCTCAAAAATTGAAAGAACAGATGGCAGCCAGCAGTAAGGAAAACAGTTCACTTAAATATGGTAAAAGCACAGGAACAATAATAGGAATGATATGATCAGAAAGGAGTGATGAGATCTTCCTTCATCAGACAATAAGATGTTGTCCCGGTAGCATGGATCTTAGGACCTTACATATATAAAATCTCAAAACATGAAAGGAAAATCAAAATACATCTATATCATATCAATCTTCCCAAAGAATGGAAATAACCTATATGTAAAGCTACTTCCATCATGCTCAGTAGCTTATCATCAGAAGAAAATCAGGACAATCAGTTAATATCCTGAGTTACCTAAAAATCAAAAACAAGATTTATTGGATTTACCCACACAATTTCCTGATGTGTTTAGACCAGAACCAGGAAGAGTAAAAGGAGTATACCATTATATACAAACTCCTCCCGGACAGGTTATACATCAAAAACGTTATAGAATTCCAGAATGTAGAAAACAAACCATTCAAGAAGAAGTAGAAGCTATGTTAAAGACTGATGTAATTGAACCCTCACAAAGTCCATGGTCCTTCCCGATTGTCTTAGTGGTGTAAGGAACTCATGGTGGCAACAGTAAAGACAGACACACAAGTGATCACAGTTCAAGGGTGTTTATTAAACTGTATATGCGGGTTAGAAAAGCACCTAATCTAAACCTAAATCTAAAATGGGAGCAAGCTGTGACCATTAAATAATAATAAGACAGTCCTAGTGGCGTCTTGTCAAATAAAAGGGCCTATACTAAAAACAAACTATTGCCAATCCATACAACTAAATACAAAAAGAGTGTGGGATAGGATTCACAAAAAAGAAAGAAGTGTTCACACATGATAAGTCAGGATGTGGTAGCCGGGGGTCTCCCTTCCCCACGTTTTCAGCACGGGACAAGGCGGGACTTCTGAGCACAGCACACGCTCAAGCATCCCCAGCACGAGGCAACAGTTCTCCTTCTGGGCTATCAGGGCCTTCGGTGGTGAAGTCTCTTTTCTACAAAAAGTCTCTTGCCTCCGAGGACCTGATGTGTTCCCCAACAATAAACAAATGTTCCATCCTGCTTGTACTTTGGTGATGTCTTTTCACCCTGGGATCCCGCTCTTCCGGGCGTAGACCCCCCCTTGAACTTTTGCCTCCCTTAATCTGGTTCACTACGGCTTTTCCCGGTGGGTAATGGCTTTTTACCCCTGGATCCTGCTCTTCCAGGCTCAGACCCTTGTTGAACGTTTGCTTCCCTCCGTCGGGTTCACTATGGCTTTCCTCAAATCAACTTCACTTCGAGCATTTACAAATCTTAATGTCTAATTAAACAGTTCACTGTGTACATCCCTCTGTAGGGTTCACCTTTCTCAACACACTGTTCATTGGGACTTTAGGCTTCGCCCCTTTCCATCGGCATCCCTCCATTGGGTTCACTCTTGCCAACTTTTGCCAATCACCCAGTTCCTTCTACTTTTCTTATAATGCGGGATTCACTTACCTTAGCTTTAAAGTCATCTGCTGGTCAAAGACTTTCGACTGTACATAAGATTTTGCTAGACCCTTGTATGACCACTTTGACCACTTTCTCACGCCTTTCCCAAGGTCTTCTGGTAACAGTAGTTTCAACAAAAGGGTAATCACCCTGAGCTTCTCGAGTGAGCACCCACGTAGTGCCAGATCCCTCTGTAGCTGGTTTTCTCCGCTCGTATTAACAATTCTTTGTATTTTCCTCAATTAGCAGGTTTGCCACTTTTGTTCAACACAGTCCGGTTTCTTATCGGCTCTCCCCACGACTCACCAGCTGTGATGAACCGCTTGGCTTTTCTTGTTACTGGAATTAAGGACGGTACCACGGAAGCAGGCGTCCCTCTCTGGCTTGGTTATCAACAGAGGAGTGCCCTGTTTACCGTTGACATCTGCAGCAACACACGCTGGCTGCTGTTCACGGTCTTACGATTCCTTCCACAGAGGTTTCACGGGTCCTGATCGGAAAGGCAAGGTCACTTCTCTCCTTTTCACCCTTTCGGTTCCCGTCGCCTTTATGCTCCTCTTGAACTGCTGTGCTTGGATAGCTCTCTCGTTGTGCGGTCTGCCTTGTTCTTATTGTGCTCTCGTGCTCCACCTTTTATCTCTGTGGGAAAAGGAAAGGGCTGTCAGGTGTGTGTGACTCTGGTCAATTGCCTGACTGTGCCTGACCCTTGGGATGAGACATGTCAGGTAAAATATTTTCATATTAGTCTGTTGTTTTTCACTGTATGGGAAAATGTTTGTGTTGGAAGAGTAGGGAGGTAGAGTTTCCAAGTATCCTACAGGGTCGGAAGGGGAAAAGGTGTTACATGGAATTATAGCCCTCGTACTAGGGGGGGTTGGGAAACTCAGAAGGGTGAGATTGGTAGGGTTTGGGAAACAAACGGGAATGACCAGATTATTATTGTGAAATGAACAGGGGGGATCTGGAAACGGTAGTGTTTTGTCAATGTTGATTGGGAATTCGGTAAATAATGACCAGAGGGACGTGGAAAAGAATGACCGTGAGTATTCGGGTAAGACACAGGAAAACAGGGAGTCTGGGAGAGATAGTTTCTGGGTATAACAGGGTTTGGGACCCTAGCGGATTTGTTACATACAGACGAGTGGTTGGATCTGGGCAACAAAGATTTAATGTGAGGAAGGGAGGCAGATGTAGTGCAACCGACAAAGGTTTTAGGCATCTTGTCCTCTCCTTCTTCCCCAGTATAATACTGCATCTCACCTGGGGCATTCCCCTGAGCATAACCCTGGGTTCCCCTACCCAGGCGATCCTCCCTCGTTCGTCTATCCCTAGGGTGGGGATCTGAGAGGACCAGTTCTTTCCTGGCCACCTGAATAAGGGATTCCAGGGGTCTGCTTGGGAGAATACCCTCAGGTTTCTCACAGTGGCCAAACCAGATAACTCTTGGAAGTTCTGCATAGGTGTTTTGAAAAATAAATTCACTATCTCAGTTTGATAGCTAACGAATGCCCAGAATCGACGATCTAATTGATAAACTAGGTGATGCCAACATCCTTTCTACTCTTGATCTCAAAAAAGGGTATTAGCAGGTACCTGTTAACCCAGCTGACACAGCCAAGGCTACATTTTCTACACCTTTCGGATTATTCCAGTTTAAAGTATTGCCTTTTGGCTTACATGGGAGACCTGCTACTTTTCAGAGGCTAATGGATCATACCTTAAGACCTTTATCATCCTTCTGTGGGGCCTAATATGATGACATCATTATATACAGCAAAACCTGGCCTGAACATATGTTCCATTTATACCATGTCACCAGAGCCTTGAGGAATGCAGGAATATCAGCAAACCCAAATAAATGTCACTTGGTTAGATCAGCAATTAAGTTTCTGGGTTTCTTTGTTGGGAATAGATTAGTACAACCCCTAACAAGATAAAGTGGATGCGGTTATGAGAACGTTCCCTGCAAAAGCAAAACGTTGCATGCTTTCTTGAGCCTTGTGGGCTACTCTCGAAGGTTTATTCCACATTTTCCTTCCATCTTATGACCGCTCACGGATAAACTTAAAAATATAGCCCCTCAAAGACTACAGTGGTTGCCCGAAGATCAAAAATCTTTGATAAACTAAAGCAGATATTATGTAGCGGACCTGTTTTGAAGGTTGCTGACTTTAATCAACCATTTATTTTGCAAACAGACGCTTCCCATATTGGTTTACTGTTATCTCAATTACATGATGGGATAGAACAACCAGCCCTTTATATAGTCAAAAACTATTTATTTGGAGAAGAACTATGCCACTCCAGAGTTAAACGCCCTTGCCATCAAATGGGCCATAAACCATTTAAAATACTATCGAAAGGGAAGAAAATTTAAGTTGGTCACTGATCATTCCCCATTGAAATGGTTAAGTTTGAGAAAAGACTCTAACACATTTATGTGCTGGTTTCTGGATTTGCAGCCCTATTGCTTTCTAGTGGAACATCGGAAAGATAAAGAACAAGGGAACGTTGATTTCCTTTCCTGATTTCCCTTAGAGGCTGCGAAAACCAGCGGCACAGGGGTACGGGTATGTGAAGAATCTGATGAGATTCTCTCCAGAAACCTGGTCTGGGTCCCTCCTTGTGTGGCCAGAAAAAGGCAGGTGCTTTTCTGATCTCAACCCTGGGGTGGTGTACTGCAGGAGGATCACACAGGGGCTCAGACCAGGAAGACTGGGAGGAACCCCTTTTTGACTTTCCCCATAATCCCTCCCTTTTGATGGCTTTTTGACAACTTAATGAAGTAGAAAAGTCTCACTTTAAGAAAGTGAACTACATGTCCCAGCATCCTGTAGGGACTGAGACGAAGAAGAGGACTGAAGAGGTGATTAGAAGTGGAGGACAGCCAAGTAGTCTTAACAGCCTTTGCCAGGGTCAAGCAATCAACTGTAATGACTTGCACCTGAAATCAGTTGCCCCACCTAAGCGGCATAAAATGCTGCAGCAGGAGGGGGAAGATAGATGGAGCTGGGGCTGGAACTGGAAGGCTAGCAGTAGTAGCAGAATAGGAAGAGCTTCAGTCTGGCAGTTCATGAGGAAGTGTGATCACTTAAGGGACGGCGGTACACGAGGAAAGCAGATTTCACCTGCAAGTTTGGAGAGTGTCCTCTGTTCAAAAACCCTGCCTTGCCGTGGCTGCACTGAGAGAGACGTGCTGAAGTTGAAGGTCTTCCCAGGTGTGCCTAGTGGCTGTGATTGCAGAGTCATAATCGTGCAACAACCCAAGGCTCATGTAAAGAAGAAAGCCCAGGGACAGAGGAGTGAAGGAGACCCCCCGTCGACAATGCCGGACCAGAGACACCCATGCTGCAGACAGATGTGGGGCAAGCGTGCCTAAAGTGATAGCAGAAGGAGAAAAAGTCTGGAAGTGAAAGAAGCCCGGAACCGCAGTGTTCCTGGAGCCGGTGAAACTGTTAACTGTTGTGAAGAGTCCTGCTGACAATGGAAATGTATCACGCGCACTTATAATACAAGTTGGAGTGCTCGTGTATAAGAAAAGCTTTTCCATTTCCCATTTATAAACTGTTTAACGTTACTGGAGTGGTAGCATGTCTCCAGTTAGGAAGGGGAACGCTTTCAAATCAGTCGGAAACCCTAAAGCTGACTTTCACAAATTGGTACAAGTCTTATTACATCAAAGAGAAGTTGCTTGTGAAGAACTGTAGTCCCCGACCAGAGTCAGAGCATAGCTCCATGTTAATAAGTGGGAATACAATTTCTTACGATTCTTTAAAGTTGAAGATCTTCACTAAAGAGCGGTCACGTGTACCTAAATCTTGTTTTCTTTTGAAGATTGAACCTTGCAACATCAAGAACAAATATTAATTGAATGTCAAAGTTATTGAACTGACGAGAAGAACAAGCATTACCCAGGTTAAGAGGTGAACCCTTTATATAGTGAAACCAGCCCTGTTAAAATCTATCCACCAGAATTCTAAGGCTGTTAAAGTTGTTAAAGGTCCAGTCTCCTCTGATACAAATGTGACAACGTTAGCCAAAGCTGAAGTGTGAAAATACAGCTTCAGGGTAGCTTCTGGACCCAGATAGGTGTGAATGAAGCTGGGAAAGGGAGCTGGTTGCCTGAAAGAAGATGAAGTCAACAATCTGTAATGCTGAGACTGTTGAAGCTGAGAGAAAAGCAGCATGGAATCAAAGGAAGATTATACTTGTGGCAGTAAGACAGACAGAAGAGGGAAAGAGGCTGCCCTTTTCTTATAGCATATGAAAGACAAGTTCCTTGCCTACCGGTTGAGGTTAAAGAGTCTTGTCTGTAAATTGCCTAATAATCATAAAGTACAAAGTTGAAGCAGAAATATCAGAACTGTGGTTGTATATAATACTGTCAGTGGATGTCACATTAAAGGTAGTTGAAGTAGTAGCATACTGTGGAGTCAAGGAGTCTGCTAAGGGTTGTTTTAAAGAGAAAAGCAACACCCTAAGAAGAAACATCCTGCCAATTATACCAAAGACACTGCAGAGGTCATAAATACTTGGAAGGTTGTGGAAGTAGTAGTTGTACATTTATTCTTTGAACTGTGACGAAACAATCTTGGGAAGAGAACATCCAGGATTACCATTGGTGATGTTTCCTTGGCTGGAATTGGAAGGGGAATTTTTCAACAGAATGCTGAAAAACTATTACCAGTGGAATTTTGTTTGGTGAACTTTTGTTTCATTTAGAACTTACAAGAACTGGCTCAAGACCTTACTTTTCCTTTTGAACATTTGGGGAAATTGACTCTGAACAATCCTGGGGTGAAGATCACACAATTATTTTGGTATTTGTTTATTAATGTTGTTTATGATTTACTTTGAATGCATTGATTGTCTAGTGTGGGCCAGTTATGGTTATGCTATGAGTGATCCCCTTAGTTCTTAGACTATGTAGGGAACTTCCTGATAGAGTAGGTTTAGCAAGGAGTCATTTGCACTTAAATGGTGCTCAATTAAAATGCTCGATTCTGAGAAAAACAAGCAGTTGTCCGCCTTGCATCACTGACCAATCACACCCCCATTGGATAATCACGCTCAAGAATCTGCCCTGTTCACCCTTATCTCCCCCAATTTTGTAAATACCAATCGCGTGTCCACAAATACCTCAACCACATTCCTTTCATGGTCTTTAGAGCAAGCAAAGAATTGGTGGGGGAACCATCGTAATCTAAGTCGGCATTAGTCCCTCTGCAAGAGATAGATGGATCTCCTGCAGAAGGGCTATATCCGCCCCCAGCTTGTGACTCTTACTTAAAATGCTCCTCTTCATGGGGGAACTTAGGCTTTAAATGTTTATTGATATGCATATAAGGTTCAGCATTTGTAAAGGGGGTGTAAAGAACCTGTGAACACGGCACCAAAAAATAAACCTAAATTAAAACATCCAAAAGAGATGTCTTTGGGCCCCTATTGGGGAACTCATTAGATAAATCTAATTGGGGTGTTCCAAGCCCAAAATGCCTATCTACCTAACTGCTCATTGATCCCCGTGGGAATCGAGGCGGGTGCTTACTTGCTGCTTCTTATAAATGCAACAAAACTGAACCAAACTAACCAGGCCTTATTAGAAATGAACCAACAGAACCCTCAAACTAGAGGGTTGGAACAAGATTTAGTTGCACAATATGAGACCGACATAATGTTAGGTAGGAGCCAGGGAATTGTTACTGCATTCTTGTCTGTCCATCGAGGGGGTCCTGAGTTTACAGCTTCTCTCTCATCAGGAAGTCTGACAAAACCCTCCTGATTGTGAGAGTGGCATATATGGATCGTCTGGCAGGTGGAGTACTTTCATGGGGATTCCTGCGTGTTTCTCGGGCTGCTGTGAGTTTACTAAATTGATGTTGAGATCCCTCATAGGTAAAGATGATCTTAAATGGGTGGCCCAACTGATTGGATATGTGCTTTTGCTGAAGGACATTAGTGGTTTCATCAGATGAAGTCGAAAGATGTTCACTGGAGCCAAGTCCTGAAAGAGACTGTACCTTAGTCTTAAGTAAAACTCTCAACAGGATTGAGGCAGGTGGTCCCTGTGCTTCTTAATGGTTCAGGCTACATACATTTCAACAGTGTTGAGCTTGCTAAATGGGATTTGTGCACTGCATCGTGTATTAAAAACAGAGGTTCGATGGAGTTTGGGAGCTGCGGCTTGGCACAGACAAACTCTCTCAATGTCTGGCTCAATCATAGAAGAAGCAGAAGGTTCTGTCAAGTATCCATACGGCTTAAGCAGCTTAAAGGTGCTCGCTTGCAGGGGGACAACTTTAAACAGTACAATAGGACTTGTGTTCTTGGGCTGCTTGACAAGCATGACTGTAACTGAAAGGTCATAAAATGGCCATGCACATGAAGTGTCTTGTATCTCGAAAATGAGTCAAAAGACATTTCAAAGAAGGGACTGAGGTAATCCCTCTGGACACACGTATATGGCGACTACTCAGGAGAATCATGCTAACCTGGCCTCTATTATGCACTTCCAACACAGTCAGATACATGCTTAGGCACCTCCTGGCAAACCATCTGCCCTCTGCGTTCGTGGGTGTGCTTGTCTTCAGTACGTGCAAGCTCCAAACTTCTTCCAGCGCTTATCCCTTTTGTTCCTCAGGAACTTTAGGGAATTGTCCCTCTCCCTCCTCTTGTCAGATTTCTTCACCCCTATGGAAGCAGACTTTGCACTGCCAACTGTTCCAACAAATAACCAATAGAATGGGGAATTCCCATTTCATTTGCAGGTAAATTCCAGCAGGGGATTCAGGGTTTCCCTTCTAAGATCCAATTCCTATAAAAGTTCCACCCTCTATGGCAGAAATTCCCATAGTTCATTACTCCCATTCTAGATGTTGTGGAGCAGTGCTGAACAGGTAGTGAGAAATTAAACACATGGAATGGATCGTTCCATGAGCCAGAGCTCTGATGCAGCGTTCACTCAGCCCATGTCCTGCCTCCCCAAGAAAAGGACATGCATGCATTGACTTTTCTTGCCCAGATTTCACACTACCTAAAAAGAGTCCAAGGGTTTGTTTCAAAGCCTTTCCCCTTCACATGCTGGTGAGGTGTGAAAATAATTTGAAGTCAGTTTGTATCAGTCACAAAGAGAAATTTGTTGTAATTGGCTATTTATAACACGTTTAATACCCAAGGGATCGAACCTGTGGTTCACTGCGTTGTCTTGCTTCCAAGGCGAGCACATTGCCTCTGAGCTATCCTCCTGAGACAAATGCAAACGTTGAGAATCAATGACTGTTAGACAAGTGCAGTGCTATCACTAGTTCCATTCACTCGTCATGGCAGAGTGTTGCTGTATCTTTAGCGTAACCTAGCATATAATTTGAAGGGGTGCGGCCAGGAGCAATGCAGTGAGCAGCAACCTCTCTGTGCTCCCGCATGATCCTGAACAGATTAGCCCTAGAACGGAAGCTAATTTCATCCTGCAGCCAGATTCCTTTGTCGGAACATCTCGAGGCATGCATTGATGGTGGCAGAGTGGAACGAGACTTTTGATTTACTGTTAAACACTCTGTACAGTCATCATCTGAAGAGGCAAGAGAAGTTGGGGAGGGTCAGCAAGTGCGGACGCAGGGATAGGCACTGAAGAACAAGTTACTTACCCATGGTAACGTTCTTTCGACTGGACGTTCCTCCCACGTATTCCTTATCTTTGATATTTCCAAAATCCAGCTTGCTGCTTGTGAATTATCTTTTCAGTAGAGGGTGCTGCGCGTCGATGACTGGCGGAGTGGATGTCGCTCGGAGGCTTCCGTCCTGACTTCATCCTTGGTATAAGTAGCTTGTGCAGCGCCCTTCGCTTGGTTCCGTTTCGAAGATTGAAGCATTGTCTTGAGTGGACGGTTACTAAACTTCAGAGAGTGCAGACTGTAACCACAAGGGAAGTTTTACTGCGGGGTAAAATAGGAGGGCGATAAGGAATACGTGGGAGGAACATCCAGTCGAAAGAACGTTACATGGGGTAAGTAACTTGTTCTTCGAATGGATTGTGTCCTCCCACGTATTCCTTATCTTTGGTCCACTCCAAAAGCAGTTATATTATTTGGAGGAGAGACGAGAGAGTAAAATTAAAATCATCAAGAATGCACTGAGTGCAGAATTGCCTTTCCAAAAACAGACTCTTGGGTAGTAGAGGAATCCAGACTGTATTATTTTGTAAAGGTGTGTGCAGAGGACCATGTGGCAGCTGCACAAATATCTTTTATGGGAACTCCCCTCTGCAAAGCAGCCAAAGTTGCGATACCCCTGGAAGAGTGAGCCCTTAAATGTTCTTCGGCATCCTTACCAACTAGTTTTGTAACATTCTGAAATTGTTAAAATAATCCATCTACAGATGGTTTGTTTAGTGATGGCTAGACGCAAATTATGACCTTTGTAGCTCACAAACAGCTGATCATTCTGTCTCAGTTTTGCTAATCTGGTAATGGAGAAGCTCAATGCATGCCTATGTTCGAGTCTATGAAGCCTTTCTTCCTCTTTCTCCGGGTGCGGTGGAGGATAAAAGCATGGTAAGGTTATTTTCTGAGTGATGTGAAATTCAGAAAACACCTTAGGGAGAAAGTTAGGCTTCGCTTTCAGTACCACTCCATCTTTATGAAAAACAGTATGAGGAGGCTTGCAGGATAAAGCCTGCAGCTCACTCACCCTTCGGGCAGATGTTATCGCCACTAAAAAAACTGTCTTCAATGTAAGGAGTCTTAACGGGCAAGAATGAAGAGGCTCAAAAGGAGTGCCCATTAGACAGTTTAAAACCAAATTGAGATCCCACAGTGGACCTGAAAAGGAGTTGGAGGATAAACATTAGTCCATCCTTTTAAGAATGGAATAACTAGAGGGATCTTAAAATAGGAGACTTCCTCAGCCGTATGCTTGAAGATGGAAAGTGCTGCTAGATACCCTTTGATCGTACCAATCTGGAGCTCCAGATTTGCCAAGTGCAACAGAAAAGATAACACCGTTGGTGTATTACATGGAAAGGGTTAACATTCTTATCCCTACAAGAGCTGCAACATTTATTCTAATGGCAGCGTTATAAGATTTATTTGCTGGCCTTCTGGCCGAAAGCAAAACCTCCATTATGTCATCCGGGAGGTCCCAATCTTTCTGAGCCTCTCAGAAACCATGCGTGAAGGCTGCAAGTCCTGATATCCGGATGGAGAACCCGACACTCCTCTCGCGAGAGAAGATCCTCTCTTTGTGGAAAACGAATTGGAGGGCAGGAAGTGGAAATTCACAGTCCACCACTTCCTGTTGATATTGGTCGCGAACAGATCCACTTGAGGGGTTCCCCAAAGGGTGAAGATATCTTGAAGGACTTCCTGAGCTAGTTCCCACTCATGGGAGACTGTGCTCTGCCTGCTCAGAGCGCCCGCTGTTGTATTCTTCTCTCCAGCTAGGTGAACTGCTGATAGAGATTCCTTCTTGTATTGCACAGAACCAGAGCTGCATTGCCTCTCTGCAGTGGTAGTGAAGCTACACCTCTTCTCTTGTTGAGGCAGCACGTGGCCACTGTGTTGTCTGTCATTATCAGGACATTATTTCCCCATACAGTGGGCAGAAAGGCCTTCAGCGCTAGTCTGATTGCCCTCAGCTCTAAAAGGTTGATATATAGTTTGGACTCCGATGGAGACGAATGACCGCTGATGGTTAAATCGTTGGTATGGGCTCCCCCCCATGAGTGAGCTGTCAGTCACTACTGTTATCTCATGCCATGGTTGCCAAAACGGTTCTCCTTTCAAGATGTTCTCCTGACAGACCCGCCACTGAAGGTAAAGCAGCCCCTGCTGTTGTGGTCTTAGTACCTCTAACCCGTCCACCCCGGGGGAATCGTCTTTGGCCTCTTTGAGCTGGCTGTCCTCTGCCTTTTCCGAATGCAGAATAATAGCGAAAGGACCTACCCCTCCAGGGTGCGGCATGTGGGGCGGTTTGGAATTTGCCGTATTGCAGCTCCAAGGAATTTGGCCGCTGTCTTGGAAGTTTGCAGCTGCTCTAAACTTTCATCAGCTTTGTTCCCAAATAGATGTGTGCCATCAAAGGGCATGTTGAGAAGTCTGGATTGAACTTCTGGGGCAAATCCTGACTTCCGCAACCACGCAAATCTGTGGATTACCATACTAGCATCCATGGCTCTGCTGATGCTGTCAACAGAGTTGAGACTAGTCTGGAGGGATTCGCTCGTAGCGTCCTTTCATCCTTGATAATGTTCAAGAAACCATCTTGTTCTTCCCCTTCGGGGATGTGGTCAGTCGCCATTGAAATACAGTCCCAAAGGAGGTGGGTAAACCTTGCCAGCGCGCATGTAGCATTAGCAGATTTTAACGCCATACTACCAGCCGAGAAAACCTTCTTGCCCATGGCGTCATATTTTTTGGCATTCCTATCTTGTGGGATTGTAGGATAGGCCTTTTTTTTGCCAGAAGCAGTAGTAGCCTGAACGATGAGGCTTTCAGGTGTTGGATGCTTCGACAGGTATAGAGGGTCAGAGGCTGACGCTCTGTATTTGGCTGTTAGCCTTTTATTCACCGCCCGGATAACCTCCCAGTTAGAAGTTACCCTCTTTTGAAGAGCCTTATGAAAAGGGACAATAGAGTCTTCCAGTGGTCCCTTATCTGGAATGTCCGTCAAATCATACCTTTCTCTCTACTCGAGGGATTATCTCACTCTCGAGGAGTTTCCACGGCCGAGGTCGAGGACTCATGGCTTCTGTGCTTCCCAGAAGTTTTGTCTGGGGTATCGCCTCTAGGTGCTTCCGAGTGCTTCCAGTGGGGCAAGGCTGCGTTCTCGAAGACCTTTAACATACTCAATCTGAATTCCTCCCGTTGAGCCGGCGTACTATGTTTCGTGGGACAGACAACCGTTTCGGGTGAACTAGAAGAAGTGGCGGGCGATCTATGGTGCCTCATTTTACCATACCTCGAAGACGAGGAATGGTGCGATCCACTTCGTGAACAGGAACGGGAGTGTTATGGTTTTTTATGACGGGGAGACAAAGGCCTCGACTCGTCAGATGACTTGCGTTTAAACGGGGTAACAGATTTTTGAGCTCTACCTCTCTTCAACTTTCCTCTGCGCTCCCTCAAGGCCTTGGCCGTCATCGACATACATTCATCACACTCCGAAAATGGATGCTCTGCCCCTAGACACCAGAGGTAGAACCTGTGCGGGTCCGTCATGGACATTTTAGCCCCGCAGTCACAGTGTTTTTTAAAACCGGAGCGGGGAGTAGATGGAGCAGATGAAGAAGCCATCTCATTGGAACTCGAAGGTATTCTCACAGGAAAACTCAAAGAAATTCGAAGATTCACACAGAACCAAGCGTTACGTTACCAAAGCTGTGAAGCGCGGAAAAAACAGAACTGAGTAACGGGCGCTGCGCAAGCTTCTTATACCAAGGATGACGTCAACGTCAGGACGAAAGCCTCCGAGCGACATCGACTCGAGCAGTCATCGACAAACAGCGCCCTCTACTGAAAAAAAATATTCCAAAGCAGCAATCTGGATATTGGAAATATCAAAGATAAGGAATACGTGGGAGGACACAATCCATTCAAATAACAAGTTATTTACCCCTGGTAAAGTTCTTTCGACTCTATGTTCCTCCCACGTATTCGCCATCTTTGATATTCGATATCCAACTTCAGCAGCTTCGGAAAAAAAATTTTTGGCAGAGGGCGCTGTGCGTCGATGCAGTCGATGTCCCTCGAGGCCCTCTGTCTCGAGGATGATATCATCAAAGGTATATATAGCACATGCAGCGCCTGTTGGCTTCAGTTCTGTTTTTTCTTACAGTAGAAACTACCCTCATAACCACGGGTTTGACCGTACTAAACTTTGAAGGAGCGAAATTGTAATAGCATGGGAAATTCTACTGTGGGGTAGACTGGGAGGGCGATGAGGAATACGTGGGAGGAACATCCAATTGAAAGAACGTTACCAGGGGTAAGTAACTTGTTCTTTGAATGGATTGTGTCCTCCCACGTATTCCTCATCTTTGATAGACTCCCAAAGCAGTGTTTGATTTGGTGGAGGGAGTAAGAATTTAGTTTTCAATGGTTTTCATGAACCGGATGGAGGACAGTTTTTCCAAAGCTTCCATCCTGACCGAGGGAAGACTCAAGGCAGTAATGCTTTGTGAACGTGTGAATAGTAGACCACGTAGCTGCCTCACAAATATTTTTGATCAGTACACCCCTTTGCAGAGCTGTAGAGGTAGCCATGCCCCTGGTGGAATGGGCCCTTAATCGTTCCGGAGGATTCCTGCCCGCTAGTCTGTAGCATTCTGAAATTGCCAGAATGATCCTCCTGGATAAGGTCTGTTTTGTCACAGCCTGACCCACTTTGTGACCTGTACAGCCTATAAAAAGATGATAGTCAATACAAAGTTTGGATAGCCTAGATATGTAAAAGCTCAGAGCTCTGCGTTGATCCAATCTATGTAATCTCTCCTACTGGTTGCCAGGATGTGGACAGAAGGAGGACAGAATGTGGGCAATACAATGTTATGCCCTACATGAAAATCAGAAATGGCTTTGGGTAAAAATGAAGGCTTAACCCTCAGAACAACACTATCCTTGTGGAAGATAGTAAAGGGTGGCTTGGATGAAAGTGCCTTCAATTCACTCACTCTACGGGCTGAGGTTAATGCTGCCAATAGAATGGTTTTTTAAATGTTAACAACCTTCATAGACATGAATGTAAAAGTTAAAAGGGTACACACATTAGAAATGTTAGTACCAAACTGGAAAGGAGATGAAGGGGGGGGGGGCACATTGGTGAGTCCCTTTAGAAATGGTGTCACCAGTGGGACTTTGAAATATGATCATTCTTCTGGCGAGTGCTTAAAGATGGATAGCGCCACCAAACAGCCCTTAATAGCTCCAACCTGGAGCCCCAGATTGGCTAAGCATAGTAGAAAAGATAACACTTCTGGTGTTTTGCATAGAAAAGGGTCTACATTCTTGTCTTTGCACCAGCTACATAATTTGTTCCAACGGCAACGGTACAAGACCAAAAACAAAATCTCCATTATGTCATCCGGGTGGTCCCAATCCTTGTATCTCAGCCTTTCAGAAAGCATGCGTGAAGGCTGAGTGTCTTGACCTCTGGATGGAGAACCCGACCCTCCTCTCGCGAGAGAAGGTCCTCTCTTAGCGGAAGACGTATTGGAGGGCAGATGGTCATGTCCAGAAGGTCCGGGTACCACATCCCCCTGGCCCAATCCGAGGCAATTGGGATCATGGATTTCCCAAACTTTCTCAATCTCCGGATCACGTGAGGAATGACGGGGACTGGAGGAAACGCATACAGGAATGGAAACTCCAAGTCCACTACAAATGCGTCCCCTAGAGCTCCTCTTCGAGGAATTTTTCTGGAGCAGTACAGTTCGCACTTCCAGTTGACACTGGTTGCAAACAGATCAACTTGAGAGGTTCCCCAAAGTGTGAAGATCTCTTGAAGGACTTCCTGAGCTAGTTCCCACTCGACTGTGCGCTCTGCCTGCTCAGAGCATCCGCCACTGTGTTCGCCTCTCCGGCTAGGAGAACTGCTGTTAGAGAGATTCCTTCTTGAATTGCCCAATACCAGAGCTGCATTGCCTCTCTGCACAGTGGTAGTGACCCTGCACCTCCTCTCTTGTTCAGCTACATCGCCACTGTGTTGTCCGTCATTATCAGGACATTGCATTCTTTCCCCATACAGAGGGCAGAAAATCCTTCAGCGCAAGTCTGATTGCCCTCAGCTCCAAAAGATTGATATGTAGATTGGACTTCGATGGAGACCAACGACCGCTGATTGTCAGATCGTTGGTGTGGGCTCCCCACCCCGTGAGTGAGGCGTCCGTCACTGCTGTTATCTCCGGCCATGGTTGCCAAAAAGGTTCTCCCTTCAGAGTGTTGTCCTCGCAGGCCCACCACAGGAGATCCTGTGCGACCCTGCTTGGAACCTGGAGTAGGTCTGACATGTTTCCTGAGAACTTGGACCTTTGTGTCCTGAGGGCCCACTGAAGGGATCTCATTCTCAGGCAAGCCTTTGGCACCAGAAAAATGCACGATGCCATGAGGCCGAGCAACCGCAAATAAATCAAAGGCCGGGAGATGCTGGGCACTTTGAAATTTGGAGACCATCTGTAGAATGTCTTGAGCCCTGACCTCGGGTGGCAAGCTCTTTCCCAAGAATGTATCCAGTAGCTTTTGAAAAGGTGTCATATGGGACTTCTTGTAACTGAGGGAGAAGCTCAGTCTGTGAAGAGAGTGGCAGGTGGCGTTGAGATGATCCAGAACTTGTTCAGTTGAACGCGCTGTGATCAGCCAATCTTCCAGGTAGGGGTAGACGTGAATCACCCCTCTCCTGAGACTCGCTGCCACCACCGCCTTTAGCTTGGGGAAAACTCTTGGGCAGCGGTTAGCCTGATGGCAGAACTCGAAACTGATCATGAGAACCGCCAACCGTGAACCTTAGGTATTTTCTGTGCTTGAGATAGATTGGCACATGAAAATAAGCATCTTGAAGGTCCAATGACACCATCCAATCCTGGAGTTGGAAGGCCTGAAGGATCTGAGAAAGTGTGACCATCTTGAACTTGTCCTTCCTGAGGAACTTGTTCAAGTATCTCAAGTCCAAGATGGGACTCAGTCCTCCGTCATTCTTGAGTATTAGGAAATATGGAGAGTACCATGCCTTGTTCCTCTCCGCTACAGGCACCCGTTCCATAGCGCCTTTCTCTAGCAGGGTCAACATTTCCTGCACAAAGGGCGGATCTGGAACCCTCAAAGAGTGACTCCCCGGTGGATGTTTGTGAGGACTCTGAATGGAAGGAAGGCAGTAACCATGGGCTATGGTTTCAAATGCCCAAGCATCCAAAGTAATGTCTCGCCATTCTTTCAGATGCTGAGACATTCTGCCTCCCACTGGTGTTTTGTGACTCAAGACCTCAGAGAGGTTTTGAGGCGGCTGATGCAGTGGCTGTTGGTAAGGATGTCCCTGCTTGATCGTGCTTTGCACCTCTCCCTCGTCCACCACAAGGGAATCTTCTTTGGCCTCTTTGACCAGCCATTCCTCTCGCTTTTCCAACTGAGGAGTAATAGCGCAACAATCTACCCCTCCAAGGCTGTCCACTGGGGTGAAAATGCTGAGGCTGCCTAATAGTGGAACCTAAGGATTTGTCTGCAGCCTTTGAGGTCTGCTGCTTCTCAAGGCTTTCATCAGCCTTGTTGCCAAAAAGGTGAGACCCGTCAAAAGGCATGTTGAGAAGTCTGGATTGCACATCCGGAGCAAATCTCAACTTCCTCAACCACGCAAATCAGCATATTACGGTGCTTGGTGCCATGGCTCTGCTGATGCTGTCAACTGAATCCAGACCCAATTGAAGAGACTCACACATGGCTTCCTTGCCGTTTCTAACAATAGCCAAGAACCCGTCCCTTTCCTCCCCCTCGGGAATGTGCTCTGCCGCCATGGAAATACAGTCCCATAGAGTAAATGAGAAGAGTGAATGAGAATTTTGCAAGGGCACATGGGGAGTTGGCTGATTTGAGAGCCATGATCCCTGCAGAAAATACTTTTCTTGCCCATCCATCTACTCTCTTATCAAACCTATCTGGAGGGATAGTTGGATAAGCTGCCTGATTGGAAGTTGCAGTAGCTGCTTGTTCCACTAGACTCTCTGGAGTGGGGTGTTTTGATAGGTAGTCGGGGTCACTACTAGAAGGGCAGTATTTTTTGGTCAGGTTTTTGTTTACTGCTGGATTAGTCTCTGGCGTCTCCCAATGGATCCCATTTGGTAAAATAGGATCCATTTGCAGACCCTTATCAAGGATGTCCGTCAGATCATCAGGATCAAATGGGAGGGTAGGCCTACTCCACCCCACATAGTCTACAACTTTTGACATTAGCTGTCTAAATGAAGCATCTGCGTGCTCACTAGCTTCAGGTCTACCAAAATCCAGCTCTGGTGTGGTGTCTACCCCACTGGCCGTTTGTAAATTATTATAAAGATCTTTCAACCTCAACTCTTCTGAAATAAAGCTTTGTAGCACATTTGGTGTACCAAATTGAAAACCAAAAGGCGCATCGTTGTCTGAAGGCTTATTTTCCTCATAAATTGAGGTGAGAGATTTTAAATAATCTTTCCTTGGCAAAGGAATATAGGTCTTGTCTGGGATAGGCATTGAAAGCTTAATAAATTGTGAAATCGATGTTTGAGGAGTTGTCAAAATGTTTTTCGGCTTTGAGGGCACCAATGGTTTAGAAGGTGCAGTTGGCGTCAACGACGCGCCCTTGGATGGCGTCAAGGGCGCAGCAAGTTTTGATGGCGCGGCTGATGTCGAGGGTGCAGCTAGTGTCGATGGTGCGGCTTGCGTCGGTGGCGCAGTTGGCATAGATGGTGCCGCCGTTGTCGAGGGTGCAGCTTGAGTCGACGACCTCAACTTATGCTTGGACTTACAGCTAGAAGGATCCTTCGATGACTTGTCACTGCATCGAGGCCTCGATGGCTATCGATGAGGATCTGTCCTTCGTCCCGGCTCCAATGCTCACAGGATTTGGCTAGAGCGCTTTCCTTAGCGGCTTCTTTGGAAGGCGCGGTAAGAACATGGCTTGCCCAAGGTTTTTGTTTTTAAATATTTTTAGCATTGATCTAAATGCTTCCCATTCGGCAGATGTGGAGCTTTTCATGGGACAAGATACCCTCTCAGGAAAGGTGTCTGACGCCTAAGTCGAAGAAGGCGACCTGTGGTGGCGCTTTTTCGATTTCCTCGACAACAATGAGGATTGGTGGGAGCCACTCCTTGACCTTGATCTTTTAACTTTTTTCCCTCGAGGAGAGTCACCTCTCGGCTCGTCAGATGAAGGTTTCTTCAATGGGGTTAGTCGATGGGTTTTTTGGGGGTTTTTACCTACCGCCAATTTCCTCTTTTGCTCCTTCAGGGCCTTTCCGTTTGTTGACTGGCACTTGGAGCAGGCTGAGGTCTTATGCTCCACCCCCGAGACACAACAGGCAAACTCAGTGTGGGTCGGTTAACGACATCTTAGAATCACAAGCTCGACACTTCTTGAACCCGGTCTTCAGGGTAGTAGGTGTCGAGGAAGAACATATATTTTATCACGAAGAACAAAGGAAGCGCGCCGTACTTTGTTGAAGCCATACCTTAAGCAGAAAAACTGAACGGAAGCCAACGGGCACTGCATGTGCTATATATACCCTCAATGACATCATCCTCGAGACAGAGGCCCTCTAGGGACATTAATTCGACTGCATTGACGCACAGCGCCCTCTGCCAACAAATCATTTTCCGAAGCAGCTGAAGCTAAATATTGCAAATCAGAGATGAGGAATACGTGGGAGGACATAATCCACTCGAAAGGTTGTTTTGCAGCGCACTGCCTGATACTAACATCACCTAGCTAAGTGAAGCGAGCGGAGGAAACTGTTCTGCTGCGAGGGTCAGTTTATCTGCCCCCAAAGCAGTTTGCGGCCAAGCAGGGAAAGACGCACTACACTCGTCGTTGATGGCTGGAATCTCAGGCTCTTGTGCACCAAGGACTGTGAATAGTATTTACAAATGATGGACAGGCAAGGCAAAGCTAAGCTGACTGTCATGGAGGCCTTTGCCTGGAAAGAGGGAGAGGGTACTGTCCCTCCATGCCCGGCACCAGAAAGCGGGTCCGCCTCAATGTCCATGGGGCAATATGGAGCGGCGTTACCAGCGACACTCAAACACAAAATTGATGCAGTGATAGTAGATGTCTGCTTTCTCAGACAAGAAGTGTGTTTGCTAGCGGATCGGTTGGGCACGACGGAGGCGCAGGTGCAAGTGAATAGTGGCAATATCACCAGGCATCAATTGGAAATAACTGCATTGACTGAGACGGTGCGATCAATGCAATGTCGGGCTGAGGATGCAGAAGGCGGAGCGTGGAGGAATAACATACGGATCCTTGGATTGCCCTAATACGTTGAGAATGTGTTACTTCAAGAGGTAGGCCCAGGCACGCTGATGCAGGGCATCACATTGGAGTGAGCCCACAGACCTCTAGCTAAAAGACCCCTGCCTGGTCTTTTAGACCGCTAATTCCGAGGATCCTGAATTACAAAGACAGAGAGCAAATATTGGCTTTCTCCAGGCAAGGGGGTACCATCAAGCACAAGTTAACAATATACACTGACTACACAAAGCTGGTACAGAGGCAGAGAGCAGCATTTGGCCCTATCAAGGTGCAGCTGCACCGAGTCGACCTGAGTTATATGCTAATTTATACAGCCAGGCTCAAAGTGCTGTACAATGCCAGATCACACTTCATCAAGGACACTACGGCTGCTGGCTCCTTTATGGACTCGATAGGGATTGTGCAGTAACTGATTAGAAGGCATAATGAACCCTGGTGGATGCATTGGTTCTGTGAGAGTGTTTCCTGCAGAGGCAGGCGCTTAGGGCACTCAAGTTTCTTAATTAGCAGAATTTGAGGGAGCGTCAGAGGACAGCGCATCACCCATTTTTGTTTTCTCTTTTTCTTTTCCATGTTTTCCTTTTGGGTGCCGCTGCGGACTGCTGCATTGGCTGCAGTTACGTTGCTATAGGTGTTGAACTTTTGAATGCCAGTTTCAAGACATTCCGCTGCTGCATGCTACCTGGGAGGAGTGGTGGGTGGGCGTGGTAGGCAGATGGGCCTGAATATGGTGTATGCTCTTGGGCTAGTTTTACACTGGTTGAAAGTGTGTGTGTTGCCCTTCGGGCTGTTTCTCTCCCTCTCCCCTTCTGTTGTTGTGTTGTTTTTCTGGTTTGTTTTTCTGGTTCTGCTTGTCGTGTGGTCTGAACCCTCAAGTTGATTGGAACACGTGGCTGTCTCTGTGGCTAGTGTTGTCTGCACTTGTGGTTAATCGCTTCCTATGTGCGAGGGAAGGAACTTCAAAAATGGTGCAATTACCCGGCCTCCCATCGCGCGAGGGTCTGCACTGGACGGTGGGGGGAGTGCTGTGGATGGTGGAAAACCGGGGAGTTTGTGGGGAAGTACGAGACTCAGAAAACACAAAGAGTATGGTGAGTAATGGGGTCAATTGTAACATAGAATGTCTGGGGTCTCAATGTTTACATCAAAAGGATAAGGGTGCACACACACCTGCGCAAGATGGGGGGTAGGGATCATATGACTGCAAGAGACACACCTCACTAGACAGAAGCAAAATACGATGGCCAAAAAGTGGGGATGCCAGTTGTTTGGCTCACCTTTTTCTGAGCATGCTTTTACTTTACTTTACTTTGAATTTATAACGCGCTACAGGTACCCGAAGGCTTAAGGATGCACACGTAACTAATGCAAACAGGATATAAACAGTTAAGAGTGGGTCAGTTTGTGCTCAAATTGACACGAATATCTCTCCGCTACTCCAGGAGCCTAAGAGAATAAAAATTATTTTAATTTCTTTTTGGAGATGTCAGTAGACTAGGCCTCTCTTAAATCCAGAGGCAAAGCGTTCCATGCCATAGGGGTCGCTATGTTAAATGCTCCCTTGAGCGCTTTGCTGGATTTTCACCAATGTGTTCTCTGTAGGTGGGTGTTATTGGATCTCAGGGCACTCTGGCTCTGTTTCTCCACTACCCCTTCCATCAGGTAGATTGGCATGCGACCCAAACGGCATGTATGGACAATCAGTAGCAATCTAAATTGAACTCTTGCCTTCACTGGAAGCCAATGCAGACTGCGCCTATCATCAGACACATGGTCTCTCCATTTAAGGGGGGGTCCTGATGTGGGTGGCACTGACCGTACCCTTCAAACCTTTGGATATTAAAAGAGATGATGAAGGCAGGATGGAGTTAGTGTAAGGATTTCTGGAAGACAAGGAGGAGTGCATCATAGACTCAGATACCCACAACCACGATGCTACTGCATTTTTTACTTCACTTTATTCAAGATAATCTCTTCATAGACATGCCCTGTGGATATGGGAAGGGGACTTCAATTATACCCTGGATCCGCTTGTGGACAGATCCAACAGTAAATATCGGAAGCCTGCACCCCCAGCCAAGGCTTTAAACGCACTATTGAAAAACCTTGATCTAGTAGATAAGTGGAGGCTGGCTCATGGGAATGATCGCGCCTACTTGTACTATTCTGAACCACACAAGAGGACACAGCAACGTTGACTACATCTTCACGGGGCGGGAAACATTGGGAGGATTTACTGAGGTCGCTTATAAGGCTTGGGTTCTCTCTGACCATGCCTCGCTGATGGTTACATGGCAGAGGAGATCATGTAGGGCCCCTATCCCTACCTGTAGGTTGTGGGCGGAAGCAATGCAAGATGATAGGTTCGGAGAATATTTGGGAGAAGTGATCAACAGTTATTTTGAGATTAACACGGGCAGTGTCGATAGGACGGGCACCTTGCGGGAAGCCTTTAGCGCAGTGCTAAGGGGAGAGTCAATAGGTAAGATGGGAGGCCTCTGAAGGGAGCTGTTGGACTCCTCGAAAGCTCTGAGGCCCAGAGCACAGCGACGCAGAAACAGGGGCAGAGGCGGAAGAGTTGGTCATATTACTGCAGAAGTGCGTGCTAGAGTGGGATCGGCTGGGTAAACTCAGTTTTGCCAAAAACACACAGATGCTGCACGTAGGGCGTTATGAACTGGGGAGGCCTTTGTCATGGCTGTGCAGCCAAGAGGAGAAAAGAGAAATGATCAGCGCCATGCATAATGGCAAGGGAGTCAGTAGACAAGGGCAGGGTGAGATCAACAAGGTTTTCTCACAATACTGTGAGTCCCTGTATTCATCAGTGGAGGAGGCTGGAGAGTCTGATGTTAGGGAAGCGATATCGGACATCAAACAACCCTGCCTTGGCAATGCAGAGGGAAATGCTAGATGTGCCGCTTTCGTTGAGGAACTCTTTATTATCATACGAGAACTTGTCAACAATTGTAAATTGGAGCAAGGCTGTAAGCCCCTTCTAAAAGACACTTTGACAGAAGAACAGTCACATAGATATATTTATTTGCATCAAACATGAGGAACATATTGGCGCCGCTGTAGTGGCATTTTTTTAACACAGTCTTCGGGGTTGATGGAGCCGAAGTCAAGGTCGTCGTACTCGAGTATCGAAGTTTTTCTCACAAAAAAAACAAAGCATGCCGTATTTCTCGAAGCGTTAATCATCGCAAAAAAATGGAACTGAAGCTAACCGGCGCTGCACGTGCTATATATACCAATGATGACGTAGGCTCCGAGATGGAAGCCTTTGTGGGACGATGCATCGGCGCACAAGGCCCTCTACCGGAAAGTAATTCCAAAGTAGCTGAAGCTGAAGGGAAATATCAAAAGATGAGGAATACGTGGGAGGACCCAATCCATTTGAAACATTTATTTGCATCAAACAAAGCACTCGAGTGGAGAGAGGTGATAACACATGTTTTGCTAAGGCTCTCTGCCTTCACAGATTCTTCTGGTCCTCATATACATCTCTCTAGCTGCGTTAGCATGACATGTAAATAATACAGGGTCCTTAAAAGGTAACTCACTGACAGGGTGAACAGAAAGCTCAGTGAGTCAAAATAGTTAAATACAAATAGACATGCAGGGCGGATGCTGAACATATGTTCTTTTCTATCCTTGGCCAGAGCTCAGGGGTAAGGGTCATCACCTGCTAGTATTTGTATGTGCTATTTTGACCACAGCTATTTCCTAACTTGATAGCAGTGCCTGCAACTTAAAACACATACACAGAGGTCGTTTGAGTGGCTGATTTGTGGACCAGGCAAAACTGCAGTGTGACATTATAACAGGAAAAGACAGAGAAGTGGTGTTCATTTAATATATATATTTCCACACACTACTGTCTGGGAAAACACCAGGGGATGAAGGATTGCATAGCTAGCCAATAGACTCCTAGGGGTGCTAGAAGAGGCTTATCCGACTGGGATTCTACTACAGAGTTTGACGGAATCGATAATAGTCCCACTACAAAAGCCTAATAACCAACTGCTAGACTGCAGCTCTTATAGACCCCTTTTCCATGGTCAACAAGGACTGTAAGATACTCACGGCATTGCTTGCAGATAGACTAAGGAAAATGATCAGCACCTTGCTACACACGGACCAGACTGGGTACGTCCCAGGTAGGAACACCTTGTGGAACTAGCGTCATGACCCTCAGCCCTGATCCCCACTGGCAAGCCCATTGGCCAGGTGGAATCAGACTTCGGATCGCAAATAAGGCCTGGCATTCGCTTCACAGACCCTCTTGGGGCCAGCCCAGGCGCCTTTGGCGCCAGGCTCATAAACAGGGAAAGACATCAGCTAAAGGGACTACTTTATTCAGGCTTTCAGCCAACATGGAGGCATCCACATAGCTTGATTCCTAGAACCAAGCTATGCGGTATAGTGTTTTGGGTGTGGTAGCCTAGGGACTACTTTACCTGGACTACTTTGCACAGACTATTTAAACCACACCCGAACAAGACAATACGCTTCGCGTTACTTTGCTACTAGCAACGTGACGCTCACCGTGTCCAGCTTCTCACGAGCCTGGCAAGATCCGGATCTGCAGAAAATAACAAAGAACATCGTTAGCAGCAGAATCTTACCTGCAATGTCCATCCTTCACTGTTCACAGCTCCCGGGCAGCTCCGTGTGGATGGTTCGCCACCCGGATCGAAGGACCTGAGAAAGGAAGAAAGACATCATTAAAGAAGGTAGTAGAGACATTTCAACCACAAATTGCTTAGAGACTTACCTGGCTGGTGATTGTTCGACCGGTATTGCTCCGGAACGCCATCCGCGCTGGGAGCACACCGCAACCTACAAAAAGAGAACACAGGTCAGTGAAGACAAGACATCGCCGTGCTGCACAAAGCGCCTACTAACCACATCATAGCGCTATTGTGCGCCATCATTTACCGGCGAGAACCAGCCTACCCAGTTCGCCAAGCGGACGCTCCACGCACGTAAGGGAGATAAAAAAAGAGACATTATCGAACAGAGAAAAGGCATGCAAGAATAACAACTCCATAAACCGCAATAAGACCTACCTGAAAGACATTACTTGGGCCGCTGTCAGTGAAGTAACTGGACCGCACGCGCCCACGAAAGACAACGCGCTCTTGCCTAGAAAGCAGGACAGAGAGCCCACCAACTTTGATAACAAGGTGAGAAGAGAACCCGGAGGGGCTGAAATCACAAGGGAGGTGGGAAGGTTTATCTTGGCTGTCCAGTCCTAAACATAGTCTTCATTTCCAGGCGGAATTCCATCGAGAACCGCACCAGGGAATCATTGAAAAGGGCACCAACGACCAACTGGCTGGGTGGCGTTTCCGTGGATACCAGGTGAGCGTAAAAACTAGAGGAGATTGTATTACATCATAGATAGCACTGGACACCTCGATCTGGACTGTGCGGTTAATTTTGTCAGATAGGATTGGTTGTATGAGCACATGAGGCAGATTGGTATTGGTGTGGGTTTCCTGCGATGGGTGCGGCTGGTATATACAAAACTAATAGCCCGGGTGCGTACGGGCAAACATATTTCCAACGGGTGGGAACAGAAGAAAGGCACCAAGCAGAGATGTTCACTGTCCCTGATGCTGTTTATTCTTGCTTTGGAACCAAACACAGTGTTTTTGAGATCCAGATATGCGTCCCTAACTTTTCCTATGCACGGATGATATGCTCCTATATGTCACACATCCTGAACAGAACTTACAATATAGCCTTAATGTGATTCATAGATTTTCATATTTTTCAGCCATTTGCGGTAATCATCATGAATTCAGTTTGTTTCCACTGGCAGGGCTGGTTGGCCTTCACCAGAGTCAGTTGCCCAATCTATACCTGAAATGGGAGGTTGGCACCTTCAGATACCTAGGGGTGAATGTGTGGCATGAACCTCAAGCCTCGCACGAAAACAACACTTGGAAAGCCTTGGACAGAGTGGTAAAACCCATGGAGTTTTGGAGAAAGCTCCCCCTGTCAATGATAGGGTGTGCTGCACTCTTGAACATGGTAGGACTCCCACGCCTATTGCACTATTTGTTAGCATACACTTCGATATCCCTGAATTGTTATTTCGTTGACTAGACTCTATCACCAGGGACTTCATAGAGGGGAGGGAGTTGGGCGGAGAGGAATAGGATTGCGCTGGGGACTTTGCAGAGAGACTATCAGGAGGGAGGAATCAGGTAGCCCCACTTTGAAGTGTATTATCTTGCAGGGCAGCTACAGTTCCTAATGGGCTGGTTGGCTGACAAGCCCTCTTTGGATACTATGTTATTATTATAGTGAACATTGTTTTCTGATGGAGGCACTGTGGATACAGACAACTGAATTTTCTTACTTGCCTCACCTTTTATCATTGGGCAAGATCCTGTGTTGCAGGTCCTGGCGAATGATGGGGGTCAACGACCCTTACTCTCCTAACATCCACCTGGTAGCATTGCTGAATAGCAATCCCAACTCTGTAAAGGTGATTAGAACGTATTGGGAGACCTGAGGTGTGGCAACGGTGGGAGATCTGTTGCAGGGGGGGAGAGTGATGGACTTTGAGTCACTGGCACAGACCTCGGGATTACATAAGGGCCAATTTATAATGCATGTGGGGTTACTCCAAGTGATAAAAAAGAAATGACCAGACCTCTCGGGGGAATGGAGAGCAACCCAACATTGGAGGCTTTGTATGACATGTGAGAGGGGGACCACGTAATCTCTAGAGTATATGAGTTACTGTTAGGTAAATTGCATAAACCCATCCTGAAAGTGCGCACGCAATGAGAAGCTGACCTAGGTAGGACCCTTATTGACACAGAATGGGTTCTGACCTTAACTTACATGAAAAAGGTCTCTCGGAATGTGCGCTTTAAGTTATTGCAATTGTATGTCACAATTAGGGCATACATGACCCCACACAAAATCTCCCAGTTCCAGGGAGTGTAAACAGCGTGTTTGCCCCAGATGCGCAAGCGATGAAGCAGACATAATGCATAGGTTCTGGACTTGTCCAGTGGTATAAGAGTTCTAGGAGCCATTTGCAACTAAGGTAGCCAAAAGTGGAATTGAGATGCATGACTAGCCCCCAGAGATTTGTCTACTGGGGATGTTCCTGTGAGGGAAGAAACATTTGACCCCCTTTGCCAGGATGAAGCACTTGATTTGTATACTTGCAAAATGCAGCATTGCAATGGCATGGAAGTTGAAAGTAGGACCCAACGTTAATGCTTGTTGGAGTGATTTACACAGATGGGGGATTGCCGAAAACTCTGTCTGCCGTAGACCTGTATATAAGGGTTTTAAGGAGGTGAGCGATGATGTGAATGCATGGAATGCTTTGACGCAAGCAATATTTACCCCTTCAGAAGACATGCCTCCATAGAAAATGTATATTGATTGGAGTATGATGCGGGACCTCATGGTGTACTTCCTGTTTTTGCTTAGAATACATGAGCATGCCACTTCTAAAAGGATTGGGGGGAAACGGACCACAGTGACACAGGAAAAAGTTACTGTAGTTTCCTTTGTTGTTTTCACCTTTATGGTTGGACAGTCGTTGAAGAGCAGTATTTACTATTGTCACTGTTAGAAATTTCTCTAAGCTGTATTTGCTGCATGTTGTGACAGAAACAATAAAAATTGTTAAAAAAATAAATAAAGTAGCATTCAGTTTGTATGGCACTGTGGGGACACTACGACCAGGGTTAATAGGGGCACTGGAGTTACCAGTGGGTTTTAATATTGGCCCTTTTGAATAGTATTTAAAAATCATTGCTACAAGCTAAAATCTGGATTTACAAACTCACTCCCTCCCCTCTTATCTATATTGTTATGGTTAATGGTTTAACAGACAACTCAAAGCCATCATCATGACAAAAACAATAAAAAAAGGGGATTGGGTCTCAGTGAACCAACTGAGTGGGATTTGAGAGTATCTACTAGTGCAGCAGCTGTTCCTTGGGGATGTGGCCTTTAGTCCTTCCCTCTCTCTCATGAATAGGACTGCCTCTCCAGTGGTAAATAAATCGCTCACTGTCTCTTGGGCTTTAAGTGGTCTCCGCTTCTTTGCAAACCTCTTGCAGATTTGTATAGGAGTGGTTTTGCCAGGATGTTGCTTGGGCCCAATTCGATTTAGGGAATATCTGACACCATCACCTCCTGGGGCCTTGGGTCATCTTGATGGGATAGGGAATCAGATAATTTAGCGTATGTAAAACCCTGGGATTAACAGTCTTTCTGGTGCAAGCCTGACCTGACTAGTTTCTCATCCGGCCCTTACACAGCCTTCAACACTTAGGGTAGAGACAGGGGACTTTACCTCTTCCCACCTTTCCTCTCCCCCTCCTTGTTCTTTTCTGTATTGTTTTGTCTCCCGCTTTCTCATCTCACAAACCTCCTTCCGATTCTCTGGCTTCCTGGCCATACTGCCACTGGACTCATTCCTTCAGTTTACCTTTCCTCCTCACCTTCCTTTGATACCTTAGACCTCTCCTTTAATAGTTTTTCTTATCTGGCTCCTCTCACTCCCTGGCTTCTTCCTCCAGGTTTTATCGCTCCACCACCTCTGCCTCACTGTCTACCCTCCCCACAAAACCGCCATGCACTGAACACCTCTCTGTTCTGCTAACTCTCACAACACCTGCCAAGCATGGTCCCCTTTTATCCCTGAATGAGCTCGAGTGGCCCTCATTACAATTATGCCGGTCATGGAAAAATGCTGGTAAAACGGCCGGTAATACCGGATCCAGCATTGATCCTGGGCCGGCATACTACGGGTTTACCAGTAGGTGCAGTGAACTACCGGCAGACCTGATCTGTCGGCAAAGAATTGCCCCTATCACCTGCACTGTTACTACTGGTGCCAGTCATAGGGGCAAACCCATTCCATGGAGTCCGATTGTACTCCATGGAATGGGAACTTACCGCCGTTGCCGGCACCCGCAATATCCTGGTAACACTGGGATATCGGGTGCCGGTAACGATAAAGCGAGTTTGCCAGTAATCCGCCAGTAGCATCAGCGGGTGACCAGCAGATTCGTTAGGGCCAGTGTCTAGTTAATATCCATTTCCATCCATATTCCATGAATCGGAAGTGGTGGAACAATTCAGTTACCTAGGGTTCATTTTTGATAAAAACAAAACCTTCGGCCTCTTCTACATTCGATAGGTTCATTAAAAAATGCTTTTTAACGAAAGGGACAGCCCCTACTGTGGAAGGAAGATGGCTCAAATACAATGGAGAACAGAAAAGGCTCCAACCACAGAAGTAATTCTTAACACTATCCTAATGTCTGAGTGTCTGCATGATTTTAATATGATTGTTTCAAAATGGAGCTTCAAATAGTAAGCCAAATATCCTTTACATGCGTAATCAGGTCATCCAATATGGCAGAAAAAGGAGGGCCCCCCTATCTAGTTGGTAAGGTCAGAGTGGCACATAGAGTGCTTGGCCTAAGGGCGTTTCGGCTGGCAGTTGGAACGCCTTCGTCTGGGCCTCCGGTATGGAGATCTCTGTGAAGTGAAAGAAAAGAAAGGGGAGGGGGAAAGGTAAGTGAGATCTGAATAAGGTCCCAATACCTAGAAAAAGCAAAAACGAGCTAAAATGTGAAAGCATTGCTGCCTAGCATGCACTCGAGGTAAAAGATACTTCTAAAGTAATACTAACAATGTCAGCTATAGTCTGATATGTTAAAAACATCATGGAGCTGCGAAGAGGCCCACTTGTGGAAAGGGAACCGCTGGTCTTCGCTGTGAAGGGGCGGAATCTGGTATTCACTGGGTCCAGGCATAAATTCTGGGTGGATACGGCTGCCGCAATGTGGGAACAGCTACAGGGAAATTAAATCCAGTGAGAGATGAGGCCGGTCATCTAGAAGGGTGAGAATCTAAAAATAAAAATGTACAAACAGCGCTATAAAGGCAGAATGTTTTCGTGAAGGGCTCGAGAAAATCAGAAAACGAGCAAGGAAATATACATCACATAATCCATAGTTGGAAATAGAGGTAACTGTACCTTAGTGTGATGTCATAATGGGTAAAGTCCCAATGGGGTGTAGGAGTGTAGACTTGCTGGAGTACTTCAGAATAGTGCTCTCTGGCAGCACGTCATAAGCACCCGTGTTTAATGCTGTCGGAGCAGACAAAAAGTATGCCGTTAACAACGTGGGCGGGGTGCTGGAGTAGCAGCAGGGTGAACGCAGAAGGGGGCTAGAGGCAGGTGCCTCTGGGACGTTCAAAAGTTTACCTGGAGATGAATCAAGCCAGGGATCTACGTTGTGTGTGGTCCGCGGGGCTCTGCTACAGCCGCGTGGGAGCTGTACCAACAAATGGTGCACTCCGCCTGCGTTCGGGACTAGTGTGATATAGTCCCACGCATGCGCAGGGTACAGGGTAGCTCCTCGTAGTCATGGCGACGGGTTTAGGTGTGAAAGCTACCGCAAGTGGGACCTACGAAGTACAGAACCGAAAATACTGACTGCCGAAAGAGGTCCCTTGCAAGTGCAGGAAGGAGTCTGTGAGTAGCGAGAACGAGCGTGGACCTGGGGGCAGTCAGTGGGGACCCAAGGGCCAGAATATGTGCAGAGTCCTCAGGGCTGCTGAGCAAATGGAGGGGCGTGGCCAAAATAAACAGGTCGAGTTGAAAAACTGCTAGATCACAAGGATCTAAATCGGGCTAAGTTTGTGTGGTACGGTGGCTCTACAGGAGGGTAGATCTGTACATATAGGACCATGTGGGTCCTAGGGAGTACATACTAACGTGGGCGGGACCTATTGGACAGATGGTGGCATCTGTCACAGTCATGATGCCATTAGGTTGACCATTAGAGGGTGGTCTGGTGTGAAAGTAGGGTTGCACTATACATTCCAGTCCTTGAGACTACTGCGCAGAAGTGGGCATCTCCCTCAGTCTGTATGTCGGTCGGTTGGCCAAGTTAGGAGATTCACTGGTCAGTTCAGAAGTATGGACATGCCAGCGTAAATAATGTAAGGGGTATACAGATAGCACTTATGTCTACAAGGGCCCCCCTACTCCCACGTGACCTTAGCCTCATAAAGGCTATGTGTTAGTGTTTGGAGCTTGAAAATCCACCATGCTTCCTTATGTTTGAGAGCATTTCTGATGTTAGTATTACTCTCCAGCTTGTCGATTACCCACCAAGTAAAGTCATCTGGGCTGTGGCGAAATTCAAGGAAATGGGTGACCAGTGGGGCATTATATGTCTTGCAGCGGATGCGCGAGCGGTGTTCGCTTATCCTTTTACTGACTGGTCTTTGGGTCTGTCCCACGTATCTTAGGCTGCACGGGCACTCAATGTGGTAGATTACATTATTGGTCTTGCAGTTCGAAAAATGTTTGAGTACCCAATCCTTGTCCCCGATTTTGAATGTTTTGACCTTCTTTGTTAATTTGCATGCTACACACTGGCCTCATGGATAGTGGCCAGAAAGGTCCCTCAGGTTCCAAAGTGTTGTTCGAGTGTTTTTCTTCAAACGGGCATGGGTTAAATGCTCTTTTAGATTTCTGGCACGTTTGAGTGCCATCCTGGGTGGTGATTCATTGGGCAGACTTAGCTGTATAAGTGGCCAAAGCTTTTTGATAATCTGTTGTACTTTGGTAGTGTTCTGTCCAAAGGTAGTAACACATGTTATTCTGTCTTTGTCGACGGTCCTGTTTTTAGGAGTAAGAAGGGCATCACATGGGGTGTACAGTGCTCTTTTGCTGGTATTCCTTATCAATTTCTTAGGATATCCCCTAGCCTTCAGTCTCTGTTCCAATTCCGCTGCATGTTCTTTAAACTGTCCAGTTTCCGTGCAGTTACGTCGTACCCTTAAAAATTGTCCATACGGCAGGTTGTTCCGTAGATTGCTGTGGTGATTACTACTGTAATGTAGTAGGGTGTTGCGATCTGTTTCCTTTCTGAATAGATTGCAGGAAAGTCTGTCTTCATTAGCTTCTATTCTGAGGTCAAGGAAATTAATACTTTCCGAGCTGCAGTTCATGGTGAATTGAATTTCCCTAGTTTGTTGGTTCAGCCATCCATGAAAGTCATTGAGTGTTGTCGTTTTCCCATGCCAGATAAAGATGACATCATCTATATATCTGAACCAATTAGAGATATGGCTCAAGTAGGGGTTCTGTTGTGAAAACACATATCTTTCTTCATAGCTCGCCATGAAAATAACTGCCAGGCTCGGAGCGAAGGCAGCTCCCATAGCCGTCCCGTTGGTCTGTATGAAGAAATCATCATTGAATGTGAAGTAGTTTCTGGTGAGGGCCAGTTCCAGGAGTTCAGCGATGAAGTTCACTGGGACCCGTTTGTCTGCCAAGTGATGAGTGAGATGGTCCCTTATACATTCAATTGCTGCTTCCTGCGGAATGTTGGAATAGAGCGCAGTAATATCCATAGTCACCAGTACATCTGTGGTCTTGTTGAAAGGAAGGTTCTCAAACTTATTAATGGTGGACATCGTATCCCTCAGGTATGTTCTTGTGGTCTGGCTCAGGGGTTTCAGAAAGTGGTGTATAAATTTACAGATCGGTTCCAAAATGGAGCCACATCTGGAGACAATGGGTCTCCCTGGGGGGTTTGTCGTGTTCTTATGGATTTTTGGGAGGGCATAAAAGGCTGGAATCCTGCCCTCCGAGGTGTTCAGATATTTTTCTTCTTTTTTAGTAATCCATCCTTGTTCAAGGGCGAATCTGGTTGCTTCTTGGATGATGTTTCTAATGTCCTCGGTGGGGTCTTTTTTGATTCTTTTGTAATTGGTTGCGTCATTGAGCAGTATATTTACCATCAGTTTATATTGTCGGATGCTCTGGACTACAATACCCCCTCCTTTGTCTGCACTCTTAATAATGATCTCTGTGTTGTTTTCTAGGTCTTTGAGTGCCCTTCGTTCCGCATTGGACAGATTGTGTCGCATCAGTTTAGGATCGTTCTGAAGTTTGCTCATTTCCTTACGGAAGCATTTTTCAAATGTGATTACTGAGTCTGGAACATCGTTGTCCTGGGGGTAAATGAAGATTTGGGATGAAGTCCAGTATCTTCTAGTTGATCATCATACTCAGAATCCTGAATAATGTATCTTGAGACGTATGGTTCTGAAGAACCCTTGTAGTTACTTATCCAGTACATACCAGTCAGTGGGATTAGTGGGAACATAGAATAGTCCTTTAGAGAGGACAGAAAGTTCTGTCTGGGTAAGGGTTGTGTCAGATAGATTAAACACTGGTATTTCCTCTGTCGGAGTAGTTAAACCTAACGGCGATTGCGCCGTCGCCCTCTGTTGGGTCTCCAAGGTGGGTATTGGAACATGGGCATGGGTTGGGGGCCCCAGTAGGGTCCTTAGGGCCCCCCTTGGCCTAAAAAAGGCGGTGGTCTGGGAAATGGAGGAAAGGGCATGTTCCTGTTGGGCATCTGTGGGCGTTGTTGGGATCACCATGGCTCGAACCTGAGCCTGAGCTAGATGTGAGCTAGATGTGTCGCTGAAGGAGACCCACTTTCTTTTTTGTTTAAATGCTGCCGTCTGGTTTTGTATCCTTTCTTTCTCTTTGTTTTCTTTATATTCCGGGCAGAGGTATGGGTATACAGTTTCCAGCTTAAAACCTTTTATATCCTTAGCCAATTTTTTGTGTTTTTTCTGTAGTGTTTCAGACATAAACTGGTCCATAGTGGTGTTAATCTCCTTCAGTTTCTCTCTGGCATTATCCAAACTGGTGTTGGTCAGGAATTTCTCTTCCTCCTTTTTCAGTTCCCCCTGTATTTTAGTGTGAATTCTTCTTGCAGTGGTAATTGTTAGGGCCATCAAGTCCCTACTGCATTTTGTAGAAATTTTACTAAAATCTAGCATGTATTCGGGATCGTCCAAAAATAAAGCCGGTTCATTCCTAACTAATAGACCCAATGGAACCAAACTTGCCCTTAAGTATTCGCATAGAAAATGCCCATGTACTTCAGTACGAAAGCATTTTTTCTTGAGTTTCAATAGTTCCTCGCCCGATGAGGTAGTGGCAATCAGTTCATTATCTCCCTGCATATTAAACATGGAAGGTCCAAGTATGATATTGCTAATCTGATCTTCTGAAAAGCTCAATGTATGATCCATGGTAACGACGGAAAGGTGGGGAAAGGCCCCGCCGCAAGAGGGTAAAGTAAGTGGTAACGAGAAATGAATTTGGTCCCTGGCAGTAAAGCCCGCGGCTCCCACAGGGTGGTCTGTGCGCAGCTCCAAAGTGTTGAAATCTCTCACAAAAAAGATTTCCTTAAATAGCGTGGTCATTGACCACTTGTCGCAAAAAAAATTGTCATCAAGATTAATCGTAGATCCCTATTACAGTAGAACTGTAACTTGATTCTTTTTAACGAAAGGAGGGACCTTTCTGGCCACTATCCATGAGGTCAGTGTGTAGCATGCAAATTAACAAAGAAGGTCAAAACATTCAAAATCGGGGACAAAGATTGGGTACTCAAACATTTTTCGAACTGCAAGACCAATAATGTAATCTACCTCATTGAGTGCCCGTGCGGCCTAAGATACGTGGGACAGACCCAAAGACCAGTCAGTAAAAGGATAAGCCAACACCGCTCGCGCATCCGCTGCAAGACATATAATGCCCCACTGGTCACCCATTTCCTTGAATTTCGCCACAGCCCCAATGACTTTACTTGGTGGGTAATCGACAAGCTGGAGAGCAATACTAACATCAGAAATGCTCCCAAACATAAGGAAGCATGGTGGATTTTCAAGCTCCAAACATTAACCCATGGCCTTAATGAGGCTAAGGTCACATGGGAGTAAGGGGGCCCTTGTAGACATAAGTGCTATCTGTATACCCCTTACATTATTTACGCTGGCATGTCCATACTTCTGAACTGACCAGTGCACCTCCTAACGTGGCCAACCTACCGACATACAGACTGAGGGAGATGCCCACTTCTGCGCAGTAGTCTCAAGGACTGGACTGTATAGTGCAACCCTACTTTCACACCAGACCACCCTCTAATGGTCAACCTAATGGCATCATGACTGTGATAGATGCCACCATCTGTCCAATAGGTCCCACCCACATTAGTATGTACTACCTAGGACCCACGTGGTCCTATATGTACAGATCTACCCTCCAGTAGAGCCACCGTACCACACAAACCTAGCCCGACTTAGATCCTTGGGATCTAGCAGTTTTTCAACTCGACCTGTTTATTTTGGCCACGCCATACCCCCCCATTTGCTCAGCAGCCCTGGGGACTCTGCACACATTCTGGCCCTTGGGTCCCCACTGACTGCCCCCAGGTCCACGCTCGTTCTCGCTACTCACAGACTCCTTCCTGCACTTGCAAATGACCTCTTTAGGCAGTCTGTATTTTTGATTCTGTACTTCGTAGGTCCCACTTGCGGTAGCTTTCACTCCTAAACACGTCACCATGACTACGTGGAACTACCCTGTACCCTGCGCAGGACTATATCACTATATAGTCCCGAACGCAGGCGCAGTGCACCATTTGTTGGTACAGCTCCAGCGCGGCTGTAGCAGAGCCTCGCGGACCACACACAACGTAGATCCCTGGCTTGATTCATCTCCAGGTAAACTTTTGAACGTCCGAGAGGCACCTGCCTCTAGCCCCCTTCTGCGTTCACCCTGCTGCTACTCCAGCACCCCGCCCACATTGTTAACGGCATACTTTTTGTCTGCACCCGACAGCATTAAACACGGGTGCTTATGACGTGCTGCCAGAGAGCACTATTCTGAAGTACTCCAGCAAGTCGGGGAATAGTTTCTTACCTGTAACTCCATTTCTCCAGCATTTTTATCTTTCATGGATTCACATGCTTAGAATATTCCCCGTCATCAGACTGGGACCCCTCGGTAGGAAAACTTCCGACACTTTTGTGTCCTATCTACGTCCTTTTGGGGCCCGCATACGCATGCCCCGTAGGACGTCGCGGTATAAAAGCCCCGCCCCCGCGGCTCCCTTCAGATTTCGGCCCCTCCAAAGTAGGAAGGGTTAAACCTATCTAGCATATACATTGCATCCTGGGGAGGCCGGCGGGTGCATGTGAATCCTTGAAAGATACCAATGCTGGAGAAATGGAGTTACAGGTAAGAAACTATTCCCTTCTCCAGCATTGGATCTTTCATGGATTCACATGCTTAGAATAGATTGTATAGCAGTAAACTGGAAGACGGCGGTGAGAATGCAATGCAACATACATCCACAAAAAATACATAATGCATAGGTACGCAAGAAATAAGTTTACCCATATACCTGTACCTCCATAAAGCATACGGTTACCAAAGGTAGAAAAAACTCTCCACAGTGCAGAGCTTACCTTATTGAAACAGATGGCGCAGGACTGCTCTTCCCATCTGCACCTCGTCCGCATGCTGCCTCGCAAGGCAGTAATGGCGGGTAAACGTGTGGGGCATCGACCATGCCGCAGCCTGGCATATGTCCGTTAGCGGAATTCCTGCCCATAATGCTGATGAAGAGGACGTTGATCTTGTAGAATGGGCTCTAGGATGTCCTTGCAGCGGCCTTCCGGCCTTGGAGTGACAAAACGCAATCGTCGACGAGACCCACCGAGCCAGTCCTTGCTTAGAAATTGCATTTCCTCTCGTCGACGGACCATACGCGATGAACAATTGTCGAGTAGACCTGAGTTCTTGTGTACGATGTAGGTAAAATTTTAGGGCCCTCTTAACGTCCAAGTTTTGAAGAGCTTTTTCCGCTGCCGATGATGGGGTCGCGAAAAAAGTAGGGAGGACAATGGACAAGTGTTTGCGATACACTGTAGGAACTTTCGGAACGAAAGTAGGATTAGTTGCCAGAACCACCTTGTCTTTAAAGAATCTTAGGTATGGAGGGTCTACGACCAACGCTTGCAGTTCCGAGATTCTCCTAGCTGACGTGATAGCTATTAAGAACGCCAACTTCCACGCTACGAATTTCATGGCCGAGGTGGCCATAGGCTCGAAGGGTGGTTTCATTAAGCCTGCCAGCATCACGTTGAGACTCTATGTTGGTGGAAAACGTTTTATTGGGGGAAAAGTTTGAAATAAACCCCTCATGAAGTGTTTCACTAACCTGTCGCTGAATAAAGGAGACAACTGTCTCTTCCTCGTGAACCTAGAGATGGCCGCACCAGGTGCACCTTTATCGATGTGAAAGATAAACCCCCCTCTGCCAAGTGAAGCAGATAAGGCAGAACTTGCTCCGGAGTCACCCTTAACGGGTGTAGTCCTTGTTGTCCTTGACACCACTCACAGAACCTTCGCCACTTATAGGTGTAAGATTTGTTGGTAGAAGGGGCCCGAGCCGCTTGCAGAATTTTTTGGCAATCCTCCAAAACATCTAAGGTACCAAATTCTGAAAAGTCAGGAGCCAGGCTGTGAGGTTGAGACTGTCCGGGTCGTGATGCCACACCGTACCTTTGTCCCGGGACAGTAGGTTCGGGACCCTCGGAAACGCTATTGGTTGTTCCAGCGACAAGTGAAGCAGGTCGGAAAACCACGGTTGCCTCGGCCAGTACGGTGCCACTAGAATTACCCGGCAACTGTACCTGCGTATCCACTGCACCATCCTCCGTATGAGGGCGAACGGAGGAAAAGCGTAAAGGAACTTGTCCGTCCATGGGAAGGAGAACGCCTCCCCCATGCAAGCCTCCTGAGGCCATCTACTTGCGAATTGCTCGCATTTCTTATTTTCCTTCGTCGCAAAGACATCCAGTGGGGGGTGACCCCATTTCTCAAAAAACTTTCATCAGCTGCACTGTGTCCATTTCCCATTCGTGTATCTGGGCCATCCTTCTGCTGAGGGAATCCGCCTGCGAGTTCCTCACTCCCGGGAGATGCTGAGCCACAATGGATATCTCGTGCTTTAATGCCCAATGCCACACTTTCTGGGCCTCTATGGAAAGGGTCCTGGATCGCGTCCCCCCTTGTTTTCTCACATAAAACATGGCCGTCGTATTGTCCGTCAGCACTCGTACTCTCGATCCCTTGATGTGTGGTAAGAACGCCTTCAAGGCCCATCGCACTGCTCTGAGCTCTAAAACGTTGATGTGTAGGAGCGACTCCGTTTGAGACCAACGACCTTGCGTTTGAAGAGTGCCCATGTGAGCTCCCCAGCCGGTTAGAGACGCATCCGTGACTATGGTTAGCTGGAACTCCGGCTCCTGTAGGGGTACACCACTGTTCAGGTTGTGGAAACTCTGCCACCACTGAAGAGTCCGAAGCAGTTTGTCCTCGTCGATGGTTATCTTGTCTGACCACGATCCTTGGGCCTGTGTCCACCAGTCCGCCAGGAACTCCTGAACTGGCCTCTTGAATAGGCGACAGTTGGCCACCCCATGGATGAAGGATGCCATGGCCCCTAGGACCGAAACGTATTTTCTCACTGAAAGCTTGGTGTTTCGCCGTAGTCGACCTGCCAGTTGATTGAGTTTTGAGATTCTGTCGAGGGAAGGCTTCACTAGCCCCGACTGGGTTTCGAACTGTGCCCCCAGGAACACCAACGTTTTCGATGGCACCAACGAGGATTTTTCGAAGTTTATGGCGAATTCCAGCTGTTGTAGAAGCTGCATGGTGGCCTGCAAGCTTGTGTTGGTCGACGCTGGGGAGGATACCCTTACCAGCCAGTCGTCGAGATATGGGTATACATGGTGGCCCTGCCTTCTTAGCCAGGCCGCTACTGGGGCCAGGCATTTCGTGAACGTTCTGGGGGAGGTTTTGAGCCCAAAGGGAAGAACCGTGAACTGGTAGTGAGTCCGCCCTATCACAAACCTCAGGAACTTCCTGTGCTTCCGACACATTGGAATATGGAAGTACGTGTCCTGCGAATCCAGGGACGCCAGAAAATCCCCTTCTTGAACGGCTCGGATCACTTCCTGGAGCGTGAGCATTTTGAATTTTAGGCTCTTTAAGGACTTGTTGAGATCGCGTAAGTCTAGAATGGGACGCCATTTTCCATTTGGCTTTTTCACGACAAAGTATCTTGAGTAAACCCCTTGACCTTTCTGTGATGCTGGAACTAATTCTATCGCACCTTTTGCTAACATGAGTGTTACTTCCTGTTGCAGTACCCTCAGATGGGACTGAGCGACGAACGCAGGTGGAATGTGCGGAGGGCTGCGCTTGAATTGTAGAGAATGTCCTTTCCTTATTGTGTCCAGCACCCATTGATCTGTCGTTATTTGTTCCCATTCGTCGACATAGGCTGATACTCTTCCTCCCAGAACGGTGTGTTGCTCGTCATTGCTGATCTTTGTTTTGCTTCTCTCTCGACGACGACGGATAGGATGGTCTCTTCCTGGAGGTCTGGAAGTTCCGGCGTTGGTTTGCTGCTTGAGAAGCGCGCCTGTATCCCTGGGAGGGGTATGCCGACCTACTGAAGGATCTGTCTCCTGACGCAGAGAATCTGGAATTACCTGAAGCCCCTCTAAAGGGACGAAAAGACTTGTAGCTCGGCCACTCTGGAGGGCATCCAATGAACGTGCCGTGTCAGAGTCCTCTTTCATTCCCTTCAGGGCCTCATCTACTTTCTCTCCGAATAGAAGGTCTCCCTCAAAGGGCATATCTAATACTTTGTATTGTACCTCCGGTCTGAAGTAGGTACACTTAAACCATGACTGTCGTCGTAACACAACCCCATTATTGACTTGCTTGAAGCCCGATTCAGCGAGGTCCACCGCAATGTTTTTTGCGTGATTGGAGGCTTGCTCACCCTCTCGGACGAGTAACATCGCTGCCTTCCTATGCTCTTCTGGAAGATGATCCAGCAACGGAGCCAGCCTGTGCCACATTTCTCTGTCGTATCTGGCTACAATAGCCAGAGAGTTTGCAGCCTTCACTGTAGTTGCTCCCACAGATAGCACTCTTTTGCCGACGGCATCCTGACATCTTGCCTCGTTTTCAGGCAGAGTCGTGCACTTGTGCTGGGCCTCAGCTTTCCTCGCCGCTGCCGCCGACACCACCGATTCAGGCGTTGGTTGGGAGGATAAGCACTTGGGGGTAGAGTCTGGAGCCTTACATTTTTTCTGAAGGCGACCTTTTACCGCCGGTTCCGAAAAGGGGTGACGCATTGTCTGCAAACCCTCCTTCCACACATGATCTAGGATGGGTATTGAAAACACTGACCTCCTTCTCTTACCCATGTGGTCGAAAAGAAAACAGTCCTTTTTCTGTTCCTCCTGGGACAAAACGAATTCCTTACACGCCTTCTCCATCATAGAATGGAATGATGCAATATCATCCGGGGGGGGTGGCTGAGCCGGGCTCCTTGGGGTTTCTAATTCTACCTCTGTCTCCCAGGCTGGATCCCTGGAGGGGGATGAGGAGATATCCGACATGGTTCCTCTGTCAGACTCCGAATCTGGCAGCTCACCTTCCTCTTGGGGTGCCGGTGGTGCTGAGACTGGCGTGCGTAAGTGAGTCGGTGGACGGGACGGGCCCGGCTCGACGACGGGTGACTGTGGCAGGTTTACCTGAGGTAGCCTCTGGTCCAACGACTTTAATAAAGACTGAAGCGTGGACAGAACCTCGAACGACAAAATAGATTGAGGATTGAGAAGAGGGGCAGACACCCGAGCTCCGGATCCCCTCGTCGATGACTTGTCAACCATTCGTAGCCCGAGGTCTGCCGGGCCAGCTATTACCCCGCTCTCGTCCTCTCCCGAGGACAGCAACACTGCCTGTTCCTGCAGTAAAGTATCCGGAGGGATCGGATCGAAAACTTCAGGCCTCCAGGCTTCCTGTAGAACCTCCGTCGACGAGGCCACCGTCGCTGTCATTGTCGGCGGGACGGTAGATACCACGTGCGTCAGTGGTAGGGAGGAGGCCGATGACTGGACCGCCGTCAACGACGGTGGCTTAGCAGGTGGTTTAGGCGGTCCCGCCTTTTCTGCACTTGGCCTGCTTTTACCCGACTCTCGACTCGTGGTCGATCTATGGTGATCGCCCGAGGAGGATTTCGGCCTTTCCTTGTCATGCTTTTTTGACGAAGATGACGATTTTGTCGTCAAAGATTCTTTAGCTGAATGACTCCGAGATGACTCTTTCTCCGCTGGTCGAGATTTCTTCGCCGGTGGTTCCGACGATACAGCGCGGTGTGATGTTTTTGTCGATTGTGTGGAGCCTAACTCCGAAGGGGGGTATGCCCCTGCTCCATCATTCAACCATGCTACCAGCCGCCGACTTCGGTCTTTGAGAGTCTTTTGAGAAAACCTTTTGCATATGTCACAGTTATCAGCCGTATGATGAGGGTGGAGACAGTATATACAATCCATATGTCCATCCCCCTCGTAAACTTTTTTCAGCGCCTTTCCCGACATGAAGGAACAAATTCACCTAACTCCAACTTCAAGTACACAACCTTGTACAAAATAGTAAGACGACGTGAGGAGATCCCACTACTTTGGAGACGGTTGAAATCTGAAGGGAGCCGCGGGGGCGGGGCTTTTATACCGCGACGTCCTACAGGGTATGCGTATGCGGGCCCCAAAAGGACATAGATAGGACACAAAAGTGTTGGAAGTTTTCCTATAGGAAAAGGCTATATATGTGTACCGAGGGGTCCCAGTCTGACGACAGGGAATATTCTAAGCATGTGAATCCATGAAAGATCCAATGCTGGAGAAACACTCCTACACCACATTGGGACTCTACCCATTACGACATCACACTAAGGTACAGTTACCTCTATTTCCAACTATGGATTATGTGATGTATTTTTCCTTGCTCGTTTTCTGATTTTCTCGAGCCCTTCACGAAAACATTCTGCTTCTATAGCGCTGTTTGTACATTTTTATTTTTAGATTCTCACCGTTCTAGATGACCCGCCTCATCTCTCACTGGATTTAATATCCCTGTAGCTGTTCCCACATTGCGGCAGCCGTATCCACCCAGAATTTATGCCTGGACCCAGTGAATACCAGATTCCGCCCCTTCACAGCTAAGACCAGCGGTTCCCTTTCCACAGGTGGGCCTCTTCGCAGCTCCATGATGTTTTTAACATATCAGACTATAGCTGACATTGTTAGTATTACTTTAGAAGTATCATTTACCTCGATTGCATGCTAGGCAGCAATGCTTTCACATTTTAGCTCGTTTTTGCTCTTTATAGGTATTGGGACCTTATTCAGATCTCACTTACCTTTCCCCCTCCCCTTTCTTTTCTTTCACTTCACAGAGATCTCCATACCGGAGGCCCAGACGAAGGCGTTCCAACTTGCCAGCCGAAACACCCATAGGCCAAGCACTGTATGTGCCACTCTGACCTTACCAACTAGATAGGGGGCCCCTCCCCCTGGCATAGACCGATGGTTTTGGTCCTCTGTTTTTGAAATTTAATTGACTCCCTGATTTGACCCTTTAGTACCTCTAAGTATAGCTGGGCTACTTGTGCACCTTGCTCTACTTGTGGACTGACAAACTGGGTTCCTTTCCCCACTATCCATTTCCCCTGTTGATTTGTGTACTGTTAATACACATCTTTGGGATAATTTAATCTGGCCCTGCCTTGACTAAATTGAATTTGGCCCGTTATAGTTAATTTGTTATACACCCAGCTCCAAGCAGGGCTAACAGTCAGCCTTTGCTGAAACTTGGGGACCAAACAATTGGCCAGTACATTTTGTCTATTGGTGTTGGATAAATACTGAACAACTCGTTGACATAAATGCAATCAATTTTTTTCAATTTTGTTCACTTTCCCATTGTGCACAAATGTCTCTTGCGCACCCAGTTGTTACTAACTCACTTACTATGTGATTATTGAACAACGAAAGTACTCACTGTGAAATCATCATTCCACAGATTGTTTTTATGTCTTTTTTCTCTGTTTGCAAAATAGCCAGTTATGATTCATGATTTTCTGGTTTGAAAAGAAAAAAAGAACAACATGAACATTGAATAAATGTAATTGAATAATGACTAAGAATGAGGGATTTGGGCCTTTTTCTGCCATATTGGATGACCTGATTATGCGTGTAAAGGATATTTGGCTTACTATTTGAAGCTCCATTTTGAAACAATCATATTAAAATCATGCAGACACTCCGACATTAGGATAGTGTTAAGAATTACTTCTGTGGTTGGAGCCCTTTCTGTTCTTCATTAAAAAATGCAGCACAATTGAAGAAAATGTCTGGTTTGGTCGTCTTTCTGTAACACCTGTTATCACATTATATAAAAGGAAAGTAATTCAAAGTTTATTATATGGAGCACAGCATATACTAAAGCTTTGGGTGAAACTAGAAGAGATCATTTGGAGAAGAATGTTAGCTCTTCCCAAATGTTCACCCATGGCCGTCTTGAGGTATGAATTGTGGCTTCTGTCTTTGGATGCACATTTACATGGAGGACGCTAAGTGAAGAATCCTGTAATTGGGTTAATAACTGTGATAAGATCTTAAAGTCCTTAAATCTAACTAGAAATATCTTGCTAGATAGACTTGGTGCAGTCAAAAGAGCTGCATACGTTTCGGATTGGTGCAACACTAGGAGCAAGATTTGTCACTATCGCCTTTCGTGTATAGTTGCAGCAGAGAAACACCCTTGTAATAGTGCTCATGATTACCTGACTACATTTCCATGCCATAAGTGGAGAGTGATGTTCATGAATTTTTGATTAAATCTATTGCCTACCAGGAAGTTATTTGGCATTAGATCTTCCGTTAAGTAGCCTTGCTTGTTTTTTTTTTTTTTTTTTGTGGGAACACCTATGGAATAGAAACCGAACAGCATTTGATTGTCTGAATGTATTAGTCATCAGACATGAGTCTTTGAAACAATTACTTGAAGATGATAGTGCAGCATCAAGAGCAAAACTGTGTTCCTGTAATTGTACTGGAATGAGGGTCTCCTTAATCCTAGACGCATTGAGATATCTAAGTAAGATCCTAGATATTAAGGTTGGGTAATAAGTGGCCACAGAATAAATTGGGCCCTCATGGGTGACTGTTAATCAGGAGGTATGACAAGGGAGTAATGAGTGTATTTTCCTTTTAGGGTGAATGTTTTTCCTTTTGTTTTCTTTGTTTTTGACTTTGTTTTGTGATATTTATATGGAATGTACTTGTTAGGTATTATGGTTCAACTTAGTTGAATCATTTTATTGTATTTGATACATGAAATGTGTAAGATTTAATCAAAACCAAACACTAAACAATCAATTTTGTAGCAACATATGGGTGAAGGCACATCATCTATTCATTGGCAGTCTGACTCTGTAGTGGTTGTGGAAGGTGGTCTCAAAACACAATTAGAGCCTCAAGGTCAGTTGAGGTATTACAGATCAATAGGAGGAAGGATGGAAAATCCTTAACTAGAGCCCAGTTAACTGCCATTCCAACATATAGGTGCTTCAAAGTTGGCTATTTTATTCCTAGATCTGGGCCTGAAAGCCAGCAAGGGCAGGATCTGAGGCTTCTGGCCGGCTGCTCTTCCATTTAAGTGTGTTAACAAGGTCCCATCTGGATTACATTCTCTTAAGTCTAAATGGTTGGCATCGGGCAGCAGGGCTAGAAATTGTGTGGAAACCAGAGAGTGATCAAGACACAGTAATTCTGAAAATAAATTAAGATGGAACCAGCGTTCCAGATAAGATTTGGAAGTGGGAATATTTTACTCTCTATTTTTTCAAGTTGGGAGTAAAATGATTTTTTAGGTAGTAAAAATGTAAGTCCAATTCCCAATGGGAGTATTTTTTTTTTATAAGCATGTAACAATGTATTAACTGGAAAACGGAAATGTTTTCGGAATCATTATTTCTTTGCACCTAGCCTTTCATGCGCATTAAAAGATACATGTTCACTTAATTCCATCACACAGCTATAATAGTAGTTTCCTGCTGTGGTTCCACGTGCAACACTGGTCCAAACAATCATGGAGCCATGTGGATGAAAGCAAAGGCACAAGGTTCTACGTGTCTGTTTCCTATTTTTAGTTGGGAGTATTTTTACTCCCTATTTTTTATTTTTTGGGAGCATTTGCTAATTTTAAGGGAGTAAAAGTGGCTGATAAACCCCTTATCTGTAGGGCTGGACTGAACATTTTCTGTTCTCGAAAAGGGTAATACTGATTTAACTCAGATAAACAGACAGAACATCAAGTGATCTGTTTAGAAATTAGCGTCCCATCTTCCCCTTCTTTATTCCAGGCTCCTACCATTTTTAGGTTTATTGGTAAAACATACAATTAACCCATATAAAAAACAACGAACACTAATAAGAAGAACAATTTCAGACATTTACACAAAACTTTTTATATGCTTCATGTATACACTCCTTTAAGTTAATATCCAAATAAAACTGTTAAAATGCTACAATTCCATCTCAAGCGATTATTTCTAGATGTTTTTCTATAATCAACTGCCAGATGTAATATGTTGCATAATTCAGTTTTACGTTCGTGCCTGAATCTAATTGTGACCAAAATGTATCCATTGATATATTTGTTAACTTAGCAACCATATTACTATATACTTTCTTGTAAACTTCGATCAATGAAGGGCATTCAGTTAAAAGGTGTCGTGCAGTTTCAATATTCCCATTGCATATACGAAAAAGCTGCTCATTGTACGTTATGTTTGTCCAAACCCCACCCTGTTCCAATGTATGCAACTGATCAAATCGTATTGAAATTACCACCTTGGAATTACAAACTTTGAAAATATATCCAAAAAGAATCCCCACTGTAAATCCTTGTGTAATATATTGACGAAGGGTTATTTTCTTACAAAGATACTCTATATTGTTCATTTAGTCCAATTCTATATTTTCCTAATCTGTTTAATGTCTAATCCCATGTTCCTGGGTTGTTCCTCAATAAACCCTATGTCATCATGGAACATACTAATATCCAATAGCCATTTTCTTAATACAACAGCTGGTGACTAAAAACGCAGAAAACTTAATGGGCCTCATTACGACCCTGGCGGAACGGGTTGAACGGCGCTGCAGCCTTAAAAGGCTGCGGCGCCGTTCAACCCGTTCCGCCACATTACGCGGTCCCCTCACGGGACACGTTAAGCACGCCTGGGAAAACCAGGCGTGCATACCGGGTCCCGCGAGGGGAAGAGGGAGCAAACAACGGGCCATCTTGTAATGGCCCGTTGTTTACTCCCTCTCCCATTCCCATTCAGCCCTATGGGGGCTGAAATGGGAATGGGAATGAACCGTGTCCGTGTCCTCGAGTGAGGAATTACCGGGCCATCCGAACTCGGAATGGTCCGGTAAGTCCTCATTCCGAGGACACGGACACGGATGCGGTTTTGCCGGCAGCCATGCCGCCAATAGCGGCATGGCTACCGGCATACCTCGTAATGAGGCCCAATGTGTGGATCATTAAAGAATGTGAAAGAGCTAAAAGTAATGTATGTGCCAAATTGAAAAAAGATAGCTTAAATGCACCCATTATAATAGCCCTTCAACAGGAATATAAATCGTATTGCGAAGTCAGCAGCTGAGTAAAAGAATTGTATAAGGATTTTGGAGCTGCAGCTGACAAGGACCAACAGAAATGCTGGAGTCTACTTGCAAAGAGTAGAGTGTCTGATGATTAATTAATGTTCCAACTCCACTTATAAAGCCTGTTTGCCGAGGATCTAATTGTTCCACCTCTGCTGCCCACTTCTTCAGATCCCTCAACAAGATGGAGGCAAATAGTTTGCCTGCAGAGTCTGATAGGGCAATTGGCCTGTAGTTCCCAGAATCCCCCCAATCTTCTTTTTTGTAGATCACTACAATTGCCTCTCTCCATGATGATGGAATTCTTTGGGACTTCATAATTTAGGTAAATAATAATGTGATGAAATCTCCCCAGCTTTCCTCATTCATCTTCAGGGTATGGTTTGATAGGCCGTCTGGGCCAGCCGCCCTTGAGGAGCTTAATTTCTCAACCATCCATCGTATTTCAGTATGATCACATTCGAATGACCAGCATTTATTTGCTCTTCATATCTGGTTGTTACTGCCTTCTTGTTTCTTACTGAAGAGGGATGTATAGTGCTCTATCCAGTGATCCTCTGATACCTGCCCCATCATAAAGGCAGATTGAAAGTTGCCTCCATTGTTAATAATGTCACTAAGGGCTCTAGCATTATTTGCACATACTGCTCTTAGCATTTTTTCTGCATCTCCTTGAGCACGTTGTGCCCTAGTAGCATGAATCCAATTCTTATAGCCTTGTTTACATTTCCTCATCTTTTCAGGTATGTTGATGCCAGATTCTTTTCTCAATTTCCTCAATTCGGCTCTATATTATTTCCTTTTAGCTAACAGGTCATAATCATATGCATGTTTCCTGATCATGGAGGTTTTTCCACCAGCCTCTTCTCTTACTACATACTCTTTTAGTAGCCATCCATATTCCACCCCCTCTGTTTTTTTCATGTGACACTCATATCTTGCCACCAGCTTCGGGATTTCTGTTTGTTTTATTCTTAACTTATTTTCCCCCAGGATAATTCCACTGGGCCCACCCTTGTGTTTTTTACTCCTCTTGTGGGTAGTTCAAATGTGATAAGTACGAGATCATGATTACTTGTTTTTTGCCTCCTTATTTCAAAGTTCTAGATTAGCTGCCGGCTATTTTCAGACCCCAAGCAGTAATCTATGCAGGATCGGCAAGAGCACCTGCCCCTTGTACTGGCTCTTTGTCTATCTCCTCTTGTTTGCCCATTTAGCATCATCAGATCTCGCTGCTCCATCTCTTTCACCCAAGTTTGCGCTCTCCCCTCTAGGCGTGACTTTGTTATAAGTTTCCCTCTTTCATCCAGAAGTCGGATATTTAGGTCACCACAAATCATAATATGATGGTTCTTTCTTTCTAACATTAAGTCATCCACCTTTTGTATTGTGGATTTGATGTATTTTCTGGTTTCACACATCTTCACACTCCAATATGTATTGATTAATAGGATCTTGAATTCTTGCTTCTCAATCCATTTACTTACTTTTATTATTTGCACAAAAGGGTTCGGGGCAGAGTGTTCCAGGACCTTCAGCCCACTATACATTTTAATCATGACCAAGAGCCCAGAGAAGGGTCTTCCTGTTACCCCTTTCCTTGCTGGATTCAGGTATACTTCATACCCTTCACACACTGGTTTGTTTCTGATCCACGTTTCCTGTAGGCACAGTATGTCATATTTTCGTAGTGAGCCCGCTTTTCCTGAAAATAATGATTTGAATCCTCTAGTATTCCATGATGCAAGGCGTAGCCACTCTGGCTTATCCTTCCCTTTAATCTATTGGTTGTTATGCCTTGAGAGTGCTTCTGCCACCCATACCCAATATTGCACCTTCTCCCCTACTTTTTGCTTTGGTTTAGTCACCTTCATTTGTTTTCTTGAGTTATCAATAGTAAATTTTAGCACTTTATCTTGAGGCTATGGGGAGGCCCGTTTTTGCTGTTTATCTTCTCTTATCTCATTAGGTATCTGACTTTTCATTTCCATCGGAGCCCTGTCGACCTCCTTTCCACTCCTATTCTTTCCCATTCTTAGTGGATCTCTTCTGCCCCCCCCCCCCCTCCTTTTTTCTATCCCTCTCCTTCCTTCCGGTGATTGTGGGGATACTTTTCTTCTTCAGTTCTTTCGTTGTCTTCATCAAGTTTCTAGCCCGATTGTTTGATTCATCCTGTCCCTTATAATTACTTGACTCATAACCTAACATTAGTAGTTTGTCTTTGCACTCCAATAATGTTTCTTTAATTAGGGGTGACTTCAGATGTAACGTCACCCAATCCAGTCTTCTTTCATTTACAAACTCTATGTGGATATCTTCAGTTGATATATATCTCATTGTTGGTACATGCTGAAATAACTTCATAACATTTTCACTGTTTAGAATAGTCATTTTGGATCCTTTCACTATTCTCTCTAATCGAACTTTACTAACCCTCTCATCGCGAGTTTGCTTTTTTCCCCTACCAGCTCCTTCCCTCTTTTTCTGTGTATCGACATCTGCCATAATTTTACTTTCTTTCCTCCTACTCTTTTCCACTTGATTGGAATTCAGTCATTTAATCATTGGTTTAACCCTTATTTTTTCCTCCATCGTTTTAAAAGGAGCATATTTATCAACATTTGCACTTGGGTATTCGCTCTCCACATTAACAGTATTTTTCTCCCTTATTTCTGAGGGGTTTTCACCTTCTCCTTATGGCCTTGGGGTAACTCTGTAGGTGGCTTCACCGTCATACCCTTCACCTGTTTTTCTATCTCAGCCCATTTTGAGGAGCTGAGTTATCCCATTCCTCATCATCGTTACTCCTTTCTAGTAGTTCTATCAGATCACTGAGTCCTGCTTCAGACACCGAGCCATGTTCCTCCCACTCCTTCGATCTATTATTCGACCAGATTGATTTTTCTGTTGAGTGCAACACCACTACATCCTTCGGCATCATCATCTCTCTTCTTGGCCGCTTAGAGCTTTGCGTTATTTCCAGCCTGGGGGCTGGGGGGCTTCTTATGTTCCTTAAGAACGCTCTGGATCAGTTTGATTTTCTTTTTGGCAGAGCTTTGATATTTTTAGATTTCTTTGTCTCCTTTTTATCTTTCTGATTCACTTGGCATTCCGTCATCAGGGGTTGTTTAGATTTTTCTTTGGTTGGACTATTTGAAAAATTGAGAAATTGGTTCTATCCTTCCCCCCGTTTTTCTTGCATGGGTTGAGTGTCTCTTCCTTCTGACATTTTCTCTAGTTCCCTTTGGTCCTTCCTTAGCTCTGGACCGCGAGTTCCGATACTAATGTTGGTACTCAGTTTAGGATCCCCCTCCAAGTCAGTTGCTTCAGACGTTTCGGATAGCTGATCCTCGATTAGATAGATGTCCGCCTCCAATCTGGTTGCCTGTTTTTTCTCTCTTGGTGGTTTTTCCTTTGGGATCAATTTTAGGTCTTTACAGGCCTCCCCACTTTTCCACTGACTTCTCATCCACTTACAATCCTCTACTATCGCCTCCATTAATATGGCGGAGAGTGGCAGTCCTGCAGTATTCTCCCACCACCCAGTATTTTTTTCAGCTCCATTGTAGGAGGTGTGTTTCCAGCTACACCCAGCATCCTTCACCATAAAACCTTCATTTCCACCGCGGAGCGGCGCAGAGTGGCAGTCCTGCAGTCATGCCAGGCAAGACGGGCTCGACTGCTGTCCCACCACCTAAACTCCAGGGTTTGGACCCCGAAGATGCGACAGGCCGCTGCCTGAGAAGCAACGCAAAATTGCTGTCTAAAAATGCAACTGAAACACTCACAGACACTTTTATTTACCCCCCTGTGCCTTGCCTCGAATTCACAGACGACCATCTTTCATCACAGAGCCCTGACCCCAAAACAGGTCCCTACTTGGGAAAAAGTCGTAAGACACTGGGAAAGGGTACGTGTACAGGAAAAAGAGACACTGAAAAGTGCCCTTTCTTTCTCAACAGTAAAAGGCCTATACAAACACATGAAGCAGACTTACCCGAGGACGACACTTTGATCCTGGACACCAACGCGACCGAGCCTCGCCTGCTGCCGGCACCCGCCGTTCCATCCCTGCACCCACAGGCGGGCCCGATGCTCCCCGGAGCTCCGCAGCATCCCGAAGGGGCGGCCGCGTTGAGTCCCGGAGCGAGCTCACCGAGACCGCCAGGCGAGTGTACGTCGGCAGGGCCAGCTGCCGCCGGTGATCGGTGGTCACCCGGAGGGGGGTCCGCCTTGAATCCCGTGCCTATGCAGCCCGTCCCCCTGCCGATTTTCGTCGGGCCGACCCGGGTCGCGGCCCCAGCTCCGCAGTCACCCGGAGGGGAGACGGCGTGGAGCGGGCCGTCCACCCAGATGCCGGCGAACGCAGCAAACGGGCGGCGAGCAAGGGAGGCGGCTGCATTGGAAGGCGGCCCGCCGCCCCCCCCTCTGGGGGGGAGAAAAGAGGTGCCGCCCGACCTCGTGGGAGAATCACCACCCGAGGACAGAGAGTCGGAGTGCCAGAGTGAACAAACATCTGAGGGAAAACCGCCTGCGAGAATACCTGAAAGCGAATCCGCACCAGCGCCACCTATTGATCAACCTCATAAACCCACAACATTATTCAATGAAGCCTCAACAAGCTTGCCATCAGCTAACCTCGACGACGAAGCCAACGTGGAGATTGCTTCAATCCGACCACCACTCAACAAAGAAAAGGGCTCTGCCTTTAACTCCATAAAAAAAAAGAGACCTCGGTCACTTGATGACCCAACAAAAACAAAAAAAAAAGTTTACGAGGAGGAAACAGCAAGTAAACAAAGGAATACAGGCACTTCAGCCAAACAACTACCAAAACACACGACTTCTACTAAATCACTTCGTGTGGTCACTAAAGACTCAAGAAAGAACTTGAAAAAACCTCAACGCCCCTTGAAACTATTATCGGACTTCTTCCACAAGCACTCTAAAGCTATCCAACAAAAGTGCAAAGAATTGACGGATGCAGAAATCTTGGAGGCAGCAGACGCAATCACTCCTCCTCGAAAACACCGTAGGGTAATACAAGCCCAACGTAAAGTACCCTTTCCTCTACCCAAAGAAGACAATAGATCAGCAACCACCATAGACCCGACAAAATGGCACTTTTCGGGCCAAGTTACTTCAACAATTCCACAAATAACGACAGACGAGCCAGGGGCGCAAATCGCCCCTAAACCGGCCTCATCCGCAGCACCCTCCCGTAACCCGGTGGTACTCTATTCCGGCAACACAACGGCGCAAATAGCACTACCATCTTTGGCCCTCCAACAAAGCCAAAAGAGCAGCGACCAAAAAACACAGATCCAACCTCAACTTCACAGCCAAGAGACACAGGAGGGTGATAGACCCATATCTCCCCGATACAACCTGACCCCGTCAAAGCAAGTAGACTCCTCTACGACAAACAACACTCAACCTACACCAAAAGATATTCCAAGTGACAGGGAGGCCTCACCTCAACTAAACAACAGCGATAAAGAACACCTACCTGAGACCTCGCCACGACCTTTGAGAGAGACAGACATACCTAGGCCACAAAACCGGGAAAGAGACTGTGAAAGAAACCACCCGACAAAATCTAAAAACAGAATCCAGTTTGAGAAAACTCTAGATAACTTCTACTCAAACTTGGATAGCTATAACAACCAAAGAAGACATTCTTCAGATCAAGCTTCTAGAAGGCTATCTTCAGTCATTACACCAGCCACACGGCCACCATCACCTACCAGAGGCAAATCGACACCACATAGCCCCTTACCATCAAATGACTTACAGTCAAAAAAACTGGACACTTGCACCCTGATGTCAGCTTTATCTATAGCTCTAAATCCTTTCGTTAAGCTATACGAAACAATTGGAGACACAATGAAGGACCACACATCACTCCAAACGGCAATGCTAAATAAACTAACTTTTTTGGAGGGCTATATCACGGCCCTAGAAGCAAAGCCAACTTCGATTGAAAACAACACAACTCAAGAACAGATGATGCCTCCGCCTCAGCAACCACTTCAACCTATGTGCCCTGTTCGTGAAGAAAGACCTCAAACAAAGTCTTTGGGCACACAAACGCTCCCATTTATCGACTTAACGGTGCCCACACCTCTCCTGACAGCCAACTGCAAGCCGATAAGAGGAGTGAAAGAACACAATTACATAAAGAAAAAAACAGTATTACTAGAACCGATCTTCCATCGACAGGTCTCAATTAACTTAGAAACAATAGCTTCGCAAAAAAGCCCTATTATTAAACCTAAAGGGAAAGGGGAAGCTATAGACCGCCAGGAAGCGAACACGGAAGCTCATGTAACATATAACCACTCTCCTGGAGAGGCGGAAGCCTCTCCATACGACGAGGATCTGATGAATATTACTCAACATTTCTCAGACCAATCCACAACTTCAATTCAAGAAGTCCAAAGTGCAAATGACTCCTTACCAAACCACACAACGTCCCCAGAACATCGCAACAAGGAAAAAGAGACTACAGAATCTCCTTTTTATACCCTCGAAGAACGAAGACAGTGGCTGTCCAGGGATACCAACAACCCAAAAGAATCCCCATTGGGAAAACCGGGGACAGTACCCAACCCTAAACTCCAAAAGCCAGAAAACGAGAAACGGGAAAAACAATCACATCGACGATCACTAAGGCACACCCAAAGATCGAGTACCAGCCACTCTCGCCACCGTCCAACAGGTCAATCAAAGAATCCTACATTAAGACAACATCCAAAGGAGGCTCCAAAAAGAACCTTCAAATCAAAAACTGCTAAATATCACACAAAACCTCAACCAAGATGGATACTGAAACTAGAGCAGATTCCTGGGAATTTCGATGAAGTAATTCTAAACAGAAGAGCAGTTATGGACCTGTTTAGCTTTATTCCGAAACTGAGCTCAATTAAATCAGACGACCTCCAGATCGTTGACCCAAGTCACCAAGGCCACAGAGCAATTTCACACCTATATATTGCGTCACAAACAACAAATAATGCTCTTAAATCCGCCCTGGAAGAACTTTTAATAATGGGCTACGACCTTACGGATTCCACGAGAGAAATCAAACCTCGCAATCACCGAGAAACAAGAGAATCCCAAGAGCGTAAAAGAGCAACGGAGCATCATCGACTTTCTTATCAAAACTCTCACTCGACATCGAAAAAGACAACCAAAACAAATGTCAAAGTCCAAAATCCAAACTCTAGTAACATACCTCATCAACAAGAACTTACTCGGCCAGTAAAAGGTCCAGTTAGCTCATCTTTAACCGTCAAGGAACCAAAATCTCCCAAGATTCTGGCCAAAACCAACCACTCGACAGCAAACCTAAAGCTTCAAAGGACAGTCCGAAACAAGTCTTCTCCAGCAGACTCATCACAATCCCAAACCTCGTCGCTGCATTCCCTCTGGTCCTGGCTGCCGAAAGCCCTGAAGCTAAACTTACAAAAATAGCCACCCGAGAGAAGGATCTACAGCAACGCTACCGCTTACCGGAATTCCAACCTCCAAGACCAACTAAAAATGTGTTCGTGGAACACTCGAGGCTTTCTTCATTTAACAGCCCCGGGGTCCGTGACCCTCACAGCATATGATATCATCTGTCTGCAAGAGACATGGCTGCTTCAACCTCCAGTCCTTGACGGTTACGAGACCCATACAGTGTTGGCCAAGAAGGGCCATCTAGGCCGTCCAACTGCAGGTCTCCTTATAGCAATCCGCAGTGGACGAGGCCTAACCGACATACAAAAATTAAAGGAAAACCATTTCATGATGATGGTAAAATTAAACTGGACTACAAGAGATGAAAAAACAAATAAAAAACTGACGAAGAAATTAATAATTATTAACATATACTGGAACCCAGCAACCATCGAATGTATAAAATTCATCAATACAATCGAACAAGACCTAGACTGGGCTCAAGTAACCCACCATCCCGACTATGTAGTCCTATGTGGTGATCTTAACATCACTAGACAACCTTACGAGACCACAAAAGGACTTAAACTGAAAAAACGTCAAATTGACCAAAGATCGATTAAATGGCAGAACCTAATGAAGTCTAGATCTTATGACAATCTAGACGAAGTCTTCCCTGACCCAAACAGATTACCAACATGGGAAGGAGCCAAATCGAACTCAACAATCGATTATATTCTAGTATCACGCCCTTTGTTACTGCATATCAACTCCTTTAAAGTTGTCAAAACCAAAGAAAGTGACCATAACCTTCTCGAAACCACCTGGACAACAAAGGCTCCGATTAACCATACGATGAGTGTAGACATTGAACCCAACGCCCAGGGGACTAGACTAAGGATCACAGAAAAGGCTATAACAGCCATTTCACTGCTTTACAGCGAGCACAAAACCACCTCAAGCACAAACGAAGTAGATTATACCCCACTGTTAACAGCATTTAGAACTTCAAAACGAAATAAGAAACCAACTGCCTCAGACCAAAAACACAAGTATGACACACAAGTCGCTGAAAGAAAAAGGGAGCTGAGGAAAACAAAAAGACAAGCTCGTAAATTCGACCCTCCACAGTCAATCATCATCATCAAAGACGCAGTTAAAAATTACAAAACTTGGCTTAAAAGCTATCGACATAAGCTTTACCAGCAAGATGCAGAAGATATCCTGAAAGCTATCACAGGAAACTATGCAAGAGATTTCTGGTCCCTACTCCATTCAACAACTCCTGGCGCTAGACCTTGTCAATTGAACGGAATAGGCCAGTTAGAATGGGAAACACACTTCAGAAACCTCTTCAAGAACACTATGACCGTACGGCCCGCGATGGAAAACAACGATGCCGCCTGGATCCGAGTAGACAACATCGAAGAAATTATAACTTTAATCAAAAAATTAAAACCTTCACGCGCACCAGGTCCGGACGGCATCACCAACTTTGACCTGAAGGCCCACCCTGAAGCCTGGGCGCCTCTGTTAAGCCAAATCTTCAGACGATGTGCCACCACAAAATCCATCCCTCCATCGTGGAAGAGCGCTAACGTGGTACCCATCTACAAAAAGGGCAACAGGTCAGATCCTAGCAGCTATCGACCTATTGCCCTGCTAGACCCAATAGGAAAACTGTTTGGATCCCTTTTACTAAACCATTTCACCATCTGGGCCAACGACGCTCCCTGCCAAGATAACCTACAAACCGGCTTCAAAAAGAACCTAGGGACCAACGCCAACATACTAATATTAAGCGCCTTGAAAAGCAAAATTTTGGAGGGACGTCCAAGTCTGTTTATCGCGTTCGTCGACCTGACACAGGCGTTCGACAAGGTGGATCGCGACAGATTGTGGGAGAAACTTGCACGATGGAAATGCCCTCCTGACATCCTCACCCCAATCAGAGCCCTTTACTCCAATACTTCAATGCGAGTACGCCTTAACCAACAAGGCCTCCTTACAGAAGAAATAACAACGGCTAGAGGGGTAAAGCAAGGCTGCCCCCTAGCCCCGGCTCTGTTTTGGACTTACCTAGGAGATTTTCAGGAAACAGAAAAGCTGGTGAGAGCTTTTCCTCCTAACCTAGGAGGTGACCAGATTAGTCGCCTCCTTTACGCGGACGACCTCATCCTTTTGGACAACACTCCAATAGGCTTACAACGCCAACTCTCAAACTTACAACAATATATGCTGGCAAACAATTTGGAAATTAATCAAGAAAAAACCAAAATGATGGTCATCGAGAAATCTGCAAAAAGGAACGCCATTCAACCTTTAAAACTAGGCTCGACCACCATCGAGAAAGTTTCCAGCTTTAAATACTTGGGCGTCATCCTAGATAGTTCGCACAGAGAGAATGCGATGAAGGAAGAACTGCACGCAAAAACCATAAAATTGGCCGCACAAGGGAAAGCCATCGACATAAAATTCGGCAGATTCTCAATCATTCCGGTACGAGACTTCTATAAGAAGAAAGTCATACCATCTTTGACCTACGGCGCCGACGCAATGCCGAATCTCCCACAAGAATTGTGGCAAAGCCTGGAAGCAACCTTCTGGAGATCAGTCCTTGGCCTCCCAAAATCTACCCCGATAACACTAATCAGACGGGAACTTACTCTCTCCTCCTTAAAATCTACCACGGACAGCAACAGTGTGCTACTATACCGGAAATGTATTCTGCAAGACGCCCCATACGCTTACAAGCTGATAAGAGAAGAAATTCGTCTCGGGACATGTCAAATGCTTACCCGATGGGAAACAAAAATCCTGTCCATGTTGGACTCAGTCGCCTGCAACAAGGATGACCTCATTAGCAACCCAGTTAGAGTAATTAAAAAAATCAAAGAAATGGACTGGATTAACACCCTTGAAACAGCTACTCGATATAAACTTACCAACCACCTCCCTCCGTTCTGTAAAAAATTAGACTTTGTGCAACCATACTTGAAACTATTCCCTAATAGATCAACTAGAAACTTCTTTTTAAAAATTCGACTCAACCTATTAGAAACAAACGAAATCCTGGCGATTAGACGCATATCCACGACCAGTAATTGTCGGCTCTGCAAATCTCCAGAGACTAAAGAATCCATAAGACACCTACTCTTGACCTGCCCTGCGACGACAGACATCCGTCGAACTTATTTGAAAGACACCTTCTCAAACTTCACCTTGCAAGAAGAAGAATCGTGTTGGAACAAATTGATAGACGGTGACAAACAAACATGGCAGCTGGCAACAACAAGTATCATGAAGCACATCTTTAACGTTCTCCTTCCACTACTGTCCCAAAACTATGTTCCACCGACTCAATGATTTTCTTTTCCTCCTTCCACTAATAAACACGTGAGGCAGTTCTCGACCTAACTACTAGGAACGTCAAACGTTACAACCGCATCAAACGCGTTTTCAACTTCTCTCTTTGTTAAAAAATCTTATTTAGATTAAACACAAAAAAAAAAAAAAAAAAAAATATGGATTTATCGCTAGCCATCTCAGAGGCGATTTTGCCAGGCGATCGAGGGTTCAGCCTCTTTGTCCAGTCTCTCCTCGATCCTCTTCATAAAGCTCTCCATTCCTAACATTTTCATATTTGCCATTGCGCTAACTGCAGCCCGGTCTTGTATAGAGGTATTGATGGCTTCATAGAGTTTTATGAAGGGGGCAATTGAGATCCTCAAAGCTGCCATCATTGTATTTTGAATGTAAGAACGATCTTCACTCCTTTCATTTTTCGATTTGTCGTTACCACTACAGTCTCTAGGAGACTCATCCCTCCCGGTCCTTGGGGTTGTAAAAGGAGTAGTACTACTGCTCCTTGTTGAGTCTGCTCTCCGGGGTCTGTACCCCACCACCCCAGCGGCCCCTCCCTCCTATTTTCTGCAAACTTCTTCATGAGGGGGAACTTTTAGATGACACCCACCCCCTTTTCTGCCGGGGAGGATCTTTTTCTCCCCTGGTCATACGCCCAATTGCCGCTAAGATGTTCACTGGGGATTCTCATCCCAGTTGCCAACACCTGCTCATGTGGCTAACAGTGTGGTCTATGAGTTCTCATCTCCGCATTTACACACCCCTGTGGGTGGGGGGGGGAGTCACCATGAGAGTGTGTTGTCTCACCTGCCGTTTAGTCCTGGTGCCAGTCAGCTCATTGGTGCTCAGGGGGGGCTCTGTCATCCTTCTTCCGTTCATAGTGCATCTCCTCCCTTGCACCAACGATCACCAGCCAACACCACTTGAGCACCACTTTCGCTGGTTTTGGTGTTTTTAAGTGGTAGGTTGGGTGTTTCACAGGTCACACGGTCACCCAGCAGCTCTTCCTCCAGGATAATTAAAGGGCCAGCACGTAGTCCAGCCACCAGCCAACACCACTTGAGCATCAGGAAAGTATGAACTCTGTAGTCTCTGCTGCTGTTACTAGGACGCTCATGGCAGTTAATATATGCAATGCTTCGAAAGCCTCAATCATGATGCAAGGGGGGTGGTTTCCGTTCAAATTTCCCTCACCATTTAAAACCCACCTTGCCCATTGACCCTATGGCAACACCAGCTTCTACTTTGTCCATTGCGTGTGCCACTTCTGGTTCCATTTGCATGTCATACAATGGCCATCTCACCCATTTGTTCATCTGTGTTCAAACATTGTTATGCTTCATTTCAACTGCATATGGGTATGTACACTTGTGACAGGCAGGTGATCTGGCTACATGTTGTGGGGCAGAGTGCTTGGGGGGGTTACATTAGCAGAGTGCTTGGGGGTTACATTAGTCTGACATAGATGTGGCGCAGGTCGTGGGGGACAGTGTGAAGATGCTGTGGTGGGTGGCATGGGTGAAATGCATTCTGGTACCTGTAATGCATATGCTGTGCCTGTCTGCCTGTGCAAGAATTGTGATGCAGTGTGCTCCATTTGCCCATCCACCACATGCCAAACAGGCCCTCCCGCTCATGCATGCTATCTGTGTACATGACATTGCATTACGCACATGCACTGTTAACAGTCGAACCCCACCCTTTCCACAGTGCACATGATATGGTACTTTGACTCACCCAACAATCAAGTCCACTCTCTGCTGTGTTGTGCCGTGTACCCTAGGAGCATGGAGTTCCGCAGCACAATGGAATTGTTTGTGGAACTAGGGAAACATGTGCAGCAGTGGGTGATGAGGTGGTCTGCATCGCACACAATCCGCACATTCAGCGAATAGTACAGCTTGTGGTTGCAGTAGACCACCTCATTTGCATGTCTGGCCACCAGCTCAACATGTGTGCAGTTCAGCGCACCGATGACTTTGGGCATGCCTGCCAGGGCATGCAACCCCACTTTGGTGTCATTCACCTGGGCAGGCGTCCCGGGGACGGCTATGTGGTCTGACACTTGCCGCAAGAGTGCCTCCATGAGCTGGAATAGCACCCTGGAGAAACAGGGATGGGATAGCCCGTGCAGCTCTCGCACAGTGTGCTGAAAGCTGCCAGTGGCCAAGAAATGCAGCACTGATACTACCTTGAGCAAGGGGGGTATTGCAGTCCTGATGTTGATTAGACTGCTGATGTCATCATGGAGCAAATGAACAATGTGTCTAATGTTCTCCCTGTCCAGCCGATACCGGGTGTGGATCTGTGCTGCACTCAGGTTCCAGGGTGTGGCCTACGCAGGGTATGGGTGGCTGCCTGTGGGATGCTACCTGCTGGCCATTGTTCATGGCCATGGCCATGTCCATGATCCTCCTCCTTCTCCTCCTGCGCTTCCGCCGACTCCTCTGCCTCTTCCAAATCCTCCTCATATTAGGCCCCCAGCTCCATGACTGCTATTGCAGCTGCCAGCATGGTTGTGTTGGGAGGTGTGCGGCGTGTGGGTGTGGTGCTTTTCAGCATTCTCAGTGCTAATGGTGTGCAGCTGGGCTGATTAAGTACACCTGTGGCCTGTTGCTACACTCCTTAGACTGCTTTCCGCCTGATCCCCGATGGCAGTATTTCCGTGTTGCCGGTACTCAGAATGTGCCCATACGGCCAGCGTGATGGTGTTTCAGGCACAAGCTCCGGCTGCGATCCCTGGTCGCGGTGCTCCTGCCAAGGGCGGCACTGGGGGTCTTGTTTGCAGTAACAGTGTTTCCGGCACTGCAACTAGTAGTGAGGTGGTCCGGAATGCCACACTTGTAATGAGGCCCAAAGTGTTGGTTATAACGTCTAACGTCACTTTTCCAGACCAGCCAACTATAAATTTGCTGGTAGGCTGGAGGATTTACCGGTGCTGGTAATACAGGCAAATCCCCCATGAGCCCTATGGGACTCCATGGAATGGGGATTTACCTGCGCTTCTGCCACTTGGAATCTGCCGGTAATTCCGGTAGACCAAGTGACGGAAACAGTACTCCAGTTTGCCGGTATCGCAAACTCGTAAATGTGAAAGTAGGACTCCCACCAATCATTTATTACACACCTGAAAATGCAAATTTTCTGGCTCAGTTTGAACCGCAGTCACTTCATAAGAGGGTATCATGGTATCTTAAAAGAGATCAGGAGGGGAGCAATAGTAAATAGCTTACATTTGTTTAATCTCTTATTTTACCTTGGCTGCGACCACATTTGGAGTGAAAATGCCCTTATATCTGAAAAGAAAAACGTAAGGCTGAATTTTAATTTAATGGGCCATGGTCCATTTACTGCCCAGTAATTATATAGGGCAAAGAACAAGAGTTACTTAACAATAAAAGATAACTAGGGCTGTAAACCATACTTAACCTGAATTGCCAATCTGAATTTTAGAATCCATTTTGCAAAATTACACCTGGACTCTCTCTCTCCAGAAGTTGTTTCCAAATGGAATTCTCCTTTTGCAAAATATTGTCCTTACAGTCAGCGAGAGATAGAGATTTTCTTTTTTTGCCCCTTTATATAGATCCCCAAGAACCAAACGGCTTAAACTTGCCTAAATAGAGAAATGATTATGCAGGTGTATGACACACCAAGATTACTTAAAGTATGTTATGTTATCCCAATATATTTGACAACCAAGTATATAGATAGTGCATGGTCTATAAGAAAGCAATTCTTTGATTTGATTTCTTGATCATTAACTTCTTGATAAACTTAGGTTGTTTGACTCTTTACTAGCACAAGTAGTGATGTTAACACATCAGTATTGAGATGTGAAATTTGGATTTCTGATGTGTTTTATTTAAATTATTGGATAACTGGGTGTTTATTGTATTTTGATTCTATCTTGTTTTGTCTCCATTTTATGAATCTGTATCTGATGACATATTTTTATTGGATTTTACTAATTTTATTGTGTATGACATTTTTGTGATTGTACATTATAGGTTTTGCCGAATAAAGGGCTATAAAACTATAAAAAATAAAAGGTCATTCAGTCTTGGTAATTATTCAGTGCCACTTTAAGTGGGCTGAGTCTCCTCCATCATCATATCAGGTTGCAAAAGCTCTGCATGTACCACAACTCAGTGCAAAACAGAATAAGTGTGGCATACATCCTAATTTTGTGACAGGTAGACACCTGCTATTTACAATTCTCCAGCTTCCAAATGTTTGTCATGGCAGCATAATGCCACATTGCGATTTGGGCTTCTCCAGTCCAAATACAATCTGTAACGGCTGGTGTGACAACTACAAGTTGCATGCTATCCCTGGCAAGGTTAGGGCTCGAGAAAAGTTGATGGCTGATGTCCCACTGGACTTCTTCCAGTCGATGAGACCCTTTTTTTGGAGCAAACATAAATCACTGGTCAATCTGGAGCAAACATAAATCATTGGTCAATCTGATGTACACCCACATTGCCGTGTTAATTCGAGCAATGAACCATATTCTGCATATAGATCATTTATAGAAACGCAGACACTTGTTCGTATTACATCTGCGGCAGTCAATCCTTTTTATGGCTTCCATGATAGCAGATACAGGTTCACAGGATCCAGGTTTAGGTAGGCTGATAAGTGTTAATATTCTTGCTGTTTCCGACAGTTTCATTAAAGTGTACCCATTCTTCTTAGTGTTTAAATTTAACAGAAGATGAACTTCTGAAAAGATATGTGTTTTTTGAGAAAAAAAAACTTATTCTGACTGTGGTCTTCCTAACACCGGTTCGGAGGATTGACCTGGCCCATGGCTGATGGAAAAAAAAGGGTATGACATCCTTTCATCGCCGTATATTTCAAAGCCTGGCATTTAAACGTGCACATTATAACGAAAATGTCCATCACATTTTTTAGGGGTATGGGGGCAGATAAGGGTTTGGGTACCCTCCCACCCAAAAATGTTTTTTTTTAAATGTCGATGAACATTTTTGTTATAATGTGCATATTTAAGTAGCAGGCGTTGAAATATACGGAGAGGAAATGACATAGAACCGAAAAAGTTCTATTTATTGCAGATCAAATAAATATGATAAAATTCCATTGTAATATGGGTCCCTGCAATTCCTTACATGATTCTACTGAAAACTGAACAAAGAATGTACATTTATTCTAATAAAGATACAAAACCAGAGAAACATTTTAGCAATATTGTAAAAGCAAACCCTACCGTGCTCCGTGCTATGTTTATTAACACTTGTAATGATTTAAAACAGGAAATGCTGAAATGCTGCAAGAATTCTGAAGGCACTGCTGAGCTGGAAGAAGCTTTGGCAACAGTATTGGATATCATCAAATCAGTAAATGACTCCATGCATCAGATAGCAATCACTGGCTATGAGGTATGAACCACAAATGAAAAAAGTCATTTTTATAAAGGGACATATTGTTATTGAAGTCTATTGTACATTGTTTCAACATATTTGTTTTACACTGCAAGTCTATTATGTTATCAGAATTGCCTCAACAGGATAAAGAAATTGAGGCCAATCACAATAAATGTAATTTGGCAAGTATTAAGTATTTTACATGCTTGAAAATAATTTGAAAATATGTTTACAATCCTTGTGAAATAGTGGATATTAACTTTCCTCTGGTCAACTCTTCTACTGTGAGGAATCTGAGGGCATCCTCACTTCTTTCCCCAAAATAGCAAGACATTGTCTGCGTAGTGAGCTATTTTCTGGGTACCGCTATTGCCTGCTTCCACCCCCTGGATTCCTTGTTCGTTTTGCACCATCTGTGCCAAAGGCTCCATAGCCATGGCAAAGATCAACGAGGACAACCGACATCCCTGTCTCGTTCCTTTTCGGATCGCGATGCTAACAGTAAGTTGGCCGTTGATCATCAGACGCGTGGTGGGGTTCCCATAGTTCGCCAGGACCATGCGGGTGAAAATCTGCCCACAACCAAATTTTTCAAGGGTCAATTGCAGAAAGCCCCAGTCTAGGCTGTCGAAGGCCCTAGATGCATCCAGCGCCAGCACTGAAAACTGTTGCCCCGTCCTCCTTCCCCATTCAATGGTGTTTATGGCTCTGCGGATGTTGTCATATGTGTGGCGCCCTCCCACGAAGCCTGCATGGTCCTGATGGATGAATAGTATGCTCGCCAGTCTTCGGGCTAGGATCGTGGAGTACATTTGTGCATCCCCATTCAATAAGGAGAAAGGGCAGTAACTTGCACAATCCAACGGGTCTCTATCAGGCTTTAAGAACCGAGGTGGCTGGGCCCATGTCTCCAGAGGTCTTCCCTGTGTCTCTAATATGGTTGAAGTGTTTCGTTAAGGGGCCCACCAGGATGGCTCTGAACATCTTGTAGTATGCGTTACACAATCCATCAGGGCCAGGAGATTTGTGCCCTTTCATGGCCGTTATAACATCTCCTACCTCCTCTTCCGAAATCGGCGCTTCCAGCATGTGCATGTCTGCATCTGTGATTCGTGGAAGTGCCACTTGACTCAGTAATTCTACTTGTGCCCCCCTCTGTAGATTATCCCCCTTCAGATTATCTGTGTAAAATGAGTGCATAATTTGGGCAATCTCTTTCGCCCCTCTCTTCAATTCCCCAAACCCCCCTCCCCCCAGGGTGTTTAAACTGTTTAATGTGATTGCGGACTTTCTGCTTCCTAAGTTTAGCGGCCAAAAATCGGTTCGCTTTGTCCCCTTTAATGTAGTATGTTAAGGATTTCAATCAGGCACACACCCAGGTCTCGCCTAGCATGTAATGCACACATGAAATACTTATTTATTGTGTCTATAGGTTCAATATTCTGAGTGATATACCACTCATATCCCTTCCCAAAATACCCCCCAGGTCACAGTGGAGCAGGAATCAGGCTGGTTTGTAAAGGTAAATATTTATTTAAAATTCAAATCAACACAAATGTTTATATATATATATCTATATATATATATCTATATATATATATATATATATATACATATATATATATATATATGTATATGGGGAAGCAATCACCAATGTGGTGACAAAACAATTCAGAAAGTAAGTAATGCAATTGAATTCACTTAGATCAATACAGAATAGAAAACACAGGAAAAAGAACAGTTTTGGCTTGTGAAAGATAGCGCTTAGGTTAAGGTTTCCTCCTGCAAAGTTCTTAATTCGCAATTGAGCAATTCTACATATATGTAAGTAAGCAGCAAGTATTCAGGAATAAAAAAAAAAGAGTACAGTGTTGAATATAGTCTTCCCTCCCCAAACAAGAGAGAAAGCGCTTTTGGAATTGACACTTTTTAACCCTTTAACTGCCATGGGTATTTCCCCCCAGTGCCAAGACCTTTTTTGGTGATTTCGGTATGTGGCCATTCAAAGCCTCGTAACTTTTTTGTTTTTGTTACATGAGATATCTCGGCCAAATATGGCTCCTTTTTTTCCCACATGAAGGCGGTCGTAACACCACCCAGGAAACCTAGGTTGCTGTATGGGGGTGAGAGAAAATAGGCAAAAAAGGGCGAACATTTTGGGTTTTTTCAAATAATGCCAATAAAATGATGTACAAAGAAGCCTGTGGTTTTTTCCATGTAAGAGCGAGGAACAAATGGTTTGCTGTGCTGAATTCCCAAATTTCCTGGCTTTCAAGAACAGGGTGAGTGGAAACGAAAAAAAAATACTTTCATGTGGTTATCAACTGTTTTGTAAGAGGTAGGCGATTTTGGCCATTTTTGCCAATTGGACATGCATGGACGGAATGGAAGAAAAGGGTAGGAAAGCCGAATTGGAGGACACAAAGGCATATATTTCTGAAAAGTAGACACAATTCCAAGTTTACGAAGGGGTGATTTGCTTAGGTCAGGCAACAACTATGTAGGGGAAAATGCCATAGATTGGTGGAAAAGCGGGAAAATGACAGAAAAAAAGGTATGTGTTGGACATGGTTGGCTTGGTACGGCACTGGCTTCTATGAATTTTGAGAAAAGCAATGCTCTGCTACATTCCCACGACTCTTGCAGTTGGGAAAGCACACATTTTTTGTAGTGTTTTACAAAACAAGCATTACCACAAGCCAAACACTGAGCCATGGTACACAGGAGTTTTATGCTCACGGCCTGAACAGACGCAGTTAGCATGTGTAAATCGGGAAAACCAATGTGGTGAGAAACAGAAAGCATACATTTTTTGAAAGAGCACAGGCAGACCTTTTCAAGGGTAGGTGACTTGTGCAGGTTACAAAAGTGTATGGTGCCTAAAGCAGCGACTAAATGTGGGTCACATTTGGGAAATGAAAGGGTTGTGTGACAAAGGGCACCAGCAAATGGGTCAAAACGTTATGAAAACCACACAAACACAACAATTGTTATACCTTCCTGCATTCCCACAGGTGCCCGATGAAATCGGTACCTCACATGTGTGGGTGCAGCTACCTGGGCGCCAAGGGGAAAGCCTAAAACACAGGTAACCCCAAGTCTGTTTCGACTCTCGAATTTGACACTTTCTCCAGACAAGCACAACATACAGATATGGGCCTCGGGTGTCCAAGCCACCAAGGAAAACAGGGAACCCCATGCATTTCCGAAAAGAGGACACCAGTGGGAATCCGCAGAGGTATGATTTGCGCAAATCGGCCCAGAATTTATTATCCAGAAGCCTCGGCAAAGTCCGAAATGTGCCAAAAAAAGACCACATTTTTCACTTTGTCGGGGGTTCTGGGTAAAACATTCTGGTCTGCTTCGCGCAAGTTGGACGTCTGTGGATTCCTACTGGTGCCCTCTTTTCAGAAATGCATGGGGTTCCCAGTTTTCCTTGGTGGCTTGGACAACCTATGCCCAAATCTATAGGTTATCACCCCAAACCCTCTTGTGGTTACAGTGGGTTAGCCATTTTCCTTTGCGGCTAGATTGGTGAACCCACACATGTGAGGTACCGTTTTCGTTGGGACACCTGTGGGAACGCGGGAAGGTATGACATCTGTTGTTAGTGGCGTGTTTCGGTGGTTGAGCAGAGTGAAATGTCTGGAAATTGTGTTTTTTACCCCCAAATTTGGAATTTGCCGGAGGTTCTAGGTGGTAGATTCTGGGCGGATTTGCGCAAGGCAGACCCCCTGTGGATTCCCACAGGTGTCCTCTTTTGGAAAATGCATGGGGTTCCCTGTTTTCCTTGCTGGCTCCGACACCCTAGGCCCAAATCTGTAGGTTGCCCACACGAACAAATTGTTCTGTGGCGAAAGGCTTGGGATTACCAGTGGGTTACCCTTTTCCTTTTGCGCCCCCGGTAGGTGCACCCACACGTGTGAGGTACCTTTTTCGTCGGAACACCTGTGGGAACTGGAGGCAAAATATTGTATGGGAAAGGCTCTATAGCGCAATCTATGTTCATCCTCGGGAAGCAGGTGCGTTTCTTGCAGCCGCACCACCGAGGCCTGAAGATCGGAAAGCCTCCTCATAATCGATGTTCTTTTTATTGGGGAATTCAGCCCTGGACATGTAATGTTACAAATCTCAAATCAGCCATTATCAGGTTTTGGGTGTGTGCTTTTAACTCCGCTACAAATCCCACCAGTCCCCATATTAAGTCTACCCATGGTGCACCCCCATGGTGCACCAGTTCTCAACCAAAAAACCCTGTGTCTGAATTCCCCCCCCAACTCCCCAACATATCACAACCCCACAACTTTCAACACCAACATTTAACACCATGGTAGAGCCAAGGTATATCACCGGGTGTGTAAACAACACCCGGGAATTTGGGGTCTGAAGCCTCTCACCCCCCACACCCTTCATTGCCTTATCTAAGGACCGTGCCCATCCTTCCTCTGTCTAGGTAACGTCTACCATTTAGTCCTCAGAGGACCCTCTTTCCTCTCTGCCTCAGTAATGTCAACAAGCAGGTCCCATGTACCGGCTGCCTTCTTCATGATGCTGCTATGCCGCTAAGGTCTGGTGTTTTAGTCTCCTTGTTGTGACCTCTCGGACAGGGCCGCACAGGCTTCCATTGCTCCCTCTCGAGAACGTCATATTCTCCCCTGTTGCCAGGTGGGATGCATGCCCTGTGCCTAGTTCCGTCTGCACCATCCTACTTCATGAGATCATCCATCTCTTCCTCCTTGAAGATTGTATAGCATTACCCCTTCCACTCGAACCGAAGCCCATTCGGAAAAGCCCATCGGTAACGCACCTTCCTTGTTCTCAGCCAGTCCGTAACTACCCTCAGGCGTTTCTGCTTCATGAGAGGGCCTGGGCCAGGTCTTGATATAGCTGGATTGGCGCAGCGTGAAAGCATATCAGATCTCTTTTACGGGGCAGCCCGTATGATATCCTCCTTCAGCTGAAAAAGGTGTATCCGGGTCAGCACATCTGGGGCCAGGTTCCCGTTGAGCTAGTATGTTGTGTAAACTCTGTGCGTGCGGTCCAAGACAATGTCCTGTCCGTCCTCAGGGCCCAGCACTTCATTGAACAGATCTACAAGATATTGTTGCAGGTCGGTGTTCATCACAGACTGCGGAATCCCCCGGATTCTAATATTATTTCGCCTGGACCTATTTTTCGGCATCCTCCTGTTTGTTCTGGACGCGGTCCATTTGTTGTTCGAATTCCAATATCCTCCTGGCCATATCGTCCTGTTCCTGTCCTTTTTCAGCTACTGTAATTTCCACGTCATCGACTCTCCTCTCCATCGCCAAGACGCCCTTATTGACGTCCGCAATGGACTTAGCTAGATCAGAGGCACTGGGCCTCATTACGAGTTTGGCTGTAGCCTTGCCCTTATTAAGGGCACGGCTACTGCCAAACTCGCTAACGGCACCGGCACCCGCGAATGAGCTATTACCGGCCCATTACGAGATGAATAGATGAATGGGCCGGTAATTGCCCATTCGCGGGTGCCAGTATGGCCGGCCTCCTGATCCCCATTCTGTCGGGAGCATGGTTGCACCGGCACCGTTAATAACGGTGCCAGTGCAATCACGAGTTCTGCTCGCGGGTGCCGGATGGCACGCCTGGTCAGGCCACGCGTGCAGTCCAGCACTGGCAAGCAGAACTCGTAATGTGGCGGAGAGGTAACAACAGCGCCGGTAGCACTACCAGCGCCATTGTTGCCTTTCTGCCACATTCGTAATGAGGCCCACTGTCTTTGATATTTTTTTTATCTTTTGTAACATTTCCAGCAAATCTGATTTCCGTATAGGTGGATTTTCTGGCTCTCGTGAGTCCTCCGGAGGTGGAGAGTGAATCTGCACAGTTGCCTGTTGCTGGTTGCGTTTGAGAGTTTCTGCCGTTTGCATCAGAGCCTTGATGTCGCCAGTTGCTGTGCCTTTCTGCTTCGTCGCCTGTTTGGCCATCCTCGATTGTGTCGGTCGGTCCGGGGGCCCTGCACCAGCATTTTGCTGGCTTGGCCACACCTATTAGTAAGCCCGGAGGATCCGAAAGCTGTCCCGCCCTAGGACCACTGTGTCCACAGTTGTTATGCCAGACTGTTGTCACTCTCAACGGGTGGCACCACCCGTTGTCGGCTCACTGTGCGGTTCTTCCTTTAGTGTGCCTTTGTTGCCTCGAACCCCTCTGTCTCACGGGGCCCAGTCCCTTTCCAGGTTATGCTTGGTACTCCGCCTTGCGGCTCCCTAGGCTGTCACTGTGCACGGGATGGCTTTAACTATGCCAGCTCCTGTGGGACCCTCTGTGTGCACTGCTTGACTTCTGCCCAGCCAAACATTTCTAGGGCTCAGGATATATGCCAGGGGGTACGTTACCATGCTTCCTATTGTTTCCAGTCATTCAGGGCCTTGTGTGTGATGAGCCATGCCCTCCACTTTGATGCCATGTAGAGCTATGGCCCTGATCAGCATGTTTCAACATCTTGCAGTCTCCCCTATGCCGGCCTGCATCCAAACAGAACCGCTATTTCTCCTCCCTCCAGCGCACGGCCACACTGTTCCTCTCCGCGGGCGTGAGATAAGGAGCCCGCCGCAGGCGTTGGGCGCTCTCTCCCGCCCAACAAGTCGCACATGGTTCCTGACAGGTGCTTTCGCTTTGCGCCTGCGTGTCCTCCCGCTTCTCCTTACGTCTGCCTGGAAATATGCAGGGTTCGCGGCTGCTCGCCTCTGCGCCCGGATCCTTCTGGCGAGCCGCCACTTCCGTGTGGGGTAAGGGCCTCTCCACGCGGTCCTCACTGTTCAGCCGCTTATTCCGGATGGTGGCGGGCATTCGGCCATCAGCTGGCAGGTAGTGGCTCATGGCTCCGCCACCGGAACTGTCTGTTTTCCCCCAGCGCCTCATGGGCACCCACTGGTTTCCAGCCCTTTTCTTCGTCGAGCGCCAGCCCCGACTCCCTCTCATGACCCGCCGCCATCTTGGCAGGGGTCTGCTGTCAGCCAGGGATTTCGGCATGTAACTCGCCCAGGAGAGCTCTGCGGCGCTTCAAACTTGCGCCATCAATTCCTGGGGCATTCCGACGCTCATCACTTCTCCATTCAGGCTGTTCGGTGGGTTTACAAGGGGGATATGGGCCCGAGGCGGGGAAGAGATTCTGAGCCTACCGAGAAGACATCTGCAAGCGTCCTCGGGAGGCCAGGCCCCCATTTCTAACCCTTTCTTATGGTCCATATAGCGTTTACAGCGCTTGGCCTTCGACAATGGTTTGGCCCCAAAATGGCAATTCCACAAAGTCCTTTGTTCTGTCCTTTGGTCACCTTGACCCTTTGCCTTCCCCAGGTCGAGCAGAACTGGGACAATCTTTATTTGGTCATGCATTCTCCCACGAAACGTTGAGCTTTTGCGGGCTTCTGCATGCTTTGTGTGTATGCCTCCAGGATGTGGGCTGGACCGTCTAGTACCAATACACATCCTGGGTGCCAGAGAATCTAGTGTGCTGGGAATGACTGGGACCACCGTGGTCCGTGATTGGTCCACGTCAGGCATGAATGTATGTGAGCAGGTCTCTCATTGGGTCCTCTTCATTTTGGCGCAAAGGAGATTCTGGAAAAGAGAAGGGCCCAAACACCCATACCACGTTGATCTCGAGTTCTCTCTGAACGTAGGATAGGATCCAAGCATCCTGAAACCAAGAAGCAAAATTGAGGAACCTCTGGTGACCCGCTGGAAAGTTTGGCACCCTGAGCCTGCTGTTGTCCCGCTGGACCCCTCTGTCTCTGAACGAACTTAGAAGGTTTGCAAAGGCGCTTCGACCCATTTGAATAGTGGCACCAACTATTCACCGCACCTACATCTTAACCTGAAAGCAAGCCTTCTTGGAAGTGTTCCTGGGCCAACGAGTGAACTGACCAGCTTGCACAGGACCTTTGCTCTGGAACCACTGCTGCCTCGAGGTGACACTTGAGACTTTGGAGATTGTAAGCACAGGGTATAAGGCACTCTCCCGCCGAGTTTCGTACACCTAGGCACCCTCGGTCTGGAATTAGGAGAGTATGCATGAACCACAGTGCACGTGGTCACTGTTGTCACCTAGCCGTGGTGACGAACTTCGAGGGTGCGCTGTTGCTGTGCCCCCCTCTACCCTGAGACGAGCTGCAGTGAAATAGAGCTGATCCCTTCACCAGGAGAGGAGAAATCGTCACTGTCCCGCCACGGAATCATCCCTGGAACTCAGCCACTAAAAGCCACAGAACCGCATAAGTGCAGCATTTGAACCCACAACCGAGTGCACTCGACTGCCAAAGTTTGGTCCGGAGTGCGCCTTGGGTCGGTGAGGACTTGTAACCCTTACCAGTGGCCCTGGCGCTTCCGTCCATTTTTAAGCATCAGTGTCTGCTGAGGGCCACTCACCTTTATCGAGATAGCCTGTGCTCCTGTCCTATTCCCAACTCTTGGATCTTGCTCTGGCCTCTTCAAATAGTGGCAAATTATTCTTCACTGCTTCACCCACCTTCCTGAGTCGCTACAGCCCCTGCAAGAGACTCTGTTTTCCCTCTACTGCACGATCGCATGTGTCTGCACCGAATGTACTTTTGAGCGCTATGCTCCACTCTTCTTAGGGACAAGACATCCTCCTAGTTAGGGTTTGATAAGTGAAGAACTGCCTAAAGTATATTCACACTGTTTTCTCCCTTTCCTTACAGATTGTGGACCCTGTGTGCCACTTCTATAGGCTAATTGGTATCTGTATGTACGTGTTATAGTAGTGTTGTGTTGGTTTAGGATTTAATGCTGATATTTGCTTTGTGTTTGATTTAAAAGGCCATTAAGAAATGTATATGTATTTTTGATATACACCTGACAGAGTAATTGGTAGTGTTGTTTACAGTGTGTCCTCATTGTGGGCTTTCGATCGCCCTCACCCCTCCTAAGACCTAGTCTTGACCGCCGCCAATGCTACCTTGATTGGTCTGGCTTGTCCAGAAGGCTACCCTGTTCCAAGAAACTCGGCTGGCCTTCTGAACCTCTGCCCACCAGGTCAGAGTTCAGAAATCCATTTTAACAGTAAGGAAAAGGCGAGGTCTTTTCCTACAATTACCTTCGACTCACATTTGACCCCCGGTTATGATGGGATGCACATCAGCAACCTTGAGGTCAAACGTAGACAACTAACTGCGTGGTTCATAAATGTTACGAATGAACACACCGCCTTCGAACTTGTCACACTTTTTAATTTGTATAAAATGAAAATAAGGCCTATGGAGTTCTACAGAGCCGAGCTGCGGTCCAGGAAACAGGCAGAAAAATTGAGCTTGACTGAGAGGCGATGTTTAAAATCTATATTAAGATTACCAACCAACACTCCATTGAATTTATCTTTTTAGAAGGGTGGTTCATTTCCATTTTTAGAACCTTGGAATTTAATAAAATGAACATATATCTTAAAGTCATAAAAGCAGATAATAATACCCTACTTCACCTTAATGGGCAGTTATTTGAGTTACAGGAATAGTGCGCTCAAAAATATTATTGTCCCGAGGGTTCGGGCATGTGTTTTTATGCATACGTTGATCGATCGTACAAACATTTCCTATGCACCTTATCGTAGTTTTCCTCATTTTTACACATGCGAAAACAGGCAGCAGGGCACAGCCTTCTTGTGATAATCTTCTCCGTTGCTGCATCGCCCAAGGTGGACTGCCCTGGCGGCACTACCCCACCCCTGAGGTTTGACATCACCAAACCTAGTGATATTCTCTGCCTAGCTCCAAGACGTTACTGGGCAGCGTAGCCAAACGCACCCAGTCATCACCTATGTAACGTGACGCATGGAAATGAACACACATAATCTCACAACACAGCGCATCACAATTCAGACTATTAAACTATACTTTAAAACACTTGTGTATAGGCGCGTTATAATGCCATATCATATCATATCAAGGAAATAGCAAAACTGTACAATTTGTAAAGTACTTTTATTTCCCAATAAACGCTTTGCCATATTCAATGAAATGGGTAATTTTTTTCTTTGTTCTCGATCCACAAATGTTTATCATGAGTCACGCAGTGTTCCTTTTGGATATAAGAAACGCATTGGACGCACCGTGAATCGCAAGGCTTGGGCATCAGCTTGGTGCTAGGCCACCGTAAACGATGTCAGGTTGCTCCTTATCGCTGGTACCGCGTAAGGGCATATCCGCCCGTTGTGATCATCCCAAAAAAGCGTTACTGTGATCCAGGCATTCAAGTGTATCTGCAGCTGCTGGTTAAAAAACCTGTTTGTTGGTATCTGGAATCGATGACAACTGCAGAAAGGCAGGATGTAGCTGTTTGAAAAACAACAGAAATGTGTCTCAGTAGCCGATTTTTATTACAATTGATCATTTTACCCATTCATTCAGCCCTGTGTTAAAACTAATGATGAACACAGACTTGAAACAATGGGAACACAGAGAAAACAACATGGAAAGTAGTCTACAATTTGCTTCAGAGGTTAGTGCTATGGAGTATGTTCAGCTCAAAATGGGATGCGGAAGCTGACGCTACAATTCGAAGAACTCATAGACGGCATTTTAATTCAATATTAGCGTTGAACCTGGGGGAACCCAGTGGTGGACTACAAATGCATCTTGATGCTGGACTGGTCATGTGCCCGGGACAAAGACAAGTACACACACAGGTTGCATTTGCGTTTCATTGCAGTATGCTACAAAGAACAACCCAGTACAATATAAGCCAGCAATAACGGTCGGCTAATGATAAATTGACTCGTTGGTCAGAAAAATCGTCGAAAGTAAAACTTACATTATATTCAGCATTTCCATTCTCTTGGCGTAACGCAGAGACTCCGTTCAGATCAACGATTTCTCATGAAATGAAATTACATGTTTCTTTGTCCAGTTTTGGAATGGTGAACCTTATCATATTTGACGTTATTACACCCCTCCCTTCATTCATCCATTTCTCTCATGGTCGAAAAACAATTGAACCTTATACTGTGTGCAATGCGTGGGCTTGCTCAGCTCGCAAGCAAAATATTTAAAGCTGCTGACGTTCACTCCCAACGGGAGCCAATAGTCCTTCAGAACATAGTGGCATTAGAAATTGTTTTCTGCCATCCACCAATGGCGCTTGAAATTTCAAAGTGCTTTACTTGGTTCCTCTGTAGAACTTTGCACTCTCCCAGCGACTCCCACAGCCAGCCCACACCACCTGTCAGCTCAGCCCGTCTCGTGTTCACACAGCAAATCACATACACATTTTTCGCAAGGAGCAAGTCTCGAGCCCTGACAAAATGTGCTTGTAAGAGAATGTCCGAGCAAGCCCTGCTGCAACCCCCTCCTGCCAGGCCGCGGTCCCCTGAACTCATGACCGCAGTTATATATTAGAGGCCTATAAATTGCACACGTGCGATGTACTATCCCACTTTGGGTCACTAACGAGGTGAAGGGTGTGGGGGTCTTTCCGTAGCTTTCTTGGTTTTCTGTGAAACCTTCTTCTTCATCTTTACTGTAAGGACTGCACTATCAAGCTGGTCCACCGACTCAGATCCACATGCCCCCTCTTCTATGTCCCAATCTTGTATACATTCCTAGAAAAGAGTAACCATTAAAAATAAGTCATTCTTATTTGAAATCAAGGGAACTGTCAGTACGCATACCTCTGACTCTGTATCAGCTCCAAAGGATGATGTAATTGTAGTCGAAGTACCAGCATCATCCTGTAAAACAGTATTTGTTTTAGTATGGATGAAAGAAAGTGAAATTGAACACACACAATGTGATGCAGACAATGGAACATATCAATAAAAACCCATAAATGAAACATTATGTAAACAAGCGAAAGGATACGTAAATTTGATCATATTATCTAAAAATCCATGCATAAAACATTTCCGGAACTGTATAGCTAAATGAAACTACCTGATGCGAACTCAAAGTTGTTGTTAACTCCAGGAAAGACATGGATGCAGAATCTCATTCCTTCATATTTAGTGCATTGTCATTGAGTTGTAATGGGAAAATTAGATTTGATTTAGAAATGCTAACCTAAAAAATTGACATGTAAAGCAACCGATTACGAAAAGATTATGCTTATTTCCAAGAGCACTATAGCATAGTTATCTGCGCCCATAAATCATTTTCTATGATGCTCTTAAAACAAAGGACAGATGTTTAGCAAAATGTGGTTTAGTTATAAAGCAATACAATCTTGTAATTATGAAAAGTATTATAAGGGACATTTACACCTAAAACACCAATCCTTCCATGTAGTTACCTGTTCAGTACCCCAAGGCCTACAGCTAAAGAACCGTGACTCACCTGAGGCAGCGTGTGCATCAATAGAGTCGGAATTGCGTTTGGAAGCAATTTACGAAACGTTCTGAGTCGATGCTTCTTTGTTTACTGCGATTGGTCATACATATTTGTGGCAAAGTGCAGGCTGCAGATGTGGAATCAATCACCCCTCAAGTCCCCCAAGACTTCATGGGCTCTACTTTCAAGCTCTTCCGGTGCAAATCCGCAATATCTGACCCATATTCCTCGGGAATACATGCATTGTAGTGCCTTTAGGTTTGTTATGGCTCTTAGAGCAGTAACCAGAAACCGTACATGCAGACATTGTTGGAAATTCTGTATAAAAAAAAAGGTCAAGAGTATTAGATAATTACTTTGCATGCGGTGTCCAAGCCTCCCATGAAACCACCATGTAAATGAACGATAGGCCACCAGCCTGTACCACCTGTGAAAGAGAAAGATACAAACTGTTTTTAAATTAACAAGATAAGTGTATTAAACCTTAGTTGCCAATGACAAATCTTGTATCCAATGGCATTGTTGCCAGTACAAATGTTTTACCTAGACACTGTACAATATTGAATGACTATGCATTCCATTACATTTGGGACACAAAGAAATATTGCTTCATGGCGTGAGAAAGATGAAAGATGAAAAATGAGAAAGATGAAATGATATCATACATTTTACTATGCAATCTATGTCTTAGTTACCAAAGAAAAACCTTTTCTAGCGTAGCCGGCTGTATTATAGGATAACTTTCTTACACAATTCATTGATGTGATGCAAATCATAACATGTTAGACACAGTCAGCGAAGGATGCAATTCGATCCCAATTGACACTGATGACAATTGCTATATATCGATAACATAACTAATTAAACTGAAGTCAATGGCAATGAGATAAATGAACATTACACTACTGGGTAGGTTCTTTCGAAATAGATAGAAATTTAAAGATCAATGAGATATTGATTAGGTGACCTGCCCTTACTTTGACCAACAGTTAGATTCAGCAAGCAGGGTAGTTAGTAGCAGGAGAACAGGGAGATGTTCACAGGTAGCACAATGACGAGATGAATCGCAGTGGTCACAGAAGTTCTCAGGTAGCAGGTTCACGAGTTGACTTGCAGTGGTCAAAGATGTTCTCATGATAAATATCAAGTGGTTTATAAAGAATTAGTAAAGTGGGTGTGTATGTGAATCAATGACGTGTATATGGCGTGGTCTTATGTGGATTGCAGGGGCGCTGCCTGCTTCAGGGGATCCTGCATGGAGACACGGGGTCTGAGGAGGGCATGTGAACAATGACCCCTGTGCGTAAGATACCTTTGAAATGTACATGGTGTTTGGCACCTTGGCTGCTCCAACCCCTGCCAGCCCCCTTTGGCAGGGCACATCCACTGGTGCGAACTGCCTTTGATAATGGAGGGGGGATGGATGGGCTTGAGGCGTGCAGACAAGGTCCAGAACACTGCTGAAGGGAGACACACTTATGTGGATTGCAGGAGCGCAGCCTGCTTCAAGGGGAGCCTGCCTGGAGACACGGGGTCTGAGGAGGGCATGTGAACATTGACCCCTGCGCATAAGATACCTTTGAAGTGTAAATGGTGTATGGCACCTTTGCCGTTCCCACCCCTGCCAGCCCCCATTGGGAGGGCACATCCACTGGTGCCAACTGCCTTTGATAATGGAGGGGGGATGGATGGGCAGGAAAGGGCTGGAACACTGCTGAATGGAGACACACTTGATTAATTGAAAAACTGAAACAACCATTCATAAAAGTTTCGTTGTGTTTTATTTTGTTGCTGATTTTCATGGCACAAATGTACTTCACATTAAAAACATCTGGTTGCAGCAGTGTGGGAAAATACCCTGTACTAACCGCTGTGACTGGGGAAAGTTGCCCTAATGGCACCAACGACACAGGCAGGTATTACTCGTCGAACGCGGTGTCCAAGCCTCCCATGAAGCCACCATGTAAACGAACGATAGGCCACCAGCCTGTACCACCTGTGAAAGAGAAAGCTACAAACTGTTTTTAAATGAACAAGATAAGTGTATTAAACCTTAGTTGCCAATGCCAAATCTTGTATGCAATGGCATTGTTGCCAGTACAAATGTTTTACCTAGACACAGTACAATATTGAATGACTATGCATTCCATTACATTTGGGACACAAAGAAATATTGCTTCATTGCTGTACATGAAATAAACAAAAGGAGACCACTATGATTTCCCCAAATTGCGAGTGATGTATAGAATTGCAAGACTACATTTGTTTGGGATTGATAGATCAAAGTTACGACACTATAGGAGACAACCATGAAATGGTAGTGGCCTAACTAGAGCACACTTACTCGTTACTTGGATTGCGAGGGCGAACTGTTGCTTGAAGTTCGTGCATAAGGACCATCGTAATCCTCAAAACGGACCGTGTGAGGCAGGCTGCCCTGAAGTCTGGCAGCTCTGTAACGCATTGCGGACATGTCTCGTCTTCCGATATAACAATTCGGCCAAACTCTTTAAAATCTGCAAGGAGCTGGCCAACCCTGCTGCAGTCTCTACCTCTCCTGTCCCCTCCCAGGCCCTCTGCACGGCACTGTCCTCTTACTTCATTTCAAAAACTCAGGACATCCTGTCCTCACTCTCCTCCTAATACCTCCCCCCCTCTATTCTCTGCCCTTCCTCTGGCCCTTCTGCAGCCACCCATCCTCTCTCCTTCTCTGCCTTTCCCCTTTTTTCTGCTGACGAGGTTTCAAGACAAGTCCGATCTATGAAAGTCTCGTCAAAACAGGTCCACCCCTGTTCCTCCAAGACTATCAAGGACCACATAGACTCCCTGGCTCCTGCCCTTGCTGAATTCTGCAATCACACCTTTGCCTCTGGAGTCTTCCCATCCCCTCTCAAGCACTCCCTTGTGCACCCCCCTCTTAGGAAACCCTCTTCTGACCCTTTCTGCCCGGCTAACTATCGCCCAATCTCTATCACCCCCTTCCTGGGTAAGCTCCTGGAGAAACTGGCCATCTCCCAGCTCAATCTCCATGCTGAATCTGTTGGTAGTCTTCATGACCATCAGTCTGGCTTCAGAGCTGCCAGAAGCACGGAAACTGCTCTCCTGAACATCTGTGAGGACCTGCTCTCGAACCTTGACTCTAACATTCCATGTGTTCCCATTTTGCTTGATCTCTCTTCTGCCTTTGATACTGTCAACCATACCATCCTGCTCAACCGTCTCCGTGATAACCTGGGTATCACTGGTCAGGCTCTGGCATGGCTGACCTCTTTCCTCTCCAATCGACCCTCCCAGGTCCAACTGGGGTCTTTCCTCTCTGACATCTTTTTCTCTACCTGTGGTGTTCCCCAGGGATCTAACCTCTCTCCCTGGCTGTTCAACCAGTATCTGGCACTTCTCGCCCACCGCATCGCTGCTCTCTGCCCCAACTTTCAGTGCTATGCGGATGATACCCAGCTCATTTTCAGGCTACCCTCGACCTCCTCTTCTCCTTCCCTCATCTCTGACTGTCTTTCTGCTATCCAGGAATGGTGTGCCGCCAACAACATCTACCTTAATGCCAGTAAGACTGAGATTCTACTCATCGGCACACCCACTCCCTCCTTCCCTGCAGCTCTCTGGCCGGCCTCTCTTGGCCCTCTTCCTGCTCCTACCTGCAAGGCAAAAAACCTTGGGGTCATCTTTGACTCCACACTCTCCTTCTCTCCTCACATATCCGACGTCTCTAAGGAGTCACACTACCAGCTACGCCTCCTCAGAGGTATCCTTCCTTTCCTCTCCTTCCCCCAGAAGCTCACTGTCTCTAGAGCCCTAGTTCTCTCGAAGCTGGGCTACTGTAACAGCCTCTATCTAAATCTGCCGCCTCTACTCTCCGCCCTTTGCAACTCATCCAGAATAGGACTGCGAGACTTGTCCTTGGCCTCAAGCCCAGGGACCGTATCTCTCCAGGACTGAAATCACTGCACTGGCTCCCAGTGACTGCGAGGATCAAGTTCAAAACCCTCTGCATTGTCCACAAGGCCATCTGGGGCCTTGGGCCAAAATACCTTCAACTCTCTCTTCCTAAATATCTTCCTTCTCGAGCTCTTCGCTCATCCGCCTCCAACTCCCTCAGGGTCAGCCGCTTCTCCAAACAACGAGTTGGGGGCAGATCTCTCTCCGCTGCAGGGGCCTCCCTCTGGAACAGTCTTCCTGCCTCCCTGAAACTTGAGGAGAACCATCTCCGGTTCCGGAAGCACCTCAAAACCTTCCTCTTTGCCTCCGCTTTCTCTCCCCCTCTACCCTGCTAATACTAATGAAACTGCACTGAATCTGCAACTGGGCCACTCACCGTTCTCAGTCCTTGGCCCAGCCACTCTCCCCTGCACTGCCTCCATGGCAACCCCTGCACTACGGGACTGTGTCTGTATCCCTACAGCCCCCCTTCCCAGCACTTGTCTGCAGTTACTTCGCACTTGCCACCAGCTGGCCCTTGTTATTTATCCTGTTTGCTGTATGCTATTAACCCTGTACTGCACTTTCCCCTCTTCCTTTCCCCCTTGCACTTTTCCCTTTCCCTCTACCCTTTGCACTTGCGTGATCTGAATGACACCTGGCCTAGTAGGATCGTTGTCTGTCTCCCCTTGTTCCCCCTCCCTTTGCCTCGTCGCGCCTTGAAACACTTAGGCGCGTTACATATGCCATATCATATCATATCATATGTAGGACAAGCATCCAGAGTTTTCTCAGCAGCAGCAGTTCTCCTCCTCGGTTGGCATTAGTGTGCACCGATTGCAGGTACACCAGGTGGAAACGCTGTCCATGCAACTAGGCTCAGGCTCTGGATCTGTTGAATGGTCCTCCCAACTGTCGTCCGAAGCCCCATCGTTTGCGCATCTTTCTCTTTCAAGTAATTCTGCGTCGGAGTACTCCGTCTCGTACTGCTAGCGCTGTATTGTTGCCATTATGGGGCAAAAAATAAATTGATAGTACTGGAACTAGTATCTGTTAGCACGGGCTACAAGCAATGAAGGTAGCTGAGCAGAGCACAGAAATGAGGCACAGAATACTCAAAAAAAGACAGTGAAACGATTTGAAAAGCAAATCTGATGTCTCTTGAGAAGCGATCTGTTTATATTTATTGAGGAAAGAGGCGTCCTGCCATTTCCATGGAGACGTGTCACTAGCTGAAGCACAGAGTATGTTCTCACGAGACGTGCACTGGTGTTGTGAAATGGGCAGTACACGTTTAGTGATCTCAGCCACAGGGGCGGGGGATATGATTTAGTGCCACCAGGGCAGTCCACCCTGGGCGATGCGGCAACGGATAAGATTATCACAAAATGGGCGCGCCCTGCTGCCTGTTTTCGCATGTGTAAAAAAGAGGAAAACTATGGTAAGGTGCATAGGAAATGTTTGTACGATCGATCAACGTATGCTTAAGAAAACATGTTAGATCATTCGGAAACTTCAAGGCCTAAGAATGACTACAATATTCACTTGCCGCCTTGAAGCGCTTTGAAGCACTTCACTTGTGTATAAGCGCTTTACAAATAAACGATTACAATTACTGGGACGCAGTGAAGGCAACAGCCCAATGGAACATTAAGGTGTATGCCTCCAGCAAGAACAGAATTTAGGAAGAGCAAATTGCTGGAGTTGGAAGAGACTGGAGAGAGCAGTCGCTGAATCAAGCAAGGATGAGCATTTCTAAGCTTGCTAAAGTTGGAGAAAAACACATGACCCTACTCATGCTACAGGTGAAAAGACCAGGTTGTTTTTTTTGTAAATCACCAGGCATGTTAGGAACAGAGAAAAATCTGTCACATTTCTAGCGAGTAGGCTTAAGAGAAGTTAAGAGTTGACCCGGGCTCATGTGTTAGTGCAGAATAATGACATTCCTAAAGGCTAATGAAGCTTTTCAGAATATCTGAATCAATGACCACATCGGACCCTCCATCGGACATTACTGATCCATCTACTTTTTTTTAATTGCTAACCCTCCGATGCCTCACAAATGTTGACTGGAAGACTAAATGGAGGCTGAGAACTTGACAGAAATTATCCAGCCAATAGTAATTATGAAATGTGCCCAGACCCTGTGACTGGTTGGGCTCTGGTGGAATATTATAGCACCTTTTGTGATGTACCTTCACCTGTCTTGTTTAATGGTGCAATAGCCAGTTGTTCCATGCCAGCTTCCATGAATCTGGCTTTCATAACTACGATGAAGATCCCATGGATAGGGCAAGCCATAGGCCAATCTCTCTGCTTAATGGAGATGTGAAAATCTTATCAAGGTTAATAGTCAATGGCATGAACAATGTTGTGACTCAGCTTCATGAATTGTAGGCATGGCTCGGATAATGGGAGGGACTTGCTAGCCAGACTGCATCTGAACTCTACTTTTGAAGTTCGGGAAAATATAACCAGCAACTTGAAAGAATTTGGATGTGGTCCCAATTTTTGGAAATTGTTCCCTGTAGGATTACCAGAATCACTGAAAATGCATCAATGTATCTGTCTCACTCTATGTCACTCACTCATTTAGCTGTAGACCTGCTTGCGCCACCAAGAAAAGACCAATCCGGCATCTCTAGGATTCAGAATGGGCCGCTGGTGTCAAAGGTTCTCTTCTTCTATGCAGTTGACTTAAATCTGCTTCTGAAACCATGTGGGCTCAATTGATAATGGGTTTGCCCTCCTTGAGAGTAGTTTTGGTAAGGCTAACCTACATTAAGTCAGGTTTTCGAAGACTTATGTTCTTCCCACTACACATGCTTGTTATAAGGCAACATTCTTGTGGTGGGCATTTAGTTGGTCAAAGGATAGGATTGCATTCTAAGACATGGAGATCCTTGCGAACCCAGAAAGGCCATAGCAAATAATTCCACAAACAAACCAAAAGCAAACAGAGGATGGGTGAAGCTGAAACTGTCAATATGGGGGGAGAGGAGAGATAGACACATTTTAGGAGGACCACCCTTTAGAAATTGCCGATGAATATAGAATGATCCCTGTTCCCTGAAAATAATAGATGCTGCTTTATCCAGGTGACCTTTACAATGTTATATGATGACTTGAACACCCCTCAATTTATTTTAAATTCTTTTATTGAAGTTTTGTAAATAAACACAGGCCTAAACAATAAAAACACAAGGAAACAGGACCAACAACAAGGCAAATAGCAGAGCAACATAGGCATCAAAAGAAATGTTTCTTTAGCTTTGGGCACAAAAAACAAATCACATAATGAGCAGGGACATCTTTGGGTTACACATCGGTACTGCACATTTCGCAAGACATATCAGATTAATCAGCAGATCAACTTCTAAGATCTCATAGACACGTGCAAAGGTGACTCTAACCTCTCAAGGGGTGTTATCATCAGAGTCAGAGAGCATCACCTGCAAGAGAGCCCTCCAAGCTTCCAGGTTCGCAGTGTGCTCATTCATACCACTCTTTAGGGCCCTGCACCATTCCACCATTCCACCATCTCTGCCGTGGACCACTTCAACCAATCCCTCCACCACACGATATAGCTAAGTCCCGCACATGCCCTCCAAGACATGGCAATTCTGTGTTTGGTGAGTATACATGCCAGGTCCATACATTTTACTATATGTCTAGCTTTATCTGTGTGGGGATGTATGCCAAGTAGTCATTCCATAGGGGATCCACTTATATCTACTCATGACTGCCAATTCCAGGCCTTGTTGAGCTTGGAGACAAAAGGAGCACAGCTACGGGCACAACCACAACATATGTAGGGAGTCTGCAGGCTCCTGCCACACCATGGGAATCCGAGGATGCCTGTTTATTAAAGCGTACAACCATATGTGGAGTAGTGTACTACCTATACAAGATGTTCAACTGCAGCAGATGAAATTGTGCATTCCTAGAAACCTTTTTTGCAAACAGTAGTGTGTTACCCCATTGCCTATCCTCTAACTCACATTCTAAGTCTACCCTCCAAGCATCTTTGATTCATGAAACTTGAACACTCGCTTCCTGCAATCAGGTTCCGATATAGGCATGTCACGGGTTTCCACCCATCTTCCAAACCATATAATGTAGACAGCATGTTATCTTCTTTGGGTTCCTACGGCCATATGGCCCAAAGCACCATAGCAACGTTAGAAAGCCTAATTTGTCCCACGAAGTGTCCCCTGATTATCCCATACTCGTCATTCACCTCAGAGAAGTCCCTGAACACTCCGACCTTAAAGATATTTCCCCAAGTGTGAAGGCCCAATCCTTCTCATCTCCTAAACAGGGGCAAATCACACTTATGTCGACATATGCTCGCAGTCAGGGGTACATGTAGGGAGTATGCGTATCCTAAACCAAGGACCTTTCTTATCCTGTTCCAAATCTTCTTCCCTAGTTGCCACATGTAAGGCTTATTCGGTAGGTAGCTATCCACGATCCACAATACCTACTTAAGAACGTCCGGTGTCATGGCACCCTGCATCAAAAAGGTCTCTAGCACTGCACCGTCCTACATCCATTTAGCCAGGTACTGTGCCTGGGCAGCCAGGTAATATAATTAAAGCCACGGCAGTTGGACCCCACCGTCCTCGTATTTCAGCTTGAGCGTAGATTAACAAATTACCTACCACTGGTAATGTTATTTCGACTGGCTATTCCTCCCATGTATTCCTCATCTTATGATATCTCCTTCCAGCATCAGCTGCTTCGGAAACATTTTCGGTAGAGGGTGCCATGCGCCATCAACTCAATGTCCCTCTGTCTGCTCTCAAAGCTGAAATCACCCATCATATACATGACAGGCACCGCGCCTGTTACTTCAGTTCCTAGTTTTCCCCCCTCTGGTACCAGAACACTGACTTACACAAGGCCAAAATACCAGGCACTTACGAAAGGTGTGATAAACAGAAATTCTACTGAGGGGTAGGATGTGAGGGGCGTTGAGGAATGGGTGGGAGGAGCATCCAGTCGAAAGAACATTACCAGGGGTAAGTAATTTGTTTTTCGAATGAATTGTGTCCTGCCACATAGTCCTCATCTCATGATACAATCCCAAAGCAGTCTTGTATTGGAGGTGGGAGTAAGAATGTATGATTTGTCATTAATGGTGTGAAGCACAGCCTTCCCGAATCCAGACAGTAATGTCTTGCGAAAGTATGTAAAAAGGGCCAAGGGACTGCCACACAGATATCCTGTACCTGCCTCCTTCTCTGCAAATCTGATGAAGTGGCCACATCCCTCGTCGAATGTGCTTGCAAGCCCACAGGGACATCCGTCCTGTCCAAGTTATAGCACTCAGTGATGCACATAATTATCCAACGGGATAAAGTTTGTTTTGTCACTGCAAGACCCAGTTCGTGTCCAGTGTACCCAACGAACAACTGGTTGTCTTGTCTCACTTTTGGCTTAAAGCCCTTTTGTTGTCAAGTCAATGAAGTCTCTCCTCTCCCTTACCAGGATGTGGTGGAGGGTAAAAATTTGGTAGAACAATTTTCTGAAAAAGGTGAAATTCCGAAACCATCTTTGGGAGAAAAATGGGTCAGAGAGTCAGAACGACTTTTTCCTTAAGAAGGGTCTTAAACGGCAATTTGCATGTCAAAGCCTGCAATTTATCAGCTCTGCAGGCTGATGTTATGGGCATTAAGAAAACTGTCTTCAGTGTTAGCATCCTTAAAGGACAAGAATAAAGAGGCTCAAAAGGAGCACACATAAGATATTTCAGTACCAGATTTTAATCCCAAACAGGAACTACAAAAGGGAGCGGAGGGAACACATTAGTGAGACCTTTCAGGAATTGCACCACATTAGGTATTTTGAAATAAGATGCCTGCTCAGGCATGCACTTAAAGATGGATAGCGTAGCCAAGTATCCCTTCACAGTGCCAATCTTGAGCCCCAGATTGGCTAGATATAGCAAGAAAGATAACACCACAGGAGAATCACACAGAAAAAGGGTCACATTCTTATCTCTGCAAAAGCTGCAAAACGTATTCAACGGAAGTCATACAGAGATTTCATTGCTGGCATTCTGCCGGAAAGCAAAATTTCCATCACGTCTTCCGGGAGATCCCAATTCTTATATTTCAACCTCTCAGAAACCAGGTGTGAAGGTTGACAGTCTTGATCTCTGGATGGAGAATCTGACTCCCATCTTGCGAGAGAAGGTCTTCTCTTTGCGGAACACATATTGGGGCAGATGGACATGTCTAGAACGTCCGGGTGCCACGTCCTTCTGGCCCAATCCAGAACAATCAGGATAATGGATTTACTGAACTTCCTCAACCTTCTGATAACAAGAGGGATGACGGGGACTGGAGGAAACGCATACAGGAGTGAAAACTCCCAGTCGACAACAAAGGCCTCCCCTAGTGCTCCTCTCAAAGGAAATTCCCTGGAGCAGAAAAGTTTGTACTTCCTGTTGACAATGGATGCAAACAGATTTACTTGAGAGGTTCCCCAAAAGGTGACAATCTCTTGAAGGACTTCCTGAGCTAAATCCCACTTGTGGAAGACCATGCTCTGTCTGCTCAGAGCGTCCGCCACCACGTTCTCCTCTCCGGCTAGATGAACTGTCCGGCTAGATGAACTGCCACTAGGGAGATTTCTTCTTGACTGGCCCAAAACCAGAGCTGCATTGCCTCTCTGCACAATAGTAGTGACCCTACACCTTTTGGGCCTCATTACAACTCAGGCGTTAAGGGTTAACGCCACCATTAACCCTTAACGCCTGATTCTGATTTTAACACCTGCTTTTAGCAGGCGTTAAAATCCATGGCGCTAACCTGCCATGGTGCTAATTACGCCGCCGTAATTTACGGCGGCGTAATTAGCGCCTTCCCCACTCCCATTATGCCCTATGGGGCAAAAATGGGAATGGGGAAGGGAAAATGGGAAATGGGGATTTACCGCCCCACTCACCTTGGAATGGGGCGGTAAATCCGCCATCCACCATGGTGTAAACGGAGTTTACACCATGGTGGTAAAGTTAGTGCACTTAGCACCAAGGTTGTAATGAGGCCCTTTCTCTTGTTGAGGTAGTGCATGACCAGTGTGTTGTCTATCATTATCAGAATATTATCTCCCCGTACAGAGGGCAGAAACGCCTTTAGCGCTAGTCTGATTGCCCTCAGCTCCAAAAGGTTGATGTGTCGTTTGGACTCCAATGGAGACCAATGACCGCTGACAGTCAGTCCCCACCCCGTTAATGAGGCGTCCATAACTACCGTTATCTCTGGCCAAGGATGCCAAAAAGGTTCCCCTTTCAGAATGGTGTCCTCACAGGCCCACCACAGGAGATCCTGTGCGACGCTGCTCGGAACCTGAAGTAGGTGTGTCATATTGCCTGAAAACAGAGACCATTGGGACCTGAGGGCACGTTGGAGGGATCTTGAGGGCACGTTGGAGGGATCTCATTCTCAGGAGAGCCTCTGGGACCAGAAAAATGCAGGATGGCATGAGGTTGAGTAACCTCAAAAAGTCAAAAGCCAGAAGATGCTGGGCATTCTGGAACTTGACGACCATCTGCTGAATGTGTTGAGCCCTCACTTTGGGTGGCGAGGCTACCACCATCAACTTGGTGAAAACCATTGGGGCGGATATGAGCCCAAATGGAAAAATTCGAAACTGATTGTGAGAACTGCCAACGGCGAATCTCAGGTACTTCCTGCCCTTGTGATAAATAGACACATGGAAGTAAGCATTCTAAAGGTCCAATGATGTCATCCAATCCTGGAGCTGGAGGGCCTGAAGGATCTGCGAGAGGGTAACCTTTTTGAACGTGTCCTTCCTGAGGAACTTGTTCAAATATCTCAAGTCCAAAATGGGTCTCAATCCTCCATCCTTTTTGGGGATGAAAAAGTAAGGACAGTACCACCCCCAGTTCCTTTCCTTCACAGGTACTGGTTTTGGGGCAGCTGAAGCCACGGCTGAAGGTAAGTCAGCTGCTGCCTGGGCAGACTTAGCACCTCTTCCTCAACCACCACAAGGGAATTTTCTTTGGCCTCTTTGAGTGGCTTGACCCCTCGCCATTCCACATGAGAAATAGTAGCGAAAGGGCTGACCACTCCATCCCTGAGTATTTGGATGGGAAGGTTCAAGCTGTTTATAGCGGCACTCAGAGACTTTGAAGCTGTCTTATAGTGGCACTCAGAGACTTGGCTGCTGCCCTGGAAGTCTGCAATTTTTCAAGACCTTCATCAGCCTTGTTGCCAAAAGGTTGTGTGCCAACAAGTCTGGACTGCACATCCGGAGCACCTCACCTCCACACCGCCCTCAGTCAGGGCATGGGGCCGCACTCCGGGACAGCCTCGGCCCAGCCGTCAACAGTTAGATCACTGCCTCCACAGACCCGCTGAGGTTCCCACCAGCAGATGCTCGGTGCAGCGCCACGTTAGGGATTGGAATTTATTATTTTTCTAAAGGCCTCAGCAATATTAATGGCAACTGTCAAGGAAACAGAGCATCTCGCTAAACGGCCATCTTCCTCAGCTCCTCCACAGCATCCCCTTTCCACCCCCACTTCTCTTCACACAGGGCATGGCGGTTCCAGTGTCAATGAACAGTTAATTACCGGCTCAACATTTCAGTCTCTAAAGAGCGAAACACTGTAGGATAAGTACATCCTCACGAGCAAAAACTGAAAACAGGTGCTGTAATTATGCTACTACACAATCTTATGCCATTACAGGGACTCTGCAATGAAACAAGGTTGACAATTACGCGTCTACAAAGACACCTCATAGAAGCCTGTGTGATTGATGCAACTTAGATACTGTTCTTATACCGCACATACCGCTCATTCCAGCTGATACGTTTAGCCTGTTCAATGGGCATTAATAAGTCACAGGGACCTATACCCCCTTCCTGGAAACGATCAGTGATAATTCCGATATTTAAGAAGGGGGACGGAAGTGGCCCTTTGAATTACCAACCGATATTGACCCTTAAGATATGGTAGAACGGCGTATGTTCTGCCGGGAACAGCTAGTACAATGGAATACAAAGTGGTTTTCAGATGTTATTGTCACCATAAAGGATGTTTGTAGTGGAGGTACCCTTACCTCCTTTGAAATTCAAATAAAATATTGATAATTGGCATAAAGAAAAGTATAATGCCCTACAATATCAGCCCTACAGATAAACAACATGCCTGCCACCTTTCACTCACTAAAGAAGGAACAAGTTACATACCTGTAACTGTTGTTCTCCAGCATGGGTCTGGCATGGATTCACATGCTCTAGAATATTCCCCGTCGCCAGGCCGGGAATCCTCGGTATAGAAAAAATCAGTATCAGTTTTGTTTCTGATCTGTCTTTCTTAGTAGTAACCAATCACTGGTCTCTGGGTCATACTGCCCCCAGCTAATGACTGCCCTCTCCCTAAGCCCCGCCTCTGGCAGCCATCCTCAGATTTGGTAGCACGTAAAGTGGCAGTATGACCAAGTGAAGAGCCGCAGAGGGGTAGGCGGGAGGGTTCGCATGTGAATCCATGCCAGACCCATGCTGGATAACAACAGTTACAGGTAAGTAACTTGTTCCTTCTCCAGCACGAGGTCTGGCATGGATTCAGATGCTCATGAATATAAGAATACATAGCAGTATACACATGCACAACCACGGGAGGTGGCAACAGGCTCAACATTAAGCAATACAAAAAACTCAACATTAAGCATCTCTTACCTCCTCACCAGGCTCACCTTAAGCGAACAGGTGGCACAGCACTGCTTGGCCGACCCTGGACTCCTCCCTGGAGTCCCGATCGACGCAGTAGAATCTCATGAAGGTGTGTGTCGACCTCTACGTCGCAGCCCTGCAGATGTCGAGCAGGGACACACCAGATAGGAACACCATGGTAGCAGCGATCGCTGTGGTCGAGTGGGCTCTCGGACGGCCGGGCAGCGGTCGGTTTGCCAACCGGTGACAGTGCATGATGCAGCCGGAGAGCCATCTGTAAATGGAAGCCTTCAAGAGAGCCTTCCCTTGATTCACAGGTCCAAAGTTTACAAACAGCTGTGATGTCTTCCGAAAACTCTTTGTGCGGTCCACGTAGAACATCAGCGCTCTAGCTACATCCAGCGAGTGCAGAGTCCTCCCAGCTGGCGACGAAGGCGACGGGAAGAAAACTGGCAACACCAAGGGTTCGTTGAGGCGGAAGTCTGACGGCACCTTGGGCATGAAGGAGGGGTGCGTCCTCAGCACCACCCTCGTGTCGTGAAAAGTCAAGTATGGTGGCTTGCAAGATAGGTCCTGGATCTCTCCCACTCGTCTGGAGGTGATGGCCACGAGAAACGCTGTCTTCCACGGCAGAAACTTCAACGATGCCGAATGCATAGGCTCAAATGGGGCCCCCATGAGCCTAGTCAGCACCACGTTGAGCTCCCATGCCGGGGCAGGGGCCTTTACCGGCGGGAATGATTGGAACAATCCTTTCATAAATTCCTTCACCAGCCGATGGGACCACAAGGACGCCCGTCCCGTAGTTCTGGTGTATCGTGAGATGGCGGCCAGATGTATCTTGATGGAAGCGTGAGCTAGTTCAGCCTAATGCTCTTCCATTTATGTCCGTACACTTGCCCTGGCCTTTGCAAGAACCTCTCTGCAGTCGGCTGGGATGTCGTACCCTCCAAACTCTAGTGCTGCAGGAGCCAGGCCTGCATGCTCAGCGACTCTGGGTTGTGATAAAGAATGGAGCCTCCTTCTCTGGAGAGAAGATCCGCGTCCATCGGCAGCTTCACTGGTGTGGACGCTGACAAGTCCAGAAGGTCCGGGAACCAGATCTGTCTCGGCCACGCCGGTGCGATGAGGATCATCCAGCACCGGGACCTCTTGAGCTGGTTGATGAGCCAGAGCAGCAACAGCAACGGAGGGAATGCATAAAGAAATAGGCCATCCCAGGGAAACGAGAAAGCATCGCCCATGCTCCTCGGCTCGGGGAACACGGTGGCGAACCTCCGGCACTTGGAGTTCGTCGCCGTCGCGAAGAGATCGATCTGGGGTTTGCCCCATCGTCGGAAGAGTCGATCCACTTGATCCTGGCGTAGTTCCCACTCGTGGCACGAGCGCAGCTCTCTGCTGAGTGAGTCAGCGATGGTGTTTTTTATTCCTGCCAGATGAAAAGGCACCAGAAACATCCCTTGGGCGACGGCCCAATGCCACAGATCCTGGGCTTCCTTGGATAGGGCAGGGGATCTGGTTCCGCCCTGATTCCGGATGTAGAACATCGTGGTGGTGTTGTCGGTGAAGAGCCTCACCACCTTGCCCTTGAGGGACATAAGAAAAGACCTGAGGGCCCAGAACACTGCACGGAGCTCCAAGATGTTGATGTGGAGTGACTTCTCCTCCGGGAGCCAAAGGCCTCTTGCGTGAAGATCTCCGGAGTGCGCTCCCCAGCCTTCCAGGGAGGCATCCGTCGTCACCGTCACCTGGTGAGCTGGGGTCTGAAAGTCTGTGCCCGCCGAGAGATGAGAGCGGGTACCCCACCACCGGATCGCCTGACGGAACATCTCGTTGAGTGGGATCCTGTCCTCGAAGCTGCCCGTTGACTGGACCCAGCTGGCGTCGAGGAAGTCTTGTAAGGGGCGCATCCGAAGCCTGCAAAGGCACACCAGATAAATGCAGGAGGACATCATCCCGAGGAGGGACTTGATAGATCTTACCCTGGCCATGTCCGTGGCCAGCAGACGCTGCACCTTGCCCAGTATGGTCCTGGTCCTTTCCTCCGATGGCGAGGCCAGCCGCACCACTGTGTCGAGCTTGGCTCCCAGAAACAGGGCGACTTGCGACGGGACCAGGTGGGATTTTGGAAAGTTGATGGAGAACCCCAGGTCCGTGAGCAGCTGGACGGTCTTCGCAGTTGCCCCAAGGCGAGCTCCCTTGTCCTTGCCCGGATGAGCCAGTCGTCCAGGTAGGGGTAGACGTGGATCCCCAGCAGGCACAGCCGCGCCGCCACCGGTGCGGGGAACTTGGTGAACACCCTGGGTGCCGACTTCAATCCGAACGGGAGGGCCTTGAACTGGTAGTGCCGCCCTTGGACCATGAACCTGAGGAACTTTCGGTGTCTTTTTAGAATGGGGATGTGGAAGTACGCATCCTCCAAATCCAACGACGACAGGAAATCGCCCTCCTCCAGCTGTCCCAGCACGTGCTAAAGGGTGACCATCCGGAACTTCTGTGCCTTGATGTACTTGTTCAGTTGTCGCAGGTCCAGGATGGGACGCCATCCTCCTGTCTTCTTCTTTACGAGGAAGTACCTTGAGTAAACTCCGGAGCCCCGAAGCCTCTTTGGGACGAGCTCAATGGCACCTTTCTTGAGCATCGCCCTTACTTCCAACAGTAGTTGAGGGACGTGATTTTCCTTCCTGGCCACGGGTGGAACGCGAGGGCACTTGTTCTGGAACTCGAGGGCGTGCCCTTGGGCCAGAGCGTCCAGCACCCAACGGTCGGTGGAGATGGATTCCCACACGCTGACGAACCTCGTCAGCCGGCCTCTCACCGGGGTGCTTCGGCGGGGGCCCGACCCCACGGTCGGTTCAATCTTGTTTGGAGGCCGCCTTGCCTCCTTGACCTCCCTGTCGACGACGACAGGCACCACCTGATTTGCCGCGTCCCCTGTAGGCCTCCTGAGACGAAGATCTTGCCGCTTGGCGGTACGTCGAGGAGCCACTACCGGATCCTTTGGAGGCACCTTGTCTGCCTCCGGAGCTCCGAAAGGATGGGCAGTCTCCGTGTCTGTCTTGATAGCCTGAAGGGACTCACCAACCGCCTTCCCAAACAGGTTGCTCCCGTCGAAGGGCATGTCCAAAACTTTGGTTTGTACGTCCTGGAGGAACTCCGTCGCCTTGAGCCATCCTCGTCGTCTCAGGCAAATGCCGTTGCCCAACTGACGGAAACCGGTGTCGGCGATGTCCGTTGCCACCGTGATGGCGTGGTCCGAAGCAATCTCACCTTCCTGTAAGATTTGAAGGGCCTCAGCCCTTTTGGCGTCCGGAAGGAAGTCCAATAAAGGGGTGATTTTGAACCACACCTCCCTGTCGTAGCGGGCTACGATAGCCAGGGCGTTGGCCGCCTTGATAGTCGTTGCTGTGGATGCGATGACCCGTCGTCCCATCGTGTCCAGCTTCCTGCCCTCGCTGTCCGGCGGGGAAGTTGATGTCGAGGCCGATGCCCCCCAGCTTTCTTCTTTGCCGCCGCCGAGACGACCGAATCCGGGGTAGGTTGCGCCCGAAGGCACAAGGGGGCAGCGTTGGGGACCTGGTACTTCTTCTCGTACCGGTCCCCCTTTGGCAGGGTTCTTGAGGAGGGCGAGCCCCTCATCCCAGATGTCATCAAGAAGTGGTACGGCGAGGACCATCTCCCTTTTAGCCTCGCGCCGTTGGTAAAGGAACCTTTCCTTCTTCTTCTCTTCGGGGCAGAGCTGGAAGAGCTCGGATGCCCTGGAAATCATGGCATGGAAGGATCCAATCTCGTCGGGCGGGGACGCCCGAGCAGGGGGCGACGGGGGACACGTCCCGTCGTCGCCTCCGTCGTCATCTGTACCTGTCGTGGCCGTGTCCGTGCCTGTATCATCCCCGTGGCTAGTAGACCGGGGGGAAGGCAGAGCAGGCCGCAGAGGTGGGAGAGGTGGCAGAGGATGCGCCCTCCTCTTCTTATGCAGTGGACTTTCTGAAGGTCCTGGCTCCGGTTCCCCCGTCGGGTCTGGCTCAGGTACCTCCGTCGGGGGGAGGGGCAACCTTGTCCTTATCTCCGAGCATAAGGACTGAATCGCTGACAAAATGGCTGCCGAAGTGTCCTGCGGCACTGGAAACTATGGGCGCGAGGGCTCTTGAGGAACCTCATCGGCGACACTGTCGCTCTCGTCGTCACCCTCGTCGGGATCCCTCCCGATGGGCTGGGCCTCCTCCACGACTTCGATGAGCTCTTCTTCAGAGGTCGTGCCTGTATCCACGATGGCCACCTGCCCCTCCCCCTCCTTTTCCAATGGGGACTTCGTGGGGGTCTTCTCGATGGGCCTGAAAGACGACTCCCTCCGTGGTGGCAGGGAGACTCTGGACCTGAGGTCGCCTCAACTAGCGTAGCCTCCACAGGCTGAGCCAGGGCCGCTGCAACATCCTCAATCGAGGTCTTAGCAGGGTGAATTAAGGCCATCGTCATCTTCTGTACGCCTGGGGCCTTCACCTTGGGGGGAGGGTCCGAGCCTTGCTCCCCCTCTGCCGGAATCTTCGAGATCGACCGGGGCCTCTCCAGAAGCTTCGCCGGGTTCTCGGACTTCCTCTTACCCGAGCCAGAGCGTTGGCTCGTGGTTGATGGCGCCGGGAAGGATGCGCCCTGCCTGGCAGCCAAGGAGCCTGACCGTTCGGCGCTCCCGGTGCCCGTGGACTCGCAGTGCTTGGCCTTTTGTTGGGCCCCCGTCGCCGGGGCGCCCTCACAGGATTTATAAGACCGCTCTGACTTCTTTTTCTTCTTCTCACCTGACAGGCTCTTCCCTTCCAGCCAGTTGGCGAGACGGAGGTGGCAATCCTTCATGGTCCGCTCTGACATGTTCCCACAAAACGCACAGTCCTTCTCCACGTGCGTCTTGTCCTCATGGAGACAGTAGAGGCATAACGAATGCTCGTCCTCCTTGAACACATTCTGAAGCTGGCATCCAGGGCAGGTCCTGAACAGCTTCCCGGGCGTCGAGCTTCCTTTCTACTGGGCCATGTCCGGGGTAGGCCTCGGAACTTCTGGAATCCTCCAAAAGCGTAACTCGACGAAATCTTCACCCTTGAGGGGCATAGAAAACTCTGAAACTGGTCCCCGTGTATCGGATGTAGAAACGGTGGAGCTTGAGGCTCTATTTAACCGAAAAATGAGAAAAATCTCCTGAAAAAGCGCGAAAACGCAGCAAAAGCTCGAGAACTACAGCACGAGGACTCCCAACACTTGAACGTGCGGTAAAAATCTGAGGATGGCTGCCAGAGGCGGGGCTTAGGGAGAGGGCAGTCATTGGCTGGGGGCAGTATGACCCAGAGACCAGTGATTTGTTACTACTAAGAAAGACAGATCAGAAACGAAACTGATACTGATTTTTTCTATACCGAGGATTCCCGACCTGACGACGGGGAATGTTCTAGAGCATGTGAATCCATGCCAGACCCCATGCTGGAGAACAAGCAAATTCTCTCTCAACTTTTACCATTGAAAAACGCTTTGTGAATCAGGCATGGAGTCAAAGTACTCCCAACAAAAGCAGTAAATACACACATAGGCGATTGGACACTTTGTCACTCGAACAGCTCCATGAATATGCTCATATCAGTGGTACTATTAGGGAATAACCACGTGAATTAATTCTAATAATATTACTTCCAGGTCTGAAGAGAAACATTGAAAGGTAACAATACATTTTTAATTTACATTATTTATTAGGTGCAAAGAAGTATGAGTTACAAAATATTACCAGTTTTAGCATTACAGTCTATATTTTGACTTGCCCAAACCAAATTAACCCACATTAGGAACGTGAATTACTTTTTTACTCTAAAAAACCATTTTGCTGCCAACTTCAAAAAACTGATGCTACAAAATGGTAAATGGGTGTTATCAAGCACTATATATTAGTGCAGTGTGTGAGAAACCTAGGGGAATTCTCCCATTTAAACCTTGAGAATCCTCTATTCAGGGGTCCAGGGAAGGGCCACCGCTCTTGGATCCCTACCCTGGGGGTGGACAAGCAAGGGGGAATCACCTTGGTAGGGGAGTCCAGGGTTGGGGAGTCTAGGGTTTTTCTCGGGGGGATACCCTAGGCGAGACGCGCTATCCAAACGGGTCAATCGAGAAGGAGGCAAAAGTCCAAGACGCTTTCATGGGATACATGAACAGTCAGCCCAGTCCCGATCTCACCCTCTCGCCTTCCAATCTCGTCACCCATGCCTGAAAGGTGAGAAGAGAAGGGGATCAGTATCCCCGAAATAGAAAGGAGAATACCCTAGGGAGACGCAGTGTTCTAACCAGACAGTGGTGGAAGAGGAAGTCCCAGATGCCTTTGTGGGATGTCTCGACTCCCATAACCTAAATCCGGGTGGCAGGATCCTTAGATCTTACCCTATCCATCATGGCTCCAGAGTAAGGAGGAAAGGAGCTAATGACCCAAGAGGGAGAGGGAAGAAAGTGCAGGTGACACAGGATCAGAGCAATGAGAATAAGAATTATTCATTCTCTCCAAATCATTGGGAAAATCACCTAACGCCCTGTACCCGTAGATCATCAGAAGACAGAAAAGAAGGGCCAATTTCCTCCCGTACGGGATGAACACACCAGGAGAAATTGATTGATATATCCCCTGGCAATATTCAGATAAGGTGACCAGAACTCAACTTAAACCCTGTTATCCCTGTAAACACTATCGCCTAATCTTAAAGGAAGGTTTACATTGCCACCTCATCTCAACCCTCCCCATTTCCAAGAAATACTGAGACGAGGAGGCCACTAAGATCAATGAGGATAACCCATAGAAATAACATGATGAAAGTAAGTCAGACATGGGTAGGTAACCATTCACACCTGACTCCACTTGACTGTGTTCAGCTATAAAAGGTGTGGTCAGTCACAGAATACTGAGTAAGCTGGGGATGCAGACCGGTCCAGGGAAGCCCAGGAGCGTGGGGGCGGCAGCATGACAAGGGAGCCGGAGAAGCACTACCTGCATTTTGCAGGCGAGGAGCAGCAAAGTACTGGTTCCTTTGGGGCCAGTACCGACCCCAAGGATGTCTGAGGGGCAGGTGGTCAGAACCTGACCTCCATACCGCATTGCCTGAAGGAGCCGCCTCTCTACGCGACGCTACCCAGTGAGTTTCATGAAAGAATGTGATAGAAACCCGGGAGCGTGTGTTTAAATGAGAGTGGAGCGGGAGAAAGGCACGAACAAGAAAAGTGGCATAGAATCGGAAAGAAAGAAAAGTGTGAAAGTTAAAAGTAGAAGAAAAGCAAAAAGGCTGAAAGTGCAGCAAGGAGACAGAAAGCTAAACAAAAGCAGTAAGGAAAGCACATTGGGGCAAGAGGTAAATAATAGCCTGGTCGAAGCGGAAGATGAGTGAAAAGCAGAAAAGAAACAGCGAATGGTCAGTGATAAGAGAGGGACAGGAGAAAGGTAAAGAAGAGTGCCTGGGGCACGCAAAGGAAGATGAGATGCAAGTGTGCACACAGCCAGTGCTCCAGATAAGATTTTGAGGTGGTAGTATTTTACTCCCCATTTTTAAACTTTGAGAGTAAATGTGATTTTAAGAGAGTAAAAATTACTTTTCTCCTTTGCAAGAGAGTAAAATGTATGTGACATCCACCCGATGTGCAAAAACTATACGGAAATCATTACTATGCGGCAGCTTTCTGCATTGTGACAGAATACACCTTTCATTATTTCTCTATGGTCTGGACATTTGATCTCTCCTCTATATATTTAAATGTTGAAAACACAAAAACCTAGCCAATTACATAGTAAAGCAAGCATGAATTGTATTGTGTGTTTTGAGGTTCGATAGCAGAATTGTCTTTAGATATTTAATTAAAGTCCTCATTTCCTGGAGCTATTACTACCTAATGTTATGCAAATGTTATGATACATTAGTGCAGGGAGGCAAGGACTGCATGCTAAATTCTATATCTAATCTCATGGTCAAATGGTTATTTAGATAGCACTTTTGGCAAAGTGCTGTACATAGAACATATTTATCATAATTATCACCAAACTGAAGTCGGTACTCCTTTAATCAACCTCGAAAGGATGAAAGGCTGAGTTGGCCAAGCCAGGATTCAAACCCGCAACCTGCAGATCACGCACAGATCGCACCAACAAGTGCTCAACCGGCTAAGCTATCTTATTGGCCAACATCCTTCAGAGGTTGGTTAACTGAGTACCGACTGAGGTATAATAATCACAGTGCCTCGATGTTGGAAGAAACCATGTATGAAGCGATACATAAAGTTAAATACCTATCTGGATTATCACAGGGACAAGTTTTGCTGAGTTTCTATTTCAATTACAAATGTTACTTTAATTTGTTTGTTTTTGAACAGCGCTTGCACTTCCTAGAGAGTCAGGTTTTGGACGTTTTAAGTGTAGTCTTGAAGATTTGAGAGGCTAAAATACCTGTGTTTGGTGTAATGACAATCATTTACCCTTGAGCAAAGACTCTGCCGCCACTGACCATTTATAGTAATGTACCCCATTGACTGCAAGGTTGAATGGATGTAAACTAGACTGTGCATAGTCATCATTTTACACACTTTTTATAACTTGAGAGTAATTTAAATATAAGTGTAAAAAAGATCTGCCTCCCATGTTTATGCAGACAGCACAGGAACTCTGAAAAATACAATTGTGAAACACTGGTTTTCTTTCACTGGAAAGAAAGGCATCATTTGTTACAAAATGTTAATTCTAAATTGCAACTTAGTTTTCCATCTTATTAATTATAAAATCCTAAAATGTTAGGAAAATAAATATGCACAGAGTTTCTGTTTGCTCCATGAGCATCAACACAGCAGAATCTGAATGGAAATAAACCATTCCTTTAATCACAGTGTGCAGTTTCTTTTTTTGAAAGGATTCAGAGAAATACATTCTGTTTCAGAGGCTTTTATCCATGGCATGCAATTACATCCATGTAGATAAAAATCAAAAGAAGCGGTCTAGTTTGTGTCAAGTAACCTGACCTTTGCACTGCCTTCTGCTCTAAACGTGTGTGTAAATGTACACAGGAAAATAATCAAGCTGTTGTATTTACAAGATTTTCATGCGTAAAAAGGCCAGTACGCACCCTGTCTGGAGGCCTGCAAACAGCCAAAAGAAGGTGTAAGGGTGCACGGAAAGGAGAGCAAATTTTTAAAAAGGGTGCACGAAAGTAAAAACGAATCAAGAAACTGCCAGGGGCACGCTAAAGAGCGTGCAAGTGTGCACGGAAAGGAAAGCAGAAGAACAGGGATGCAGAGAGCATCGCAAGAGGTAACAGAAGAACGTGAAAGCAAAGAGAGAGGCAAGAGGGTCAGAGTGATCGCGCCTAGGAAAAGCAAAAAGCCTGGCATTTTCGAAAGCCTCTGATTCTACCCCACGAAAGAATGGTTTATAAATTCAAGACAGAACTGTAATAAATTATATGCTGTGTTTGGAAGCTGGAAGAGACCCAGAGATGGGGGAAGGAAGGAGACCCTGAGAGGCCTAATCCCGATAAAGAACTGAGTTTTGTGTTTCAAAGTTAAAATGGGCCTGAGCATGGGAAGGGAACCCTAAGAGGCCTAAACAAGTTACAGACTTGTTAAGTTTTGTTGAACTGGTAAAGAGGATTGAAGCGTGGGGAAGGGAACCCGGGAAAGCTTTCAAAAGGAACTGTGCTGTTATTTTGCATAGCGTGTAGAAACTTGATGAAGCTGAAACTTGGGGAAGGTAACCACAAAGAACTTAAGACATTGAAGGTAGCTGGAATATCTACAAGGGGACCTGTGGGGAAGGTCTTACAAATAGCTCTGTGGATTGAATTTATTTGTGCGACATTGACCCAACAGCACCTGGTGAAAGACCACCTGAAACCAATCCTGGTTTCCATTTTTGTTGAACCACTATTTTTCTTATTTTTGAAAAGACTTCCTATCACATTTTTATATAGAGTGAGGGCAAGCACAGGTTTAGACACAGACAGATTTTTACTTTTGACTCTTAGACAACAACGGCCATTAGAAACATCAGTTGAGGGAATGATCCCTTTAGAAATTGGGCCGGTTAGGCATTACACCAACCCAAGAACCATAGAAAATAAAGGTTTTCAACCAACCCATTTGAGTCTGTGTCTCTCGATACAATGCTTGTCCCACATGTAGTGTCAGCTGTGGGATGCGGCTCAACCAATGAAATTTGGGGACCCCATCAGATTATAAATCAACATCTCCCAACGCCAGGCCCCCTGACAGAACTAGGCAAAGAGGAAATAGCTATTGTTCTCCTCCCTACCAGTAGGTCGTTCTTCCACGAAAAAGAGAATGATAAAACCCTGGCTGTCACCTTTCATCTTCTGGCCCCACAGACCCTTCATACCGTGAGAAAGGTTGTGGAGGGAAACATCGACCATCTCTTTTGTCCCCGGGATTGTATGGTGCCAGGCAGAGACAAAGTGATCCATCCTGTCTCAGGCTATTAGGCTGTGGACCTTCACCTTATGGTCGTCCCAGCACTTCGGACAGTCCCCGAAGCTACGGGGTACAGTTCCCACTGCCCTCCCCCTGGCCTGTATGTCAGCGCATTTGGCTGTCTTTCGATGGGCAGAGCTTTTTCTGTGGCTGCTACCGAATAGGGCATCAGCATGCTCCACCACTGCATCTGCCAATGCAGTTAGCTCTGCTTTTTATTTATTTTTAAATGTGTATTTGTGTTTTGATTTCCAACTACAATAGAAATAAATCTTTCACAATTACATAAACAAATTATACAAATTTCATAAAATAATAAAATTATACCAGGGTACATAACACAAGTAATCTTTACAAGGGGGAAGGAAAGAAGATTAATAAGATAAGTGTTACACACCTTTACTTACACCCATCTTCTACTTTATACTTAGGTCAACAGCCTATCAACCAGGTTGCAAGGAGAAGAAGGGAAGGAAGAAAAGAACCTTTTCTCCAACTGACTTAGTCAGTATCGTTTTATTTCTTCTCTTCCTCCCCCGTTTCACTTAGTTTCTCCAAGATTTTATAGAGCAGATCACATAAGGTTAGAATACGGCTCTGTGCTTGTCCCCCCCATCAGAGTGGCCTAGCAGGCTTCCGTGCCCTGTACCATGTCTAAACACCTCTTACGATCTTCCTCAAACACTGTACAGCCTAGGTCCAGATGCTTGATAGTTTCTTTTACTGCAGCCATGCTACATACCCTACAGCTTAAATCTGTTAGGCCATACCAACTGCCCACGCTCTCCAGTGTTGGGAAATGATTCATTCAGAACCGTAGGTATAAAGATCTTCTTTTAGAACATAGAAAGATAATAAGTATATACCTCAGGATTTGATCCCTCCTATATGCAAGTCTTGCGTATTCCTTATAAAGGCTTGTTTTAGTCATGTCTTCTGATGTTTTACCCCAGTCATAGTCAAACAACTTTTGTTTTACTTTCGTGTGGTTTACACGCAGCTCTTCCACTGTTGAGCCTATTTCGAAAAGTAATTTGTTCATCTCTTCCTTCATTCTCATGATAGAGTCTCCAGAGATTCGTGTCTGTACTAGACCCCATTTTTCATACTCTGAGTGGGTTGGAGGATTTAATAACTTTGCATAGGTCGTCAATTTCCTCCACTCAGCCCTTGGGGCGAGTGAAACTAATCCAAACTCATGTCATATAATTGAGTTTGGTATTGATTTTGCTAACCTTAAGGTTTCTTTCCAAAGATTTCCTTGGAATGTGTTTAGATTCTGTCTCGAGTCATTAAGGTTAATATCCAACCCATACAAAATTGTCTGCTCTACCTGGATCTGGTAGAACCGTATAAGTGGTAGCAATGAATAACTACACAGCAGAGCATATACCCGCCTCATTTTAGATGTTGAATTTAGTACCTCATATCCCAGATTTGTTAAAGCAGAAACCCTCTCCAGAGGCTCATCACTTACCTTCCCGATCATTCTTTTAGGTCTTTTTTTGGTTGAGAAGATACGTGCTCTTGATTTTCCCCCATTTACCTTCAGGTTAGCTCTGCCTTTGTAAATGTTGGCTTCCGGAGCCGGCGATCTGGCAGGCGGGCCTTTTTTTCCTGTGCCATTATTTTTCCCCAACTTTGGGGACTGGATGCCATCAGGAAATTGATGATTATCAGTGAATTGAGTTTTTGAAGATAGCCACCACCAAGCTTCCTGTTCCGGCGATGATGCCATTTCCGGCATCAGTAATACAGGCCGGTATGGTGTCGGAAACAGTATAACCGGCATTATTTTACCAGTATGACTCGTAATATGGCAATAATTCTGCCGGTCACCCAGGTGGTACCAGTAACACCGCCAGACCAGTATTACCACTGCTTTACCGACAAACTCGTAATGAGCCTACAGGAAACACATTTTCTGTAGAAAGACAAAGATTATATTTTGAACAAGATGATGGGGAAGTATCTAGAGGTGTTACAATGAAATTACAAGGGCTAACTACATTAATATAGAAAAGTCTCTGTAGTGCAATGAATAGAAATATTGTGGATGTAGAGGGGAGATATATAGTAATTGATGCAGTACTGGATGGTAAATGGTTTATGCTTATATACATGCACCAAATTCGGACCAAAAAGATTTCTTCGGACGGATGGGTATGTTTCTAAATAGATAAATCACCTGCTAGTTTGCCACAATCAGAAGGCAGGGAGAGGCAGGAATAATTATCGCTAATGGAGATCCCTAAATGCAACAGATAGTACTTATTTTATTCAGCTTTGCACGATACATCATCTCGGATTGACTACTACTTGATCTCAAAATTCTTAATACAGGGGGTGATGTCAGTGGACATTGGAGAGATAGTGGTGTCAGACCAAGCAGATGTTGAAGTGGTGTTGGACTGTTCAGGAGGGGGACACCTAAAGAAAAAATATGGCTGTTAAATATGTCCTTACTTAGAGATGATGCCTTTGAGCAATATATAAAAGATACATTACATGAAAGAAAGCAGAATCAGTACATGATGTTTTTGTTTTGTGGGATGCAGTTAAAGTCACAATTAGAGGCAGAATAATTAGCTTTCCATCACATTGAAAGAAACAACAAAGGGTAAAAGCAGAGAAATTAGAAAAGACGGTGAAAGACACAGAACGAGAGAATAATTGTTGTCCCTCAGACATGAACAGAGAAGCAATGCTTAGAGCCAGAAAGAAACTAGATTTTTGGCTTACTGAGAAGGTTCAACATGGCCTCTTTTATGCAAGACAGTCGTATTGGGAATTTGGGGAAAAGGTTGGTGCCCTTTTAGGCAGCAGGCCCAAGAGAGCAGAGAGTAATAGACAAGTATGCTCTATTATACAAGACAATTGTCAGGTACAATTGAGAAGAACAAGTTACTTACCAACTGTAACGTTCTTTCGATTGGATGTTCTTCCCACATATTCCTCATCTTAGATATATCCTTACCTTCAGCTTTGCTGATTCTGAAATGTTTTCACTCTCTCCACCAGAGGGCGGTCCACTCGAGGTGGCAGCGTCGATGTCCCTCGGAGGCATACGTCAAGCGACAATGTCATCCGCTGTATAAATGCCTCGAGCGCGCCCGCTGGCCTCAGGTCTTTTTTTTTGTATATTGTAGCCAATGGATTGTAGTTAAAGGCGTGCCTCTTTTGATCCAAGCCTTAAAGAACTTAGAGTGTAAACCATGTAGACTGTACTGTGGGGTAGGCTGGGAGGGTCGATGAGGAATATGTGGGAAGAACATCCAATCGAAAGAACGTTACCGTTGGTAAGTAACTTGTTCTTCGAATGGATTGTGTCCTCCCACGCATTCCTCATCTTAGATAGACTCCCAAAGCAGTTTTGTATTGGAGGTGGGAGTACAGAAATGGATTTAGTCATTTACGGAATGAAGTACTGATTTAGCAAATAGACCTCCTTGAGAGGCAGTTGAGTCTAGAGCATAATGTTTTATGAACGTGTGCATGGATGACCATGTGGCTGCTGCACAAATATCTTGTACAGGGACACCCCTTTGAAGTGCTGTTGAAGTTGCCATGCCTCTGGTTGAATGAGCTCTCAACCCATCTGGGGGATCTCTCCCAGCCAATCTATAACATTCAGTTATAGCTAAGATTATCCATCTAGATAATGTTTGCTTGGTTACAGCTAGGCCCAATTTACGGCCAGTGTATCCCACAAAACGTTGGTCACACTGACGTATTTTTGCCAATCTTGAAATATAGAAGCTAAGAGCTCTTCTAGGATCTAATATGTAGCCATTCCTCTTCCTTACTTGTGTGAGGAGGAGGGTAGAAAGTAGGTAGTATTATTTTTTGTGACAAGTGAAAATCTGAGACGATTTTTGGCAAAAAAGAAGGTTTGACCCTAAGGACAACTTTATCTTTATAAAAGATGGTATGAGGAGGACCACTAGAAAGTGCCTTCAACTCACTTACTCTGCGGGCTGATGTCATTGCAATTAGAAGTATTGTTTTTAGAATAAGAAGGCTTAATGGACAAGAGTGTAAAGGCTCAAATGGAACACATGTGAGGAACTTTAGTACCAAGTTTAAATCCCACACAGGAACTTGAAAGGGTATTGGAGGAAACACATAATTTAGACCTTTTAAGAATTGGGTTGTTAAAGGTATCTTAAAGTAAGATTCCTCCTCTGATGAGCGCTTAATAATGGATAGCGCTGCTAAGTATCCTTTTATCGTACTAACCTGGAGCCCCAGATTAGCCAAATGTAGCAGAAAAGATTATGTTGTAGGAATATTACACTGAAATGGGTCCACATTCTTATCTCTGCACCAGTTACTGAACTTGTTCCAACGACAACGATACAGAGATTTCGTTGCTGGCCTTCTGGCCGAAAGCAAGATCTCCATGACGTCATCCGGAAGGTCCCAATCCTTGTATCCCAACCTCTCAGAAGTCATGCGTGAAGGTTGAGTGTGTTGATCTCTGGATGGAGAATGTGACCTTCCTCTTGGGAGAGAAGATCTGCTCTTTTTGGAAGACGTATTGGAGGGCAGTTGGACATGTCCAGAAGGTCCGGGTACCACGTTCTTCGGGCCCAATCCAGGGCAATTAGGATCATGGTTTTCCTGAACTTTCTCAACCTCCTGATTACCTGAGGGATCACAGGGACTGGAGGGAACACATACTGAAGTGGAAACTCCCAATCCACTGCTGTTAGACAGAAACCTGTGCAGTTTCCTCTGGGACCACTGCGAAAGATTTAAGACTACAGGTGTTTGGCAGTAAACCCACTTGGTAGCAGTCTGTACCACACAGATTCACTTGGTAGCTGTGGCTGAGCAGTCAGACTTCCCTCAAGAAGAGTTAGGCAGTATACAGAGTATTCACAATAGGTCAAAAGCACACAGTAGAACAAGCAAACACTGACCAGAGCTTGGTGTAAAAGAGATATAATTATTTATTTAAAACCACATCTAATAAAACACACTGGCACTAATAGCAAGCAGTTCAAAAACACGGTCACTAAAAGATATACACTCCCTTAAAAGAATATTAGACAAGTCTTAAGTAAAGCCCCACTTATTTTCAGACAGCGGTGAGTGCTTAACGCAGATGGCACTCTAATAATTCTGTTTAAAAGGGAGAGAAAGGCAGAGCATACATTGAAACAGATCCCAACACTTTCAAAAGAACACAGCAAGAGAGGAAGGCAGAATCAAACCGTGAAGTTAGAGTTCAGAAAGCCGGATCCACTTTAAGAGGATCAGAACGAAATGTGTCCAAGGTCGCACAGTTGAAAAGTGCACAAAAGTCTCGAAAAGGTTCAGAACGAAGTTGGACCAAAAGAAAGGGACCAGTTAGATGGTCAAGGCGGCCAGCCCAGTCCAGAAGGTTAAGGGATTATTATTACCTTGTAGCAATCTTTAGAAAGGGAGGCCTGGCGGACACGGTACCTTAAAGTGGTGAGAATACTCCAGCGGGGCAGTTGTTCCTGGCAGCAGGTGCAAGTCGGTGCTTCGTCCGGAGGAAGAGAGGATCTCGTCGGGGTGGAAAGCAGGAGTCCGTTGCACTGCCAGGGAAGAAACTAGCCGCGTAGTTCTCAGTTAAAAGGAGCGGTCCTTTTGTTCGCGGTCCAGTGGTAAGTGGCTATCCGGTTGCCAGGGTGTTTGGCACGGGCAATTCGACCACAAGACGTCCTGGGATGCGAGAAAAAGAAGGTAAACTGGTTGTGCCCACCAGTCAGGGGAAGAAGACTCTCCAGCCGGGAGATCTTCTCTGTCGTTGGGAAGTGGTGAGTCAGTTCCGCAGGGCTCCACCGGTGGTGTCGTCGTAGCAGGTCGGCTCAGCTTCTCCCTCGTCGGATTTTCAGGTCCTGTGGTGACTTCTGAAGTTCCAGTCCCCAAAGCCCTGCTTTTATGCAGCACACCCCCATTCACTCAGCCTAGTTGTCAATCAAACATGCTAAGTGGTGAGCCGGCCGGCTCACCACTTGGGCCAATCACACCAGAGTGCGACTTGAGTTACCAAGGTAACTCAGTCCATGGTGCCCAAACCCCCTCCCACACTCCCTGTGGTACCCAGACAGAGCAGCACCACTTTTGGAGGCTTTTGTGGAGAAGCCCGCCAAAAAGTGGAACAAAGGGCTCGACTTGGTTTGGAGTCACAGAAGAGAACACAATCGCCATTTTAGAATCGAGTTCTGGCAAAAAATACCAACCGGTGAATTAATATTAAATAAATAAACCGGCTGTATGTTCGAGGGTATGAGAATTAAATAATTAAAGTTGGTAGCCTCGAACAATGGGAAAATCCCATAGAGATATATTCGCGGTCGAATATAAAAAGTAGTATCCACTGCCACCAGCCAAAACTCGATCAGGGGGGACGGAGACGTGCCCCTCGACTAACAGACCCCGGGGCAATCTAATTGCCCCGACCAGTACGTCAACAACATGATGGTTTGTACTGGTTTCTGTTCATAATTTGGGACTAGTAAAGCCAATGGTGACTTTACATGCCCTGGGAGACAGTAGTCAGTCCCAGGGTATGGAGTCTATGTTGGGGTGTCACTATGACACCCCTGTGTCACTGCACTGAGGGTGCTGTGTAACACACATAGTAAAAACACATGAGACCCTATGGAGAAACCCTCAAATCATGTCCAAGAGTGGGAGGAAAAGAGACTCACTCTTGGCAGGAGAAAAAAACAAACTCCAGAAATCCAGCAAAGCTGCTGGGGGACTCACCAGGTTAGGAAATTCAGCCTAAACAGAGAATTCACCCTAACAACTGCGAATACTTCTCCTAGTGCTCCTCTCGGGGGAAATTCCCTTGAGCAGTACAGTTTGAACTTCCTGTTGACAATGGTCGTGAACAGATCCACTTGTGGGGTTTCCCAAAGGGCGAAGATCGCTTGAAGGACTTCCTGAGCTAGTTCCCACTCGTGGGAGTCTGTGCTCTGCCTGCTCAGATCATCCGCCGCTGTGTTTTGCTCTCTGGCTAGGTGAATTGCTGACAGAGAGATCCCTTCTTGTATTGCCCAGAACCAGAGCTGCATTGCTTCTCTGCACAGTGGCAGTGACCCTACTCCTTCTCTCTTGTTGAGGTAGTACATGGCCACTGTGTTGTCCGTCATTATCAGGACATTCTTTCCCCTTACAGAGGGCAAGACGGCCTTCAGCGCTAGTCTTATTGCCCTCACCTCTAATAGGTTGATGTGTAGTTTGGACTCCGATGGAGACCAACGACCGCTGATTGTCAACTCATTGGTGTGAGCTCCGCACCCCGTGAGTGAGGCGTCCGTTACTACTGTTATCTCCGGCCATGGTTGCCAAAAAGATTCTCCCCTGAGGATATGTTCCTTTCAAGCCCACCATTAAAGATCCTGTACTACCCTGGTTGGAACTTGTAAAAGATCTGTCATTTCCCCTGAAAATTGGGACCATTGAGTTCTGAGGGCCCATTGAAGGGATCTCATCCTCAATCTGGCTTCTGGCACCAGAAAAATGCAGGATGCCATGAGACCGAGCAACCTGAGAAAATCGAAGGCCGGTAGATACTGTGCATTCTGGAATTGTATTACCATCTGCAGAATGTGGTGAGCTCCCTCTTCGGGAGGCGAGGTTTTGCCCGAACAAGTATCCAGGACTGCTCCGATAGATTGGAGTTTCTTTGATGGTATCATATTTGGCTTTTTTAAATTCAGAGAAAACCCTAGTTTGTGAAGGAAGTGGCAAGTCTTGGACAGATGTTCCTGGGCCTGTTCCGGAGAACGTGCCTTGATCATCCAATCGTCCAGGTATGGGTAGACGTGAATTCCCCCCTCTCCTGAAACTCGCTGCCACCACCGCCATCAACCTCAGGTACTTCCTGTGCTTGAGATGTTTTGGCACATGAAAGTAAGCATCCTGAAGGTCCAATGATACCAACCAGTATTGGAGTTGGAGAGCCTGAAGGATATGAGAAAGTGTGACCATCTTGAACTTGTCCTTCCTGATGAACTTCCTGCAACAGGAGCAGATCTGGATTTTTAGCAGAGTTGTATCCCGGTGGGTGATTCTGAAGTTTGTTTTGAAAAGGAAGGCAGTAACCTTGGGATACTGTTTCCAGTGCCCAAGCATCTGAGGTAATGCCCCGCCATTCCTCTAGATGCTGTGAGATCCTGCCTCCCACTGGGGTCTTGTTGATCAAAACCTCAGAGTGGTTTTGCGGCAGCTGCAGCAGCAGCTGAAGGGACAGATGCCGCTGCTGGGGCAGATCTAGCACCTCTTCCTCGCCCCGAGGAAATTTCCTTTGTCCTCTCTGACTGACCTGTCCCCTTCCTTTCCCAAATGAGGAGTAACATCGAAAGGGACGACCCCACCAGGAAGATGAGCCTGTGTAGGGGCGTTGTTGAGGTTGTTTTATAGCGGCACTAAGTGATTTTGCCGCTGCCTTGGAGGTCTGTGGTTTCTCCAAACTTTCATCCGCCTTGCTGCCAAACAACGTAGAGCCGTCAAATGGCATATTAAGAAGTCTGGATTGCACATCCGGTGCAAAACCTGACTTTTATTAGCCACGGAAATCTGCATAGAACTACGCTGGATGCCATGGACCTACTGATACTGTCAGCTGTGTCCAAACCTACTTGAAGGCATTCCCCCGAAGCCTCCTTTCCAACCCTTACTATGGATAGGAACCCATCACGTTCCTCACCTTCTGGGATGTGTTGAGCTGCCGCTGACATGCAGTACCACAGGGTATATGTAAATCTTGCAAGGGTGCAAGATACATTTGTGGATTTTAGAGCCATGCTCCCTGATGTAAAAATCTTTCTAGACCATGCATCAATCTTTTTATCATCCCTATCAGGGGGAATTGTAGGGTATGCAACATTCCTAGTCGATGTAGCTGCTTGAACTACCAGACTTTCTGGAGATGGATGTTTACTTAAATATTCTGGATCAGAAAGACAGGGTCTATATTTTGACACATATTTCTTATTTACTGCCGGAATAGTTTCAGGTTTTTCCCATGCAGTATTAACCTTCCTTTGTAAAGCTACATGAAATGGAAGTATGGGGTCTGGCTGAGGTCCTCCTGACAGGATATCAGTCATGTCATCATCCTGATAGGCAGGTGAATTTCTACCCCAGCCCATGAACTCCGTACCCTGTTCATTAATTTTCTATAACCTGCATCAGCATGTTCTGCTGGGTCAGGTTTTTCAAATTCGTATTCTGGAGCGGTATCCAGACCACTTGCTGATTGCAGGCACTCATATAGATCTTGCATCTTAGACTGAGGATCAACTAATTCCTCAGGAACTTGTCTTGTACCAAATTTAACACCAGCAGGTGAAACCTCTTCTTCTTCTCCTGATGCCATTCCTTCATATATAGATGACATGGTCCTAAAAAAATCATGTCTACTTTCTGGGTGAAATACCTTTCAGGTAGCATAGGTTTTAACATTGGTGTCGATTTCACCATTGTAATGGGCAGAAGCGTCGATGTTGCAGCTACTACCTTCGATGTTGTCGAGGTAGTTTTCGATGGCTTCGAAGGAATCGTCAATGTCGTCGAAGGAGTTGTCGAGACCATCGACACCGTTGAAGGAGCCTTCGATATCATCGATTGTGTAGTCAACGTAACCTTTTTAGGTTGGGCCATCAACCCCTTGTGTTCGACCGCCTTCGATAGAGGCTTCAGACATGTTTTAGACAAGGACTTTGATGATGTATGAGGGTCTAATGCCATCTTCTTATGTTCTACCTCTGATTTATGTACCGGTAGGTTTTTCTTATGAGGTGTTTGGGAAGATTCCCTGGATGACACCCTTGACAATTTTTTGTCGGATTTCGTCTTGGATCTTCCCCTGTAACTTTTTTAGTGCACAGGGACATGGTCTTCATCAGATATTTCTGAGGGGGTCTGGGCCGCGTTCTCAACATTTTTTAACATAGATGCTCTGAAAGCTTCCCACTTTTTAGGGGAGTCATGTCTTGTAGGACATGTTATAACTTCCTCCGATGATGTCGAGGAAGAGGAAGAGGGAGATCGGCGTTGTCTTTTCTTCGCCTTTTTTAGAGGAAGAAGAAGAGGACTTCCTCGATCTACTCCTCGACCTAGATTTTTTGTGACGTTTTGCTGAAGACTCAGCAGAGTCTTTCCTCCCTCTCGAACTTCAATGATTCCTGCCCCACCGCCAGTTTACCTCTTCATTCTTTTAAGGCCTTATGGGTCATCGACTGACAAGAACCGCAGTCATCAATACGATGGTCGGAATCGAGGCACCAGAGGCAATTTCGATGAGGGTCAGTCAGCGACATCGTTCTCCCACATTTCTAGCATTTCTTAAACCCAGTTTTCGGTGTGGAAGGGTTGGATGAAGATAACATAATCATTCGAACTGAAGCGCTGTTTATATCGATCCGAAGCGATACTAACGGAAAAACGGAACTGAGGCCAATGGGCGCGCTCGAGGCATTTATACAGATGACGTCGGCGCTCTACGGATGCAGTCAAGGGACGTCGACGCTGCTGCCGCGAGTTGAGGGCTCTCTGGTGGAGAGAGAGAAAAAAATTTCGAACTGGCAAAGCTGAGGGTAAGGATATATCTAAGATGAGGAATACGTGGGAGGACACAATCCATTCGAAATGAAGCCATTAAAGGCGCCTTTAGGGATTATTATGAGTTATTGTATAGTTCTGAAGATACAACTACAAAGGTAGACAAAATAAAGTTCCTAGGTGGGCTATAAATAAGTAAGTTGGATGGTGTCATGTCAGAAACATTACACTCTGTAATTACAGGGGAATAACTAATAACAGCTGTGAAACAGAAGAAAAACAATAAGAGACTAAGGCCTGATGGATTTCCTAGAGTTTCCTCATAAATTTGATGAGATTGTGCTAATTGTTTTGCTGGAGGTGTATGGAGAGATTATCAAGGGGGTAAATTACCAGAATCCATTCAATTGGCCCTGATAACGCTGATTCCTAGATCAGGTTGACATTCTACAAAATGTGCGAACTATAGACCAATATCCTTATTAAATACAGATATGATTTTGATGGCAACATTCTTTGCAAGGAGATTAGGGCACTGGATTCCCAATTTGGTGCACAGAAATCAAACAGACTTTATTAATTATGAATCTATTTAAAGCACTGTATAGTGAAGCCAATGCACAGATTCTGGTAAGTGGAAGGAGGTTAATGATATTTGAGATACATTGTGGAACCCGACAGGATTGTCCATTCTCGCCACTCCTCTTTAACCTCTTCATAGAGCCATTGACAATAGCAATGCATTTCCATTTGTGTATTATGGGATGTAAATGTGGTACATATACTGCAAAGGTACAACTTCATACAGACCTCTTGATTTTATTTTTGATTTCAGAATAGTCATAAGCTAAACGAATGCAAGTTTTCATGGGATTCAGTAAAATATCACATTTTAAAGTAAATATATCAAAGACAGAGATATTCACAATCACAAGTGTTTGTTTCCAGGCATCTGTTTATTGATCAACAGTTTAATTGGGCCAAGGACAGCTTTCACTATCTTGGTATTTCTATTACAAGAGACGTTTTACACCTACTAGAAAACAACGTGAAATCCAAACTCTGGGAGATCGCTTTAGATTGCAAAAGATGGATAAAATTAAATCTCCCATTATCGGGCAAAATAGGTGCTATTAAAATGACTGTACTTCACAAACTATTATTCTCATTTAGTATGCTTTCATTACCACTTCCCCAAAAACTACATAGGAAAATACAAAAAACATTCAATTACTTTATCTGGGGCGATGGAGCAAGGCACCGGATTCCAATGTAGATTCTGATGCACTCAGTCAAGGATGGATGATTTGGCTTTCATAATATCAAGCAATATCACACAGCATTTACCTTGCGTGTCTTAAATGAGTGGATTAGCAATGACGCAAATACCAAGCCTGCTGGACTACGATAGAAAGAGAGAGACTCTGTTGTTCCTATTCTTCAAGACGGCCTCCTCACTATGGATAAAGGTCTACGATCGGTCCTGACCCCACTATCGGTATGTCATACCATCAAATAATGGCAGAAACGTATGTAAAAATGGTCAAACAATATTTACTCTCAAAAGAATCGAGCCTATGGAATAACCCTGCAAAACTATGGGAGAACAAGAAAGTGAGCCAGCGATTATGGCAATTAGCAGGCATATGGAAGCTAAAACATGTTCTGGATGAGATTCGATGGACATCGGTTTCATAAACTTTAAATATATGCTAAGAATTTCAGAAAATAGAAAATGCTAAATATCAAATCCTGTCGGTTATTATATCACCTGTATATCATTCTCTATGTTGAATGCATGCATACATGAACTGCCCCCACTTTATCAATTATGAGGAAAATAAGTCTCATAGCATCAACAATGTATTTATTGTTTACTATCATGTGGCACAATCCCTCAGATCACTGGTAGTAAGCAAACAAAGGGCCTCATCACGAGTTGGGCAGAAGCCCATAAATCCAGGGGTAATGGTACCGCCAATACCACTCTGCCAGATTACGAATCAGCGCGAATACTGCCAGACCCAAAAAGGCACCGGTGCTATTACTGCCGGTGCGATTATAGCCAGCACTAATAGCGCTGATGACATAAAGTGCAAATACAGCCATATCACAGGTGCATTCTCAGCGGTATTAGCACCGAAAACCGGCGCTAATACAGCTGAGAATTACCTCCAGGCAAATTAGCCCAGGTGCCAGGAATCAAGCCACAGGTGAACACAATGCACACCATAGGGATACATAAGACCCACCCATGCCCCCAAACACTTTTTGCAATACCATGCTGCCATTATGTGATTTAAGCTGGGAGAGGCAGCTGCTCAGGCTGCGCCTGGCTCTTCTGATGCAGAACAACCAGGCCAGGGGGCAGGAAGTACAGGGGTGGGTGGGGCGGAATGAGGAAGAGGAGGAAGAGGAGGAGAGCAGTCCCAGCAAGGCGAGCACCCATTCCCAGGGTCAGGCCATCACCCTGGGCCCTCAGTGTCACCCAGTTGGTAACTGAGTACCCAGGAAGACCATCACTGAGCTGCTAGCCACAATACATGACGGAACTGGGAGCAGGATTAACATCTGCACAGCCGTGCCCCCACTGGTGAAGCTGGTGGCAGTCCTGCAGTTCCTTGGGACAGACATCTTCCAGCACTGTGACCATGATGCATGGCATGGCACAGTCAACACCCAGCGCAGTCCTTGGCCAGATGCTCGATGCCTTTCTATGCCATGTCAACCAACACATCGCAACGCCCACCACCCAGGCCCAGGTGAATGAAATGAAGGCCCGCTTTTAATGCACAACTGTCCAATGTGATAGCAGCCATCGACTGCACCCATGTTGCGTTGGTGGCACCCCAAGCCCATGAGGTCATCTACAGGAACCACAAGCACTAACACATCCATGAACGTGCAGGTGACCTGTGGCCCTGACCTCATCATAACCCACTGCTGTGCCCGCTACCCTCGTTCCACCCATGACTCCATGGTCCTACGCAACAGCACCCTGCCACCAGGATACATGGAAGGGCACAGAGGACAACTGACCTAGATAGTGAGTGAGAACAAACCCTGCCACATATGCAATTTGAAGCACAACTTAAAAAATGTGTGGGGGTTAGCGGGGGTAGCTACAGGAAGCTTCAAGAAGAGGCACAGGCAGGACCTGTGCAGCCCCTGCAAAATCGGTGGTGGGCATCCAAGGGTGCACGCACACGTTTGACACACCAGGATACACATGGTAATGGACAAACACTGCTGCCATTATAATGACAATTCATACCACATGCACCACAATACATCTTGAAGGTCCCACTGCGCAGATCCGCACAGCAGCACCCAACAGCATGTCCATCTGTGCCACAGCTGTCTGCCCATGTGCATTAAACCAGGACACGCCACAGAACACCTACCACAAAAGCACTGTGTGCATTTACAGGACAAGTAATCAATGGCATAATATACAGATGATGCACACCCATCACCCATACACATTGCATGGCCCGAATGCACACAAGAATGCCCACAGCTAACAATTGCCGGATACATTGAGATAGCAGACCAATGCATGAGACAAATTACTGATGTCCCTATTACACCCCATGCAGGTGACTCTGGATATCCGCAGCTGGCATGGCTTATGACTCCTGTGCGTGACCCACGTACACCACATGAGAACGCCTACAACCATGCCCACAGCTGTACCCGTGTTTGCATAGAGTGCACATTTGGACTCCTGAAGGCCCGATTCAGGTGCCTGGACCGCACTGGAGGGGCTCTGATGTATGACCCTGACAAAGTAGGGAACATAATCTTGGTGTGTGCTATGCTCATTAATATTTGCCTAAGGAGGAATGTGTCTCCACCCCCTGCCCCCGACGCTTACAGGCCACATTGAGAGGAAGATGGAGTTGACGGAAGGAAGTGAGGGAAGTGAGATTGGCCGACAGGCGCAAATAGACAATTATTTTAGTTTGAGTAAAGAGCACAAGAACATGTTAAGAAAGATTCCCAATTATGTGAAGTTGTCCCTCCAGTTGTGTATCCCCCAACCTTTTGCTGCTGTTTTAACACCATAATCTGACTTTGCATTCGGCTGCACTCCACTTGGCTTTCGCTCACTTTCTTATGGGGGAACTGACATGCCCTTAAAGACAGTCAGTACTGGGAGACTTTGTTTCCCTTAGTCCTTTCCAATGTTGCAACTTTTCTGCAACATGTTACAAGTGCACAATGTACCTTACAGTACAGTGCGCTTGGGTCTTCCTTTCATTTCCAAAGGCCCTAGACTCCCTGAAAGGATTTTTTAGGAGACGTGCAGATGTGCCTTGGACAGGGCTCGTGGCAGCTTATCTTTTCGCATATTTTTAACCCTGTGCCATGCAAACTGCGTTTACCGTGGTTGCCACGGGAAGGTGGCCTGGCTCAGAAATGGCCATGCAACAAGGTTCTTTGTCCAGTCCTTTGGCCATCTTGCCCCTTTGCCTTCCCCAGGTCGAGCCGACCCGGGTCAGTCCTTATTTGGGCATGCATTCTCCCACGAAACGCCAAGCTTTTGCAGGCTTCTGCATGCCTTGTATGTGTGCTTCCAGGATGTGGGCTGGACTGTCTAGTTCCAATACACAACCTGGGTGCGAGAGAGTCTGGTGTGCTGTGAATGACTGGGACCACCGGGGTCGGTGATTGGTCCACGTCTGGTGTGCCTGGTGTGCCTGTATGTGAGCAGATCTCCCACTGGGTCCTCTTCGTTTTGGCACAAAGGAGATTCTGGATAAGAGGCCCCAAACACCCACACCAGCTCGATCTCTTGAGTTCTCACTGAACCTAGGATAGGATCCAAGTATCCTGAAACTAAGAAGCTGAGTCGAGGAACCGCTGGTGACCGGCTGGAAGGTTTGGCACCCTGAGCACGCTGTTGTCCCCGTGGACCCCTCTGCATCTGCTCGAACCAGAAGGTCTGCGAAGACGCTTCGACCCATTGGAACAGTGGGACCAACTATTCTCTGCACCTTCATCAAACCCTGCAAGTAAGCCTTCTCGGAAGTGTCCTTGGGCCAAACAGTGGGCTGATCAGCTTGCGCAGGACCTTTGCTCTGACACCGCAGCCCTTTCGAGGAGACTCTTGAAACTTGGTACATCGCAAGTTCTGTGTTCACGGCACTCTCACACTGAATTTCGTACACTTGGCATTCCCAGGTCTGGAACAAAGAGAGAGCACCCGAACCAGAGTGCACGCGATTACCGTGTCGCCCAGTCGTGGTGACGAACTTCGCAGGTGCCTTGCTGCTGTGCCCTCTGTGCCCTGAAGCCTACTACAGTGAAACTGGCCCGATCCATCCACCAGGAGCGGAAAAACCACCACTGTCCCGTTGGGGAATAATCGCTGTAACTTTGCTGCTGAAAGCCGCAGAGCCGCACAACTGACGCATTTGAAACTGCAAACAAAGTGGACTCGACTGGCGAAGTTTGGTCCGGAGTGCACCGGGGGTCGGTGAGTACTTGCAACCCTTACCGGTGGCCCCTAGCGCATACATCCACTTTTATACACGAGTGTCCCATGAGGGCCACTCACCTTTCCACAGGTAGCCTGTGCTACCGTCCCATTCCCAACTCCTGCAACCTGTTCTGCCCTTTTGGGTATACCCTCCACAAATAGTGAGAACTCGTTCTTCATCGCCTCACCCACCTTCCTGAGCTGCTACAGTCCCTGCAAGGACCCCGTTTTTTGTCCTTCAGCACTATCACGTGCACCAGTACTTTTGAGCACTAGGCTCCACTCTTCGTAGAGACTGGACCACCACTTAGTTAGGGATTGATTGATAAAGAACTGTCTAACAACTATTTGCACCGCTTGATTCCTCCCCTTTTAGGTTGTGGACACATTCTGTGCTTTTAACCATTTAGGCCACTTGGTATTGCATATATGAATTCTAGTAGGATTGTATTGGTTTCAAGGTATTAGTGTTGATAATTTCTGTGTGTTGAAACTCAAAGCCCTTAAATAAATGTACTTGTATTTTTAATATATCTACAGTTGACTGGGAGTGATTTGTAGTGTCCTTTACTCTGTGTGCTCATTGAGGTCTTTCAGTCACCCTCACCCCTCCTGAGAAATAGTCTTGACTGCCGCTAATCCTACCTTGATTGGTCTGGCTTGTCCAGAAGGTTACCCTGTTCCAAGAAACTAGGCTGGCCTTCTGAAACTCAGAGTTCAGAAATCCATCTTAACAGAACACAATCATGAATGTCCTCACAAGTAATTTGTTCAACAGTTTTTATGTAACTTTTTCAAACTACGTGCCCCCCTCCATCCACCCACCAGCCAACAACACCCCAGCACACTATCCTCCCGGGCACCCACCCACGACCAACACCCCAGCACACTATCCTCCCTACCACCATCCACCACCGTGTCTACTCGGGCCAACAATAGTCATGACAATCCTGATGGCCCTGCCCTCTTCTCCCGATCCTCAGCATCCGGAGAGCATGAGCACAGCTGGCGCAGGGACCTCTGCCTAGGGATGGTCTGTTGTGATTCCTCTGTGGGGGTGCTGGTATAGAGCTGTCACCTGCAGCTGCTGGCGTTGGAGGGCATTGCCCTTCCTCAACTGCTCGGCTAGGGCAGACGCCCTCGCACAGCTCCTACACCCTCTGATGAAACCCAGTCAGTGAGGCTGTGCATGCTTCCATGGTTCTCCTGGTCCGCGCATTGTCGTGGGCCATCCTCCTTTTGCCCGTATGGATGGCCTCACTGATCACCTGCATATGCTGGCTGTGCGCAGTGGCAACATTCTCCATCTGAAGCTGGTGATCCTCCATCTCACTTAGGCACACCATGAAAACAGCCAGGTCAGCAGTCCACTGGGGTGGTGGTGTGGGACGTCGCCTGGTGAGGATAGCAACTGGGGAGCCATATGAGTTGCTGTCAGTGTCTGGTTTTGGGGTACGTGCTAGTCTTAGTGGCCTTGGGATGCACTCAATTGCCCGAACTGGGCTCTCAGGCGTGTTGAGTAATGGAGGGCGCCAACTGTGGCCAAGTGTCGGCCCGCTGCCGCCTGTCACTGCACAGGGTTCGAAATTGAGGTTAGCTAGGAGCTATTTAGCTCCTGCTTGTAGCCTAGAAAAGCCTGGCTAGCTTGGCACTAACAGTTACCAGGAGCTACTTTTTTGCTCCCCAAGCCAACTGATGCCAAACAAACACCCCTATGTGAATGTAATTCTGTGCATTTGGGACAATCTATAAATAAGCATTAGGACACATCTATATGACAGTTAAAGCATAAGGCGTCATAAAAAATAAGCAAAATGTTAAAGGAATAGTGCGCTCAAAAATATTATTGTCCCACGGGTTCGGGCATGTGTTTTTAAGCATACGTTGATCAATCGTACAAACAATTCCTATGCACTTTACCATGGTTTTCCGCATTTTTACACATGCGAAATCAGGCAGCAGGGCGCGGCCATCTTGTGCTAATCTTATTCGTTGCAGCATCGACCTAAGGTGAACTGCCCTGGCGGCACTAAATCATATCCCCTGCCCCTAGGCTGACATCAGCAAACCTAGTGATATTCTCCGCCTATCTCCATGACGTTACTGGGCAGCGTAGCCGAACGTGCCCAGTCATCACCTACGTGTTAACATAGGTTGACGCAGAACCCGGAATATCAACACACATCATCTCACAACATAGCGCGTCCCAATTTTGAATACGAAACTATACTTTTCAAGGAAATAGCAAAACTCTACAATTTGTAAAGTACTTTTATTTCACAATAAACGCTCTGAGAACATCCAGCGATTGCCATGTTCAAGCAAATGGGTAATTTTTTTCTTTGCTCTCGATCCACAAATGTTTCTCGTGAGTCACACGGTTTTCCTTTTGGATATAAGAAGCGCATTGGACGCACCGTGAATCGCAAGGCTTCTGCATCAGCTTGGCGCTAGGCCACCGTTAACGATGTGAGGTTGCTCCTTATCGCTGGTACCGCGTAAGGGCATATCAGCCAGTGGCGATTGTCCCAAAACAGCATCATGGTGATCCAGCCATTTCAGTGTATCTGCAGCTGCCTGTTAAAAAAGATGTCAATTGGTATCTGGAATCGATGACATTTGTAGAAAGGCAGGATGTAGCTGTTTACATTACAGAAATGTGTCTCAGTAGCCGTTCTTTATTATAATTTATCATTTTACCCATTCATTCTGCACCGTGTGAAAACTAATGATGAACACAAACGTGAAACAATGGGAACACAGAGAAAACAACGTGGAAAGTAGTCTACAATTTGCTTCAGAGGTTTGTGCTATGGAGTATGTTCAACTCGAAATGGGAATGCAGAAGCTGACGCTACAATTCGAAGAACACATAGAAGGCATTTTAACTAAATACTAGCGTAGAATTTGGCATTTGTGGAACCTGGGGAAACCCAGATGTGGACTACATGCATTTCGATGCTGGACTGCCCATGTGCCCACAAGACAAGTACACACACAGGTTGCATTTGCGTGTCGTTGCAATATGCCACAAAGAACAACCCAGTACAATGTAAGCTAGCAATAACGGTCGGCTAATGATACCTTGACTTGTTGGTCTATAAAATCGTCTACAGTAAAACTTACATAATATTCGGCATTTCCATTCTCTCGGCGTAAGGCAGAGACTCCGTTCAGATCAACAAATTTAAAAAAAATAAAAATGAAATTACATGTTCCTTTGTCCAGTTTTGGAATGGTGAACCTTATCATATTTGACGGTATTACACCCCTGCCTTCATTCATTCCTTTCGGAATCCTCCCTTTCTTCCAAGGTTGAAAAACAATTGAACCTTATACTGTGTACGATGAGTGCGTTTGCTCAGCTCGCAAGCAGCATTGAAAGCAACTTACCTTCACTCCGAATGCGAGCGAATAGCCCTTCAAACCATAGTGACATTAGAAATATTTTTGAAAAACAAATGAATTGTTTGCTGCCATCCACCAATGCTACACGAAATTTCTAGTAATTTACTTATTTTAATGAAACCAGTTACAGTTAGTTTACTTCCAAAAGCCTTATTTGTAATGTTCCTCTGGAGAACTTCGCACTCTCCCAGTGAACACCACAGCCAGCCCAAACCACCTGTCAGCTCAGCCCGTCTCCTGTTAACACGGCAAATCACATAAACATTTTTCGTAAGGAGCGAGTCTCGAGCCCTGACAAAATGTGCTCGTACAAGAATGTCCGAGCAAGCCCTACTGCAACCCTCTCCTGCCAGGCCGCCGTCCCCTGAACCCATGAACCCAGTTATCCTTGAACGCATCTGGTTTCCAGACCCTAACCCCGCACCCCCTCAACCTCCCCCCCCGTATACCTATTCTGTATTGGTCATATATTCTGGTAACGCAGACACCTACCCCTACTGCGCTTGAAATCGTAAGACTCCGAGGGCTGCAAATCAAAGATCGGCCCCTGTGATAAGACATCTGATAGTGAAGGCGCTCACTCCCCACACTGATCTACACACTTAACCTAGACATGCATTGAATAATGGACATCACTATGCCTTTTAGGTATATATTAGAGGCCTATAAATGCACACGTGTGTTTGTACTATCCCACTTTGGGTCAATACCGAGGTGAGGAGTGTGGGAGTCTTGCCCCTGAGGTAACCTGCGGGCGTAGGGATTGATAGCTGACAGGTCTGGCACATCAGAGCGAGAAAGTGGGTGGAGTGACACATGTTAGTTTAGGACGGAATAGATGAAACTGGGAAGTGTGAAAGCACAGCGTTACATTGTATGGTATTCTCAAAAAGGCACTTGATGAAAAAAAAAAGGCCAAAGAGGATAGATTTCAAAAGACACATTGGACGCTTTATTTGGACACTTTAAATAAACATTGTTGAACAAAGAAATAGCTGCTAATCATTTGTACCGGGAAGTGAACTGTTCCACAAGCTCTGCTTTTGGTGGACAGGACACGTTTGCAATGAGTGATGTGTATATGGCGTGGTCTTATGTGGATAGCAGGGGCACGGCCTGCTTCAGGGGAGCCTGCATGGAGACACGGGGTCTGGCTAGGCCATGTGTACAATGGCCCCTGCGCGCAAGATACCGTTGAAGTATACATGGTGTTTGGCATCTTGGCCGTTCCCACCCCTGCCAGCCCCCTTTGGCAGCGCACATCCACTGGTGCGAACTGCCATTGATTCTGGTGGGGGGATGGAGGGGCATGAGGCGTGCAGACAAGTCCCAGAACACCACTAAAAGGAAAAGCACACTTATGTGGATTGCAGGGGCGCGGCCTGCTTCAGGGGAGCCTGCCTGGAGACACTGGGCCTCATTACGACCGTGGCGGTCCGGAAATAACGGTGGCGGTAAACCCGCCGCCACCGTTGTTTCCGGACCGCCTGATCCCGACCCCTGCAGGCGGGAGGTGATGTTCCCGCCAGGTCTGACCTGGCGGGTTTAACACCGCCCGCCTGCAGGCGGACGAGGAAACACTGGCAGCATTACAAGATGCTGCCGGTGTTTCCATGATCCCGATTCCCATTGAGTCCGATAGGACTCAATGGGAATGGGGATTTACACCATTCCGCCTCCGTGATTCCCGGAAAACCGGGGTTGTGATGCCCCGGTAATTCCGGGAATCACGGAGGGGGAATGGTAATACGAGTCCGGCGTTAACCAGGCGGTTTTACCGCCTCGGTTAACGCCGGACTCGTAATGAGGCCCACTGTCTCTGAGGAGGGCATGTGAACAATGGCTCCTGCGCGTAAGACACCTTTGAAGTGTACATGGTGTGTGGCACCTTGGCCGTTCCCACCCTGCCAGCCACCTTCGGAGGGCAAGCCACAGGTGCTAACAGTCATTGATACAGTAGGGGGGACGGACGGCCAAGAGGCACGCAGGAAAGGGCAGAAACACTGCTGAATGGAGCGAAACTTATGTGGATTGCAGGGGCGCGGCCTACTTCAGGGGAGCCTGCCTGGAGACACTGTGTATGAGGAGGACATGTGAACAATGGCCCCTGCGCATAAGATACCTTTGAAGTCTACATGGTGTTTGGCACCTTGGCCGTTCCCACCCGCCAGCCCCCTTTGGCAGCGCACATCCACTGGTGCGAACTGCCGTTGATAATGGAGGGGAGATGGCTGGGCATGAGGCGTGCAGACAAGGCCCGGAACAGCGCTGAAGGGAGAGACACACTTATATAGATTGTAGGGGCGCGGCCTGCTTCAGGGGAGCCTGCATGGAGACACAGGGTCTGGCTAGGGCACATGTACAATGGCCCCTGCGCATAAGATATCTTTGAAGTGTACATGGTGTTTGGCACCTTGGCCGTTCCCACCCCTGCCAGCCCCCCTTGGGAGGGCACGGCCACAGGTGCTAACAGTCATTGATAGGGTAGGGGGGATGGACGGCCAAGAGGCATGAAGGAAAGGGCCGGAACACTGCTGAATGGAGACACACTTGATTCACTGAAAAATTGAAACAACCATTCATAAAAGTGCAGTTGTATTTTATTTAGTTGCTGATTTTGATGGCACAAATGTACTACACATTATAAACTTTGGGTTGCAGCACAGTATGGGAAAATCCCCTGTACTGACAGCTGTCACTGGGGAATGTGTCTCTAATGGCACCAACAAAACAAGCGGGTATTACTCGTCGAACGGGGTGTCCAAGCTTCCCATGAAGCCACCATGTAAACGAACAATAGGCCACCAGCCTCTACCACCTGTGGAAGAGAAAGATACAAACTGCTTTTAAATGAACAAGATAAGTGTATTAAACCTTAGGGGAAAATGCAATCCTGTATCCAATCGCATTGTTGCCAGTACAAATGTTACTTCACGGATCAATCCACTTGGGCTTTAAAGTGTAGACACATTACAATATTGAACAACTAGGCATTCCATTAAATGTGGGACACAAAGAAATATTGCTTCATGGTTGTACATGAAATAAAGATAAGAAGACCACTATGATTTACGCAAATTGCGAGTGATGTATAGAATTGCAAGTCTACATTCATTTGGCAGTGATAGATCAAAGTTACGACAATATAGGAGACAACCATGAAATGGTAGTGGCCTAAGTGACAGCACAACTAGAGTACACATACTCGTTACTTGGATTGCGAAGGCGAACTGTTGCGCGAAGTTCGTGCTTAAGAACCATCATAATCCTCAACACGGACCGTGTGAGGCAGGCTGACCTGAAGTCATGCAGCTCGGTAACGCATTGCGGCCGTGTCTCGCCTTCTGATATGTAGGACAAGCATCCAGAGTTTTCTCGGCAGCAGCAGTTCTCCTCCTCGGTTGGCATACACCAGGTGAAAACGTCGTCCATGAGACTAGGCTCAGGCTCTTGATCTGTTGATTCGTCCTCCCAACTGTCGCCCGAAGCCCCATCGTTTCCGCATCTTTCTCTTTCGAGTAATTCCACCTCCGAATACTCCGGCTTGTACTGGTAGGGCTGTATTGTTGGCATTATGGAAATGGATAGTAATGGTACTATTATATGTTCTCACGGAATACGAGCAACGAAGGTAGCTGACCAGAGCACAGAAACAAGGCACAAAATGCTCAAAAAAAGACGGTGAAATGATTGGAAAAGCAAATCTGATGTTTTCTGATGAGAAGCGGTCTGTTTATACTCATTGAGGAAAGAGGCGTCCTGCCATTTCCATGGTGACACGTCATTAGCTGAAGCGCAGAGAATGTTGACACGAGACATGCATTGGCGTTGTAAAATGGGCCGTACGCATCTAGTGATCTCAGCCTCAGGGGCGAGGGATATGATTAGTACCGCCAGGGCAGTTCCCCTTAGAGCGATGCGGCAACGGATAAGATGGCTGCGCCCTGCTGCCTGATTTCACATGTATAAAAATGAGGAAAACTACAGTAAATGCCCGAACCCTCGGGACAATAATATTTTTGAGCGCACTATTCCTTTAAATTGACATCTCATGTTAAAGTTGAAGTTGCGGTTCGCCATGTACTAGCTTCCTATTTCCCAGTGGTAGCTCCTGCTCAATGGTTAATGCCGGATAACCAGGAGCTGCTTTTACCTCCTGCTTATCCAATCTTAATTTCGACCTCTGCTGCTGCTGCTTGCTCCTTGTCCCACATGGGAGATAGCTGTCAGGGCTGTGTCCTCCATGGCCGCCTGGACTGCCACGCTGTTGTCCTCAATGTGAGTAGGTGTGTGCCTGGCGGGCTGGGCGTATGGTGCGGGTGAGACCCTGCTGCAGGGAGATGAGTTGGGGGCGCCTTGTACCTAGGGATAGATTTGCATCCTCTTTGTGGGGGGTGGTGCTGGTAGTGGCCCGGGAAGTCAGACGTGTAGATGGCCCAGCAGCATCCTCGTCCCGACACCTCTGGTGTAACTTGTGTGCCTGTAGGGGACATAGGGGATGGCGTTAGGAGACATTTCCTCACGTGTTTTGGCATACATGACAGTAATCACGTGGTGAGGGGTGTGGCATGGCGTTGTTGCACTGATGCACAGGCTTGGCCTGCATGCTTTTGGTAGTGGGTTGGCTGCAATAGGGACACATGCTAGGGGCGGAGGGGAGGTTTGGAGGAATGTAATTGAGTGTGGTGGCATGGCAGGGCTACATTGGTGAACTAGCTTTTGATTTGCATGCATGCTTCACGTCCCCATTTACAACTTGACTGTTATGCATGCTGATTGAGAAGGGGTCTGGTACTTGTCACCGCCAGGTCGTGATGGGGCACTGCTGTGCCCCCGCTATGGCTGTGTGGTGCCTGGTGCTTGGATGTGTTCCTTGATTGCCCACCCCATTGCTCTGGCTTAAAGGATTTACCTTGGTGCAATGCACATGGGTGCTGCCGTGGGTGCCTGTGGTGGTTCCCACGCACTGCCCCCAATCGTAGTGCCCGCCTCATGGGTAGTTCCACTGAGGGATGCTGTGCCGAGCTGTTTTAGTTACATGCCAAAGGGTAGGAGGGCTGACTCACCTTCAGGCTCCTGGGTGGCAGCACCCGCCTCAGATTCTCTAACACTCGCAATCCCCTTCATGCCGATCACAGTGGTGTCAGATCCAATACAGGTGGTGAGCCTCCTCCTGTGGCCATGCTGTCCTGTCAATGGTGGGACAGGATTCCCCGGACTCGCAGGGCATTCAATCGTTTGTGGCAGCCTTCCCCATCCCAGGGGGCGCGGCAGACTGCCATCACCTTCTGGCTTCCAGTCTGCCAGATCTGAGTGCGGCGCAGGGAGGAAGTCTTCTTCTGCCTGGCTCCATATAGCTTGGCATGGTGGACCACTGCCTCATCAACCAGTACTATCAGTTCTGCGTCTGTGAACTTTGGTTTACGCAGACGATCTTGGGCTGCCTCGCCCCTTACCCTCTCCTGAGACATGGTTGATGGTCTGGAAGTGTGGATGGATGCCAGGGGCTCTGATTTTGAATGGATGAATGGATTGTGATTTCCAAAATGGTCACTGCAGTGTTTACCGTTCCGGCTGTGACATATTTCCTGCCAGTGCTAATAGTGCACGCTAATTGCACAGACGCTCGGCGGTCGCGCAATTAGAGCTAGGTTTTCAGGCGGTAGCCTGCTTTCCGGCGCTGTTTCCATCAGGCGCAATTAGCGTTACCACCGGAGCCGTGTGCACTTGCCTGCATACTTGGGATGCAGCGCTATTTGCGCCACAACTCCCAGCGGTAATGCTATTTCTGCTTGGCGGAAATAGAGCCTGCATACCGCCCAACTCGTGATGAGGCCCCGAATGTGAATGTGAGCTGGCCACGATCATCGATGAACAAGACTTGGTTAAAAAAGGAAGAAATATAGTTAACATGAAAATTTACCTAGACTTGAAATACACCCAACAGCAATTCTTTCATCACTTATACTTGTCACCCTCATAGATGAATGAATAGAAACTGTTATCACCTGTGATGTGTTGGTCTTGCAAGATAAAACGGGGCCCATATTTACATATGTTCTGGGAGTGTGGTCAATTAAACACTATTGGGAAGATATCCTGGAAAGTATTGAATTGGTTTTGAACCATGTAATGCCACGTACACCAATACTATGTGTGGTGGGCCTCTTTTTATCAGTCCAAAGACTAAATTATGATATCAAATGTTGAGTATATAGAGCTTTTATTATGCCAAAAAGACACATTTTAAAGAAATGGAAAAGCAGCAAAAAAACCTTAACATGAAGATTTGATTCAAGGAATGGCACTTTTATCTGCAAGAGAAAACCTTGATTTTACTATAGACAGGTCCTTGAAGAGTATACATCTAATTTAAGGAATTATATGGGTGATATTATATGGTTTACCTATCGTCCTGTTTCTGAGAAAAAGATTGAATGTGCTCACTTTGTTATTCCCTGCCCACTACCTGTTTCCTTCCACATTTCTTAGGGTGTCTACTTGTTAATGAAAACATATAATCAGTGAACACTACACATTAGGATGGTGCGTCCACAGTACAATATTCCTCCTGGGGGTGGTGCACGAAGGGAGGATCACATGAGAAGAGAATGCCACTATAGGATTGGGGATGAACATTTTCAGAGAACACAGTATGACCCCCTTCAATACACTCAACCCTAAATCCTCCTCCCCCCTCTCTAGTTAGCGTTAATGTACTTTGTTGCCAAATCAGTCAAACCAACAAACATCACAGAATGAGAGACCAAAAGATACAAAGTGTTTCACACATAATGTGGAAACTGACACTGCGAAAGAAGATCACCTGGAGGCTCAGGATCACCCTTGAGAAGCAGAGTGAGTGGTCTAGCTTCTTACCACAGGTGATTAGGCCTGATGAAATACAACTGTCCGACGCAGGATTTTCAAATCGGATCAGCTGGGCAGCCGATGAAAGAGATCGGTCCTCGTAGGAGGGACAGCGAGAGCCGTGCAGGAAAGCAGCCTACAAAATGACAGGAAGAGGAGCCATACCGAGAGGAAGGGGAGAGACACCTCCAGGCGCCCCAAGTGTGGGAGAAGGAGAACAAGCAGCCGGAAGGCGTTGTGAGACTGCAGAGTCACTGCAGACCCTGCGCGCTGCCGGAGCCTCGCAGGCGGACCCATCTGCCCAGGAACCGCAGAAACCCATCAGAAGGAAGGAAACAGGTACGCTGGTTTTCAGTGAGGTGCGGGAGGTCTGGGGAAGCGATAAAAGCTGGAAGAAGAGGGTATGGCACCCTGAGTTATGTGTACACTTGGCAGGAGAGTGAACCAAGCGTGTACAACAAAGAAGTGTGAATCTGGGACCTGCACCCAAACAAGAGGTTGAGAATAAGAGGGTCCACCCTGTGTGACTTGTACATTTGGCAGCAGAGTGAACCAAGCATGTACAACGAAGAAGTGCAAGTCTGTGACCCGCTCCCAAATAAGAGAATGAGAAACAGAGGGCCTGGGACACTGAGTGGGTTGCATACTTGGCAGGAGAGTGAACCAAGTGGAGGCAATGAAGCCGTGGGAGTCTGGGACCCACATCCAAACAAGAGGTCCAGAATAAGAGGGTCTGGGACCCTGAATACAAGTAAAGAAAAGCCAGAAGAGTTTTATGTTTGTCAGGCGAGTGAAACAAGCGAATATAACACACACTTGCAAGTCTGGGACCCGCATCCATATGAGAGAAGGAAAAACACTGGCTTGGCAGGAGAGTGAACCAGGCCATGTAAAGTATTGCAAGTCTGGGACTCACACCCAAATGAGAGGTTGAAAGCAAGAGGGTAAAGAACTCTAGAACTGATAGAAGGAATCCTACGCTAGATAGCGATAAAGAAACAGAAAACACAAGACACATTACCATGGGAATTGCACAGTGACATTTTATCTAAGAGAAAAGGGTCTCAGGAGTCCTAAAAGGAATCAACATAAGACAAGAAGAAGTCTAGGGGAAAGGAGCATAACCCTAGCATTGGAACATTTTGTTTTGGAACATTATTTTGCATGACTTTACTATCAGAGAGACTGGGAAATTTCTATTGGTTGAAAACATAAAGACCACATTTTACTTTGGGAAGAGATCATCCTTGCACAGTTACTTTAGATAGTTAGTGTTAGGGACAGAGGTAGGTTTAAAACATGACAGTGACAGACATTTTAGTTTTTGGACTTACTGACAATTTCACTAGTTTTCTTTGAGGTAGGCAAATCCCTCTGAGGTTTAGGGAAAGAGAAGCATTTGTCCACCCTTTTATTAATAAATAAAGGTTTATACCCTGAAACATGCCATCATTGTGTCTAAGCCTTACTTCTGCACCATTACAACATGGTATGTGTAGACTTTGGTACTACTGGTAAAAGAGACTTATATTTGTGTACCCTGAAGTTTGTTGAAAAATAACAAATATTAAACATACAAAAAGAAAAAACTCAGGTGAGTAGACTCTTGCACATCGCACGATTGGCAGATTCATGCCGCTTTTAATCACATTAAAAAAGCGCACTTGCCAAAGTTGATATGTCTTTCGAGTACCCCTGAAAGATGAAAGGCTGAACTACTGAACTACTGATGAATGCCCAATACCTGTAGTTGTAATGTCTCCTATGCCATTGGGTAGGTGGGCATGAGAAGCACAAACATACCAAGAACTCTTCAGGAGGCCCACTCCAAACACCAAAAGCATAAGCAAAATAAAAGGTACACACTTTAAACCAAACGATAGCATAGGTTTTGGACATTGTCTAACATTTGACAGATAAGAAAGAGAGACAGATTTAGGTCTAGGAGTGGATCACCCAAACTTTTTCTAAACCACCCTAAAGTAATATTATCTTGCTGTTTCTTGCATTCTGCTTAGTGTAGGAAGAATCACAATCTGCACTGCCTTCTTGAAGGGGTGCCAAAAATGGTCTAAGGCTGTGCTGTTGGTGCTCCAGTGCATCAGAGTGGGTATGCTCCAGGTGGCATCCAAGCTCCAACAGGCAACCCCTGGAAACGTAACCTCAAAGCTGCCTCAAATTGACCCCTTCTCCCTGTTTCAAACACACCGATTTGCATTTTGGACAATTCACTGGGGGTACATTCGAAAAAATAAACGTAATCAATCCTTAGAAACCTTGGACCAAAAACAAAAGAATTACAAGCTCATTGTTTGCACCTGCAATGCCATTCCTTACATATGGTGACTGTGATAGTATTATAGGGAGGTCATGGGGGCTATAGCTTGCACATCAGGTGTACACCGGGACTAGGATGGCATTATTTGGGTATATGATAGCACCTGCACATGCAAGGGTGTAGCTCACAGTGAATATACCTTGTATATGTAGGCATTTTTGGGGCTGGTTGTAGCGTATGATGGCAGTAGCTGTACAAGCAGTGTTATACAGCACCATACTGAAACTATATTATGCATATGATGGGATTACTGAAGCATTTGAGGCTACAATGTGCATACGACACCCAAAACAATGGCAATACTTGTTTGTATTTCATCGCTTGGACTGAATTGGAAGCGCTACATAAATTGGCGGACGTACTGAAAACGGCTATCTGAATTGATCAGTTCAAAAACTGTTAGTCTGACTGACCTCCTGAGGAGCTCTACTACAGTCCAGATCCAGGCGATCACTCCAATCTCTCCAAGATACACCTTCAAAAGCTAGACTCTTCCATCCTTGCATCCCAAACCAAGCCAATGCCCACCTCTCCACAGCGGGGGCAGGCCAACAGCAGAGTAGTCCTCTCCTTCATATTGCAACAAATGCAAAATTCTCCATCTCACCCAGATACCTGCATAGAACAAACAATTACACTTAGATGATCTTTCCTGTGCACGCACACAGCATTATAGTTTTCAATCTTCCTAACTTCTGTCTACGAAACAAACCCATCCTGTTATGTAAGGTATTGTGTAAGAAACACATTTCTGGTAGGACTCCTCCCAATAATGGTCTACCTCCTCCTTGGGCGGTCTGCATTGAGGACCTACTTTCTTGAATTAAAGGAGTCACTGTGACGCATGAAAGAACTATACAATATTATCTTGTGAGTTGTGTACAGTGTTTTTAATGTATACAATCCTATTTTTTGCCTCAGGGGGACCTAAATGAATTGGGCAAGCTGCTAATGCAAGGCTCCTTCAATGTCTGGACAGACCACAAGAAGGGCCACCACAAGGTGAAGGATCTGGCCCGTTTCAAACCCATGCAGCGGCACCTCTTCCTTTATGCCAAAACTCTGCTCTTCTGTAAAAAGCGTGAAGAAATTGCTGATGGACACGAAAAAAGCCCCTCCTATAGCTTCAAGAACTCTCTCAAGGTAGGCTGGATAAGATTTGCATTTTTAGGAACTTATGTCTCTTTTTTTTATCAGGTTGGGTGTGAATTGGTTATTTCTTTTTTTTAATTTTTTTTAAATTTTTCTTTCAGGCCTCAGATATACGTTAGAGGCCGACAAAAATTGGGTTTCATTTCAAGCCTACATAGCTCTCACCTTATGAATGCTGGGATGAGGATGCTTTGTAATGAAGCTTATGGTCAACGTGAACTCTCCATTCAGTTCAGTTGATAGGTTTTACAGGGATTACTATACAGAAGCAATATTTACCTGACACATGATAGTTCTTTCAGAGTTGTGCAGTTAGTAATTGTTCCTATTCTAGACCATAATTCAATTGGTTGATTATCAGTTTTAATAAGCTTTAAACCTTTTGCGCTCTACCTTTTCTCACACCTAGTGGAACATTTTGCCCATGGGTCCCCATCATTTTGAAGGCTTACTGCTCCTTCTCAAATTATAACGTCCCTGTGCATGTACATATTCGCCCTTAAAATGTGCACTCTTGGTGAGTAAGAACAAGTGTCCTGCGTGCATATGCAAAACTGATTGGGAGAGTGACTTTTTATATCAGACAGATTGCAACTTAAAAAAAATATACTTTACAAACACAGACACACACACCCCTACAGGGTCAGCGATCACAAACCTGTAGTTATGGTTACGTTGCTCTCAGAATAGGAGAGCACTTTTTGGGAGGCTTATAACTTTGGCTCCATTTGATGAACCCACATAAATTGTCAAAAAAATATAGACCAGACTAAATTTTCACAGTTGCATGCAGTTTCATCACAAGAAGGAGGGTGCGCAAGACTTATAGGGAGATAAGCATTTTAAAAAGCCTTATGACTTGCAATGAAAGATTTTTGCTGTGCCTGCAGCCCAATTCACTGGCCAGACTTTCACCAAACCTTCGTGAGGAGCAATGGTCTGGTCAAAAAAGTGTGCTTTCAAAGATATGGTGTTAAATACTGGACAGATTTGTTTACAAATGGCCAGAAAGTAGGTCCATAAAAATATCCTGATTCATTGTCTGTCGACGCCTCTTCACTAATCATAGGAACGATTACAGTTTGTCAATTCAGAAACGTGATGCTTGTAAAATATTCTAACTTCAACCCTGTGTTTGCCCATGGACATTCTAAAGTCACCTTGGACAACACCCTGAAAAGATTTCCAAAAAATGCAATTTACATGTTAACGTACAAAAGGACCTCTGAGAGGTTAAGGGGTGAAATAGGTATTCAAAAGGCCCAAAAAAGGTTGTTTTTTTCACACTGCCCATGGACCAACAAAGGGGCCACAGCGCTCATATTTTGTGGAATAGAACATTGCCAATAATTTCATGTAATATTCTTATTGCACTGGTCTTGGTTTGGATCTGCAACTAAATTCAAATCTCCCATCAGGATCTACTCGCCTTCTCCAAATTGTTCCAATTTTGTTGCAGCACTGTGAAATCCCTCCTGCCCTTGATTGGGGGCATATATGGAAGCTATTGTGTAAACTAAGTCCACCTTTATTAAATACATACCTACACCTGAAATCTCTTTTCACCTACTTTTGATCCATATCGTCCTATGTAAAAGGATGGGCAGAACCCTACGTTTGCATGGTCTTGTGGGCATACTTTGTCTGGAGTCTGCCTGTGAAACTCTCAAAATATCCCCGATCTTTCACAAGCGGAGTTCAGACTCTTAACATTCCAAGGCCATAATCATAACATGATACTTGGTGCCTCAGGGAATTACATAACTACCATGTCCTACTAGCTATACACATACATGTCTAATGTGATATATCCAATCAGGATGACCCTTAGTGACCCACTCTTCCACTTCTAAGGCAACTCAATTCTGGAGTCTCTTTCCAGATTCATATCTAGTCCACTGTGACGAATCGTGGGATTCGGTCACTTCTCGCCAGGGGGGAGACTTTCCCTGTGAGGCTAGGAAGGTGAGCCCACTATGCAATACCCTCCCTAGGGATAGAGGCAAGCAGAACCTCACCGGGAGCGACTACACCCTTGGCGACCAGACCTCCCATTCTGGCAAAGAACCCCCTAAGCCATGTTCCAGAAAACCTCCTTCCAGAACATGCCTTCAAGAACTCCCTAAGCCTGGCTTGTCCAACCTTTTTGAATGTGGGGCCGAAGCATTCACTTTTTGTCACCCGGAGGTCCGGCGAGCCAAAAGTGAACACCCTGACCCAAAGCAGTATATTCAAAAGCGATGGTGTGTGACCTTTCACACAATAGCATCAAAGGCATAGCTTCAGGTGTCGGGGGCAGTGATGAAAGGTTAGTTTCTTGTGATTTCTTCCAGTGTGTATGTGTTGATATTTCTCGGAAATAGTGAGGGCGACCAAGCGTAGCGAGGGAGCTATAACAATATAGGGAGGGTTTGGGGCTGAAATTGTGCATTTTACAGCAGGAAAAGTGACCAAAAAGCCATACATTTACAATCAGTTCTAAAGGGGAACATGTACATTCCATGTCACTAACAGCTGACAAGAACATTGTAGAACACAACACATTTTAATGATCAATGTGTCCACAGTGTAAGACAGCACTGTCACTACATTGACATGCTGGTTGTGCCCAAAATATGCCTCTGTAGCAACATGTCTGTGCTGGCTGTTACCAATTTAGGCCAGCATTGTCCTCTACAAAGCATGATTGATGCTGCCTGAGCATGTGCAGTGTGCCCAATACATATGCCAGCTTATCTCTGTAATACACATTCATTACTTCTGTGGTAATGAAAGAAGCATAATCCAATTCCAGGGGGCACCTGAGGCAGTAAAAGTCCTCCGCCACAGCCCGGTTTATTGGTCGGACCCAACATTGCAGAAATCAATTAATTAATCGTGTCCACGGACCCGACAAACATTGAATAAATAAATCGGGCAGGGGAGCCGACTTATGAATTTCCCGGGTGGTGCCCAAATATAGGAAGTGACATAACCAGCACTTATATGACCGCATTTGCACGTAGTCGCCAACTTGGTGCTAGGGGGACGGGGGGGTGCAGAACAGTGGAAACATTGGCTAGCATGTATTGCATATACTAAATGCAAGTAAGAAGGAGGTTTAAGCCTTCCAGTTGCATCCCAGTAGGCCAATACTGCCCCTACTCCACCCCTCTATAATCATCCAGGTTGTAGTAGCCCTCAAAAGGCAGAGCAACACAACTAGGATGGGAGAACGAAATGCCAGCCCATCCTGTGAGTGTGTCAAACCTCAGAGCAAAGACTGTGCGTGTGCCTTGGAGCACAATCTCACTAATTTGGTGCAATTTGCGCAAGTGGGTGCATGGGAATGCCATGCGTGTGTGTGGGCTGCATACCCCGGATCACTTGCTCACTTCTTCACTGTGAAACTCTGTCCAAGACAGTACTGTCCCAATGGTGAGAAGTGTCATATTTTCACATTAACTATGCTTAAGCACTTTGGGTTATTGAATAGTGCTGCTACATTCGGAGTAATTCCATCCCTTTAAATATATTAGCTCTTGTATAACCACAACAGTGTTGATTTATTCTGATGATGTTGAAGATGATGTTAGACTTGCTCAATAGTTCTGGTTCTGTATCATTAAATGTACTTCAGATCTTCAGAGTCTCGGGAGGATAGCTCAGGAGCAACACAGGTTCGATCCCTCTGGGTACATTACACCTCTACATCTGTGCACCCCTCTTACCAAGAGGGGTGCACAGAGGGGTGCACAGATGTATAAATACACCAAACCCAAAACGATTTTTAGAAATTGGGGGACAGACTTGCTTTGCGTCTGTGCCTCCAATTTCTAAAAATCGTTTTGGGTTGGGTTACTTCTACATCCGTGCACCCCTCTTGCCAAGCGGGGTGCACAGATGTACAAATACACCCAACCCAAAACGATTTTTTAGAAATTGGGGGACAGACTTGCTTTGCATCGGTGCCTCCATTTCTAAAAATCGTTTTGGGTTGGGTGTACTTCTACATCCGTGCACCCCTCTTGCCAAGCAGGGTGCACAGATGTACAAGTACATCCAACCCAAAACGATTTTTAGAAATTGAGGGACAGACTTGCTTTGCATCTGTGACTCCATTTCTAAAAATCGTTTTGGGTTGGGTGCACTTCTACATCCGTGCACCCCTCTTGCCAAGCGGGGTGCACAAATGTACAAGTACATCCAACCCAAAACGATTTTTAGAAATTGAGGGACAGATGCAAAACAAGAGCATCTTGCTTTGCATCCGTCCCCCAATTTTTAAACATTGTTTTTTACCCGGCTTTAACCCGGGCCGCCAGAGAGAGAGACACAGTATGGATGGAACAAAGGACCATCCATACTGCGTCTGTTCTCTCCGGCCTGGGGGGCCGGAGCACCCGCATACTCTGCGCCCCTGAAACTGGGCCGTGGCCTGTAACTGCCTCTGGTGCTGGGGGCACCAGAGGCAGTTACAGACCATTGCCCGGTTTATTTATTTATTTGTTCAATGTTTGTCGGGCACGTGGACCCGATTAATTTATTTATGCAGAAATAAATTAATCGGGTCCACGGACCCGACAAATATTGAACAAATAAATAAATAAACCAGGCCGTGGCAGAGGCAGTAACAGTCCTCCGCCACGGCCTGGTTTATTTATTTATTTGTTCAATGTTTGCCGGGTCCATGGACCAGATTAATTTATTTATTTCTGCATTGTTGGCTCCGCCCAACATTGCAGAAATAAATAAATTAATCGGGTCCACGGACCCGAAAAACATTGAACAAATAAATAAACCGGGCCGTGGCCTGTTACTGCCTCTGGTGCCCCCCCCTTTAGGGGGCACCAGAGGCACTAACAGTCCACCACGGCCCAGTGCATTTCTTTATTTGTTCAATGTTGTCTGTACAGCCTCGCGGGCCACATGAAATGGCTTGGAGGGCCGCATTGTGGCCCGCGGGCCGTATGTTGGACAACCTTGCCCTAAGCCATATATCCCCAACACTCCTGCTATGGCATTCTAAGAAGAAAGAACAATTCAGTGAAAATCTCTTACTGTCATTCTGATTCTGTACTGATGTCTGAAGAAGAAAACTTATAGTCAGGGGAAAAGGAGGATTACTGAAGAAATACAGATCAAGATGCAAGAGAAGGACTTTGACAGTCGAAAGGGGAAGGCACAAGGAAGCGTCATAAATTCAAGGGGAGGAGACTGAAAGTTTAAAGTCAGCAATGCAGCGAGAGCTGCGAGAGACCGAGACATGCAGCATTTAAACCTATATGAAAGCTGGTGTGTGAAGCAGGCATGAGAAAAAGTTGGAAGCAGGAAAAGCTGGGGAAATGGAACCCCAACAAAGATACTGATCCTTAGGTGGTGGCTGACCCAGAGTCGGTGGACTGTTAGTCCTGCAACGACGCTGAGACCACAGACCTGCTCTCATCATGCAGCGGACACCAAGCGAAAGAAAGAAGCAGAGAAGCTCAAAGGCAACCTGACAACTCAGGAGAAGCATCCCGTTCTGAAAGCAGGCTAACACCAGTGAAAAGAAGAAATGGCGAAAACAAGAGACCCCGGAGGGATAACAAATATAATGAGTGCATGCATTATACTTGCCTCAGTGAAAATTAAATAACGGATAAGACTGAGAATTACTATGGGAACTCTGATACAAGTATAAATAAGGAAAGAGTCCTAATGAATCAAGGAAATCATTACTGGAACATTCATACTCGTCCCAGTAAGAGTAAAGAGGTGGAAACAAATGAAGAACATTACTCAGACCTTCTTATTCGTCCCAGTAAAACCAAAGAAACAGAGAAAAGTGAGAATACATTTGAGAATGTTTCTAATTGGCCGAGCCAGGGAAAAGAGTGGACATTGTGTCAAGAAAAAGCAAGAAACCTAATAAATCAAGGGACAGAGAAGAAGGGGAAAGCAAGGTGTCAAGGACACCATAGAGAAGCTGAAGAACCGTGAGGATGTGAGCAACAAACCAGTCGTGCATGCATGTTATCATATCTGCTCCCTCTTTGAGGACTGTCTCTCATAAATGTCCTTTGTAACCTATTTCTAAGTCTTGACATTTTTCTTCCAAACCTTGTCTTTTTCCTTGAACACTCTCAAGGCTTACCGAAATACTCTGCCAATCAGAATTGACATTGCTCACCTCAACCTCCAAGCCATTCAGCAGCAAGCCCAAGTGATCTACCACATTATTCACCACTATTGACGCCAAGAGGTTCTCCCTTATGTTGACTGCCTCTACTCTGAATGTATTCATGTTGGTCGTCTTGAGTCTGCACAATGCAGCCCAAGGCATGAATTAGTTTTCAAAAATTGATTAGCAGAGTTGGCTAATTATAATGTTCTTGATTAGCAAACAAACCCATTTCATTAGCAATGTTGTACTAATATTTGTAATGTCACCAGAGGTTATTTGTACCCAAGACATAAAATGGGCAACAATAAAGCAGTTTTGTGTACCACTGAAGTAAGACATTAGTGAGATAAGTCGTGCAATGCAAATTCTTTAAAATTCCACTAGATCTGCATGTTGAGTATCTTAGTTTACGTACTTCACCTAAGAGGAATGCACTCAACCCATGGCAACGGATGATGGTGGATGTCACCACAAACCCACTTTATGTTTGGCACACAGCTGCCACTGAAAGGTCAGCCATGCAGAGTGAAACTTTATTTGACATTTACAGCAAAGTAAATGTGAAATAAAGTTTCAAACATCCCCTTCAAATGGTACAAGACCATCTTAAAATGTACTCCATTATGCAAGTGGGCCAAAAGAATTTGCAATCCCTGTGTGGGTGTCTGTAAAATGTTAAAGTTTAGCTGCATCAATGGACACAAATAAATAAGTAGATATGATAAAAAAGGCTTTGAAAACAGTTCGGCCAGCTCATTCCCGCAGGTTCTAATATATAATGTAATTATAATCATAGAGCAAAGAGAGCTCTGGAGGCTGCATGTTAGTGCAGTAGATCTGTAGATATACATACTGGATGGAACTATTGATCCCTACTTTTCAAAAACATCTAGCTAGCTTTGTGTATTCATTATGTAAGCAGAAAGAAAGTAAGAGACTTAGCAGAGTGGATGGCATAGCAGGCAGAGAACTGGACAACCTAGGTGGAATATTGTAGTTTGTAGCAATCTCACTTTCAGGGCAGCTTGTATAAAGCAACAGGATGAGAAGATAGGATGTCAAGGCGTATGGTATTGACTCAAGGGTTGAACACCAGTTGCAAGATGTATGCAACCAGCAGGATACAGAACTAGTTTTGCCATCAAAATCATGTGGCTGTGTGACAATGTACATTTAAAAAAATGTTCACTCGTCAATATGATGCATCTTCCCCAAAAAAATGAAATATAGTTGACACTGAGATTTAGGTACAGTAACCTACACTTTACTATAAACCATGCAGACAATGCAGTGTTTTACAGTAGCAATACTGTAATTAAGCATTATGTGATAACTTATATTTTTAGGAATGGAATTGCAATACTGTCTTTAAATAAAATAAAGTTAACACATCCTGGTCTTTGCCAGGCAGAATATTGTTACCTTGATAAAAGTATCATCCTGATTACTTCTGGTTTACAATTATTTGAAAAAGAAATTCAATTCTTGCCTAGCACTCTTACGCTGCCTTTGGCACTTAAGAGTTGAGGAGACCAATACTTCTCCACTCTCTCTCCATTAGCCTCTTTGAACTTGCAGTGACCAGACAAAAGAGGGTGGATGGTATCTCTAAAGGCAAGAGAGGAATGCAGGGCAGGCTGTGTGTTCATTGAACAGGGTAACTTAAATAGCTGGCTTTGCTACACAAGTGGCAACTTAATTAGCAAACCTGCAGAATTGCACAGCAAATTACTATGGGACTATGCTTATTGTATACCTTGCAGCTTCAAAGTCCTCTTTGGTGAGGGACATATCTGCAGCACATGTGTAAGAATCCTCACTTTGCTTAATTGGTGTAGCTGATAAGAAATGTAATATAGGCTGCTTTAAAGCGCCACTTGGCTGATGCATCAAGTTCCGATCTAGTCTTCTGACATGAGGCTTGCCGTTGTTCCCTGGTTCTTGGCTAAACTAGAACTGGGTGCCATGTCCAACATGGCCGGTTAAGCACAGAGATCTGCTCACAACTGGACCTTCCTTTTGAAATTCTTAGGAGGCAACCAAAGCAGGTCTCCGAGGACGCGGCATGTGGGGAAGGCCAGAGAGTCCATCCTGCTCGCTCCTCCGTGAGGCAGGTGGTCTGCACCAGGAGACAGGAGCTTGAATCCCTTCAGACCTCGAAGCATCTCGGTCTGTCTGACAGTGGTGGGCAGATGCCATGGTCGCATTGAGGCCCAAGAGGAGCAGGCTGCTGGTGTCCTCGATTCTGTGCTCGGTGGAGCGATCAAAGTGGCTCCCAAACCTAGGTGCAGAGGAACACTGCTGCAGCGGACAGAGCACCAGATCCACCCGAGATACAAGCCGCAAAGGGATGCATGAGCTCCTCCCACGGTTGTGAGATAACGGTGACCCTGGGGAGATGGTGGCTGGCTTTTGAAGCAGGCACAGTTGCTGCTGAATGTATGACACTGGGATCTACGTGAGACACCTATTGGAAGGGGACCTCTGAGCACCCCAGCTATCACATGTGTATAGAGGGTGCAAAAAGAATGCAACCCCATTGGTGCCTCCCCCATGTGCGGAAACATTAGAGCTCACTTGCATATTAGCAATCTACACTGAGCCCTGTGACGATTAAGCCTCTCCCGGTGACCTGTGCGCCTGAAGAAAGAAAGTAGAGGTAGGTAAAAGAGGCAATGTTGAATTCATGCGCTGGCTAAAGACAATCTAAGCTGGATAACTTTGCTAAATAAAAACATAGGAAACTGCCATTGAAAAGGGTAACAAAGGGGATTGCAACAAAGACAGGTCTAGTGAGAATGTTTTACCGAGAGGGAACAAGATGCAGTACGAGCGTGAGCCATGCTGGAGGAGATGTTCAAAGAGCTGAAAAGCCCCACAAAGTCACTGGTCCACAAGATCAACGCAAAAGAAATGAAAGAATCACAGGACAAAGTAGGACAACTATGTCAATGTTTCAATGAGGCAGACAGCAGAATCGAGCACTGAAAATAAAGGAGATAGGCATGATGCTACCATCCGTGCATTTAAGAAACCTCATTGCAATCAAAACCAAACACGAAGACCTAGAGTCGAGGTCAAGACGCAATAACATATGCCTAGCAAACATACAAGAATCCGCTAATCATGATCCAATAGAAATCTTTTTGGAGAAGATACTGCCTGAATTCCTTGGGAAACCAGTCTTCTCACAGCACTTTCTGGTAGAAAGGGTGCACAGGCCAATGGGCCCCAGATCTGCTCTTGGTCAACCCTCAAGACCGATTATAGTACGTATTTGTTGTTACAGAGAGCGCTAACTGATTTTAAAGGCTGCAAGTGAACTACCACAAATCAACGATGAATGTCCACATATTTCTAGAGTTTAATCATACAGTGCAAGCTGCACATAATGCATTTACTGTTATCAAGAAATCAATCAGCAAGTTGAATATACAATATCAAATACTGTTCCCAGCAAAGTTGAAGATCCATCTAAAGTACAGCAATTTGTCAATCACAACTTAAATATAAACTGCAGACCATGCCAATTCAAGCAGAGTGCAGACCTGAACAAGCAGTTATCGGATGCAAGGAGAAAACTATGATGGCCCTTAATCAGCTCCCCTCATTTGTTCCAAGACCCCTAGCCATGATTGTCATCATGGAGTAGTCTTCAAATACATATGCGCAAAAAGGTTGTTATATATCTACTCTACACCCATTTAAAAATCATTAGTGTTGTGACCCGGGGGGCACTGTGGTGGAGTGTGGGCCCTCCCCAGGTCTGGGCCCCAGCGCGCAGGTATGCCGCGCAAGAACGAACACTGGAGACGTCCGCCTGTTCCGGCGCTCCGGCGCGAACTGCCCCGGGCGCCGCCTTTATTAACTGGCGCGCATGCGCCGGCCCGCTGGGCCGCGCATGCGCACTTCGTGTACCACGTACACAACATCCCTCCTTTTCCCCCTCAAACAACAAATACATTAAACACGGGGAGCCAACATGGCTCGAAACAGTTTATACTTAACAGACTTGGTTACTCAGGCTGCCGAGTCCATAATGAAATCTTGGAACCTTTGTGGGGGGCGGCGCCCCTCCCTGTGGGGGTATCTGGGCGGGCTCCTCTCGAGGTTCTCTGGCCTCCCAGGATCTTCGGGCGGTTCATCGCTTTCCGGCGGCGCCTCTGCCGCCAGCCCTTGGCCGGGATCGGGTTCTTCTTCCGCGGCCATGGGTCCTATGCGCTTGAAGAAGGACACATTTCTGGTCACCGTCCCGCGCGCGTTCGCAGCCGTGACCATGGAGCCTTTGACATGAGTTACTCCTAATGGTTGGGTTTCATAAGTCATTGAGAGTTTCCCTTCCGGTTTCCTGTTCCGGACAAGGACGGTGTCTCCTACTGCTATCTCTTTCTCCGGCAGCCTCCGCCTTGTTGTCTCACTCTCGTTTCTCGCGGCTCTGTCTGCTGCTACCTGTGCGCCATCGATCATTCCTGGGCGTCGTTCTCCCGCTTCCGGTATCAGCCCTCTGGGTATTCGCCTGAACAGCGCCTCGGCGGGCGCGATTCCGGTGGACCGATGTGGGGTGGGCCGGTACTCACGGAGAAAGTCAATTAAGTTGTGACGCAGGTCTTCCCCACCATTGACGGAGATACGAAAAATTTTGTTGAGCGTCCGCATGAAACGCTCGACCTCTCCATTGGCCCTCGGCCACAGCGGGGTCACCTTTCGGTGCTTGATGCCTCGTTCCGCGCAGTATCTGGCAAAGCGCTGCCCTTGGAACGGCGCTCCATTGTCTGAGCAGATCTCAAGTGGGAAACCATGGGTGGCGAAGATCTTGTCCATGGCCAGGATGGTGTGATCGCTGGCGGTGGATTCCACGAGTTCTACCTCCGGGTACCTCGACCACTGGTCTGTGACTACCAAGAAGTATAGGCCTCTCCCGGTCGAGCCGAAGTCTGCGTGTACTGTACCCCACGGCACGTCGCTCCGTTCCATGGCTTGAATGGGCGGGCCCTTTTCCGCCGGACCGGTGGCCTGGCAGGGGATGCAGGTCCTTACAAATTCGGCTACCCTGTGTTCTAGATCGGGGAACCAGACCTTCAGCCTAAGGTGCGCCTTCATCTTCGCCACGCCTTGATGCCCTGTGTGGGCCAACCGGAGTACTCTCATGACCAGGGACCTGGGGATCACGATCTGGTCTCCACGCAGCAGCAGGCCGTCCGTGGTCACCGAGAGTTCGTGTCGAGCTTTCCACAGCAGTTGTAGGTCTCTCTGCACCTCTGGGTTTCTTCTGGCGTTGTTTAGGAGGACGTCCCGCCACTCCCCCGTGTCCACCGCTCTTTTCACTCGTAGGAATGCCTCATCGGAGTTTGAGTCATCCGCAATGTCCTCTCTCGACAGGGCCACTGGCAGGGCTGATTCAACGACGAGATGCACAGCGTCTCCAGCGTCTGACACCTCTACAGGATTCTGGGCGTTCCTCGTGCCTGGGTGGCGGGACAGGTAGTCCGCGGGGTTATGAGTGCCCGGGCGGTACACCAACTTGACGCCGTATTCGATGAGGGACAGCATCCATCTCTCGATACGGGGAGGCGGCTTGGAAGATGTGCCAGACAGGATGGGAATCAGGGGTTTATGATCTGTGACCACGACAACAGGTTTGCCGAGGATGTAGATTCTGAAGTGTTTGCACCCCCACAGGATGGCAAGGGCCTCTCTTTCGATTTGTGAATACCGCCTTTCCGTGTCGGTGAGGGCCTTGCTGGCGTATGCTATGGGCCTCATGGCCCCTAGTTCGTCAGCCTGCATGAGGACTGCCCCAAGTCCTACTGGGCTGGCGTCGACCACAATCTCTGATTCCCAGCTGGGGTGGAAGCAGGCCATTGTTTCCTGCTCTGACAGGGCTTCTTTGATGGCATTGAAGGATCTTCGTTCGGTCGCTGTCCACCGCCAAGCCACGTCATTTCTTGTAAGTGCTCTCAGTGGTTCTGACAGGGAGGCCAGGTCTTTGATGAATCGGCCGCAGTAGTTGACCATCCCTAAGAAGCTCCGAACCTCCGCTGGCGATGTGGGTGGAGGCGCGTCTCTTATGTCTTTTACTTTTCCAGGGTCTGGGGATATGCCGCCCGCATGGAAGGTGAACCCGAAGAATTCCAGCCAGTCCTTGAGGAATTCGCACTTTTCTTGGTGCAGGGTTAGGCCTACCGCCTGGAGCCTCTCAAACGTGCGCTCTAGCCGTTTAAGGTGTTCACTTTCCGACCTGGCGAAGACTAAGATGTCGTCGGACATGTTAATGACACCCTTCAGACCAGACAAGGCCCCTCTGATGGCGTTCTGGAAGACCTCAGCCGCGGACGAGATCCCAAAGTTAAGTCTCTTGTACTGGTACAACCCCTCGTGCGTCGTGAACGTCGTAATGTACCTCGACTCGGGGTGCAGTTCCAGCTGATGGTAGCCGGATCTGAGGTCCAGTTTGGAGAAGACTTTGGCGCCTTGAAGTTCACCGACGATGTCATCTAGGGTGGGTGTGAGGTGGCGCTCCCTTTTGATGGCGGCATTTGGGAGCCTCATGTCCACGCAGATGCGTACAGCCCCCGGCTGTTTCGGCTTTGGGGCTACTAAGATGGGCGAAACCCAAGGGGTGGGGCCTTCCACCCTTTCGATGATGTCTCGGTCGACCAACTGTTGCAGCTCCTCCTCCACTTGGGCCCTCAGGTGAAAAGGGATTCGGCGGTGTTTGAGGGCTGTCGGCCTTACAGACTTGTCGATGTGCAGGCGGATGGGGTCTGCGTTCAGTTTGCCGATGCCCTTGAAGAGACTCTCGAACTTGTGTAGCATGCTTTTCAGATCGGCGTGGTATACCCCAAATGTGAAATGGACAATGTCGAGCGCTTCTGACGCTGCACAGCTCAACAAGGAATGTGGGCTGACGTCGGTGACGAAGAATCTTGCTTTGATGGAGTTTTGTCCATGAGAGACTGGGGCGACAAACGCACCCTGGATGGGTAAGGGTGTTTCTCCACCGAATGCATATATTCTTGCTGTGGATGTTGACAGTTCTGGTGGGCCTGGTAGGGCTACATAATGTTTGGTGGCTAGCACGCAGACTGAAGCTCCAGTGTCGATAAGAATGGGGGTGGGAACGTCATTGATGTTGACGGTGCATGTGGGTTGGCGCCTCGTGCCAGGACCTTTCGCGATGCTGGAGATGAAGAAAACTTCTTCCTCCTCCTCTTCTTCTTCCGCGAGGTCCAGGTCCTGCAGGCCCTGATCGATCGAGGAGATGCCTCTCACTCTGCGAGCACCTCCTCGTCCAACTCTCTCCGGTCCTCTTACTGCTGCAACGGGGGAAGCCGCACGGCACATCCTGGCAAAGTGCCCCGGTATGCCACACCAGGCGCATGTTCTCGACTTCGCCGGGCAGTCGCCGCTGTGGGGGAGGTCATACCCACAGTACGAGCACGATGGGGCGTTGCTTGGTGTGGATGTGGCATCAGGCCTTTTCGGCGCCCATCTCGACCTACCCGCAGCCGACCGTCCTACTGCAAATGCGTCTTCGTTATGTCCTGGTCGTGAGGCAGCCTCCATTTTCGCGCCTCTGGCATCCGCCAGCTCATGTGCTCTGCCCAGGTCTAGAATTTGCTGGAGGGTCAGGCCAGGCTCCCTCAGTACTTGCCTCCGAAGTTTTCCGGAGCTGCACCCCTGCAGCAGTTGGTTGCGGACCATTTCCTCCTCATCGGCCCATCTGCAGGAGGTCGCCAGTTGTCTCAGGCGGGCGCAGAATTTGTCTAGGGGCTCGTCGTCCAATTGTTTCTCAGCGCCCATGACAAACCTGTCAAAGTCTACGTTAGCCATGGGGAGAAAATGGTCTTTGAGTGCCTGCTTGACTGCGTCATATGTGACCACGGGGATGACGAGGGAGTCGTAGATCTTGTGGACTTCTGCGCCTGCTGAATAGATCGTGGTTGCAATTTTGGCGTCATCATCGTCCACCCCAGATGCCCTGAAGAACATATCTAGGCCCTCATTACGACCCTGGCGGAAATCGAAAAACGATGGCGGAAATGCAATACCGCCATCGAATAGCGCTCGGTGCGATTATGACCCGTCACCGTAAAGTACGATGCCATTAGCGACACCGTAGTGAACGCCAACGCTAACTGCACCAAGTACGCGCACGCGCGCCATGCCAAACCGTAATTACCACCATGGCGCAACGGTACGCGAATTCTGACCCTAGCGGACATATACCTAACGCCATCAAGCATGGCGGAAAGTACAATTCCGCCATGGTGAGAAGTACGGCATCGCGAACCAACCGTAAAAGGCCCTACTGAGTGCCTGTACACCACTCCCTGGCCACATTGCACAACTCCTCGTAGGTGCAATGAAGTCACAATGCAACCAGTGAAATGTACAAGTCACCCATGCATGCCAACGAACAAATGAATCTAGGGGCTCCAAGTGCCTTGTGAGTGGCCATCCATATTTGCCATGGCACCATTGCCGTACTGATGCAGCACAGGCATGTGAAGGTTCAAGTCCAGCAACATGAACTGAAATAGGAGGCAAACAAAAACAGGCCCCCCATCGCTTGACACCAGTGTAAGGCAACATTCAAAGCAGTATCCTGAGTGAGACTGCACCAGCCCTGTACTCCTGCCAGTAAACAAACCAACCATCAGCATAAGCATGTACCACACAAGTTGGCAGAGTGACTGAGCAGCCAGGCTCATCTCAAGAGGGGCCAATGGGAGCTGCAGGGCACAGATGGCACGAATACAGAAGCTATTCCAATGGACATGACCTCAGTCTCCCTCCAAGAAACGCACGCAAACACAGGCACCTGTGACCAGCCATATTCTGATAATCACATCATTCCACCAATCCACCTGGCTGACCGGCATCTGTTACACAAAAGCTAATCCCCCGCCCCTGAGCATGACATCATTAAAACAGTCATAATGGCAGCCCCTATCCCTGACCTCACTGGGCTTCGTAGGCAAACGCGGCCAGTACAGTACCACGCAACTATACTCAGAAGCCGGAACCCAATGCAGATCTTCTCACAATACATCGCTCCACAAATAGGAATATGCTACATTACTTGCAAAGAATAACGCTACACGGTCAATATCATAATCAAAATTTAATGCACAACAAAATCACCAAGCCCATACAGCTATTAGGTCATGAACTCCAAAATATATTTCATTATTGTGGGCTGCATCCGCAATAAATGACCAGCTTCTTCTTGTGTGAAACCCTGTTCCTTCATGGTACACAGGGGCTACATTCACGTTCAAAAAGGCAACATGGAAGCGCCTAGAACCGCAGGGCCGTCCCATTAGGTAGGCACTAGTCCAGCTGAAAGGTCGATATGTTGCTCCTAGCCACTAGTACTGCGTAAGGGCATGTGGCCCATTGGCGATCGTCCCATAAGATCGTAATGGTGCTCCACTGATTAACACGAAGCAGCAGGTGTCGGGAGTAAAAGCCATCTGCAGGAGTGGCATACAGATGGCAGCGGCAAAAGGGGAGGAGATACCTGTCATCCAAATGAAATGAAAAAGAATAGTATGGGCATCAGAACTTCATTTGAATTACTCACTTCAATGATCACACTAAATCCACAGCCATATGCATGCTAGCCCACTCAAAAGGATTATTCCCACCCAAAATTCACTTGCGAATCATAACTATACAAATCGAGGTGAAAACACTATTACAAACGAGTGTTTGTGTGCATGCGTCTGTTAAAACAGAATCCATTAGATGGGATTAGTAACGTGCATAGACACAAGTGTTGGAAGGCGCGTCGAGACAGGGAGGGTTCAACAAGGGCAGATAGACGATGGTCCCACTATGGCAGCCCTGCATCACATAGCGCAGGGGAAGTGGATAGATTCCAAAAAGCCCTGTACATGGCAAACTCTCCATTAAATCATCTGTCCATGCATCCATACATCATTCCCTCATCCCGGTATGAAAACGCCTGATTATTTACTCACATAACATGTGAAATTTCCATTGAGTCTGTGCGTAATGCAGTCTGCAAAATCCACTGTGCTCCAGCCCGGAATTCCAGTGTTGTGAAGTAACATGTATTTGGGAACGTCCTGCCTTATCGTCCACTACGCTATTGCGCATCCCATACTATTCATATCAATCATTGCATTCTCGCCATGGCCCCTGTCCGAAGGACATTAAACAATAGAACTTTATATCAGCAGTCAGACCTGTGGGCGTCTCCTCGCCGCTAGCTGAAAACCGAAAGCGCTGTCCTTCGAATTCCTAATTTGCAACATCACGTCGAAAAGGCATCTGTGACCGCTTGAAATCACAAATCCATCCATGTAGTGCGGCAGTGTGTGAAAATAGCAACTGGCTTCACTCACGAATGGGACGCCCCGCCCGTCGGTGAACCTCGGTACAGTGCTGCATGAGGGTCCAGCGTTAATCGAGTACTACATTCCACTGACCCTTCACAAGTTTGTTCGCGACTGCAAAGATAGTATGTGAAACAATGGGACCATAGCAGAATGAACATATGAACCAATATTTCACTGCCATCGGGATTAAATACATGATTGTAATAGCAAGATGCCATGCGTCGAATTGCAGCGTTGTGTGCGGGACGTGCTCGCACAAAGGGGATTGCAGCTTGCACAGGTGGAATGAATCACCACAGGTGGAGGCTATACAGCCTGAAAACACATAAATTGGACACCTAACCCCCTCCCACAACCACACCCACTCCAAAATGCTACCGGCAGGACTAGCGATGTTGGCCCTGGGGGACCTGATAGCACTGCAAGTACTCCAACTTCAAGAAGAAGACGAACACCAACTACTACAACAACCGGCCGCACAGAGGAGACGCAGGAGGAGGAGGAGGAGGGCAAGGCAGGGCCAGCAAGGCCCACCAGCACAGCCACTACCACCACGCAGGCAGCCCGCAATCCCACGCCTCCGAGCACATCCGTTCAACCTCACTGATGAGCAGATCCACACCCTCTACCGTTTGGACCGGGACACCATAACCGCCATTGTGGACATGACACACGCTGACCTTGTCAGCATGATAGATAGCCCAACCGCCATCCCACCCCTACTGAAGGTGGTGTCTGTACTACACTTCCTGGCCACAGGCACCTACCAGCACACAGTCGGACAGTTGCATGGCATTTCACAGCCACTGTTCTCACGGACACTATTGCAAGTGCTCGATGCCCTCCTGAAGCACGCAGACGACTACATCTCTCTACCACGCTTGGTGCAGGAAATTACGAACACAAAAGTGGGATTCCATGCACTTGGCGGCATACCGGGTTGCATTGGTGCCATCGACTGCACCCATGTGGAATTGGTCGTCCCACATGCCATGAAGGCCCAGTACCGCAACCGTAAACAATTTCATTCTCTTAATGTACAAATGGTGTGTGACTCCAACAGGATCATTACACATTGTTGTGCCCGATTTCCTGGATCAACCCATGATTCTATGGTCTTGAGGAACTCTACAATACCACGCTACATGGAGCGACACGCAGGGAACAGATCCTGGCTACTCGGTGAGTCTCATTTCATGCATGATGATGTGGGGTATGTGATGCGGCAATGACCTGGCAGGAAGGGGGGGGGTGCGTACGTAGCAATGTCATTCCACAAACATCCTTTATTGTCCACATACAGGTGATGCCGGGTATCCGCTGAAGAGATGGCTCCTTACACCACTCCGGAACCCACAGAACCAGCATGAGGAGGACTACAACCATGCCCACTCACGTACCCGTGTAGTCATAGAACAGGCATTCGGCCTACTGAAGACTCGTTTCCGCTGCCTCAGCAGGTCTGGCGGGGCACTCCTGTACCGCCATGAGAAGGTTGCAAAGATGGTCATGGCATGTGTCATGCTACACAACATGTGCGTACGTAGAAATGTGCCCATGCCCCCTGACGCAGAACTGCAAGCACCTGAAGATGGCCATGATGAGGGTGGGGATGTGGCAGCACCTCAAGGAGTCCGCGAGGCACAGGAGGGCCGTGAAATTCGTCAGATTCTCATAGATTCATGCTTCTAGCACTCACGCCTGGTGGCTGATACATGGACACGGGACTTGTGGCACTGTGTGTGTCTGGAACATGCACAATATGGACTGTACGCCTATAAAGGCCTCGTACACAAAGATCAATGTCCACACATCTCATTGGATGATTGTGCAATGTTTATAGCATATGTGAAATTATGTTACACACCCCATCGACCCGCCACCCAAGTGAGCCCAACACACCCCCTCCACCCTCCTACCTCCCCCCCGAACACCAGTGTCCAAAGATGCTCATTGTCAGTGGGCAGACGCTATTGCAAGCCCCCTCTCCGGGTATCAGGGGCACCCCTGCCTGTGGAGCGCAGGTTCCTCCCAGATCTACGTTGGGGGCTGCCCTGGGCGGAACTTGCAACGGATGATGTCTCTGCCTGCTCACGTCCATGCATGTCCCTAAGGGTTTGTGAGAGCTCAGTGAGCACACGGCGCACAGCGGCAAGTTCAGCACATACGTCTTTGGACGTCGCATGCAGTTCCCCCCTCAGGCTCTCGGTGCTTCTCTCCATTTGTACTCTCAGGCTCTCGGTGCTTCTCTCCATTTGTGCCCTTAGTGTCTCTGTACTTCTCTCCATTTCTGCCCTAAGTGTCTCAGTTGATGTTTCTATGGCTGCCTTAGTACCCCCACATTCATCAGCATGGTCCTTGAGGAGCGTGGCCAGTTGCTGCTGTTGCACGATCACCTGGTCGAGGGACTGTTGCCTCTGCTGTGCCATGGCCATTTGCGGTGGTGTCACAGAGGGGCTGATCACCTCATGTTGCCTTGCCACAGGGCTTGTGGGGGATGGCCAGTCGTCGTCTTGTGGGTGCCCCTGCGTGGTATCCTCATGGTGTACGGGATGAAACAAACAGGGGGATTGAGACAGGTCATGGATGGATCCTACATCGACATCCCCGTTTTCTGTGTCGGAGCATGCTGCCATTAATGCAGTGTCACCTATGGTGCTGCTGCCACCAGAAGCAGTGCCTTCTGTGGCATCCATTGGGGGGACCTGTGGTGGTGCTGTTGTGGGCATGCTGGCTGCTGGGGTGCCTGTTGGAGTCCCCTCCTGTGTGCTGCCACTTGATTTGTGCTGCTGCCGTGTCTTGATCCGTGCAGCTGAGGTGGAGGGTCTTTGGCCGTTGGTCTTGGCCCTCTTTGCAGGTGTGCTGGTAGGGGTGTCCTGGAGCTCGTCGTTTGAATCGGACCCTGTGGTGGAGTAAAGGAGGGCGAGCGTTATTAATGGGTCTGTGGAAATTGGAATGGCAATGTATCACATGCATTGGGGTGGTACCTGAGGGTGATTTGGGTCAGGGCCTTGGAGGTGGTTTCATTTTTGTGTGGAATGAGGATGCAGTTGTTTTGCAGCCTGCAGTTAGGGTGTGCCTGCTGCACGTGTAGAGGGTGTTTTTAGGATTTTTAATTATTTATGTATTTAATGTGACTTTTAAAGTGCGCTATCATGCCAATGTATGTGGACATTCTCCTGGACATGTGTTTCTGTTGCACTATGTGGACACATGGTACTTCACATGATTGGACATTGTGGATTTAGCATTGTTTTATTTGGGCCACCTACCTGATTCTTCGGATGTCTGCACTCCTTTCTCCATCCCTCCGACTCCCTCTATACTCTCCATTCCAATGGTGGAGGCACAGATTTCTTCCCAGGGGGTCAACTTGATGGGTGATTCCGATCCTCCCCCGGTAGCTGTGGCAATGTTACGGTTGGCGGATAGTATGCTCCGTACGCGTATCCGCAAGTCGTCCCATCGCTTTCTGCATTGCTGTGGGCTGCGGGGTGCGGTCCCCACCGCACTTACCCGCTGTGCCACCAGGGCCCATATGGCCTTCTTGTTCGCAAGTGCCGTCCTGGTCATTTGCGTCGAGAAGACGACGGCAGCATTCTCCTGGAGGGTCTCTGTGAGCACGGTGAGTTCCTCACGGGAGAAGTGGACCTGCCGCTTGCGGTCGCACGCTTTTTTCGCTACTTTTCCCATTTTTATTGTTTTCGCTAGGGCGGATGACGGGTTGGGATGTGTCTCAGGGTAGTATTTTTAATGGTTGTGTGGGAATTCTGATTTTATAGGTGTACGGCGTGCTGTTTCCCGTTCCGGGACCATGTTTTTACTTCCGTTTCCGTATATTTACGGTCACCGTATTTTCCGATTGCCGCTCATTACGGTGACCGCTATGATGGGTGGCGGAATTGCACCTAGGGCGCCGTACGACGGCGGTGAGGGGCGTTTTGGGGACATTTCCGCCATCGCGGACTTTGCACTTCCGCCATGGCGTAGTGCTCGTGCCCGATGGGTCGGAATTAGCCGCACTTTACTCCGTCGTGCAATGGCGGAAACGCTATTTACGCTATGGCGGTCAGGTCAGTTACTTTCCGCCAGGGTCGTAATGAGGGCCCTAGTCTTTTGACCCACAATAGCCACTTCGGGCCCAGCTTGGAAAGGGGGCCAGTAGTGTCGAATTCCGGCATGAGGGCTAGGGAGCTACGAGCTCTGCGTGGGATTGGGGCGGCGGCACCCTCATCGTCAGCTCCTTCACCCATCTCAGCGCCACGTACTCACAGTTGGCTGCCTCGGGAGAGGGTGGCCTGTCCTGGCCTCGTGGCAGGGTTGGGTGTGAAACCCCCTTCTTTCATCTCAATTGCCACAGCCCTGCGCCTGCAGGACTGTGGGCGTTCCAAAAATTGCTCTTCGGTGTTCTCCGACGCCGCTGGCGAGTGGCGCACGAGCACCCAGTTGGGCCGCAACCACTGTCGCCACGTGTGACGGGGAGCGAGTGAAAGAGAAAGATGGCCGCCGGCGCTCTGTGGGTCCGTAATACGGCAGACTTCCGTCTCTCCGAGGTCGTCGGGCACGGAAGTGGACTGTACCTCCTCGTCGCCAGTGTTGTGACCCGGGGGGCACTGTGGTGGAGTGTGGGCCCTCCCCAGGTCTGGGCCCCAGCGCGCAGGTATGCCGCGCAAGAACGAACACTGGAGACGTCCGCCTGTTCCGGCGCTCTGGCGCGAACTGCCCCGGGCGCCGCCTTTATTAACTGGCGCGCATGCGCCGGCCCGCTGGGCCGCGCATGCGCGCTTCGTGTACCACGTACACAACAATTAGCATTCAAGGCTCTAATTTTTTCTTTCCTCTGAGTGGGATGAACACACTGTTAGCTTAGGGTAACGGTGAGGGCGGATGAAGGGAGGGAACCAACAATAATGGTATATGACACAGGATTAGTAGGGCATGGAATGGAGGAACAAATCGGATGGGTAACCCCGCTATAAACCACTGTAAATAGGTGATTGCAACTCCTGACTGAATTAGCACTGGCATGGCAGAACTGAGATGTATGATGTGGAATGTCAGAGGGTTAGAAAATGTGATTAAGGGGGGCGCTGTTGTGCGCCGAGCAAGATGGCCGCTTGATGCGTGAGCTCCGTGGCGAACGGACCTCATAATCCTGTTCCTTGGCGCCTTTCCTATCTGCTGCCGTGTACAGGGTACACGATTCTGCTGCCACGGCTTCCGGGATCCAGCGGACCCGATCCCGCTGTGAGTCGGAGCCGGGAAGGGCTTTCCCCGACTCCGTAACACCCATCCCCCCGCCTGCGGCGCTCCTGCGCGCCGAAGACTCGGCCCCGGCGGAGGGTGGTCGTACCCGCCGGGGTCCTGCTACGGTGCCTCCCACATCTGCCGGGCATTGGTGGGGGCCTGCGTGCCTCATCCCTTCCGGCGGCGGGGCCGACGGGGGCCCGGGATCGTGGCCCGCCGGCGGGGCTGCGGCTTCTGCTGGGACGGTGCGGCCTGGGGCGGGCTGCCCCCGTGTCCCTGGAGGGACGTTGGACCTGTGACGTGGCCGTCCCGCTCCCCCCCCCCTGCTGCACACTTCATCTTGGGCCCTCCTTGCCCTCTCCGGAGGATCTCCGCGACCTGTGGGGGTGTCACCGGAGCCTCTCCCTCCCGACGGCACGCGCTGCGCCGCTGGAGCGGCGCGGCGCCCGGGTACGTGCTGTGGAGGTCTCGCTGCCTCCGGGGGCGATCCTGCGGCCGCCGCCTCAGTGCTCCTGCAGCCCTCGGGCCCCGCTGGGCCGACCCCCCCTCCTGGGGTGATCTTGTGAGCCGCGGCCGGCCCCGGCGGGGGGTGGACGAATCCGCCTGGGGGCCTTGCTGATTTCCTTCCAGTACCTGCGATCTGCTGGGGGGGGCAAGGCTTTCGCTCCCCCTGGTGCCGGGTGGCCTGGAGCGCGCCGCCCCCGTCATTCTTGGAGAGGCGCCTGGACTGATCCCTTGTCCCAGCTTGGGAGTCGCCGTGTGGTCTTCTCTCCTCCTTCCTTGGGTCCCGGCAGGGGGGTCGAGGGGACCTTCCCCCCTGCTTTCACACCCTGTGCCGGTGGGACGACGAGGCCTTTGGGTGCGTGCTGGGGAGGCTCCATTGACTTTTCACGCCGGAACTGCCGCCACCCTCCCTCGGGACTCTGGGGTCACCCCTCCTTGGCGGGCCGCCCTCTCTGCGGTGTGGGGTATCTGAGGCCCACAAACAACGACGACCGGCTCCACCTGGTGAGCCCTGTCCTTCCTGGCTCTCCTGCTCTGGGGCCCAGCTCTAGCTCTCCCCCCCCTTGGGGGGCTACTCGGCCTTCACCAACCTCATATTGCATTTACCTTGGCTGGAGCCCCTCGCTCTGTGTGGCCCTATCGTTCACTGGGGGCTGGCCTCTCCCCGCCTCAGTGTCCTGGAGGCTACTGCCACTCCACCCGGAGCGATACTCTGCAGAAGGGCTCCGTCAATACCGCTGGTCCCTACTCTTCCATCTCTGGCTGTCTTCCACACCTTCCTGATCGGGCGGGAGCCCTGCAGCCTACACTTCTACGGCATAGTCTCGTGGCCACGATATCTCCTGCCTCCCTCTCTTGTCACGCACCCCACCTGGATTATTGACTTACACGCCCTGGGTTCCCCCCCGTCTCCCTCTTGGGGCCGCTGGTGACTCCCCTTCACCCCACTCAACCATCACCATTGTCAAAATGACCAAGGGGGGCGCGAGGAAACAGAGCTCCATCAACATGTTTGCGAAGGCGGCTGTCAGATCCCCGGAGGACCCCATTGAACGGGCCCCTGTGGCGTCGTCGTCCGCAGTGGCACCTGAGCCCCAGGGCATGATGGACTTCATCAGGGAGGGTTTCACTGCCCTACACTCAAAACTGGACGATATGAACGGCACAATATCCTCAATCAAGGCCCACATCGAGAGGACTGATAGCCGCGTGTCTGAGGTCGAGACACGGGTCGGCTCCGCCGAGGATGCACTGGGTGCACTGCGCTCCGAGGTTGTCGCTCTCTCGAGCCGAGTCCTCGAGGTGGAGAAGAAGAACGAGGACTTGGAATCCCGCTCGAGGCGCAATAACCTTCGCATCATCGGGGTCCCTGAGAGCGAGGTGCACGAGCCAATGGAGGACTTCGTTGAGCACACATTAATGTCACTCCTGGATTCGCCCAAGCTCTCCCCCCACTTCGCTATTGAGCGGGCGCACCGTGCCCTCACCGCTAAACCTAAACCCGGGGCTCCGCCTCGTCCCATCATCGCCCGGGTCCTGAATTACCAGGATCGTGATACTCTACTCAGAGCTGCAAGGGTCAAGGGCGAGCTCTTACTGGGAGGTGCGAGGATTCATCTTTACCCCGACTTCTCGACCGCCGTCCAACGAGAACGCAAGACTTTCCAGGCTGTGAAGCGGAGACTGCGAGATCACTCCATTAAATATGCCATGCTCTACCCCGCCAAACTGCGCATAGAACACGCTAATCAGGTGTTCTTCTTCACGATCCCGGAAGAGGCCTCCAAGTTTATGGACGAACACTTCCCAGGCTGACTTCCTTCTCTTGTCCACAACTCTGCAGCTTCCCCCTTGGGCCCTGCGGGAGGAGGCCGGGTCCGGCCCTTCCCCGTCGCTGGTGCCGCATTGATCCTCTCTCCCGGATTCGGCTTGTTCAAGTTTCTCCTTTCATTTCAATGATGTGCCATACTGCTAAGTGCAAGACACCCTGCTTAAGTTACATTCAATGTTTGAAGTTGCACCTTGAGCTCTACTGGTCCTGCTGCGGCCCGGAGCGCTGCGGTCGGCCCGGCCTACAGGCCCCCAGGCGCTGATGCCTCTAGTTTGGTTTTGGTTGAGGGGGTTTGGGATTGTCATTCCTCTGTTTGGGAGGGGGATGTGGGTGGGGGTGGGACATGTTTGGGGTTTTATTATCAGAAAATTGGCACTGGCAGCGAGGGCGGACTGGGGTGCAGCACTCACCCATTGGTCTTGGACACCTTTTTTGACTATACCACTACCACATCCATGGCAGAGGGGGACTTAACCTTTATGAGTTGGAATGTGCGGGGGTTGGGGAACTATAGAAAGATGAGGCAGCTCCAGCTGCAGGCTGAGCGCCATGGGTCCAAGATCCTCTTTTTGCAGGAGACACATGCTCGCATGGAACAATGCGTGCGTTTCGCCAAAACCTGGGGCCCCCATAGGTTTTTTACTGACTTCTCTACTCAAAGTCGTGGGGTAATGACCCTTATTCACAAGAGTCTCCGGTTCACCCTCATCTCTTCACATATTGACCCCCTGGGCAGGTATGTACTGTTACACGCCACGCTTCAAGGGAAAGAAGTGGTTTTGCTGAACATTTATGGCCCCAACCTCGATGACCCCGAGTTCTACAGACAGGTCACGTCCCTTCTGGATGGCTTCCCCCTTGTTCTAATTCTCTGGGGGGGGGACTTTAATACTATCTTTGATGTGGCCCTTGATAGATCTGGGACCAAGCCCTGTCATCTTTCCAGGGCAGCCTATGCTGCATTATCATCTCTGCCCCGGTTGGCCATGGTGGATGCATGGAGGTTCTTTTACCCCGACTCTCGCGTTTATTCATTTTATTCCTCAGTCCATGACTCATACTCCCGAATTGACCGCTGGGTGATCTCCAATGTCCTGGTTAAAGACGTGAAACAGTTAATGATTTTACCCAGAACCTTGTCCGACCACTCTCCAGTGACCATCACCGTGAATTGGGCCCCTGATCCTGGCCGGTCCCGCTGCTGGAAACTGAAACCCCTTGCCCTTCTTGATCCAGAGTTTCATTCCGAGCTCGAGGACTCGGTACCATCAATAGCCACACTATGGGAGTCTTTCAAGGCCTATATTAGAGGGATTGCAATTTCCAAGGAAAACTGAGTCCTCAAATCAATTAGGAGAGCCCTAGCCGAGAGTGAATCCAAGCTGTCGACCCTGGAGGCTGCATGTTCACTTCACTCTTCTCCGGGTAACCTAGCGGCCATTGGGACGGAATTGGATACATTTCGCTCCCTGGCTGATCGTGAACAGAGGTTTCTGGACAACCCAGGTATCGCGCGGAAATACGGGGAGGGCGAGCGCCCTGGCCGATTCCTCGCGAGGTTGATCCGACATGAGACGGGTTCCCCACACATTCTCGGGATTGAGAGACTGGACGGCTCTTTGGCTGTCTCCTCCCGGGACGTCAACACGGAATTCTTTAATTTTTACGAGTCCCTATACTCCAATGCGGACGAAGTATCAGTGGAAGAAATCGACTCCTTTCTCAAATCCCTTCCCTTGTCAACTTTATCCCCTGAGGCCGCGGGCTCTCTTGATTCCCCACTCACACTGGAAGAGCTCTCTGACGCTATCGATTCCCTATCCTCGGGGAAAGCCCCCGGCTCCGATGGTATCCCAGTCGAATTTTACAAGTCCTATAAATCACTTCTCCTTCCTCACCTGTTGGCTGTGTGGGAGGAGTCGGTCGAGACAGGTGTGTTCCCCCCTTCACTACGTGAGGCCACGATTACAGTATTGCTAAAGGCTGGCAAACCTCCCTCGCATTGTGGATCGTATCGTCCGCTTTCCCTTATAAACTGCGACGCCAAAATATACGCAAAGGCCCTGGCTCTCAGGTTGGCCCCCATCCTTCCGTCCATCATTCATTCCGATCAAGCGGGCTTTGTCCCGGGGCGGTCCACCTCCCTGAACTTACGGCGTATATTTAATATAATTGACAGGATTAGCCCAGAGATTCAGGCTGTAGCGGCTACGCTGGACATGCAAAAGGCCTTTGATTCGGTTTCATGGCGATTCCTTTGGCGGGTTCTCGAGAGCTGTAAATTTGGTCCCTCCTTTCTCTCTTGGGTCAAGCTACTCTATTCGTCCCCCGTGGCTAGGGTCCGTACAGGTGACCACTGCTCTCCTTCCTTTGGGATCGCCAGGGGGACGGGGCAGGGGTGCCCATTCTCTCCTTTGGTTTTTGCAATAGCCATAGAGCCCTTCGCGGACATGCTTCGCCATCGCCACGCCCACAGGGGCCTCCGCACTGCCGGGAGGGCGGACATAGTTTCCCTATATGCGGATGACGCGTTGCTGTTCATTCGCTCTCCATCCCTCAACTTGCCTCCAGTGCTGGAGGATATCATTTATTTTGGCCGGGTCTCGGGCCTCAGGGTGAACTGCTCGAAATCCACCCTCTTCCCACTCACGGAATGCACTCTCCCCCCCCCCTGACACTCTGGGATTCTCATGGGCTCAATCCACGTTCACTTACCTGGGGATAGCAGTAACGCGCCAGCAGGCACTAACCCTCGAAGAGAACTTCCGGAAATACCTTACACTCCTGTCTGTTAAGGTTTTAGCATGGGACAAGCTCCCGATTTCTCTCGCGGGCAGAATGGGTCTATTGAAAATGGTGGTGTTACCTCAGCTGCTTTACAAGTTTGCCAACGTACCCTTGTGGCCGGGCGCGGACTTTTTTCGCGACTTGACTCGTACGATTAACTCCTTCCTCTGGCACTCGGGAGCGGTCCGGCTTAAGTATGAGACCTTGTCCACCCCCATGGCCAGGGGGGGCTTTGGTGCCCCTGATTTTCTCAAATATTGGCTAGTATCCCAGATCCAATATATCTCCCATTGGTTTAATACAACTGACCCCCCACCCCACGTCCGCCTCGAGAAACTTGCGGTCTGTGATCGCGAAATCCGCTCTTTGGTTATACAACCCGCTCCTCAGGTGCTGGACTCACAGAGTCCGGTAGCCTGCACATCCCTTGCATTAGCCAAAACATGGAAGCTGCTTGGAATAGCCCGCGCCTTCCACGGCAACCTTCCCCTCTGGAACTTCCTCCCGGGGGTTCCCCAGGTCACACCACTTATTGTTCGTCGCTGGGCCGAGGCAGGCTATGAGCTGCTGCGGGACGTGTTTGACCAGGGCATATTCATCGAGTGGACTGATCTTCCCCTATCCTTGAGGAGTGACCGGAGTGTCTGGCTCCAATACGCGTCTCTCCGTAAGACCCTTAAGCGTAATTATCCAACATTCCCTGCGTTACCACCAGACGACCCGGCCATTGAGGAACCCACTTCCCCCTCACCCATGAAAGGTAAAGTCTCTAGGTTATACTCCATGCTGCAGTTCAGATCCTCCCCAGAATTTTCTAAACTCAGGGGGGCTTGGGAGAGGGACCTGGGGGAGGAAATATCGGACGACCGCTGGGCACATATATGCGACCGCACTCACCGGGTGTCCTTTAATTCCCGATTCAAACTCATTCAGTTAAAAGTGCTGCATAGGTTCCACTATACTCCGGCTAGATTGCATTGCATGTCCAGTGAGCACCCTTCTAGTTGCCCTCGATGCGGGCATGATGACGCGGACTACATCCACATGATCTGGTCCTGCCCCCGCCTCACACAATTCTGGGGAGCGGTTTGCGCGACGGTATCTGCTATGCTCGATCACCCCATCGATCCTTCTCCAGCATTGTGTCTCTTCCATGATCTCCCCGGCCTCCCCCGTAACTCTAAAAAACTGACTGGCCTCTGCATGCTCTTAGCGGTTCGGTCCATCCTGCTCTGCTGGCTTCGCCCCTTTCCCCCCACACATGCCCAATGGTTAAAGGCGGTTACTTGGGCCTCTGACTCTGAGGAAACTTGGTCTCACATGCAACCTACTCACTCCAGGCCTAGGGACATCTGGCTTAGATTCCGCTCCTACTTGTCCGACCTTGACATGACTCCGGCTGCTTCCCCTCCACCTGCTCTTTCTTACTAGTCTGAGAGTTCCCCCCATTTTGTTTTGATCAGCCTCCCCTCCCCGTATGTCGTTTGTAATTCTGGTTTCCTTTTTTTTGAGTCATCTAATGTGCAATCTCCGTATGACTGTTTCATGATCTGTATTGTCAGTCTGTACCTGCTGGGCGCTGTTCGCCTGTTGTTTTGCTGCCATGCTGCCTAATAAAAAAGAATAAAAAAAAAAAAGAAAATGTGATTAAAACAAGAACATTACTTGCATATGTTAAGAGGCACAAAATCAATGTGCTATTCCTGCAAGAAACTCATGTGATTTCTGAACTAAACAGTGAAATTGCATGTGATAGGGGTCTGGGAAATCACATGCCTCATATACTAGAAAGCATGTGGTGTTCTAATGTTGATTCATGAGAGTACCATGTATGGTTACTGCACAGGTTTCCGATGTGGAAAGACAATATATATTGGTACAAGGCAAACTGTGGGTGGCCGACAACCTAATTGAATATATATGATCCCAACGAGGACTCCCCAGAATTTTTTCTGTGCATTTGGGAAAAATGCTCTCCGTATTTTGGCACAGATATTCTTATTGGAAGCAATTGCAATGCTATATAAAATAAGTAATCAGGTTGACCTCCAAAAATAAATAGAAATCCCTCAAAAGCTTCCCGTAAGATCTTTGAATTGTCAACCAAACTGAACCTCTGAGATGCACTCATGATACAGACAAGCAGTACACCTATTACTCATCGGCACACAACACCTCCACACACACAGATTATTGGCTGGCTTCCCCACACACTACAAAACAAAAAAGTGTTGAATGCAAAAATGCACATGTTTTCCCCCGACCATTCCCCCGCAATTATATGCGGAGTAGAACCCCTGGAGCCCTCCCCCCATATTCCCCTTATATTTTGTATAACCCTAAACATCCCAAACATATATTTGCAGGGAAATTAATCTGCCCCTCGGAATTCAGCATTTTTGCATTCAACATTTGGTCCGCTCAGTAATTGACCGATGACCCTCCCCAATAACAATTAGCATTCGTTTAGAATACAACGCAGGAGGCACCAGGGGGCGCAGGCAAGATGGCCGCCTGAGCGCAGAGCTCCCGCACAAGCCCCGGGAACCCCGCGGAGAAAGAGGAATAAGAGGACCGCAGCCCATACAGGGGGCCAAGAAAACCCTGTCGGAACCGAAGCCCAAAAGACCACTCGAAGTTCTGGAGCTCGAGGGTGCTCCCGGGCCTGAGTTACACTGCGGGAGCCTCGGGCGCCCCTCTCCCTCCGGCACTGCACACCACTCCACGGAGGGAGAAGTCGGGAGCAGCAGCAGGCGAACCGCCGGCGCCCTGTCAGGCTCACAGCATCTGGAGCTGCGGCCCCGGCGGCGCCCCCCCTCCTGTTCAAGAACACCACCACCAGCACGGGGAGCAGCGGAATACACCAGCCCCCACATGCCATCGGCGGGGCGAGCATTAGGAGAGACCGCAAGAGAGGGGTGGGGCCGCGCTGCCGGAGGCAGCATCACTGCCCTCTCTCTCGGTGGCCGCCTGCCCCTCGGGCCCAACATCAGCGGTTGTCTCGCGGGCCAACGCGGGTGCACGCCCGCACCACAGCCTGCAGAGGGGGGTGACCAGGTGGGGGAGCCTGGAATCAATATAAGGAAATGCCCAGGGGAGGGGGCCCCGACTGGCACCAATGACCTTTGCAGTCTACACAGGGGGGGGCCCAACGTGCCACAACGGAATGCCCCCGTTAAAGGAGAAGGGCCCACGCCCAGCGCAACCTAAGATCCTAAAAGCCTTGGAGGTCGGACCCAAGGAGCAGAGCACCATCGGGACCCCCATAGCCTAGGCCGACGCGGGAGTGCGCCTAAATGTTGGCTGGTGAGGGATCCAACACCCCAAAGGTACAGGCGACAAGGTGAGGAGGTGTTAGGCAGAAACCTGTGCAGTTCCCTCTGGGACCACTGCAAAAGATTTAAGACTACAGGTGTTTGGCAGTAAACCCACTTGGTAGCAGTCTGTACTACACAGATTCACTTGGTAGCTGTGGCTGAGCAGTCAGACTTCCCTCAAGAAGAGTTAGGCATTATACGAGTATTCACAATAGGTCAAAAGAACACAGTAGAACAAGTAAACACTGACCAGAGCTTGGAGTAAAAGAGATATAATTATTTATTTAAAACCAGATCACACAGGCACTATTGTTAAGCAGTTCAGAAACACGGTCACTAAAAGATATACACTCCCTTAAAAGAATATTAGACAAGTCTTAAGTAAAGCCCCACTTATTTTCAGACAGCGGTGAGCGCTTAACGCAGATGGCACTCTAATAATTTGTTTTAAAAAGGGAGAGAAAAGCAGAGTATAATTTGAAACAGATCCCAACACTTTCACAAGAACACAACAAGAGAGGAAGGCAAAGTAAAACCGTGAAGTTAGAGTTCAGAAGGCCGGATCCACTTTAAGAGGATCAGAACGAAATGTGTCCAAGGAGGTCACACGGTCGAAGTGCACAAAAGTCTTGAAAAGGTTCAGAAAGAGTTGGACCAAAGAAAGGGACCAGTTAGATGGTGAAGGCGGCCAGCCCAGTCCAGAAGGTTAAGGAGGCCTGGCGGACACAGTACCTTAAAGTGGTGAGAATACTCCAGCGGGGGCAGTTGTTCCTGGCAGCGGATGCAAGTCGGTGCTTCGTCCGGGGGAAGAGAGGATCTCGTCGGGGAGGAAGACAGGAGTCTGTTGCACTGCCAGAGAAGAAACCAGCCGCGGAGTTCTCAGGTAAAAGGAGCGGTCCTTTTATTCGCGGTCCAGTGGTAAGTGGCTATCCGGTTGCCGGGGTGCTTGGCACGGAAAATTCAACCACAAGACGTCCTGGGATGTGAGGAAAAGAAGGCAAACTGGTTGTACCCACCAGTCAGGGGAAGAAGCCTCTCCAGCCGGGAGATCGTCTCTGTCGTCGGGAAGTGGTGAGTCGGTTCCGCAGGGCTCCACCGGTGGTGTCGTCGTGGTAGGTCGGCTCAGCTTCTCCCTCGTCGGATTCTCAGGTCCTGTGGCGACTTCTGAAGTTCCAGTCCCCAAAGCCCTGCTTTTATGCAGCACACCCCCATTCACTCAGCCTAGCTGTCAATCAAACATGCTAAGTGGTGAGCCGGCCGGCTCACCACCTGGGCCAATCACACAAGAGTGCGACTTGAGTTACCAAGGTAACTCAGTCCAGGGTGCCTAAACCCCCTCCCACACCCCCTGTGGTACCCAGACAGAGTGGCACCACTTTTGGAGGCTTCTGTGGAGAAACCCGCCAAAAAGTGGAACAAAGGGCTCGACTTGGGTTGGAGTCACAGAAGAGAACACAAACGCCATTTTAGAATCGAGTCCTGGCAAAAAATACCAACCGGCGAATTAATATTAAATAAATAAACCGGCGGTATGTTCGAGGCTATGAGAATTAAATAATTAAAGTTGGTAGCCTCGAACAATGGGAAAATCCCATAGGGATATATTCGCGGTCGAATATAAGAAGTAGTATCCACTGCCACCAGCCAAAACTCGATCAGGGGGGACGGAGACGTGCCCCCTCGACTAACAGACCCCGGGGCAATCGAATTGCCCCGACCAGTACGTCCGCAATATGATGGTTTGTACCGGTTTCTGTTAATAATTTGGGACTAGTAAAGCCAATGGTGACTTTACATGCCCTGGGAGACAGTAGTCAGTCCCAGGGTATGGAGTCTATGGTGGGGTGTCACTATGACACCCCTGTGTCACTGCACGGAGGGTGCTGTGTAACACACATAGTAAAAACACATGAGGCACTATGGAGTAAAGGACCCCATAGCCCATAAAACACATAAACAGTCAAAGGAAGACCATAAATCATGTCCAAGAGTGGGAGAAAAAGAGTCTCACTCTTGGCAGGAGAAAAAAACAAACTCCAGAAATCCAGCAAAGCTGCTGGGGGACTCACTACATTAGGAAATTCAGCCTAAAGAGAGAATTCTCCCTAACAGGAGGCAGTTTTGGGGGGGCCCCGAGCGGACATCGTGGACCCCCACAACTCACAGGTGGGGGCCCAACTAACCACTGAACCCCGGCCACCATCAAAAGGACAGATCCTGCAGGCCTACGCACCCAGACACTGATCCAAAGCCTAGGGGGCCCATAACATCGACCCTCAACCCCCGAGGAGCCATCCATAGACGCCCAGCGACGCCAAACAAAGGGCACACCACCCCCATCAGGGCCCCCTTCCAGCTTGGGCCGTCGCGGGAGCGCTCCCTCTAGTCCGCTGGTGGGGGAAACACGGGTGGGGCTCCGAAGGCTGACTACCACCTACACTGCCCTCCTTGAAACGGGAAAGGAGGAATTCAAACATTGTTTGACAGGCGCTCCGAAATGAATATTTATTAGGTTTAAGTTGTTTTAAGGATATCTGTTAACTTCACAGAATCACAAAAAATGATTTTCACATGTTTAGCCCTCAACATGTGTTTCCCCACTCTATATTTCGTGGTTCTTCAGGAGGTAAGTTTGCATATAATGCTGTTGTGAACAAGAGAAAACGACAAAAAAAAGAGAATAAAAGCTACAATTTTGAAAGAAAAGAGGATAATAAGATGGTATGATCAATTTGTAACAATTTAGACATCATTGAAATGTGTTGGTTACATTTTTAGACAAACATTGCGCCTTGAAAAGTCAAATGTATACCAAGATTCAATGCTATTCACAAATTCATATAACATTCAAAACCATTTATTTTTTTACTCCTTAGATAGGGATCAAACATAGTACACAAAGAAATATGTATTACTGATCATCGTTTCCCTATGACTTTTGATGGTACGAAGGTTAAATTCCTGTGCATCCTGATAGATAAAAGGATATTGCTGGATTTTACTTTCTTTTCTGGTAAGGGTCAGTCCCAGTTAATGATTTTAAGAGAGAAACTAGGTTTGATGTGGATTGGGGCTCTCCATCCTTCTAATTTAAAAAATAAACTTTCTAGAGTGGAGATATTCAACTCTAAAACTTAATCCATTATCAATTTTCTTACCTGGATTTCTCCTTTAAATGCGATTAAGCCAGATTGGGGATTCTAGCTGGAACTGATCGTTTTGTTCAGCTAAAATTGCCGCTATTTATTTGCATCTTATAGCGTCATGACGTCATCCGTAAAAATACGTGATGAACGTGATCATGCTATGGACGCCATTTTGAAGTGTAAGTGTGATCCATGGTGTTTATCAAATTGGAATACATATTATATAGGTGTTAGTTTGAATTTGCTTCACATTGTTAAATATAAAGGGACAACCAGTTAATTATACAAATACTACCATCTGGATTAAATTATTGAATTTAATGATTTTATTGGCAAATGTCTGTTAGTGGCGTGCCCTAGCCCTAACGTGATGACGTCATCTGCATGTTGGAGTAATGGCCTACATCACGCTACGGCCGCCATTTTGCCTGTTTGTTGCTCGTGATTATTATTAAATTGCTTGACCACATTTTGGAATCGGGTAAATTACCTTACCAAAAAAGATAGTCTTCCTTGTGAACACAGTAGTTCAATTGTTCGCCATAGTTTAGGGCAGGTTAATGATGCTAACATTTTTCGAGGAGTTAGATTCACTCACAGATGCTAAACAGATATCTATGGTAAGGCATTACAGGTATGGATCACTTTCTAACCACTTAACGAGAGGATTGATTTTTTTGAAGGTTTGTCTTAGATCAACCATTGTGACACTCAGGGCGTCCTATGTTTTAACTTGCTTTTAGTAAAAAATAAGAACCAAAATGATATATGTGGAATGTCATTAGATAAAGTGATAGTTAATCATAAAAAATGACATGGTTCATGGTCCGCATTTAAACCTGTATTTGTACTGTCCATGTAGAAAATCCAATACGCTGCCACTATCTGTAGCTTTTCTCTATTTCCTCCTCTATTCGAAATAGTTACTTGTTCTATGCCGAAAAATCTTATCAGAGCAATGTCTTCTTGTCTGTGATTTTCTAGGAAGTGTTTGCTGAGTGGATAGCGGGTGTCACCAGGTTGGTGGTTCGAATGTGTTCATAGTTCCGTGTTTTAAGTGGTCTGATGGTGCTTCCTATATATAGTTTAGCACACATGCATTTGATAGCATAAACTATAAATTTAGAGTTGCAGTTTAGGAAATCTTTGATCTTGTAAGTTGGGCCATCTGATTGGAAACATTCCTTTAAACCATTGGTTGCATAGTCACACATCTTGCAAGTTCCACATTTATAAAATCCTTTCAAATTTTCTGTTGCCCAAAGTTGGTGTTGCCCTTTCATTTTTTTGTGTTCAACAAAGTGAGATGGACACAAAATATTTTTCAGATTTGGTGCCTTCCTGTATGTTAGGCATGGGGTCTCAGGTAGATAAGGTCTCAAATCCTGATCAATAGTTAATATATTCCAATGTTTTTTCAAGATTTTCCTTAATGAAAATGCCTCAGTGTTGTATGTTGTTACAAATCTGATGCTTGGAGCACTGGCGTTGGCCACCTTGCTATGTTTACGTGATGTCGAGTTTAAAAGATCCGGTCTGTTTCGTTCTTGACTTTTGTTTTTGGCCACAGTAAGTAGATCTGTTTTGTAATTGTAACCTCTTTCCAAGAATTTTTCTTTGGCTAATTTCTGATGTGTATGCATTTCCTCATTTTCTGTGCAATTTCGTTTAATCCTCAAAAATTCCCCATACGGGATATTATTTTTAATGTGAGGTGGATGTTAAATTGCTGCAGGCAAGATGCTATTCCCTGCTGTAGGTTTCGTATATAAGGTTGTATCAATTTTATTATTGGAGATGTATAGTTCTAAATCCAAAAAGTGGATTTTGTTCACACTCTCATCCATGGTTAGTTTTAGATTGTATTGGTTGTTGTTTAGATAATGGTGGTATTCACTGAGTGATTGCTTGTCTCCTTTCCATATGATTAAGATATTGTCTATAAATCTACTCCAGTAGGTTATCTGGTTTAGTTCACTGAAGGCTCGATGTTGCCATGCATGATGTAATTCATCAGAAATTACCCAAAGAAAAATTCTTACGTATTCCAATTTGATAAACACCATGGATCAGACTTACACTTCAAAATGGCGGCCATTTTAGCTGACCAAAACAGAGCAGTTCCAGCTAGAATCCCCAATCCGGCTTAATCGCATTTAAAGGAGAAATCCAGGTAAGAAAATTGATAATGGATTAAGTTTTAGAGTTGAATACCTCCACTCTAGAAAGTCTATTTTTTAAATTAGAAGGATGGAGAGCCCCAATCCACCTCAAATCTAGTTTCTCTCTTAAAATCATTAACAGGGACTGACCCTTACCAGAAAAGAAAGTAAAATCCAGCAAGATCCTTTCATCTATCAAGATGCACAGGAATTTAACCTTCGCACCATCAAAAGTCATAAAGAAACGTTGATCAGTAAGACATTTTTCTTTGTGTACTATGTTTGATCCCTATCTAAGGAGTAAAAACAAAATGGTTTTGAATGTTATATGAATTTGTGAATAGCATTAAATCTTGGTATACATTTGACTTTTCAAGGTGCAATTTTTGTCTAAAAATTTAACAAACATATTTCAATGATGTCTAAATTGTTACAAATTGATCATACCATCTTATCCTTTTTTTTCAAAATTGTAGCTTTTATTCTCTCTTTTTTGTCGTTTTCTCTTGTTCACAACAGCATTATATGCAAACGTATCTCCTGAAGAACCACGAAATATAAAGTGGGGAAACACTTGTTGAGGGCTAATCATGTGAAAATTATTTTTTGTGATTCTGTCAAGTTAACAGATATCCTTAAAACAACTTAAATCTAATAATTATTCATTTTGGAGCACCTGTCAAACAGTGTTTGAATTCCTTCTTTGATGTTTTGTAAATGCTCTCTACAACCGTGGGAGCAATCAAACACCACTGTATGTAGCACCAACAAGACTAAGGATAATATTACAAACAACATTATAACATCCTATTACTCGCCTCGGACACTCCATATCAAGGCTGTTTCTCCTTGAAACGGGACCACACAGAGAAGTACCATCTGCCCGCAGGAGGCTTTGGGCCCGGGTTCTCACCTTGGATAGGACCTACGCACCTGGTCCTGGCACCCCTTGGACTTTGGGAGGCCCTATGCCCCACGCTGACCGCTGCTACGGACTGGGGGGCATCCGGAGATCCCTGGAGGGAGGCCCAGAAACAACTGGCGATAGGCAAGCAACCAGCGGCCCTCCCATGATCTAATAACCCCGTGGACCTACCGGCCATGGCTGGGATAGCCCAACCACTGCCACCGAAACACCAGCTGAGCGAGAATTACAAGTGGGTTGGTGGTATAGCTATCACCATACAAGCGACACAGGACCACTCACATGCCAGACATCAACACAATCTACATGAGCAGGAAGGAAACCCTCTCCAAATTTCAATTTCGAGCCGGCGAGAACGAGATGGCGCCCGGAGGACTACCCGCTCCAGCCCCTGACCTGGGCGCGATCCAGAATAATATCCAAATGATCCTAGAGGAAATCCGGGGGATAAGGACAGACATGGGGGCCAAGCTGGCAGACCTCACCACAAAAGTGACAACCCTGGAGGACCGCATGGAAGGGGTTCGAAAACAACCAACTCTCCACTGCACTCCTAGAGACTCAAATGGAAGCGTAGTTCATGGAGGTCCAGCGGCACACAGAGAAACTATGATTCAAGGTCGACGATATGGAGAACAGGGAAAGGAGAAATAACCTAAGCATTTTCGGACTGGTGGAATCGGGAGAGAACCCGCTTGGCCTAGAGGGCAAGGTACACGACTTCATACAGATCATCTGGGCACAGAAGCCGCCGCAGACATCAAAATGGACAGAGTTCACCGCGCCGGAGGTGGAGGCAAAGGCCCTTGCTCGGTGTTAGCAAGATAGGATCCTGGAAAAGGCCAGGACCCTTGGGAACATACAATATGGAGACTCTAAGGTGGCCGTCTTCCAGGACCTCTCGGCCCTCACCTTGTTGATGAGAAAGAAATGTGGCAACCTCACCAGATGGCTCCAGGAGAGGGGGATTAGATACTGCTGGGGCCACCCCTTCTACCTAGCATTCGAATGGAAGGGAGAGAAGCACCACCTCGTATCCGAGGAAGATATCCAGAGGGTCACGGAAGAACTATTGAGCGACCGGGCCAGCCCTTCGGCTGACCGCGATGGGGACGTGCGGGACCCGGGCCGCGGCCCGAGGGGCCCGGACACTTTTAGAGGCAAGGCAAAGGTGAAAGGGGCCCGCAAGTTCCAGAAAACCAGACACCCCTCCTCGGCAACCGAGGGTCACCTAAAATGAAAGGGGTGCCACGTCACAGCTCTTGGTTTGGGATTGCCTCTGGCCTGGTGGTCATGCTGGAGTGCACAGGAGAAGCCAGGGAACGATGCCCCGAGACACTAAGTTCAAACGCCACGTTGGCGCTGGGTCCGCTCCTAAGATGGGGGAGCCTGTTGATGTTTGCTATATAAAACCGGGTCATGTTACGGCCCGTGGCCCGCCAAAGAAATACTAGCAAGATGGGCGGAGGAAAAGGGGCAGAACGCAGAAGACTTGCGGGGAAGACCCACTGACAGACCCAGGTGGGCAATAGTTCCGACAGGAAGTTGAAGTTGGGGTAACTCCGACAAACTGTGATACCCGGGGCAGGGAAAGAAGCCCTGGTGGTTCGTTGAACATTCCGGACAATCGCCTTGATATGAAGACGAACGCCTCGAATAATGGGGAGTGGGGAGGTAACGGGGTGGGGGAGGGCACAGGGAGGGGACAAGCTCACATAGCTTACAGGGAAGGAGGCCAGCCAGATCGAGTCGGGACTCTTTGCTTCACAATGGGCTCTATACTGGAAACCAATAAAGGAGCACAAAGAAAACAAGACCAAGGACAACAATGGTTGAAGGTAGGATAGACACACTCAATGTCAAGGGCCTACACTCTCAAAATAAAAGATCACTGACCAGCAACATGTTCCGAAAACAACAGTTGATGGTACTCTTCCTTCAGGAAACCCATTATAAACAGTGGAGAGAGTCGCCGATTAAAAGAAAAGAAATTGGGAGCATTTTTTGGGCCTCCCACAGAAGCTCAAAGAAGGAAGGGGTGGGCATCCTCCTGAGCAAGACTTTCCACCTCACAAGCATAGAAACTAATAGGGGCTTTGGGGGACAATTCCTGGGGATCAAGGGCACCTGCGAGGGTGAACGCATTACCCTGGCCACCCTATATGCGCCCAATTCTCGTCAGATACGGTTCCTGACCCAGATCTTCAGGTTAATGGACGAATAGGCAGAGGGGTCCATGACATTAGGGGGTGATTTCAACCTCATAATGGACCCTAAATTGGACTGGTGGACGGCAAGAGATGCAGGGCCGAGGGGCATCACCAAAGACAATCTGGCTCTGCAGACTCTCCTAAGGGAACACTATTGGGCAGACGTGTGGCACAAGGCGTGTCCAGGCCCTGGGGGATACACCTTCTTCTCTCCCCCACACTACACCTACACGAGAATCGACCTGCTCTTAACCTCGGAGGAGGGGGGAGGGGTTGCCACGCTTCCCAGGGTAGAAGCAATAACATGGTCTGACCACAAGCTGTTGGTGGCAAACTGGTCGCTACCCCTGTCACCGAGATCCTCCCGATGGCGCTGCAATGACACACTCCTGAGAGACCCGGTCTTTAGAGACTTCCTAAGGAATGAGATGGTAGCGTACTTCGAGACAAACGATAATGGGGAAACCGACATGGTGTTGATTTGGGAAGCCGCTATGGCCACCTTCCGGGTCTCCTGATAGCTGAGGGCTCCAGGCGCAAGCAGGAGAGAGGGCTTATCGAAAGCAAGCTCTGTGAGGAATTGAAGGCCCTGCGCGCAAGGCTCGGTCCCAACGGGGAAGATAGGGAAACCCTCCTGGTAGAGATGCAAGAGAAGAGACAGGCACTTCACACGGTTCTCATAGGGGAGGTGGTAACGAAACTGAGATACAAGCGACCAAGATATTACGAAAGGGGGGACAGAGTGGGGACTCTCCTGGCGCATAGAGTCAGGGGATGCAGAATGGAAGGGAGGGTGGGACCCATCTGGGACAAAGGGGGCAACAAATGCAACAAGAAGGAGCAAGTAGCAGAATGCTTTGCTGACTTTTACAGGGACCTCTACACAAAACAAGGGGGGGAATCTGTGGAGGAGACCCGGGCATACCTAGCAGAACACCCATTACCCCGACTGACCGAGCTGGAGTTACAGGAGCTGGAGGGGGATATATCAGTGGAGGAGATGAAAAGCGCTATTAAGAGGTTGAAAGTGGGAAAGGCTCCAGGAGAAGACGGGTACACGGCAGATTTGTACAAACAGTGCCAAGCCATTCTAGCAGAAACCCTTGCCAAATTGTTCAATCAAATTGGAAACCGAGACACAATCCCACCCACCTTCCTACAGGCCCTCATCACTATAATACCCAAACCGGGCACAGACCCTGCAGATTGCGGATCATATAGACCTATTTCCCTGCTGAATTTGGATGCTAAGATCTTTGCCAGAATTCTAGCAACTCGACTAGAGTGGTGCCTCCCCCGTCTGGTCCACCCAGACCAGGCGGGATTTATTCTCAATAGGCAAGGCTCCGACAGTATGCACAAAACCCTCCATGTGCTAAACTCAAAGGCGATCCGAGACGAAGGGGCCCTGCTGCTGGCACTCGACGCAGAGAAGGCCTTCGACAAGGTCAGCTGGGGATTTATGGGGGAGGTTCTCTCCACGGCTAGGATGGGAACAAGTTGGCTGTGTTGGATGTCAGCATTATACTCCACTCCCTCGGCCAAGGTGGTCGCGAATGGGATGGAATCAAGGGCTTTTCCCGTGGGGAGAGGTACGAGACAGGGTTGCCCACTATCCCCCCTAATATACGCCCTGGTTATGGAGCCTTGGGTGTTCTCAGTCCGAAAGAATGAGGCAATCAATGGAGTACTGATACGAGACTCCCACTGTAAAATTAGCCTATTCGCAGACGACACGCTCTTCTACCTCACTAAACCATCCCAGTCGGTTCCCCAGGTGTTGCAGGGTCTAGCATGCTATGGAAAACTCTCGGGATTTAAGGTTAAACTGGGGAAGTCAGTGGCATTCAGAGGGGGAAATCTATCAGAGACAGAGATACAGTACGTGTGAAAACTCCCCTTCCAACTCCAGAGGGAAGGGTTCCGATATCTGGGAGTCTGAGTCACGGGTGTCCCTACAGACCTCTTCCCCAATAACTTCACCCCACTCTGGACAGAGGTCAAGAGAGATGTAGAGAGATGGGCAAGCTCGGAGTTTTCATGGATGGCACGCCTTAACCTGATTAAAAGGGTGGTCCTCCCCAAAATTCCTATACTTGTTCTAGATGCTTCCCACTCAGGTGCCCAAGACCTTCCTAACGGAAATAAAACAAACTCTCTTGAGATTCCTCCGGGCATAGGATTTCATATGAGGTCCTAACGAAGCCCAAAGAGGACGCAGGGGTGGGGTTCCCGGACCTCAAAACATACTACAAGGCTGCCCAGCTGAGGGTCCTGACAGACCATTTTAAATCTGGGACGGAAAAGCAATGGGGGGCAATGGACAACAAGGTTCTCGCCCCGATCACGTTGGATGAATGGTTATGGGTCCCAAGGTCACGCATCCCAAGAAGGGTCCTACACCACCCGGTGTTGGGTGTCTTGTGGTTGATCTGGGGAAGGGAGGCTACTACAGATGGCTCACCACCTGGCCCTCGCCGTTGAGTTGCATTTGGGCCCCCCGTTCCTAGACAAAATAGCCGAACCGGCCGCATTCCAAACAAAAATGTTTTTATTATTTTTCGATCCTTTTGTTTTCAGTCCTTTTGAATCGATCCTTTGACCATTGAATCCTTTTAAATCGATCCTTTGACCTATAACCAGGCAGGTCTTACCAGGGCAGGTCATCTGTGGGTGGAGGGAATTCTCTCTTTAGGCTGAATTTCCTAACCTAGTGAGTCCCCCAGCAGCTTTGCTGGATTTCTGGAGTTTGTTTATTTCTCCTGCCAAGAGTGAGACTCTTTTTCTCCCACTCTTGGACATGATTTATGGTGTTCCTTTGACTGTTAATGTGTTTTATGGGCTATGGGGTCCTTTACTCCATAGGGTCTAATGTGTTTTTACTATGTGTGTTACACAGCACCCTCCGTGCAGTAACACAGGGGGTGTCATAGTGACACCCCACCATAGACTCCATACCCTGGGACTGACTACTGTCTCCCAGGGCATGTAAAGTCACCATTGGCTTTACTAGTCCCAAATTATTAACAGAAACCACTACAAACCATCATATTGTGGACGTACTGGTCGGGGCAATTCGATTGCCCCGGGGTCTGTTAGTCGAGGGGGCACGTCTCCGTCCCCCCTGATCGAGTTTTGGCTGGTGGCAGTGGATACTACTTTTTATATTCGACCGCGAATATATCCCTATGGGATTTTCCCATTGTTCGAGGCTACCAACTTTAATTATTTCATTCTCATAGCCTCAAACATACCGCCGGTTTATTTATTTAATATTAATTCGCCGGTTGGTATTTTTTGCCAGGACTCGATTCTAAAATGGCGTTTGTGTTCTCTTCTGTGACTCCAACCCAAGTCGAGCCCTTTGTTCCACTTTTTGGCGGGCTTCCCCACAGAAGCCTCCAAAAGTGGTGCCACTCTATCTGGGTACCACAGGGGGTGTTGGAGGGGGTTTAAGCACCCTGGACTGAGTTACCTTGGTAACTCAAGTCGCACTCTTGTGTGATTGGCCCAAGTGGTGAGCCTGCCGGCTCACCACTTAGCATGTTTGATTGACAGCTAGGCTGAGTGAATGGGGGTGTGCTGCATAAAAGCAGAGCTTTGGGGACTGGAACTTCAGAAGTCGCCACAGGACCTGAGAATCTGACGAGGGAGAAGCTGAGCCGACCTACCACGACGACACCACCGGTGGAGCCCTGCGGAACCGACTCACCACTTCCCAACGACAGAGAAGATCTCCCGGCTGGAGAGGCTTCTTCCCCTGACTGGTGGGCACAACCAGTTTACCTTCTTCTCTTCGCATCCCAGGCCGTCTTGTGGTTGAATTGCCCGTGCCAAGCACCCCGGCAACCGGATAGCCACTTACCACTGGACCGCGAATAAAAGGACTTGCATCCGCTGCCTGGAACAACTGCCCCTGCTGGAGTATTCTCACCACTTTAAGGTACCGTGTCCGCCAGGCCTCCCTTTCTAAAGATTGCTACAAGGTAATAATAACCCCTTAACCTTCTGGACTGGGCTGGCCGCCTTGACCCTCTAACTGGTCCCTTTCTTTTGGTCCAACGCTTATTGAACCTTTGCAAGACTCTTGTGCACTGCAACCGTGTGCCCTTGGACACATTTCGTTTTGATCCTCTTAAAGTGGATCCGGCCTACTTAACGCTAAACTCACGGTTTTACTTTGCCTTCCTCTCTTGTTGTGTTCTTAAAAAGTGTTGGGATCTGTTTCAATTTATACTCTGCTTTTCTCACCATTTTAAAACGAATTATTAGAGTGCCATCTGCGTTAAGCGCTCACCGCTGTCTGAAAATAAGTGGGGCTTTACTAAAGAATTGTCTAATATTCTTTTAAGGGAGTGTATATTTTTTAGTGACCGTGTTTTTGAATTGCTTACTATTAGTGCCTCTGTGTTTTTCTAGATGTAGTTTTAAATAAATAATTATATCTCTTTTACACCAAACTCTGGTCAGTGTTTACTTGTTCTACTGTGTTCTTTTGACCTATTGTGAATACTCTGTATACTGCCTAACTCTTCTTGAGGGAAGTCTGACTGTTCAGCCACAGCTACCAAGTGAATCTGTGTGGTACAGACTGCTACCAAGTGGGTTTACTGCCAAACACCTGTAGTCTTAAATCTTTTGCAGTGGTCCCAGAGGGAACTGCACAGGTTTCTGCCTAACACTGGTGGCAGCAGTGGGATTTGTATTGAGTATACAGTTTAGAGTGCTTTTTGAACACTTTAGGACAACTAACCACAGAGCTTAGCACTAAAAAGTTGATTTTCTAATTATGTCTGCTATGGAGAGTTATACCCTAGAATCATTGTCTGCCATAACTGCTGATTGCTTAAAAGTATTGTGTAGACATAAGAATCTCTCTGAGAAGGGCAATAAAATGGAACTTATAGAAAGATTGTTAGAAAACCAAAGTCTGGGTGGTACAGAGGAATCTACCCCCCCAGCAAATGTAGAAAACAGTGATGGTATTGATCTGAATCAAAGTCTTGATAATGAGTCAGAAGAGGAAAGTGAACCTAATGAAGTTAGCCACTCTGAGCCTCTGTCTGCCTTACCTACTGTACCTACTGGGCCTATACCAGGTCCTACATGTAACCCTGCTTATTTTGAACTTGAATAAATGAAGCTTGAATTAGAGTACACACTTTTTATTGCTCAATCTGAAATAAACCAAGAGCTAGAGTTCAGAAGAATGAATGCCCAGGCTGAGCAGAAGCAAGCTGAGTTAAGACTCAGAGAAATAGAGCTTAATCATGAACTAGAAATGAAAATGTTGTCTGTGGAAAATGCTTCTCTCTCCTCTGGTTCCTCCAGGAGTTCCAGTCCCAAAAGACCCTGGATGCCTAAGGAATTAGTGGGTATGTATGAACCTAAGTTGGATGTGTTGGATTGGTTAAAAATGTTTGAGTATAATCATGGGCTCCAGGACATCACAGGGAATGAGTTACTCCCCTGGTTGTTCTCTAGGCTTCCCCCTGTTGCAACTGATGTGGTAATGGAGTTTGGGGAGGTGGATAAGAAGGATTATGAATGTGTGAAACTAGCTTTGATAGCTAGATTTGGGAAGACCCCTTCCCAGTACCTTAAGAGTTTTAGGACCCTCAAAAAGCATGATGGTACCCCTTGGGCTACCTGGGTGAGTGAAAGTTTGAAAAACTTAGAAGAATGGATTAAGGGTTACAGAGTTAACACTTATGAAGGAATGAAGAATCTTGTAATGTTGGAGTCAATTTATGATGCCTGCTCTCCTGAGCTCAGACAGCACTTGGCTGATTCAAAGGAATTAGATTCCAGGAAGTTAGCTAAGGCTGCTGACTTGTGGGTTGCCAACAGGGCCACTCACAAGGATTCTGGGGCTACTCAGAAAAAGGATGAGGGAAAACAGCCAAAAAAGGACTCCAAAGAGAATTCTAATAATTCCAATTCCAAAGAGGGCCCCAAACAAAACCAAAAGGGTAAGCCACAAGGGAAACCAAATCAGGCTAGTGTACCTCCTGGTGCCAAACCAGAAGGAGGTCAGAACAAGCCACCATTCCAGAAAAGATTTGGTAAATGCTTTGTTTGTGGCTCTACTGACCATGTAAAAGGAGATCCCAGATGTAAGGGTAAACCTTCAGGGGTCCAGCTTGTCTCCTTAGCCTTCGCTCCAGAGGAGGAAGTACAAATGGCAAGTGGAAACTTTCTATTACTGGCTGATGAACCCATTGCAGTCTCAGCCAGTGTTTCTTTAGAGTCTCTGGGTTTGTGGGAACAACAGAACTTAGATGTCTATAATTGTATCCCAGATAATACTAAAGAGTATTATAAGGACAGTGTCCAGGTGAATGGTCAGGAGACTCCTGCCATTAGGGACACTGGGGCCAGCATAACTGTGGTGGACAAATTGTTTTTTTCAGGCTGAGGATGTTGCTATGGCACCCAAACGCCTCACCAAGTTAGCTGGAGGGCCTGTGCAGATGCTCCCCCAATTACCAGTTCTCATCCAGTGTAATGACATGACTGTGAAGATACCTGTCAGCATACAAAGTGAGGTGCCAGGAACGGTTCTGCTGGGTAATGACTTGAAAACTCTTGGAGTAGTGTCACATACCCCCAGACCTCCTAGTAAAAGGTTACAGGAGCTCACCAGATCTGCAAGGGAGAGAACCATGAGAGGTACTCCCAAGGAGATGATGAAGAAAGAGATCACTCCTGCTCCACTGGAGATGTCAGCTGCTGTCTCTAAGAAACTAGAAGAAAAAGGGAAACCTAAAACTTCTAAAATGAACCTCACAGCCAGCACTCCAGTGCAGCCAACGAGGACTTCCCCTAGGTTGTCCAAAGTTCCACCAGTAACTCCCCCTCCAGCTGAGGCTGAGAGGGAGGTACAACCCTGTGTGGTTGAACTAGACTCTGAAGAAGAGCTAGTGGAAGGCCAGGAACTCATTGGAGATCTGGATCCTGTTGACCATCCTGAGCTGCAGTCTTTACTGGCAGAAGGTGGACCCAACAGGGCAGACTTCAGTAAGGGACAGAGAGAATGTCCAACTCTGGAAGGTCTTTGCCACCAGGCAGATGCTCAGGCTGAAGGGCAAGAGCCTGGGAAATATAGGTTACACTGGGAAGATGGCCTCTTCTACAGTGAACCAACAGAGTCTGCACCTGGGGACAACAAACGTTGCAAGACCACAGTTCTTGCAGTTAGCCCATGAGATTCCTTTGGCTGGTCACTTGAGTTTCAAGAAGACTAAGGAAAGGCTCTCACTCTACTTTTATTGGCCAAAGATGGGGGCTGAAGTAGATAAACACTGCAGGAGCTGCCACACCTGCCAGACTTCTGGTAAGGTTGGCTCCAAGAATGTGGCACTTTTAGTGCCTCTCCCTATAGTGGGAGTCCCATTTGAGAGAGTAGGGATTGACATTGTTGGTCCCCTTGATCCTCCAACTTCCTCAGGCAACAGGTTTATACTTGTTTTAGTAGACCATGCTACTAGATACCCTGAGGCAATTCCTATGAGGACTGTTACAGTTCTGGCTGTGGCTAAGGCCCTCCTTGGTATTTTTACCAGGGTTGGGTTTCCTAAGGAAGTAATCTCTGACAGGGGGTCGAATTTTATGTCCCACTACATGAAAGCCATGTGGAAAACCTGCGGAGTTACTTACAAGTTCTCAACCGCATACCACCCTCAGACAAATGGGCTGGTTGAAATGTTCAACAGAACCATGAAGAGCATGATAGGTGCTTTAGAGGACCCCTTTAAAAGAAAGTGGGACCTTATACTGCCATGCCTTCTCTTTGCTTATAGAGAAGTCCCTCAGGAGGGAGTAGGTTATTCTCCCTTTGAACTTCTTTATGGTCATCCGGTCAGAGGTCCATTGGCCCTGATCAAGGAGGGGTTGGAGAGTGCTCCTTCCCCCAAGCCAGTCAGAGTGACTGACTATGTGATAGGTCTCCGAAGGAGAATGTCACAAATGATGGCAGAAGCAAGTGATAACTTGAAAGCTGGACAAGCATTGGTCAAGCACTGGCATGACCAAAAAGCTAACATGGTCGAGTTTACTCAGGACCAGCTAGTTCTCGTTATGATTCCAACAAGGCAGAGGGCCTTGCAAGACAAATGGATGGGACCCTTCAAAGTTGTGGGTAAACTTGGAGAGGTCAACTATCTGGTGGACTTGGGCAATCCCAAGGAGGCTCCAACAGTCTTCCACACCAACAGACTAAAAGTGTATGTCTCCCGACCTGATGTAGGAGCTTTGTTTCTAGCATCATCAGAGGAAGAAGAAGAGAGTGAATCTCTTCCTGATCTCCTCAGAGGCTTACCTTTAGACGAAAAGATTGAAGGAGTAGATCTCTCTTCAAATCTGACACCTGAGCAACAGGAAGAGTGCAAATCTATGTTAAATCAGTTTGCCTCTCTGTTCTCACTTTCACCAGGCTTGACCCCTTGGGGACAGCATGACATACTCACTGGCGACTGTCTGCCAGTCAAAAGCAGAGAATATCGAATGTCAGAAAATGTAAGAACCCACATCAAAGGTGAGGTCAACAAGATGCTTGATCTCGTGGTAATAGAGCCCTCTACTAGTCCATGGTCTAGCCCAGGCCCAGTTGTGTTAGTACCAAAGGCAGGATCTAAAGAACTTAGATTCTGTGTGGATTACAGAGCTCTTAATGCAGTCACTAAGACTGATGCCCACCCTTTGCCAAGGACAGATGAGTTGGTGGATAGACTTGGCCCAGCCAAGTTCCTCAGCACATTTGACTTGACGTCAGGCTATTGGCAAATAGCCCTGACAGACCATGCCAAGGAGAAAACTGCATTTTCTACCCCGGTTGGCTTATACCAGTTTAAGGTTATGCCTTTTGGATTGAAAAATGCACCTGCTACATTTCCAAGGATGGTAAACCAGGTTCTGAATGGGATGGAGGACTTCTGCATGGCATACTTGGATGACATAGCAGTGTTCTGTAATTCCTGGGAAGAACATGTGGACCACCTGAGATATGTTTTGCAGGCTCCTGGAAAGGCCAATTTGAACATAAAGGCAGGTAAATACCAGATTGGACAGAGTAAAGTGGTCTACCTTGGACATGAGGTAGGAGGTGGAGAAATAAGGCCTTTGCCCAGTAAGATTGAAGCTGTGCAAAATTGGACAACACCTACTACTCAGACCCAGGTGAGAGCCTTCTTAGGTCTCACTGGGTATTACAGGAATTTCATTGAGAACTATGGGTCCATAGCTTCTCCACTGAATGTCATCTCCTCCCTTAAATTCCCTAAAAAGGTTAGGTGGAATGAGGAATGCAATCAGGCCTTCGAAACCCTGAACAAGGCTCTTTGCCAAGCCCCAGTACTCAGAGCTCCTGACTATCACCAAACTTTCATTGTGCAAACAGATGCTTCAAATGTAGGAATAGGTGCAGTCCTCAGTCAACTGGATGGGAAAGGTAGGGAGCACCCCATTTGCTTCATCAGTAGAAAACTGAAGGATCCTGAAACAAGGTGGGCAACCATTGAACGAGAGTGCTTTGCTATTGTGTGGGCTCTGAAGATGTTTAGGCCATACTTGCATGGTTCTACTTTTGTCATTCAGACTGACCACCAACCCTTGACATGGTTGAAGCAAATGAAAGGGGAAAACCCAAAACTATTGAGATGGTCAATCTGCCTGCAAGGGTTTGATTTCACCATTGAGCACAGGTCAGGGTGTCACCACCAAAACGCTGATGGTCTCTCTAGGATGTATGTCATCGACTAGAGCTATGCGATTCATCCAGGAGTGGATTAAATCCTCCTGTCCCCTAGTCTGGGGGGGGAGTGTTAGGGAGAATTCTCTCTTTAGGCTGAATTTCCTAACCTAGTGAGTCCCCCAGCAGCTTTGCTGGATTTCTGGAGTTTGTTTTTTTCTCCTGCCAAGAGTGAGACTCTTTTTCTCCCACTCTTGGACATGATTTATGGTGTTCCTTTGACTGTTAATGTGTTTTATGGGCTATGGGGTTCTTTACTCCATAGGGTCTCATGTGTTTTTACTAAGTGTGTTACACAGCACCCTCCGTGCAGTAACACAGGGGGTGTCATAGTGACACCCCACCATAAACTCCATACCCTGGGACTGACTACTGTCTCCCAGGGCATGTAAAGTCACCATTGGCTTTACTAGTCCCAAATTATTAACAGAAACCACTACAAACCATCATATTGTGGACGTACTGGTCGGGGCAATTCGATTGCCCCGGGGTCTGTTAGTCGAGGGGGCACGTCTCCGTCCCCCATGATCGAGTTTTGGCTGGTGGCAGTGGATACTACTTTTTATATTCGACCGCGAATATATCCCTATGGGATTTTCCCATTGTTCGAGGCTACCAACTTTCATTATTTAATTCTCATAGCCTCGAACATACCGCCGGTTTATTTATTTCATATTAATTTGCCGGTTGGTATTCTTTGCCAGGACTCGATTCTAAAATGGCGTTTGTATTCTCTTCTGCGACTCCAACCCAAGTCGAGCCCTTTGTTCCACTTTTTGGCGGGCTTCTCCACAGAAGCCTCCAAAAGTGGTGCCACTCAGTCTGGATACCACAGGGCGTGTGGGAGGGGGTTTAGGCACCCTGGACTGAGTTACCTTGGTAACTCAAGTCGCAATCTTGTGTGAGTGGCCCAAGTGGTGAGCCGGCCGGCTCACCACTTAGCATGTTTGATTGACAGCTAGGCTGAGTGAATGGGGGTGTACTGCATAAAAGCAGGGCTTTGGGGACTGGAACTTCAGAAGTCGCCACAGGACCTGAGAATCCGACGAGGGAGAAGCTGAGCCGACCTACCACGACGACACCACCAGTGGAGCACTGCAGAACCGACTCACCGCTTCCCAATGACAGAGAAGATCTCACGGCTGGAGAGGCTTCTTCCCCTGACTGGTGGGCACAACCAGTTTACCTTCTTCTCTTCGCATCCCAGGCCGTCTTGTGGTCGAATTGCCTGTGCCAAGCACCCCGGCAACCGGATAGCCACTTACCGCTGGACCGCGAATAAAAGGACCGCTCCTTTTACCTGAGAACTCCGCGGCTGGTTTCTTCCCTGGCAGTGCAACGGACACCTGTCTTCCTCCCCGACGAGATCCTCTCTACCCCCGGACGAAGCACCACTTGCATCTGCTGCCAGGAACAACTGCCCCCGCTGGAGTATTCTCACCACTTTAAGGTACCGTGTCCGCCAGGCCTCCCTTTCTAAAGATTGCTACAAGGTAATAATAACCCCTTAACCTTCTGGACTGGGCTGGCCGCCTTGACCCTCTAACTGGTCCCTTTCTTTTGGTCCAACTCTTTTTGAACCTTTGCAAGACTTTTGTCCACTGCAACCGTGTGACCTTGGACACATTTCGTTTTGATCCTCTTAAAGTGGATCCGGCCTACTGAACTGTAAACTCACGGTTTTACATTGCCTTCCTCTCTTGTTGTGTTCTTAAAAGAATTGTTGGGATCTGTTTCAATTTATACTCTGCTTTTCTCTCCCTTTTAAAACAAATTATTAGAGTGCCATCTGCGTTAAGCGCTCACCGCTGTCTGAAAATAAGCGGGGCTTTAATAAAGAATTGGCTTATATTCTTTTAAGGGAGTCTATATCTTTTAGTGACCGTGTTTTTGAATTGCTTACTATTAGTGCCTGTGTGTTTTTCTAGATGTAGTTTTAAATAAATAATTATATCTCTTTTACACCAAACTCTGGTCAGTGTTTACTTGTTCTACTGTGTTCTTTTGACCTATTGTGAATACTATGTATACTGCCTAACTCTTCTTGAGGGAAGTCTGACTGCTCAGCCACAGCTACCAAGTGAATCTGTGTGGTACAGACTGCTACCAAGTGGGTTTACTGCCAAACACCTGTAGTCTTAAATCTTTTGCAGTGGTCCCAGAGGGAACTGCACAGGTTTCTGCCTAACAGCTGGTGGCAGCTAGGTGTTGTCTGGCCCAAATGTGGAAGAGCCTGCATATGCCAGGAGAAAAAGACTGGGTCAACAAGGTCCGGGCCATTTACGACATGGAGTTCCTGACACACCTCATTGATGAATCAAGAACTATTATTGAAAAACTCTGGCTCCCCTTCTTTGAGAGGTATAAACACCTGGCTTGAAAGGACAATAGCAAGTCTGGGGACCAACCCAGACATTAAGGCCCACCGGGGGATGCCCCACACGCACAAAGCCCTCTGTAAGTGAACACCCCAAAGGGACCGCAAAAAGCCTAGCCCATGACACCAGTGTGCAAGGAACTGACAGATCGCATCTTGAAAAGTGGTCCATGAGCCTGCTGGACGAATTAGATACCAATGCTCAATCTATGACTGAGGGTGAGGGAGGGGGAGGGCTGGGGACATGGGTTGTTAAAATGCTATTGAGGTGAACGTTGACAAAACGCAATGTATGATGTGATAACCAGAAAATGCCAATAAAATATGATTTTCAAAAAAAGAATACAACGCAAAAGCACTGCCCACTCTGAGAAACCAGAAGGTGTCCCACCCACTAGTCCTCCGGGATCTGTCATCTAGGTGGCCAGGACACGGCCATCGCTTTTGGATCCAGTTCCTGGGGGTGGACCAGTGTGAGAGGATCATCTGGGTGAGAGGGCTTCGGGGAGTGGGACACAGGATGGTGAGACGCGGTATCCCCTTCCCTGTACAAGGCATTTATTAGTTTTCAAAAACTGATTAGCAGAATTTGCTAATGAAAATTGTTTTGATTAGCAAATGAACTTATTTGATTAGTAATTTTGTACTAATATTTAATGTCACCAGAATTAGTTGTACGCCAAGGTATAGAATTAGCAAGAATGCAGAAATTATTTCTTTGTACTTCTGAAGTATAACATTAGTCCAATGTCTGTAAAATGTAAAGGTTCGCTGCATGAATGGCCAACAAATAAATGATAAAGCTCTAAAAACATTTTTCAGTTCAAGGATGTGTGGTGGCTGGGTCAGTCAGTGTTGCAGCATATTGTTAACCAGACATCAATAAAGACTCAATAGTGTGCCCATGTGCAATTTTTATTTTATTATATCATGATCGAGTTTTGGCTGGTGGCAGTGGATACTACTTTTTATATTCGACCGCGAATATATCCCTGTGGGATTTTCCCATTGTTCGAGGCTACCAACTTTCATTATTTAATTCTCATAGCCTCGAACATACCGCCGGTTTATTTATTTCATATTAATTTGCCGGTTGGTATTCTTTGCCAGGACTCGATTCTAAAATGGCGTTTGTATTCTCTTCTGTGACTCCAACCCAAGTCGAGCCCTTTGTTACACTTTTTGGCGGGCTTCTCCACAGAAGCCTCCAAAAGTGGTGCCACTCAGTCTGGATACCACAGGGCGTGTGGGAGGGGGTTTAGGCACCCTGGACTGAGTTACCTTGGTAACTCAAGTCGCAATCTTGTGTGAGTGGCCCAAGTGGTGAGCCGGCCGGCTCACCACTTAGCATGTTTGATTGACAGCTAGGCTGAGTGAATGGGGGTGTACTGCATAAAAGCAGGGCTTTGGGGACTGGAACTTCAGAAGTCGCCACAGGACCTGAGAATCTGACGAGGGAGAAGCTGAGCCGACCTACCACGACGACACCACCAGTGGAGCACTGCGGAACCGACTCACCGCTTCCCAATGACAGAGAAGATCTCACGGCTGGAGAGGCTTCTTCCCCTGACTGGTGGGCACAACCAGTTTACCTTCTTCTCTTCGCATCCCAGGCCGTCTTGTGGTCGAATTGCCCGTGCCAAGCATCCCGGCAACCGGATAGCCACTTACCGCTGGACCGCGAATAAAAGGACCGCTCCTTTTACCTGAGAACTCCGCGGCTGGTTTCTTCCCTGGCAGTGCAACGGACACCTGTCTTCCTCCCCAACGAGATCCTCTCTACCCCCGGACGAAGCACCACTTGCATCTGCTGCCAGGAACAACTGCCCCCGCTGGAGTATTCTCACCACTTTAAGGTACCGTGTCTGCCAGGCCTCCCTTTCTAAAGATTGCTACAAGGTAATAATAACCCCTTAACCTTCTGGACTGGGCTGGCCGCCTTGACCCTCTAACTGGTCCCTTTCTTTTGGTCCAACTCTTTTTGAACCTTTGCAAGACTTTTGTCCACTGCAACCGTGTGACCTTGGACACATTTCGTTTTGATCCTCTTAAAGTGGATCCGGCCTACTGAACTGTAAACTCACGGTTTTACATTGCCTTCCTCTCTTGTTGTGTTCTTAAAAAAATTGTTGGGATCCGTTTCAATTTATACTCTGCTTTTCTCTCCCTTTTAAAACAAATTATTAGAGTGCCATCTGCGTTAAGCGCTCACCGCTGTCTGAAAATAAGTGGGGCTTTAATAAAGAATTGGCTTATATTCTTTTAAGGGAGTCTATATCTTTTAGTGACCGTGTTTTTGAATTGCTTACTATTAGTGCCTGTGTGTTTTTCTAGATGTAGTTTTAAATAAATAATTATATCTCTTTTACACCAAACTCTGGTCAGTGTTTACTTGTTCTACTGTGTTCTTTTGACCTATTGTGAATACTATGTATACTGCCTAACTCTTCTTGAGGGAAGTCTGACTGCTCAGCCACAGCTACCAAGTGAATCTGTGTGGTACAGACTGCTACCAAGTGGGTTTACTGCGAAACACCTGTAGTCTTAAATCTTTTGCAGTGGTCCCAGAGGGAACTGCACAGGTTTCTGCCTAACAGCTGGTGGCAGCTAGGTGTTGTCTGGCCCAAATGTGGAAGAGCCTGCATATGCCAGGAGAAAAAGACTGGGTCAACAAGGTCCGGGCCATTTACGACATGGAGTTCCTGACACACCTCATTGATGAATCAAGAACTATTATTGAAAAACTCTGGCTCCCCTTCTTTGAGAGGTATAAACACCTGGCTTGAAAGGACAATAGCAAGTCTGGGGACCAACCCAGACATTAAGGCCCACCGGGGGATGCCCCACACGCACAAAGCCCTCTGTAAGTGAACACCCCAAAGGGACCGCAAAAAGCCTAGCCCATGACACCAGTGTGCAAGGAACTGACAGATCGCATCTTGAAAAGTGGTCCATGAGCCTGCTGGACGAATTAGATACCAATGCTCAATCTATGACTGAGGGTGAGGGAGGGGGAGGGCTGGGGACATGGGTTGTTAAAATGCTATTGAGGTGAACGTTGACAAAACGCAATGTATGATGTGATAACCAGAAAATGCCAATAAAATACGATTTTCAAAAAAAGAATACAACGCAAAAGCACTGCCCACTCTGAGAAACCAGAAGGTGTCCCACCCACTAGTCCCCCGGGATCTGTCATCTAGGTGGCCAGGACACGGCCATCGCTTTTGGATCCAGTTCCTGGGGGTGGACCAGTGTGAGAGGATCATCTGGGTGAGAGGGCTTCGGGGAGTGGGACACAGGATGGTGAGACGCGGTATCCCCTTCCCTGTACAAGGCATTTATTAGTTTTCAAAAACTGATTAGCAGAATTTGCTAATGAAAATTGTTTTGATTAGCAAATGAACTTATTTGATTAGTAATTTTGTACTAATATTTAATGTCACCAGAATTAGTTGTACGCCAAGGTATAGAATTAGCAAGAATGCAGAAATTATTTCTTTGTACTTCTGAAGTATAACATTAGTCCAATGTCTGTAAAATGTAAAGGTTCGCTGCATGAATGGCCAACAAATAAATGATAAAGCTCTAAAAACATTTTTCAGTTCAAGGATGTGTGGTGGCTGGGTCAGTCAGTGTTGCAGCATATTGTTAACCAGACATCAATAAAGACTCAATAGTGTGCCCATGTGCAATTTTTATTTTATTATATCAAGTTACATATAGAAAATGTGTGGCATAAACAGTCACAAGCAACTTTACTGCTTGGTTTAAAATTGGGGGAAAACATTTTAAAATGAATGTGTAGGACTAAGAATCTGTGTCTTGAGACGTGCTTGGTTGGGCATCTGTTCTTTTTGGGAGAGCTAGGCCTTAAATCATCATCGGAAACACCAGGACGTCTAGGTTTCATGGTAAAAAAATAAATCTACAGCCTTTTCGCATTTGAACTCTGCAGGAGAAGGTCCTGCTTCTTAATACGAATGAGTGTTTCAACAGTCTCTTCTGATAGGGATGCCCTCCAGCCAGTTTTAACTTTGTTCATGCAGGAAAAGCAGTGTTCTACAACTGCATTGGACACAGGGAAACCCCTCAAGATGTTTAGGAGCTACACAAGCTGGGGATATGAGGTCCCATAGAGGGTGGCCAGTTTCACACAGATCTATTTTGGTGGCAGTTTATAAAGGTTGGTCTGGGCAAATACTTTAAACTCTTGCCACTGAGACTGAATTGTTCCAGGACTTGCTACTGAAAAACTGCAATCAACAATTGAATCAGAAAAGTGTTCTGCCACTCTAACAATTTCATTATTTCCATATTTTTCCAACTCTTTTTAACTACGATGTCCATAATCGTGTGTTTAACACTTTTGCACAGTTATAATGAAAGCAACCTCCTTGGAGTATTTGCACCACCCTGAACCGGAGACTACACATCTCAGAATGCAAAACCATGTTTGATCGCATGGATGAACTCAGCTTTAAAAAGAAATAGGTTTGAGTCACTTTCTGTGCAAATGTGGTGTTTAAGGCATCTAACTTCTTTACATATTGTGGGACTCTTCACAGTTAGCTTTAATGTTAAATTGGCTTCAGCTCTCGGGTCTCCCGTTTCGTCTAGCTTCCAAGCACTATTCTGATGCTAGTGCTAACATCCCATGATCACAAATCTATTATTGCAAGTCGTAGTTGCTGCTGGCACGTTTACTGCAGTAATTGCTGGGCCTTTGTTATCGGTGCAGCAGCAACAGGAAAGAAAAAATGATTTAGCCTTCTGCAGGCTTTGTTATAGGTGCCGAGCTGCATGCTAGCAAAGGGCTTTAGGACTAATATTTCGCCCGCCCAATGCACACAGCCCTGCAATTTTAACACAGCCTGCTGGCGGGAAACATTCTAATATTCTTTAAATTGTGTTTGAAAAAATATTTAGAAGGCTTTCTGCCAGCACTGGCTGTGGTTTTAGTGCGGGTCTGAGCGCAAGCAAGTGGCTGATATTGATATTTCTCCCACCCGAACGGGTGGGAGAAAATCTATTACCAGCGCGGCCAGCTGCACCAATAACACATCCTGCATTCTCGTGATTAAAGCTCTACCTGTGGCACCAAACACAAAAGATATTTTTAGAATAAAAACAGGTGGGCTAGGCTTTGCTTACCTCTCAGGCCTGTTGTAATCAAAGTCACAGTGGGAAGGTCCTCTCTACCTAATCATCCTCTACACTGCAGACCAATTCCTACAAAATAGGCAAAAAGTAACTGATTACCCACAACAATGCACATTCACTATGGGGGTGGGTCTCGAGAACCGACAGGGCCCCTCAGCACCCGCTATGGAGTGAAAATAATTTCTCACGCCCGAACGGGCAAACACAAGAGGCCTAGAGCCTCTGGGGGGGAGGGGTCCAGGAACTGCTCCCAATGTTTCCAGTCCACAGTCACTTAAGCACAGCAAATAGTCTCAATTTTCATGCTGGGACAAAATATGCACTTTGCAGTGTTCGCATTTAAGATGTAGCCAGTTAGTGTAATGCTCCCTGCTGGCTGGCTGCCTGCCTCATGATATTTGGCAGCTATTAACCTCCATGCACCCCACAGGTGCCTCGCACTGTTTTCACTCTCAGCAGAGGGCCAGGGGACACAAATCTTCAGCCGGGCCTATCTGCACCTAACAGCCTGCTTGCAGAAGCCCCTTTGAAAGGTCTTCTGCAAGCAGCAGGCTGTGTCATTACTGCAGGGCTTGGATGTTGTGTTAGAAAGTGGCTGGAAATAATATTCCTCCCACCCAGCCACTTGCTAACACCCAGCCCTGCATTCAGGGACTGCATCAGGCAGGGTCTCTCTACCCTTACAAACAAAGGAGGCCTCAAGATTCTGGGGGTAGTGGGCCCAGCAACTGCCCCCACATTTTCCAGTCCGCAAAGCACAGCAAAAAAAGTCACAAGTTTTGTTCTGGGGCTTTTAATATGCACTTTGCAGTGCTCACGTTAAAGTTATGGCCAGCATAAAGCTTCCTACTAGCTCGGGCTGCCTGCCTCGTGATAAATTCGGCAGCTAACCTCCATGCACCACTGCAGGCTCGGACTGGCCTATAGGACAAAAGGCCCATGGCTTAACCAAAAACGCAAAATACTTGTGTGGGCCCATTTTTTGGGTCAAAGTGGACCACCTTTTTTTGCCAATGTGGGCCAGTTTGATGAGTTACTGGACTGTATTGTGGCTAATAGTTTTGACCAGTGTTGCTGAATAAATATTCTTTAAAATGTACAATTTGCATAACATTCGATCAGCAACCTCCCCCTTGGGTACTATTCAAACAGCGTCACAAAAGGAATTAATAGTGGTGCACTTTTTCGTTGGTGCCCGAGACAATTGTATGACCCAGTCTGACCCTGCACCACTGTTTTCACCCTCAGCAGTGGGGGGAACGGGGCACACATCTTCAGCCGGACATGTTGCTACTCACAGAAACCCTTTTCAAAGGCCTTCTGAAATATTATTCTCAGCCACCCTATAACACCCAGCACCCGCAGTAATAACGTAGCCTGCTTGCAGAAGACCTTTTGAAAGGCCTTCTGCAAGCAGCAGGCTGCGTTATTACTGCGGGCTGGGGTGTTAAGAGTGGCTGGCAATAATATTTCTCCCGCCCGAACCCGAACGGGCAGGATAAATAATATTATCAGCCACTTGCTAGCACCTAGCACCGGCAGTAATACTGCAGCCTGCTTGCAGAAGGCTTTAAATATTCTTTCATTCTAGTGATAAAATCTGCGCTTGTCACGAGAATGAAAGAATATTTGAAAGCCTTCCACAAGCATTCTGTGTTACTGAGGGGCTGGGTAATAGCAAGCATGTCTGGAATTAATATTTCTCCCACCTGAACGGCTGTGAGAAATATTTCTTCCCAGGATGGTCACTTGCTAACACCCAGCGCCCCAACAAACACATTTGCTATGCAGAAGGGCTTCCCCACCCAAACCTCTCCTAAGCACTCCCTCCACCTTTCCTCGGTAGAACCCAGAGCCGAGTGTGAGTGGGGCTCAGATCCTCCTCTCAGGTGATGACACTGCATCCGTGCTGGGCTCATAACATTGATACAATGTTTTAGCCCAGCCCGGGTGCTTCTGCGCTGTCCACAGACTGAACGGCAGAGTTTAAAGGCACATTAAAGCACAATCTTGTTTTTAATGAGCTGATTTGTAGAAATCATATCGAAGTTGGTGCAACATGATTGTTTAAATATACTGCAAAACAGCAGTATTATATCGCAAATTGCGATGCAATACCGCTTATTTTATGACTTGCTGTAATACCTCTACCCCATCCTACCAGGTATAATACTTAGGATCTCTACCCCCCCACCTTTACAACACAAACACTTTCACACGAACAGCCCGCTATTGGAGAAAACAGACTAACATCCGAGCAGTATACCTAACCTGTCCCGATACAATGGTCAGGCGAGGTCAGGCAATTACTGACCAACCATCACACACACCTAACTTCCATTAAGGTGCCCGACACGAATAAAAGGCGGCGCACGAGAGCACACTCTGAGCGAGTCAAAGCACACAAGGAAACAGCAGTTTCGAAACGGCAGCTGAACGAGAGAAGAAAGACGGCAAAACAGAAGGGGTTCGCAAGGAGGGAAATTCCCTTGGCCTTTCCGACAAGGAACCATTACTTTCAAGAGCCCTCGAATCAGAAAGCGTAAGACCAGGAAACCAGGCTGAAGAATCCTGCATTGTGTGTCAGAGATACCCAGGGCCTTCCCGTGTCAATAATCAAGGCGGGGAGAAGCATCAGCCGCTGTGGTACCGTCCTTGGCTCCAAGAACAAAGCAGCATCAGTGAAATCAACACAGTCAGTGAGTTGAGGAGATCGATACTAGACCGTTCTGTTTTGAAGCCAAGTTTGCAAGCAGCTACATTGTATGGCGAGCGCTGGAATGAATATTGTCAAAACGTGTGTGATAAAAGACACAAGTAAAGTTGAACTGCTGATGAGTGATTGAACTTTAAAAGCACAATACGATACCTTTGACAGAGTGGTCCGGCACCGCATGGGTGCTCAATCGAAGGTCTTCGTAAAGTATGCAGCTGAGAAATGGCAGAAGTGAAAGTTAAAAAGAGTTATATTAAGAAGTGAACAACGAACTGTGAATCGAAGTGGTCCTGCATCCGGTCGAGCAAAATCCTGTGCACAGTCGAAAGTCTTTGATTTTGAATGAAGTAAAGAAAGTTTGGAAAATTAGATAAATTTGGTCCAAGCCCGGTGGAGTGAGACCAATTGAATGTTTTGTGTTAAAGTAGATAATTGGATCCGAACCTGGTGGAGGGAGACCCGGGGTGAACAGTAAATCACCTGAGAAGTTGTACATTTGAGATCCTGAGAAGAAAAGAAATGTAATGTTTGTTGTGTCACATCAGTCCCACAGAAATAAGAGACTTTGAATGGCAAAGAGACTTTGGCACAGAAGGCCCTGATGCTGAGGTTTTGACCTGCATCCTTGTGGTAGAGAAGCCAGAGCGTGTGCTAAGCTTGAGTGTGCCACCTTGTTCTGTGCTGAAAACCTGGGAAAGGGAAGCCAAAGGCTCAAATATCGTGACATATTATTACTTGAACACTTTTCTTTTGCATAACATTTTTTCACACACTATTCGAAGTTTAGAAGTAAGGATTGGCAATAGGTTTATTAGTGTATAGGCCCTTTTATTTTGATAAGACTCTAGCAGGACTGTGTTATTATTTTTTGATGGTCGCAGCTTGCTCCCATCTTTAGATTCAGGATTAGATAGGATATTCTCAAACCCAATTGAAGTTCAATAAACACCCTTAAACTGTGATCACTTGTGTCTATTTTACGGTTTGATATCTTGCCTTCTTTACACCACATAAAGATTCAAGAGTGAGTCACTAAAAGAGTGGCATAAACCAGTTGTGTGCGAAAAATCAATGCGCTTGTCAGCACGTCAACTTCTCCAACAAATTGTCATTTCAGGTTGAGTGCCAAAAAGACTAGCAATTTGTCACAGACCTCAAAATTGAAATCCAGAAGTTCTTGGCCCGGAATGAAGACTCTGTAGCAAACTATTGCATAGTTTGGGAATCATTCACAGCATTTATGAGGGAAATTTGCTTCTCAAACGAGCATGGTATTTTGAACTGCATCCAGGTTGGGCTAGTGAGAACTGAGGCAAAACTGAAACATCTCGAAGCGCTGCAGTGCACACACATTCAAATACAATAGTCCAAGACATTGCAAGCACTGAAGACAGCGTTGAGAAAATTGCAGAACGCAAACTCATATTCCTAAATAAATTGAGAGATGTAAGGAAATATGTGAAATTTAAGAGGCCAGAAAATCTGGCTAGATCACCCAAATGTTACCATGGCCACAACCCAAAAAGCACTCTGAGGCAGAAAGACGGGAAACTATTAACTGACTCTGGCCCTCATTCTAAGTATGGCGGTCCAGAAATAAGGGTGCCGGTAGCAACGTACCGGCACCCTTTCCAGACCGCTATACTACAACAATGATCCCCTACCGGCATAGTTGTCACTGAAGCACCAGCACCGTTAGCAACAGTGCAGGTGCTTCAGTTTCCTTCTTCCTGTGGAGTCCTACTGGACTCCACAGGAATGGTGATTTACCATTTCCGCCACCTGCCGTAATATCCCGGTGGCACCCAGAAGTCAGGCAGCAGAAACAGTGTTACAGGATTGCCGGTAACAGCAACCCCGTAATGAGGCCCTCTGTCTCAATAAATGAATGTTTTAAAACATTTTACCCTGAATTATATACCTCCACATCAAAGAAGACATTGGCAGAGATCACAATGTTTCTAGAAGACCTAACCATGTTGTGGTTAGAAGACAGGCACAGAAGTGGTTGGGGGGGGCAGTTGGTGAGCAGGTGCAAGTGGATCTAGGTCACCTGGCCTACCACCTGCCTGTCAATCACCTTAAACTGTTGGTACCTTCCTGTTTTGCCACCCTTTCTCCCTACTTAAGCAGCCCTCCAGACTCTTTTCCTTTGCAGTTGGAGACCAGGTGCAAGTGGATCTAGGTCACCTGGCCTATGCCCCACTTACCTTCTTAGCCCTGCCTCTTCCTTTCTGCTCTTAAATCTCAGATCAAGGGCGTCACTCCGCGGGCATCCGTAGTGAAGGGTAGACGAAGAAAAGGGCAATTCCTGATTGGACCTGGTCAGACCGGGAGTACCCAAGGCCGAAATCCTTCTCAGACAACTGCTAAGCACGCACCAACATGTTTTCTCCCTCTGTCCCCACAGACCATCCCCACCATCACCAGGCAAAGCCAGCAACATTGGCCCTCCTCTGAGGCATGGATTCTGCAACGCAGCAAACTCACCCACATCAGCCCCAAGCCCATCACCCCCCCAAATTCTACAACACACAAGTTGCTGCTCGCCAACGTCTGCTCAGCTATCCCCCATGCAGCAGATATCGTCAACCTCATCACTACACACGTCTTTGACGCTATCTTCATCACCGAGACATGGCTGACACCGACCTCTACCCGCATCCTTATCCCCAACGGCTACAGCATCAGAGACCAGCCGAACAAGACAGGCGGAGGCCTGACAATCATACAGAAGATCTTGTTGCCCTGCACCAGACATGACATCGACAACATTGGCACTTCGAAGTCCCCTCCTGCCACTTCTCACTCTCCCCCACAGAAACAGTCCCCTTCCATCTCATCTACAGAACCCCCCCTCCCACCAAACCCAACCCGGCCTTCATCAGAGACTTCACCAGCATGGTCACCACCTTGGTCTCACGCATGCAAACAACATCTTCCTAGGCGACTTCAACCTCCCAGGCACCAAGGCCACCAAACCAATGGACGAAGCTCTCCTAGACCCTCTCAACACCTTCATCTTCAGACAGCAAACGAAAGACCCAACATACGAGAAAGGTCATATCCTTGACCATCCTTTGCTGATTACTGGTACACCACAAACCCAAGCCCTCCACATGTTAAACTAGAGAGGGCCCTGCGGCACCCTAATAGGTTGACTACTGCAATAATCGATGCCCCAGATGGCTTTCCAACTAGCAGACACGGTCGACACCACTGTATGGGCATGTTCGCAATTATATAGATATCTTAATGTTGAGTGCTGCATTTCCTTGCAAATGTTTTTACACAAAATGGAATGGTTACCCATAACATTTGACTCTGCTTTCCTAAGAGAGTATGCATCACTGTGGTTGATAAAGCAACAGGATATTTTTTCTGATGGCTCTTTCTTCACTTATGGGCCGATAAAGGAGTTGAGAGGCACCAGCAGTATGCATTTATTGTGGTGCAAAAGTTTGCAAGTCTCACTGTAGTCACGGGTGGTGACTTTTCGACCCTACCACCAGGTAACCCAATAGTTAACTTAATACTCAAGTCTTCAGGCTGTAAGCACATAATTTCAGCACAATCTAAACTGGCATTAACAGCACGAAAACTAACTACAATAACGAAAAAGAGATCGGAAAGATCACTGAATAAGCACCTACAGGATAACCACTGGAACTCTTCCACGTGGCAGGTCCATATGGTATTGATGCAATACTCTCACAAAGTCATTCAATTTAAGTATTTGCATTAGTACTGTCGCACACCCTAGCAGCTAGCCAAATGCAACCCACGCACATATGGCAAATATTCAGGATGTCACACTCCAGAAGCCGACTTCCTGCATACATCATGGGTGCGCCCACCATTCAGATGTGTTGGGGGAAGGTATGGGGACACATTTCTGAAATAAAAGAGCTTAACATACCAAAAGCTCCTCAATTGTGCTTGCTGAGCTGTACCCCAGACTTTAAAAAAGAGATCTAACATTTGTAGGAGTAGCTTGTCTGCTCGCTAAGTTTTTAACAACCAAGTCGTTGATGAAAAGGATTTTTCCAACGGTTGGTCTATGGATGAAGAAACTCCTGTGGTATAATGTACAAGAAAGTATGATTTGGTATTTGTCATGTTCTCTGTCCCACCCCAAAGATTACTGAAGGAGCCTTCATACCCATCTTGATAAAAGCTGTATAAATGCAAAAACGAAGGTGCAACCTTGCAATATTGATAACAGCAATTAACAGTAAAATAATGCTGAAAGTACTGCTGATGTAATGCAGGCAATGAGGTTACAGAAAATGTTGCTGAATGATATGAACCCACTGCTAAGTATCTGTGCCACAAGTTTATAACTGTGCTTGTTATTGTGGTATAATACATTTTTTTTAAAATTTGTATTTAGTTCAAGAAAACTTGGACCTTTACAAAGAGTGAATTGTTACAAATACACATTAAATAAACAAAACAATAAAAGACTTCTACAATCAGTTAGTTCATATAGTTAAATTCGACATTTACAGCTTTGAAACGTTTTAAAATACTAACAGGCATGATTGGACTTGATTCTAAAACAAACACAACAAACTAAAACTAGTTAGGACATCAGTAAAAAATTCTAAAATCCCATTTATAAATGTAAAGTAAGTATCATTTGATGTCAAGTCTGATTATTTCTTTTTCAATGTAATTGCACAGCTGGACAAGGGCATATATTTGGGGTTTGTGTTCCCCCGACATCATTCGTACCCAGAGTGCTTCTTCACAATGCTTAAAATTTATATTACAGAATTTTAATAGTAAGTTAGATCTCCTAATTCTAAAATAGGGGCAATATAAAATCAGATGTTTCAACGTTTCACATTGTTCAGTACATGGAAAAAAATGACATTTTTCAGTTCCTTCATGATCAATACCCTTATTCCAATGCTTTGTCCTTTCACGTGTGTGAAGCAAATTTAATTTGAATCGCGTATATTTCTTTCTGTAAAGTTGACATGGGAAAATTTCAATATAAGAGTGTCTAGGTACACGTTTCTTAGTATATTTACAGTATTCCTGATACCTTTTTGTAAGTTCCCATTGCTGTGATAGTTTTACACCAGTACATTTCATACAGTTTCTTCTTAGCATAGGCTGGTCTAAGTGATAGACCTTCAATGGTTAAATTGAGTTCATCAAGACAGTATTGCATTTGACGGTGAAAGGTGTTGATCGAGGGAGTGTTCAATAGTTGGATATTGGTTTTAAAATCATAATATAGAGAGTTAGGTTGGGAGCAGCACATTTTAGAATAGTTGCACAGTTGCCGCCATTTCCTTCTTGAAGACAGTGCTATAAGACCAAATTTTTATCTTAAGACGCAATTTGGAAGGCTTAGTGGAAGGTTCAGTGCAGTTTTTAACAAAGATCCTTGGAGGCGATCTAGACACTTATCCATCACCGTAAGACAGTTGTCCAATGTGTACAAAAGAACACTTTCGATTTTCAAGGTCCAGAAGTCTATTATCGGAATCAATGAATATTTACAATATTTTGCAGATATTAACATTAACTGTGAGAGCAATGGGCGACTTTTAAGTTTGAGTAAAGCTGTCCAGTATTCTATTGAGTTCGCCTCGTTTATGTTGTAACCCAGGTATATAATAGTATCTTCAAGTAATGGTTAACTAGTTTGCTGTAAATACCATCTGAAGTTTTTCATTTTTGACTTTGTGTTTGTGCAAAATGTCATAATAGCTGTTTTAGCTGGGTTAGGAGAGGTTGTGCTCTCATGCAAAATTCTCAAAGAGATGGAGTTTATTTTGTAATCCAATTGGAGTCGGATCAAAAATGATTATGTCGTCTGCAAGGGCGAGCCATTGCAGACGTAATGTACCTAGTTTTACCGAGAAAAGACTTCTTTCAGACCAAAATGCATCCATATCTGCAATATACAGGTTGAAGAAACAAGCGGCTATATTACATCCTTGTTTCAGGCCTACTGTGGTTTTTATCGGAGCAGTTATTCTCCCATCTGCTGATATGCGAATCCTATAAGATGTGTCTGTATGGAGTTTTATAAACCAGTAAATTAGACCAGAAGGGATTCCCATTTTTAACATTTTTGACCAAAGCAGATTACGTACTACGCTATCAAAAGCTGCAGACATATCAATCATGTCCATATAAACCTGGTATGAATTTTTGAGTTTTGTGCCTGCTTTTATATGAGCCATTATTGTTGCATTTAGGATGGTGCTCATTTCTTTGAGAAAGCCTGTTTGAAATTTAGAATACAGATCTTGGTTTTTATTCTTTTTCTAATTCAAACAGGAGTAATTTTGCAAAAATATTGGCTTCTGTATTAATGAGCGAAATAGGACAATAATCTTCTGGGAGGGAAGGATCTCCCTTTTTAAATATTGGGATGATGATGGAGGTGGTCCAAGATTGCGGGATCTGTCCAGTCGTAATGATGTTATCAAACTTATTTTTTAAGATTGTGGACCATAATTTTACATCAGTCCTATAGACACATGGTGGTAATTTGTCTGGTCCTGCAGATTTTTTATAAGATAGTTTACTTGTAGCCCACATTATATCGGTGTTTGAACATTGATATCGAGTAGGATCGTTGTAGCCGAGCAATATGTTTGGGACATTAAATCAAATTTGCTTGTGATATAATTACATCAGATGGCTTCCGAGATACAATTCATCATAGGTGATATCACAGCATTGTCTTTGCTTTTTTATGGTTTGCCAGATTTGTCTTGTATTATGTCTGCATATAGCTTTTATTAAGTTACAGTTCACTCTATTGTAACTTAGAACTCTCAGATGTCTAAAATTGTTTTTATATTTAGTTATTATTTGTTTGTGCGCTTTCTGGTAGTTAAGCGAGTGAAAGCCCCCTTTCCTCAAAGTTCTCAGTTCTTTGTTTTTATCGCGTTTTAGGAGCTAAATAGTTGGGTCAGAAGTATGGATATAGGATTTGAGCTTGCACTTAATATGGAAGTGTTGTAAAGCAGAGTGAACTATCCCAGAGCAGATTATTTCCATATTAACAGTGGAAATAGTCTGATTTTTTATGGTATCTTCGATACATATGCAGAGAATTGATGACATAAATTTGTATTCCATCTAATTGATATCAAATGGCGGTCCATCTCTAAATGTACTATAGATAGATCTACCGGTAATATGGTACAATCCAGTTTGAGTGAGAGGGATAGCTGGGCATGATCGCCATAGGTGATCGGGATAATGTCCAACGGTGATGATAGCTGCATAATGTGATGGGAGAGGAATATATAATCGATCGTTGAGAAGATGTCTACCCTCCTCCACGTTGGGCAATTATCATTATCCCCACACTGCATCACATCCATGTCCCAGTCTTCAAAATAAGAATTCCAAAGGGAACCCCTCTTTCTCATTGAGGATTTACCATTTTTTAATAGGCCTTTCGGGCCAATAACGCAGTCGGAGTCAATGTCTCTGGCTATAAGAAAATCACAGTCACCCAATTTTATCGTAGCAAACTCGAAACATTAATCTGGCTCATTCAGCATGGTTTCCTGCGTGATATTTGCAGGGTTCCAGTATAAGCTTATAGCCAAGATCGATTTGCATTGTTTTTTAGAAAATCTCAGAGCAATCGCTAGGATATTAAATGACTCCCATAGTAATTCCGAATCAATTCCATAAGCATTATTTATAATTATCGCTAATATTCCAGATGGACGCCCCAATGACGGACGCTTAGCTAGGCAGCAATATGAGGTAAAGCCCTCTATCATAAAAGGCTCTAATTTCATAGTATCTTGAAGTAGAATTAGAGTTGGATAATCTACAGGAGACAAAGTGCTGAACCAGGTAAAAAAGTTGTGAAAGCCACACGAATTCCATGATATTATTTCTAAAATACCTGTTTTCTGTCGCTATTGTTGGTCATTATTTGGACGTGTAGTTAAGAGTGACTTTAACATGGGTTCGAGCCATGCAATATGTTTATTTTCTCCTAAGAGGGATACAAAGTCATCAGAGAAAAACATTTTTGCGACGTGAGCTACATTCCCCACATTATTGGATTCTATGTTTCTCACGGTATCTGCGGGACTATAGGCAAGATAATCTTGTGCAATATGTTCGTTTGGAAAAGTAGAAAGGATAAAACCATGGTCTCTAAGTTCTGCTCTGTTCCGAAGACAGATAACAAATAGAGCGGTTATTATTAACCTTTGCGAGCAAAACTCTGAGAATGTCCTCAGATCTCAAGGTTCTTAGTTGGAGAATGTGAGAGAATAGATCCAACAAGTTACAACAATTTAAAGGAGGAGAACGAGGATCACGAGTGAGTGGTTCAAAGCCGATAATATAATGCGTCTCTACGGCAGATTGGGTTACTGGATGTGGGGATTGAAAAAGTTCTCCTTTACTCTGAAGGGCATTGTTGGATTGGGTATTAGTTTTTGAAGTTGTAGAAGAGACAGTGAGGGGGCTGTCAAGAAAGGCTTTTTCGAGGAAAGGGGCTGTCTGGGTATACCAGTAGCTATTTCTCCATCATGGATGATTTTACTCAGTGCCATCAAGAGTTCTTGACTCATAGATGGGGGGTTATTTATTTGCAACTCGGAGTTTGACGTATTGCAAGGTGAGGGGACTACTAGGGGTTGTAGAGGACTTTTGGGTAAGAAAAGTTGTGCAATCACCTCAGCAGTGATCTCCCCCTTTTCAATTGCTTTTCTCAGAGATGTTAGGATTGGTTTGTCAACTTCATCTTTTGTACTCGTTATATCCGTCAATCAGAGCAACCTAGAGAAGCTTGTCCCATGAGAAGGTAAATCAAGTGTATTCGCACTAGTTGGACATAGGATGGAGGTATCAGAATTTACTTTTTTCTCCACCGAATTCAACATCGGCGCTTCATCTGGTATGAATTGGACTTTACTTCTTCCATTAATGACCAATGAAGCAGGCTTTTCAATTAGCGGAGGTATTACACTCTTCTTTAGATCTATAGTGCAGGCTGCACTGTATGTTTTTTTCGCTTGTGGGCTTTGAACTAATGTGACCATAGGTGCTTTGAGTGATGAAATTTGAGAGCTCGTAGCACTTCGCTGAGGATCGTGTGAGGTGCAACTTCTTCCGCTTACTGGAAAGTAGGCACTTAGATTCGACTTTACTGCTTTTAGCGGTAATTCACATAGATCAGTTTTTGGTTGTTTACTTCTAGAACACGATTTGTAAGTTTGTATACCACTTAATTGCTCTTGTGAGATTTTTCCTGTGCATGTATACTTTTTAGGAGAAGTTGATATACATGTAGATAGCTGTGCATTAGAAGTACAATTCACTGGAAGTAACAGATCTTGACTCTCGTTACAAAGCTGTTCAACATCGATGGGATTGTCCTCAATCGTTATCACTTCGGCCTCACTAACAGGAACTCCTGGCGCAGTAGTTTTGGGCTCTTTTGATGGTTAAAGTTCAGAATGGGATGTATTTTTATTCTGAAGTGCCTCCTTTTGCCTTTTTGCGTATCGTTTTACAGCACGTAAGTGGATTTTTTTGGCGCGTCTCGAAAGAAATCCATTATTTGATTATTTGATTATTTGATCCAAAATAATTAGGAACAGACAAAGTCTGTTCCTAATTATTTTGGTTTTCCATCACTTTTAATAATATTGAGGGACTGTCTGGAGGTTCAACATCGTCTTTAGGAGACGGCATGGTTGCATTAAGTGCTGTTTTTAGCTCCTCTATGGCTATTCTCAGTTTCTCTAGCTCCCCCATGGCTAGACACTCGCGAGAGTTCGATTTCGTGAGAGGTGGAATTGAGGCTCACGGAACTACAAATGGGGTATTTGTGTGAACTTCCCCAGATAGAAGATTACATTGTGATGCCTTATGATCACTGGATCGATTATTTGGGTAGATTTGCTTTTTTTCAAGTTCTTGTTTGTTCATCATCATTGTGTCCCATCCTAGTATAAAACCTTCGATCCAATCCATTTTAGAGCACATCTGTCTCATCGTGGATTTTATTTCACGCAGTTCTAGGTGAGAGAGATCATGTCCCTTATCCAAAAGATCAAGTATTTTCATTATAACTGGGAATGTATGCGGTGCTCGCCCCTCTATAATGTCCTGTTGTGAAGAGTGCATAGAATCTTCGTAATCAGAGTGGGTCTTTAGAGGACGATTTGACTCAAGGGAGAGTTCAACATCAAGAGGAAATGATTCCTTGTTCATATCGGTTTCCTCGTATGGATGGGTCGACTCAACTGGAGCCTTAAATAATTGTCTACTAGGATGCTGTCTCTGTTCTGGAGAACGTGGGACTAATGGAGTAAACATCCCGATCGATTTCCTAACTTTTGCGTTAAGAATTTCCATTTTACTCGTACTATCATTAAAAGATTCTCTGATTCGGGTATTTGTTTTACCCCCTGTTTCAACATTAATTTTTGAAGTAGATTCAATGTGTATTTGGGCAGTATGCATGGAGGATAAATGGGTAGAAGTAGTCGCTGAATCTAGTACAGGAAGTGCCGGTGCAGTCGGCTCAACATAGCAGGATTTACCTGCACAAGGCATTGAGTCAATACTCGTGCTTGTGATTAGTGGAGCTGCTATGTCCATCTTACGACTGCGCAGGCCAGTCGCCATGCAGTTGAGAGATCAAACAAACGCTCTCGAGAGAGTTGGATGGAATGGTTTAGTTAATCCTCAATGTCGGTTTCTGTGGTTAACCAAACACAGCATAAAAGAGTGACTAAAAAATGCTAAGCTATCAGGGAAGAGAAAACAACAATGCATATTTTCAATAAGAAACAGCACACGGGTATGTTCAGTTTGCAATCAATGTTAAGTAATATAAAGTAAATTAAATAATATCCACCTTAAGTCCAGGATGGGACGGCACATTCCTTCTGGCTTTTTTACAAAGAAGTACCTTGAGTATACTCCTTTTCCCACCAAGTGCGGGGGGACCCTTTCTACAGCTTTTTTGACTAACGTTTGACACACCTCTTGTTGAAGGATCTGTTGATGAGGATAAGAAAATGTTACAGGAGGTATGGGTTTTTGTTTGCGCTTGAATTCTAAGATGGCCGTGTTGGATGGCATTGAAGTGCCACATTTCTTCCCACTATTGCGTCCTTGGGGCAGTCATTGCTGGGACTTGTTCTGCCTACCCCTCTGCCAGGTGGCGGTAGTCTCTGGATAGGTGTAAAGACTGATAGTTTCTTTTATATCCCTGGGAATAGTAGCCGGATCTGGTATACCCTTTGGAGTCTTTTGTTGAAGACGACCTGGTTTGACCTGAGGCTCCCCGAAAAGGACGAAAAGACTTTGTGCCTTTTAAGGCAGTTAGTGATCGCACGGTATCAGAATCCCCTTTCATGGCCTTAAGAGTCTTGTCGATTTTGTCGCTGAAGATATTTTCGCCCTTGAATGGCATGTCCACGACCTTATGTTGCATCTCCTGCCTGAAGTCGGTGCAGCATAGCCAACCTTGCCTTCTGAGGACCACCCCATTACCAGTTTGTTTAAATCCCATCTCTGCGAGGCCCACTGCAATATTTATGCTATTATTCAAGGCTTCGTCGCCATCGTGTACAATTGTAATCACCTCCTTTCGTTGCTGTTCGGGTAAATGCTTGAAGATGGGTGCTAGCTGGTGCCACATTTTGCGGTCATAGCGGGTCTCTATGTCTAGGGCATTGGCCGCTTTAACTGTTGTTGCCCCGTTGGTGAGTTTTTTTTTCTGAACGTATCTATTTTCCTGCCCTCGTTTTCCAGGAGTGTGGTGCATTTGTGCTGCAAACGTGCTTTGCGAGTAGGAGCTGCTGACATTACAGACTCAGGGGAAGGTTGAGAGGTGAGACACTTAGGGGTTGTGCCCAGTGCTTTGAACTTTTTGTCCAGTCTACATTTGACTGCAGGTTCAGTGAAAGGGTGCTTCAGGATTCACAACCCCTCTTGCAACACGTGATTCAGAATGGCTATAGCAAACACAGCTGTCCAGCGTTTTCCGATATGATCAAACAGAAAACAGTCTTTTTCTTTTCATCTGCCGGTGTTACCCCAAATTCTTGGCATGCCTTTGAGACCATGGTGTGGAAAGCCATGGTGTGAAAAGCCCCAATGTCGTCTGGTAGGGAAGTCTCTACTGGACTACCTCGCGTGTCTTGGTCTGCATCATCTGTATCCCAGTTATCATCCTGGCGAGGGGAGTAAGATGTGGTGGAAGATTCCGTATCCCTTAGATCGGTGTCCTGATCCGTGTCCACCAGTTACCCTTCTTCTTGTTCGACTACCGCCGGACTACCCCACATGGAGGACAGGGTCTGAGTGGGGATTGAGACCTGTGTGCAGAATGTGGGCGTTTGGTGTGGTCTTGGGACGATTGCCCCTGATCCCTTCGTTGAGCTATTTGGGCCTGTTAAATTGGTGCTATTTCGTCATCCATCTGTTGAGGGGTCGCCTGAAGTTGAGGCGGTGATAGCCTGGAGTTGAGTTGTCCCAACAGACCATGCAAAGTTGACAGTACTTGCAGTTAGCAAAGACTGCAGGATTATTAGTGGTTATGCTGGCGTCACCACTCCTGATCCTGAGGGTGTTGCAGGGGGAACCCTGAGGGGTGTGGCTTGCTGTCTTACTGGTATTCTTTCCCCTCTTCATTGGTGGTGAACGGTGTTAGGAAAGATTCCCATTTAGGTGTAATTTTCTCTCCAGTTGTGTACCCCCCAACTTTTTGCTGATGTCTGAACACCGTAGTCTGACTTTACCAGAGGAGCACAGCATTCTGCTGCACTCCCCTGGGCTTTTCGCTCACTTTTTATAGGGAAACTCACATGCCTTTAAAGATGGTCAGTACTGGGAAACTTTGTTTCCCTTAGTCCTTGTCCATGTTGCAACTTTTCTACAAGTGTATAATGTACCTTACAGTACAGTGCACTTGGGTCTAGTAATTTCCAAAGGCCAGATTCTCTCGAAAGATTTTTTGGAAGCGCAGATGTGCCTTGGACAGGGCTGGTGGCAGCTTAGCATTTCGTATATTTTTAACCCTTTCTTGCCAGGTAAACCGCGATTACCGTGTTTGGCATGGTCAGGTGGCCTGGCTCCAAAATGGCCACGCCACAGGGTTCTTTGTCCTGTCCTTTGGCCATCTTGCCCTATCACCTTCCCCAGGTCGAGCCGACCCGGGTCAGTCGTTATTTGGACATGCATTTTCCTGCAAAGTGCCAAGCTTTCGTGGGCTTCTGCATGCCTTGTGTGTGTGCCTTCAGGATCTGGGCTGCAACGTCTGGTTCCAATACACCTCCTGGTTGCCAGAGAGCCTGGAGTGCTGTGAATACCTGGGACCACCGTGGTCCATGATTGGTCCATGCATGGTATGCCTGTATGTGAGCAGATCTCCCATTGGGTCTTCTTCGTTTTGGCGCGAAGGAGATTTTGGATAAGAGAAACACCCATACCATGTCTCTGGAGTTTTCATTGAACGAAGGATAGGATCTAAGTATCCTGAAACTAAGAAGCCGAGTTGGTGACCCGCTGGAAGGTTTGGCACCCTGAGCCTGTTTTCGTCCAGCTGGACCCCTCTACATCTTATCGTCCTAGAAGGTCTACAAAGGTGCTTCAACCCATTGGAATAGTGGGACCAACTATTCTCAGCACCTTCATCTTAACCTGCAAGTAAGCCTTTTCAGAAGTGTCCCTGGGCAATCCAGTGGACTGACCAGCTTACGCAGACATTGGGCTCTGATACTGCCGCCGTTTCAAGTAGGCCCTTGAAACTTGGCACATTGCAAGCTCTTTGTTCACGGCACTCTCACACCAAATTTCGTACACTTGGCATGCCCAGGTCTGGAGTAAAGTTAGTGTGCCCGAAACAGAGTTTACTCGGTTGCTGTGTCGCCCAGCCGTGGTGACGAATTTTGCAACTTCATTGCAGCTGTGGTCCTCTTTGCCCTGAAGCCTGCTGCAACGGAACTGGCCTGATCCATCAACCAGGAGCGGAGAAATCTCCCCTGTACCGTAGGGGAATCAACGCTGAAACTCTGTCGCTGAAAGCCGCAGAGCCGCGAGGTTGCCGCTCTTGAACCTGCAACCGAAGTGGACTTGACTGCCGAAGCTTGGTCCGGAGTGCACCGGGGCTCGGTGAGTAATCGCAACCCTAACCGGTGGCCCCTAGCGCATCCATCAATTTTTACGCACAAGGGGCCCCTGAGGGCCCCTCTTCTTTCCACTGCTAGTGCGAACTAGCGAACTATTCCCAACTCTTGGAATCGACTCTGCCCTCAAGTGGAGACCCTCCTTGAATAGTGGGAACCTATTCTTCATCACCTCACCCACCTTCCTGAGCTGCTACAGACCGTTGAAGAGACCCTGTTTTGTCCATTTGAACTACCGCGTGCACCAGCAGTGCAAGTACATTTGAGCAATAGGCTGCACTCTTCATAGGGATTGGACTGCCTCTTAGTTAGGTGTGTGTTGGGTGCAGAAGGGACTAGCGACTATTAACACTGCCTGTTTCCTTCCCCTTTTTAGGTTGTGGACCCATTTTGTGCATTACCCCTTCATATCCCATTGGTCTTGTATATATGTATTCAGATAGGATTGTGTTGGCTTAAAAAAGTATTACTGTGATTGATTTGTGAGATGAAACTCAAAGGCCTTGAAATAAATATATTTGTATTTGTAATATATCTACACCTGACTGGGAGTGATTTGTAAGTGTCCTTTGCTCTGTGTGCTCATTGAGGTCTTTCAGTCACTCTCACCCCTCCTGAGACCTAGTCTTGACTGCCGCCATAGCTACCTTGATTGGTCTGGCTTGTCCAGAAGATTACCCTGTTCCAAGAAACTAGGCTGGCCTTCTGAACCTCTACCTACCAGGTCAGAGTTCAGAAATCCATCTTAACAAACGGATAGTCTGTCCTGTGAGTGGGACTGGATTACTGTACATTATTCGGAGTCTGAATCCGTAACTTCTGGGCAATCCTTCCTAGGAGGTTTGAAATCTGACGTTATCTCATGTTGCAGAATTCCGTCAGGCATGATTTCTGTGAACTGTATGGATGATGCTCCTAGAGGGAGTTACCTTGGTTCTGTAGGGTCCTCTGTTGAGGTTCTAAGGATCCCTTTAACACAGGAGGGCAGGCTTTCTCCCTGCTGCTGTGTGATGGGCTGGCCAGGATGCTTTGTGATTGACCCCACAGAAAGAGCCGCCGACAGGTGGGGATGTACTGTTTTAGAGTACTCGCCTGATGTTTTCTCGCTGCTTGGCAATTTTTGTTTTTTTGTTGTCAACGAGTGGGCCGTCGACGAGTGATACCCCAATTTCATCGTCGATGTACAGGCCATCAACGATTCCTGTCCGGAAGAGGACCTATGTCCCTCTCTGGGAGAAAAAGTTTTTTCTTCATCGACAGAGGAGTTTTCGTGGACGACTTGTCCTTATGTTTGTCTTTCGTCTGTGAGGTTGTTCTCAATGACGAGCAGGAAGCTAGCGTCGTCGATCGCAAGCCCTTGGCTATATGAGACTTGGACGACAATGATCCCATTTTGGTCGTCATCGCTGTCATCGACGGTTTCTCCGATGACTGTTTATTTGCAGACATCGAACACTTGTGGCTTACCGGTTCCTTCTGGGATGGAGACCAGGATTGCTTGGCCACATGGCCTTGCCTCGTCAACGATTTCGCCTCACCTTGAGTTGGTTGGGTCTTCTGTTTTTTCGAATGTCCTTCTTCTGACCTGGATTCATAGCTGGATGGTGATCACTTTTCAGAGGGAGTGGTAGCTCTCCCACTCCTTGAAGAGCCCGCCTCCGATGCAGGTTAAGACCCTGGTTCAGTCAGCAGATTAGGTGACAGTTTTTGTCCTTCAGGGTTTTTTGAGAGAAACCCTGACAGATCTTGCAGTCCTCCGACGAGTGATTTGGGTACAAGCAGTATATACAGTCTACATGTCTGTCACCCTTGTAGACATTTTATAGGCTGCACGTACCACAGGCTCTAAACAAGGATTTTTTGGATCCAATGGTCTCTATATTCGTTGTCGACGCCGTTGAAGGGTCATCGCTTTTTCCGTATAAACTGTTTCTTGAAAAATTATATTTTCTATGGTTGGGGAAGATTTCTCTGTGAAGAGAAGAACACAAGGATTCCTACCAGCTAAGAAGACGGCTGAAATCTGAGGGGAAGCTGTGGGGGCGAAGCTACGCACTCAACGTCCTATTGGTAGGGACCAAAACCACCCACAACGACGTGGATAGGACACTCAAGGTGTCCAAAGTTTTTTCCTTAGGAAAGGAATTAAAATATAATTAACCAGGGATTCCCAGCATGACGATGGGGAATACTCTCAGCATGTGAATCTATGGAAGATTCAATGCTGGAGAAAGAGTGAGGCGCTGTAAGCGGCCTGGCCCAAAGTCAAGCAGGACAATCTGCTGCACAGCAGCACTTGCTTGGGGGTTGATGATGATGCAGTGTTGGCGCTGCCGATGTGCAGCAGCCTCATGTACCCCCGGACCAGCGGTGACCGGGCGGACAGGAGCCGGTCCTACCCTAAAGGCATCATGATCAGCTGCAACGGGCCTGCACGGGCCAGAGAGGTGGACGCAGAGTTGCGTGGACGCCCCAGAGATGGCAGAGAACAGATAGAGGACGGGGCTGTGAGCCTGAGGAGGGCCGGGGCCTGAGGAAGAGAGGAGCCAGCAGGGACCTGTGGCAGGTTAGAGCGCAGGGAAGCCCGGGTTCCGTGCTGTGTGGCCTCTGTGGGTCCCACCACAAGGAACAAGTGGCTGCCCCTGCAACAGCGGAGGCAGCAAGGAGAGATTGGGAAGATAAGGGGCAGCGCGGCAGGCAAGGTTAAGAGGCAGAGGACTGTGGCAACAGTGAGAAAGGCAAGAAGCCCAGCTGGGAAAGCATAAATATTTGCAGGGAATAACCAAGGTTTTCAAGGAAGCACACAGAGCCAGGGTGTATCATCAGGATATGCCCCCAATGTAGATGGGTAAGGAGAGTGCCAGGCATACAAAGGAGCGCCAATGCTGACCCCCTCCCCTAAGCACCAGTGAGGGCCAGGGCAATTGCTGAGCAGCAGGACGGGCCGCGGAGGAGGAAAGCCCATGGAAGCAGAGCTACTTGGCTGCGGCAGTGTGGAGTGGCCCATTAGGGAGTAGCTGAGAGCCAGCAGAAAGGACTGTCTATAAGGGGAGTGTGGCGCACAAGCTGACAGAGGGATCAAGAGATGCTGGTGAGGCCGGGGGAGAAATGTGAAGACCCTCCCGGGTAAGCGGCTCTAGCGGTGAGAGGGACCGAGGCCCCAGATGCCCAGAACAAATGGACGGGACACACCGGCCCGACCCAAACTACACAACCCACTTTGCGAAAGAACCTTGGTGCGCTGCTGGCGGCACCAACAAGGCCTCCTCAGGAGGATCCGAAACAGAAGGAAGACCCCAGAAACATCTCGGAGTGCCAGATGGCGCTCAGTAAGGAGGATCTGAAAGAGTGCCCCAAAGATCTGGAGGGGAGGATAACACCAATATTCGAAGATCAATTTTCATCACTGAAGGACGAGCTTAAAAACTCCCTGAAAGAAGTCAAAGAAGACCTGAGGAGCCTAGGGAATAGCGTGGACACTACTGAACAAGCCCTAACGGAGATGGAGGAAGAGGTCAAGCAGAACAGTGAACCCCTGAAACAAGTAGCAAGCACAACACAGAATTTGGAACTCCAGCTGGAGGACCTGGAAAACAGATAAGACGGTTGAATAGCCATGTTAAGGAACTGAGTGAGAACACCCAGGATATGGATCTGCGGGACACATTCCAGCAGTGTTTTGGGGGCTTGCATTTGGAGACCCCCTCCCAGCAGGAATAGGGATCGACAGGGTCCACAGAGAAGTGGAGGGGGAAACTCATGTGAAGACACCGGTCTTCCGGAAAAGTTGTAAATGTTAACAGGGAGTAGATCAGCAGAATAAGATACGGCCGAGGGCGGGAGCAAAATGCTCATGGACTTAAGAATTTGAGGGGAGGTATTAGGACACTTCAGATACTTTCTTGGGCCTGAGCCTCGAGACCACTCCCTGAGGTTATCTTAGGATCTCTGGCCCAAGCCTGGGAGGTTATGGGAACAGGCGAAGAAGGGAAGAGGTGGGGTTGGGGGTGGGTAGTGGCAGCAGCAGATGATATAGAGAGGTAATTGGACACAGTAGCGCAAGGGACACTGGTGAAGAAGGGAGGGGCCTAGATAACATTCAAGGATTCAAGGTCACATAATGTTAGAGGGATGAATACCTCGGTCAAGCGCAGGAAGCTAGCAGCACAGGTGAGAAGGGGGAAAGTCGACATTATCATCTACCAGGAAACACATATACGAAGGAGGGATAAAGCTTAGTGTGAAGATGCTGCAGTTTTCCAGATATATCAGGCTAATGCCCTGGAGAAGATGGCAGGGATTCTAATTGCCTTTAAAGATTCTCTTAACCAGGGGCGTTGCTAGGGGGGGGCTAAGGGGGCTGTAGCCCCTGATCTTTTGGTTGTAGCCCCGGATAGAATCTCAGGATCTACAGCCAAAAGACCAGCTAGCCCCCAGTCCCAACAGTTCCAACATCAGCTTAGCCCCGGGTCTTTTCCAGACCTAGCAACTCCCCTGCTCTTAACGGTACACATTACGCATACTCAAGCCGACCCCGAGGGGCGCAATTTCTTTCTCCGGGCAATGATTGATCCGTGCTGATACACACTGGTTGCGGTATATGCCCCCAACACAGAGCAAGATGTTTTTTTGCGGATGGTCGCTACCTAGCTAGATCAGTTTGCTGAAGGAGATATCATGTTAGCAGGGGACTTCAACCTGTCATAGGTCCCGCCAGTATATAGGAGCTCGGAGGCACAAGGGGGAACACCAGGCCCATCTAACTCTCTTCTGAAGAGTTTTGAAAGTATGGCCGCACGAGATGTGTGGCGGATAAAGAGGGGGGAAGAAAGGGGGTACACAAGCTTCTTGCATGCTCATCAATCGCTGTCTCTGTAAATTTAATGGGCGACGTGGGGAAGAAAGAGTTGGGATCAATTTCACTCTTGGATCACGCCCCGATATCAGTGGTTATTCACGCCTATGGGGAGTGGTGGGGACTATGGGGCTGGAGATTCCCAGTGGAGCTACTGAAAGATGATGTGCTTGCGGAGTCTATTAAGAGAGAAAAAGTACTAGTACTTTGTGGACAATGATACCCCGGAGATTAGTGCTGAAGGGCTATGGGATGCATTCAAAGTGGTACTGAGAGGGGAACTGATTGCCATGAAAGCACAAAGGGAGAAACAATGGGGGAGGCGGAAAAAGAATTGGAGACTCGGCTAAGGGAGGTAATCCAGGCCATAGCGGATAAGCGGACGAGGGCATTGCAAAAGACACTAAAGCATATCAGGTGTCAATTGAACCTGCTGCGTACGCATAGGGCATAAATGTATACCAAACAGCAGTAATATGTTAACGCCAACAAGGCTAATCGCCTGATGGCACAGCAGTTGAAAACCACTAGTGCAGCGCAAACTATCCCGCTTATCGCCATCGAAGGGGAAGTGATAGCAACGGACATAGCATCCATTGTGGACGCATTCGCAGACTATTATAAAACTCTAGATGTCCCATCTAACCATCAGCATTGTGCAGTCGAGGTTTACTTTGACGCAATTCCCCTACTAAAGTTGACTACGATGGCACAGGAAGAATTAAGAGTAGGACATACAATTGGAGAAGTCGAGGCAGCCATTAAATCCCTCCCACTAAACAAGGCCCCCAACACTGATGGATAACCAGTGCAGTTTTATAAGAAGTTTCGAAAGAGGCTAGTCCCCAGGCTCACTAAATTGTTTAACTCCATTGCGTCCATGGCGGAGACAGTGAAAACCATGTCGGAGGCCAAGGTGGGGGGATTTGCGGAAGCCTGACAAGGACCCTCTTCACAGTGGGGCCTATAGACCCATTGCATTAATGAATATGGATGCAGAAATGTACACAGGAATACCGGCGAAACGGTTCACACCGCTGCTGCTGTCGCTGGTTGATACCAATCAGTCTGGATTTATCATCGGAAGACAGACTTTTGACAATACCAGGCAGATCTGTCACTTGATCGAGAATGATACAACAGTCACCATCTGTGTTAATATCCCTAGATGCTGAAAAAGCATTTTATTGTGTCGAATTGCCATTTCTTTTCCACACATTAGAACGCATGGGGGGGCTACGTTTTTACAGATGATAAAAGCGAACTATAAACGTCCCACGATACGGTTGACAATTAATTCCCACCTCTCCAGAAAAATCCCCATTCTTTGGGGATCTAGGCAGGGGTGTCCCTTGTCCCCGCTCCTGTATGGACTATATTTGGAACCCCTTCCTCACCAGAATCAAGCACAAAGCAGAGATAAAAGGAATTCCATTTGGCTGGGGGGGGCACAAAGTTATAGCATTCACAGATAATATGCTAATAACCTTAAGGGACCCAGCAATGTCAATTCCACCTCTACTAACAGAACTCAGACAGGTTTAACACGCAGCAGGGCTTAAAATCAACATGCAGAAGTCTGAGCTTCTGAGACTAGCACTTGCTCCAGGTTAAGTTTGCGGCTTGTCACTGTACCCCAATAACACGGCTGAACTGTTCAAAATCTGCAAGGAACTCACCAATCCTAAAGAAGCCTCCACCTCTCCTCCCTGACCCTCTGCACTGCACTGGCATCTCACTTCATAGCCAAAACTCAGAACATCCTGTCCTCACTCTCCCTTTCCCCCATGCTGCCTTCTCCCTCATCCGCTCTCAGGCCTCCCTTGCCCCCCTTTCCCCTTCCCTCCTACTCTCCTCTTTCTCACCCATAGCACCGGAGTAGATCTCTAGACAAGTCCTCTCTATGAAAGTCTCCTCCAAACAGGTGCTCCCCTGCTCCTGCAGAACTATCAAGGACAACATTGCATGCAATGCTCCAGCCTTAGTCTGATTTCTGCAATCACTCCTTCGCCACTGGCTCCTTCCCGCTATCCCTCAAGCACCCTCTCCTCAAAAAGCCTCCTGCCAACCCCTCCTGACCGGCTAACTACCGCCCTATCACCATTAACCCATCCTGGGCAAACTCTTGGAGAAGCTGATCATCTCCCAGCTGATCCACCACAGTGAATCTTTTGGTTGTCTCCATGACCACCAGCCTGGCTTCAGAGCATCCAAAAGCACGGAAACTGCACTTCTGAACACATGTGAAGACTTGCTCTCAAATCTCGACTCTAACTCTCCTTCCGTTCTCAATCGTCTTGACCTTTCCTCTGCCTTTGATACGGTTAGTCATTCCACAATTATAAATTCACTCCGTGATACCCTTAGCATCACGGACCTGGCAATGGACTGGTTGACCTCCTTTCTCTCTGAGCGACCTTCCCAGGTTCAACTGGGCCCCTTTCTCTCCCCATCAAACTCTCCACCTGTGGCGTCCCTCAGGGCTCTATCCTCTCACCATAGCTCTTCAACATCTACCTTGCCCCTTGTGCCCATTTGATCTTCGTCTTCTCTCCTCACTTCCAGTGTTATGCAGATGACGCAGCTCTCCTTCAAGCTTCCCTCCACTTCCTCCTCTTCTTCTTCTGCTCTCATTCCTGACTGTCTGACTGCTATTCGGGCATGTTGTGCTGCCAACGATCTCGGCCTTAATGCCAGTAAGACTGAGATCTGTCCCATTGGGACCCCTGCTCTCTCCTTCCCTCCTACTCTCTGGCCGCCCTCCATGGGCCCTCTCCCCACACCCTCTTGTGAGGCAAAAAACCTTGTTGTCATGTTCAACTCCTCTCTCGCCTTCTCTCCTCACATCGTGAACCTTGCCAAGATGGCCCACTTTCAGCTGCACCTCCTCAGGGGCATTCCCCCTTTCCTCACCTTCCCCCAGAAACTAATTGTCTCCAGAGCTCTGGTCCTCTCTAGGCTGGACTACTGCAACTAACTCTTCCTTAATCTGCCTACATCCTCCCTTCACCCCCTTCAGCTAATCCAGAATATGACTGTGAGACTTATCCTTGGCCTCAAGTCCAGGGACTGCATCTCTCCAGCCCTAGAATCTCTCCACTGGCTGTCGGTTGTTGCGAGGATCAGGTTCAAGACCCTCTGCATCATCCACAAGGCTTTCTGGGGCCTGGGGCCCCGCTTCCTCCAACTCTCTTCCTTAGATACCTCACTGCTAGAGCTCTTCGATCTTCTAGCTCCAACTCTTTTCATATCAGATGCTTTTCCAAGCAGAGAGTGGGAGGTAGGTCTCTTTCTCTCGCTGCAACTTCCCTCTGGAATGGCCTCCCAGCCCCACTCAGCCTTAAGCCGGATCTTCTCAAGTTACAGAAGCTTCTTAAGACCCTCCATTCCCCTGCTAATGTCCCCCTCTGTCGCATTTTGACTGGCTGCCTGGTTCCTTCGGAGTCATACAGGGCATCAGGCCCTCCTTGCCCAGTCTACCCTAGCACGTTGTTCTCCCCTGTTCCCCCCAAACCTGCACTTGCCCTACTGGGCTCTCTCCCCTTGTACTAGCCTGGTGAGGCCTACACCCCTACTTAGCCTGATCCAGCCCTGTCCTCGCACTTAGCATGTGGACCCTCATTCCCTTCACTCCCTGCTTTCCCCTGGCACTTTTCCACCTGGCCTACCCTTAGCACTCGTGTAGCCCAGTGGCCCTCTTCCCCCTTCCTCTCACCCCACAGCACTTGCGTTCTCTCCACTCTTCCATTCCCGCATTAGCGCATTCTACTGGGACCAACACTCCTGCTACCCCCCCTTCCCTTCTTGTTACTGCACTTGCTCAATCCGAATGACACAAGGCCTAGTAGGACCGTTTTTGTTTTATTCATCCTTGTCCCCCCACCCACATTTGTCTTGTGGTGCCTTAAAACACCATTTGCTGGATAGGCGCATTATAAATAGCCAATAAATAAATGCATAAAATACATTTAGACTGGCAGAGAGAGAGATAAGGTATTTAGGGGTTAACATTGCGTCAACTATGTCGCAGATGTATGATCAGAATTACCTGGGAGTTCTGCGGCAGATCAAGGCAGACCTAGAGAGGTGGAACCCCCTGTCAATATCGTGGGTAGAGCGAATAGTGACAGTAAAAATGGGTACACTTCCGAGGTCACGGTACTATTTCCAGGCACTGCCTGGCTGGGTGCCGAAAACATCCTTTTTTGCTTTGAATAAGCTGGTGTCAACTTCTATATGGCAGAATAAACACACAAGAATTGCGCTCCGGACACTGATGGCCACTAAAGAGAGGGAGTGCGTGGGACTCCCGAAATTCCTTAAATACTATGAGGAAGCACAATTGAGGGTGGTCAGGGAATGGTTAATTGGGAAGTTCTCCAAACCGTGGGTACGGATGGGAAGAGCAGTGGTGGGCAAGCTGCTGGAATGCATCTTGTGGCTGCACCATCATGACGGCCCCCGAGTACCCGGATCAGCCATATTATAGCGCTCATATGTGACATCAGAGCTTGCTGGCTGGGGTAGGGGCCCCTCTCCTCGTATGTGTCTCCGTTCACACCCCTGTCCGGGAACCTGCAGGTTGCCCCAGGGATGACGCAGGGAGCTTTCGGGGGATGGCAGAAGGTGGGATGTGTCAAGGCCCGGGATATGATGCAAGGTTTCCGAAGTGTTGTCATTCGAAGAGTGCACATGCCATATCAGGATCACGGGGGAGGATAGAATGGGGTATAACCAGTTGACACATTGGTTGTTGGACATCACTATTAAGCAGGCTGTATGTAGACAGCTGACAGCCTTTGAAAAATGTATTACCACACACAAGGGGGCCAAACGCTTGGTGTCCATGCTGTACAGGATACTCCTCGACTCCCCGACGAATCAAAACTAGTCATATATATAAAATGGAAGGGTATGCTAGGTGTGGATATCCCCACAGATCACTGGGAGAACCTGTGGTGAAACATCCCCAAATTGACAAGATCCATACAGTTCAGGGAAACCTGGTATAAGATTATGATGCAGTGGCATTACACTCCAGTTGCGCTGCACAATATCTACCCAGCAGTTTCACAGGGATGCCAGGGGGAAAGGGGACTGAGCCCATGTATGGTGGGATTGCACGACCATTGCTATTTTCTGGGTGGGCTACCAGGCTCAGGCACTGATTACATTTAATGTGGCTCTGGGAACGTGGGAGTGAATGTGTGGGCTGTTTGACCCTGACATTCAATTGCACACCAAGGCGCAGAGGAAGGCCTTCATGATGATACTATTGGCGGCCTGGTTGGTGCTGGCAAAAAGGTGTAAACAGAGGCAGCCACTGTCAGGGGTGGAGTGGCTCCAAAGACTCTGGAAAATCGTGGCGATGGAGTGGGTCACGTATCGAATTCAGGGGGAGGCGATGAGATTCAAACAGGACTTGGACTATTTACAAAGTGAGTTTATGTAACAATGGTGCCCACAAAATCTGCGCAGATTGATATAATGTAGAGGAGGTAGAAAGGGGTGTATATGGAAAGCGGAACAGTATGATACAAGGATGTCTACTGTCACTGGGGGGCGGCAAGGGGAGGCAAGTGAGGGTGGGAGTCGTTATTTGTTCACTGCATTACAAAATGCCAATAAAAGTACGCCTAAGAAAAAAGAACAATACAAGTATACGTTTGTCAAGTTGAACATGTCAAAAGTGCAGGTATTCTTTAAAATGTAGGTTGCTGCAAACCAAATGCCTTACTTCTAACGTGATAGCTGCAAAAATGAAAAGTACATTGCAGCATACTTACTTTTGTAAAATAGTAAGCACTCATTGGCATATTCTTAACTGTTAGGTTACAAATAATAAACTGCAGTTATAACGTTATTGTGAGAATTGTGGTTTAAAAATAATAAGTAGGCATTTTTAAGTTTGCAGACAATCATTGTTTCTGAGTGATGCAAGTATCTATGTGTTTTATACACACTGTAATGGCCAGTTTTAGTACTGAAATCTGTACGGTATATTATGGCATATATTGGTGGTGTTTTTCCACCGAGAGACACTTGTTCATTCATCTTAAAACCATTAATATGACTAATTGACCATTTATGTCTATGTTTACAGTGGAAATAATGTATGAACTCTAAGAAGAGCACAACGAGCTGTGATTTGCTTTTCTCAAAAGTTGGTCAAATGGTGCACCATCACAATTTTGTATAGGTCTACACAAGTCAAATATCTTTATTTGGATTTCTCCATTAAATCAAAAACAACGATTAGACAATGCAATTCCTAAGATAATAGACTCTCACAACATCCCAATTGACCCATCATAGAGTAATAAAAACATCCTTCAAACAGTCTCTTCCTCAGAAGATTAAAACCAGATTCTCGTACATATTCACAAATATAATTTATTTAAAAGTTCATCAGTCGTATGTTGAAGGGATATTGGACGGTGATAATTAGGGTCAGCAGTCGAACCCTTCTTGAACATTGCGATAGTTAGACTCCAACTAATGAGATTGCATTAAAAAGCTGAGTAAGAATAGGGCTCCACCATTCCCAATACCATTTTACACATCCGAGCAAAGATCCGTCAGGGCCAGAAGCTTTGCCCAATGACATGGTTTTAAAAGAAAGTGCAACTTCCCCCTCAGAGAAGACGATATGCCCTCCCCTAAAAGTACTAACTTGTCCATCTTCTTCTAATTCAGGATGGAAAAATACTTTTTGGAAATGTTTAACCCAAACGTCAGATGAAATGATTCCCACTGGGTCTCCTCCTGGTTCATCAAAACCTTCAGCCACCAATTTCCCAAATCTTTTACCCTTATTATTTAAAACGGCTCCTCTAGCATATCCCATAATTTAACGATACGCAATATTTTCTTGTCCTTCAAGAGTTTTATACTCTTTTTAATAGTTTAGCAAGTTCCACCCCGCTCATCCACACCTTCTTACAATATTATTTAAATTAAACTTAAATGCTCTACACACAAATCGCTCATTCATAACATTGACATATGAAACATGGTTGTAGAGACAGTTATAACGTTATTGTGAGAATTGTGGTTTAAAAATAATAAGTAGGCATTTTTAAGTTTGCAGACAATCATTGTTTCTGAGTGATGCAAGTATCTATGTGTTTTATACACACTGTAATGGCCAGATTTAGTACTGAAATCTGTACGGTATATTATGGCATATATTGGTGGTGTTTTTCCACCGAGAGACACTTGTTCATTCATCTTAAAACCATTAATATGACTAATTGACCATTTATGTCTATGTTTACAGTGGAAATAATGTATGAACTCTAAGAAGAGCACAACGAGCTGTGATTTGCTTTTCTCAAAAGTTGGTCAAATGGTGCACCATCACAATTTTGTATAGGTCTACACAAGTCAAATATCTTTATTTGGATTTCTCCATTAAATCAAAAACAACGATTAGACAATGCAATTCCTAAGATAATAGACTCTCACAACATCCCAATTGACCCATCATAGAGTAATAAAAACATCCTTCAAACAGTCTCTTCCTCAGAAGATTAAAACCAGATTCTCGTACATATTCACAAATATAATTTATTTAAAAGTTCATCAGTCGTATGTTGAAGGGATATTGGACGGTGATAATTAGGGTCAGCAGTCGAACCCTTCTTGAACATTGCGATAGTTAGACTCCAACTAATGAGATTGCATTAAAAAGCTGAGTAAGAATAGGGCTCCACCATTCCCAATACCATTTTACACATCCGAGCAAAGATCCGTCAGGGCCAGAAGCTTTGCCCAATGACATGGTTTTAAAAGAAAGTGCAACTTCCCCCTCAGAGAAGACGATATGCCCTCCCCTAAAAGTACTAACTTGTCCATCTTCTTCTAATTCAGGATGGAAAAATACTTTTTGGAAATGTTTAACCCAAACGTCAGATGAAATGATTCCCACCGGGTCTCCTCCTGGTTCATCAAAACCTTCAGCCACCAATTTCCCAAATCTTTTACCCTTATTATTTAAAACGGCTCCTCTAGCATATCCCATAATTTAACGATACGCAATATTTTCTTGTCCTTCAAGAGTTTTATACTCTTTTTAATAGTTTAGCAAGTTCCACCCCGCTCATCCACACCTTCTTACAATATTATTTAAATTAAACTTAAATGCTCTACACACAAATCGCTCATTCATAACATTGACATATGAAACATGGTTGTAGAGACAGTTATAACGTTATTGTGAGAATTGTGGTTTAAAAATAATAAGTAGGCATTTTTAAGTTTGCAGACAATCATTGTTTCTGAGTGATGCAAGTATCTATGTGTTTTATACACACTGTAATGGCCAGATTTAGTACTGAAATCTGTACGGTATATTATGGCATATATTGGTGGTGTTTTTCCACCGAGAGACACTTGTTCATTCATCTTAAAACCATTAATATGACTAATTGACCATTTATGTCTATGTTTACAGTGGAAATAATGTATGAACTCTAAGAAGAGCACAACGAGCTGTGATTTGCTTTTCTCAAAAGTTGGTCAAATGGTGCACCATCACAATTTTGTATAGGTCTACACAAGTCAAATATCTTTATTTGGATTTCTCCATTAAATCAAAAACAACGATTAGACAATGCAATTCCTAAGATAATAGACTCTCACAACATCCCAATTGACCCATCATAGAGTAATAAAAACATCCTTCAAACAGTCTCTTCCTCAGAAGATTAAAACCAGATTCTCGTACATATTCACAAAGATTAAAAATGAAAGCATCTGTATTGCAGATCATTATAAAAATTAGAGCATCCTGATAGCTTCTAATTTTCGCCTTTTGGAATTGGAGCCTAAGCCACTTTTTCCACTGTGCAAGGAAATTCTTACAAACAAGTAGGAAATGGCCCAAATCTTCCTCGGCTTTCATACCACAATTATATTCATATGTCGCCCTTTACCAGGTATTACAAGCTTTCAAAAGAAGAACATTAATTCTAATAATTAAAATACATCTACATTCATAGGAATTAACATTATTAACTTCTCTTTCGACTTCAGAATACAGTCGGGTGCACCTTAGCCCTGTCATTTTCTCAATGGAAAGAAATTACCTTCCACATCAATTCATGTTTTATTTTTAGAAATCCATGTGCAGTCAGTTCTTTCACTCCTTCTTGGCCCCATTTGTTTAAAAGAGCACAAACCTGGACGTTCGGGAGGCCGGAGTGAGGAGGAGAGGGACGACCGAGTGAGGGAGTGCGCACGGACACGCACCACCGCCCGAGCAGCAGGGGACCTAGCAGCGGACCCAGCGACAGGAGACAACCCAGGTACAGCTCCGGCTCCGACCTCCGCCTGAGCGGTGTGGGGACTGCAGCGGCGGCCGCAAAGGAGCCCCCACCGAGGATCCTCCCGATTTTCGGAACACCGGCTGGGACATACAGCCCAGTGGTAGACTGCCTCCCGCCTCCCCCCTCTCGACTCCCGCAGTAATCCGGGCCCCCTAGCTGAAGACGCCGGGGTCCGGTCCATATTGGGGCCCAGGGGTGAAAGCCCACAATACGGGAGATCAGCGGCAACACCCCGCGCCCTTGCCGGGGGGCACCCTAACGGCAGCAAGAGAGACCAGCAGTTCCCCCCCGACGAGGGGCGGGGGACCAGAAAGCACCACGAGTCACCAGGAGGGCCAAGAGTAGCCCGTACCAACAGACCCTAACTCTCGGAGCCTCAGGAGGCTGAGTCGGCCCCCGCAAAACACCCGGGGGGCCCCACGACAAACCCGGCCCGCCACATAAGCGTCACCAAAGAAGGCCTGAGGCTCGGCCACACTGCCAAACACCCTACTCAAGCACCTAAGAACGGGCCCCCTCCCCAGTGGCCGCTTAACGCAATCCTGCGCACCGTCCCCGTCAACCAACAGCTGCAGAGGAGGCGCCCCCACGACAGCAGAACCTACGCAAAAGAAGGACAATAGAGGCACGGACACAACCTAGCCTCTCCAGCTAAAAATCCCATAACCACTAACACGTGTCCACCACACTCTTCCTGGGGCGCCCCGGCCCACTCCATTATTTAGCAAACCCACGCATCACTCGTCGTAACGACCCCCCCACTCACCTATCATGTCCAGGCAATCGAAAGCTAACAAAACAACGGACATCCCCACAATGTTTGCTGGCGCGGACAAAAACAAAAAACTAGACACTACCAAATTGACCCCGCAAAAACAGCTGGAAGAAAAGGATGCTCTAGCCACCAGAGGGGACCTAGTAGCCTTTATGGCGGACATTAAAGCTGAATTCCGCTCCTGCTTAGCCGACCTCACCTCTAAAATAGAACAAACGGATCAAAGAATAACAGAGGCGGAACAGAGGCTGGGGGAGGTTGAAGATCGATCACAAGCTCATACTACCACCCTTAAGGAGATCCAACAAACTATCCATACAATGCAGGACAAATATGAGCTGCTGGAGTTTAAGCAGGAGGACCTGGAAAACAGGGCACGCCGCAATAATCTCCGGATTCGGGGGGTCCCATCCTCGGTCCCCGACAACAAGCTAACGGAATACATAGGCGACTTCTTCCAGGCCCTATTACCGGATCTAGACAAATCCCAGCTCCTGCTGGACCGGACCCACCGGCTGCGCCCGCGCCGGGGCATGGACTCAGACCCTCCCCCAGATGTGATCACCAGGGTCCATTTCTTCACAACCAAAGAGGCCATAGCAGCAATCAGCCGTACGGGAGACAGTCTCTCATTCCAAGGTTCCCCCCTCCAGATTTATCAGGATCTCTCGCTACTTACCTTACAGAAACGAAGGGCGCTCCGCCCCCTGGCGCTTTTTCTTCAAAAACAACAGGTTCGGTATAGATGGCTGTTCCCCACGGCACTGCAATTCTCATACAGAGGCACTCTCCGACGGATCAGCCACTTGGAGGACGCAAATTCAATCATGCAGCCAACTTCACCCAGTGAGACCTCCTCGCCAAACCTAGACAAAGCTGGAGACTCTGAACCTCCTCCCTCCCCAAGGCCCAGGCGATCATCCTGGTCAAAGATCCAGCGAAACCACAAGAAACGATAACTAAGGATGACGCACACCACAGAAACAGGACTTCCCACGGACTCTGGTCCCGACAACATCCACCCCGGACACCTACGACCTTGCCAAAATCTAGATCCGCCTCCTTCTCGTTGAAGGAACAAGCCTATCGAGCAGCGGCGGCGGACCATTCCCGTGGTTCGTACCCATTCCAGGGAGACTTTCCAACAGCGGCTCCCTGGATACCCGTAGTTCTCAAGACGAGATGGGACAGTTGGCCCCGTTGGCCAGGGAGAGGCCCATACCCGAAAGGTCGGGCCCCCCACAAGTTAAAGTTGCGGCCCCCCGTTGGGGCACCGCTGTAAAACCTCAAGTGCAGAACGATACCATAGTAGCTCCCGACAGACATGGCAGCTGAAGCAATAACTCACGACCCCCCCCCAACCCAAACATCGGAACAAGTGACCCAAACGGACCACCAGACCCTGCGGATCCTCTCCCTAAATGTGAATGGGCTAAACTCCCCCAACAAACGGAGGGCAATTTTACTAAAACTCCAAGATGAAGATGCCATGATAGCCATGCTACAAGAGACCCACCTGTTGCCGGCGGACGTAACGCGGCTCCGCTCCCGGCTGTTCCCACTTCAATTCTTCGCCTCTGGAGGAAGCAAAAAGGGAGGCACTGCGATCCTCTTTCGAAAAGACTTACACCCGCAAATTCTAGAAACAAAAACGTGCCCGGAGGGCCGGTACATTGCGGTCAAATGCCTTCTTAGGGGAGACCTATACACCCTGGTCTCAGTCTACGCCCCCAACACGGGACAATCCCTCTTCTATGACTCGCTGGGCACAGCGCTTGCTGACTTGGTGGAAGGCCAAATAATCGTAGGAGGGGACTTCAACGGGGTACCCGATCCCACCAAAGATAGATCGCACCCCCCATCTCCAGGTGACTTTGCTCAGGCTCTCAGCCTCCTTCGGCTCTTCAGGTCCCTGGACATAATAGATTCATGGCGAGTGTTCCACCCCAACGAAATAGACTACTCCTTCTATTCATTTGTCCATCGCACCTTTTCAAGGATCGACTTGTTCCTGCTCTCCCCGCAAACTTTCCCCTCTGTCAAGGAGGTCTCCATTGGCACCAGAGCCATATCCGACCACGCTCCAATGCTCCTGGAACTCCGGGCACAGAACCCCAATCCTCTTGGCCCACGTAAATGGACACTGTACGACCCGATCCTCAATGACATGGCCACCAGAGACAAGATCGCAATAGGCATAAGAAATTTCTTTGAAGAAAATCCCGCCTCAGACACCTCGCTAGCGAACAACTGGGACGCCATGAAGGCGGTAATAAGAGGCTCCCTAATAGCCCAAGGGACGGCTTACCACCGAAACAGGCGCCAAGCCCGAATAACCCTAGAAAATGAACTAAAAGAGGCAGAGGCAATACAAAAAGAAAAAGGCTGGTCCCCTAAAACGCAACGGCTCATACGCACAGCAAGGAAAAGACTGGAAGCCCACTATGCGGAACAGACCGCTCAACTGCTGGCGAAAGCAAAGCAATCGTATTACGCAAAGGGCAACAAGGCCAACAGGTTCTTGGTAGCCAAGCTAGCCAAACGCCGACGTAGTAACACGATCGCCAGCCTGCGCGATCCTAACGGAGTCATGCACTACTCGGAGCCTGATAAGCAACGACTCGCAAAAGACTACCTAGCCCAAATTATGAAGGCAACCCCACGGAGCTTACCGCAACAGATGGAATACTTACAAGAGGCAGCAGTACCTCACCTCCCCGAGACAATGAAAGACGAACTGGAGGAGCCCATAACGGCGGAGGAGGTGGAACAAGCCATCAAATCACTGAAATCACGGGCCCCTGGGCCAGACGGCTTCTCAACTAGGTTTTACAAACTGTTTAGAGCCCAACTGACCCCGCACCTGGTTGCCCTATTCAACTCCTTCAGAGAAACCGGATCGGTGACCCCGTCGATGCAGGAATCGACCACTATCCTCCTGCCTAAGCCGGGAAAAGATCCGAGAAACCTGACCTCCTACAGGCCGATTGCCCTCTTAAACATCGACGCAAACATATACTCAAAAATCCTGGCAACCCGCCTGAATCATATCCTACCGAAAATCATTCATCCCGATCAGGCCGGTTTCATTCTGCATCGGACAGCAGGAGACAACATACGAAGAACACTGAACCTAATAGACCTCGCCTCCCGGAACTCTCAAAAACTAGTGTTGGTGGCGCTGGACGCAGCTAAGGCATTTGACAGGGTGGATTGGACATTCATGAAGCACACCCTTAAAGCCTTCGGCTTTGGACCAAACTTCCAAACGATGGCTCTAGCCAACTACAACAACCCAAAAACCAGCCTAAGAATCAACGGCCACAATTCGGATCCAATCCCCCTGTCATGCGGAACCCGACAAGGCTGCCCGCTGTCGCCCCTGCTTTTTGCACTTACCATGGAGCCATTCGCCCAAAGAATCAGACGAAACAACCAAATTAAGGGCATACAGTGTGGCCCCACGCAACACAAAATCGCCCTATACGCGGACGACGTTCTGCTCACGATCTCAGAGGCCCACTCATCCCTAAAACACGCGACCCGTGAAATCGCCACCTATGGAGAAGTCTCTGGCTTTTCAATAAACTTCGATAAGTCATCGGCTTTGGGCATCGGCCTCAATTTAGCGGAGCAGGAGGCACTGTCCAAGATATGCCCAATAACATGGGGAAAAAAGGCCATCCCCTATCTGGGGGTCCACATCCCGGCAGACCCGAGAGACACATATAAGGTCAACTTTCCTCGACTCTTCACAGAATTGGAAGGCGACTTGAAACGATGGGAGACCCAAGAGATCTCACTGCTAGGGCGCATCACGGCATGCAAGATGAACCTCCTCCCCAGATTCCTGTACTCCTGCGCCTCCCTACCAGTAGCGATTCCCACACCAACGCTCCGAGGTCTCCAAAGGACAATGCTGAACTTTATCTGGAAAGGTAAGAGAGCGAGAATCCCTCTCAGGACGATGCTGGGGGGTTCCAAATTAGGAGGGCTCGGGGTCCCGGATTTGCAAGCCTACAGAGTAGCGGCACAACTAGCACAGGTGCAGGCATGGCAAAACATAACAAATCGCCCTAGATGGGTAGAGCTGGAACAATCACGAACACCCCTGCCCCTACGATTCTTGCCACACATCCCACCCCCCCTCAGGTCGCATTGGGGAGACCTCCTCCTATCAACTAAACACACCCTCAGCTCCTGGGACTGGGCACTAAAACGGAAGGGAGTGCCAAGGGGGCTGAGCCCACAATCCCCAATCTTCCACAACCCAACTTTCTCACCGGGAGCGAATCCCCGCAACTTTCAAAATTGGATAAACGGGGGACTAGAGACAGTGGACCAGCTATACATAGGAGGGAGACCACTCACATTCGACCAATGCAAGGAGAAATTCCAACTCCAGGAAAGAGACAGATTCACCTACATCCAGATACGCCACTGGTGCTCGCACCCCCAGACCCTCCAAGCAGCGACACGCCCCCCGACCGCTCTGGAACTCACACTGAGAGACCTCCCCACCCGCGGTAGAGTATCCACCCTATATAGACGCTTTTTAGCTGACTTCCTGACCACAAAAACTCGATGCATGGCGCAATGGGAGGCGGACCTGGGACACCCAATCGAGGACCAAACCTGGGTGGACATATGGACCAGAACTCACACCTCATCGACCTGCATCACCAACAGGGAATGTGCATATAAGGTCACACTCCGGTGGTATTACCCGCCCCTCCGACTTCACCACATGAATCCGCAATTGGACCACTCCTGCTGGAGAGGATGCGGCCACCCAGGCTCCTTCTTCCACATGTGGTGGACCTGCCCAAAGATCCAACGGTTCTGGAGGACATGCCTGGAGACCATCTCGCAGATCACCGGAACGACAATCCCCCTAGAACCAGAAGCAGTCCTGCTAGGAGCTCCGATCCCCACGATCTACCCGCGCTCCGGGCCCAGAGCGAAACTACTAACCCACTGCCTCCTGGCAGGAAAAACAGTGGTGGCACGAACTTGGAAATCCCCGGAAGGCCCTCACGTAGCCCAATGGTGGACCAAACTATGGGACATCCTGATCGCGGAGAAAGTGACGGCGGCACAAGCGGGTATACTCCACAGGTTCCGGAATATTTGGGCCCCAGTGCTAGAATACGACCAGCGCTTCCCCGCCCTAACTTACAAACCGACCCGAGCCCGCTGGATCCTGGAAAACCAAGGGACCCCCGAGGCAGAACCATAGACGCTGAGGCAAGAAGTGGACAACCTAGAAGGGAAGATACCTCCTCCAGAGACTGAGGAGAAAAAAGGCCGAAGAACGAGGAGAGGGAGGAAACCCAGGGGGGGGGATAAGAGACTGGGGATCTATATACCTAAAGAATCACTGCCGATACTGTTTGTAATTATCATTCTGCCTTGATTGAAAATAAACAAAGTTAAATAAAAAAAAAAAAAGAGCACAAACCTCATTATACCAAATATATTTACTTCTAGAATTGGAACAGACCATCTCTCCCAGTGCATTCTGTATATTGGGGTTCCTCAGGGTCAACTTGTGCATCTTTAATATAAAAGATACCATTCTAAGTTTTGCTAAAATGGCTATGTTCCGGATACCTAGCTCCAACCTAATTGCACTATTAGGTGCATCTGTGGGAATGCCAGTTAACTACTTAAGCAGTTTACCCAGGGCCACCACCAACTGCTCACACTTTGTTTACCCACAAACCTCACTCCCATAAAGAATAAATGAAAGTGGAGTCAGCGAGCATCCTTGTTTGACCCCTTATTATTTCTAAAATTCTGTGTAAAACTTCCCATAGAGAAGGGATAAACTTCTGCACAAGTATCAGAATAACAGACACACATGAGGTTCACAAGGCCACTAGAGATGTTGAGTGCTTCCAACTTCCTCCATAGGATGTTCCTGTCTATGGAATCGAAAGCCTTTTCAAGGTCCAAGAATGCCACATACAGCTTACCCCCTCGAACCTTGCAATATTTCTCAATTAACACATTCAAAATAAAACATTGATCTAGGGTGGAAAATCATTTTCTAACCCCTGCTTGAGTGGCACTTAATATACTGTTACTCTCTGCCCACTTTTAAGCCTATACATTAAACATTTATTTAAAAGTTCATCAGTCGTATGTTGAAGGGATATTGGACGGTGATAATTAGGGTCAGCAGTCGAACCCTTCTTGAACATTGCGATAGTTAGACTCCAACTAATGAGATTGCATTAAAAAGCTGAGTAAGAATAGGGCTCCACCATTCCCAATACCATTTTACACATCCGAGCAAAGATCCGTCAGGGCCAGAAGCTTTGCCCAATGACATGGTTTTAAAAGAAAGTGCAACTTCCCCCTCAGAGAAGACGATATGCCCTCCCCTAAAAGTACTAACTTGTCCATCTTCTTCTAATTCAGGATGGAAAAATACTTTTTGGAAATGTTTAACCCAAACGTCAGATGAAATGATTCCCACCGGGTCTCCTCCTGGTTCATCAAAACCTTCAGCCACCAATTTCCCAAATCTTTTACCCTTATTATTTAAAACGGCTCCTCTAGCATATCCCATAATTTAACGATACGCAATATTTTCTTGTCCTTCAAGAGTTTTATACTCTTTTTAATAGTTTAGCAAGTTCCACCCCGCTCATCCACACCTTCTTACAATATTATTTAAATTAAACTTAAATGCTCTACACACAAATCGCTCATTCATAACATTGACATATGAAACATGGTTGTAGAGACTACATGTATGTTTCCAATTGTATGACATTCCCAGAATGTCATTGACAGGAATTCTTGCTCTCAGCAGAACTGTAACTCCAGGAATTATTGGGGACCCTCTTGCGAGTTTAGGGTAAATGTAACAATTCCTGCATCTAGCCACTATGGGGGTAATTTTGTAGTGAGTGGAATGCAAAATGAAAGCGGAACAAAAAGTGCCTTTACGGTTTCATTTTGCTCTCCATCTCATTTTTTCTGCCTTCCCAAGGCGTAGGAGGGCAGCAAAGAAGAGTTTGCATCTCCGCTTTGCTCCTTCGTTTTGGAAAAGCACTGTTTTACCCTTGCATGATGTTTTCATGCAGGCATAAAAGCAAAGGCTTCCTATGAAACATGCTTTAGTTTAGCACCTGCTAAAGACCAGGCGGATTAAAACAGAATCCATTCAAATGCTGGCTGCAAAGTGTAATTTGCAGGCAGGTTTTATTTCTCACAACGCTGAGAGTAAAAGTCAAGAGTAGAGACTGCTAGGGGGCATGGACCACGATGGTCGCATGAAGAAGCAGCTCCGCCTCGAGCGGTTGGGCCTGTGAATTTGGTCCTCTGCCCCAGTGGAGCGTGAGCTGGCCTGTATCGGCCTGGAACACTGCTACCCTAGGAGAGGTTTTGAACTCACTCCGAACCCATGCCCCAGGCAGAACTGGAGGCAATGAGGCCCCAAGGAGCCTGAGCTGAGAGGCAGGCTAGGCTCCACGAGGAGAGGAGTGGAGAGCCGTGGCGCCCCTCCCCATAGCAGACTTCAGAGAGGGGGTGCCCAACTTCAAGAAGGGGTCGGAGAGGCAACCAGGAGCAACCGGAGCGTACTGCGGGGCCGACAGCAGTCTCCAGGGCAATGAATGGGGACCAGGCCTGGTCGTCCCCGGAGTGCTGTGAGGGAGACGTGCACGCAGAGTTTGGCACGCACACAGCTCTGGGTCCCCCGCGAACTGAAGCAGAAAGCTATCCTGGGGTGATGCGGATGAGGCGCTGAGGGGACACCGGTCAGGTTGGGCTGGCCCCCAGCCGGTGTTGGAGCGGAAGGCTGGTGGCGCCGGCCGCCTGAGGGGCGAGTGAAAGGTGGTGACACCGGGAGCCAAGGCAGACGGGGAAATCCGAGGAGTGTCGACTGACGCCCCAGGGACCGGGGACCCACGGAGTTTGGAGCAACCACTCAGGAGAGCAGGCAGATCAGCGGAGGAGGAGCCGCAGAGAGCAAAGAGCCAGCAGACACCAGGCAAGGAAGCTTGGAAGCCGCCAGGGAAGCAGCCAGCCCACGCCCATGTGGCGCCGTGAGGTGAGAGGCCCTTGGACAGTACGGTGCGATGAAGGGAGACCCGGAGGGAGGATTAGAAGAGGGGACCCCAAGAATTGCAACAACTCAGGCCCAGAGGGTGAAATTCGGGCCCAGAAGCACGTTGGGGGGCAATACAATGGACCTCATTACGAGGTGGGAGGTAAGGGATTACCGGCACCGGTAAGGGCACCAGTGCCGGTAATCCCTTACCTCCCTACTACGAGTTCCCTTTGCGGGTCCTTCCATAACGCCTGGTTTTTGCAGGGTTTAAGGACGGGACCCGCAAAGGGACTCTAGAGCTAATAACGGTACCGCAATTTGCGGTACCGTTATTAGCGCCTTCCCCATTCCCATTGAGTCCTATGGGAGCTCAAATGGGAATGGCCCTGGTGAATAGGGAATTACCGGTCCCTCCGACCTCAGAATGGACCGGTATTTGCTCCATTCACCAGGGAGGAGTCGGAAGGGTTTTGGAGGCAGCCATAGAGCTAATAGCCACAGAGACTGCCACGCTAATAGCTCTATGGCTACCTCCAACCTCGTAATGAGGCCCATTGTGTGGGACTAGGCGGCGAAAGCCTAGAAGGTCTCTTGTAGTAATACGAAAAGGCACTGGAGGAGGATAGGGCGCAAGAGAGGACTTTGGAACTGCAGCAATCCAGGCCATGGAGGTGAAGCCCAGCTGGGGGGCAAAAATGGAGGTGACAAGGGGAAACTGAGGCTGGACCCCAAGCTGGGACACACCGGGGGGCTCGTAACAGGAGCAATCTAACGGAAGGAGGGAGGAGCCCCCGGCGGGGAAGCAGAGGGGATCTCCGCGTGGCCGAAGCCGAAGAGGGAGATAACAAGGTGCAGCGGCACGTGGCCCCCTGTGGGGGTCACAGTCTAAGGCAGTGGGCCAGAACTAGCAGGATGCAGACCCACAGGACAACGCTGGAGTAGCCTGGGAGGTCATAGGCTGGCTCGGGGCCTGGGATGCACAGGTCGGAGCCGCAGAATCAATACCATCCGCAAAACTCAGAAGAAAGTGAGCCACACTCTGTAAATAGGGCAAGGGGTCGTCCTGGAGGAAGCACGTGAACTGTTTGATTCGGCGAGGGGGGTCTCCACCGGGGTCCTGTCGCTACAATGATTCAGGAGAAGGTCAGGGAGTGCCCAGGAGATAATCCACTCCGACCAACAAGAAATGGCGACCGTAGAGGGCACATCGGCACCGGTCCTGACCAGAAAGGACCGGAAGGAGATATTTCAGGAAATTAAAGCGATCAGGACCGATATTCAGGCCTCCATCTGTGACCTCAGGGGCATGGTCAATAAACTGGAGGATAAGATGGAAGGAATGGAGAACAATCATTTGCAGGTGTACCTCCTTCACACGAAATATGAAGCCCGTCTGGTAGACCTGGAAATGCGGGAGGAGGAAACTTTATTGAAGCTGGACGATTTAGAGAACAGAGAGAGGCGTGACAACCTACGCATTCTGGGAGTTAGAGGACGGAAGGGGGGAGTCTGCAACGGAAGTGGGACAGAAGGTGCAAGAACTGATAAATCATTTGTTCACCATAGAAGGGGGTAAGAAGGAAGCTTGAGAGAGCTCAGAGGCGGGGGCAATGGTGGTAAAGGCCCAAGGTCCATAGTGGCCCGCTCCCTCAGCTATAGGGAGAAGATGGAAGTTCTTGAAAAAGCAAAGCACCTGGGGATCTTCCAATATAAAGGGGACACGGTCAAGGTGTTTCAGGACCTCTTGGGACTGACCTTGATACGCCACAGAGACTGCCACACTCTCACGCAGTGGCTGACTGATAAGGGCATCCGATACCGTTGGTCCTTTCCCTTTGCTCTGCCATTCGAAAGTGTGACAAGGGGTCAGGAGGCGCAGCAGGTTCTTCAGGTCCTCAAAGGCGAAGATATGACTGGGGGGACAGGAGTAGATGCAGGCGACACCCCTGGAACAAGAAGGGCCCTAGGGCCCACAGAGCGCAAAAAAGAAGATGCAAGGCGGCAGGAAATTCAAGAAATGTAACACCCCTCCACAGAAGGGGGACGGAGATAAGAGATAAAGGAGTGCAAGGCACAGTGAAGCGAAGTGCATAAGACTACCATCGGGGGAGATGTGGAGAGATTGGGGACAATGGGAGAGACGGCACCTCGTCTTCAGTGGCGCACCTTAGGGTGGGTGTCTCATACACGACAATGCTCTGGGGAGGGGGCGAGGGGAGAGAGGTACGGTGGACATAGGAATCTCTGAGAGGGAAGGCAGTCCTAAAGCAAATATGAGGAGTTCTGTATTAAGGGAAACCGAGTGGTCGGGAGGGGAGGTCAGGGTTCCAAATGATGCGCCATGAGAAAGGGGGCGAGGTGGAGGTTCTCAAGATGGGATCTTTGAACTCCCCAACAAAGCGTTCTTTGCTTATGAGAGATATGAAGGCCTGTGACCTAGATGTGCTCCTGGTGCAGGAGACTCGGTTGGTAATTGGGGAAGAAAGACGTATCCCAGGAGCACATATCGGGAAGGCTTTCTGGGCCTCGGGGCCTCTTAAGAAGGGAGGGGTAGGGGGTCATACTGAACCGAAGAATGAGAATGGTGGATCCAGTGGTCTGGTGTCAAGCAGACTGGAGGGTTCGTCTCAGGGGTCATAGAGGATACATGGTTGACTATTGCTTCTATATACTGCCCGAACGTAGGCCAGATGCAGTTCCTGAGAGAAGCCATAGGGGAGATACTTGACAGGACAGAGGGCTTACTCCTGGTAGGGGGTGATTTCAATATGTGGACAGACAGAGAAATGGACCATAGCGATGGCCAAAATCCCCCCGGCGACGGGGGTAGACACCTAGAGGGTGGATTCACGGATTACAAGTGGGACCAGGGGTTGGTGGACGTGTGGAGGGACTATCATCCAGAAAGAAGGGCTACACCTAGATCTAGATCTAGAACACGGGTAGATTACTGGTTCATGCAGCAGTAGCATGTCAGTAGGGTTACCAGTTGTGAACACATCACGATCGATTGGTCAGATCATGACATGGTAGAGATGGGTATAACCTTGACAGGTTTGAGACCCTGGGAATCCCTTTGGCGATGCAACGATCTTCTGAAGGACGTCGTCTTCACTGACAAAATGAAGGCAGCGTTCGAGGAATTTTTTCAACTCAATGACACGGGGGAAGTAGAGAAGGGCATGGTATGGGATGCAGCGAAAGCAACGTGGAGGGACCTCCTCATTAGAGAGGGTGCTTCTCAAAAGAGAATCAGGGCCCTATTGGCCCAAAACCTCAGGGGGGAGATTTGCAGTTTAGAGAGGGCGGAAGGCAAGGGGGAAAGGGAGAGGGAGGAGGATCTCAAGTTGGCAAGGGAAAAGCATCAGGAGCTGCAAGATATAGAGATGGGCTAGGTGCTGGCTAGTCCTCAGTACCTGAAACAAAACTACTATGGGAAGTGAAACAAGGCCGCTGCTCTATTGGCGGCAAGACTTCGGGGACAGAGGGCTGAGAGATGGGTACAAGGGATTCAGGATGAGGAAGGGCAACTAAGCTCTGGAGCGAGGGAGGTGACACGCAGACTGCCACATTTTACGAGGATCTATATGAGAAAGGGGGGGGCGAGGAAAAATTGGATGCTTATTTGGCGGAAGTATCTCTGCCGAGCCTCCAGAGTGTGGAGAACATCGAACTGGACAAGCGGATCACCCAGGAGGAAGTGCTGAAGCAAGGAAGGGCTAAAGCTTAGGAAGGCACCAGGGGAGGACGGGTACACAGCACGGTTCCATAAGACCTTTGCTGGGTCCCTGGCACTACATATGGCAGGCCTATTCAATGCTATCATGGCCACTGGGAGGGTCCCCCCATCCTTTGGGAAGGCGTTAATTACGGTTATACCAAAGGCAGGAAAGGACCCGGAGATTTGCAAGTAGTACAGGCCCATCTCCCTACTCAATGTGGACGCAAAAGTCTTCACTAGAGTGCTCTCCACACCGATGGAGGGCCTTATGCTGAAATTAATCCATTCAGACCAGGTGGGATTTATCCAAAGCCGGCAAGGGGCAGACACCATGTGCAAAACGTTACATCTTATGGGAGCTGCCGCTGGGGTGGACGGGAACCCAGTCCGGGTCGCCCTAGATGCTGAGAAAGCTTTCGATCGCGTGGACTGGGGTTTCCTTCATGGGGTACTCAAGAAATTTGGGTTTGGTGAGGGGATCCAGAAAGGTATTCATGCACTCTACGCAGCCCCTAAGGCCAGGGTCACAGTTAATGGGAGAATGTCATAGCCCTTTCCGTTACAGAGAGGAACGAGGCAGGGATGTCCACTTTTGCCTCTCCTGTTCACTCTAACGATGGAGATACTAGCAGAGCATCTAAGGAGAAATTTAAACTGGTGCTTTACGCAGACTATGTCCTGCTACATCTGATGAACCAGGTCTGGTCTATCCCCGCGGCGCTGGGGATAATAGACGAGTATGGGAGATTTCCGTGGTTCAAGATGAATAAAGGAAAGTCAGTGGTGTTTCCATTTGCTTTAGAAGGTTTTGGGAATGTAGAGGAGTTGAGGCCGCTGGGACTGCAGGTTCAACTCAAAGGGGATGAAATACCTGGGGGTCAATATTGTTAAACTCGGAGAGGACCTGATCTAACTACCCCTCCCTGTTCGATACACTGTTCTCAGAAATGGAGTCCTAGGGAAAGGGCCACCTGTTGTGGATGAGGAGGCTCAACGCAATAAAGATGAACCTCCTCCCAGGGGTATTATATCTGTTTCAAATGTTGCCGATTCGTGCACCAGAAGCACTCCTGAAAGAGGCTAAATTACGCATTGTGAGGTTACTATGGCAGGGGCAGAAACCTAGGGTGAGTTACTGGACGATAATACTACCGAAAGACAGGGAGGAGTGGGGCTTCCAGACCTGAAAATGGACTACAGGGAAGCGCAACTTAGGGCAATGGTCCTGCACTTGCGGTAGGACACAGGGAAACAGTGGGTATTGCTGGAAAACCAACATTTGCTCCAAGCAACAGTGGGGCAATGGCTCTGGGTCTCGAGGAGCAGACTCTGAGGCAAATTAGGGAACAACCAATCCTGGGAGTTCATTGGGAAGTTCTGGGGATGAAAAGGGGGAGGGGATTTCCACTTGGCCCTCCCCGATGAGCCATATTTGGGTGCCACAGGTTAGGGATGCAATACCTGAGGTTGGACAGTATCAGTCTTGGTTTGAAAGGGGGCTGGCCAGGGTGGGCCAGTTGGTGACAGGAGGGTAGCTAATAGGCATACAGGACAAGGAGGCACTGGGTATAGGCAATCTGTCGGTGTTGCTGTACCTTAGGCTAAATGGAATATTCATGGCAGATAAGTGGAAGGGGCTAATTCAGAGGGAACTCACATCTGTTGAGAAGGTCTTGGGCAGACATGAAAGGCCTAATTTCGTGGCTCTATGGGGGCCCTGCTGGAGCCCAGAGATGGGGTTAAACAAAGTCTACAGGCAAGAAGGGAAAGAGATCTGGGGATGGCACTGGGAGGGATACCTTTGGCAGCTGATGTGTAGGAGGGCTTTTAAGACGTTCATATCATGCCAGTATAAGCTGCATGCTATAAAACTGTTACATCGCTGGCAATACAATCCATCACGCCTGTCCACAATTTTACCCACGGTGAACCCCCAATGTTGGCACGGATGTGGTGCAGGGGCTGGTTATTGGCACATGTGGTGGGGCTGCCCCAGGGTGCAAGTATTCTGGTCTGAGGTCCTGGGATGGATCAGGGATGCAGGAGGGGGAGTGTATGGGCTGGACCTTATGGTGGTGTTGTTTGGGTTGGAGAAGCATGAGGATCAGTGGTGCATCGTCTCGCCTTTGGTGCACTTTCTCCTCCTGGCGGCACGCGCGTGTCGGGTCAAATACTGTGAAAGAGTGGTCTAACACAGCGAAAGATATATACTTAATGGAAAAGATCACTGCAACGATCCATGGGGGGAACTCATCAGTGGAAACTGAATGGCTATAGTTTCGCAAAACGTTTGTGTGAGGCGACGGTTGGCTCAGAAAGAGGGAACCAGCCTGGTAGGATGCTAAGTGCGGAAGACGCACCTTGGAACTCGATGTGACAAGTATCAAGAGTTTAGAGCCCAGTCTACTCGGATTTTGACCGACCAAATTATACGTGCACAGTTAAGATATTAGACTGTCGAAGGACGAGTTTAATTGAATCCTGGGGTTGGGGGGGTGTTGGGGCGGGTGGAGAGTTAACGGGGTCCCAAGTCAAGTTGATTGAAGTGCTTGTAGAGGGCTGAGCTATCATGTTGTACTGTTTAACTAATTCATGACTGTTTAAACTCAATAAAAGTCAATTTACAAAAAAAAAGTCAAGGGTAAAGTTGATTTCACCATCATTTACTCTTCACAATTACACATCACTTTGTGAGTGTCGACAATTGTCTACAGGGGGCAAGCAATATGTAAGTGCAAGCATTGGTGGTCCCCTGCACGCAATAAGCATTTTTTGCAAAATGACCCCCTAACTGTCTTACGGCTGATTCAATTAGGATTTTTTGTTGCATTTTTGTGCAGGTGAGCTAATGTACCACATAACTGTCATGCAAGACAACACTATTTACGTGTAGTGACAATTGAAACAGCAGATTGACAGCAACATTCTTATAATAATTAATTCCAGTGTATTTGGACTAGTACATGTGAGGGTGATATGGTTGAGGTTTCTGCCATTTTATTTTTTATAATGGGTACAACAGGGAACTCCAGTGGGCTTTTATTTGGATACGGTTGCAAATCAACAACTGTACCCATTGCTCCATTTATTAAACTGTGGTCCACATCCAGGTTGCATCATAGAAACACTCTGCATTTCAGGTAGATTGAATAATGTATTTCATCTGGCTTTGTTTGATGTAGATTATTCTAGATGCTGTATCACACAAAACAGAGTATAAGCCGACATGCCTAAAAGCAATTTGCTCCAAACAACTTGGAGAGCAAGGACCAATATAAATATGTTACCTATTGTGACCCTAGCTGGAAGAACACCCTGACCCTGCAGGATGAAACTCTCCCTAGAAAGCGTGTGGTGATCCGCCTATCTAAAAGAGGATAGGTAGAGAAGGGAACTGACCCTAACTCAACAATGATTGATTGATCCGAAAGAGGCCCAGGGAATGTCTGGGCTGTTTTCGGGCACAAAACACAGCACAACATATATGTTAAAAAATAGAAGCATAGAATTTAAAAAGATAGAACATATGAGGTGAGGTCACACCCGACAGGGGACTTTCCAGCTTTATTCACCCTCCGTGGTGTGTGCTTCACCCCTCCATCTATGGTTATACCTCGAGAGTTAATTACTCCTATGAGAACCTTAAGAACAATATATCTGGCACCAATTTACAAAATGGGTGCAGGCATTCTTTTAGGATTTAATCCAGGATGCCTTTTCTGATCTACAGGGCTTCTGATAATAGGGCTTAAAAGTAAAATGCACCAAGCAGGAATCCAGGAATCCACGTAAGGATTTTGCCGAGCCATCATATTTGTCTACCACTCCACCCAGTAACACGCTGTCCTTGTTAGCGGGGTCGCGAGACAAAACAAGCTGTTTTAACGCAGCATTCTCAGCTTTTAGGTTCTGTACTTCAGTTGTGAGTTCTTGCATGCCACGCATAAGGTCCTCGACTGCTTTCTCCATATCAGTATCAGTGTCGGTCGTTTGGCGTCTCAAACTGTTGTAAACTGTCGTAAATCTCCCCCTGTCTCACCTGGGATCGCTTCTTGCTCTGTTCCGCGGGAGGATTCCTCTTGTGGACGGATCGGGTCTTGTATAGGCTCGCTCGAGTCTCGTCCGGCTGCAGAGCGCGTTCAGAGTTCCGGGAAGGTCGCAGTTCCAGGATGTCCAGGAAAATGAGGATTCGGGGAGCAGAATTAGAGGGAAGGGGTGAAAGGAAGGAAGAAGCAACCAGGAAACTAGGAATAGTGGATTCGCCGAACAGCGCACACACGTCAAGTCACTACCTAATGATAGCGTTGAGACGCGCGGGGGCCGCAGAAGCGTGGCCAATTTCTAGAACGTGCCTTGTGCGACGTGAAGGCTGGTGCGAGGCAAGTCACTTGGCACGGCCATGTTGGAAGTAACAAGCAATACAAGCCCCGTCGCGATAAGGACCAGGAAGTCCAGAAGGGGCAAGTTCTATGGGTCATGACAGGCATTGCAAAACAGTCAGTTATTGTTAGGACGGTGTCTTTTCTGTTGGAGACATCTGTCGGGTAGCAGGTCGACCGGTTTCGATGATATCTTGATATTATCATCTTCTTCAGGACCAATTTCTTATCTGTTCAGAGTGCATTTTCTATCCGCATCTATTAGCGGGACCCACCAACCGCCTCTGGATATAAGCATTCCGGCTATAATGTTCTTTTTTCTTCTTCAGAATGCGCAGTGGAAATGGGTAAGATTCTTTAGATAAATTGCTTCGACTCAATCTTGACCCCAACAAACTTAATCTGGCATCTATGCAGCGCTCAAAGCAGCGAGGCTCCGTGGGGAATCTCGCGCATGAGTGCACACGGAACGGATTATTCTAGATGCCCAGTGGCTTGTTAACACTTTGGGATTATTGTGTCATGTACTTAATCATGTGGACTTTGAATAAGGACTATAGGATGCTTTTTATTTTTGTAAAATGTTTTAATTAAACTGGGCATATTCAGCAAGAGTAAACATTACGTACACACATTTCTTTATTTTGGTGTGCTAACTGGTCTATCAGTTGAGAACTGGTTGGATGTCCATGTAGTGCCTTAAGTCTACGTGTTAAAGTTGTTCTAGCATGCTCAGAGTAAACCTATACTGATGTTCTCTTCGTTTTTGAGCATGGGAAGGTCTGTTGCTGGACGTATATTTTATACTAGTTCTCTGCAGCAAAAATGATGCAAAAGGTTCACATTCCCTTTGCCACCATGTGTGGAATGACATTCTTTGCAACCTAATGTTTGAAACCAACTGGCCTTTAACTGGTTTAACAGATCACAAATAGAAGAACATGTTTTCCTCCAAACAAATCCATTTGATGTAGAATTCGGCCTACTTCAAATGCTGCCTCTGCAGCTAGTTCGTGGTTATCTCATTTGTTCTGATGTTCAAGTGGGAGCAGTATAAGTTGATGTAAAGTCACCCTTTCCATGTTGCAAGCAGCTAGTCCTACAGAGCTGTAACACCACAATAAATTGTTTTATTTAGGAACCTTTTGCCAGAACCAACATCCCCACACATACGTAAGCAGAGGCTTTAGTAATCATTGCAGTTGCAGGTCTTGTTGGCACAATGTAATCCATGCGCTACTTGTTCAGTGACTTGCAGGTAAATACTGAATACTGGGTTTTTTGTCATTTAACCGAGATGCTATCACTGCTAAATTTTTTACGGACTGTACCATGGCATTTCCACCCTCACACATTGCTATGTGTACTTCATTTTGAAAAAGCGCTTCAGAGTGGTATCTTTCTACCCACAAGTGAAGGTGGACTAGCTTTGGGAGTTTAACTAACTTCTGTACATATTTGTTCATCTTTAAATGTTTGCTTGTACAGCAGGCTAGGCACTGCAATGGCATGCTCCAGTCTGTGCACATTGGTCCAGTCAGCTCTGCAGGGAGAAAAATTGGCGGCTGAGGTTGTGCGCACCCCATATGCACTGTGGATACCAGTGGTAAGTGGGAGCTGGTGAAAGACCTTGGCCTGGTGAAACTTCACCACTGTCTTTCATCCTGCAAATTTGAAATTGAGCATCATCCCTATTGAGTGGGCAGAATCCTATGCAGTGCCCTTAGGGACCACTACACACAATTAAGACCACAAGTGGATACCCTGTGCAGCGGGTGACTACACCCCTCCCTCACATTCAGCCCACCTAGACACCCAGGCGCCAAGAGGAGGGCTTCTTGGCAGAAGCCCGCCAAAAGACAGTGAACAAAGAAGGCAAACCTGGTTTGCCGCGCAAAGTAAAACACAAGAAGGTCTTTAACAAAACAAAATGGCGAATAAACCCGGCCGGAGCCAAAAGAAAGAGTATTTGGTCAAGCGGGTTTATGTTCGAGGCTACTATAATAGCCTAAAACAGTACCACGTTTATATAGTATAAACGCGGTAGAAAAGTTAGGGTAGATACCACTGCCACCAGCCAAGTCTCAATGTTAAAAAACCAAAACAATGCTCTAGGAGGTACAGATAAAAAGGGGTAAGAATTAACCCTTTCCAATACTCCATGTAAGATGGGGTGTACTGGATCTGTGGTGAAATGACTATGTAAAGTTAATGGCAACTTTACCCTTATCTGGGGGACAGTAGACAACCCCAGAAATGGAGTCGGTGGGAAGTCTAAAAGACAACCCTGTGTCACTTCACTGAAGGTGCTGTGTAACACAATAAAGAGTGGGACTACTGAAGTGGTGTACTCCAGAGCCCACAACCATAAAAACAGATGAAATACACTTGGCAAAACAAAGGTGAGAGTGGGGGAAAAGCTCACACTCTCACCAAGTGGAAAAAATAAACTCCAGAAATCCAGCAAAGCTGCTGGGGGACTCACTAGGTAAGGGAAATTAGCCATTGAATGAGAATTCTCCGTAAAAGTGGGGCCAATCAATTGCAAGGGACCAGGAAGGCACCACCTTTACTCGAAAAGGTCCAGTAGACTGCTGCCGGAGTCCATATTGCCAAAGCTGAATTATTTGTTGGTATCACACACTGTTGGGCTTTTGTCATGATCTCTGCTTCCAAAAGATCAGGACTTGCCCGACTCCCTTGGAAGCAGACCCATAACCCCGGTTCCGAGTGCCAGCCAGTCCCAATTGGGACCTTTTGGACCCTGTCCTGGCGCCAGTGGCACCAGGCTCATAAAGATGCCCAGTCCCAGCGCTGGAAGCGCCGGGCTCATAATGCTTGGGTGGACTTACCTGCAGCAGACCATGCTGCTTACTTACCTGCCAGTTGAACCCCTGATCCTCTTCTGTTCGGGACTACTTTTCCTGTTGGGTGGGGCAGGAGCCACTCCCTAGGTTCAGAACACTGGAACTCTTCTGGAAAGCAGGAACTCTTTTCTTACCTAGGCGTGGCTGTGGAAGGAGACATCTAAGCACTACAGGAGGCTATTTAAACCACACCCGATGGATGAATCTTGCTTTGCGTTATTCTGCATTCTCTGCAGCAGAACGCTCATCGTGTCTTCTGCTTCTGATCCTGGGCCTAAGGGAACAAAGGCTTACCATCCTGGAATCCAGTCTTCAGCAGCACCTGTAAAGATAAAGAAAGAACAGGTTAGCACTACGGTCTTCAGTGGCAGCGCATCTCTTACCTGGTCCATCGGCTGTCACCAACGCCTCGCGCTGCATTCCGGCATCTGAAAGACAAAGGCTTACCTACTCTTCGCATGCTCCGGAGGTCTTCGCACTGCATTCCGGCATCTGAAAGACAAAAGCTTACCAGCTCTTCGCACGCTCCGGAGGCCTTCGGCGCTGCATCCCGCATCTGAAAGACAAAAGAAGGTGCGTTTAAAGACATTGGGCAACTTTATTACTCACGTGCCATTACTCCTTCCCACGCCGAATCCAGTGGGTATTCCAGCACCCTTCAGCTTCTCTAAAGCTCCGAACTTGTACCTGCAAGATAAAAGGGACAGTTAGTGCGCATCGTGAAGCAGGCTACAAGCGCTTACTTACGTGCTTCCAGGCGCTTCTATTCCTCACGCGTGTTCGATCCTCAACTCTCATCAGCCCGCCATCCGCCATCGCCGGAACCCTGCAAAACAAGAGATATCATTAAAAAAGACTTTTAAGACATTTGAAGTGCCCAGAACTTACCGTTCGTGCAGTTAACGACAGACAGCAGTCCTCTGAGGTCAAGAGGCCTGCACCCTTATCCAGTGAAGAAACTGGTTACGGCACCCTGCCCCGAGGCAGATGGAGAGCTCGGCGTTCACTTACCTAAGGTGAGGGCGTTAACCTTTGGGGTTCTACAGGAGAAGAGAAAGGGAAGAGGAGAGAGGCACCCAATAACCCCAGTTCATTAATCCCATATTTTCTATCTACAGACATTTAACTCTTCGAGTCAGACATACAGTGCACAGAGGTCCAGCCCAAAGAGCCAACCGTGTGTTACACATCACCTTTGAAGATACGGCATTCACCCAGTCAAGACCGGCGCCTCTGCGGGAATCAGGTGAGCGTTACAGAACGCAAAGCCTACCGCAAAACTCCCACCCAGGCGCTATGGAAACCTTGGATACCGACCAGCTAGTCCAGTTACTTGGGGAACTAAGAGCAGAAGTGCATGCAGCCCGTCAGGAAACGAATGCTCTAAGAAGGGAACTGATTATTTCCAAGGAGCGAACAGACGATCTCGCTAGACAATTGCTACAAACTCCGTTACCCGCATCAGGGGCAACTCTTCCTTCAACATCCTCTACGAACCCAGTGCAGATCAACCTACCTGGGAATGTACCTCTGGCTCTGCCCGAACGATTTTCTGGTGACCCAAAGAGGTTTGCAGTATTTATTAATCAGTGCCGGTTGCACTTCTTATGCCGGCCAGCAGCCTTTCCAACTGATCAAGCTAAGGTAGCTTTCGTGCTTTCGTACCTTAGTGGCAATGCGGCAGACTGGTCGATCCCTCTAGTTAATCAAGATGATCCGGTTCTCCATGATTTTCAAGCTTTTCAGCTCAGTATGGAAAAACTGTTTGCAAGACATTCACAGGGGCAGGCCTTGGACAATGAGCTCCTTTCATTGCGACAGGGTAATCAAGACCTTTTGGCTTATATTGCGTCTTTCAACAGACTGATAGTGGAAACTCGATGGCCTGAGGACAAAAGGATTACGCTGTTTTATAGAGGTCTACGTGGAGAGCTCAAAGATGTGTTAGCCCAAGTAGTGAATCCCCCGCAAGACTGTTAGGACTATATTGACTTAGTCGTTCAAATTGACCACAGACTGCAGAACAGGAAGGCCGATCGTTCCAAGTTTGATGCTTGAGTATTTTCCAAACCACCAACTCCTACCAAAGGAGTAGACTCCGGGGAACCCATGCAAATAGGGGGCCTGAAAGGACCACTAACACAAAAGGAGCGGGAAAGGAGAAAACAGCTGCAATTATGCCTCTATTGCGGAAACTCGGGGCACTTTCTTCGAGACTGTCTGGTGAAACCAGCCAAGAAGGCAGTAGGCGCTGCAGTTACCAGGGTCACAAACTCTGAGCAGGGAAACGACCTCGCCCGACAAGAATAGAGGTCCTCTTGCCGAGCGTTAAAACCAGTTCCGTGACCTCGCATTTCGTGATACCTATGGTCCTCATTAGCCCTGAACATCCGGATCGATTACATGCGATTGAAGCTTACGTCGACAGCGGTGCCATCGGCAATTATGTGGATCATGAAATGGTTTTGAGGATGAATCTGACTCTTTGTCCAAAGGCTGTAAAGGACGTCATTACTACGGTGGATGGTACGGAGATAGCCTCCGGACCAGTAACGCATATCACCCAAGAAGTGACGCTAGTAAGTCAAGATGGACACCATGAGAAGATCGTGTTCGATGTGATCAAGGCCCCTCAGTTCCAGATTATTCTAGGAATTCCTTGGTTAGAGAAGCACAATCCTCAGATCGACTGGCGAGCAAAAACGGTTCAGTTTCCAGAATGTGTCTCTTCTTGTCACCCTCGACCTGGTGTTGCACTGGCAGCAATTTCCTCGGAGGCTCCCCAGTTACCTCCTGAATACCTAGAATTCCAAGATGTTTTCCGGAAGGATCAGGCTAACTCTCTACCTCCTCATAGGTCTTATGACTGCCAGATAGACCTGATACCTGGATCTACTCCTCCTTGTAGTAGAATTTATGCCCTCACCGAGCCTGAGAATCTTCACCTCCGACAATACCTGAATCAATACCTAGCGAATGGGTTTATTCGTCCTTCCAAGTCCCCTGCTTCCTCAGCTTTTGTAACGCTCACCTGATTCCCGTAGAGGCGCCGGTCTTGACTGGGCGTATACCGTATCTTCAAAGGTGATATGTAACACACGGCTGGCTCTTTGGGCTGGACCTCTGTGCACTGTATGTCTGACTCAAAGGGTAAGATGTCTGCAGATAGAAAATATGGGATTAATGAACTGGGTTATTGAATGTCTCTCTCTTCTTCCCTTTCTCTTCTCCTGTAGAACCCCAAAGGTTAACGCTCTCACCTTAGGTAAGTGAACGCCGTGCTCTCCATCTGCCTCGGGGCAGGGTGCTGTAACCACTTTCTTCACTGGATAAGGGGAGCAGGCCTCTTGACTTCAGAGGACTGCTGTCCGTCGTTTACTGCACGAACGGTAAGTTTTGAGTAATTCTAATGTCTTTAAAAGTCTTTAGTAATGATGTCTCTTGTTTTGCAGGGTTCCGGCGATGGCGGATGACGGGCTGAAGTGAGTTGAAGATGGAGCCCGTGTGATGAATAGAAGCGCCTGGAAGCACGTAAGTAAGCGCTTGTTGCCTGCTTCACGATGCGCTCTAACTGTCTTTTTATTTTGCGGGTACAAGTTCGGAGCGGCTGCAGGGTGCCGGAATACCCACTGGGTTAGATGTGGAAAGGAGTAATGGCACGTGAGTATTAAAGTTCCCCAATGTCTTTAAACGCACCTTGTTTTGTCTTTCAGATGCGGGATGCAGCGCCGAAGGCCTCCGGAGAGTGCGAAGAGTTGGTAAGCTTTTGTCTTTCAGATGCCGGAATGCAGTGCGAAGACCTCCGGAGCGCACGAAGAGTAGGTAAGCCTTTGTCTTTCAGATGCCGGAATGCAGCGCGAGGCGTTGGTGACAGCCGATGGACCAGGTAAGTGAAGAGCTGTCACTGAAGACCGTAATGCTAACCTGTTCTTTCTTGTCTTTATAGGTGTTGCTGAAGACTGGATTCAGGATGGTAAGCCTTTTTCCTTAGGCCCAGGATCAGATGCAGAAGACACGATGAGCGTTCTGCTGCAGAGGATGCAGAATAACGCAAAGCAAGATTCATCCATCGGGTGTGGTTTAAATAGCCTCCTGTAGTGCTTAGATGTCTCCTTCCACAGCCACGCCTAGGTAAGAAAAGAGTTCCTGCTTTCCAGAAGAGTTCCAGTGTTCTGAACCTAGGGAGTGGCTCCTGCCCCACCCAACAGGAAAAGTAGTTCCAAACAGAAGAGGATCAGAGGCTCAACTGGCAGGCAAGTAAGCAGCATGGTCTGCTGCAGGTAAGTCCACCCAAGCATTATGAGCCCGGCGCTTCCAGCGCTGGGACTGGGCATATTTATGAGCCTGGTGCCACTGGCGCCAGGACTGGGTCCAAAAGGTCCCAATTGGGACTGGTTGGCACTCGGAACCTGGGTTATGGATCTGCTTCCAAGGGAGTTGGGAAAACCCTGACCTTTTGGAAGCAGAGATCATGACAGTACCCCCCCTCAAGGCCCCTCCCAAACCGGGCTTCTCCGGGGGTTTTGGCTTGTCAGGAAATGTTCGGTGAAATCTTTTGATTAGGCGAGGAGCGTGGACATATTCAGCAGGTTCCCAGGATCTCTCTTGGGGGCCGTAGCCTTTCCAGTCAATTAGGTAAAATAGTTTAGATTTGGAGATCTTGGAGTCCAGAATGCTTTTGACTTCAAACTCGAGTTCTCCATCAACTAGGATGGGTTTTGGAGATTTAGTTAGTCGGGTTTGAGGTTGCACGGGTTTTAATAGAGAGACGTGGAAGACCGGATGTACCTTCATGTGCGGGGGCAAGTCCAACTTGACCGCTACTGGGTTTACTATGGTAGTGATGGAATAGGGACCAAGGTATCTTGGGTTGAATGTGCGTGGCCCTTTTAGAGGTAGATATTTGGTGGATAACCAGACTTGATCCCCTACTTGATATTGAGGGGCTTCCTTCCGATGTTGATCTGCTCCTTTCTTGTATTGTTCTTTAGCCCTTTGAAGGTGAGAAACAGCTTCCTTAAAGGCTTGGGTGATTGTAGAATGCAGGTAGTCTACTGCTGGTGTTTCAAGATCTTGGAGGGGATCCAACTCCGAGGTTCGAGGGTGACTGCCGTATAAAAGAAAAAACGGGGTTTTCCCAGTTCCCGAATGGACAGAGTTATTGTAGGCATATTCGGCTATCCAAAGGATGTCTTTCCAAGTTTTTTCAGTTTGTTGCAGCATGCAGCGTAAATACTGTTCCAGAGTTTGATTGGTCCTCTCGGTTTGTCCGTCGGTCTGAGGGTGGTGACTGGTCGATAGTCTCACATCAATTTGAGCCGACCGACAGCAACTTCGCCAAAAATGAGAAATAAATTGACTACCTCGATCCGAAATTAGAACCGAAGGAAAACCGTGCAGTCGGACGATGTTTTCGAGAAATTCTCGGGCCAGAGTTGCTGAGGTTGGCAAGCCTTTGAGCGGAATGAAATGCGCCATCTTGGAGAATAAGTCCACGATTACTAGAATCGTATTGTATCCGGAGCATGGAGGTAGATCGGTGATGAAGTCCATAGAAAGCATATGCCAAGGGCGAGGTGGGATGTCAATAGGGCCTAAGAGGCCTGCTGGTCTTTCCTTTTGACTCTTGTTTTGGGCGCATACTCCACAGGACATTATAAAGTCTCTGATATCTTTTTTCCAAGACGGCCACCAGAAGTAGCGCTTGATCTTTTCTGAGGTCTTGGCCATACCGGGATGTCCTTCCATTAAAGAATCGTGATAACAAGAGATTACTTTTTTCTGTAAATCTGTGCTGGGCAGGTATAATCGTTCTTGGAAATACAATAAGTTGTCCTTTAATGCAAAGTCATTTCCCTGCAGATGCCAATTCTGTATGTCTGCTGGAGTTACAAGTTGCCTGGCTTGATCCTTAACTTCCTCTATGGATTGTGTGGCGATTACACCCAGAATTCTTTGTTCGGGAATGATTGGTACAGGTTTAGGGTTGATCAAGTGTTCTTCCACTCCCATTTGCCAGGTATTGATCCAGGTATTGTCGCAGGTGAAGGTTCTCAGGCTCGGTGAGGGCATACATTCTACTACAAGGAGGAGTAGATCCAGGTATCAGGTCTATCTGACAGTCATAAGACCTATGAGGAGGTAGAGAGTTAGCCTGATCCTTCCGGAAAACATCTTGGTATTCTAGGTATTCGGGAGGTAACTGGGGAGTCTCTGAAGAAATTGCTGCCAGTGCAACACCAGGTGGAGGGTGACAAGTAGAGACACATTCTGGAAACTGGACCGTTCTTGCTCGCCAATCGATCAGAGGATTGTGTTTCTCTAACCAAGGTATTCCTAGAATAATCTGAAACTGAGGAGCCTTGATCACATCGAACACGATCTTCTCATGGTGTCCATCTTGACTTACTAGCGTCACTTCTTGAGTGGTATGCGTTACTGGTCCGGAGGCTATCTCTGTTCCATCCACCGTAGTAATGACGTCCTTTACAGCCTTGGGACAAAGAGTTAGATTCATCCTCAAAACCATTTCATGATCCACATAATTGCCGATGGCACCGCTGTCGACGTAAGCTTCAATTGCATGTAATCGATCCGGATTATCAGGGCTAATGAGGACCATAGGTATCACGAAATGCGAGGTCACGGAACTGGTTTTCACGCTCGGCAAGAGGACCTCTATTCTTGTCGGGCGAGGTCGTTTCCCTGCTCAGAGTTTGTAACTTTGGTAACTGCAGCTCCTACTGCCTTCTTGGCAGGTTTTACCGGACAGTCTCGAAGAAAGTGCCCTGTGTTTCCGCAATATAGGCATAATTGCAACTGTTTTCTCCTTTCCCGCTCCTTTTGTGTTAGAGGACCTTTCAGGCCCCCTATTTGCATGGGTTCCCCGGAGTCTACTCCTTTGGAAGGAGTTGGCGGTTTGGAAAATACTCGAGCATCAAACTTGGAACGATCGGCCTTCCTGTTCTGCAGTCTGTGATCTATTTGAACGACTAAGTCTATATAGTCCGAACAATCTTGTGGGGGATTCACTACTTGGGCTAACACATCTTTGAGCTCTCCACGTAGACCTCTATAAAACAGCGTAATCCTTTTGTCCTCAGGCCATTGAGTTTCCACTATCAGTCTGTTGAAAGACGCAATATAAGCCAAAAGGTCTTGATTATCTTGTCGCAACGAAAGAAGCTCATTGTCCAAGGCCTGCCCCTGTGAATGTCTTGCGAACAGTTTTTCCATACTGAGCTGAAAAGCTTGAAAATCATGGAGGACCGGATCATCTTGATTTACTAGAGGGATCGACCAGTCTGCCGCATTGCCACTAAGGTACGAAAGCACGAAAGCTACTTTAGCTTGATCAGTTGGAAAGGCTGCTGGCCGGCATAAGAAATGCAACCGGCACTGATTGATAAATACTGCAAACCTCTTTGGGTCACCAGAAAATCGTTCGGGCGGAGCCAGAGGTACATTCCCAGGTAGGTTGACCTGCACTGGATTCATAGAGGATGTAGAAGGAAGATTTCCCCCAGATGCGGGTAACGGGGTCTGTCCGGCTTGTGACTGTAGCAATTGTCTAGCGAGATCATCTGTTCGCTCCTTGGAAATAATCAGTTCCCTTCTTAGAGCGTTCGTTTCCTGACGGGCTGCATGCCCTTCTGCCCTTAGTTCCCCAAGCAACTGGGCTAGCTGGTCGGTATCCGAGGTCTCCATAGCGCCTGGACGGGAGTTTTGCGGTAGGCTTTGCGTTCTGTAACGCTCACCTGATTCCCGTAGAGGCGCCGGTCTTGACTGGGCGTATACCGTATCTTCAAAGGTGATGTGTAACACATGGCTGGCTCTTTGGGCTGGACCTCTGTGCACTGTATGTCTGACTCGAAGGGTAAGATGTCTGCAGATAGAAAATATGGGATTAATGAACTGGGTTATTGAATGTCTCTCTCTTCTTCCCTTTCTCTTCTCCTGTAGAACCCCAAAGGTTAACGCTCTCACCTTAGGTAAGTGAACGCCGTGCTCTCCATCTGCCTCGGGGCAGGGTGCTGTAACCAGTTTCTTCACTGGATAAGGGGAGCAGGCCTCTTGACTTCAGAGGACTGCTGTCCGTCGTTTACTGCACGAACGGTAAGTTTCGAGTAATTCTAATGGGCCTCATTCCGAGTATGGCGGTAAGGGATAGCGGCCACCGCTAACGAGAGCGGTGGCGGTAATCCCTTACCGCCATACTCCGAGTTCCCTTTGCGCCATGGAGGTTTTAACACCTGCTTTTAGCAGGTGTTAAAATCCATGGCGCTAAGGGACCTTGATGTTAATTACGCCACCGTAATTTACGGTGGCGTAATTAACGCCTTCCCCACTCCCATTATGCCCTATGGGGCAAGAATGGGAATGGGGAAGGGTAAATGGGGATTGGGGAATTACCGCCCCGCCAACCTTGGAATGGGGCGGTAATTCCGCCATCCACCAAGGCGCTGCCGGTCCGGGTACGGCGTCAACCAAGGCGTTAATAGCGCCATTGGTTAGCGCCGTACTCGGAATGAGGCCCAATGTCTTTAAAAGTCTTTAGTAATAATGTCTCTTGTTTTGCAGGGTTCCGGCGATGGCGGATGACGGGCTGAAGTGAGTTGAAGATGGAGCCCGTGTGATGAATAGAAGCGCCTGGAAGCACGTAAGTAAGCGCTTGTTGCCTGCTTCATGATGCGCTCTGTCTTTTTATTTTGCGGGTACAAGTTCGGAGCGGCTGCAGGGTGCCGGAATACCCACTGGGTTAGATGTGGAAAGGAGTAATGGCACGTGAGTATTAAAGTTCCCCAATGTCTTTAAACGCACCTTGTTTTGTCTTTCAGATGCGGGATGCAGCGCCGAAGGCCTCCGGAGCGTGCGAAGAGTTGGTAAGCTTTTGTCTTTCAGATGCCGGAATGCAGTGCGAAGACCTCCGGAGCGCACGAAGAGTAGGTAAGCCTTTGTCTTTCAGATGCCGGAATGCAGCGCGAGGCGTTGGTGACAGCCGATGGACCAGGTAAGTGAAGAGCTGTCACTGAAGACCGTAATGCTAACCTGTTCTTTCTTGTCTTTATAGGTGTTGCTGAAGACTGGATTCAGGATGGTAAGCCTTTTTCCTTAGGCCCAGGATCAGATGAAGAAGACACGATGAGCGTTCTGCTGCAGAGGATGCAGAATAACGCAAAGCAAGATTCATCCATCGGGTGTGGTTTAAATAGCCTCCTGTAGTGCTTAGGTGTCTCCTTCCACAGCCACGCCTAGGTAAGAAAAGAGTTCCTGCTTTCCAGAAGAGTTCCAGTGTTCTGAACCTAGGGAGTGGCTCCTGCCCCACCCAACAGGAAAAGTAGTTCCAAACAGAAGAGGATCAGAGGCTCAACTGGCAGGCAAGTAAGCAGCATGGTCTGCTGCAGGTAAGTCCACCCAAGCATTATGAGCCCGGCGCTTCCAGCGCTGGGACTGGGCATATTTATGAGCCTGGTGCCACTGGCGCCAGGACTGGGTCCAAAAGGTCCCAATTGGGACTGGTTGGCACTCGGACCTGGGTTATGGATCTGCTTCCAAGGGAGTTGGGAAAACCCTGACCTTTTGGAAGCAGAGATCATGACAGCTTTGTTCTTCGTTCCAAAAAAGAAGGGGACCTTAGAACTTGTATAGATTATCGCGCCCTGAACCAGATCACTGTTAAGAATAGATATCCGTTACCTTTGATCCCTGAACTCCTGGACCAAGTCAGAAAAGCATGCATATATACAAAGCTGGATCTTAGAGGAGCCTACCACTTGGTACGAGTAAAAGAGGGCGATGAATGGAAGACGGCCTTCCCACCAAGTATGGGCTATTTGAATATCAGGTCATGCCCTTCGGACTTTGCAATGCCCCGGCCGCCTTTCAATATTTTATGAACGATGTCCTCAGAGAGCTCATAGATGTGTGTGTTGTTGTTTACATTGACGACATCCTCGTTTATTCTTCATCGGAAACTGAACATCGGAAACACGTGAAAATGGTCCTCGAGAGATTGCATCAACACAAACTTTTGGCTAAATTGGAGAAATGTGTTTTCAACGTGACTGAAGTTGAATTCTTGGGATTCATATTATCACCTAGCGGAGTGCGTATGGATTCAAAGAAGGTCGATGCAATTCTCAAATGGCCATCGCCATCCTCCGTAAAAGGTGTTCAAAGCATGTTAGGCTTCGCTAACTTTTACCGCAGGTTTATCCCCGAATTCTCTCGAATAGTCCAGCCCATCACCGCCTTGTTAAAGAAAAACAAACGTTTTGAATGGTCTACCGAGGCGGAACAAGCTTTCCAGAATTTGAAGACTAGATTTATCTCTGCACCGATCTTAAAACATCCTCGCCCAGAACACCCCTACATCGTTGAAACTGATGCTTCGAGCCTTGCCATGGGGGCAGTTCTATCACAAAAGGACCCAGTAACCAATCAGTTGCATCCCGTGGCATTTTGGTCCCGCAAATTCTCGCCTCCTGAAATCAATTACACTATTACTGATAAGGAACTTCTAGCTATCAAGTCTGCCTTTAAGGCTTGGCGGCATTATCTTCTGGGGGGCCGACACACCGTTACTGTGATTACAGATCACCGAAACCTGCAATATTTGAAAACCACAAAAGCTCAATCCTCTAGGCAACTCCGTTGGGCACTATTCTTTGCCGAGTTTGACTTCATAATTACCTATCGACCTGGTACAAAAAAAGGTAAAGCTGATGCCCTTTCTAGGATGGGAGTGGAAGAACATTTGATCAATCCTAAACCTATACCTATCATTCCCGAACAAAGAATTCTAGGTGTAATCGCCGCACAATCCATAGAGGAAGTTAAAGATAAATCCAGGCTACTGGTAACTCCAGCAGACATACAGAATTGGCATCTGCAGGGAAAGGACTTTACGGTGAAGGACAACCTATTATATTTCCAAGAACGGTTATACCTGCCCAGCACAGATTTACAGAAAAAGGTAATCTCTTGTTATCACGATTCTTTAATGGAAGGACATCCCGGTATGACCAAGACCTCGGAAAAGATCAAGCGCTACTTCTGGTGGCCGTCTTGGAAAAAAGATATCAGAGACTTTATAATGTCCTGTGGAGTATGCGCCCAAAACAAGAGTCAAAAGGAAAAACCAGCCGGCCTCTTACGCCCTATTGACATCCCGCCTTGCCCTTGGCATACGCTTTCTATGGACTTCATCACCGATCTACCTCCATGCTCCGGATACAATACGATCCTAGTAATCGTGGACCTATTCTCCAAGATGGCACATTTCATTCCACTCAAAGGCTTACCAACAGCAGCAACTCTGGCCCGAGAATTTCTCGAAAACATCGTCCGACTGCACGGTTTTCCTTCAGTTCTAATTTCGGATCGAGGTAGTCAATTTATTTCTCATTTTTGGCGAAGTTGCTGTCGGTCGGCTCAAATTGATGTGAGACTTTCGACCAGCCACCACCCTCAAACCGACGGACAAACCGAGAGGACCAATCAAACTCTGGAACAGTATTTGCGCTGCATGCTACAACAAACTGAAAAAACTTGGAAAGATATCCTTTGGATAGCCGAATATGCCTACAATAACTCTGTCCACTCGGGAACTGGGAAGACCCCGTTTTTTCTTTTATACGGTAGTCACCCTCGAACCTCGGAGTTGGATCCACTCCAAGATCTTGGAACACCAGCAGTAGACCACCTGCATTCTACAATCACCCAAGCCTTTAAGGAAGCCGTTTCTCACCTTCAAAGGGCTAAAGAACAATACAAGAAAGGAGCAGACCAACATCGGAAGGAAGCCCCCCAATATCAAGTAGGAGATCAAGTCTGGTTATCCACCAAATATCTACCTCTAAAAGGACCACGCACATTCAACCCAAGATACCTTGGTCCCTATTCCATCACTACCATAGTAAATCCAGTAGCGGTCAAGTTGGACTTGCCCCCTCACATGAAGATACATCTGGTCTTCCACGTCTCTCTATTAAAACCCGTGCAACCTCAAACCCGACTGACTACATCTCCAAAACCTATTCTAGTTGATGGAGAACTCGAGTTTGAAGTCAAAAGCATCCTGGATTCCAAGATCTCCAAATCTAAACTATTTTACCTGATTGACTGGAAAGGCTACGGTCCCCAAGAAAGATCCTGGGAACCTGCAGAATATGTCCACGCGCCTCGTCTAATCAAAAGATTTCATCGAACATTTCCAAACAAGCCCAAACCCCCGGAGAAGCCCGGTTTGGGAGGGGCCTTGAGGGGGGGTGCTGTCATGATCTCTGCTTCCAAAAGACCAGGACTTGCCCGACTCCCTTGGAAGCAGACCCATAACCCCGGTTCCGAGTGCCAGCCAGTCCCAATTGGGACTTTTTGGACCCTGTCCTGGCGCCAGTGGCACCAGGCTCATAAAGATGCCCAGTCCCAGCGCTGGAAGCGCCGGGCTCATAATGCTTGGGTGGACTTACCTGCAGCAGACCATGCTGCTTACTTACCTGCCAGTTGAACCCCTGATCCTCTTCTGTTTGGGACTACTTTTCCTGTTGGGTGGGGCAAGAGCCACTCCCTAGGTTCAGAACACTGGAACTCTTCTGGAAAGCAGGAACTCTTTTCTTACCTAGGCGTGGCTGTGGAAGGAGACACCTAAGCACTACAGGAGGCTATTTAAACCACACCCGATGGATGAATCTTGCTTTGCGTTATTCTGCATTCTCTGCAGCAGAACGCTCATCGTGTCTTCTGCTTCTGATCCTGGGCCTAAGGGAACAAAGGCTTACCATCCTGGAATCCAGTCTTCAGCAGCACCTGTAAAGATAAAGAAAGAACAGGTTAGCACTACGGTCTTCAGTGGCAGCGCATCTCTTACCTGGTCCATCGGCTGTCACCAATGCCTCGCGCTGCATTCCGGCATCTGAAAGACAAAGGCTTACCTACTCTTCGCATGCTCCGGGGGTCTTCGCACTGCATTCCGGCATCTGAAAGACAAAAGCTTACCAGCTCTTCGCACGCTCCGGAGGCCTTCGGCGCTGCATCCCGCATCTGAAAGACAAAAGAAGGTGTGTTTAAAGACATTGGGCAACTTTATTACTCACGTGCCATTACTCCTTCCCACGCCGAATCCAGTGGGTATTCCAGCACCCTTCAGCTTCTCTAAAGCTCCGAACTTGTACCTGCAAGATAAAAGGGACAGTTAGTGCGCATCGTGAAGCAGGCTACAAGCGCTTACTTACGTGCTTCCAGGCGCTTCTATTCCTCACGCGGGTTCGATCCTCAACTCTCATCAGGCCGCCATCCGCCATCGCCGGAACCCTGCAAAACAAGAGATATCATTACAAAAGACTTTTAAGACATTTGAAGTGCCCAGAACTTACCGTTCGTGCAGTTAACGACAGACAGCAGTCCTCTGAGGTCAAGAGGCCTGCACCCTTATCCAGTGAAGAAACTGGTTACGGCACCCTACCCCGAGGCAGATGGAGAGCTCGGCGTTCACTTACCTAAGGTGAGGGCGTTAACCTTTGGGGTTCTACAGGAGAAGAGAAAGGGAAGAGGAGAGAGGCACCCAATAACCCCAGTTCATTAATCCCATATTTTCTATCTGCAGACATCTTACTCTTCGAGTCAGACATACAGTGCACAGAGGTCCATCCCAAAGAGCCAACCGTGTGTTACACATCACCTTTGAAGATACGGCATTCACCCAGTCAAGACCGGCGCCTCTGCGGGAATCAGGTGAGCGTTACAGCTTTGTTGCCTGGCCCCTACCGGAGATTTCCTGTATGTTAAAAGCACTGTAAATCCCAAGAACTCAATTCATTTAATTGTCCTTTATTGACCACCGAATGCAGCTGCACAGTTTTTGGCAGATTTCAGTAATGCAATTTCACAACTTATCCCTTATTGTTACAGGCTGATCATCCATGGTGGCCTACATTTTTGGCCAATATTCTGACAGAGCTTTTGATCAGATCCTACTTTATTGGACCGGCACCCTCTGGATGGTGTTTTCGTTAACTACATGCCAGTGGAGGTTAGAATGTTCCTAGGTTCCCCCATTATCACTAACAGCTCAGCCGAACTGAATAAATAAGTGCATAAGTGGGACAACATTTTTTGGGATATCTTCCATATGCTATTTTCTAATTACCAAAATGTTATTAGTGATGATCTCTAGAATTTGGATCCTTATTTATCGAAGCGTTTTTAGTACAAAATATCCTCACTGGTCAAAACATTGGCCACAGCTAAGCACAGGTCCGCAAAGTCCTCCCAGAATAAAAGTAACCCTTGGTTCAATAAACAAATCACAGCAGCATAAATTCACTATAAGAAGGCCCTATGTCAGACATCTGCACTCATATAACGTCTTGATAAAAAAGGCCAAAAAGACGATATTACTCTGAATGGATATTTAACAGTTCAAATAGTAGTGACATGATAGCAGCCCTTATGATTAAGGTTATGACCATAACAACTCAAAGCAATGGGTTAAGACAGATGTAACAAGACTGTAGAATGTGCACCCAGGAATGTTACATGGTATATAAAGTTATCATAAGCACATTTTTCATTATAACATGGCCCATGATTTATTAGCAACCCTGTAGTTACCATGCACAGTTCTGGAGAACAAAAATGCTAATTGCTTAACTGTGTCAGAAACTGGGTTCAAAAGAGTAAGACATCAGTTTCCAACATTATACAATTCAATGTCCGTCTGCTAAGAAAAACAGGGGTGGACATATACATGGCTTCGTGAACAGAAGGCAGCGGGAGCCAGCTTCCTGCTTTAGTCTTCTCAGGCAGCAGGCATTCAGTTGACAGTGTGATTTAATACATTTCTAACGGCCATGTGTTAACTACTGTACCAAAGGGGAAGTTGGAGGAATCCAAGGTACAGTAAATCTAATCATAGCGGCGTTGCCCTTTTCATTTTTTTTGTCAGGCCATAACAATTAAAAGAGATGAGAAATTAATGAATGTCTAATTTTTTGATTGTTTTTGTTGTCTCTGGTCTATGTGCCAGTTTGCTCACACCCTTCTAAATTGGCCCACTACTTGTTCTCACCTTTCAGCTACAGCACAGACACCCTTCCTGGGAATGCTAACGCCATCTATAACTGTGCTATTAATCTAAGTCATTTCAGATCGAAATTAGCATTCCTGGTCTTCAAACAAATACAATAAATACTTAGCCATTTAATAAAATAGCTCGAAATAATCAGAATAGTATTAAAAAGTATATATTTTCAACAGTGATTGCAGTTTACTCCTAAAAGGCTAACAAAGGGCGATAAACCAGCTACATTCGCAGGTTTAAAAAAAGGTACTGCAGCTGTGATTTTCTGATTTATCTTTGTCAAATATCCTAGGCAGGAGAGAGAACTCTTATCACACCGACCCTGCTTCCCTAGATCTTCGGAGTGAAGCTTACGTCTGCCCTTTCCCTGCATCCCCCAGCCCCCACTCCCGCAACACTACAGGGCTGACTTTTCAGGTAAAAATGTGCTGAGGCGGCTGTTCTGGACACTTCCGCGCAATGCAGATATTTCAGGGAATTATAACCTAACCTACCTTATTGCCTGTGCAAGATTATACAAGGCTATACTGAAGCATATGAAGATATGCCTGGCTATCGAAGACCGCACAGCTGGCATATAATGGCAGTACTTGGGCACACGAGGCCGAGCCTGGCCATATACATAAATATATTGGGCATGTGAAGTGGCCTCTTCCCAAATTTGGTTACTTAGGAGTGTGAGAAACAGAACTATCAAGTTCCCTTATTCCATGTGTAAGTTATCGACTTCTGTTTTTTTTTTTAATTCGGGGACTTTAAGTCCTGATTGTTTTAGTTAATGGACGGCCTCCAATTTCAGCCCACTGGTGCCAATCTGACAGTGCATCTGGAGCTGCTACACATTCTCCCATCCACCTCCATTTCATTTATTGATTTCTTTCCACTGAGTCCTCACATTCAGACCTTGTGCACATCAGACTGTGGAGTACAATTAAAGAAGGGGAAGCTGCAAGTGTCCCTAGCCGTCTGCATCCACTTAACCTGGGGCCCCAAACTTTTGTACTGGTGGTCTCCTTTTCTTTTAAAATGCAGCAGATCACCACACCTATTGTTATGGCAAAGTGTTTTGTTTAATCAAATTGGTCACCTTTCTCAAATCTTAATTCACACGTGTTTTCTTCCTTGAATTTGACCTTCGACTCTGTAGAATAACAAATACATTTCTGATATTTTAATCCACCTCTTTTTCTATATTGCCTTAGGAAGATTTGCATTCTCATGTGTGCAAATTTTACTTCTAAAAGTGAACTATGCTTGTTTTGCCCTACATGTTTCTATAATCCCTTATATATTGTCAAGTTCAGAAAAGCCAAAGAAACGGTAGGCGACGTTTAGTGGGTGGGGCAATTCCATGGGTGATGGGTCTCAGAAAGCTTTTTGCCTCCTGTCCCCAGGTTATATAAAATTATGCCCATCATGTCTACCCAATGCATACATATTTGGGCGAGAGGATTCGTGAGTTTGCTTGATTTAACAACACATTTTTGTGTAAAACGTATGCACAGGTGTATAATTTGAAAACAGGAAAGCTGGTTAGACCACATTACCAAATTTGTGTAATCCTGGCCTAATCACTGCCTCCACGTATGTGTCAAAATTGTGAGAGCATAAAATGGTGACCACTTTAGGAAGAGCTATATTAAAACTAAATAAGCACTGGCAATACCACTAGATTTGGCTTTGGTATAGGCACTGCATAGATAATAGTGAGGCTATGACAGGGAAGTGAGGGGAAACATGGGTGAGGAAAGAAGGGTGAAGATAAGTGAGAGAATGAGGGGCATCGATTAGCGAGTAAATAGTGGAGCTTTCATGGTGAGGTCTGCAAATGTATGGTCAGGGAGAGAAAAGGTGGTGCAGCGCACAGGGGTGAACACAAATCTTCACTAGAACTTTCTTTAAAGCATTCAGGATATGTACAAAAAGTAATATGAAGTTGGGTTTTCTTATAAAGTCTTATTCAGATATCTACACTCCACGACAGTATACAGGCACACAGGGCGCTCAGATTGTTCCTTACTACAGGCCTTAGAACGCTCTATAGATCTTCTGTATTTAGAGAATTGTGTGAGCCTTGACAAGGACATTGCTGGTGACAATGGGACTCCATGTGGAGGAGTTCAATCAGGTGTTTCTACTTTAAATCCTGGCTCAGAGGGCAATGTTAGTATTGCATCTTCCGGCGTCTTTCTCATCCTCCTTTCTGCTGCTGCTACCTCAAGATTCACCTATGGAGGGGCCTTCCTCATTTTTGGCACAACAAATCATCAAAGGGAAGGGCAGAAAAACTGCAAAGAATACTTTTGAGTTTTCACCACTCCCAGCATTTCACAAAATCACGGTGGACCCAACGAGCAAACCTTGGGATGTTACAGTCGAGGCTCTCCCTAAATAACTGAAGATATGATCCAGTTTGACCCCTTAGCAAAGGATGATTTTAGGAGCTCGGCTTGGCTCGCATTCAGGTCACAGACTTTAATTTCGGAACCAATACTTTCAGCTGGGAGACAGGAACTCTCGTGTCTAATGAATAGTGATCCCCCTTCGAACTTTCAAACAGATGATTCGTCCTTCCTTGACCAGAGTGGATTTCTGTATAGATCTCCACTCGGAAAGAGTCCCGAGGGTTATTATACGGTGCATCTCGATTACAGGCCACCCTAGGGGAGGATGTATTGCTATGGTGGCTGAACCTTATTGACAAATCAATTGATGCTATCAAACAAGCAATGGGTGGCATGAACTTGGCTATTATAAGTCTTTGCTGAACAAATCTTAAAGGTATCATTTAACCTTGTATGATGGGGCCAGAGTAAGAATCTATCTCACGCCCACTCACAATGTGAGTGGAAAGGTGCATCAAACAAGACAGAACTAATTTATTTTAGCTCATTGAACTGCACATCCTCTGGGATGAGTATTTCTGCATATGGATATGGATGCATACAGACTCTCTGCTTGAAAGGCGTGAGTGATGCTGCTGCTTTGACCTCAGCTGAACTGCCTACCAATCCAAAACACGACACACACATCCGCGTGAAGCATAATCAAAGTAAACTGGCTCACGCTTGTTAGGAAAGATTTCACATGTGTATGTAATTTTCCCTCCATGTGTCAACCCCCAAACTTTTTGCTGCCGTTTAGACACCATTGACTGACTTTAACAGAGAATCACAGCCTTCAGCTCACTTTCGCTCACTTTTTAGGGGGAAACTGACATGCCCTTAAGACAGTCAGTACTGGGAGACTTGGTTTCCCTTAGTCCTTTTCTCATGTTGCAACTTTTGTGCAATATGTAACAAGTGTGCAATGTATCTTACCATACAACACACTTGGGTCTATAGTCATTTCCAAAGGCCCTAGATACTCTTGCTGGACTTTTTATGAACTGTGCAGATGTGTCATGGACAGGACTGGTGGCAGCTATCGTTTTGCATTATGTTTAACCCTTTCCTGCCATGTTAACCGTGTTTGGCACGAATAGGTGGCCTGGCTCCAAAATGTCCATGCCACGAGGTTCTTTGTCCTGTCCTTTGGCCATCTTGCCCCTTTACCTTCCCCAGGTCGAGTCGACTCGGGCCAGTCCTTATTTGGTCATGCATTTTCCCACAAATCCCAATGCTTTCGCGGGCTTCTGCATGCCTTGTGTGTGTGCCTCTAGGATGTGGGCTGGGATGTCTGGTCCCAATACACATCCTGGGTGCCAGAGAGTCTGGCGTGTCCTGAATGCCTGAGACCACTGTGGTCTGTGATTGGTCCACGTATGGAGTGTGTGTTTGTGAGCAGATCTCCCATTAGGTCCTCTCCGTTTTGGCGCAAAGGGAACTTTGGATAAGAGGAGGCTGGAAACACCACTACCATGTCGATCTCCTGAGTTCTCACTGAATCAGGGATAGGATCCAAGTATCCTGCAACTACAAAGCTGAGTTGAGGAACTTCTGGTGACCCGCTGGAAGGTTTGGCACCCTGAGCCCGCTGTCGTACCGCGGGACCCCTCTGCATCTGGTCGTCCTAGAAGGTCTGCAAAGACGCTTCGACCCATTGGAATAGTGGGACCAACTATTCTTGGCACCTTCACCAAAACCTGCAAGTAAGCTTTCTCGGAAGTGTCCCTGGGCCAACCAGTGGGCTGACCATTTTACGCAGGACCTTTGCTCTGTTTCCGCCGTCGTTTCGAGGAGGCCCTCGAAAATTGGTATACTGCTAGCTCTGTGTCCACAGCACCCTCACACCGAATTTCGTACACTTGGCATTCCCAGGTCTGAAGTGAAACGAGTGCGCCCGGACCGGAGTAAACGCGGTTACCTTGTTGCGCTGCTGCGGCAACGTCCTTTGCAAGTCCGCTGCATTTGTGACCCTCTTGCCCCTGAAGCCTGCTGCAGTGAAACTGGGGCGATTCATCCACCCGGAGCGGAGAAATCGCCACTGTCCCGTTTGGAAATCCTCGCTGGAACTCAGGAACTAAAAGGTGCCGAGATGTCCTTTTTGCTGCCGTCGAACCTGCAACCGAATTGGACTAACCTGCCGAAGTTTGGGTCTCCTTGCCTCAGGGACCCGTGAGTAATCTTTACCCCAACCGGTGGCCCCTAGCGCCAGAGCCCAACTTTATGCACAAGTGGCTCCTGGGGGCCCCTCTCCTGTCCACTGCTATTGTGAAATAGCGACTCCATCCCAAACTCTCGAACTGCCTCTGCCTTCAAGTGGAGATCCTTTTTGAATAGTGGGAACTTATTCTTCATCGCCTTATCCACCTTCCCGAGCTGCTAGAGATCCCTGAAGAGACCCTGTTTTGCCCATTGGAACAAACGCATGCATTTGCATACATGTACTATTGAGCACAAGGCTCCCCTCTTCTTAGGGCTTGGACTGCCTCTTAGTTAGGTGAATAACTGATGTTGAATTGGGCCTAAAGATTAACTGCACTGCCTGTTTCCTTCCCCTCTAGGTTGTTAACCTATTTCGTGCAGTCATCCCTTTTGACCCCCCCTGGTCTTGTATATATATATATATATATATATATATATATATATATATATATATATATATATATATATATATTGTATTGAGTGTGATGTGTTGGTTTACTTAGTGTTACCGTGATTCTTTGCTATGGTCTATGTTACAAAGGCCTTGAAATAAATGTGTCTATATTTTTAATATAACACCTGTCTGGAGAAATTTGTAAGTGTCCTTGCTCTGTGTGCTCATTGAGGTCCTTCAGTCACCCTCACCCCTCCTGAGACGTAGTCTTGACCACCTGCCATAGCTACCCTGATTGGTCTGGCTTGTCCAGAGGTTACCCTGTTCCAAGAAACTAGGTTGGCCTTCTGAACCTCTGCCCCTCCTGGACAGAGTTCAGAAATCCTTCTTCACAGCTCAACCAGGCCAGTCAGGTCTCATCTATCCTGCCCAGAATCGTGCGGTGGTGAACCTTGACTTTACCACAGATCATCCACTGAGGGCTCAAAATTGTAAATGTGCACAGGTGGCACTCAGTGACTTGCCCCCCTGGAAAGATCAGCAAATGTCTTGGCAGAATGGTGTGAGCAGAATATGATTTGTTGTTTTAAGGGATTGACCTATGGGGATAAAAACTTGTACAAAAGAATGGTGATCAAAGCGCTGAGTGAAATCCTGGGGGTCTCGGACATATCCTTTAGAATTTTTAGTGTAACACGCATCGTATCTGATTGTATGTTCTGTGATGGATGCAATATTAGGTTTACTTTGGTTAATAGGTTTATGCGCTCTTGTATTTTAAATTGTGACACAGCCTTGATTGCAAAAGGTATTGAGGTACACCCAGACTCTAAGCATAGGATTTGCCACTTTCATGATGCTTGGTTGACACAGTTAAATGCAGTTTAGCTGTATAACCCTGCAGACAGAGCACAAGCTGGGGAGAAATTAGTTGCTTGAGCTACCCAGCCTAATTAGCAGACTGTAATGGAGCTAAGCCCAAGAAAGCTTGAGGCTATATTACGGGAAAAGATACCTTTTCCATTTACCCCTTCAGCAAGAGCAAGGGATACAGACTATGGCTGCATGGAACAACATGCTCAGCCTTGCTCTTCCTAATGTTCTTAAAGGTTTTTCCTTATCTTTCTTAAAACTGATATCATGGAACATTGCGGGTCTAGAGAGCAAACTGAGGAACTTGGAGCTCTTGGCTTTTTCTAACCAGTTTAATATTATTATGCTACAAGAAAATTGGTCTGCTGTTCCGCTGGCTTAATTAATTATCTGCTGCTTCATGCCAGTGCTACTCCCAGTAAACATGGCAGGAAGCGTGGAGGATTGGTGACTTATATCTCTATGCGGCTGGGTTGTGCTAGCATAACAAAGATCTTCTCGTCAGATACTCTTTTGATTGCAGACATTCCAGTGCTTTCCACTAAGAAAATGCATCTGTTTAACTTTTGTAATGCAAGTGGAAGGAAGAACACAGGGCCCCGCTTGAAGAGTTACTCAATGAGTTGGGGGAAAATGCTCACAGTAGCCAAACCCAAGAGCAAGCCCTCATACTGCATAGGTGGGGATTTCAACCTAAAGATGGGTAGTTGTCCGAGATGGCTCTGCAAAATGAAGATGCAGATTTTCATCTTCCTATTCCGGTTTTGACTGATCCAACCTGTTAAGATGGGTAGGGAATTCCTGTCAAGGTTAAACGAGGTGGGTGTACGCCCTGTCAATGGCAGGTATAGTTTGGATGTTCCTGCTAAGTACACCTTTAGCAACTCTAAATTTCGCTCTACCATTGATTATGTCATTATAGATATATCTAGTTGGAACCTGATACATAGATTTTGAAGCAATACTTTGACTAGAATGTGACCATGAACCTTTGATTTTAACTATTAATTCTTCATCGTTCGTGAGTTGCAGACAGTCCTGCTCAGAGAAAAAAGAAGTTATTAATAGCAATACTTGTAAATCATTAATGTGGTCTAAATGTGACCCTGGTAATTTGATGAGGAAATTCACTTATAAAGCCCTGCTTAGTCTCAAATTATGCTTGAATCCCCTGACTGACTCGAGCAGGGTTTTGAACGAATGGGGGTTTTAATGCAGATCGCAAGCAATGCTTTTATGGGACCTAAAAAGAAGTTAAGGATAGATCAAAAATATCCAGGCTGGTTAGGAAGAGAGTGCATGGTTGCCAAGCAGTCACTTCTCGCAGCCTTGAAATGCCCCATTAGGTGCTGTAGGGAAATTAGAGAAACTAGGTTATATACCAAAACGCAATCAGTAAGGGGAAAGCTGAATGGGCTGCAAAGAGGAATTGGCCATGGCTGCTCGCTCTGGTGACCCGAAGTTATATTGGAGAATGGTCGCTGCAGGTCTAGGTGATAACTCATCTAAAGATAGAATGGGTACCATGGGATTTCGACATTAAGTTGACATGAACATTTTTCCAGATTGTATAACCCTAGAGATCATTTTACAGCTATGGTATCAAGGATGCACTCAAATGAAGCCATTGGGACAGCAAATAAGTCTATGGAAGATGATCTTACCTTCTCCATTAAGGATTTAGAAATGGCACTCAAAATATCATCTAATGGGAAAGCTGCCGGCCCAGACATGGTCCCTAACAATTATTTTCAACATGAGTGCATAATTTGGCTTCCACTATTCACAAGGGTATGTAACATTCTTTTTCAGAACAAGGTCGTCCCTCATAGCTGGAATCAGTCCATTTCCTGATTTTTAAGAAAGGGAACACAGCAGGCCTGACCTGTTACAGTCCTATCTCTTTAATCGATTCAACAGCAAAGTGGTTCGGCCGGGCTTTTTATGGGAAAATCATGGACTGGGTAGAGGAGAATGCTATACTGTCAGATGTACAATATTGCTTCCACAAGGGATTGGGGACGACAAATCAGATTTTGAATTTGTACCTTATTTAGGGAAAGCATGTCCATGGTTATGGGGTCCATATTTATGTAGCATTTGTGGATTTAAGCACAGCGATTGACTGTGTAAACGTGAGAAATTGTTGAATATTTGAAATCTCTTGGTATGCCGCCTCCTTTATTGGACATGTTGGTAGCCATGCACACAGACCTGTCTGTAAGAGTACGTATTTATATCTGTGGGGAGTTAACGGATACTATTGATTTAACTCGTGGTGTCAGACAGGGATGTGTGCTGGCTCCATTGCTTTTTAATTTGTACATTAATTAATTATCTGCCACCTTGAACGATCTGACAAGTAATGTGCCCAAGTTAGCAGGCAGGTCTTTTCCACTGTTCATGTATGCTGACAATGCGGTTCTTATTGCAAAAACTGGAAGGTCCATTCAGCAATTGGTGAAGTGTTTCTGTAATTATGTCTGCAAGAGACTCGAAAATCAATGCAACAAAATGCAAAGTAATGTGTATTGGGCCCACCAAGAGTAAAACAAAAACTATACTGGTTGAAGGATCCGCTCTGCAATGGGTCAACACTTTCACTTACATGGGCATCGAATTTTCAAAAGGTTTGAAATGGCACCTTCATAGTGAAGCCCAAATGAATGGCTCTATTTTGCAATACGGGCACAGCATGGATGGGCTCCCGGTTGAACATGCTCTACGTATTTATAGAGGAAAGTCTGTGCCGGTGGCCACGTACTGTGCAGCAGTCTGGGCGCATCAGATACCTTTGCCTATATAAAGGAAAGAGAATCAATTCCTCAGAAGATTTATGGGAATTAATCAGTTTTCCTGGAATTATATAATCCACCAAGAATGCAGCACAATGTTTGTTTCAGACCTCATGCAATTTCATCCATTGTTATATTGGTTACGTCTCAGGGGCAATCCAGTATTGTCACTGACGAAGTCACTAATCCATGATATTTTGGGCTCAGATGTCGTGCACAAATTAGAATGGACAAATTATATACGAGCAAGCTTCGCTCAGCTTGGCTTGATGGATTCTTTTTTATTGGAAAACAGGTGGGAGGGATCAGGCTTTGGCGATTTTGACCAAAGCCTTTTTAAATTAAACATATTCAAAGAAGCTAGTGAATCCCATAAACAAGTATTTTGGGTTATTTTAGCAGGAAAAAAGTTTTGGGCTTGCCAAATTGTGTGATCTGGTTCAATGAACCAAGAAAGAGGGCAGTCTTCATTTGTCTGAGGTCCAACTTACTTTTTACAAAAAGTACCACGCTGGACAAAAGAATGCAAGGCTTGAATAGTTGTCCTTGCAATAAACATAATCTGGATGATTTTTGTATCTGTATTTATAACATTTTTATATAGCACTTTACGCCAAAGCGCTTTACAAGAGTACCAAAGAGAATACAATAAGCATTGAGAAACAACATGTGAATCAAGTAACAGAAAGCAATATATGCAACAATTTACAAAAGTTTACTTGAATGCAGTGGTGTAACATGAGTGGTGTGAGACTGTAGTGAGAGAGGCGATAGGAAGGAGTTAGGATGGGAGGTAGGATCAAGAGAGAGAGGTAGCAGAAGAGGTCAGGGTGGAGATTGGTGGAGATGGGATTTTAGAGAAGTGCGGAAGGAAGGGTAGTAAGAGAGATGGAAGCTGAGCGGGCGAGAAGGGGAGTAGAAAGTGAGGAGAGAGGAAAGGTAGGGTGGAGCAAGGCCATATAGGGATTTGAAAACGAGACAGAGGAAATTACATTTGAGCTCGGAGTGAAAGGGAAGCCAACCTAAGGAGGAGAGAGAAGAGGAGAAGGAATCATGTGATGAAAGTAGAACGAGGGAGCGGATAGCAGAGTGGTAGATAGATTTAAGTGGGGGGGTTAAGTGAGTAGAAGGGAGACCAAAAAGGAGAGTGGAGCAGTAGAAGAGCCTGGAGAAGGCGAGGGAGGAAACTAGGAGTTTAGTAGGATGGAAAGATAGGAAGGGACGAATTTTACGGATGTTATAAAGGTGGAAGCGGCAAGATCTGGCAGTGAGAGAGATATGGTGGGAGAGGGTGAGATTAGAATCAATATGAAAGCCAAGATTGCGGGCATGGGGAGAGATGGGGAGAAGGGAAGGGGGAAAGAGAATAGATTGTGGGGGGGAGGAGGATGTGTGTTAGCAGGGAAGAAAAGGACTTCTGTTGTGCCTGTATTGAGGGTTAGAAAGTGAGAGAACATCCAAGATTTAATTGCGTAGAGGCAAGAAGAGAGCTTAAGGTGGATGTCAGAGGTGAAAGAAGAGAAGGAGAGGAAGAGTTGGGTGTCACCAGCATAGAAATGGTGTGAGACATCGAAGGAGGAGATGCAGGAGCTGTGAAGGAAGTGTAGAGAGAGAAGAGAAAGGGGCCAAGGACTAAATCTTGGGGTACACCATGATTGAGTGGATAGCACCGCCCCAGGAAACAGCAAAGGTGTGGTTGAAAAGATAGGAGGAGAACCAGTTAAGAACAGAGTGTTTAAAGCCAAGGGAAGAGAGTTTAGGAGTAAAGGGTGATCAACAGTATTGAAGGCAGCAGAGAGAGGTCGAGAAGGATGAGACTGGAGGAGTGCCAAGAATAGCGTGCAGAGAGGAGAAAATTAAGAACGGAAGGGAGAGCAGTTTCAGTGGAATGAGAGAACGGAAACCAGATTAAGTAAGGGGAAGAAGAGAGAGAGTGGAAACAAAAGAGGAGAGTTGAGAATAGACTATGCGTTCAAGAAGTTTAGAGAGAAAAGGCAGCAGGGAGATGGGGCGATAGTTGGAGGCTAGATGGGGGTTAGCAGAAGGTTTTTTCAGAATAGGGATGATAGTGGCGTGCTTGAAGGGGGATGCGAAGGTAGAAGTAGCTAGACAAGTGCTGAAGAAGGAGGTAAGGTAGGGAATGAGGAGGGGTAGATTTTAGGAATAAGGGAGGTAGGAATGAGGTCAGAGGGGGAGGAGGAAGGATGGGTTTTAGATAAGAGGAGGGTAACTTCAGACTGAGTAACACGAGTGAAGGAGGACAAAGTAGAGGGAGGGGGGATGGAGGAGGTGTTGGGGGAGAGAAAAGGGGAGGAAAGGATGTTGTGGCGAAGGTTGAGGACTTTGCTAGAAAAGAAGTTAGCAAAATCAGAGGCAGAAAGAGGAGAGGCAATGGAATGATCAGGAGTAGGAGGAGAGAGAAGACGGGTGAGAGTTTGAAAGATTCGGCGGGGGTGAGAGGCTTGAGATTGGAGGAGTTCAGAGTAGTAAGTACGTTTAGCAGAATTAAGACAGTTATCGTAGAGAGTGTGATAGGAAAAGTAAGAGGATTGGTTAGAAGGGGAAGGATGTTTGAGCCAATGTCGCTCGAGGCGTCTGAGGAAGCGACGCATAGGAAGAAAGGTGAGAGGTGAGTCATGGTTGGGCAGGTTTGCGAGAAGGGCGAAACGAGGAAAGAGGGTAGAGAAGGTCTAGGGTAGAAGTAAGGGAAGAGGTTAAGACGGTGGACACATTATCTGCAGAGAGAGAGGAGAAGTCGGAGAGAGGGGAGAGGGAGGAGGAGCAGGAGGTAAAGAAAAGAGAAGGGTCAAAGTTGCACAGATCACGCCGATAAAAAGAGGTAGAGAAAACGGGGGAGGGAGGGTGAGAGGTGGGAGGAGTGAGGGAAAGGGAAAGTAAAGAGTGGGTGGAAAGATAGTTAGGTAGGGCTGAAATTGGAGAGGCAGTAAATGAGGAGGTGAAGATAAGATCGAGTAGAGCCAGATAGGTGAGGGGAGTAGAAGGTAGGAGTCCAGAATGGATAGAAGAGGAGAGTAGGAGGGGTTGGAGAAAAGGTGGAGATTAAAGTCGCCTAGTACGATTAATGGAGTGGGGCTAGGGGAGATAAGACTGAGGAGATAATCAATGGCATCGAAGAATGATCCAAGGGGACCAGGAGGGCGGTAAATTATTAGAAAAGAAATGGCATGCAGGGAATTAAAGATTTTATACATGAATTCAAAAGAGGGGAGGACAGGAAGAGAAGTGGGACAGGGAGAAGAGATAAAGTTAGGGCGAAAGAGAAGGCCTAGGCCACCTCCACGACCTGAGGAACAAGGGACATGGGCAAAGGAAGATGAGCAAGAAGTGAGAGATGCAGGAACAGATGAGTTGTAAGGGGGATCCAAGTTTCGGTGATACAGAGAAAATGGAGATTGAGGTGAAAGAATAAGTCAAGGACAGCAGTGGTTTTATTGCAGATTGACCTGGTCCGCGAGGGCAATGTCGATGTGGATAGATAAGGTTGTGACGTCTGAAAGGGGCATTAGGGAGCTGAGTTGGGTAGAGGTGGGGGATTGAAGGAAAGTTGAAAGAGGAGATGGCCATGATGACAAAGGTGAGGGTGGGGAGGGTAAGGGAGAGAGGTGGTGGGTAGGGGAAAGGGATAGGAGAGATGGGAGGTACAGAAGGTACCGTGCATAACAAGGTGCCTAAATGACTGAGAGAGCAGAGGCGTCAATAGGAAAGTTAAAGTGAAGTGTGGGTGCAGGTGGTGGGGAGTCACTGATATAAGAGGAGGGGGGTAAGAAAGATCGGGGGCTGAAGGTGAAATAGAGTAAGGGGAACAGTGGTTAGGGGGAGTAGGGAGCACCTAAATTGTGGTCAACTTTGTGAGACAAGAAAAGTGTAGGAGGGAGGAAGCTGAGGAGGGCTGGTAGGCAATTAGGAGGGCAGGGCAGGTGGGATGGGGTGGGGGTGGGATGAGAAGGTGATCGAACACGTTGTTGGTGAGAAATAAAGTGGAGAGGACTGGTGGGTAAAGTCCAGGATGACGGTGCCAGTGGTTTTGAGGAGGCGCTGTAGCAAAGCTGTGAAGGAGTGTAAGTAGGTCCAGTGGAGAGAACTCAGCAAAGGTGTAATAGAGAAGCTGAAAAGCTGTCGCAGCAGTTACAGTGGAAAGTACACAGAGGGCCATGATATGTTGTATTTCTTGTTAATATGCCCTTTATATGTGAAGTTGTAGCGTAAATATCTTTGTCCATTCCTTAGGAACTGTGGGATAAGAACCGCAGGTGCAGCTTTTATGATTTCATCACCACCAGATCTTAACTGTGCATTAAAAATCTATATCTATGTCGAGCAAGCTCTGGAACTCAGAACGATTTTATTGTAATAATGTCATTTTATTTTGCTAGTTTATATTTTGTATCAAATTAATTGAGCTGTTGTATTTGTACAGTTGTGATCGTTTTTGTACTTTTATGGGTATCGCCCACAATAAAGTTTTATTTCTTCTTCCCTAGATTTAGCCTTGGTACAGGCTTTGCAAAGATAATCTTTGAGAAGTGAGGCTATGACAGGGAAGTGAGGTGAAAAGTGGGTGAGGAAAGAAGGGTGAAGATAACGGAGAATGAGGGGCTGTGATTAGCGAGTAAATAGTGAAGCTTTCTTGGTGAGGTCTGCAAATGTATGAACAAAAGAAGAGTTCATATTGGTAATAGGAACTCCCGTCGCCTGCACACCATAAAAATGGAAGAAAAAATTCCAGTCAAAATTCAATTAATGTTTTCCATAGTTTGATGATTTCAGTATTCAAGGTTGAAAAGATAAGAAGGTATGTACAATCAGTCTGCAAATGTATGGGCAGGAAAAGAAACAGTGGTGCAGCGCACAGGGGTGAATCAAAATCCCCACTAGAGGTTTCTTTAAAGAATTCAGGATATGTACAAAAAGTCATGTCTGCAACTGGATCCAGTAGAAACTATTATTTGAAAACTAGCTGTCCCCGGCCACGCGTTGCTGTGGCTCAGTCTGGTTAAATGGAACAGAAAGAAAAGAGAAAGCGCAAAACAACCCCCTGCCTTCCACCCCCATAATCCAGGAGTCAGATATATAGTCTTTCCTCCTCTACGTGTGCCAGTGGCGGAGACAGAGAGTGCAGTTCCATTCCCTCCTTGCTTGTAGTCCAGGTTTTGTGCCCCCACTTATCCCTCTTCATGAGACTTTGTATTGTGCTACCTTGCCTGCTGGAGGATACACAAAGCACTTAGCTCAGTTAGAGTTCCTCAGCCCTCTGCCATGAGCATTATAGCTCTTGGCAGTTGCTGCACCCATCAGCCAAATTAATACATTCTTAAATGAGATGCGCGATCGGCGTGCTCACAACCGTGCATCCTCAAGTCTGGCTACACGTCGCTCTGCTGCTTCCTCAGCACGCATTTGAGTCATTCTAAATCGGACACATTGAAATGGAATCGTAAAATATTTAGCATAGCGTGTGTTGCTTTTACGTGCAACAGATGGCGCTGTTTTTCCTCCAAAAAATGTTTTTACCTGTAACAGGTGTGACATCCATGTATAGTACGTATATAAAAACACGCGCCTATTCGAATGCAACGTTGTGTCAAAACGTCAAAGCAATCGGTGAAGAACTTTCGGAGATTTAAGATTTTGAACAAACGAACATTTACATTTTTATTTATATAGATAATAAAGTGGATTTCAAACAGGAAACTCTGTCTTCAAGTAAACAAACTGAAAAGGCAGGAGCTTGTTCCAGCAAGCACAGATGGAATATCAGAAGTGGTTCCCATATCAGAAGTGGTTCCTTGTTATCTGGCAGAAGCTCATGCTAGTAACATTCTAAATGACATCTAAGAAATGGTTCGTACTAGAACCAGTTGAAGAATATGGGTTTTAATACAAGAATTCACCCTATGAAATAAAATCACGGCTGGACCTTTGTTGAAAGCAATTATTTGTTTGCAATACGTAACATTACCACTTAGTTAATTAAAATCACTTAAATGCGCTTTTACAAGAAAAGACTTTGATGTTCCTAAACTTTATATAAATAAGTATGCTTTGAATTTCCATGAACCTTCAAAATGCTTTTTATGAAAGGCATAACATGTTACCTAAAATGTACTTTGCAAAATGCATTCCTGTCTTGTTGCTGCTTTAATACATGTTACCTACTATGCAGTCTTTTAAATGAGTCTTGCAGGTATTTTTGTATAAAATGCAGTGTAGGGTGGTAAAGGCAAACCACCAATGGTTTGTCACGCTGTTATAAAGTGTTGCACACAGATATGTACATGTGTACAGTTTGTATTATTTAAAAACAGAATTCCTCTTGTCTTTTTTGTCTTGGCCCAATGTCAAAACCACATACATATGCTGCAGAAGGATGCAATAGAAACCATTTGCACTTAACAATCGAAAAGACCACCAAGGTTTTATCAAATTCAAGAAGTTGTCTTTAGCAAACCCTTTCAACATGACTATGGTCACTGGCTGCATTTAAAAGTTTGTTTGACTACAACATTAGGATCAGAGAATTGGTTATAACGTCCTGGAGACTCCCTCAAATTATTGATGCTTTCAGCGACCTGTAAAAAGTCTTCCGTTATGTTATGCATACATTTTCAGGGCATAAACAAAAAATCTTCCTTTTGCACCTGTCCTTCACACTAGTACAACGGCGTTTGTCCCCTCTAGTGCCATTTGTCATGCTTCTTCCATAAACAGTTGAGTGATGAGCAGGTAGAGATGTATTTCCAGACTATGGTTCTGGTTTTGTATGAGAATTATTTTCATTTAGAAATTCAACCTTCCATGCTAGAATAGATGCCATATCTGTCTGGATTCCAATCAGGCCAGTGAGCTAATAAAATGTGCAACCAATCTTAAACTATACTAGATAAGCTTTGGGCCATCGTCAGCACCTTTAAATCGTATAAAAAGCAGTTTTAAATCGCCCTCCCAGGAGCTCCATAATGTTAACATTTACAATAGTCCCAAAACAATCAGTCAAAAGAGAGAAGTGCGCATAAGAGTGCATTGAGGGGATATTGTTATCATTTGCATTTGATACATTTGGGTCCTCCTGTTAGGCAAGCCTTATGAGGCGCAGACAATAATCAACATGTAAAGTGACTACTTTTTGTAGAGTTAACCTATGGAAGTCAACAACGAAAATCGAATTTTTGGAAGGTTGAAAATGTGCTAAAAAGGTCACCTTCGGAAGTTCTATGGCAGTAAATTGGCGCACATTGCGATTGAGAGAATGAAAAATAGGGTCCAAAGAGGGACACGCCATTCACGTGGAGGAAGGCTACAACTGGCATGAAAGAAAGAGAGACCTATGAAATTGGCATTTTGTTTACCTAACGTCGAATCTGTAGAAATAGTTGAGCACACGCTGCTGCTCGTGTTTCTTACTTCAAATTCAACGAGCTACATGGACTTCAGACAGCAAAGTCGTTGGGGAGCGTCGAGCACGAAACGGTTAAAAATACTGTACAAGCACTGAAAATGTAACCTTGCACACACCAGGGCGTGTTTATGACGCACTTCCGCCCGCCACACCAATAAACACAACAGCGCGTGTGCTCCTCTTCTGTCCACGTTAACGTCTAACTGGTGCTCAACTATGAGGCCATGGCGCATTAACAATTTAATCCCTTGGAGTTGCGGCATTGTTAGTAGCACAGAGAATCACAGAGCTGCCGCTGTAGGAAGAATCAAAGCTATACCGCATAGATGCCCAACCCTCACGATTTAGGCGGGAGACTCCCGACTTTTAGGTGAAAAATATTGCCATTTTTCACGGTCTCCCGCCTAAAATAACTAGCCCCAATGCATTCCTATGGGGAAATATGCGTCTCCCTATTTCCCAGTGGAAATCTCCCTCCCAGGTACATCTGAATGTTGGCATGTATGTTATATGGCATTGACTGTCAGGGTCGGATTGGCCTCTCGGCCTTTCGGTCCGTGGCCGGGCCGAAATCGTCCGTGGGGAGTGGGGGCTGGTTTCTGGCCATTCCTGGGCCGGTTTGGAAGAAAGAAAAATTGGGAGAAAAAAAGGATTTTTTTTTTCATTTTTTTTTCAAAAATTCTTTCTTCCTTCTTAGGTCGATAAATGAGTACCAACACAGTTGGGTGATATTGTATGATATTGTATGAATATTGGTTCTCTAAACAAGAGATTACGTGTAAGTGCTATAATAACATATTATTTGGCCTTGGACATCTGCTTGGATTCACAGTAATTTAGTGTACTTAGGCTACTTAGGAACAATGCTATTTTAATGCCACTTCCTGTTTTGTTAAGGGGTGAAAGATCATGTTTCATCGCTTCCCGGGATGTCACTTTGGGGTGGGGTCAAATGACATCCCTTCCGGTAATATCATCAGAGGTCAAGGGTCGTGAGGCGAGGGGTGGGACACTTTTTTGAGGCAAGGGGTGGGACACTTTTTTTGCAGATGACCGGGCCTATTTCTTGTCCCAGTCCGACCCTGTTGACTGTTAAACGTTTATTAGACGGCAGCTTAAAAAAAATTATGTAATTTCCAGGCTAAACTCAAGACTGTTAAATGACCCTCAGCACTTTAGCACTGGGTACTAGTGAGAGCTACAAATCAGTTAAACATTCGTTAAACATTTTTGGCGGGTGTCACAAGGGCATCAGTACATGCATGCAGGGGCACACCAAAACCTACATTTGGGTGCAGGGGGGTAAGTGGTGATGGGATGGGAGGGGCTGTTGTAAGTCTCCGGTTCCTCCCAGAGTGCCGTGAGCCCACTCCTGCCTACAGGCAAATGCAGCTGTTGTTGGTTCGGGCTCCCCGGTCGCTCTGCCACGACCTGGAACGTCCCGTTTATTTATAGTGTCCGCGGCGGAATGCAATCTCACTCCGCCACATGCGTGTGCCCTTAAAGGGACAGCACCACACTCCTCCTTTTTCGTAACAAACAACAAAGGATTGCTACCTACAAAACCATAAGAATACACTGCACACAAAATGGCGGACCCCTTTAATCACAGCACCCCATTCCCGCATGTCACATCCAGTCCACGGGATGTCCCCCCCAGTTCAGGGGTCCAAAATATAGTCACTTAGGTGGGCAGGCTTCCCCCTCCCAACCCTCTGGGGATACTTCCTGCCCGCCTCCTGGATCGGGCCCTCCTCACCTGAACTCCCTTGAACTGGGGAGCTTGACGGGTGGACCAGGCCAATGCCCTCGTCCGGTACTTCAGTCATGTCCCTTCTCTGCACTGCCTGCGGCCTGGCTTCTCCCAGTCTTTTAAAGAAACTGGCATTGCGTGTTACAGAGGCAGCCCCATCGGACGCCGTCACCATTGATCCTTGCACTGCCACCACGTCAAGGGACTCGGTTTGTAGGTCAGCAACAGCTTCCCGTGTGGATAGCGATTCCTGACCAACACCTCATCACCTGGGACGAACGGTTGGGGGCAAAGTCCTCTTCGGATGCTCATCGTTGATGACAGCGGGCACACGCTCGCCCACTTCCGGTAATAGGCCTCTCGGGCAACGCCTGATCATTGCCTCAGCTGGCGCCACCCCCGTGAATGTGTGTGGGGTAGTACGATATGCCCGTAGGAACTTGTAGAGGGCCCACTGCAAACTTTGACATTGGCGCTAAGCAATTCGCAAGACCTTATTCAAAGTCCTCATCAGGCGTTCCACCTCGCCATTCGCCCTGGGCCACAGCGGCGTGATCTTCCGATGGTGGACCCCATACTCCTCCATCATGTGGGCAAAGCTCTCATCTTGAAACAGCGCCCCGTTGTCCGAGCACAGTACCTAAGCCAGTCCATGGGTCACAAAGATCTTCTCAAATGTGACCGCAACATTCTCAAATGCCACCGATTCCACAAACTCCACCTCTGGGTATCTGGACCACTCGTCCACGAACATGAGAAAATGCGTGTCCCGTCCTGTGGACCCAAAGTCAGCATGGACCACTTCCCAGGGCTTGGTGCCCGCTGCATGGGTTCTATGATAGGTTCCCTCTGAGCCGGTGACACCGCCTGGCACCACACACAGGCCCCTACAAACTCTTCCACCCGCCTTTCCAGATCCGGGAACCACACCTTTTGGCGCAGCCGGGCCTTCGTTTTCGTGGTGTTATGCTCACCTGGTATCCACAGGGATGCCACCCAGCTGGGTTACTCGCTGGTATGCTTCTCAGCTTTGCCCTGATGTGGTCTGCGGGGAAGGTTCTGCCTGAAAATACAGGAGGACTGTGTTCAAGACTGACCGACTGGGATAAGTATCCTCCCTCCACCCCTGCTTTTTTTCAGTCCCTCTGGCACCCTCTCCTCACCTTGTGGTAGAATTAGGCGTGCTCTCCGTCCTGCCTTCTTTGCAGGGGCGCGTTGTCTTTCATCGGCGAGTGCGGTCCAGTTACTTCACTGACGCCGGCCCATTTGATATTGTTCAGGTAGGTCTTATTGCTGTTCTTTAGTTTTGTTGCTATCCTGCATGCCTTTCTTTGTTTAAAATGTCTCTTTTTCTCCCTTAGGTATGCGGAGCTTCAGCACGGCGAACTGGCTTGGTTGAGCCCCACTGGTAAATGATGGCGCATTAAGAGCGCTATGATGCGGTAAGTAAGCGATATGCGCAGCGCTGCAAAGTCTTGCCTTTGCTAACCTCTGTTTTCCTTCCTTGTAGGTCGCGGTGTTCTTCAGCGCGAGTGGAATGTCCGGAGTGGTGCCAGCCGAGAGGCGACCAGCCAGTTAAGCCTTTTGAGCAGTTCGTAATTTGTAACTGTCTCTACAGCTTTCTTTAATGTTGCCTCTATCTTCCTCTTTCAGGTCGTTCTGTCCGGGAGGCGTGCAGATTCGAGGAAGCTGTTCTCAGTAGCTGCGAGTGTTTAAAGATGAAGACTGCAGGTAAGATGCTTCTGCTAATGATGTTCCTTTTGTCTCCTTGCAGGTTCTGCTTCTCCGAGGTTCGAGGGAATAGCTAGACACAGTGAGCGTCACGTTGCAAACTGCAAAGTAACACGAAGCATGTTCTGCAGTCAGGGTGTGGTTTATATAGCCCAGGTAAAGTAGTGTCAGGGAAAGTAGTTCCAGGCCTGCCACACCCAAAACACTAGACCGCATAGCTTGGTTCTTAGGAACCAAGCTATGTGGATGCCTCCATGTTGGCTGACAATACAATAAAGTAGTTCCCAAGCACATTGTTGTTCATGGTGTATGAGCCTGGCGCCATAGGTGCCAGGACTGGCCCCATGAGGGCTTTTGAAGAGGATGCCAGGCTCTAGGGGCCCGAGTCCTGACTCCACCTGGCCAATGGGTTTGCCAGAGGGAGTTTTGGGCGAGGGTCGTGACAGCACTCCCCCCAAGGCCCCTCCCATGGTGTTCCTTCTGTCTGGCCCAGGTTTGGTTGGGAATTCCGATAGAATTTCCTGATTAGATGTGGTGCGTGGATATTCTCACTGGGCTCCCAAGATCTATCGTGTGGTCCAAATCCTTTCCAATCGACAAGATAATATAGCTTGGTCCTAGAGTATTTAGAGTCTTTGACTTCGAATTATGGTTCTCCATCAACCAAGTATGGGCTTAGGTGGCGTCCCAATCCGTGTGCCGAGTTGCATTGGTTTCAGGAGGGACACATGGAATACCGGGTGGATGTGTAGATTAGGTGGTAAATCCAGTTTCACGGCTGATGGGTTGATAATTGCCTTAATGGTATAGGGTCCTAAGAATCTGGGATGAAAGGTCCGGGTTCCCTTGATTCCCTTGATGGATACGAATTTAGCGGCTAACCAAACTTTGTCTCCTACTTGATAATCAGGGGCCTTTTTCCGGTGTTGGTCGGCAAATCTCTTTTGTTTTTCTTTGGCATGAATAAGGTGTTCCTTAGCCCTTTTGAAAACCTGAGTAATGGTTGTGTGTAGAGTCTTTACTGCTGGCCTTTCCAAGCTGGCTGGAAGGTCTAGTTCAGAGGTACGTGGATGTCTGCATGAAGGGTATAGAAGGGCGTTTGTCCCGTGCTTGAATGCAAAGAATTGTTATATGCATATTCGGCTATCCATAGTAGGTCTTTCCAATTCCTTTGTTCGTGGTGCAGCATGCACCGTAAATATTGCTCGAGTATCTAATTGGTTCTCTCGGTTTGGCCGTCCGTTTGGGGATGGTGACTGGTAGATAGCCGAACATCCATCTGCGCCATTGCACAGCATTTTTTCCAGAAGTTTGAAACAAACTAGCTGCCTCTGTAACGCTCACCTGATTCCCACGGAGGCGCTGATCCCGGCTGGGCTGCTATCGTTTCTTCAATTGAGAAGCGTAGAGCTTGGAAGACTCTCAGGACTGGGCTTCCTCTTATCGAATGTCTGACTTGCAGGGTAAGTTTTCTGCAGGTGGAAGAAAAAGGGTTAATCACCGTTTGATGGGATTCCTTCTCCCTCCAATCGCCAGTTTCTCCCACAGCCTAGCTTTCTACTTGTCTCGGCGAGCTCTCACCTTAGGCGTATAAATGCTGAGCTCTCCATCCTGCGTCTGGTGCAGGGGTGCGTGGATTCCAGTTACGTCACTGGATGAGTTCAGTGTTGAGGCTCAAGTCTTTTGCGGCCTTAGTTGTGGCACTGGTGCTGGGATGCCGAAGAGCGATGCCGCCGTTACTGCACGAGCGGATGCCTGTAAGTATACTGTAGTCTTTAGGCTTTAAAAGATGGGCACCTCAATAATGTCCCTTTTCCTTTGTTTCAGGCCTCGGGATGCTGTGGGCGTAGTTTTCCGTTGCCGCTGCACGTGCCGATGCAAGTAAGTATAATGTTCGTTGGCCGCTTTTAATGGCACCTCTAATAATGTCCTTTTTCTAGTTTTCAGGTGCCGGGATGCTGCGGGCTTTATATCCGTTGCCACTGCACGTGCCAATTCACGTAAGTATAATGATCGTTGGCCGCTTTTAATGGCACCTCTAATAATGTCCTTTTTCTAGTTTTCAGGTGCCGGGATGCTGCGGTTGATGCGGCCGCTTCTGCGCGTGCAAAAACTGGTAAGTTAAGATGAATGCGACTGCCTTCACCCGAACCCCTTTTTAATTATGTCCTTTGCCTTTCAGGTGCAGAGAAGCTGCCGAAGAGAAGGCCGCGGTTAGCTCCGTTGCAATCACGGATGGATCAGATAAGCGGGCGCGGCTGCGAGCGAGTTGCACTTTTCTAACCTTATGTTTATTCTTTGCAGGTTTTGCCAGTGACTGGATTCCGGGATCTGGTAAGTATTGTTCTGTGTCTTTCTTCATCCACAGGTTGCTGCGCGGAAGCTGAAGATGACTCTGGTCCTGGAATGCAGGAGCCGACTCGGTGAGCGTCCTGCTGCTGCTGCAGAATAACGCGAAGCAGGTGTTTTCCATCGGGCGTGGTTTAAATAGCAGAGAAGTGCTTCCAGTGTGTGTTCTTCCACCGGTTCCACCCAGGTAAGAAAAGAGTTCCTGAATCGAGGGAATAGTTCCTCCCAGCCCTGATGGCTGGGGACTTCAACCAGACTGGATTATTCTGGGTAAATATACAGCATGGTCTGCCTCAGGTAAGTCCACCCAAGCATTATTACACTGTTTATCAATATGAGCCCGGCGCCTATGGCGCCGGGACTGAAACCCTTCATGAGCCTACGGTCCAAAGGGCCCCTGTAGGGGTCTGCTGGGTCCGGAGTAGTGGAAGACGGGTCTGCTTCCGAGGGCGCTGGGCCAGTCCTGGCCCCTCGGGAGTAGCACCCATTACAGCACCCCCCCTTAAGGCCCCTCCCAAACTTGTCCTCCCCGGGGGTTTTGGTTTATCAGGAAAGGTTCGGTGAAATTTCTGGACTAGACGAGGAGCATGGACGTGGTCATAGGGTTCCCATGACCTTTCCTGAGGTCGTAGCCTTTCCAGTCGATTAGGTAGAATAGCTTCGATCTGATGATTTTAGAGTCCAAAATGTCTTTTACTTCAAATTCGGGCCCCCATTCACTTGAATGGGCTCTGGAGGATTGGTCAATCTGGTTCCAGGTTGCATGGGTTTCAAAAGAGATACGTGAAATACAGGATGTATTCTCATATGGGTTGGCAATACTAATTTAACGGCCACTGGATTAATTATGGCCGTAATTGGATATGGTCCCAGGTATTTGGGGTTGAAGATGCGAGGCCCTTTAAGCGATAAATGTTTGGTGGACAGCCAGACTTGATCCCCAACCTGGTATTGAGGGGCATTGCTTCGGTGTTGATCTGCTCCTTTTTTGTACCTCTCTTTAGCTTATTGTAGATGTGCAGTCGCTTCCTTAAAAGCTTGGGTAATAACGGTGTGCAATTGATCCACGGCGGGTGTTCCAAGATCTTGAGGTGGATCAAGGTTGGAGGTTCGAGGATGAATCCCATACAAGATGTAGAAGGGACTCTTCCCGGTACCCGAATGAACTGAATTGTTGTAAGCATATTCAGCTATCCAAAGGATGTCCTTCCAGTTACTCTCCGACTGTTGTAGCATGCATCGTAAATATTGCTCGAGAGTCTGGTTTGTTCTCTCGGTTTGCCCGTCGGTCTGGGGATGATGGCTGGTTGAAAGTCTTACATCGATTTGAGCTAATCGACAACAGCTATGCCAAAAGTGGGAAATAAACTGGCTCCCCCTATCTGAGATTAGTACTGACAGGAAGCCGTGTAGCCGGACGATGTTTTCAAGAAATACTTTGGCTAGGACTGATGCTGAAGGTAAGCCTTTTAGCGGAATGAAGTGGGCCATTTTAGAAAACAGGTCCACAATAACAAGAATGGTGTTGTACCCGGAACAGGAGGGTAAGTCTGTGATGAAGTCCATGGAAAGGGTATGCCAGGGACACGGTGGGATGTCTAATGGTTGCAGAAGACCAGCCGGCCTCTTCTTCTGACCCTTGTTTTGAGCGCACACACCGCAGGACATCACAAATTCCTTTATGTCTTTTCTCCACGAAGGCCACCAGAAGTGTCTCTTCACCTTTTCTGTGGTTTTGGCAATGCCAGGGTGACCCTCAATTAATGAATCATGATAGCAGGAGATTACCTGTCTTTGTAAATTGGCGTGTGGTAGGAACAATCGTCCTTGGAAATAAGGCAAGTCATTGCTTACAGTGAAATCTTTTCCTTTTTGTAACCAGTTCAGTAAGTCTGGTGAGGTTACAAGTTGTTTTGTTTTTTCTTCAATATCCTCAATGGATTGTGAAGAAATCAGACCCACGATCCTTTGTTCAGGAATTATTGGTACAGGTTCTGGATTGGCAACGTTATCTCCCATTCCAATTCGGGAAAGAGCATCCGCTTTGCCGTTCTTGTTGCCGGGGCGATAAGTGATCACGAAGTCAAATTCAGCAAAGAATAGAGCCCAGCGAAGCTGTCTGGAGGATTGAGCCTTGGCGGTTTTCAGATACTGCAGATTTCGATGATCGGTGATCACTGTGACGGTGTGTCTGGCCCCGAGGAGATAATGCCGCCATGCCTTAAAGGCTGATTTAATCGCTAGAAGCTCTTTGTCTGTGATGGTGTAGTTGATCTCAGGCGCCGAGAACTTCCGAGACCAGAATGCCACAGGATGCAGTTGGTTAGTCTCTGGATCTCTTTGTGATAGGACTACTCCCATTGCTAAGCTGGAGGCATCGGTTTCAATGATGTAAGGGAGGTCCGGGCGTGGGTGTTTCAGTATTGGCGCCGAGGTGAATTTAGCCTTTTAGCTCTTGGAAGGCTTGTTCTGCTTCTGCGGACCATTCAAAGCGTTTATTTTTTCTTAAGAGGCCGCTGATGGGTTGTACCACTCGTGAAAACTCTGGAATAAATCTACGGTAAAAATTGGCAAAGCCTAGCATGCTTTGAACGCCTTTCGCGGAAGTAGGAGACGGCCATTTGAGGATAGCGTCTACTTTTCTCGAGTCCATGTGGACTCCTTTGGGTGTCAGAATAAATCCCAAAAATTCGACCTCAGTGACATGAAAAACACATTTTTCGAGCTTGGCAAAAAGTTTATGTTGGCGAAGTTTTTCAAGGACCGCGCTAACATGATTTCGATGGTCAGCTTCTGAAGATGAGCACACAAGAATGTCATCTATGTAGACGACAACGCAGACATCAATGAGCTCTCTGAGGACATCATTCATAAAATATTGGAAGGCGGCCGGTGCATTGCATAGTCCAAAGGGCATCACTTGGTATTCAAATAGCCCATACTTAGTGCGAAAGGCCGTCTTCCATTCATCTCCTTCCTTGACCCGTACCAAGTGATAAGCTCCCCTGAGATCAAGCTTAGTATAAATACAGGCGTTTTTTACCTGGTCAAGGAGTTCCGGGATCAGAGGTAAGGGCTACCGGTTTTTTACTGTTATCTGGTTCAGAGCACGATAATCTATACAGGTTCTGAGGTCACCTTCTTTTTTTGGTACGAAGAACAGAGCCGAGGATGCAGGGGACTTCGACGGACGGATAAAGCCATTGGCCAGGTACTGGTCTAAATACTGTTGCAGATGAAGGTTCTCAGGCTCGGTAAGGGCGTAAATCCTACTGCAAGGGGGAGTTGCACCGGGTAGCAAATCTATCTGACAATCGTATGATCTGTGGGGTGGCAAGGTGTTAGCCTGTTCCTTTTGAAAAACATCTTGGAACTCTCGATACTCTAGAGGTAATTGTGGACCGTCAGACGTTACTGACGCTAGGCCAATGTTGGGTCGTGGATAACAAGTTGGTGTGCACTCTGGGAACTTTATCGTCTTTGCTCGCCAATCAATCTGAGGATTGTGTTTCTCCAACCAAGGAATCCCTAGAATTACTTGGAATTGAGGAGCCTTGATCACGTCGAACACAATTACCTCCTGATGCCCGTCTTGGCCTAGTATCGTCACTTCAGTAGTGGTATGGGTCACTGGTCCGGAGGCGATTTCCGTCCCATCCACCGTGGTAATGACGTCTTTAACCACCTTTGGACAAAGAGGTAAGTTCATCCTGGAAGCCAATTCGCGGTCCACATAATTTCTAACTGCTCCGCTATCAATGTATGCCTTAATTGCATGCAAACGATCCGGTTGCTCTGGGTTTACGAGGACCATTGGCATTATGAAGTGCGAGGTCAAAGAACTGGTTTTTACGCTCGGCAAGCGGACCTCTACACTTGTCGGGCGAGGTCGTTTCCCGGCTCAGGCTTTTCAGAACTCTTATCAGAAGCTCCCACTGTCTTCTTAGGTGGTTTCACCGGGCAATCTCGAAGAAAATGTCCTGAATTTCCACAATAGAGACATAGTTGCATTTGTCGTCTCCTGTCGCGTTCTTTCTGAGTTAGGGGACCCTTTACAACCCCAATTTCCATAGGTTTGACGGCTTCAACTCCTTTGGTGTGTCTTTGAGGCTTAGGGAACACTTGTGTTTCAAACCTGGATCGATCCGCCTTTCTGTTTTGTTGTCTGTGATCCAATTGGACCACCAAATCAATGTACTCTGAACAATCCTGAGGAGGATTCACTACCTGGGCAAGGACGTCTTTGAGTTCGCCACGCAAACCCCTGTGAAAAAGCGTGATTCTTTTGTCCTCAGGCCATCTGGTTTCAACGATTAGCCTATTGAATGATGCAATGTAGGCCAAAAGATCTTGATTGCCCTGTCATAGGGAAAGGAGTTCGTTGTCCAGGGCCTGCCCCTGGGAATGCCTTGCAAAAAGTCTTTCCATGTTTGCCTGGAAGGTCGGGAAATCACGAAGGATCGGGTCATCCTGTGTAACCAGAGGGATCGACCAATCAGCGGCACTGCCGCTAAGATACGAAAGCACAAAGGCTACCTTAGTCTGGTCAGTCGGAAAGGCTGCAGGTCTACAAAGAAAGTGCAATCGGCATTGATTTATAAACACCGCAAACCTTTTAGGGTCACCAGAGAAGCGTTCAGGCGGTGCCAATGGCACATTTCCGGGTAGGTTGATTTGAACAGGATTGGCTGAAGCCGCTGGGATATAGCTCCCTCCTGAATTAGGTAGCGGGGTTTGCCCCGCTTGTGTCTGTAATAACTGTCTGGCGAGATCATCAGTTCGTTCTTTTGATATTATCAATTCCCTCCTAAGGGCATTCGTTTCCTGGCGGGCAGCATGAACTTCAGCTCTTAATTCCCCTAATAACTGGGCCAGTTGGTCTGTGTCGGAAGTTTCCATAGCGCCTGGGAAGGAGGTTATTGGTGGGCTTCGCGTTCTGTAACGCTCACCTGATTCCCACAGAGGCGCTGATCCTGGCTGGGCTGCTATCGTTTCTTCAATTGAGAAGCGTAGAGCGCCGGACGACTCTCAGGACTGGGCTTCCTCTTATCGAATGTCTGACTTGCAGGGTAGGTTTTCTGCAGGTGGAAGAAAAAGGGTTAATCACCGTTTGATGGGATTCCTTCTCCCACCAATCGCCAGTTTCTCCCACAGCCTAGCTTTCTACTTGTCTCGGCGAGCTCTCACCTTAGGCCTATAAATGCTGAGCTCTCCATCCTGCGTATGGTGCAGGGGTGCGTGGATTCCAGTTACGTCACTGGATGAGTTCAGTGTTGTGGCTCAAGTCTTTTGCGGCCTTAGTTGTGGCACTGGTGCTGGGATGCCGAAGAGTGATGCCGCTGTTACTGCACGAGCGGATGCCTGTAAGTATACTGTAGTCTTTAGGCTTTAAAAGATGGGCACCTCAATAATGTCCCTTTTCCTTTGTTTCAGGCCTCGGGATGCTGTGGGCGTAGTTTTCCGTTGCCGCTGCACGTGCCGATGCACGTAAGTATAATGTTCGTTGGCCGCTTTTAATGGCACCTCTAATAATGTCCTTTTTCTAGTTTTCAGGTGCCGGGATGCTGCGGGCTTTATATCCGTTGCCACTGCACGTGCCGATGCACGTAAGTATAATGATCGTTGGCCGCTTTTAATGGCACCTCTAATAATGTCCTTTTTCTAGTTTTCAGGTGCCGGGATGCTGCGGTTGATGCGGCCGCTTCTGCGCATGCAAAAACTGGTAAGTTAAGATGAATGCGACTGCCTTCACCCGAACCCCTTTTTAATTATGTCCTTTGCCTTTCAGGTGCAGAGAAGCTGCCGAAGAGAAGGCCACGGTTAGCTCCGTTGCAATCACGGATGGATCAGGTAAGCGGGCGCGGCTGCGAGTGAGTTGCACTTTTCTAACCTTATGTTTATTCTTTGCAGGTTTTGCCGTTGACTGGATTCCGGGATCTGGTAAGTATTGTTCTGTGTCTTTCTTCATCCACAGGTTGCTGCGCGGAAGCTGAGGATGACTCTGGACCTGGAATGCAGGAGCCGACTCGGTGAGCGTCCTGCTGCTGCTGCAGAAAAACGCGAAGCACGTGTTTTCCATCGGGCGTGGTTTAAATAGCAGAGAAGTGCTTCCAGTGTGTGTTCTTCCACCGGTTCCACCCAGGTAAGAAAAGAGTTCCTGAATGGAGGGAATAGTTCCTCCCAGCCCTGATGGCTGGGGACTTCAACCAGACTGGATTGTTCTGGGTAAATATGCAGCATGGTCTGCCTCAGGTAAGTCCACCCAAGCATTATTACACTGTTTATCAATATGAGCCCGGCGCCTATGGCGCCGGGACTGAAACCCTTCATGAGCCTGGCCGCCAAAGGCGCCAGGACACGGTCCAAAGGGCCCCTGTAGGGGTCTGCTGGGTCCGGAGTAGTGGAAGACGGGTCTGCTTCCGAGGGCGCTGGGCCAGTCCTGGCCCCTCGGGAGTAGCACCCATGACAGCCTCGAACAGAGACCAGAACCGAAGGGAAGTCATGTAGCATAACCACGCCCTCCAGGAATACTTTTGCTAAAGTGGCTGCGTCTGGGAGGCCGTTGAGAGGAATAAAATGGGCCATCTTTGAGAATAAGTCCACAACTACAAGGATGGTGTTGAACCCTTGGCTTGGAGGTAGATCAGTGATGAAGTCAAGGGAAAGAGTGTGCCATGGAACTGGAGGAATGTCCAATGGTTGTAGGAGACCAGATGGTTTTTGTTTCTGTGATTTATTTTGTGCGCAGACACCGCAGGACTGAATATACTGAATGATGTCCTTACGCCAGGTAGGCCACCAAAAGTTCTCTTTTACCTTAGCTAGGGTTTTGGCGATCCCAGGATGCCCTTCGATCAGTGAATCGTGATAGTTTGAAATAATATGCTGTTGTAATTCCTTCTTGGGTACATATAGGCGATCCCTAAAAAAGAGTAGGTGGTCCTTGATGGTATATTGTTCTCCTTGAGTTTGCCATGCGAGGTAGGCATCAGGATTCATTATCCGTTGGATTTCTTTTCGTAGGTCTGCTTGTGTTAAGGCTGCTGTGATGCCCAAGAGTTTGTCTTCAGGTATAATAGGTACTGGGTCTGGAGTTGTATATACTATTTCATCTATGCCCATGCGAGATAAGGCATCCGCCTTTCCGTTTCTGACTCCTGGTCGAAATGTGATTACATAATCATATTCGGCGAAAAAAAGGGCCCACCGTAATTGGTGCGAGGACTGGGCCTTGGCTGTTTTGAGATATTGCAGGTTTTGGTGGTCTGTGATGACTGTAATGGTATGTCTGGCCCCCAGAAGGTAGTGCCTCCAGGCTTTAAAGGCGGATTTGATAGCCAGGAGTTCCTTGTCCGTGATGGCATAATTAATCTCTGGAGGTGAGAACTTTTTCGACCAGAAGGCCACAGGATGTAGCTGGCCGGTTTCCGGGTCTCTCTATGAAAGGACAGCCCCCATTGCGAGACTGGACGCATCAGTTTCAACGACATAAGGGAGGTCTGGACGAGGATGTCGCAGGATTGGAGCGGAGGTAAACCTTTGTTTAAGTTCCTGAAAGGCTTCTTCTGCTTCTTCGGTCCAAGCAAACTTTTTATTGTTTTTTCGTAATAGTACTGTGATTGGGTGCGCAACCTGAGATAAGTCTGGGATGAACCGGCGGTAGAAGTTCGCAAAGCCCAGCATGCTTTGTACCCCTTTGAGAGACGTCGGTGAAGGCCATTTCAGAATGGCATCTACCGTGTGCACGTCCATTCTGATGCCTCCTGGAGTAAGGATAAAACCAAGAAATTCTACTTCGGTGACGTGAAAAAAGCATTTTTCAAGCTTTGCAAACAAGTGATGTTGACGGAGCTTGGTGAGGACTGAACGAGCGTGCTGGACATGATCTTGTTCCGAGGCTGAGTATACTAAGATGTCGTCTATGTACACTAAGGCGCACACATCAATTAACTCCCTTAAGACGTAATTCATGAAATATTGGAATGCCGCAGGAGCGTTGCATAACCCGAAGGGCATGACTTGTTATTTAAACAAGCCGTACTTAGTACGGAAGGCGATTTTCCATTCATCTCCTTTTCCGACAGGGACCAGGTGGTACGCTCCCCGAAGGTCCAATTTGGTATAAATCTGGGCATCTTTAACTTGGTCTAGCATTTCAGGGATAAGTGGCAAGGGGTAGCGGTTCTTCACAGTGATCTGGTCCAATGCGCGGTAGTTAATACAGGTTCTCAAGTCTCCTTCCTTTTTCGGTACGAAGAACAAAGGACTGGCTGCGGGGGACTTCGAAGGACGGATAAATCCGTATGCAAGGTACTGGTCTAAATAGGATTTCAAATGAAGGTTTTCTGGTTCTGTGAGAGCTTAGATCCTGCCGCAAGGGATTTGTGCACCAGGAACAAGGTCGATCTGACAGTCATTGGGCCTGTGCGTTGGCAATGTATTGGCTTGGTCCTTTCGGAAAATATCCTGGAAATCATGGTATTCACTTGGCAAGGTATTAGTTGCTCCCAGGGTTGATACTGTCGCTCCGGGAGTCATGGGGATACAGACGTCGGGTTTCTCCTCTTGGTAATAACAGGCAGGGGAGCAGTCACTGGGGAAGGTTAATTTTCGTGCCCGTCAGTCTATCAAAGGGTTGTGAGCAACCAACCATGGCATCCCTAGTATTAGCCTGAACTGAGGTGCCTTGATGAGATCGAATGAAATAGACTCCTGATGTCCGTCCTGACACAGCAAGGTTATCCTGGCTGTGCACTGGGTTACTGGTCTGGAAGCGATTTCTGTCCCATCCACGGTGGTTACCTTGTCCATAGTTGGCTTAGAACACAAAGGAAGCCCCATCTCTGCTGCCAGTTCTTGATCAATATAATTTCCAACTGCTCCTCTATCGATGTATGCTTCAACGACATGCATTCTTGACGACTGTTGGTGGTTAATTAAGATCACTGGTATTGCAAAGTGCGACGTCAGCAACTTTTTCTTCTCACTCGACAAACTGACCTCTACGTTTGTCGAGCTTGGTAGTTTCCCAATTCCTTAGCTTCATCCTTCTCTGTGGCCCCGACTGTTCTTCTTGGGGGTTTTACTGGACAGTCCTTCAGGAAATGTCCTGGTTTCCCACAATACAAACAAAGCTGTTGTTGTCTTCTTTTGTCCCGCTCTTGTTTTGTTAATGGAGGCCGTATCCCTCCAATCTGCATGGGTTCTACAGCATTTTCAGGTACACTGGGTGTGTTTTCCCTTGGTCGAACATACACGGTCCAAGGGTCCGTCTTAGACCAGTCTGCCTTTCGGTCCTTCAACCGGTGGTCTAGCTGCACGACCAGATTTATGAATTCTGCACAGTCTCTCGGTGGATCAACCACCTGGGCTAAAATGTCCTTTAATTCGCCTCATAAGCCTCGGTGGAATAACGTGGTTCTTTTGTTTTCTGGCCAACTAGCTTCGGCAACCAGTCTGTTGAAGGTAGCAATGTACGTTAACAAGTCCTGATTCCCCTGTCGGAGGGACAAGAGTTCATTATCTACTGCTTGTTCCTGGGTATGGCGAGCAAAACGTTTTTCCATTTCTCTCTGGAACCCCCCAAAGTCATGTAATAGAGGATCGTCATGGGTTAGCAATGGCACCGACCAATCTGCTGCACTACCACTCAGGTATGATAAGACAAAAGCTACCCGAGCTTGGTTGTTTGGAAATGCTCCAGGCCTACAAAGAAAATGAAGGCGGCACTGATTGATGAATGCCGCATATTTCTGTGGGTCGCCTGAGAACCTTTCAGGTGGTGCTAGGGGCATTGTTCCAAGTAACGTGATCTGTACCGGAGTGGGTGGTATGGCGGGGTTTTGCATCGTTGGATTGCTTCCAGGTAGGGGCGTCTGTCCTGCCTGTGATTGCAAGTATTGCCTGCTAATCTCTTCAGTGTGTTCTTTGGTCACTATTAGGTCTCTCCGGAGGGCATTAGTCTCTTGTCGGGCAGATTGAACCTCAGCACAAAGCTCTCCTAGTAATTGGGCCAATTGGTCCATTTCTGATGTCTCCATGGAGCCCAGGTGGATTTGTTATGGTAGGCATCGTGTTCTGTTACGCTCACCTGGTATCCACAGGGACGCCACCCAGCTGGGTTACTCTCTGGTATGCTTCTCAGCTTTGCCCTGATGTGGTCTGCGGGGAAGGTTCTGCCTGAAAATACAGGAGGACTGTGTTCAAGACTGACCGACAGGGGTAAGTATCCTCCCTCCACCCCGTATGCTTTCAGTCCCTCTGGCGCACTCTCCTCACCTTGTGGTAGAATTAGACGTGCTCTCCATCCTGCCTTCTTTGCAGGGGCGCATTGTCTTTCATGGGCGAGTGCGGTCCAGTTACTTCACTGACGCCGGCCCGTTTGATATTGTTCAGGTAGGTCTTATTGCTGTTATTTAGTTTTGTTGCTATCCTGCATGCCTTTCTTTGTTTAAAATGTCTCTTTTTCTCCCTTAGGTATGCGGAGCTTCAGCACGGCGAACTGGCTTGGTTGAGCCCCGCTGGTAAATGATGGCGCATTAAGAGCGATATGATGCGGTAAGTAAGCGCTATGCGCAGCGCTGCAAAGTTTTGCCTTTGCTAACCTGTGTTTTCCTTCCTTGTAGGTCGCGGTGTTCTTCAGCGCGAGTGGAATGTCCGGAGTGGTGCCAGCTGAGAGGCGACCAGCCAGGTGAGCCTTTTGAGCAGTTCGTAATTTGTAAATGTCTCTACAGCTTTCTTTAATGTTGCCTCTATCTTCCTCTTTCAGGTCGTTCTGTCCGGGAGGCGTGCAGATTCGAGGAAGCTGTTCTCAGTAGCTGCGAGTGTTTAAAGATGAAGACTGCAGGTAAGATGCTGCTGCTAATGATGTTCCTTTTGTCTCCGTGCAGGTTCTGCTTCTCCGAGGTTCAAGGGAATAGCTGGACACGGTGAGCGTCATGTTGCAAACTGCAAAGTAACACGAAGCATGTTCTGCAGTCAGGGTGTGGTTTATATAGCCCAGGTAAAGTAGTACCAGGGAAAGTAGTTCCAGGCCTGCCACACCCAAAACACTAGACCGCATAGCTTGGTTTTTAGCAAGCGAGCTATATTTGGATGCCTCCATGTTGGCTGACAATACAATAAAGGAGTTCCCAAGCACATTGTTGTTCATGGTGTATGAGCTTGGCACCATAGGCGCCAGGACTGGCCCCATGAGGGCTTTTGAAGAGGATGCCAGGCTCTAGAGGCCCGAGTCCTTACTCCACTTGGCCAATGGGTTTGCCAGAGGGGGTTTTGGGCGAGGGTCGTGACAGGCAGTGCCCCGATGACCTTGGTGTGCCAGTTCAATCACCTGCTAGATCTGCGGAGCAGTAGACCAGCCTCAGAGAATGCCAGCTCATCCCTGACTCTCCATAGTTGTTCCAGCATTGCCTTGCCCTCGTAAGTCCTTAGTGGCAGTGTGCCAACACGGACCTCCATGAGCCCTGCTGGAGGGCTGCCTTGAGGATGCCAAAGCATTCATCCTCCGCAGCCGCTTGTTCCAGTTCGGAAATTGGCACCAAGTTTGGTGTGGCCGCCTCTACTACCTGCCCGACATGCTCATCTGCCTCATCCGCCTCCTCCGTGCTGATGTCCTGCAGCGTTTCGGGATCTCCTCTCAGGGGTCTTGAGAGGTAGTCGGCTGCATTGCTGTTACCAGGCCGGTACACTAGGGATACCCCGTACTCCAACAGGGCCAGCATCCACCGCTCGATCCTTGCCGGTGGCTTGGAGGACGACGCAGCCACTATGGGCAACACTAGCTTATGATCAGTGACCACCGTTACTGGCCTCCCCAACACATACAGCCAGAAGTGGCGACAGCCCCACAGGACTGCCAGGGCCTCTTGCTTGATCTGAGAGTACCTCTGCTCCGTCCGTCTCAGACAGGGCTTTGCTGGCATACGCAACAGGGTGGATCTCTGAGTTTACATCGACCTGGGTGAGCACAGCACCCAGTCCAAATGGGTTGGCATCCACCATGATCTCAGTTTGGAGCGATGGATCAAAGAAGCCATTGTGTCTTCTGCCGTCAGGGCCCACTTAATGTCCTCAAATGCAGCTTGCTCCAGCGGCCCCAACTGCAATGTGATGTCTTTCTTTGTCAAGGCTCGCAGCGGCTCGGATCGGGACGCCAGGTTCCTGATGAACTGGCCACAATATGTGACCATCACAGAAAACTGCAAACTTCTGAGACGCTCTCTGGAGGTCGAGCCTCAACAATGTCCTTTACCTTAATGGGGGTCAGGTGACACACCCTCTTTCTTAAAGACAAAGCTAAAGAACTCAATTTCAGTCCTCAGGAACTCGTACTTGTCCCAGTGTAATTTTAGACCCAGAGACTAAAGCCGCTCAAAAGTCTTGGCAAGCCAGTGAAGATGTTCCGGCTCCGACCGAGCAAACACCAAAATGTCATCACTGATGTTCAATACTCAGGCCAGATCAGCCAGGGCACCCCGGGTGATGTTCTGGAAGACTTCCGCCGCTGAAGATACTACGACGCTCAGGCATTTGTAGCGGTAAAGGCCATGATGAGTGGTAAACGTGGTAATTTACCACGATTCCCGGTGTAACACCACCTGATGGTAACCAGCCCTCAAGTCCAGCTTTGAGAAGAAACGGGCCCCTTGCAACTCAGCGATTATGTCATCTATGGTGGGTGTCAGATGGTGTTCCCGTTTGATGGCTTTGTTCGGAAACTGCATGTCCACACATATCCTTACTGAGTCTGGCTGCTTCGGTTTCCTGGCGATGACAATCGGGGAGACTCACTGTGTTGGACCTTCCACCTTCTCGATGATGATCAGTTTAACAAGGTTGTCCAGCTCTTTATCAGCCAAGTCCCTGAGGTGGAACGGGACCCGGCGATGCTTCAATGCAGTTGGTTGAATGGATTCATCTATGTGGAGCCTTACCGGGTCACCTGCCATGCCCCCAATGCCCTCAAACAGACGACAGTACTTCCCCAGCAGCTCCTGCACATCCTGAACATACACAGAGTAGGCAAAACTGACAATGCCCAATGCCTCCGCCGCTGCGTAGTTCAGCAGGGTGTTGCTACTGACCGTCGTCACGTAGAAACGGCTCTGATTGATGCTTCACCATGTCCCACATTAGCCACAAGCGCACAATCCAAAGGGGTCGGCTGCACCCCACCAAAAGTGAAGATGCGTGATTTGGGGGTGACCAGCCTCAGCGGACATTCCATGGCATCATAGTGTTCTCAGGCCATTACGTTCACTGAAGCCCCTGTGTCGAACAGCACCAGAACCAATGACTTATTCACCCACACCAGGCACCTCGGCTGTCTCCTGTTTTTGGAGCGCAGGATTCCCACACTGGATACGAAGAATACATTTTCCTCCTCATCTTCGTCTTCATCCTCCGGAGGGGCACCGTCTTCCCCTTGATCCACTTGGGCCACGTTGGGAGGGCATTGTTGCCGGAAGAATCCTGCTCTGACAGGTCCCCTTGGGACCACGACCTGCAGCAGGGCCCTGCACATCCGGGCATAGTGATCCGATGCACCACAGTGGCCACATGATTTTCCCAGCCCAGAGCACTCAGCAGGGTGCGGAAGATCATATCCGCACTTCATACATGAGTCCATTGTCCTGGTGCCCCGATCCCGCTGGTTCCCCCCTGGGCGCCTCGCTCCTCTTCCACCCTGGCCACAGCCAACTGCGCACACCTCCTCCGATCTCCCTGGGCGCACCGCCACCTCCATTCTAGACGCTCTCACCTCCGACATTTCCTGACAACGGCCCAGCTCCAAGATGCGAGGTAGTGAGATTGCGGGTTCACGCAGCACCTGCCTGCGTAGCTTGCCTGATGCGCACCCCTGGATTAGTTGGTTGCAGATCATTGCGTCAGGATTGTCCCATGCACAGGGCAGGGCTAGCTGACGCAGCCTGCCGTAAAAAGTGTCCAGAGTCTCATCATCTTTTTAGCGAGCAGAGCCCATGACAAAGCGTTCATAGTCCATGTTTGCAAGTGGCAGGAAATATTCTTGAAGAGCAGCCTTCGATGCATCATAGGAGGTGTTTGGGGGTTGCAAGGACTGGATGAACTCATGCACCGCAGGGCCAGCAGAATACAGAAACGTCAACACCTAACTGTCATCATTGGTCTCCATCGTGGCCCTGAAGTACAAATCCAGCCAGTCGATCCACATCTTCCAACGAGTTCCCAGACTGGATGGGACACCCGAGATATCAAAGTCGGGCATTGGTTGGAGTGCCCCTGGCGGTTTCATTCCGATGAATGGCTGGTGCGCTGGGGCCTGGGGCCCTGGTTGTTGTGGCAGAGCCTGGGGGGTTGGAGGTGCTACCTGGTTCTGATCCATGATGGCAAGCACACAGGTACCACACTAAGTGTAGACGGGCCTGCAACTCACCACCCTGCACCCACAAAAAGGGTGTGACAATGTCCTTTAGACAGCGATGTTGTGGCACACACTAGCATACACTGGATGAGTATGCAAAAGAACCTCCACCAGCAGTAGTCTTCCAATGACTTCTAACACCACCATGCACCTGGTAGGCCTGAGCACCCTTCCACGCACCCCAGAAACCGTCCAAAACGAAGAAAATGGGGGCACCCGGCATGCACCACGAACAGCAGTGTGCAAAGTGAGCAGATCGCACTGGCAAAGGACTTCCTGCCACTCCAGTGGCTTAAAAAATGGAGCAGGGTGGGGCCCACGGAACAGACAATGGAAAATTGCAGGCCTTCCCAAGCTCCTCACCTCATACTCGACGTCTAAAAGCAAAGAAATGACTTCAAAGGCACATCATGTGCAATATCAGCTGTTCCACGAACAGAATGTCCAAAAATTCAGCCCGGATGGGACACAAGCACTCTAACAAAGAGCCACAACCATCCTGAGCATGCAATCCAAAATGGCCGTCAAACAGCGTGGTCCTTGCCCTGTCCACGGCATTAGAACAGTGAAATTAGGATCAATAATATGGAACGTAATTTCATCTTCCTCACCGCCATGCCCGGGTAGACCATCCCATGCGTCGTTGCCACTGTTGTCACTCTCCGGTTCCTCCCGGAGTATTGTGAACCCTCTCCCCCGCCTACAAACACATGCACACGCAGCTGTTGTTAGTTCGGGCTCCCAGGTCGCTCTGCCGTGGCCGGGAACACCCCATTTATTTATAGTGCAAGCAGCAGAGTGCAACGTCACTCCGCCGCATGCGTGTGCCCTTAAATGGGCAGCACCAGAGGGGCCACTTCAGAAAACAGGCCGGGCAAACTTGGAGGCTCCACTCCCACTGTGCCACCACCCCCTCCTCACCCCATGGTCTGGTGTGGGGACCAACTATCAAATAATATATTTTAAAGTGCAATAGGCAGAGAAGTGTTGGAAGTATTTCTTGAAAGTAGCAGTTTTAAAGTTTTACTGCGTTTCTTCAAGTACATTTTTCTGAAAAAAACCAGGAACACCTTAACACGCAAGTTTCGGGAAAGGCTTCCCTCGCCTGTCTGCTTAACAAAATGCAAGTGCTCACATCCAGAGGGGCACCTATGCTAAAATGTAGGCGGGGGAAACCCTTCAAATGTTGGGAGAGGCGCTAACTTCAGAAACAGTGGAGGAGTGGCAAACTTACTTGCCTAAGGGCATCTAACTTCTTTACTCATTGTAATGAGACTATTCTAGTGCAGTTTCAGTGTTACAATTAGTTACTTCTCTCCTTTAAGTCTGAAAACACCCACTTCTTGCAGATCCTGAAGGTCCTAGAAAGTGTGAAAATGGCAGATGGTGTGCAATGAAAGACTCAATATCATAGCATAACAGGACATTACAGAGTGTGGAGCAGTACTCTGGAGGGCCCAAGCAACTTCAGTGGCTGGAAACAACAGGGGAGAAAATGTAATGTTAGTTCTACCACAGTCCGCTATACTAGAATCTTTGGTGCACTGGCTGGCTGGCGAGACTATGTCTGCCTGTCAAATCAAGTGATGCGAGACTGGGAGGGCCAGTGCAGTAACAATGCAATTTTATGTGACAGTATTGGAGCCACTAGCAGAAGAGCACCAGGGTACACCAATCTGTCTGTAAGGGTGTAAACGTAATCACTTATAAGCACTCACATTTTTGCAGTTGAAGTCAGGGTGAGCTTACATTATTTTCCCGGGGTCACACACTTACACTAAACATCGAAGCAGGGATTTTAACCCACTCTGCAATTAGGTCACAGCCACCTTCTTAGACGCTTTACTTGGAACGCATATTTAAGTTTTGGGATTCTAAATCAACAATAATACTATCCTATAGAGTTTACTTGCAAAATACACAAATTGCGTAGTAAAGCATCATGACAACATGTAAATCCTTATAGCAGCATGTTGGGCCAAAATAATATCAGTGTACCTTTATTTTCCACATCCTCAATGGAAAACTATAAGATGTAACATCAAAATATATATTCACCCACTTTATTTTCTATCGCTTTAAGACACACAATAAAATAAGTTGTGTGATAAACTCACTTAGGTTGGGAGATTCGTCACAGACCTCCAGCGTGTTATTATGTATGGTGTTAAGAAAATTCAACTAAGGATATCAAAGCAAACTTTACTTTTTAGCATATCAAGCTATTAGACATTATGGGTATGAACACATTTTCAAAGGGTGCTTTATCGTGTTGCTCACTTTAATAGTCACAGATTTGCAAGATGACTGGTGGTCTTTCAGTTGGAAATTCACCACATGTATAAGAAAGGCTATGCTGCTGATGACAAAAGAAATGTGTTGCTGAGTTCATTAGGGCACTGGCTGCAGGGCCAGGGACGCAATTTCTGTGCTCAGGGGGGCTGCGCCCAGAAACATGTTCCTGATCCTTTGAACTGTTACAGGGCACGGATGCCCCGCCCCTCAGCAAACATTTCGGGGGGGTTTCAGCCCGGTCAGCTCAATGACGTTGCACGCTTGGATGCATGCCAACATTCTTGAGCACCTGGGAGGGAGATTTTGCCCCAGCTAGCAGGAGAAAGGAATTTCCCCATAGGATTGCATTGGAGATTTAATTATTTTAGGCAGAAGTAAGTGAAAATCAGCAATATTCTTTTACCGAAAAATCGGGAGTCTCCCGCCTAAATCAGGAGGGTTGGCATGTATGTCAGTAAACTCACCCGCCAATCTGCTTATTGTTCGTTCAATTGGGCTCCAAAACCAAATTATCTGTTTTCACCCTCCCTGACAACTCAAAAGGATGAGAGGGATGATTTAAATAAAGGCTACATACGCTTGTATGTGTCAGAGATTCTTACGTTTCCTCTTCACATTTGTTTACTGTATACACCATGCCAACCAACCCCTACACCCCTATTTAGGCAGGAGACTCCTGATTTGTTAATTTTAAAAAAAATTGCAATTTTCCCTTCTCCCGCCTTAAATAATATGCCGTTCTAAACCAGTTCCAGGGGCCATACCGGGGGTAACGGCCCGGCAGCCAGTTAAGAACGCCATTAGTATCCCAGATTACCAAAGCGGTAACCCGGGGTGTTAAAAAAAAGCTTTTTCATTAATTGAACGGGACGTTGCGCACGCCTTGTTCAATGAATGAAAATGTACACAAAATAAGTTTACTTTAAGTTTAAAACGGAAAGTCAGTAATTTAACAAAACTACAGGGAAACATCCCAAACCAAGATGGCGGGTAGGTCATGCCCTGCCACTGACCAATGGGCATGTAACCTCCCACATTTAAGTCCCTTCCTTTAACAACACATCCTTTTCTGTAGCTGCACTATGACAGATGCCATCCCGGAGGACCAATCATTGAAGCATGAAGGACGATAGACCACAAAATCCCGCACTTGCTCGCTTCACTGCCCTCTTCAACTTTTCTGAAACTTCCTTGGACCAGCCAGAGTTCACCACAAAGCTGCAAGGAAAACAGAACTGAAAAGGGTGGGTTGGTGGGATAATACTCGCCTCCTTGTCTTTAATAGAATCTAAACCCACTCTCACGATAGTGAGGGGGATTAACCATTCTATAACAAGACAGGAGGCTTCATATTATGCAAGTTTAAAGCCCTTGCATTACATTGATGGCTACATGCTCAACACTTTTATGATAAAAGTTCTTGAACGTGGACTCTCTAGACCAATCAGCTGCTTTTACAATGTGTTCCAGACTTCCCCCGAGGAAGGCGGCCTTAGAAGCCATGGCACCTCTCACTGAATGGGCTCAGAGAGAAGAAATGTCAATATCTGCTTCCTTAATGACCCACCTTACCCTTCTGGCTAGAGTGGCCGGGGACACAGGCTTATGGGGTCAACAGTAAGAAATGAGCAGCTGAGAGGTCCCTGGGGCCCTAAACTCCACAGCCTTTTGTTCAAAACATTTTAAACATTACACTACACACAGTTTGCAATCCTCTAAAAAAACAAGGTATGATACCGAAGAAATCATACACTTTTGTTCTTTTCGAGATAAAGAAGGTCACCCACTGAGGGGAAAAGACTTTATTATCCACATCCAATACTCTGATATCTGACATTCGCTTGATGGAAACAAGACACAATAACATGGCTAATTTGGAGAAAAGTTGCTGCAAGGTTATTTCATTATTATGAGACCAAGAGTGAAATAAATCCAAGACCAAATTGACATCCTACAAGATGAAATACCTGGCTTTAGGAGGGACCTTGATGCGACTAGAATTAAGAGCTTTACACACCCGGAGGTGCCTACCCACCAGCTCTCCCTTTACCAACACATGCCAAGCAGAAATGGCCGACCTGAACCTGTTAATAGTCCCGTAGGCCTTACCCTCTTTAAACAACTCAACAAAAAAAGTACTACCTCTACTGGAGGGGCAGAAATAGGATTAAGGTTTAGAGCCAAGCACCCGCCCACCCACCGTTTCCATGCCGATGAGTAACCCAATTTGGTGGAGGCTGCCAAAGAGTCCTTGATGATACAGAGAGAGTCTTGCAAAAGTCCTTGGAAGCACCTGGATCCGTTATCACCAGAGAGTAAAGAGGAAGAATCCAAGGAACATCAACTGCTAGCTCTAATAGGGCCAGAAACCACACCTCAGAGCGCCAAAAGGGTGTAGCTATTACCACTGTTGCAGCTTGCCTGAGCACTTGTACCAGGACTCTCGCTATTATAGGGAACAGGGGGAAAGCATAGGACAGAGGAACCGACCAATCCTGCAGGAAAGCGTCGGTTTACTATCGCCATGGAATCAGGCCTCCAACTGTAAAACCGGGGCACCTGACAATTGAGCCTGGAAGCAAAGAGATCCACATGAATGGGACCCCAGAGAGAGAGGATATTGGCAAATAAGGCTTTGTCCAGCATCCAGTTGCTCCTGTCCTGAAGGTGCCAGGAATTCCAGTCTGCCACTGCATTGCTGGACCCTGGAAGCTACTCTGCTTTCAATAGAATGTCTCTGTCCAGGCAATAATGCCACAATTCTTTCGGCAGATCTGCTAGGGCCATGGAGCGAGTTCCCCCCAGATGGTTTATGTAACGAACTGCCGACATATTGTCCATTCGAAGGAGGACACAGCAATTCCCCTGGTCTTTGAGAGGACTCTTGACTGCAAATGAGCCCTCTAACAGCTATAGACAATTAATATGTAGAGATTTATCTTGATCTGACCACTTTCCCCCAGTGGACACCTGTCCTATTCTGGCACCCCAGGCTCCCCTGCTGGCATCTGACTCTAGCACTGCATCTTGGGATGGCCCAAAAATCACCCTGCCATTCCAGGCGTCCATGTGTTTGAGCCACCAAAGGAGTTCTACTCTGGCTTCAGGAGATAGGACTACTAGTTGTGAGTAAGACAGACCTTTGCGCAAATGCCTGCCCTTGAGGCGC